>NC_137288.1:54105000-55600000 GCF_054371585.1 Giraffa tippelskirchi
TCTAGATCGCCTTCACAAGATAAACGAGATTCTACTGGGTTCCTCCTCTGGAGGGCATGAATCAAGACAGACTTACGAAAGCATAGGACCCCCGGTGAGTGGGAAAGGATTGGGAGTCTGGGATTAGCAGATGCAAACTCTTACATATAGGATGGCTAACCAACAAGATCTTACTGTATAGTGCAGTGAACTATATTCAATATACTATGATAAACCATAATGTAAAGGAATATGGAAAGAATATATATATGTAACTGAATCACTTTGTTGTATGGCAGAAATTAATACCACATTGTAAATGAGCTATATTTCAATAAAGCTTCTTTAAAAAAGAAAAGACAGTGAAGGAGTTGGCAGCTGCTCCAGTGACCAGGTGATGGGGGGAAGGCTGGTCACTTCTCCGAGTCCCTTCTCTGCAGAGGGCAGAGGGCCCACCTTTCTCTGCAACTAACAGGATACTCTCCTGCTTCCAGCCCTGGTCACCTCGGGGACCATCCAGGGCTTGGGATGATGTCATCACCAAACACATTTCCCTCACATTTTCAGGGAGCAAAGAAGACACATTTTCAAGTCTCTCAAAGACACGGTCATGAGCCCCTGGCTTAATGAGGCCATACCACGATCATGGCCACTCAGCTCTGGGAGCCCGCGCCCCAGCTGCCCCCACGCCACCTCATCCAAGAGGAATGGAATCAGATTCTCATTGTTGCTCAGCTTGCCAGACAGTCGTGGGTTTTGCCAACTTCGGTGTCTTTTCTGCCAATACACACAGCTATTCACACCATCCTGACTGCCAGGGTGGGAGGGTCCAGGTGGCTCAGCTCACAGGTATAGTGCAGAGAAAGAGGCTGAGTTGTGTGTTATTTGAATTTACTCTCAATAACAGTATTTTTACTGAGCTCTGTTGTGTATTAATATACATGGGAGAAAGAGATTTGTAACAGTGAAGGGGAAAGGAATTTCACGTTTTACAGATGGGGCTCAATTTCTTTCCAATAAGAGCATAGCTCCACTTCCTCCACTGCAGTCAGCAAACGTACTCAGCAAGCTAGGCCCCTCGTGTGGGGTGGGCGCTCTGATGGGACCGTGGAAACTCAGAGGTGAGGAGCAAGACACAGTCCTGTCCTCAGGGAGCTTCCGACAGCTCAGAACACAGACCGCCAAGCAAAATATGACAAAAATGAAATTCCAGTGTTGTTTCTTGACTTTGGTGTTGGCTGTATAGGTGTGTTCCATTAGTGAAAATTCAATAATTTGTACACTTATTTCTGTATACCTCGGAGTTTGTACACGTATGTGTATCATTAGTCTCAGACGGTAAAGAATCTACCTGCAATGCAAGAGAATGGGGTTCAATCCCTGGGTTGGGAAGATCCCCTGGAGAAGGAAATTGCAACCCACTCCAGTATTCTTGCCTGGAGAATTCCATGGACAGAGGAGCCTAGTGGGCTACAGTCCAAAGGGTTGCAAAGAGTCGGACACAACTGAGCAACTAACACTTTCAAAAAGCTAAGGACATGTTTGAAATCTAAAGACTCATTCCAACATGTGATCTTTTACAAGGGGAATAGACTTTTTCCCAATTTCTGAGGATCTTTCCCCTAAAACACCCTGCCCTTTGGGGAGGGGGTGTCTGAGTCTGGGCAGAGGTCTGCTCACCAAGGGTTGGGGCATCTCATCTGGTGAGAAGCTGCCCTGGATGCATGCCCAGGTGAGTCCAAGTGCAGCCCCAGGAGTCCTGCCATGGCTCAGGGCCAGATTGGCCCCTCAGGGTTGAGGTGATGGCCAGACGGTGGTGAGATGTTCCCGGTGGGCCTGCTGGAGCAGGTGCTGCCATGTCATCTACACTCCCCATGCCCACAGCTCTCACACAGGCGGGGCATCTGCTCGTGTCCCTTTGGTGATCCTCATTGACTTCCATAAAGGAGGTGGTGAGGTGAGCTGGTGACCACCCCAGCTCACTGCCTGCTCAAGTTTCCAGCTGCAGCTCCAGGAGGGATCGCAGTGGAGGCCGGATGTCTCTGGAACAGAGCAGACAGAATGAGACAGGCTGGCTGGACTTGATGGAGCAGGGTCTTGGGGAAGAGAGAGCTGCATGGACAGAGACCAGCTCCCGGTGCAAGGTCAGCTGGTCAACTGGGGCTCAGGGCCCTGGGGAATCTGAGAGGCGTGGGGGCCTACCCTGCAATTTCCCTGTTCAGAGGGGCAAGGAATCTGAAGTATTTACCACCACCACCACCCCACCCATCTGCAGGGGTGAGGGCTGTGTCGTAAACATCAGCCCTCCAGCATTTCTGACTTACTCTCCTCCCAGAGTAGAAAAAACCCTAGAGGGAGGGTCACAGCTGGGATGCGGGTAAAGCACTGACAATGCCACATTGCTTTTCCATTTCTGCTTTGCACGGAGTTGTTTGTTTTTCCATGAAATGGTAATGAACTTTTAAAAATGTATTTTATACATCTACCGACACAATCCTGGTTTTTTCTCTTTTATTCTCCTGACATGGTGAATGACATTGATTCATTTTCAAATGTGAAACCAACCTTGCTTCCCAGAACAAACCCAACTGTTTCTGATGGCTGGTCATTTTTATACACTGCTAATATTCATCTGTATACCATAAGCATATATGATTTAAAGTAACCACTAACACTTTAAGACTTTTGGATCTTTGCTTATGAGTATGACTGGCCTAAAATTTTCTTTCTTTCTAGAGTCCTTGTCACTGGGTTTTGTTACAAGTTCTGCTGGGTTCATAAATGAGCAAGGAAGTAGGCTCTTTTTTATATTTTCTGGAAAAGTTTATGTAAGACTGATGAGAAGAATCTTCCAGTAATCCTCCTGGGTCTGGAGATTTTGGGGAATGTGTTTAATTACAAATTCAAGCTCTTTACTAAAAATAGTACTATTCTGGTTTTCTACTTCTAGAATCTGGTTTTGGCAATTCATATTTTTCAAGTCATATTATCTAAATTGAAAAATAAGTGCAAATGAAGGTTGGAAAGATATCAAAGATAATTGAATTTAATTATTACTACAAATGTCTGAGTGATCTGTTGATAGGCTGGTGATGACTCATGTATTTAATAGTCATTTATGTCATTTATTGTACATTTATTTCCCGAAATTTATTTTCTTGCCTTCCTTCCTTCCAATGGAGTTACTAGTTTTGTTTTCGTAATTGAAATTTTTATGTAATTTGTATTCTGTTGTCATTAATGCCTAATGAAGCAGACTTTCTTGAGCCATTGTAGTTATTACACTGACTTTAATTTCAATTTGGAGAAATTCTTCTGCCATGAGAACAGCAACTGGAATGTCAACAAAAGTGTTAAAGAAATTCTTAGATTCAGATGAACTGAAAATGTGACATCATAATATATACACAATGGGTTATTTGAGAAAAATTGTCTCTATCACAGAAAATTTTATGAAATATTTTAACTTTATTATATAAATTGCTATCATTTATATTATGACTTTTCACCACCGATATCCACATAGTATGTTAATTTTTCCTCTTCCAAATTTTAAAATTCTGGGTTATGATGAACAAAGTTGAAAATAGCAGTTTTACTGCTCAATTTTCAATTTCTTGAAATCTCTAATTAAGATTATACTGTAGCTTGATCTTTAATGGCCAGAATATTGTCTCTATAGTAATTGGGTTTGGCATTCTTCGTATGTGAATCTTTTCAGTCATGTGAACATTTTCATTTTAAAAACACTCTTATAGTTTATTGGAATGCCACTCATTGCAGATTTCACATACAATTTCTCTTTTTCCCAACACTTTATCATGAATAACTTTAAAGACAGCAAAGTCAAAAGAATTTTCAGTAGACACCTTGTTCTCTACCTTTGACGTTGATCTATCAATTTCTTCATTTCATATCTACCCATCTCTTCATTTCTTATACATACAAAAGTATGTAATACTCACAAAAGTATATAATTACTTATACAAAAGTAATTAATCTTTTTGATGCATTATTAATTATGGGTATAAAAACATTTCCACTAGATACTTCATCACACAAAATTTCCTTTGATTTTTAAGAAAATATTTTCTCCAAAAATTTAGTTTCACTATTTTTGAAAGTGAAATAGCTGAAGTTCAATCTGTTAACCTTATATTCATAGTAGAAAATGGTTCATGCTAATTGTAACTGTGAATGTCACAATTTAAAGTTAAATTCATTTTATCTGAAGGCTACAATGAGCTTATTTGATGATGTTCTCTTATTTTCTTAATTCTTGTAGTACATCCCATGTCATTTCTCAATGAAATCTAATTTTTAAAGCATTTTATTGGCATTCCCATCATATACCCCAAAGTGGCTATACAGTCATATTTTATGGGTTTCATAGGGATATTCCTTTCAGGGAAGATGCAAAAAAGTATCATAGATGGTCACTACCTGGTTCTGAAGAATGTCATTAACACCCTCACAGCTGAGACCACATCTTCTTGGTTCAGATTCACGCTAGACATCTTTATTGACACAAGAATCCTTTGGGATTTCTGGTCAGAATTCTGCTGACACCTCTTTCTTTACCATCCTATGATTATTCACCCTCATAGGCTCTCTGAGAAAGGCTTTCGAATCACTGCTTAATGTTAAAAATTACTTTTTCAGTTCCTAAGTCAAACCTGTACTTCCTATAGCAGGTGTGAAGGCAGTGAGCTTCTCACAAATCCCAGCTCCCTTGTTTTCATTCTAAAGGCAGATCAACAGGTATAATAAATATTAGTTGTTCAACGTGCCTTTTTCTCAGGTATGACCTAGTTGAAATAAGTAATACTCGATTTTCTCATTGTTATACATGTTTTTTTTCTTTTCTTTCACTTTGTTATTGTTGTTATTCAGTCAGTAAGTCATACCCAACTCTTTGCCACGCCATGGACAGCACCACGCCAGTCCTCCCTGTCCCTCTCTATATCCCAGAGTTTGCTCAAACTCATGTCCATTAAGTCAGTGATGCCATCCAACCATCTCATTCTCTGTCACTCTTTTCTCCTCCTGCCTTCAATCTTTCCCAGCATCAGGGTCTTTTCCAGTGAGTCAGCTTTTCGCATCAAGTGGCCAAAGTATTGGAGCTTCAGCTTCAGCATCAGTCCTTCCATTCAGGGTTGATTTCCTTTAGGATTGACTGGTTTGATCTCCTTGATCTCTTTCACTTTATCATACTATTAATCTTATTTAGAATTTTCCCTCCTACAGATTCATCATTTGTTTAATTGTTTTTATCTATTTTTCATGTTTATCATTCTAGGATCAAGTTCTGAACTTGTTCCTAAAAATGCCTTATTATGTTCTTTACATATTGTGCTGTGAATGCCTTAAAAAGCAATGTTACACTCAGTTAAATACTGGGCATGTAACTTTCTCAGAATACCACACCAGTGTTCTCTGTTAGTGTTTTCTTGCCATTGTTGAATACTATTGTTTACTCCTTAATCGGCTTTATTAAAAATTATACTTATGGCATGTACAGGCTTTCCTGGTAGCTCAGATGGTGAAGAATCTTCCTACAATGTGGGAGACCCAAGTTTGATCCCTGGGTCAAGAAGATCCCCTAGAGAAGGAAATGGCAACTCACTCCAATATTCTTGCCTGGAGTATCCCATGGACAGAGAAGCCTGGCGGGTTACAGTTCATGGGGTTGCAAAGAGTCAGATACGACTGAAGCGACTGAACACACACCTTCTAGCTGTGATTTGGGGGTAGGGGGTACAGCATTTTGTGCAGGTTTTGTAAATGTTATCTGTAGGAGTGCTCAACCAGCCAAATTTCCAGCCATTAACTAGAAGACAAAGCTAACTTCTAATGTGCCATATTTACCCAGGCTGTCTAGAATCAAATTTCTTTTTCAACAGAAAGAGTCCTTACTGAAAAGAAGGTAAAACTAATGTCTTTTTTTTAAGTTTACTGACCTTGAGGCTGTAAGAGAATTGGAGGTCCCATAGATGTCCCTCAGAAAGGAACACAGAGACAGCTAAGAACTTGACCCACGTCCTACTGCTGCCTGGACTCTGACCCTTGAGTTTGCTTTAGCTGCAGGAGAATGAACAGTTAACTGTGGTGAGCATTGCAATCTGCTCAACAAAGACTTCCCTCCTCATTATTTTTCTCCTACTTCTCATAAACCCTCCCTCGAGGACCATTTCAGCAGGAACATGATCAGAGCTTCCTATAAAATGGCTGTGCTTTGGTTACTGAAGCACTTAGGAAATATGGTTTCCCAACCACATCTTGGGAACAAAGAGGTCAGATGCAGTTTTCGTGTGTGATGGTCTATTGTTTCGTAGGAGAGGAATCCTGAGTTTGCCAATGTTTTCAATGGCTAAAAGAACAAATAAACCAGTCCACATAAACTCACCTTATGGGTTTCACGAGCACACAGATGCACCATGGGGTGAAGGCCTGGAGCAGACGTGCCCTGGGAGGAGAGGGTCCCAGTCCAGAGACGTGGCGGGTTTGACTTCCTGCAGTTATTTGTGTGAGGACATAATGCTCTGGGCCTCTGCTGGGAGGCTTCTCCCGACCCTGATCTCTTCCAATCATGCAGAACTTAATGAGTCCTCAAAGGGAAAACAACTTCCATTTCGGCCTGTGGAGCGTTTGTTTATAGCTGGGCTTGCAAAGAAGAATCTGGAATTATTTATTGGTAATTTGCACATTACTGAATAACAGATGGTCTGCAGAAGGGAGTCTCTTTTGCAACTTAAAAAATGGTTGGATTTCACATGCCTTCTGTGGAAGGCGACTGGTGTTGCATGAGAAGTCCTTCCAGGGCCACCAAGGCCAGGCGAGCACCCTGAAGATGGCAGACATGTGTTCAGAACCGGGGAGCCTCTGGGTTGGCATGGTCCCGCACTGGTCTGGGTGATCGTTGAGATTCCTAGTGACACGTGAGAACAGTGACCCACAAGAGACGGTCAAAATGGAGCTTGTGACCACGTTTCCCCAAAGCAACTGAGTAATAAAAACAACAACAGTTTCATGTTATTTCTGAGGATCCGCTGCACTCAGTGTCCTAGCACAAAAATGAGAAGAGAAGATGGGAAAGGACAGGGATGGGGTGGGGGAGGGGAGGGTCAGGATGGGAGGAGGCAAGACCACGGGACCTAAATCTGGGCAGCTGCCTACACTCCCAGGCGGGGTTGCTGTTACCGCCACCACCTTCCTGTGCAGACACATGTGATGTGTGGTGTCCTCTGAGGTCCAGAGACAGCAGGGTCTCAGGGAGCCCCAGCGCTGTGTCCTCCCAGGGCATCGCTTCCCCCTTAGGAGCAGCTGGGTGAATCCAGGCCTCGGGCCATATGCCCTGGGCCCTGGAGCCTGGGGCTCTGAGAGGGGGCTGGGAAGGTGACAGGCCATACTAGAGGAGGTCCCCAAGCTGGTGGGGACATAGAGGGGGCGCTGGGACACATCACTGCCCCAGACGTGAGACCACTTTGCTCTTGGATGAGGAGCCAGCCCTGTTGCTCACTCTCTGGGCTCTGGGCCTGGCGGGTGGGGGCTGGACTCAGGGGGTGTGGAAGGATGAGGAAGGGCCAGGCCCATTTTCTATACTCAGACTGAAGATGACAGAGGAGGGTGAGCTGCCTCTCAACCGGGAACCCTTAGGGGCTCAGCAGTGAACCAAGCCGGTTTGTTCTGTTCTCAGAAGGAAGACACGCAATGCTACCCTGAGAGTGTGAACTACTGACAGCTGGCAAAAGGCCCCTGGGGTCCCCGTCTACACTGAAGCCCTTCAGACCCCGGGAGGAGGAGTGCCTGAGGTGGTCATAAACACACAACACACTTCAAGGGCTTCCACTTTCCAGAAGGAATCTGGGTGGAATTCGCCCTGTTGAAGTGATGTGGACTCTGAGGGCCAATCTGACCTTAGTGTGTCCTGCACCCCTAGAAGACCAGTTCTTCAATAACAGTGTGATAGCTTCTGTTGGTAGAATATTCTTAGTGTCCAAAAGACTTCTCTGTCCTCTGTTTCACTGATTTCTATAATTAAATTAAAATTTTTTTTCCAGAACACATTTATGAAGTTATTGCCAAATGGAGTGGTGCTAGTGGTAAACCCACCTGCCAATACAGGATACTTGAAATGCAGGTTGGACCTCTGGGTTGGAAAGATCCCCTGGAGAAGGAAATGTCAATCCACTCCAGTATTCTTGCCTGAAGAATTCCATGGACAGAGGAGCCTTGTGGGCTACGGTCCATGGGGTTGCACAAAGCTGGACACGAGTGAAATGACTTAGCATGCACACACATGAAAGGGCTAAAAAACACCAGAAGATCAGCAGGGGACACTGGACTTTCTTCCAGAGGTACATCTAAAATGAGGAAAAGGAAAAGGAAAGTGTATAGGAAGGAGGGAAGGGTGGAGAAAAAGACCCTGAGATGAGTTCTCTCTGTTATCACTTGGGAAGCAAGTCCCTCTGGAGGCATCAGCCCTGTGAACCGAGGCCAGCCAGAGAAGGTGACAGAGACCCAGAGAGGAAAGGGGACTTGCCCAAGAGACCACGTTCCTTGGTGACACAGCCGGGAGAGGGCCCTGCAGCTGCTCAATAGAGGAGACGCCCTGAGGAGACCTGAGGAAGCAGGGAACGCCATCTCACTAGGTGGCTCCCTGAGAAACCCTGACTGACTCTGTGTCTGAAGACTTGAAGAAAGCACCCTCCACGTGCCCGGGTGTGGGGCTCACGGCTTCAGCCCAGCAGCAGATGCCGTGACAGGCCAGTTGGCTTTAGTCCGGCTGGTGTCATCCCCCCTAGTGCTGTGGGTTTAATCGAGGGGGCATCCACGGGAGGGAGAGTGAGTCCCCAGCCTCATGCCATCCAGCTGCCTATGGCTCACTTCCTCAGCACCCTACCTTGTCTTGTCTCTCTCTCTGGCTGGGTTAATGGGCTCCTGACTGTGTGGCCCCGTGGCTGGGTCCCCTGTCCCCCACCCTCATCTGCTCCCACCAGTGTGTCCCTCCATGTCCACCCCAGCACAACCCACATCCTCTTCTGCTCACCCTGCAGCCAGGGCCCCCTTCTCCAGCCGCTCCAGGCTTCAGCTCCAGATTTGTGCAAATCGGGGGTCCCCCATCCTTCCCCATTTCCCGTGTGCTCGCACAGGACAGAGCTCATAGGAGGGCCAGTTAATCTTGTCCCTCTTTATCAGCCCCGGTTGACAGAAGGGAGGCCTGACTTGGCACAGGAGGAATTTAAACTGGGAGGGCAGAGGGAGGTTTGGGGATTATCTGTGGATTTCCTTTATTTGTTCTCTTTCCTCCTTTGCGGTGGCTAATCCAAATTTGATGGGAAGTGAGGCATCAGCTGTCTCAGGGGCCTTGTGGGAGCCTTTGTGATGTGACTTTTGTCCCTTCTCGCCTTTGTGTCCCAGACCTACATTTCTCCCACCCTCCAGCCCCATACATTGTGCTGCTGTGTTTCCTGAAGTTCCAAGTGGTTTTTGACCCAAAGTTGATGCTGCAGGCCCACCTGCAGGACCTCAGTTGGTCTTTTCAGGCTCAGAGAGCATGTTGTAGGTGCACCCCTGGCCTCTGGCTGGATGCCTTCTGTGTTTGGGGGCGCTCTGAAGACCAAGCACCTTCATTCTACAGATTTTGCTCCCTGCCTGTTAGCACCTCAGCCCCACAAGGCCCCTGAGGAGAAAGGGACCCCGGTGCTCACATTCTCCTGGGACTTGGGAGGCTGGGCTGGAGGCCCTTGGGAAGCAAGGCCTCATCCCCCAGCCACCCGGGCGCTGGGTCAGGAATGCGCCAGCCCCGCCACCTGCCCCCTCGGGAGCTCCACACCCCCTGCATGAAACACAACAGCCTGAAGAAGGTGTTTGCTCAGAGGCAGAAGGCAAAACCCACTGACAGATTTTTCTTAAACTTTAAAATCTCCAAGATTGGTCTTTCCTGAGCCTGATTCTGACATTTCTGACAAGGTTTTAATCAGTACCATCATCAACTCATTTACAGCAAACATTTTCCTTTTGGACTGGGTCTTACAGTCCTCTGGGGCTCCCCTATTGGCTCAGTGGTAAAGAATCTGCCTGCAATGCAAGAGAAGTGGGTTTGATCCCTGGTTCGGGAAGATCCCCTGGAGAAGGAAGTGGCAATCTACTCCAGTGTTCTTGCCTGGAGAATTCCTTGGACAGAGGAGCCTGGTGGGCTATAGTCCATGGAGTCATAAAGAGTCAGACAAGACAGAGTGACTAATACTTCACAATCCTTTAAGCTCTGTGTGAATTACTATGCTTTACAATATCTGAATTTTTCTTTCAATTATCAGGAAGTCAAAGGCAAGTTTCATAAAATAAAAAAAAGACATTTTATTAGAAATTAGGAAGTTGGATTTACATCATTCAAGAATAAAAGCTATATGACCTCACTAATCCTATGGTGTATTTGAGGGCCGATTTAATTGAATTAGTCAAGAGAAGACAGAGATAAAAAGGAATTATTCCTCTGCTAACAAATGAAAATGAATTGTGGGTAAAACAAGCCAGACCATCAGTTAACTTCAGAGTCTGCTAGTTCAGGTTTAGGGGGAGTGAGTCAGCGGGGCCTGTGCCCGAAACGGGTGCAACTCCAGGCAGGAGCAGGAGGGCTCTAGACTCTGAACTAAGCTCAAGGCAACTGTGTCCCCTACCCCCGCATTGGGCTCTCAAATTCTAAGAGTGAAAGTTAAGTTACACAACTGATTTTTGAAACCAACTTTTCCAAAACTTCAAAACAAACAAAAAAATGTTAAGGAGAGTCATGAGATTTTTTTTACTTCTACTTACAAATTTGTCCTCAAACCTTTTTGACTTACAATCGCATCGATGGATTTAAAGTAATTGCAGCCTGTGTGAGTGTGTCGTAAAAACCCAAGCCGGTCTCCCCAGCTGACCTCTGGAGTAAACAAACCCACTTGGAGAGATCTTTGACCACAGAACTTTTCTTTCTCTTTGGAACAATATAAAGTGGACTTCTTTGAGAAATAATTTAAGCAGCAGGAAAGAGTCTAGTAGTCAGTGAAGAATTCGCAATAGAAATATCCTCTAACACATTTCTTATTCCAGCTCACGAAGTTCCAGTCTCCCCAGCACTGGGAATGTCAGCTAACAGTTTTGATCCGCAGGCTGTGTGTGCTTAGTTTACCACGTTCGCTTATAACTCCCACTCCTTCTCCAGAGGCCATTCTGAGCTGCACCTTAAAGAAGGAACATAATGAAGTTTTACATTTTGACCTATTAAGACCCCTTTGTGTGCAAACATTTTGGGGATTTGTTCATTCCACACATTACATTGACTGCCAAGGGCAACTGGATGGGAAGAGCCCCACCTGTCAAAGCTGGGGCCCCGCCTCTTGACACAAGACTCAAGACCCCCAGGAAGGGCCCGGCATGGTTTCTGTGACTTGGAGAAACACATGAAATCACTGCTTCCTCTTTTCCTGCCTTCCTGCCCCCACATCCAAGTACATGGGACATCTAGAAGTGGGAGGCCCGCTGGTTTGCTGGAGAGACAGGTTATTGAAGCAGCTTTCTCACTGACCTTCTTTTCTCTTTCTTCTTGAACCACCATATACTCCACTGCTTGAGCAATTTTCTGAGATGCAAACAAGTTCACATTAACCCAGCGTGTGAAGCTTTCAGTAACTCTTCGTGGCTTAAAATTGTTTCCAAGGATATAATCTTTCATGATCTGGCTCCATTCCAGCTGACCACCTGGACACCTTGACTAGGATGCAAAGAATGTCCTGTCAGGTCCACTCATAGACCAAGGCTCTTTTATGGTAACTGCAGTGCTCTTTTTGGAAGGGTAGTGCTGAATTACACACGGTGTGTAGTGTGGATAAACCGTGTGGCTGCCAGAGACTTCAGAGAAAGAGGCCCCAAAGAAAGGCTAAATATACATTTCATTATTACTTCATTAGCTGAGTCATATTGTGTCTGACTCTTTGCAACCCCATGGACTGTAGTCCACCAGGCTCCTCTGTCCATGGAATTCTCCAGGCAAGAATACTGGAGTGGGTTGCCATTCACATCTCCAGGGGAATCTTCTAACCCAGAGATTGAAGCCAGGACTCCTGCATTGCAGACAGATTCTTTACCATCTGAGCCGCCAGGGAAGCCCTCATATCTGTTTTATGACTACTCAAACATTTTTGAAAGACAGAGAGCAGAAATGCATGACCTCTTAAATCTCATGTGTTGATTGCACACACATGACTCCTTTTGCTTTTGGTTTTCAGTGGATTAGGCAGAGTCAGTGATACTGTGGATGCGGTGAAGAGGTGGCAGCTGAAGTTTTGAGGAAATTTCCTGTGCCGTCATTGGAAGATTGAAGGGGCGGTTGAGGTGTAAGCGGAGGGACTTCTGCTTGTCAGAGGTCCCATTGCAAAGTTCTCTCTCTCTCTCTCCACTTTGCCAGCCAGTTCCCTTCACCATGTCTTCAGAGAGGATGAAAATTTCACCCATATATCCAAACTCAGCCAGAGTTTTACCCAGTGCAGCAAGGGAGCTGTCCCTGTGCTGGCTGCTGGGTCTAGAAGCAAGGGACCTGGTCTTTATGTCACAGAAACCAGAATCAGTGGTGGGACCAGGTATGCAGACAAGTTACAGGGTTGGGCATGCACGTAAGTCCTGTAAGGATGCAGATCGGGAGGAACTGGGAGGAGATGAAGGAAGCCCCCAAACGCCTCTGGAACCAGCTCTGGCTGTTTCCTTTAGCTAAATTCGCTCAAACATGCATGCATTTATATAAACAGCAGTGTTTCTCTCAGTGATTCTGTGGGATTTCTAAAATGTGCATCTATTTAGTCTAAGATGAAATACTGGTTATAGGATGAAAAAAAAATTAAACATGCATTCCTCAGGGCCCCGAGCCCCAACCACAGACTGAACTCCCCAAAAGAGTCATTAAATCACAATGTGTGCTTAAAATAACAGATTTGAAAGAAAAAATGTTCCAAGACATTAAACTTCAAAATGATCTCTGACTGTAATCCCTTCTGCTTTTTGGATCTGGACAGCATTTGCCCCCCTCCCCACGAAACATCAAGGGGACGACTGGCCGGGCTCCTGGGAGGGGACGCACTTGGCCTGCCGAGTGAGAACATGGCAGCTGGGCTCTGGGTGTCCCGGGGGATGCGATGTTTCAAACTAATGGCGTGTGTGTGGACATCAGTCCGGAATCAGCTTCAAAGCCCTTGGTGGTTTAGTTGCTCAATCGTGTCCGACTCTTTGTGACCCCATGGACTGTAGCCCACCAATCTCCTTTGTTCATGGGATTCTCCAGGCAAGAATACTGGAGTGGGTTGCCATTTCCTTCTCCAGGGGATCTTCCTGATTCAGGGATTGAACCCCAGGCTCCGGCATTTCAGGCAGATTCTTTACCAACTGAGCTACCAGGGAAGCTCATAGATAAGATTCTAAGAAAGTGGAGTGGCGGATATAAGCAGGTCCTCCTGGGCTGGTGAATAGGACATCCTCTGAGGAATCAGGAGGGAAAATTCAGGTGTCTTTCTTCAAGGGGCAGCCTGGTCCTTGGGGCAGGGTTCTCAGATCTGGGAAGGGACAGGAGCTTCCTGTCAAAGTCCCTGGGAAGCTTTTGCAAATTTCTCTTACCCTCCACCCCTTGGAGAGATGGGGGCGTCTGGCCTTCGCTCTCTGCTCCCCAAGAACCCCTACCCCATAGAAAGGCTAGCTGGGACAGCCACACTAGCCATGCAGGAGCAGAGAGGTGTGGGCACGGAAAGTGTGCCCAATGCAAGGATCCACGTCTCTATCCCAACCGCTGATGAAGCAGACCCAGAAGGTCAGATACGTTTCCACAGCCTTACAGTAAAAGCATGATGTTCGAGAACAGTTGCTTTCTGACTTTGATCAGCAGCCGGGTTCTTACAGTCTATCAGAGGAAGTCCACAGCCAGGGTGGGAGCGAGCGTGAACAAGATACCAGGGGAGGGGGCAACGTCCCCCTCTGTTCCAGGTCAAGCCCAAGGGCAGGGCGGGACCCTGGATGGGGAAAGAACTAGAAGCCATGTCTTAAAAGGAATGTTTCAAGCACTAAATGTTTACTGGAGACAAAACACAGAGCGTAGATAACAGGGTTTCCTCCACATGTTTGAAGCACCATTGTCTGGAGGAGGAAGGAGCTTTGTTTTGTTTGGCTCCAGAGGATAGAATTAGAACAGATAGGAAGAGGTTGTAAGGATCCAGACTTCGCATCAATAGCAAAGAACATTCTAACAGAGCTGTTTAGACAGACAGTGGTCATTCTCCAGGGAGCGAGGGGCTCTGTCTTTGAACCTGTTCAGGAAAGGCTGTGAAAGCACCTGTCAGGGATGCTGGTGGAGGTGCCTCTGATTTGGGAGGGGCGACCGGGCAACTGAGGGGTTCCTTGTAAGAGCGGAGTTCTCCATGCAGAGCCCAGGCAGCTCTCCCTGCTGGTGCTCCAGGGGAGGACGAGGGCTTGATGCCTCATTGCATCTGCAGGATGAGCTGTTTCTGAGTTGGCAAGTGGGGATACTGTAAACATTCTCCTACTCTGCTCCATGTTTGTACAAACAAATGTGTTTTTGCTGAAACTAATGTAAATACGTGCTTACTAACGAATGTACTTACCCAAGCACTGATGAGCCAACAGACCTCTCTTTCCAACCCAAATGGCTTAGCCTAGTTGTTTTATACATTAACCAATTAAAAAAACAGAGTCCACATTCGTCTTCCTTCTTAGCTACAGAAATTACTGGTAACAAATCTAAAATCGCAGAAGCTTCTAGGAAAGCAGGGATGTAGAGGTGGATGGAAACGGAAACAAGTGGGCACACAGCAGAGATGGAGCCTCAGTGTTTTGTGGGAAACTCCCACAGGGTCCAACCCCACTGCAAGAACGTGACTGCTGGTCATCCGTCCCACTGAGAAGCACAAGAACAAGCAGAGGGCTGGGTCCTTGTTAAGCTAATGGACACTCTAGTCATTGTGGAGCCAAGGGTGGTTTACCCAATGATACCCCAGTCTACAAAAGAAAACAGAGGAAAAGACCAATACACCAGAAGTATCCACACCCCAGGGCCATCCTACAGGGATTTAAAAATGAGCAGTAATTTAAACTTTGCATTACCAATAGCAGCAGAAGGATACGGGCCGTGGTTTGTGGTCCATGGTGATGGCATAATCCACAGGCTACAAACGACTGTCTCAGTGCAGCCATGGAGACCCAGCGAGGGATACACAATGGCCATGGTGACTCCATCAGAGACTGCTTGCTGCGTGAGCATTTCAGGATTTCATCCAACAATCACTTCCTACTGAACCGACTCTCATTCCTACAGAATGAGACTCCAGATTCCTAGAGAAAAGCAGAAATGTGAAATGGGAAGTTGTAACAAGAGCGGGCCGATGATCCTGGCAGATATTTTCTAAAGAGAAGTTCAGTCATTTTCCTCAGACATTTTACAGCAGTTCCTGATGACGTGGTCTTGCCAAAACCGTCACTGCTCATCACAAGGGTTTCCCGTTAAATCACATTTCATGCATCCTCTATCACTGCAGGGTGTTTGGGGGCCATGTTTCAGGAGGTGAGTGAGGATGGTATAGTATGATGTTCAGATAGAAATTGACAGAGCAGGCTTGCTTGCGGACTTGGTGTGGGAGAGGGCATGTATTATTCACTGGTTTAGAAAGAACTCTTGCCTGTAAGTCAGTGAACATGGATCCAAGCTCAGGTTCCCCAGTTCACTAGGCAACGGGCACCTAATTAAATTCCCCATCTGTTCACCAGAGGGGAACCCCTGGCTGCCCGCACCTGCAGACCAGCGTGGACCTGTCCGATGTGAACTCGGAAGCACAGGTGAGATTTGTGGGTAGCAGGGAGAGTGTGGATCCATGTAACCTCGGTTGGCATCCTGCTGCTCACCACTTATTCACTCAGGCTTTAGTTAAAGTCCCCAAGACTCAGGTTTCTCAGTTCGAAAAAAAAATTTTAGGGTGGGTTTCAGCTTTGAATAAAGTTCTGTTTGACTGCTCCCAGAGGAGGGACTTGAGAAGGGGAAGTTTTGAACAACCATCTCTCTTGGCCGACCCTGATGAAACACTTCGTGCTTTGCAGACACGGTGCTGAGTGACTTCCCGTGTTCTGTCATTTCAGCTTCATGACAGCCTCGTGAGTAGTATTGAGTGATAGTATTAACCCCACATCCAACAGGGCACGTGAGCATTAGAAGAGCTCCATACCTCATTGAATGTCACACTGTTTCCATTTTTAAGGAAACACCAGAAATTCATTCACATCAGTTACTCAGGGAACTGGCTGGTATCTGACGGTTTCCCTGGCTCTTTTTGGGGAAATAGCATCACAGCTAGCATATTAACCACCAAAGATAAGAGTGTCTTATGACTGTGGACTCTTTCCTCGCTTTTTTTTGGGGGGAGCTCAAAATGCTATTACCCAAAATGCTACTACCTTTGTTACTAGACCCAGCTCAGAATGATTTTATTTTATACACAGATCTCAACACCATTAAGACTTGCCAGTATTTTAGGCCTTTGACAGAACCTGTTTTAGAGACTGAAGACTTCTCCACATGGGAAGTCTGGCCGATGGAAGTCCAGCTGGACGAGCAGAAGGCTTCTCAGGGCCCTTTGTCTGTCCTCTCAGATCCCACGTGTTTCCTCTGTGAGATGCTCTCAGTTGCTCCTCCCCAGAGGGCATCCTGTCTGCCCTTCCCGACCTGTGGCTCTCTGCACACCTCAGAGTCAGACATGCACCTTCTCTCTGGGCAGCCGGACACTCCTGGGTCGGGGGGCCTACCCTTGCCTGCCCTTCCCCCGCATGCATTACATCTCTGGGTGTGTCTCCCTTAGAGTCTGACGCAGGTCACTTGTATCTGCCTTCCAGGTGCCTGTTCTCGGCCACGCTTAAGTTGCAGCATTTGTCTCCGTGTGCCGTGCCCCTCAGACCACCGTTTATCATCTCATTCATCTCTTTCCCACAGTCGACTTCTTGTCCTTTCCACGTTAAGTGGCATCTCACCACGATTCCAAGTGAGGTTGGACATCGGCTTCAGAAACACCCATTGCTGAGGGTGAGTATAGTTCCTTCATTTTCCAGCTGGAGACTTGAGTCTCAGAGAGGTTAAGTGATCACTCCAGGTCACACAGCTTCTAAACTGCAGACCCAGAGTAAGCCCTTGTCAGGGAATGAGGAAGACCTGAGCAAGTAGAAACTCACCATCTTGTATCCTGCTCCTTCAGAAGGTTCCCCAAACTCAAGTGGAGCTTCGACGGATCACCAATTTTCCTCTGCTTCTCCTTCCCAGACCTGAGGGCTGCAAGCTGCTGGGAAGGTATATGGATTCATCATTCTCTGTGGGGCTGTTCCTGCACATTGCTCTACATGTGGGTAGTGGTCCACGTTTTTCGTCTGCCTTCCTTGTCGCACGGAGGGTCTGCTTTCTCTTTTAGCTGATTGATGATCCCAGTAGCACCTGCCCACACCCCCCTCCCCCGCCACATTTCTCTTGTGTGTATGCGTGCTAAGTCACTTCAGTTGCATCCAACTCTTTGAGACCCCATGGATTGTAGCCTGCCAGGCTCCTCTGTCCATGGAATTCTCCAGGCAAGAATACTGGAGTGGGTTGACATTCTCTTCTCCAGGGAATCTTCCCAACCTAGGGATCAAATCCAGGTCTCTTGCATCCCTTGTATTGGCAAGCAGGTTCTTTACCACTAGCACCACCTGGGAAAACCCATGTTTCTCTAAGGCGGACAGATTCTGCTTTGGCTGCTGTAAGAAAAACCACAGGCTGGGCAGCTTAAACAGCAACCAATTTTTTCTCAGGGTTTTGAAGGCTGGGAGTCCAAGATCAAGGTGCCAGAAGATTGTATATCACAGACGGAAGGGGAAAGCTCCCCTGTCTCTTCTTTCAAGGTCACCAGTTCCATCATGAGACCTCCCCCCACCAAGATCTAATTACCTCCCAAAGGTAATTACCTCTTAATTACTTTTAATTACCTCCAAGAAACCATCCCATGGGGTCAGAGTTCCAGCATTTGAATTTGGGAGACACGAGCCTGTGGTCACAGTGGATCCCAAGGCTGCACACTGTGCGCTCGGCAGGGGCAGCTCCATGCAAGCGTGTCTGCCGAGTGCTGGAGGGCTTGAGGTTGGCTGTGATGGAGTGTTTATACCATGGAGACCAGCAAATTCCATAAAGCAGGCCTTTCTTCTCTTAGAGAGATGGTCATCAGTAGACCCTTAATTGGTCTACTTAATTATCTTTTCTCCCATGACCTGTTCTGCTACTTTATCATACATTAAGTTCCCCAAATACAAGGATCTGTGTCTGAGCTCTCTATGCCATTCTGTTGGCCTATTTATGTTCTTTGATGAGTGGCATCCAGTTTTTAAAATGTGCCTGTGAAGCATATCTTAATAGCTCATGGAACACAATTCCACTCTTCTTTTTCAAAGTTGACATAACTTTTCACAGACAATTAGACATTAGAATATTATGCCACATATATTTCAGAGCCAGTTCACCAAATACATTAAAATATAGCTCTGACATTTGATTGAGTTGTTTTAAAATTATAGAACAGTGCTGGGAGAATTAATTTGTTAAAAATTTGTCATTCTATCCAAGAACATGATTAATTCTCCATTTACTCAAAGACTATTTTACAAAATTTAATTAAATTGTAACATTTTCTAAGCAGATTTTATTCGTAATTTGTTAGTTTCTGATGCTGCACAGATATTGTTACAACTGTGAATGGCAGCTTACTTTTTTTTCTGTTTTCTAGTTGATTAGCTCAGAATGCTGTTGAGTTGTAAAATTTGATTTTTGGTAATCTCTCTTTGCTTCTGTTGGATTTTTTGAATTTTCTATGATCACAGTGTCTGAAAATAATGATATATTTATCTCTCCCCTTTTAACTATTACACTGCCTCTCTTCCTCTTTCTGATGATGATGACCACCTCCTACAGTACCAGGTTCAGCTGTGGCAATGATAATAAACAGTTAACAGATCTTGATCTAGAAATGACCTCAATATTGGAACTATCAACGAGATGCTAAATATGTAAAATATTTAAATGAAGACATCAAATGTGTTAAAGAATCCAGCGCAGCAGATGGACAACATGCAGGAACAGATGGAGAATTTTGGCAGAGAGATAGAAACTATAAAAAGAATCAAATGGCAATGCCAGTAATAATAAAAAAAAAGAGAACATACTATCAGAGAAGAACTCCTTCAATGAACTTATCAGCAAACTGGCCACATCCAAATAAAAAAAAATAGTGACCACAGATAGGTCAATAGAAATTAAACCAAGTGAAACTCAAAGAACAAAGAGACCAAAACAACAAAGCAAAACATGTAAGAGCTGTAGGACAATTTAGGATCCACATGATTGAAGAGGAAGGGAAGAGGATGGGCAAAGGAAATACGTGAAGAAAATTATTTTAAATGAGAGAATCAACAAACTACAGATGCAAGAAGCGCAGGAAAATGGAAATCAGAAAAACAAACAAACCTAGATACATCATAATCAAACCCCTGGAGACAAAAGATAAAAGAGAAAAATCTTGAAGGCAGCAGCAGAAGAAAACTTACAAAGAGGGAAAAAATGATAGCCAATTTCTCTTCAGAAATTTATCAAGCCTGAGGAAAGTCAAGAGATGTCTTTAGACTACGGAAAGAAAAATCAATAAACCCAGTGTTCTGTGTCCAGTGAAAATATCTTACAGAAATGAAGACAGAACAAAGACTTTTTAACAAAAGCTGAAAGAATTCACTGCCAAGAAATATTGAAGAAAGTTTTTCAGGAAGAAAGAACAGGCTAGCAGATGGAAATGTGGTTGAACACAAAGAAAAGAGGGATGATGGAAATAATAAAAATAATGTTCCATATAATAGGCACTTCTCTTACTTTTAATATCTTTGAAAGATCATTGAATACTCAAAGGAAAAATATTAACAATGTGGGGCTTATGACATACATAGAAGTAAACTGAATGACAACAATAACATTACACACACACACACACACACACACACACACACACACACTTGCTATAATAAAAGACTTAAATAGATCCAGAATCTTCCAACATAATATCCAAATATCCAGGATATAATTGAAAACCGCTCATCATGCCATGAATGAGGGAAATCTCAACTTGAATGAGAAAAGACAATTTAATAGAGGCTAGCCCTGAAGTGACACAGAGGTTGAAATGATCTAACAAAGATTTCACAGCAGCCATCACAAAAATGCTTCAACAGGCAATTTTGAACATGTTTGAAACAAATGGAAAATATACAGTCTCAGCAAAGACATAAAAGAAGTACAAAGAAAAAAAGAAGAGGCAAATGGGAATTTTGTAACTTAAATATATGTGTGTGTGTGCTCAGTCATGTCTGATTCTTTGCAACCCCATGGACTGTAGTCTACCATATTCCTCTTGTCTATGGGACTTCCCAAGCAAGAATACTAGAGAGCTTTGCCATTTCCTTCTCCAGGGATCTTCCCAACCCAGGGATCAAACCCAAGCCTTCTGTGTCTCCTGCACTGGCAAGCAGATTCTTTACCACATGGCATCTGAAAATGTAAAATATATAAACTGGAGGGCCACTCACTGAGTCTGTGATGGTGGTTCTCTGAGGAGGGGTGAGCAAGTTTTACTTGGGGGTCAGAGTTTGATGCAAATTTGTCATCTTCTACATATTTCATTTTAATAAAACCCAGAAAGAAAAACTAAATACTAACTTTCTTGTCTTTTATAGGGAGCATTTGGATGTTTATACATGCTTCTGCTTTAAATGAAAAAAGAAGGAAGAAGATCTTTAGAATAAAGGCCGGTGAGCACTTGTGCCCTGCAGGTGAGGGGTGCCAGGTCCACTGGGAGGACGATCTCAGTGATGCTAAAAGCTGAGAAGATGGCCTTTTAAATTCTTACATAAAATGGTCATAAATCTGTCCTTTGATTGCTCTGAACGTTAATATATGTGCTCTGTACAAAAGAGCTCTGTGCTTACTAGGAATAAAGTGTGTGCAAGAAAAATGTGGAGTCTGGGTCCTGTCAAGATTAAAATTTTGCATCCACTGGAGTGTGTTACCATTCCCTTCTCCAGGAGATCTTCCTGACCTGGGGATCGAACCCACGTCACCTATGTTGCAGGCAGATTCTTTACCGTGGAGCCACCGGGGAAGCCCTAGAGCACTCACCACAGCAAAAGTTGCATGACTCAGATAAGAGGTGCTTGTTGCTATGGAAACTTTGAAGACTCAGTAACGACTTTGGGATTATTTTATCATCTGGTTGGTAGGGTTATATGAGGACCAAGTGATGTATTTGTATAATCTACTGCATTCTCTTAACTAATGTAAGGGTAGGCGACTATTTTCAGTGTACTTACTAAGAGGTAAGAAGTTCGTGGTGATGGAATAGCCACGTCCCAGATTTTGTTTTCATCTGATAATTTGATATCATGGCCTTGAAGATAAGTATAAAGCACAGGAAGACTAGTGTCTGTTTGGGGCAGAGTATCTGATTAGTTTTTAATCAGTTACTGGGAGAGCCACTGGCATCTCTCGGTTCCTAAGAAAATGCAGTTGGAAGATGTGATGTAAATGAGATGGAAACTGCTTCACGCATCTGCGCCAACTTTGCCTGGTTGAATGATTTTCTAGAATCACATTAGAGCCTATTCATTATTTGGAGATTGAAGGCCAGCTTCTCACAGACTCCTCCACCCAGGGAGCCATTGCCCTTGAGAGCTCTGAGAGGCTCTCCTGGCAAAGCGCAGGCTGCTCACCATCTGTCTCCCTGCGTTGAGAGGGGGCGGCTGAGAGGAGATGGGAGGTGCCATGGATGGATCTGTGGGCGTCAGGCAAGAGTGGGGACACCTCCCCTCCCCCATGCCCTGCCCACAGGAGGCGTTAGGGCCCCTTCTTGGCTTGGGCTACTCCTGCTGAGAAGGGGATACAAGGCTGAAATCACTCAGAGCAGCAGCCGATCGAAAATCAATTTATACTTAGGTTTAAAGTCTTATATATACTAAAGGACACCTGTGCCATTTCTTACTGGTAGGCTCTGCACATTTGTGAAGTTAGGGAATACCAATATTGTATATGCAAGGATGAGCAGGAGATGAAGATCTGGAAACTCAAATCCTGAATTGGGGTCTGGTTGGGGGAGGGGAGGGGAGGGGGAAAGAGGGTGATCAAGAATTTGCTTTTCTGATAAAGGTTCTTTTTAGGCTGAAAATGCTCTTGGCATAATGAGTTAGATAAATTTATTATCATCTGTTTTTCCTTTTATTTGAACAAAAACAGCCCATTTCTTAGGACCCATTTCTTGGTATTGTTTAATCGCAGGGATCTGTGATTTGAAAAACCAATGCCCATCCATCCGCCTAGTCCGTGGTTTCAGCTACGAGGCCCAGAGAACTGAAGCGAGAACTCTGGGTTCCCAGCCCAGGGACCTCCATCACGGGGGAAGTCACTCAGACCACCAAGCTTTCGGTCTTTTGATGAAAACTGGGGTCAGCCTCCTAGGATGACATTGAATTCCAGCGCAGAGCAGCAGGAGACAGCTGAGGGGAAGGACCTGCATCCTGCGTCACCTCCCCAGCCTCAGGGGTCCTGAGTGGCTACCTGTCCTGTGCCCTCCTCACCCCTCGGGGCCCCTCAGACCCTCAGGTGCAGCAGGAAGGGGCTCAGGCCGACACGGTTTCACCTGAGCATGCAGCCCGAGCCTCCTGCTCTTTGTCACGACAACAGCCTTCAGTGGGTCTTCCAGGGCATCAAGGGAGAGCAGAGCAAGGGTGCTGACTCTGGGGACATGTCCACAGCAATTCCTGGGGCAGGAGCTCAGAGACATCATCTGAGAACAAAGTCTGTCCCCCGAGGGCGCATCTCAGGGGTCAGTGGGGTGCCTGGGTCCTCCTCACCCTGCTGTTCATAAAGCAGGAGCAGCTGCTCCTCGTACTTTAAAACCTAACTTCTAAAGACCCACAAGTTTCTCTCCACGTGGCTGAAACTCCAGGCCATGGTCCTGGAGCTGTCTGGTCTGCACGGGTGCAGAGGGGTGCAGCCTTGTATCCTGGTCGCTTAAGGGCACAGCATCAAGCAGGTCAGCTCTAAGAAGTCCAAGGCTTGCTGTCGCTGTCTCCCTTGGGTGAATGTTGGTAAGATTTAACGTCTTCCTAACATGCAAAACCATGCTCATCCACGCACACAGAAGGGCAAGTGCATGTCCGCTCAGTTGCTCAGTCATATCCGACTCTTGAGACCCTATGGACTGTAGCCCGCCAGGCTTCTCTGTCCATGGGATTTCTCAGGCAGGAATACTGGAGTGGGTAGCCATTCTCTCCTCCAGGGCATTTCCTGTCCCAGGGATTGGACCCACATCTCTTGTGTCTCCCGCATTGCCAGGCGGATCCTTTACCACTGAGCCACCTGGGAAGAACAGAGGGCACAGGAAGGCCTAACTCCTAGCCAAGCACCCAGCAAGAATTTGCACATCTTGTAGATATATTAAAATAGTTTACTCTTCTTCAGGCTGTACTCTGATGGGTTGTCTTCCCCAGGGGATGAGCACCTTGAGATGAAAGAAACAGAACAGGACAGAAGAGGACGGATGAATAAACTGAACGTCCACACATCTCTCGAGGGAGCCAGTGTGTCTGGGGAGGATGGGTGGTCCCCTGTGGCCCACCCACATCCTTCCTTCTTCTGAGATGATCCCACACACCTCCCTTGGCATCCCGGGCCAGGGGTGCATGGACCGCAGTGTCCACAACCCCCTGATGATACGACCTATACTCGCAGGCTCCTGAGAGGTGTAATTATGCAGCCAGGGTTCTGAAAAGGCTGGTAAAACATCAGAAGCTTCACAGCAATATTTCCACACTAAGAGAGATTTGCCATCGTGAAAAAAAAAGAGGTTCCTTTATGTGGCATGGCGCCCTCCTTGGCGGTGGGATCACTGGATGCATAAATTTGATTTTCAGACTCAAAGCTCCTGATGCCTTTTGTAACTGGCTGGGTAATCCTCGGCCACCCGGCCCCCACTGTCCACTCAGACTACCCATCACTGGAAGGCAAGCTCCCTTTAGGAGTTTCTGAATTTCCGCAGAGGCTGAAAAAGCTCCCTAGCAACTCCGACAGCTTCACATCCATGCCCGGGGTAGGGAGGTCGGGGGGGGGGCGGAGATTTACTCGGCTGGTCCCCACCCCCACCCCAGCCCTGGCACACAAAAAGGCTTCTATTTTTTCCAGGGATTACACACAGGGCAGAGAAAGGAGCAGCGAGGGCACGTGACGTGGGGGGGTGGATGCTGGTGTGAATGGCTGGCTGAGCAGGGCTTTGAGCCTGCAGCTAATTTACTGCCTGGGTTTCCTTCCCTGTGGCTTTGAAGGGGCCGTTGTACTCCACCCACCAGAGTCATAATCGCCCTGCCTATCCGCCCAACCACCCAAGGAACTCCAAATCACTCTGATTTATTTGAAATAAAATTGAATAAAAGGGGTGCTCGAGAAATCCTTATCCCTAAAGCCCATTGCTTCAACGCCAAGTTTCTGATAAGGCCTACGAGAGCACCTTATTCCGGCCGGAGAGGGGCTTCTGAGCTCAGCCCCCAGGCTGGCCTGGCTCTGAAGGGAGTGTGAGGGCCCAGCCCCAAGTCTCTACCCCCCTGTCTTGTGCCTGAAGATCCCCAGTGTCTCTCCTCCAGCCTTTTCTCTGAGCATGGAGTCCGAGCAGGACAAGCTGGGGTTGGTCTTTCTGCCGGGGTTGGTCTTTCTGCCAATCGGTCTGATCAGAGCTAATGCCTTCCTCTGTTCCTGGAGGTTCGGGGCAGCCAGAGAGAATGAGGCCCTAAGAGGATTAAGCACCCGGAGAGGAGAGAAGCTGCGAGCAAACTGCAGGAGTCGAAGAGGGGGAAACGGCACAAAAGATCACAGACTCTGAAATCCATGAGTACGCGTTCCTTTCTCTCATCTCCAATTCTAGTGGCAAATTAGGAAAAATGAAGATGCCAAGTTTTGACTCCAGTTTTAAATGGTGCAGGGTCACCAGTCTGCCAGCTCCTCTGTGCACTCACAGACCCAATAACTAGGAAAAATGGCTTAAAAACACATTAGGATTCAACAGTGCCTTAAAATATGATTTTAAGAACCATCATTTTCAAATTAGCATTTTTCTGGCTCAGAACAAAGTTAAGCTTCATAACACTGCAGTATGAGAATCAGTTAAACAAAGATTGCTTATACCTGAGATGTGGGGCCCTTCCACAACATCCCTGTCTCAGAAACAAAATTTAAATACAAGATGATTTATCATTTATTAAGGAAAAGTGAATTTGGAAGTTAAAGATGGCTGAATTTGTGTGATGTAAATGGCATAGAGTAATCAGGTGTGTTCTTTCATTGCATTCTTCTCGTCTGTAATCACTCACCCTCATGTCTCAGTTCTGTGACTATAATTTGGACCCAAATGGACCATTCAGCCTGATGACAAGCAGTGCACAGTGTCATTTATAGCTAGGAGGTTTGAATAAAACTTGACAACCTCATTGCATCATTGTGGAACCTCACAAATGCTCCCGACCCTCCGCCTCATCTCAACCCCATCCCATGATGTGAAAATGGATTCTGGAAATCAGAGCAGGGCTCAGGGCCCTGGTCACATGGGGAGGTGAGGGTGGGGTTGCAGGGCCCCCGGCCTTGCATGGTTCCCCTGACAACTGCCTGCATCTGGAGCACATTAAATAACCTCATCCTTTATGTGGGCCCATTACGTTCTATCAAAGTCATTATCAATGATCAACCAAGGGCAGAAGACATTTGAAGTCAAAATGTAGAGGAAATATTAATACTTAACAATGAAGAAAGGGATCTACATGAAACAGCATTGCCAGTAACGGTTACAAGGAAACAGGTGCTGGGCCTGCTGTGCGTCCCTTAAACTCACTGGTTTGGGTGATATTTTTTGAATCAGGTGACACTGGGAACTTTAGCTCTCACACATTTGAGAAGAAGCACAGCCCATGTGTAAGCTGGTGTGTATCTTGAATGGCACTCAGAAGGTCATGGCCAGGAAGCCGGGTTTTTGGCGTATTGTTATCGATGAAGGGAAAACGTTCACAAGAACACCTCTCTGAGAAAGGGGCCCCAAAACAGCGTGGCTCTAAAGGAAATCTTTCCCACGGGACCCAGTCCCCCAAAAATCGATGATAGAGGGGCCACCATGACCCCACCGTTCACAAAGGGCTGCCTTCCAACCTGGGAGAGGCTCCACAGGACAGTGACTCCTCGGGGGACCCACCCCCAGTTTCTGGAAATCGAGCCTTAGACACTGGTGCTCCAAGCGTGTGTTTCTACCTCGGGCAGAGACCCGGCTTCTGTGCTGCAGGGACGGCCCCGGCCCCGATGTGACTCCCGGACACAGAGACTGAGTCCATCAAACCATGCTGGTTTCTACCTGCGTGTAGCAGACAAGTGTGCACGTGCTCACTTGAGGGCACTGGGGTGGGGAAGGGAGCCAGCAGGCCCCCTCCTCAGCCGGTCGGGAGGGAAGACGAAGGCACTTCTGCCTTTCCTGCCAAAATATGCAAAGTCTGATCACGTGCATGCAAGAGAGAGGACGCTGGGCTCAGGATCCAGGTCTTGCTTCCCGCCAGCACCAGAGCAGAGATGTGGCCGGAAACGCTGGCCTGGAGGAAGCCCCACAGAGGAGTGGCCACCTGGCACCTGTGTAAATGTCCGCCCCAGCAAGAGTGACCCAACCATCACCTCCACGTTGTTCGAGCCTGAGCTCCCCCTCAACCTGAGCCTGTTTCTTGGCACATCTGTTGGCCCCTACCTGGCTGAGCTCCCTCCTCACCGCAGGAAACCTCCCCGAGGTGAGGTAGCCCCCTCACCCTGACATCAAGTGCTCGGCGTGGAAATAGCCCAGCTGGGCGCCTTCTCCAGCCAGGATACTCGCCAGCCCACGTCCATTGTTTGCAGAGTACACAGAGTCCACGGTCAACATCCATAGGAAAGGAGGGGCTTTCCCAGCAGGCAACTCTGGCAGCTCTCAAACACCCTGGCACCTTCCCATCCACCCCTACTTTCTCACCTGCCCCATACCTTCTTACCTACCCCTCACCTTCTCACCTGCCCCCACTTTCCCACCTTCCCCCTACCTATTCACCTGGCCCCCACCTTCTCACATATCCCCCACTTTCCCACCTGCCCCCACCCTCCCACCTTCCCACCTGCCCTCACCTTCTCACCGTCCCCCCATGCCCACTCTCCAGCCTCCCCAGCCCCGAGGGAGGCAGTGGGTGCTTTTGGCAGGTATGACCAGGTGTTGTTATGCTCCCAAACTGATGCAAGAAAGCACTCTTGTTAGGTCGATCGATGAACAAGTGGTGTGAGCACTCACAGAAAGCATACTCGCATGTTATCCCCAGGGCTTTAGCTTTCCTGAAACCCAAGCACATCCAGTTCTATGGCCATATCATAGAACTGACTTGGACATAAGACGGATAAATTATCCATGGATCTTTATAAAGTTCCATAATGTTGCTTAAATAAGTACATGAAGAAATGAACTTGGAAAGTAAACATGTCACCCCACCTGTGCACACTCACAGCATCACCAACTAGTGTCAGCCCCCCAAAGGTACCATGATTAGCATCATAAACTGGACAAAAACCATCTCTGAGTGACAAAGCCCGGTCCAGGTAGGCCTGCGAGGAGACCATTTCATTTCCTGTGGCGAGGTGAATTATTTCAGTATTTCTGATGCTGTGCATACTAAGAGTAAGCTCGCCATTCAGATTTAGCCTTTCCCATTCCAAATCCTACCCCCCCAGAAATAACCTAAGAAAAACTTTAATGACTTGTGCAAAATAGGGGGAAATTGAAATCAACTCAAATACCCTCAGAATAATTTGCAGGAAAGGGATGTTTTAGATCTTTCAAAGTCATGAGAGCGTGGGGTTCAAGTTGATGAAAGGGGGTTTGGGGGGCCTTCCCAGGTATAAAAACCCCCCTGTGTCCTGATTCTCATTTGTAGGAAAAAAGGCTTTTGTCTGCCAGGCCTTCCCCAAATTCCAAAGAGCAGGCTCCAGCAGTTCATGATTAGGATAAGCAAGTCACCTTACTGTCTGAGCTCCTCCTGAAGGAATACAGGTTGTTAGACCCTGATGCATACCTGTAAGATGTTCTGTAGAAACTAAGACCCCCACCCAGGTGGAGGATGGTGACCACATGCTGACCACAGCATGCAAAACCCGGACTGGTTGGAACATCACCCAGTTACCTCACAACAACCAATCAGAAGAAGGTCCACCAGCCGCTCGTGCAGCCTTCAACCCTCTCCCCTCACAGTGTCTTTAAATACCTTGAAAGCCATCAGGGAGTGTGGGTCTCTGGAGTATGAGCTGCTTGTTTTCCTTGCCTGGCACTGGCAAATAAACACTTTGCTGTGAACACCCACTGTCAGAGTTTGGCTTTCTGCGCCATGAGTGCTGGCCATGGGGCTGGCTGCACTCTGAGCTCATCCACATGGGTTCGTTCACTCCTGAGGAGACATTTCAGAGAGAGCAGTAGCTGCTGGGGCTGCAGAGTAGGGGGGGGCGGTGCTTCAGTGGGGAGGAGGGCAGAAAGGGGCGGGTGTTCCCTGTTCACTGAGAGTTGAGAGCTTCAGATGTCTGTTTTCTCATCCAGTCCTAAAACCTTAGGAGGCAGAGACTCTTACCACCACCATCCCCACATCCAAACCCACACCCCCTCCTTCTGCTCATCCTCTACCTCATCTTTCTCTCTCAACTTATCACCACATGGCACAGTGGACATGTCACTTAGTTCTCTACTCTTTCATCCTCTCTCAGGACTTCCCTGGTGGCTCAGATGGTAAAGCATCTACCTGTAATGCGGGAGACCCGGGTTTGATCCCTGGGTTGGGAAGATCCACTGGAGAAGGAAATGGCAACCCACTCCATTATTCTTTCTTGGAAAATCCCATGGACAGAGGAGACTGGTAGGCTACAGTCCATGGGGTCACAAAGAGTCAGACACAACTGAGTGACTTCACTTTCACTTTCTTTCATCCTCTCTAGAATGCAAACTGGGGTTTTATTTTTTCCTCTTTTTCCCACTCTCTGGTTGCCCATTCCTAGATCACGGCATGTGATGGATGCTTAAGAAGAAACAATTGAATTAATTTGAGAAATCAAACAGAGCAGTCATCCTAACTTGCCCAAGGCAGTGGAGCTGGTCCATCATGGCCCTGGGATTTGAACTTTGGGTGTCCCTACCTGGAACCCATATGCATTCCCTTCACTGTCCTGATCATCAGAAAACATGCATGGATGCTGAGTGGAACTGTTTTTTTTTTTGCAGTCTCTCCACTTCTCATCCCAGTGACTAATGATTCTCCTCAACTATCGTCAACACCTGAAATAGTTCTCCTTCTCTTTGCATCTTCACAGGAAGCAGCTGCCCTGTTTCTCCCCTGAGCCCATCTTAGTTTCTCCTTCTAAAGACGTGATGTTCATCTCCTCAGCTGGGTCCTTGGATGTAGGGGACAGGTTAACAGAAGACCCTGTGGCTGCTCCCCCATCACCGTCCCCACCTTTGCCCTAACCTTTCCCCATCTTGTCAACTGACACAGCAGATTTACATCACAAATGTGTCCGTGCGTCCGTCGCAAAGATGGTGTTATGTGGGCAGAGAGTGAAAAACTGCCTGCAGCCGCGCAGCTCCCTCAGTGAGGCAGGAAGCCTGCCAGCCACTCCAGCTCCTCCGGGGCTGGAATCAAGACCCAGCAGGTCAACCAAGGTCCCAGCCTCTCTGTTCAGACTTGGTGATGGCACATTCCTTACGTGCCTTCCCGTCCCAGTGCCCATGGGGCGCCACTGTATGGGCAGGGTGCCCTTGCCCAACGACCTTGGATGACCCAGCATCTCTTTTCTGGGGGTGTCTCTCTACCCCCCCAATACAACGTGAAAGCGAGCATCACAAGCAGGGGATGGAAAGTGCTCACTCACACCCCCAGACCCAGAAAGTTCCACCCCCAAGAGTCTGTCTTTCTTACTCATAAGAAAGGCTGAGAAAGCTTCCTGCACTTTCCTCTTGGGAGGAATTGCTGGAGTTGGCTGGTGATGAGATCCCTTCTTACGACTTGAAAGGACCAGGCTGCCCACACCCAGCTCCTGAAAGCTGGTGGTCCTCCTGGTTCAGAACGCCCTCCCTGTGAGTGTCTTCCTGCAGGGCTCCCCCCTCCTGCCGCAAACACCAGCCTCCTACCCCTTCCGTCCCCAGTGATGACTCTGCAGGGGCATCTCTGTGATGCTGGCTTTCAACTCCAAGCCCCAAGACTGCATACCTTCAGTGAGTTCTGGTCCTTGGAGACCTTTCAACTGGAAATCTCTAGAACATTCTGTGCCTGATGGAGTTGTAGCTTGGCAGACATCAATTACCCACTTCTCCAACGGGGATGTAGGTTCTTTGAAGTTTAACAGCATTCAGAAGCATCTTGGAAATGGCACCAAGGCGATTATTTCGGTACAAAGAGCTGCTGTGACCTGGGTGTCACCTGGGCAGGCTGGTTTAAGACATTCAGAGAGGAATCTGAGCCAGTCATGTCTGATACTTTTTCTAGGTTTAAGGGAAGGAACAAGAAATGCCAGGTTTTCCATGTACAATCTTAGTGGGTGGTTTGGAAGAGCCGCCAGGGCCCTGGGGGATTGGTGTCACTCCTGACTTAGGAAGTGTGTCCTGAGACATGTGAGAACCTTGCACACACCGTATGAAGAGCAAATTAAAATATCCAAGAAGCTGGAAATCATAGCCTTCCCAGAGGAAAGTGAGCAGGACAGACAGGCAGCATGAAAACCGCAAACCAAGGAAGGGCTGGGACCCATTTGGACGGCGGCGGTGGCCAGTCCCTCTGGGTCACGTGGAGGTGTTTTTGTACCTTTCTCCTTGGCTCCTTGGCCCCCCTGGGTCCCCAACAAGCAGTCTTGGTGCTCAGGGTCTCCGAGCCTGCTTGCGGACTTAGAATGCGTGCCTCGCCTCCACCTCTGTCTTTCAGCCTGTGAGCAAGTCACTCACTGTGGGAGCCTCCCTCCCACGCGGCAGGCCCCGGAGCGCTGCACCTGAGCGGGGGCGGAGGCTGTGCGCCAAGACCGGGTGTGGTGGCATCAGCAGGCCTTGCCCCTGGGCTCTGACTCTGAGCAGGCAGGAGAACACTCCTCAGTGGAACCAAGAGTGGGCAGTCCCTTGCACAGGGGCTGGGGGAGGAGCGGAGGGGAGCCCAGACTGGGGGCAGTCAGCCAGTTGAGTGGAGAGCAGGTAGACTTGGAGGAACCCCTTGAGCCATCAGGGCACATCCAAGGCCAGGATGGAAGTGTAGGATGGACTAGAACAGGGCAGAAATGGTAGAATGGGATCAACAGGGCAGCATGGAGCAGGAGAACGTCCCATGGAGCTAGGGTATGGATGGTCCTGTGATGTATGTTGAAGGACCAGGCGATGACATAACATGCAGCTCCAGCTGGAGGGGGTCTTGGTTAAGGGAAATGGACTGAGTGCTTGTAAAAACTGCCTGGGTTTGCAGTAACCAGCCCTTAAACCCATCTTACACAGCTCCACTTGTTGAGGGCAGAGTAATAGCCCACACTCAGAGCTCTGTGTGCATCTTCAGTCAGCCTTTGGAACAAATTTACTGAAAAGGAACTGCTGATTGCTACATTTTACAGGCAAGGAAACTGAGGGGTAGATGCTAGTTAACTTGCCCTTGATCACATGAGCAGCAACAGGCACAGGTAGGATTCAAAACCAGCTCCGTCTGACATCAGACCTAAGTGATGTCATAGGCTGTCATTTCTCTGTGGCCTTGCATGTCCTGTAAAGGGGTCACCCTCCTCTTGGGGTCAAGAAGAGTCTTTCAGGGCTTAGAGGGTAAGGATATGACTCCTTCTCAAAAATGCTTCAGATGACAAGAAACCTCCCCAAATGGGACCCTCAAAACCACTCCACAGCCTCCCAAACTCATACACATCTGAGGGACCACAAAGCTGCCACGGCCCTTGTCTAAGGAATACACACAACCTACCTAACTCTGCAGTAATTTGCTGTGGAATTTTGCCATCAGCCTGTTTCCTCTCTTTTGAAAGTTGAGACCATTTTCTTCCCATCTCCAACCTGTGGCACTTCTTGCTTGTTTTTGAAGGATATTGTCAGTAACATTACCAGGAGTGATGTCAAAATCCTACCTTCAATTCTTGGGTTTTATGAATCAACTTGTTGAAATTGTGGGGGAAAAGGCTCAAAGGAGGACTTCCTCCCCATTCAGACACTTCAAACGTTTCTAGTAGATTTCAGCAGACTTCCCATCATGTCAATAAATAGGGTAGGCGGGTGATACTTGTTGCATGAACTATTTCTTTTCAGTTAAGTATTTTAACATATACTTAACTACAATTTCCACTCAGGAAACGTGTTGTAGACTAACTATATTTTTGTCACCTTGGTCTTACCAGGACTTAAGTGGTGTTGGCATTTACATGGGGACCATAGTAAAGGAATCCACAATTTTCATCTGTGGACAATTGCTCCATCTGCACTGGTTGGCCCCTTCTCATTGACAGCATCAAACAGGGAGGTTGATATTGGGAGGTTTTGTTAATCCTCAGGAGTCAGGTCTTGTCCACAGTGTGTGGTACAAACGGGACCTCCGGGAACATCTGGTGAGTCAGCGGGGCCCCAGGCCTGGTGCAGACGACCAGGCTTCCTCTGATGAACGGGTGGGCCAAGAAGCTCTTCTCTGTGACACTGTAGAGGTGGTCACATATGTCAGTCTACGTTTGTCAAAAACCCATAGGATGTGCAACACAAAGAGTGAACCCTACCGTAAACTGTGGCTCTTAGTTCAGTAATAATGTGTGAAGATGGCTCATCAGGTGTAACAAACAGACCACACCAACACAAGATGTTAGTCACAGGGGACATGTTGGGGGAAGGGGGCCGAGAGTGTATGGGGGTTCTCTGCACTTTTCCCTCAATTTTCTGTAATCCTAAACAACTAAAAGTGTTTTAAATAAGAACAAAAGCCTCCTCTTAGCCAGTACACAGATCTGCTGCAACAAAATTAAAAACAAAGAGCGGGGGTTAGGGGTAGGGAGAGAGAGGAAGAGAGAAGGAAGGAAAAAGAAGATAAAAAAGGAGGCATTAAATGACAAAGGACCCAATTAGGAAGAACACATACTTAACAAATGGAAGGAGTTCAAATTTAACTTGAGGGAAAGAAGAAATTCCCCGAGTGTTTCACACTATAGGACTTTGAAAATGCAAATTAATAAATGATCATGGGATGTGGCTGCAATCTAGCCAAGACAAACGTAAAGTAATGCCATATCCACCGCAGCAGGAGTGAGGTTAACTGAATGTACCAATATCGTGTCACAGAGTAAACTGGCAGTAGCACAAGTACCCGCAGAATGCCGTGTGTCCCGGTCAGGGATTAACACTTAGGGGACAGCGGTCCCAGAAGTTGGGCAGTGCACTCAGGAGGGGCTGGCTGTGAAACCAACCCCCCTCCTACCACCACCTCCAGAAGGGAGGGTGGGTGTGGGTTCTCCACTGCCCTTACCCTGACTGTCAGAAAGGTGAGCATGTTTGTCCGGGGCCTGGGGCCACTGCTAGCACTTGGGATACATTAGAAAAAGGCACCAGCCCCAGTTAGAATACGTTGAAGAATAAAAAGATGCCCGTCTGGCTGGACCAGTCAGAGAAGGCACCACCTCTGGGCAGAGCCACGGTACGGTGTCCTTCCCTCCCCACCCTGTCTGGGGCCAAGGCTCGGCAGAGAGCAGGCTGGATGTCGGCACCACCCCCCTCCCCACGCAGTGCCGGGTGCAGGGCACAGCCTGCGTCCCCATTCTTGCTTCTTCACCCGGAAGTACTCATCCGCTGGAGTGCCGATCCCGCTTTAATGCAAAAATGCACTGATGCCCTAGGAGTTTTTGTCCAGGAGACCCCAGTCCTCCTAAGGAGGCAAAACCACTCCTTCCTGTTCAGTATGGAAATGTACAATACATGCATAAGTGCTGAGTCACTTCAGTTGTGTCCACCTCTTTGTGACCCTATGGACTGTAGTCCACCAGGCTCCTCTGTCCACAGGATTCTCCAGGCAAGAATACTAAAATGGGTTGCCTTATCCTCTTCCAAGGGGTGTTCTAGACCCAGGGATCGAATGTGCATCTCTTATGTCTCCTGCATTGGCAGGCGGGTTCTTTATCACTAGTGACACATGGGAAGCACCAGTACATGGGCTTCTAAAACTATTAATAAATATAGAGGTAAACTAATCAGATTAAATTTATTAGATTAATTACTTGTGTTAATTTACATGTGTAAACAGAACAATAATATTTGTGGGTTACACCTGAAGTCTTGAAATAAGATGTTAATATTTGCCATTTTAATCAGTTGGATATTCATCTGAAACCAAATAGCTCATAGCTCATCTTTTCTGCACATAAAATCACTGCTCTAACATTGGAAAGCACCCCATAGAACAATAGGCAAAATAGAGTTAGAGAAAACACATATAGAGGATTATGGAATTGTACAGTTGCAAAAATAAATTGAGCATGGAAATAATGACATTACATGATCAACCAGTAGATTAGAAACAGCAAGAAACACAATAGTTAAGGTCAGAAATCAATGACCAATGTAAAAAGGTGTTTTCATATGCTCGCAGTCAAGGTAAAGAAAAAAGGCAAGTCGCTTACAACAAAGACAATGTAACACATAAAAGTTGATGTCCTTAAGAAAAAAGTCAGCCAAAGAAAGACTATCAGTGCTCAAAAATATTAATCATGAAAAGAATTTTCCTTAAATGCAGGGAGAAGGGAAATTCTGGATCACAGGACACATTTTCCAGAAAATTGATACCTAAATTATGATCCTGGTTGTTATTTAATTCTCCAGAAGAAAATCAGGAATTCTTCAGTTGTCTAAGTCAAGAGTCTTCTAGGGAATATCTGGCCAGAATTAGACTTGTCCACAGCAACATTCAAAGCCAAGAAACAGTGGAGCAAAGTTATAAAGGAAGAGAACGTGACCCAAGGATGTTACTCCCAACCAAGATGTGTTCAACTACAAACATCCCCAGCTTGAAAGGACTCGAGAAATACAGCACCCTGGAGTCCTTCCTAAAGAACTACTTGCTGGTGTGACCGAGGCATACATGGAGAAACTGAAGTGTAAGGTTCAGTACCAGAAGATAGTGAAGCAGCTTACAGGACTCTAAGCGGAATCAGGAGTCTTCCTTTTCAGCATTTGAGAATGAAATCCAGCCAACCGATAAATCAAAAGAAATAGGGCATAGAACAGCCTTAGTGAAAGAATGGGGAGAAAGAAATCGTTCCAAAAGAGAGCTATGCTACAATGTGAAATAGAAATGTTCTAGAACTCTGGCTCACATTACAGGCTCAACTCAGGGGTCTTGGCCCCTGAGGAGTGTAGCGATAAGGTTGGAATATGCAGCGTGTCCCAGGTGTGATAGCTTGGGTGCAGTTGCCTCGTATCCTGGGAGACCAAGGAGGTTTCTGTCTCCACTGGGAGTGGCCTTTAAGGGGGAGGGTGTGTGGAGAGGCAAAGTAGGTAATCAAGCCTCAAAGACCCACCCGCCCATCCTCGCCCTGCCCCTGGTCTCCAGCAGCCTTGCCCGGGGGACCTACAGGACACGCCTTTTCTGACAAGCCAGGCAGGAGGGAGCGGGCGGCTGGTCTCCTCTGGATGAGGGAAGGGACTATCCCTGTGCTGGTCACCTTGCACACCACCGTTTCCAACACCCTCACCTGTTCCTGAATTTTAAAGCAGTTACCCCTAGAGACCCTGATGCTGGGAGACACAGAGGGCAGGAGGAGAGGGGGACAACAGAGGATGAGATGGTTGGCTGGCAACACTGACTCAATGGACATGAGTTTGAGCAAACTCTGGAAGGTAGTGAAGGACAGGGAAGCCTGGTGTGCTGCAGTCCAGAGGGTTTGTAAACAGTCAGATGCGACTGAGAGACTGAACAACAACAGCAACCCCTAGAGAAAAGCCAAAAGCCTGATTGGTCTGTTTGCAAAGCAGTCCGTTCACAAGCGGCACTGAGCTCCTGTCCGACTGGCTGATTCACACTGTCTGATCAGCAAGAACGTCCAAGAGGAGATGCTCAGGCCACCAGGAAACACCTCTGGGTCAGCATGGTTCGCAGAGACCATGTTTGGAGGGGCTGATACTCAAAGGGCCAAAAATGAGAAGGGATTCATTTCAAGCAACGGATATTCATTTAAAAATTATAATTAGTCCTTGTAGGGTACACCTGGAAACAGGCAGAGGCCAGGAATGAACCCAGCCTCACTGATGTGGAGCCTAGAGCACAGACCAGAGAAAACAGGCACGCTAGGGCCAGGGCAGGGAAAAGCCGTGAATGAAATAGAGTGGATGGCATTTGCCCTCTGACTCAGGCAAGATACCTCCCTGAAGGAAACTGGGGGCCAAAGGGATGCTTGAAACAGCACCTCATCAAGGCTGGTCCCCACGGCCCTGCAGAGACCACAGCATGCATGCTGCTTCTTGCCAGCCAGGAAGACGTTCAGAGCACCATGTTATTGGTGAGTAAGGAGGTAGAAGAGTTGAGTAGGAATGTGGACTCACAGCCTCTCTGTCAGCTGATCCTCAGGCCTCAGCTGGTTATGTAAGCTGTCACCATCTCGGCTTCCTCATCCGTGAGAGGCTGGTCCACTCGTTCGACCCCTCACGCACACCAGGCATCACCCTGAGCCTTCAGCCCTGCGTATTTCAGGGCCAGCAAGCCCAGCGGATTCCACCTCTTAGCATACGAGCATCTTTTCCATCCATGTGTCACACAGCAACCACCTTGCCTTTCTCCCTGAATTCAGCAAGTTCCCCAGGCAGCTCCCCCTTCTTCTAATCTATCATCCACACACATTCTGGAGTGATTGTCCCAACACACAACCTTACTGTGCTTCTCCTCTGCTGAAGCCCCTTTGATGGCTGCTGATGGCTTCCTGGTCAGAGTCACAGCTTCTTGACCAGATGGGAGCAATGCCCACCTGTCTGGTCACATCCCCAGTGTTTCCCAGGTGAACAACCTTCCAGGTTCCCGTAGGACGGTCCTGTTTCAGTTGTGCATCCTGGGAAACTTCTAGTCCCTGGCAAACCAGGACAGTGGGTCTTGCTACCCGGACTCTTCTCTGCAGCCCTCTGCTCCCCCAAGGCTCCCTCTGGGCCATCACTCATATTCTGTGGGTTGAGAATAGTCTTCTTTCTCCTTCTATAAAATCCAGCCTACATCTCATCCTCCAGGATGGTGGGTGGGCACCATCTCAAAGGGTCGACGCCAACCAGCAGCTCCAGAGACCCTTGTGACCTTGTCAGAAATGCACATCTGTGGGCCCCACCTCAGACCTACTGACCCAGAAACTCTGGGGTGGTGCCGAGTGCTCTGGGCTTTGTCAAGCCCTCCAGGGATCCTATTGTACCTGGAGGGTGAGAATCAGTTCCCCAGAAACCTTTCCTGAGCAGGGACCACTCCCCAGCTGGCTCATCAGCCCCCATCCACGTCCACATCACCATGAGCCTGGCGGTGTTTTTCCTGTTGACACTTGAGTGCAGTTATAGGCTGACAATCCACCACCCTGTCCAGCAAGTTCTCTGAAGACAGCAGTGGCACTTTCTGCTTCTTTCCAGGTAACATTGGTCTATCTTCATAAATCCTTGGCAGTTTTATTAACTCTTTTATTAACAGAACAGACTTATTAAGTTATATTTTGTTCCCCAGGTCAAACCACGTTACAGAGAAGTGTGTGATCCCAGGGGAAAGGGTGTGGGGAAATGACAAAGGAGCAGGTGTCCACATGTTGCCCGGAAGCATCTGTAAGAGTGAGTTTTGCCCTAATTCTCACTAAAAGCCACAGGTCTTGGTTCCCCTCATTTCGTCATAATGATAGACATTCTTTTCCTGATCAAAGGATCATCACTACTTTTCATAATATGTTACCCTTGAGCTCTAAGGCTATGCAATGAAGTTTTAGACATTTAAAAAAAACCCTCTGGGGAACTAAAATTTGATTTTGAATATTTTACAGCCTCTGAGCCCACACTGTCTTTGTACACTTTTGGTCTCAATTAAAACCCCCACCACATGCCTGCTATTAATAATGACAGCAATTTACTTCTGTTGAAATTGAAAGCCTTCAGTTCCCTTTGAAAAATCTAAATGCATTTCACATGGTTTATAGACATGTTTCAAAGCTTTCTTCTCTTTTATAGCTTTTTTCCTTTGTGTTTTTTGAAATAGACTTAATCTTCAAAGTCTATGATCGCCATCAGGTGCCTGAAGACAGAGATCTGAGCACACACAGCTGCACACGCGTGTGAGTGCATTTACGTGGATACCAGTATGTATATGCTGTGGTCAAATCGTTCTGCCTTCCAGGACAAATTGTTACTGTTCATGTAAATGTGATTTAACTGATTTTTTTTCCCTAGCATTTTTCCTTGACATTTTAAAAGTCAGTGAAACTATGGAAAAAAGAAAAAAAGACTTTCAATGAAGAAACATAATTGCTTTCAGGAAGCCATATGTGACATTTCAGATGTCTGTTTTATATGACATTGTCTTGAAACAGTAAGCATTGGGGAAGATTTCTTGAAGTAAATCATTAGAAGGAAACCTAAAACAAATCATTAAGGTTCATCAAATACACGAGAAGAAGAGACAGGCTTTGGACCACATCAAATGCCTGAGTTTTCATAGTCCAGTTTCATATTCTTAACATTGAAAAAACAGATTCTGATTCAAAAAGATTACGCCCCTGCCCGAAAGAAGTGCACATGTTGGCGACTAGCTGGTGTGGGTCAGGGGAGATGTCTGGAAACAATTGGGGTGAGATGTCCCCAACACTCAATAGGAAGCAGACCCTGTGTCAGGGCCCTTGGTTTCTGAAGGACTCAGAAAAGTTAGGGTCAAAATTAAGTAGAAGGTTTTTAAGTCAATAAGTAAGAAAATGCATTTTTAAATTATCTCCAAACTATTAACGACAATGTTTGAGATTTTGCTTGGAATCTGTTTATGTGACCCATCTTCATTGATCAATTTTGTTGAAATAGCTTATCTGTGCCATTTTGCTGAATAGACACACAAAAAACACAAATACAATCATGCAGTTACCTACACTATAATTCATGCAGAAAATGTTCTATATTTACAATGCATCAAATGAGCAATTTCACTTATTTATGTATTTGTTCATTACTGAAACAATGGTGGGTTCATTATAGATGGTTGAATATTTTAGTAATTGTTCAGTAACACTGTAAATTACTGTATTATCTTGCATTACGCTCATTGCTTTTTAACTTAACTTTGTGTGTAGGAGTTGAACAGACCAGAAATTTCATGCCTCTCCAATTCAGCTATATTCAGTCACAATGTGAAGAGTATATTGATATGGATGGTGACTAATGAAAAACTTGCTGGAAATGACAATATGTTGATGGATCAAAAGTGAGCAGGCAAATAGACCAAAGACATACATACTGCTGTATCATTAGCTCCATAGGATTCTCTAATTAAAGTCAAGTATGAGGGTTGGGAAGGAGGTTCAAGAGGAAGGGGACATAGGTATACTTATAGCTGATTCATGTTGTACAGCAGAAACCAACACAACATTGTAAAGCAATTATCTTCCAATTAATAATAGATTTTAAAAGAGAAAAAAGTTTTGAAGAAAATAAAAAGAAATCATGTAAAACAGTACTCTTAGAGCATTAAATTAAAATAACTAGATTTCACTGAACATGCAGAATATGTTAATTTTTGTGATAGAGCTAATGTGGCATAAACACTCCCCACACTTCCATTTTTGTTGTTGTTGTTGCTGTTTAGTTGCAAAGTCGTGTCCTACTCTTTTGCAACCCCATGGAATGTAGCCCACCAGGCTCCTCTGTCCGTGAGATTTCCCAGGCAAGAACACTGGAGTGGATTGCCATTTCCTTCTCCAGGGGATCTTCCCCACCCAGGGATCAAACCTAGGTCTGCTGAATTGACAGACAGATTCTTTACCACTGAGCCACCTAAGAAGCCAAAACTTCCACTTTAGAACACATCAATAAGAATCCTTAAAAAAAAAAACCTCCAATATTCTTTAATAAACCATTTTTAAAATGTGTCCAAATTAGAAGTTGAAAATGAGTCATTTAAGAGATACAGAAATTAAATGAAACAGACTAGAATTCCTTATACTATATTTAATTGGTCAACAGTTTTTGCTTTATAATTTTTAATTGACCACTAGCAGCTCTATTTGATCCTTGTTTTTTCAGGTAATGTTTTTTAAAAATGTAATAGTCAATATGTTTATGAAGAGTTCAACAGATGAAATTATACACACTTTCCCAGGTTAATACTCTAACCTTTGTCCTTCACATTTTATTTTGAGACTAAATGAGCAGAGTTCAGTAATCCCCTTGAGGTTTTAAACTTAGCTTTATATGGTGCGAAGAAAGCAGCCTCTGACCAATGGAGAAAGGATCATCTTCCATTTTCCTTGACTGAAGGAAGGGTTCCAATTTCCTCCAACTTTATGAAACATCTATAGCTGATGGCTCAACATTTTTGATCACATACCCCTGAGTTTAAAAAAAATCACTCTACTGTATCCTTAAAAAAAATACACAAAGACTATGATTTCTAAAAGGATAAAAAAATGATAAACTCTATTAATGGCATTAAATGATATCTTTTTGCATCATGCTGGGCTATGCTTCTTTGAAAATCTAACAAGAATAAAGTAAGCAGAATCCCACTGTTTTCTTTCCATCCCCCGCAGGCAGGGGGTGGACATGTGCCCTCTGAATGGCTTTCCCAACCGTGTTTGTGTCCGTCTTCCTGTCTCCAAACTCAGGTTTGGGAAGAGGCATCACCATGAGCTGGGATGTAAAATCCACAGGTGCCAATTATACCCGAGACAGACTTTCCTCTCTGTGTCTTGGGCCTGGGGACGGGAGGGTGCCTGGCCTTGCTAGACCACCCTGGGCTTCAGCAGGAGTACCGGGGGCACAAGGGGCTTCTTCAACCCTCCACAGCCCCCAAAGTGGAGGCCCCAGGATGCTGGAGCCACGGGGCTGGGACCACACGCTCTGAGCTGACCTCCCAGTGACCAGACACCCAGCCTCTCTCGGGAGGAAGCCGCCGGGGCTGAGGGTTTCCAGCCAGTTCTCCCGGGGCCTCTGTCCCCTACACTTGGGGGTGTTTTCCATGTTCAGACTTATGTGGGTTTCTATTCCCAATGCATGTTCCTTCATCTAATCCTCAGCAAGGTGGAGGCCACCCCAGGTAGATTGGCCAGAATATTCAGAGCCCAGACACCTGCAGTCCTCAAACACTCCTGCTCCCCGGGCCCCACCAGGAGATACTCAGGCTGTTCCTGACTGTCTGATCCACAGCTCCCAGCCAGTCCAGCCCACAGCGGGGCCACCTGATGAAGCACATCCTTTGTCACCTGCTTGAGGCTGGGCAATGCCACCGTGGAGTTGGGACACAGAGGACCAGGACACCGGAAGCTCACTCACTGCAGATGCCAACTCCAACCCTGCCTCCCTGCCCTGGGCTTGTTCAGCACGTGGTTTGGTTTGGTTTCACAGAACCATGTTGTCCAAGCTACTGACACCGTCCACCCTTCATGAATTTCATAGGACAAGCTGGTTCTCCATGATATGGTTTCAATATTTTCCTTCTTTGTATGAATGTGTCAGAACGCTCCCAGGAGATTGTCAACCGGCTGGCAGTGTCCATTTGGCCCAGTTCTCGTTTGTTTTTTCTCCAGTTTATTCATTTCACCACGGGTATTCTGGGAATGTGGGAAGAAGGCAACCCCCACACCCCCGCAAACACACACACACAGATCCACACACACACAGAGCATGGTTGTTTAGCAGCTAGCTGCCTGAAAGATGGCTCCATTGTGTAGTAAGAATAATGTTATTTAATACAGCTATTTTTCTTTGTGTGTGTAATTTCAGGCTGGTTTCTAGCCGTTTGGTATATTTTATGAGCTTTAAGTAAAACTACACCCCCCAAAAAGCAAATGAGCTAAAGCTAAACTATTTCATTTTTCCTTTGTAACAACTTCTGTCTCCACTTGAAACAAAATTAACTGAATAAGCTGAAGACCATGCATCTTCATATTATGAGAAGTTGTTTTGTGCTCAGTTGCTTCAGTTATGTCCAACTCTAAGACCCCCATGGACTATAGCCCACCAGTCTCCTCTGTCCATGGGGATTCTTCAGGCAAGAATACTGGAGTGGGTTGCCATTTCCTTCTCTAGATCTTTCCAACCCGAGGATAGAACCCAGGTTTCCTGCATTGGCAGGCAGATTCTTTACCATCTGAGCCAAAACAGTAAACTTCTCAGCAATGAAAGAAGGGATCTTAAGGCATCAGTTAGGCTCTTCGCTATTGGTTTGTTTTTTTTGAGCCAGGTACACTGCTTTTCATAACGAGCTCTAAATAAGTCTGTGATAGCTGACATTTATGTTCAAGTTCCAGGTGTAAAAATAGACTCCTCTGTTTTCCTTAGGTAGTACTGAACTAGAACAATTTTCTTGAGTCTTGGGACAGCCATATCCTCATGCGGTGTGGTTGACTTGCCAGGTCCATCATGGCACAAAGTACAATTGCCAGGTGACATCAGCATTTTCCCGTGTCATGAAGCATCCTTGGACAACACAAAGGCCGTCAGTGTGTTCAATAATGGAATCATAGTCCAGTTCTTGAAATGCATCAACTGCCCACCTATTGTGGGAGGACTTGTGGGTGAAGCCACTGACCAACAGAGAAGAGGGACCAGGAGTCCCAGGTCCCTGGCTTGCTGATGATGGAGAAACTGCCACCAGAAAGTGAAAGGTGCGGCGATCCAGGGCAAAGCGTGGAATGAAAAGCAGGCAGAGCTTTTGGTGACTGCCCTGTCTGTCAAGTCTCTTCCCCAGCGGTGGTGACAGGCCAGGGGAAGCCATGGGCGGGGGGGCCCCAAAATATGGAGAGGAGAGGAGAAGCCACCAGCCCACAGACCTAGAGATCTGAGCCACATCTTCCCTGATCTTCCTCTGCTTTCACGTGGGAATGGGAAAGGTTTTGCAACCTGATTCCCAGTTAGGATAATTCAGGTGCTGAATTTATGTTACATAAGGTAGAAAATAAAACAGAACTAGATAACACTGGCGAGTCAGAACAGAACCTGAACACAACACTCCCAGTGGCGTTACCAAATTCTCCACCCCCAGCCAAACATCATAAATAAAACCACCAGAGCCATCACATAAATCAAAGAGAAATCTGGCTTTGCAGATTTCAAAATAAACACAGTGAAGCCAAGTCCTGCTGCCCTCTCGCCCCCACCCCCACAGGGAGCTGGGGCCCCGTCCACACAAGCACAGAGGCTCCCAGGTGCCCAGGCTCCGGTGGCTGCTCCAGACGGTGCTGGGGGAGCTATGCTTCCACCCTGCCCCGGAAATCCTGCGCCTCTCACTCACCTCTGGGCTCCCATATAGTAGAACATCTCGTATCCATGCATCGACTGGGGGTCCATGAAGAGTTACTAACTTGGGCACTGGGCTAAAGCTGATGAGAAATCTAGACAAAATCTGAGAAAACAAACTAAACACGCATATAGCTTTCTGAGGTGTATATGGTTATTTTCAGCTGAATTCTTGTGCTTTTTTAATGATTGTGTGTGTTTAGAAAAGGATCCCCCCTGCTGTCTTTGTAAGGAGAGAGGCAGCAAAGTCATCGAAATCTGTATATGAAAATAAAGACATGCTAGGTTAGGGCATGACGTGATCTGACATGAATGAAATACACAACTTCTATGTGCAGAGAGGCGCCACCTCAGAGCGCCGTGTATCAGCCAGAGATATTAGCACAGATACAGTAAACCTCTCCAATGTCAGGTTCACGTGCACAAATCAGGGCTGCCCTGGCTGTCCTCCGGCCTTCACAAAACCGCATGAGATCAAGAGGGACCATGCATCTGAAAGCCTTTTGAGGATTACAGCATGTTACACAAGTGTGGAGATTAAGCATGACCGTGGACTTGGCACTGTTGAACTTGGTGGCCCAGAGCACTGTTTTGTTTCAGCTCAGCCTGCCCTGGAGACCTGAACTTCAGGTTGCTGGAAGGTGGTGTGTGCAGCCAAGCCTGCACTGCTCGTCACTCTGACACGTACACCCGAAGCTATGACAACAAAGACATGCACTCTACAGTTGCAAATTCACAGCCACAGGGCAGCACTGCAGTGCCTATCTAGTCAAACCACCTGTTTCACTGATCGAAATGATCTGTTCTAAAAACTAGGCTGTTTGGTTATTTTACACATAAAACGAACAAAGCTAGTGGAGGTGATGGAATTCCAGTTGGGCAGTTTTAGGATTTTCAAATCCTAAAAGATGATGCTGTGAAAGTGCTGCACTCAATATGCCAGCAAATATGGAAAATTCAGCAGTGGCCACAGGACTGGAAAAGGTCAGTTTTCATCCCAATTCCAAAGAAAGGCAATGCCAAAGAGTGTACTCATTCACATGCTACAGTGCAATTGCACTCATCTCACACTAGCAGAGTAATGCTCAAAATTCTCCAAGCCAGGCTTCAAAAGTACGTGAACTGTGAACTTCCAGATGTTCAAGCTGGATTTAGAAAAGGCAGAGGAACCAGAGATCAAATTGCCAACATTCGCTGGATCATTGAAAAAGCAAGAGAGTTCCAGAAAAACATCTACTTTTGCTTTATTGACTACGGCAAAGCCTTTGACTGTGTGGATCACAACGAACTGTGGATAATTCTTAAAGAGATGGGAATACCAGATCACTTGACCTGCCTCCTGAGAAATCTGTATGCAGGTCGAGAAGCAACAGTTAGAACTGGACAGGGAACAACCGACTAGTTCCAAATCGGGAAAGGAGTACATCAAGGCTGTGTATTGTCACCCTGCTTATTTAACTTATAGGCAGAGTACCTCATGCAAAATGCCAGGCTGGATGAAGCACAAGCTGGAATCGAGATTGCCAGGAGAAATATCAAAACCTCAGATACGCAAATGACACCACCCTTATGGCAGAAAGCAAAGAAGAACTGAAGAGCCTCTTGATGAAAATGAAAGAAGAGAGTGAAAAAGTTGGCTTAAAACTCAACATTCAGAAAACCAAGATCATGGCGTCTGGTCCCATCACTTCATGGCAAACAGATGGGGAAACAGTGACAGACTTAATTTTCTTGGGGGCTTCAAAATCACTGCAGATAGTGACTGCAGCCACGAAATTAAAAGACGCTTGCTCCTTGGAAGAAAAGCTATGACCAACCTAGACAGCATATTAAAAAGCAGAGACATTACTTTACCAACAAATGTCCGTCTAGTCAAAGCTATGGTTTTCCCAGTAGTCATGTATGGATGTAAGAGTTGGACTATAAAGAAAGCTGAGCACCAAAGAATTGATGCTTTTGAACTGAGGTGTTGGAGAAGACTCTTGAGAGTCCCTTGGATTGCAAGGAGATCCAACCTATAAATCCTATAGGAAATCAGTCCTGAATATTCATTGGAAGGACTGATGCTGAAGTTGAAACTCCAGCACTTTGGCCACCTGATGGGAAGTGGCCACCTGATGGGAAGAACTGACTCATTGGAAAAGATCCTGATGCTGGGAAAGGTTGAAGACAGCAAGAAAAGGGGACGACAGAGGGTGAGATGGTTGGATGGCATCACCGACGGGATGGACATGAGTTTGAGTAGGCTCCGGAAGTTGGTGATGGACAGGGAAGCCTGGCATGCTGAAGTCCATGGGGTCACAAAGAGTCGGACATGACTGAGCAACTGAACTGACATAAAGCAGTGAACTGCAGACCCAAGTACACAGATATCAACTGCAATAAATGTCCAGATAACCTGTCTAGCAGCCCTTTTGAGTTTGAATATCTCAGAACAACATGGAAATCATTTTTCTACTTCTGAGAGGTAAACGACATTTATTTATTTATTTTTTTATAGTACAGCCTTAGAGCTGAACGACTTCACTGTTGACCCAAATGGTAAAGAATCTACCTGCAATACAGGAGACCCGGGTTCCATTCCTGGGTGGGGAAGATCCCCTGGAGAAGGGAATGGCTACCCACGCCAGTATTCTTGCCTGGAGACTCCCATGGACAGAGGAGCCCGGAGGGCTACAGTCCATGGGGTCGCAAAGAGTTGGACATACTGAGCAACTAACACTTTTGAGTTGAAAACAGCACCTTCCTGAGAGTTAGAAAACCTACTGCTTCTACCCTCCAAAAGTTGTGTGATTTCTAGGCAAACTATTGAATCTCTCTGGCCTTCATTTTTCCCTCTGTAAAAAGAGATTAGTAATAGCTGAAGTATTTAAATCAAAAATAAACAATATTGAATGTGATGTTACGATGATGTAACCAGATGGGAGAAGGCCATCCAGATGTCCGGTTGAAGCGAAACATACTTTGGTTTCATATAATCAACATCTACCCAGTGAAATAAAGAAAGGAAGTTATTGTACAAGTTTAGTATATCCTTAATTATAATAGCAGTCATCTTATAGTTTATTCTTTTAGCACAGTGTTTCTCAAACTTTTCCTCATTGTTGCCCCCAGGAACTGTTTTAGACATTTCTTCCTAATTTCTCCCCCATGAAGTTGTAGGTAACATGGGTACACATTTCACCCTTTGGAGGGCCACAGATTATTGCAGTAGCTGCGTCTTTTTCACACACACCCCCCAAATGCAATCTGGGATGGGGGGGTGCTACGGTGCAGTTGCACCAGGTGGTCCAGCAGCAGGGCTCAGTGTCAGCGAGTTATTTTAGGGAATGCTTACAGAGTGCTGGACCATGTGCAGGCCCATAATCTTATTCCTCCCATCTCACAGCTGTGTTAAACAGCTTGCCCGAGGCCCCAGAGCCGAGGGATCTGAGTCTGGTGACTCTGGCCCCCTAAGCGGAGCGCCATCCCGCCTCTCATGTGTCAAGCGTCTCTGAGTGTTGCTTCGAGCGCTCTAACAACCTAGGGCATGCTGGGGTTGACTGCCAGAGCTTCTGTGTTCTCCTTCTGCTTCTGTCGCCGTGTCCTGCAGTGGCCAAGGGTCGTGTCGACCTCATAAAGACTCTTTCTTGATGCTCTGATCTTATCCAGCCTCATCAACCAGCACAACAAACGCCCATTATGGAAAGTCTTGTGAAGGAGCCAGGGGAGGCGATGTAACATAATACCCAATTTTCTTCCTTTCCTCAAAGAGCCAGATGATCGAGTGGAGCAGATAAAGCAATTTGCAGCAGCCAGCCCTACAGGAAAGCACGTTATAAGAGGATGTGAGAGTACAGACAGAAATGCTACTCAAGTCCTGTATTGCCTCCTGCCACTGGGGGATCTCTATTTTCTTTCAGTGGGTAGGGCCTCAGTTTGTCAGCAGCTCCCCAAACAAATATGTGACACAGGGTGAAGAGACGGTTAGACTGAATCAGCCTTATCCACGTCTGCCTCTGTTTTCGTATGCACGCGTGCCAAGTCGCTTCAGTCATTTTGGACTCTTTGCGACTCTATGGACTCTAGCCCACCAGGCTCCTCTGTCCATGGGATTCTCCAGGCAAGAACGCTGGAGTTGGTTGCCATTTCCTCCTCCAGGGGATCTTCCTGACCCAGGGATTGAACCTGTGTCCTCTTATGTCTCCTGCATTGGCAGGCAGGTTCTTTATGGCTAGCACCACCACTTGGTAATTGATTAACACATGCTGATGGGTGGATGGGTGGGTGGATGAAGGAATGGTTGCTAAGCTCACAAACATTTGAATGTTTTCTCTGATAACTATGAATGTAAAATGGAAAGTAATCTTTAATTTCTTAAGCTCAGAAGACTGTGCTGTTCAGAGATGCATCTAAATGGCATGTTATTTTCGAATTAGAGTTTGCTCTAATTAACATGTCTTAAAGATATAACCCAGAAGGCCATCCCTTTCTAAGGACTCTTTGGAATAATTTTATTAGCTCTGCATCCGAGGAAGCTGTGTAGGATTTTTCAAGTTTATTGTCTTTACCAGTGAAGCTCTGCTGTGGGTGAAATACTGGAAACACTGGCTCAGGTGCTCAAAGGGGTAGGGAGGTGACCCGGCTCCATTTCTGTCCTCTGGGCTCTTAAGTACCAAGGAATCACTGTGGTGTCATGGGCTTGGCATTGACATCTAATACAAATTATGAGAAAAGTCTGTTCCTGGAGACCTTGCCTGTCCTCTGAGGGTGTGGGATGATGCTTTCAACCACATTCACAGTCAGACATGTTCTGGAATTGATGCTTTAATTCCTCTGACTCTTCTTTTTTTTTTTTTTTTTTAAATTTATTTGGCTGCATCAGATCTCAGCTGGGATGTGTGGGATCTTCATTGCAGTGCAGGCTCTCTAGTTGTGATGTGCAGGCTTAGCTGCCCTCTGGCCGGTGGGATCTTAGCTCCAATGAAACACTGGAGAAGTCCCCCTCTGATCCTTCTTAAAACTGTCATTTTATTCAAGAACTGAAAGGCCTGGGATCTCCGAAATTCCAAATGATTTGCAGGATCGCATGCCTTTAGATCAATTTCACAGACATTAGGAAACCAAACTGTGGCCAAAGCTTTAAAGGATTTTGGTCCTTGCATATCCCAAGATAACACAGGTGACACTGAGCTGCTCTGTGCTCCCTAAGATATGAGACACCTCCTGAGAAAACCCAGCCAAGGTGACCATCCAAGCTCTGTGCCCAGCACAGTCCATCCCTGAAAACCCACTCATGATCCAGGGTTATTAGGGGAGAGCAAAGGACTGGTTTTCAAAGACCGAGTCAGCTACAGAGGCTCCGAGGATCTTCAGTGCTTGTGGGAAAAGACCTCTTGGTAAACACGTGAGTGGCCTTGTGAGCGGGTGACTGAACAGTCATGGGTTTCAAGTGCGCCTCTGAACTGGAGCAGCAGCTTTGTGTTTCTTCTTCCCCATCAAATGACAAAAGTTATTTATGAGTCCCTCCAAATAGTCTAACATGCTTGCTTATTGATGCTGCTAAAGGAATCTTGTCCAGCTGTGTCTGCCTGGAACTCTCCCAACACCGCAGGACCTGCTCAAGACTTGGTCCTTACAAGTGCCCCAGGGAAGTTCCTTGTGCTGGCTTCAGGGGGCCGGCTTCTGAGGTGCAGCCCATAGTCACCTTATTACCTGGAAATGCCTCTCTTCCATTTCTACAACTCTAATCATCTATCCACATGTAATCACTCTAAGACAAACCATTTGTTTGTTTGTTTATCATTGCTCTCTTCCAGAAGTGAGTACACTAATAACAACCACAAAAAATAATATAGAAAATGAGCCCTATATGGAGAACACTCTATCTTTCTAGACCAGCACAAGGCGGTGAGGGAATTTCTGGGAGCAGTAACTCTGGCTGGATGTTGAGGGTCGAGCATTTTAAGCAATGACATCACATGTGGAAAATAAACTGGCAAAACAGATTTGAAATTGGTGACATCATTCCGGCTTTGTTTCTACCACACCAGTAAAACCAGTTGGAAAGACAAAAATGGTATCAACTTGATGGTTAAGATGACACCAAATCATGGCTGACCTGTTGGTTTTCTTCTCCTTTTAAATGACAGGATCAAATAATCTTTCATGAAGATTATCACCTAATTGTTCTGCTAACATGGGACGAATGACCTTCACGTTTCAATGACCAGTTGCTTGTACATAAACACACCATCCCTAACACTCTCTCATGTTATTTGGTTGCTTCAAATATTTCCTGATAGACTAAAAGGCATCCAATGACAAAAGGCATAGAGAAGCTAGATACCTCCCAGTATGTGTTGTTGGTGACAAGGCTAAGTCCTGTTTAAGCAGTCAAATATGCTGTTTATATCATTCCCAACTGCCCAACATTCACGAGGAAATCAAGTTCCTGCTTTAAACCCGATTGACCCATGGGCAACATTCAAATCCCACAGGTCATAATTGGCTATGAAACAGACACAAGCAAGGGATGGAGAAGAGTTGGTCCAGAGAGAGATGCTGCATAGCAAGCTCAACTCAGCTATGTTCCTGCTCCAGGGTTTTATGACACAACCGTCCCTTCTTTCACACATGAGAGTCTTTCATCCTCCAGATTTGCAAACATAGGCACATAACCCTCCCCACACACTCATAAGGTAGGCAGGTGGTGCATGTTATGATCCCTCAAACTAAAGATGAAAGGTGATAGTGATGGTGATAAAAATTAAAGTACATCAAACAGTATCAGCACAACCACATCGAAAGACCTGTGGCTTTCTCAGAAAAGAAAAAAAAGGAAACTGTCACACGTGCCCTCATCTGTTTTACCAAGTTTTACTCCGATGCTAAAGTCCAGCTACTGCTGAGAGTCTATAACACAAAGAGTTGAATTATTGATGCTACTTTGTTCAAAGGGGAAGAAAACTCATGGAAGTCACGTCTTCTGTTTTAAGTGTTTTATTTAGGAAAAACACCAGCAGAGTCCAGATTGTCTTCCTGATTCCACGTGATCTCTGCTTTTCCTCAGCCAGTGTGAGGTGACATTCAGCCTCCTTTACTGACAAACCTCCTCCTGAGCGCCCTGAAGCCTTGGAGGGGCTCAGAGGAGAGGACTCCAGGCCCACCAGAGTGAGCACCCAAGTCCGCCAGCAAGGAAGCCGCCTTGACCAAAAGCAGTGCCTGGCTGTCCCTGCCTTTGGGTCTTCAAAGCCCAGGAAAAACTGAACAAACTCCCAAAACTCACAGACCTTAAACAGAACCAAGCTTTGGGCAGGGAGGGAGGGGAGGTAGGGGAAGGAGACTGACAGGGAGTGTGCCTCTGAAATTTTCCCTCTGTCCCCACAAGTCCTCGCTCCTCTTCTGGAAGGAGACTGGAAGAGGGGTCTGCATCCCTCCCTGCGCCTGCTCGTGAACCCCTCCGGGGGAGGAGCTCAGCATCCCCCCCGGGGTGGGGGGAGCCTTTTCTCCCTTCTGCCACCTCTCATCTCCTCTCCCTCAGTCTCACACACACCCCAAGCTTGGCACGTGGACCCCTCTTCGAACCCACTGGAGACCCCGGCCTTGCAGCACCCCACTTTTTGTCCCCACACTTGCACAGTGGGGAATCCTCCCCGGTGAGAGGAGGGAAGACACCGGTCCAGAGCTGCCCGGAGTGGGGCGGGCAGGGAGGGCGAGGAACATGTGTTCCCCCTTTCGGGAAGGGGGCCCGGGCCGGGAGCTGTGAAACCCTCGCAGGAGAACCTGTCCTAGAGTGGGAGTCGAGGAGGAGGGAAGGGGTGCCGGGCCTGGGGGAGGAGAGGGGATGAGGTTTGAGAGGAGGGGCGCGTCAGGGCCGCGGGATAAGAGGAGGGAGACGATGCGGGGAGAGCCGGAGGGACAGGGGAGGGGAAGGGAGCCAAGGGGCGGCGATCGGGCGGAGCAGGGCCGGCGGAGCCCAGGGCCGTTCTAGCCCCCGACGGGGTCGGGAGGCTCCCCGCCCCCTCTAGGCCCCGCCCCACCCAGCCCCCTCCATTCGCCCCGCCCCCGCCAGGCCCCTCCAATCGCCCCGCCCACTTCAGGCCCCACCCCCGCATCGCCCCGCCCCCGGCCAGTTCCAGGCCCGCCCAGCCCCGCCCCGTTCCCGCCCCGCCCCCTCCAGGCCCCGCCTCGCCGCTTCTCGCGGCGGCGCCCTGGAAATATGAAGAGGCGCAGCGGCGGCGGCCAGTGCAGCTCCGAGCAGCGGCAGCGGCCGGGCGGGCGCGAGGCGGCCGGGCGCGCAGGGCCAGGCGCGGGACGGGAGGCCGGGAGCGGAGGGGCCAGGCCGGGCATGGGGAGCGCGGCGGCCGCCTGAAGCGTGCCTGGCCCTGTCCCCGCGCCGCCGGGCCGCGCCGCCCGGGCTGCGGGCAGGTCCCGGGGAGCTGGGTCCCCCGACGGCGGGCGGTGCGGCGCGCGCAGGCGGTCCCGAAGGAGGCCCGGAGATGTCCTGTGTGCGCCGCCTCCTGCTCACATCCCTATTCCCGGCCCTCCTGCTTCACGGTGAGTCCGGGGAGGGGGGGTGTGGGACGGGAGCCGAGGGTGTCCCCGCAGGGACTCCCCAGAACCGAGGTGACCCCGCGGCCAGGCACAGCCCCCTCCTGGGCGTCCTGGAAGAGGCTCGCGTTCCCGGGCGTCGGCCGCACTCTCTCTGGAAGGGCGCGCGCTCACAGACTTTCTGTCCAGGTCCCACGACACTTGTGTCCACTTTGCGGGGCTTCGGACTACAGGCCGTCAAGGACCCGCAGGCTGTGCTCCCTTCACGGAGTGTCAGAGCGCAGGAGGCTTGCGCTGAGCTCGAGGCTTTGGGGGGACCGTGCAGAGGACTGTGATCATTTCAGGGGGAAAGCAGTGCTCCTCGGAGAATGTGTGTCTCGAGGGGCTGGGGAGAGGTCTGTCCCAGGTGGACCGGTAGGTTCTCTGGAGGCACTTTCTGGGAGCGGGATCCTCGCAGCAGAAGACGGGCAGTAATTAAAACTAGTCCCCTAAGTTCTCCGGGACCTGAGCTTGCTTCTCTCCTGCTCTCGTGGGTTTTGTTTCTGCTTCGTGTGTCACATGTTCTCAGCGGCCCCAGTAAACCCCCAGCTAGAGAGCAGCAGGCTTTACAAGTGCTCCAGGAATTGCACCGAAGAAAGTAAGAGGGCATTGCTCCGGGCTGGGAAGGCGGACTTATGGGGCTGGGTGGCAGCAGCACGTGTGCTGATCCAGATGTTCTGGGCCAGCTTTCCCTACAGGTGAACGCCTGGCCCTTTAGTGGAGTGTCCACCAGGAGCAGAGCTCTCCTGCCTCCACACCCACCATGACCTCTGCATGTCAGATCAGCAGGTCATCACCCTCGCGGCCTCTAGGTTTCTGATCCAGCTTCAGAAGGCGGTCAGGCAGTGACCCTTCAGACCATCTAGGAGAGGCAGGGGCAGCACCCTGGAGCCCTGAGCGGCTGTTTTCTCTGTCTTCCTGCTCAGGCGGGCAGCGTGGGCAGCACAGCTCCAAGGACCCTGTGAACCAGTTGGGCTGGGCCAGACCTGCCGGATGGCCAAGGTGTACCCAGAACCCCAGCTATCCCAGACTTTCAAAGTCAGGTTGGAAGACTCACAGTTCGAGGGCCAGAGAAAGAGAGAAGGTGTAATTACAGGGTTGCGCTCCTCGGCCCATCTGCTTGGAATTACAGAGCAGTCTTCATCTTTGGCTGAAACATGAAACAAATCAGAGCCCACGGGCCGATCAAACGGCAGCTGCCACCCACACCAGAAACGAGAGGCAGAGAGAGAGAGGATGAAGGGGTGAGTGTCCCCTAAAAAACCTCTCATCGTAGCTGAAGGAAAACAGGCATATGGGCGAATGCCTTTAAAGTGAAAAAAAGGACTTGCAATTGGCATGAACAGAATTTTTTTTTTTTTCCCCGCACAAAGCCATTTGCCTTTTGGATTACAAAAGCCATCCTTGGAGACGTGGCCTAGGCCAACCCGTCCTGAGTTTTTCCTCGTTGTTTTGAGGGTTGGAAGTTGTAACCACACTTCCTGCACCACAGTGCCAGTGCGATAGTGCCAATGGGTAAGGGGAGCCCAAGTGCAGCCTCAGTGTGGCTTGAATGTAGCCCCAGATCTCCGGACTCCAGCCGAAGTCAGCCTGGACCCCTTGGGGTCGGGGCTTACTCAGACCCACAGTGTGCCGGGAGGGAGTCAGGAAGAGGGAGTAAGCCAGTGGGGCCAGCTCCTGTGCATGTGTGCACATGTGTGCATGTGTGTGCACGTGTGTGTGCAGGCATACATATAATGAAAGGATGTAAGATGAAAAAAACAAGGTTTGCCAAGTTTAAGGGGATGATGAGGATGATCCTACAAAAAGTCATCCCATTTCAAAGTGAACCTCCTGTGGCAAAATTATGCACACTGATGTTGCCCACAGACCAGCTGCGCTCGTGGGGGCTCCAACAAAGAGGAGAAAGTGAGGGAGTGGTCCTTCTGGGTATAAATCTCTGTTATCTGAGAGAGGCTTGCTTGTTATGATGCCTTAGGGTAGTGAAGAGCACCAGGAAACAATTGAGTATTTTCCCTTTCCTCTTTTTCTGACCTGTTTTTACTTACTTGAAGTAGTTTTAACAAAATATGGGCATTAATCCATCTCACCCAAGGGAGTGGCTTGAGAGTGTGTCCTACTCTGTAGTTAGGGGTCTTGCAAGTATTTAAAGATCTGTAGTAACAGATGGAGCTTGATCATTTTCCTTAAGAGAAGTCATCAGTCTGAAGGAAATTGCCTGCACTCTTTTAGAATGGCTTAATGATTTTTCTCCTGATATTGGAAAAGATCCTGATGCTGGGAAATATTGAGGGCAAGAGAAGACGGGGGTGGCAGAGGATGAGATGGTTAGATAGCATCACTGACTCAATGGATATGAGTTTGAGCAAACTCTGGGAGATAGTGGAGGACAGGGAAGCCTGGTGTGCTGCAGTCCATGGGGTCACAAAGAGCCAGACACAACTGAGTGACTGAACAGCAAAAACAACCTTAGGATGCCATTTGTTTATTTATTAATATGGTAGCAATTAGTAGATTAAAACGTATTTTCTATGGTGATGCATGTATTTGGGACCCACTTTAATTTAGTTTCTGACATCATTTATAGATTATTTGTTCCACCAAGAAGTCTCATTAATAAGATTACAGAGTGCACAAGACCTTCAGGAAGATTCCAGGTGAAGACGCTGGAGAAACTATTGTGTTTGGCATCTGATCTTTGTTCAGTTTGGGGGTTACTTTTATTTCAACTCAGGCAAGTCATAAATCACCCCTAGATTCTATTGGTGAGTAAATTAGGGTCTGACAAGACAGGAGCCTTTTGTTTATTTTAGCTGTTTTTTAAAACTGTAAATGTGGTGAGAGACCCAAGTTCAAAATGTGACGATGTGAAAGCATGCGTGTCAGTTTTACTTTCCTCTCCTTCACCTTCTGAGAACAATTGCATTTCTTAGTCCAAATAAAGCCAGTTGAATGTCGTGAAGGTCTGCAGCTGAGGGATGTCCCTTGTTGCTGTTTTCTTTGCTTCAATCAATGAAAAGTCGCAAAAGTCATCCGGCTCCAGAACACAGATTAAGACGAGGCGTTTCAGAATAAGTGGTGCTGTCAAGTGCCCCGAGTGCTGATTCTCTCTGCTGATGGAAACAAAACGTTTGAGATAAAGTTTTGGAGCTGATGTTGGGGAGATGGTCTTCTCCTCAGCACCGTTTATTTTGTAGCATTCATTGACTTTTCTGAAATGGGAAGACACTTTTCTCTTCACTGGAGTATAGTCTCTTAAAGTTGGAAAAAAAAAAAACCCAAACTGTGTGGATTACCAAAAGATTGCTTAACCAACAGAATGCAAGGAAACATTGCAATAGGGTAAAATAAAATCTTTGAAATATGATTTTTACTGAAGGCAGTTCTTGTGACCAAAAAAACATTGCTTTTCCTGTACCTTTTCCCCCTTAGTCATAAAATATAATCTTGAAAAGAAATAGGACTCAGCTGCTCATAGCAGGGAGCAAGGGTCGTAGGCAGATGGTAAATATTCTTTTGTGGAAGAAACTGACCAGCCTCAAGCATGTGGCTGAGCTGACTCGTCGTAGCTGTGTTCCTTCTTTTTCTCCCTGAGTAAAGAGCTCAACACCAGTGGGAGACAGGACTGTGCAAATGCACATCGTTAAGGGACAGACTGATGACAGCCTGATAGGACTGACTGAAGGGAAGCACAAAACATTTAGGACTAGAAATGTGAAAAGGTACACTGATGATTGTGAGCATCTGCTGGAAGCTTATGTGGCGTGAGTATCTGTAGGAGCCTCTGAGTGGGGTGGAAGTGATCCTGGGGAAAAGCTCAGGAGAAAGTCTGCCACCATCCCAGGAGGAGCGCCTGCTGTGTCCTGACGTTGTGTGCACAGGCAGTTTGGTTCTTCTCACTTTGGGAATAAAATTTTGGAAAATCATGTAATCGGAGGAACCTAGGTTAGAGAAAGGATGTGAAGTCACCCTGCAGTGACTGAGGGTTCCCTGTTCTCGAAGGGTTTTCTAGCCTCCTTCCTTCAGCCATTCAGTCACCAGGTCTGTCTACCAGGGCCTCCTGGTGCCTGTGTCCCTGCCAGCTTGGGACAAGGCTGGGAGGAGGGGCAGCCCCTTCCTGAAGATTCCTGAGAACACCTGGGGAAGGGGAGAGCTTACGGAGAGCCCAGAGCCAGGAGGTTGGCACGCTGCCCTGACTGCAGTGTTTCTCCCTTCTGGGAGTCCCACACTCCACACACTCACACACCGTGTACATAGACACACAATGTACACACACCCCATAACAAATATACTCACACCATAACATACACACACACCATGTACACACACCATACACATATACACTCACACACCGTACATACACCGCATATACACACACACCATACACACACACACACATCACATATACACACACTATAACATATATACACACACCACATACACACTCACACACCATGCATATAGACACACACACCATGAACACACCATGTACATACACATAGCATGTATACACACACCATACACCACATACACACATACCATACATACACCATACACATATATACATGTGCCACAGACACATTCACACACATACCATACATATACCACATATACACCATGCACATATACACACACTATACACAAACACATACATACCACACACATACCATACACATATACACAGGTACCACCCACACACCATGTACACACCACATACATACATACCGTGAAGACACCACGCACACACACACACAAGGCCCAAACACCACATACACACATCATGCACACACACCATACACATAAACACCACACATACACACACAACACACATCATGCATACATCAGACATATTCATGCATCATACATAAACACCATGCACACCTCATGCACACAACATGCACACAGACACACACCATACACACAGTCACATGCACCTCACCACACACACACACACACACACACACACACACACACACACACGACTGTGAAGAGCAGGCTGTGGTGGCAACCATCAGTTCCAGGCCCAGCGGGCAGAACTGCCATCTGTGGTTCAACCCCAGCGTCTGGCCCGGACACCGAGGCCTTAGAAGAAAACGACTTAGAGAATTACCTCATTTTCATCTGAAGTTAAATGAAAGCAGGGATTTGAAATCTTGACTTTATTGTGTTTCTCATAAAGGGAAAATGACTTCAGATAAGAAAGTTTAAAGACTGGCAAAAGCAACTCTCTCAGCTTTGATCTCCAGAGACGTGGAAATAAAAACAAGAGCACGGTGAGTGCAGGTGCCCGTCTGGAGTGAACACCAGCTTTTGTTCTAAAACATGGCAGCTGTGTGGGTGGTGGAGCAGCCTGCCGACCTCTCAGCCCACTCACCGTCTTGAGGGCCCCCTTCACGGGCTGGGCGATGTCTTGGTGGAGTGATCACTTGCATGTCCCCTGTCGTCCTGTTGTCTCTCCATGAATTTGTCTGCATCACCAGCTCCACCCAGAGAGGCATCCTTGCTCTTGTGCGGCAGGGACGCAGGTCACATTGCATCCAGGACACAAAGGTGCACAGTGAGCAGGAACGGGTCTTTCAGAGACCCGCCGCCCTCCGAAACCACTTTTGTGCATGTCTTGATGTTATACTTTACTTACTTGGCTGTTTTGATATTATTTTTTTAAGCATTAAAGCACCTTTGCAGTGACTACCCAGGTCAGAGGTGAGTTCAGTCCCAAGTGTCCAAGTGTGCCTGGAAGTGTTTCCTTCCCAACTGATTTCTCACTTTGTTGTGTGGACGGTAGTTTGGAGTGTTGGGTCCTCAGTCTAGATGGGCAGGTGAGAAGCTGCAGAGTATATCGAGAGGACTCAGAGTTTTTAAATGTTACTGAGAGCTTGGGGACGTGGCCACACACCATATTTCTCCCCCATGTTTCCCTTCACGTGTCAGTGATGGGGCCGGCCTCGTATAATACAACCTTGCACCCAGTAGGCCTGCAGCCACCTGCTGAGGGGTGAAGGTTGGCTCCAAGTCACTACTCTGACCCCCACCCCCACCCGCCCTTCACCTTCTGTCTGATCCTGTCCGGGGCCTGGCTCACTCTTCAAGAACAGCATGGGTTCAGGAATCAGTGTGGGTGATGGAGAAATACTGCATTTGTCCTTGATGAAGCCAGTGTTCAGGGGTGCTTGCTGTGAGCAGAACCTGGCGACCTGGAGGATGTAAACAGTCACATGGCCCCATGGGCCTTGAACTTAGGGCACAAATCCCTGGGTAAACAGTCAATCCTGTGTCTCCTCTCGTTTGGGGAAATCTGGTCATTTATTTGCTATCTCTGGGAGTTTTCACTGTCTGAACAGTAGACTGTCAATCACGGTAGAAGTAAAGGTCATTCTGGAGTCATTTAGGATTTCTGTTGTGAGTGATTTTGCCCGTGGGAATGAGTCACTCTTGCACACACACATGCAGGAACACACATGTGCGCACACACCTATGCATGTGAACATACCCTCCAGAGCCCCAGGAACTCATGTAGTTCTCTGCAAGAGGTCACCTATGAAGTTGTCCCCTGAGCCTTCAGGAATTAGTTTGTTTTCAGCAAGAGAACAGTCTCCTTCCAGGGTCCATGTTTTCTTCCCTCCTGTACTTGAAAGAAGCTGCCCCATTTTCATAACCACTTGATCTGGGCCCAGGCCGGAGACCTCAGATGTCAGAGACTGTTCTGTAGTGAAGTCACAGTGATAGCCACTTCATCAGAGCACCACTGGCTGGGCCGGCTGGGCATGGCTGTATCAGGGCCTGGCTCTTCCTAGCACCCTTGACCTTGAAGACTGGTTTTCCTCTGTTCCTTTCTGTTCATGTGCCTGATATTTGAGAAATGAGATAATATGTGAGTCTAGTGAATCTTCAGTTGTTTTGCAGATGGTAGTTACCATTCCCATTCCTCTAATTTTTAATTTGTGCTGGGGCACAAAGGCACCTGTTCGATGACTTGCCCAGAGTCACCTTGAAGCCTAGAAACAGCCCCTTTCTGCCTGTGCTAGTGCTGTTTAACCTTTGAGATGCTCTTTCCCTTGTAGTCATTTGCAACAAAACTTAACGAATGAGACCCTATGAGCTAGTCTTCTCAACTGACCAAAATGTCCAGACTCCTTAGTTCACCAAAACCTTGATGTTATTTGTGTGTGCACTCATACATGTGTGTTTCCTCACTCATATGAGAAACAGAGAGGGCGACCCTCTCATGGCCTAAACAGGACTGTCACCTGCTCACCCAGGACCACTGCATCCAGAGCACCACCCACAGGCACTGCTGTTCCTAACAGTGACCTCACTGAGCACCACCTTAAGAACCTGAAAGACCATCATGTCAACTGCACTCAATGTTCAGTGGCAGAATTGTCAACAACCAGATATGGCAATGGGGCTTCCCAGGTGGTGCCAGTGGTAAAGAACCTGCCTGCCAATACAAGAGACTTAAGAGACTTGGGTTCAAATCCTGGGTTAGGAAGATCTGCTGGAGGAGGGAATGGCAACCCACTCCCAGTATTCTTGTCTGGGGAATCCCATGGACAGAGGAGCTTGGTGAGTTACAGTCCATAGGGTTGCAAATAGTTGGATGTGCACAGCAAATATGGTGATTAGCCAACGCACTTCTCATTATACCAATCTAATCAAGTGGAGGGTTTTAAAGTTATGTATGATAAGACATTTACTATTATAAATAATAAGTACACTCAGTCAGGAACTGTTATCACAGTCACCACCTTGGAGTTGGATGTCAATTTAGGCTGTTGAAGACGGGTGAAAGTGGACCCTTAAGTATTTTGCAAGAGTTTGTTTCCAGACTTAGTGCTGCGTTAGTAATTCTCCTGCTTTCCTCTCTCTGTCTATCCCTCCCTCCTTTCCTTTTTAAATACCTTCTTGGTGAGACCTCTCCCTACCACATGCCAGAGATGGTCCATGCCTCTCCAGAACCACAGAGAAGATTTACTGCTTGTTGAAAGCAATTCCCTTCTCTCATCTTTCTCACGTATTCAGGCAAAAATGATACACTGAGCCATGGCAGAAGCTTCATAATGGATCCTCCTGCTGCTCATCCCTCCAAAAAAGGGAAAAGCAGTCTTTCCCAAGTGGAATCCTTATCCTGTGTTAGTTTTCTTAAAAGCTTTGCATTCCTCTTCCCTGTTCCAGCCCACTCCATGTACAAGATGACATACACAGGGCTCCGTCCTTGGTCTCTCCTCCATGAGGCCTCTCCATCCTTCCTCCTTGTGTTGGGCGTGGGCTGTAAACTGCCTGGACCACGTCCACTGTCTTCAGGACACAGCGGCCCCTCCAGGAACCCCCCAAGGCTGAACTCAGATCCTGCTCCCCCTCACGAGCCCTTCCATAAGCCCTGGGGTCTGGTTTCTCCCCCAACTGTAGAATGTGGCTACAGAGTGAATGCCTGGCCCTCTGGAGCCTTTCTGATGGTGTGAATGAGTGAGTTGCTAGTTTCAGTCCCAGATTTGGAGCTGACACAGTCCTGGCAATGCGAGAAAGTGGGGCCCTGGGTTGGCCAGAAGTCTAAGACTGGTCTTGGAGGGTACCCCATGGCTGATCCTGGGAAAGGAGTCCTGGGGTATAAGGAATGGGGGGGGGGTGTCCACATGACCTTCCCTACAGCTGAACTAGGTGCCTCACATGGCCTTTTCACTTCCAGCCGTTGACTGAATATAAGATGGAGCCTGGCTCAGACGCTAAAGAATCCACTTGCAACACAGGAGATCTAGGTTCAATCCCTGCATTGGGAAGATCCCTTGGAGAAGGAAATGGCTACTCACTCCTATATTCTTTTTTTTTAATTGAAGGATAATTGCTTTACAGAATTTTGTTGTTTTCTGTCAAACTGCAACATGAATCAGCCATAGGTATACATATAACCCCTCCCTCTTGAACCTCCCTCCCATCTCCCGCCCCATCCCGCCCCTCTAGGTTGATACAGAGCCCCTGTTTGAGTTTCCTGAGACATACAGCAAATTCCCATTGGCTATCTATTTTATAAGTGGTAATGTAAGTTTCCATGTTACTCTCTTCATACATCTCACCCTCTCCACCCCTCTCCCCATAAGTCTGTTCTCTATGTCTGTTTCTTCATTGCAACACTCCAGTATTCTTGCCTGGAGAATCCCATCGACAGAGGAGCCCGCAGGCTACAGTCCATGGGGTCGCAGAGTTGGACACAACTGACTAACACTTTTCACATTCACACGGGGCAGGTGTCCACGACTCACACCAGGCAAGCTGGGTGAGTGTTGGCAACCCCCGTCCAGAGCTGACCATTAGAGACCGCTTCTCCTGCCTGCTCCAACTTGACCCCTTCAGTTTTGCTCCCTAAGAACCATCAAGGTGATGGGTACTTTGAAGGAAAAAGATAAAAAGAGAATAAATTCCAGTCCCATTTCCCACCCTAAAGATTCATCCCCACCTGGTGAGTAGCCCTGTGTTCCAGGGAGGGGTTGTCTATTGAGTCCTCAATCCTGCTGGCCTCCTGGGCAACACCTCACCTGGCCCCTGATGTGGCTCGTTGTCAAAACAGGAGCAGCAGCAAGATGGAGATTTGTCTCCAGAAGCCCTTTGCCTGCTCTCTAATGATGTGCAATTGGTAGTTTGGGGATTTTCTTTCTTTCTTCCCTGGCTAAAAACCTGCCTGTGGGCTCCCTCCCTGGGTGGCCCCCGCCTCCTGCACAACCACACAGGTCCCGAGCACCACGCCCTCGTCCCCCACCCCCGAACCTACCTCCTCCCCAGACCCAGCCACCATCCACACTGGTCCTCGGACGTCCAGCCCAGCGAGACCTTGAGAGTCTCCATGTCGGAAAAATTCAGCTTCATTCTTCTTTATGCTTCCAGCTCCTATGCTGCACAGAGTGGCAGCATGTGGGCACTTGTTACGGTGAGTAGAGCTTGTCACCGGCCTCGAGCCCCCACCCTCCTCTCTGTCCGGGTCACCAGTGAGTCGGCTGCTGGGAGCCCAGACCTCTGGGCACTCTATCCGTGCAGAGCTCAGAGCGCACCAGGTTCAGGGGCCTCTCACCGTTATGGTAGCTGTTCTGTTAGTTAGGAAGGGCTTTCTCAGGGCCTCTAAGAGCCTGATCATCATTTAAAATAAAAGCATGCATGCATGCTAAGTCGTTTCAGCCTTGCCCGACTCTTGGCAACCCCGTGGACTGTAGCCCACCAGAATCCTTGGGATTCTCCATGCAAGAATACTGGAGAGGGTTACCATGCCCTCCTTCAGGGGATCTTCCTGACCCAGGGATTGAACCCACGTTTCCTGGGGCTCCTGAACTGTGGGTGGATTCTTTACCACTGAGCCACTGGGGAAGCCCTAAAATAACAACAACTAGCATCTAATAAGAACTGTGAACCATGTGCTAAAGGAAATGCTCTTGGTGAGTCCTGAGACTGACTCCACGATCCCGCAGTGCTATCACCTCCTCTTTATAGGTGAGCACACGGGAGCTTGTGGGGGCCGAGTGATGGGTTTGTGGTCACAGTGCCGTCATGTATTTCTTCGGTTGTAGGACTGATATCTTTTCATAAACAAGGTCTTTACAGCGGGTGTGCATCTTCTGGTCACCGTGAGCCTGTGGGTGGTAGTCATGTTGGGGACGTGTCTTCACCGGTGTGAACCTGGACCCAGCTGCCCGTACTGTCCTCATGTCACCTCCTCTCTGTGCATTCTTGTTACTCTCCATCTGTGGCATATTGCCAATAGCTTGGTCCTGAAAATAGAGTGAAAGTTTGAGCCAGGTGTTAGAATTCACTTGTAAATTCCACTCTCAGCGCTGAGAACAAAGCTAGGGTGGAAATCAGGCAGACCAGTAAGAGAACCGGGGGTGTCCTGTGACATCAGTGGGGCGAGTGTTTATCTCAGAGTGAGGGTGGAAAGTAACTGCCCTTACATGTTTCCTCGCTGAGAAACAATCAGTTATGTGGAAAGGGAGATGCCCACGAAAAGACGAGGCTGTGTTTGAGCTCTGTTGTTGAGATCCTTGCAGAGCAGAGCCATTACTGTCCCGAGTGAAGCGTTGCAGCTGAAGGCCGGATCTCTCTGGAGAGATGAAGCAGTCAGAGGCCGTGCTCTGAGGGCGTCTGGGCACTGCTGCTAAGGCCTGTGTCATAGTTTAAATGCAAGTGCTTTTTGTCACTGGTAATAAAATAATGAGGCATCTTAACAATCACTGAAGTCTTGGGTTTGATGAAATCCATTAAGTGGCTGATCCAGTTTCAAACCCAAGCAGCCCAGCTCTGGAATTTCACCCATATCCACTCCCTTCCAGCTTTCTTAGCTTTACGGGAACACATTTGCAGGGTGTAAAGGAGTTTACACAAATCAGTTTTAGAACAGAGTTTGGCTTGGTTGATCTGAGAGCATGGCATCTTGACTGAATGCTGGGTGTCACATTTAAAAGAGAATCTTCCCCAGTTCCCCGTGTCTCGTGACTTGAAGACTTGAATTAAAGTCTATTTTTTTTAGCCACATAACAATTGTTGTCACACAATTGACTCAACAGATGACAAGTTATACTGTAGTATTTCTTGGTTTCATTCCCACCAGGGGACTCAAGAAGTGCTTTCCTATTGTCAGGATGATCACGGCTCTTGGGGTTGGTGGAGGCACCCCTCTCCAGCCTCAAGTTCAAAGCCAACTGAGAGAGGTCCACACAGGTGCCAGACAAATGGGGACTGAAACCCTGGAATTGGGGTAGATACCCCACCAGAAGACACAAGGCGGGTGGATGTCCATGTAGGATTGCTAACAGGTCACCCCTGACTTTTCCAGACTTTCCTCCTTCCCAGAGCCACAGCCTACCTACTGAAGGGGCCTCACTGTGGGGCTGGCAGAGGGGTTGATGAGAGTGCCTGTGTTTTGAAAAAAGGCTGGCTTTGCAAAGAGAAATAGCCAGGTTAGCAGGCTTGTGTCCTTCCTGTTTCCTTCTCCTCTCTGGGGAGGGTTGGGAATGGAGCACCCAGGACCATCGCTACAGCAGAAGGGCTTTCACTGGGATGGAGTTCAAGGCCACGGGGAAGGGGTCCTTACTTAACAGCCCTAAGCATTGGTGTCTACACCACCTGAGGCAGATTTCTGAGTTTTAGTGTCACCACATTACCAGGTGGCACTACTGGTAAAGAACCCCCCTGCTGATGCAAAGAGACATGGGTTTGATCCCTGGGTCGGGAACATCCCCTGGAGAAGGGCATGGCAACCCACTCCAGTATTTTTGCCTGGAGAATCCCATGGACAGAGGAGCCTGGTGGGCTACAGTCCATGGGGTCTCAAAGAGTTGTACACAACTGAGCACACACACATACACACACTCTAACTCAGGTGTGACTCACATGGTTTGGCCGAACAGAATTGGTGGTGACATAGCATTTAACATTTATTATGAAATGATTACCACAATCAGTTTTGTTAACACCCATCTTTTATTGTTGTATGTTTGCCTACTAGTGGTGTTTTTTTTTTTTTTTGCTAACACAGTTCTGAATACTTATGGGTCCACAATAAAGACCCATCAGATCATGAGTTACTTCAGGAGTGACTCTCAGAAGGAACAGCAGGCTTTCAGAAAGACAGCTCCGTCTGTTTTCGTTGCCTTTTCCTGAACATGCAGTGGTAGTACTCTTGTATGCACATTTTGGCCAGCCCCAGTCCACATGTACTAAAGAGACGTTTCATCCTAGGTCCCCTCTACCCTGGAAAACATTTTCAACTGTTCAGTCTTCTTGCAGTCACTCTTATTTTAAACCCTGTAACATATGTTTGTTTGTCACCAACTTTGAGTAGCAGCTTTGGAAGATCACTGGGGGAAATGTCACCCCTGCCCTCTTGGAGGGCAAGTGGAGGACTGGCATCACCTTTAGAGGGTGTCCACTTGGAGACCAATGACCCCGAGATGCACGAGGTAGTGTGAGCAGAAGGGAGCCCCTACAGCAGGGTGTCTCCTGAGCTCCATGGGCCTCTCCTGCCATCTCCTTTCACCCTGTTGCTGAGGCCACTGCCGTCTGTGTGTCACTGACCTGTCCACTTCCTGACCTCCCTTCCTGCCATCCTTCCAGCCCTGTCTCCAGCCTCGGTGGCCCTGAAGCATGGGCTTCTCTCCCCTGCAGCCCAGCACAGCTACTCCCAGAGGCATGGCCCTGTTGGCTGGTTCAGGAAACTGGGTTTGGGCTCTGGCTTTGCTAGGGACTCGCCAAGTGACCTCACGCAAGTCACGTTCATTGTCTCCCCGGATCCCATCTTCTCAGCTGGGCAAGGATCTCCTGAGACCCTTTGCCACTGAGGCATGTGAATTCCAGGAGAGCAGGAACAGCAATAGATCCGGTGTTTCCCACCTGGGGGATGTCCCTGCCTTGGGGAAGTTCCTTGGCCAGCCTCAGGTCTCTCGGGCTCCACTGACACCTGCTTCTGCATTTCTGTTTCAGGGCTGGGAGAGGGCTCTGCTCTCCTTCATCCGGACAGCAGGACCCATCCCAGGTCCTTGGAGAAGAGCGCCTGGCGGGCCTTCAAGGAATCCCAGTGTCATCACATGCTCAAACACCTCCACAATGGAGCCAGAATCACCGTGCAGATGCCACCCGCCATCGAGGGCCACTGGGTGTCCACCGGGTAAGCAGCCGGGGCCCGAGGGCCTGGCAAGTGTACTTCTTAGGGTTTCTCAGGTACACAGAGACTTTCTAGAACCCACAGTGATCCTGGGGTTGTCTGAGTTCTCACTCAGAGCCAAGCAACTCTTGGAAGCCTAGGTTGATGAAGAAACAGAGCTCGGTCCTGCAGAAATCTTAGCCTGGGCAGTGGGGATATGGTGCCACTGTGAAGCCATGTGGGAGTGAAAGCATCCTTGTTTACTGAACCTGAGGACCACTGGTGTATGAAAAGAAACCATTAGCAAGTGAAATTAGCAAGGAGTCTGTGTTTCACCAACCCTGAAACATGACGTGCAAGCTTCTGATGGTCTAAATAGTCTAGCCCTATTCTGGTAAGTTGATATCCAGCTTCAGAGTCTGAAAGTACGTTAAAAGGGACCCACACTGCCTGGACCAGCCAGGGCGCAGCTCTTGGCTTCTTTTCCAGGCTGTGGAGCTGAGATTTATCCCGGTTTGAGCTCTGGCTTATCTTCCATTAGAGCTTTTAAAAATAACCCAGAGGCAGACCTGTAGTCTTCACCCTGCCCATTAAATTGTTGCAAATTCACATGGCTAACTAGGCTAAGGAATAGTGGGATCTGACACCTTCGGTGCAGACCCTCCCCAGGTGCCTCAGGGAGGGTTCACAGGCATCCAGAGAAGAGAGGAAAAAAGGAATAAGACAAGGAAGACCCAGAGGTTTTTTGGTTTGGGTTTGTTTGGTTTTTTTTTCCTAAAAATGGGGTTTCTCAGAATAACCTCCTCATCAGTATTGGCACAAACAATCTTAACGCAGTGTACTTTTAAATAATTTATCATTTTGTTCAACAAATATTTCTGGAGTGCACAAATGTTTACTGCGCCTGAGCACAGTTCTAGATTTTGTGTGTGTAGCAGAGAATCAAACAGGCACATCTTCAAGAATTTCACAAATAAACACACAAAGAAGTGTTACAAGAGGGAGAGAAAACAACAGGTGCTCCAGGAGAATTTCAGGGCCCCTATTTTAGGATGGGGTGGGGTGGGAAGGGCTACCAAGATGAGGACACTTGAGCTGAGATGTCCTTGGCCGTGCAAGACTGGGAAGAGCTCTTGCTGTGGGGCAAGCAGAGGCTGGACTGGAGAAGCACCATGGTAGCCCTTGTGCCTGGGGTGGGGGCGGGACAGCCCCCAGGAGGCCAAGGAGGAGGCTAAGCCAGCTCCCAGGGCCCCTGCAGGCCAAGTCTCTGTGAGTTTGGCTTTTAATGTAAAAGAACTGGGGGCGCCATTGAAGAGATTTGAGCAAGGGCCCTGCTAACATCCCGATGCAATGTGACTGAAGGATGCTCTGGCTCAAGCGGATGGTGGAAAGAGTGATTGGGGATAGTCGGGTTCTCGGTCTTCTTAATCAATAGAAATCAATCAGAGGCTGGACAAGAAATTCAGGCCAGGCTTTACTGGAGCCCCTGCTGCAGCAGAGGGGAGCAAAAAGAAGTAATAGGTTGCCTTGCTCGCCCAGGTGGCTCAGTGGTAAAGCATCTGCCGGCCAATGCAGGACACTCAGGTTCGATTCCTGGGTTGGGAAGATCCCCTGGAGGAGGAAATGGCAACCCACCCCAGTAGTCTTGCCTGGGACATCCCATGGACAGAGGAGCCTGGAAGGCTACACCTCATGGGGTCGCAAGAGTCAGATACGACTTAGTGACTAAACAAGGATAACAACAAGCCCCCAAGGGAAGGGCGAGCTTGTTCCTTACATGGGATGAGGGTAGGGGGTGTGTCCAGGGGTTGGCAGGTGGGATGGCTTAGGTGGTCTGCCCACCCCTTAAGTGGTATTGAGTGCAGGGGGCACACACAGTCCCCTGCTTTTGCTGTCAGCTCTTCAGAAGGCAGTGGGGTTTTTGGACTTTCTGTATCTTGTTGTCCATAATTTTCCCAACCGCACATGCACACAGTTATTTTTAGTCTCGTAGTTTCTGTGTATCCATTGCTGGAGGAGAGGTGTGTCCAGGTGCAGGCACTGCAGCCAAGGGTCCTGGGTTCCAGCCCCTTTCAACTTGGGGATGACCAATTAAAAAGCTAGCTGGATACTAGTTCCAGCTGGAGATGGCCGAGGGCTGGGTGAGGGGAGTCAGAGTCGGGGAGCTGATGGAGAAGTGAGTAGGTGTGAACTCAGAACTGGATCAGCATATTCTCAAGTGAGATGAGGTATGAGAAGTCAGTGATGCTCTTGTCTAAACCACAGCAGCAGACATGAATCGCTGCTTACACAGAAGGACTCCTCTCTCCCTGGGGGATGGGTGGAATATGGATTTCCTCTCCCTCTGTCACAGAGACGGATGCTCAGAGTACCACTGGGTGCTGTATGTCCACTCAGCATCTACCGGCAGATGAAGGTCTCTCCCCAGCGAATGGTACCCACTTCCAGTAATGCTCAGTCGTGTCTGACTCTTTGCAACCCATGTACTGTAGCCCCCGGTCCATGGAATTTCCCAGGCAAGAATACTGGAGTGGGTTGCCATTTCCTCCTCCTCTTCCTAACCCAGGGATCAAACCCACATCTCCTGTGTCTCCTGCATTGCAGGTAGATTCTTTACCACTGAGCCATCAGGGAAGCCCTAATGCCCATCCACCAGTCTGTAAATTAACGGTAATTCTGAGAACCACTGGCCTTTGGGATGTCAGCTCCACAGCTTGATTTAGCCACATATGGCTCAAACCAGATTTACCATACCTACTAGGTTTATATATAAATAATAGACACAAGCAGGTTAAAGGCCAAGACTGGTGAGAGGAAACTCCCAGTGTCACCAAGACTAGGATCTGGCTAAAGATGACGAGTGGACGGATTCTCTGGCCAACCCACTGACTGCCGCTGTGAGGTGTGGGGTCAGACCCCTGTGATGACCTCCCCTGCTTACTGTGCTCACAGCATCCCCCCATTTTTCTGTAGCTGTAAGGTGTGGGGTCGGGCCCCTGTGATGACCCCCTCCTGTGGCTCCGGGCTCACTGGGTCTCTCCCCCACTTTCCCATAGCTGTGAGGTGCGGTCGGGCCCTGAGTTCATCACCAGGTCCTACCGATTCTACCACAACAACACGTTCAAGGCCTACCAGTTCTACTACGGCGGCAACCGCTGCACCAGCCCCACCTACACGTTGGTGGTCCGCGGCAAGATCCGCCTGCGCCAGGCCTCCTGGATCATCCGCGGCGGCACCGAGGCAGACTACCAGCTGCATCGCGTCCAGGTCGTGTGCCACTCAGAAGCGGTGGCCGAGCAGCTGGGGCAGCTGGTCAACCGCACGTGCCCCGGTTTCGTGCCTGCCGGGGGCGCCTGGGTGCAGGACGTGCCCTACGACCTGTGGCGGGAGGAGGGCGGGCGCGAGTGCACCCGGGCCGTGAACTTCGCCATGCACGAGCTGCAGCTGGTGCGCGTGGAGAAGCAGCACCTGCCGCACAGCCTGGACCGCCTGGTGGAGGAGCTCTTCCTCGGGGACGTGCACACCGACACTGCCCAGAGGATGTTCTACCGGCCGTCCAGTTATCAGCCACCGCTGCAGAACGCCAAGGTATGGGCGCGGGGCTGGATGTGGGGGGCGGAGCTACGGGTCTCTGCAACACCGACGGGCTGGGCGGGTCCAGTTATCAGCCGCTGCTGCAGAAGGCCAAGGTACCCCGCTGGCCCTGGATGTGGGGGTGGGGGTGGGGGGCTGCATCATGGAGGGGCTGGGGCGTCCAGCTACCAGCCATCCCAGAAGAACACCAAGGAACCCTGAAGCCCCTCTGTGCCCCAGATGTTGGGGGGGCTCTGTCACAGAGGGACCACTGGGGGTGATGGGATGGGAGGGCTGCAGGCCGGGGGACACGAACCTGGGTCAGAGCACCTGGGGGCTCACCTCCAGCTCTGTGATGGGGCCTGGTTTTCCCATCTGATGAGGGTAATGGTCCTGGGTTGGTGGCTCAGAAGGGCCTTGGTGGCCATCCTTGAAAATTTCTGAGTCTTCTTTCTGTCCTGACCCTCTGGGAACTTCTTCTATGAGTCTGAGAGGAAAGCTTATAGGAAATGGAGAGGGGTTATGATCTTAGCACCTGGGAAGACAGAGGGGCAGCCAGGTGGGGATCCCCTGGCCCTGGAGGTGGGCATGGGGGCGGGGGCTGTAGACCCTTAGAGCCTCCCGCTCTGTTGCCATGACAACCCCGTGAGGCCTTGACGACCACCCTCTTAGCAGAAGAGCAAGCAGCTGAAGTGTGAGGGGTGGTCTTCTGCCCAGGGTCACTGGTTAGTGACTTTCGGCGTCAGAGCTTGAACCCAGATCTTTCCCGAGACCCCACCCTCTCCTGGTTGGACTGAGTGAGACCTAAGTGACTGTGATGCTGGGGAGGATGTGATGGGGACAATGAAAACCTTGAATGCTGACCCCCTAATTACACTTGGATTCACCAGGCACTTCCTTCCCACGGGCTCGGAATCTGTGTCTGCAGTAACAGGGTGGTTTCCACCACAGAATCTGAGGAGGCAGGCAGGGGGCCTGGGTTGGGGGAGGAGGCAGAGAACACCTTCCCCATCAGACCAGCTTTTCTGGAGTCCTCTCTAGAACAGCAGCTCTCCAATCGCAGGGCTTGTCTAACGTTTGCTTGGTGGTTTATTTGTTGGTTTTTTAGTTTTTTGTTTTTTTAAATTTATTTTTAAATGGGGGAAAATTGGGCTTCCCTGGTGGCTCAGCTGGTAAAGAATCCACCTGCGATGCGGAAGACCTGGGTTCGATCCCTGGATTGGGAAGATCCCCTGGAGAAGGGGATGGCTACCCACTCCAGTATTCTGGCCTGGAGAATTCCATGGACTGTATGTTCCATGGGGTCACAAAGAGTTGGATACGACTAAGCAACTTTCACTTTCTTGCTTTACAAGGTTGTTTGGTTTCTCATCCAGTTTGTTCTCTATCCTCTGAGGGCACTTGGTGAGGGTACCACACGGTATTGCCCCCCACCAGGCTGTGGTTGTCTTCTTTCTGTGACCATGAGCTTGTGCCATGAAAGTTGGGAAAGTCACCTTTGTGACGACTGTGGGTCGTCTGCGAGGAGGCCGGCCTGGCAGCACTGCTTCCTCCGGGTGTGTGTCTTGGGAACATCTCCTCCTCGGGCTCCTGAGCAGACCCAGGTCAGGTCCGAGTGCTGTGCCCTGCAAGTTCCTGGGCTACCTGGAGCAAAGGTGGGACAGGGTCATGGGGGAGAGGGCGGCCCTCTTGCCCCCAGGACCCCAGGCACCCTCACAGGGAGAGGGCAGGCAAGGGCTCTGCCTGCTCCTCGGCTGATGGAGAGGCCCCAGGCCCGGATGCTGGGAAGTGGAGGGACGTTGAGGGACCTCTATGGATGGCTGCCACATCCAGACACTGTGCCTCCTCTCCAGACTCCTGGTGTCAAGACACTGTGGGAAGGGGTTTGCAGACGTGCACTTGGCGTCCTCTGAGCCCAGTCGAGCTGACATTCACGTTGTCTCTGGAAGTGAGTGTGTCACTGGCGGAGATGGCCTGCAGCTCGTCTGGAAACCCCACGGGTGCCAGAGTCCCGACCTGGCCTGGCTGAGCCTACGAGAGGATCACCTGGGAGCAGAGCCTTTATTCCTGCTCACGGTCCAACGAGGATGCTAGTGAGCAGGATGGCGAGAGGGAGGCGGGATGGAGGCTCCCTGCCCGGGAGGGGTCGCAGATAACCTGGACCTGACCTGGGGCTGTGTGTGCACGTCATGGGGTCCAGGCCCCGCTTCCTCACCTGAGGACACCCACATGGGCTCTTTGATATCCTACTCTCTCTTTACACCTGGAAAAGCAGGGAATGCCTGCACCCAGGTCTCTCTTCCCACCTCTGTCTCTGCCACTTCTCAATGCTCTGCAGCTCTTAGAACAAAGTTAAATCCTTGCTCCTGAGCTGGTGGCTCTAGAGAGGCACCCCCAGTCCTGTGCCCACTGGGCTGACTTCCCTCACCAAACCCCGCCATCTGCTGGGAGAGCCAGGCTCACACTCCAGCTCCTGGAGCACACACATCTCGGAAGTGAGTCATGACACGTCAGCGTGGGGACGGAGGGTGGCAGCTATAAGGCTGACCTTCTTAGGATTTTCATAAAAAAGTCGAGGCTTTATTTTCTGACAACATTGGACAGACTGCAGAATATGTGGACCTTGGAGATGGAGCCAGTCCCAGGGTCCAGGCCTCCCGGGGTCACCAGCTGCGGGCTTGACAGTGTTTTTCTGACCTCTGGAACTAAATCTTTCCTATAAAAGAAGCAGAATTGATTGGGTTGACATGCTGATCACCACCAGGCATTGGGAGAGGCCGCCCACCCAGCCTGCAGTGAGGAGCCCTGGGGGCAGGTGGCCGAGGAGGGCTGCCCAGCAATGACAAGGCTGTAAGATGGCTCCTCCTGTTTTCTCTTCCCTCCTCTGCGGGGACTGTTTCCCCAGATGCTTCAGAAGTAAACTCTTTAAACCCCAGGCCACGATCCCTCTCCTCGTTAAAGAAACGCTAAGGGTGGAGAGAGCCTTGGACCATAGAGATTACCCAGGACACACTGTCGAGTTTTGTTGTTTGTTTTGTTTCAAAGGAAGGTATTGAACAGTGTGAAGAGTGTGATACAGTGTGTAAAACTAGCAACAAGAGAAGAAGGTAGGCTGACCAGCGACCTGGTGTTTCTGCAATGTCGGAACAAGGAGGAGGGACAGCACTGCCAGGGACAGATGTTTGTCACCGGGAACGTTTCTGTACCTTCGTGCCGAGCGAGATCTTACGCTATCCAAATTCGTTACCACATTCAAAACAAATTCTAGAAAGGCAGGACTCCGAAGCTCGGAGGAGCACAGTGGCCACAGATGAAGTGGTGGCCGGGCTGGGCGGACGCGGGCCGGTGTCCAGGGCCTGGGCTGTGCTCTCTGCGGAGGCCGGCCCGGCCCCGTGGCTCGGGGAGCTGAAAAGGCCCGTTCTTCTCCTGTTGTCCCTGGCGTGTGCGTCTGGGCTTGCCGCGAGCGAGCAGTCAGGAAGTGTTGTGATCCCTCCCCAGGCAGGCCGGGAGAGGGGGTCAATGGGCTCGGCCTCGGGGCCTCTCCAGAGCCCTAGGTGCTGCCTGCCCACCGGCTCCTGCAGCCCACCCTCCTGCTGCCCGGGAAAGGAGGGGCTGGGGGCGCTTCCAGACAGACCACAGGCCCAGCCGCACCCCCCCCCAACCCTTCACCTCCCCTAATCGCCAGTCCTTAGAGACCTGGCTGAAAATTAGCTTAAATGCTAAATTGAGTTTAAAACCACTCGTTTCAGCCCCTCTGGAAACAGGACACCGTGTAAAAATAGAAAATTTAAATCAGCTTGTTTTTCTTAGCTTTATACAACTTTGCTGTGAGGTTCAGAGCCCTCGGCAAATACGTGATGTTTGAAGAGACTCAGGTGAGCCTCCTGGGAGGATTCTTCTGGATGAAGTTGGCTACTTTTCATTAAAAAGAAAAACAGGACCCCCTAAAGTAACCCTGAAGGAAGAGGCTCGGCCTAAGTCGAGTTCAGCTTCAGGGCACGTTCCCCTCTGCCTGGATTCCTGTGCCTCGGAGGGTTAGCCAGGCGCCTTCTTTCCTCGGCAGAATCAAAAGTGATTAGAGCAAAGATTGCTGGGGTCGCTGGAAACACCAGGGCCTCAGGATCAGGCTTGCGAGCAAACGGAATTGGGCTTTTTCCAAAACCCTAGGCCGGTGAGGCCATGGCATCGTAAATCAGAGAGGTGTCTGCAAACCAGACCACTCTCCCCAGCCACGTGCCTGAGGTATTTGGCCTGGAATGTGATGGCAGGGCTGCCAGGCAAGGAAGAAGCCCAGCAGAGTGTTTTGGGGCTGCCTGAGCCCTGGGAGGAAGCAGAGGTTCCCATGTGCTTTCTGTCCTGCATTCTCTGCAGACCTCTGGGCTTGAACAGCCATTTGTCTGGAGGGAGCTTGTCTTTCCAAGGCTCTTAAGGGCACGTGAGAAATATAGGTTTACAGTGAGATCTCTGACATCCCAGGGACCTTGGACCACGTGGCCGTGGACAGCAGGTGTTCCGCCCAGCTCCGGGAGGCGGGTCTGTGGCAGGAAGGGTCTCTCCTTAGGCCTGTGGTTGGCGTGACTCTTGGTGGGGCGGCGAGTGGGTGTCACGGGTGCACTGGTAGAAGGATCCAGAAGCTTATGGAGGAATCTAAGTCCCTGCTCTTTTCTGCCAGTGCAGGGAAAGGAAAGGGGTTTGTGGAGGTGATGGGAGTTGGAAGAGGTGGTCGAGGACGGGGCATTCAAGGAGTCAAGACTGAGGCAGTGTCAGAAGCTGGCTTACCTTCAGGATGCTGCTGTAAAGAACCGTGACCCTGCCCCCGGGGGCTGGGTGCTGCCCAGCGGTGATGGGATCAGCTGATGGGCTCTGGACTCTGGAGGGCTTGCTCAGGTGGACACCCCAGGGTCAAGAAATGCGTTATCACACAATGGCCACGCCACACGGCTTCTGGCTTCCGTTGTGTCTGCAGAAACGTGTTTTCTATTTTTTTTTTTCTTGATTCCTGAGTGCAAGATTGCTTTATTCGGGGAGTCAGCAGACCAGGAAGTTGTTGTTGTCAGGGACAATGCACGCGGTAAACATTTCATCCCTTAAAAGGCCAGGAGGCTGGGAGGACTGCGTGAGCTCCCGGGTGCAGGAAGTCAACTGTTGGGAAGTCCAGGGCGAGTCCTGGCGTTTGGGTTGTTGGCCAAGCTGCGGGGAGAGAACAGGGCAGGGGTCACACGTGGGGTCCACTGCCTTCACGGCAAACTCGACTGTGAAGATGAGTCGCCTTCAGCTCTTTAAATGCTCTAGGACACAACCAAGTAAAGGTTAATTCAGAGTTCCTTCTGAAACCTCCCCTACAGTCATCTGTATTGAAGAGCCAGCCATCTTCTCAAGGATCTTTCTATCTGGCTGTTGGGTCTAGGCGCAGTGTCTGCACCGGCAAGCTGGAGGCAGGATTCTCTCTCATGTGATTTACAGGAAAAGTCTTTGGGAGCTCACGGCTCAGATTCTAAACCTCTTAGAAAACCATTTCTAGGAAATGCAGTGTTGTTCCCCAGGGGACACACCCAGTGCCTCGTCCTACCTCCAGGACACAGTGTTCCCTCGACTCTGCTCCAGAAGCGTCTGGCAGCCACACACAGGACCGAGGAGTGGCTGAGCCTCTCTTGCCCTCTCCCATTGTCCATCCAGCTGGACCCTTCCGTGGTGCCTGCATCACAGCTAGGGGTTGCCGGGCAGCATCTTTGTGCGGCTGAGTCCTCTTCCCTCAGCGCCGGCATCAGCTCCTAGCCGGTGGTAACCAGGCTGAGCTGGGGCTGAGCAGTGTCTGAGCACTGCTCTGGCCTGGCCAGACAGCCTGCCAGCCTCCAGGGGTGGGGAGTGGGGCCTAAGGCTACAGTTACAGACACCCAACCCATTTCTTGCTGCAGGTCACTCCTCATGTTGAAACGCTCTTCCCCCTTAGTCATCGTGAAAGCCTGCTATTTAAGAAAAGCATCTTGGGGACTTCCCTAATAGTCCAGTGGTTAAGAATCCACCTTGCAATGCAGGGGACACACGTTTGATCCCTGGTTGGGGAACTAAAATTCTTCATGCCACAGAGCAGCTTAGCCTGCCTCCTGCAACTAGAGAGTCCTGTGCTGCAAGGAAATATCCCAAGTGCCGTGACTTAAGACCCAATCCAGCCAAATAAATAAATATTTTTTAAAAGAGAAAAGCATCTTGGAAAAGAGAAACGTCACAGCTGGGGCAGTATCTCGGCCTTAATTTCTGCTTCCCCACAGTTGTTCCTATAGGTCTTTTGAGTTTTATTCAAGCCAAAGTGAAAGTGAAAGTCGCTCAGTCATGTCCTACTATTTGCAATCCCATGGACTTCCACCAGGCTTCTCTTGTCCATGAAATTCTCCAGGCAAGAATACTAGAGAGGGTTGCCACTCCCTCCTCCAGGGGATCTTCCTGACCCAGGGATCGAACCTGGGTCTCCTGCATTGCAGGCAGATTCTTTACCATCTGAGCCACCAGGGAAGCCCAATATTCAAGCCAAGGATAGTGGTAATTAAGAGCACAAAATCAGAACATTTTTTTTTTCAATCCTGTCCACAAGACAGAAAGGTGTTCCCTTTATCCAACCATGACTGAAACTGTCCCCTTGTTGACAGTGTCCATCCAGAGGCCAGAAATCCCACACTCATTTGTGACATTTGGTTTTTTAATACCAACTGAAAGAGTTGTTTAAAACAGTGACTAGTTAACTCAACAACAATAACAATAAAAGAAACCCAATTAAAAAATGAGTAAGGGGAGTTCCCTGGTAGTCCAGTGGTTAGGATTTCAGGCTTTCACTGCCAGGGCCTGGGTTCATTCCAAGGTGGGGGGCTGAGATTCCACAAGCCATGTGGCACAGCCACAGAAGATGTACAAATAGCCCATAAGCACATGAAAGATGCTCAGCATTTCTAATCCGTAGGGAAATGCAGATCGGAACTGCAGTGGGTTACCACCTTCATACCTATTAGGATGGCTGTTACCAAAGAAAGGAGAAAGTAGCAGTTGGTGAGGATATGGAGAAATGGGGACCTTTGTGAGAATGTACGGTGTGTAGCTGCTGTGGAAAACAGTATGGCAGCTCCTCAAAACGTTAAACACAGAATTGCGGTTGTTCAGTCGCTCAGTCGTGTCCGACTCTGTGACCCCATGACTGTAGCCCACCAGACTCCTCTGTCCATGGGGTTCTCCAGGCAAGGATACTGGGGTGGGTTGCAATGTCCAGAGGATCTTCCCGACCCAGGGATCAAACCTGTGCCTCCTGCATTGGCGGGCAGATTCTTTACCACTGAGCCACCAGGGAAGCCCAAAGATAGAATTACAATCCAGCAATTGCACGTATTGACCCCATAGAATTGAAAGCAAGGTCTGAGGTATGTTGGACAGCCATGTTCACAGCAGAATTGTTCACTGTAGCGAACAAGTGAAAGCAGTGCAGATGTCCACCGGCGGATGATGGCTAAACCAAATGTGCACACACACAGTGGAGTACCACTCAGCCTTAGGAAGAAGATTCTGACACAGGCTGGCATGTGGATGAACCTTGAGGACATTGTGTTAAATAAGCCAGTTACAAGAAGGACTGTATGATCCCACTTATATGAGGGACCTCAAGTTGTCATATTCTTAGAGACAGACAGTAGGATGCTGGTTGTCAGGGGCTTGAATGAGGGGGGACAGAGTTTCAGTTCGGGAAGATGAAGAAGTTCTGGAGATGGCTGGTGGTGATGATTGGACCACTATGTGAATGCACTTTGATGGCAAGTTTTATGTTATGTATATTTTACCACTACAGGGGCTTCCCAGGTGGCACTAGTGGTAAAGAACCTGCTTGCCAGTGAAGGAGACGTAAGAGACATGGATTTAATCCCTGAGTTTGGAAGATCCCCTGGAGGAGGGCATCGCAACCCACTCCAGTATTCTTGCCTGGAGAATCCCATGGACAGAGGAGCCTGGCGGGTTACAATCCATAGGGTTGCACAGAGTCAGACGTGACTGAAGCAACTTAGGATGCATGAAGTCAAGTAACTAGTTTACAAATTTGGCAAGGTCAATACCCAAGGGCCAGCTTCCTCCCACTCCCTCCCAGCTGATGGATGACAAGCTTCTCCAAAACTATCCAGCCTGCCTTTCTCCGCTGCCAACAAGAAATGGTTCAGTCGGGACCCTCACTCACATGAAGGGACCAGAGTTCAGCCAGGTCCTCATCTCAGAGTTTAGGACCCCTGCCCTGTCGTTCTTAAAGAAAAACACCAGACACCACCGTGCTCGGCATAGACCAGCCTGGGCCCCACAGCAGTGCCCCCTCCTCTGAGCTGGTTCCTTTTCTGAAGAGCAGTTGATCCCTGGTGTCATCGGAGCAGCTCTTATAAGAACTAAGACCCCTTGTTCCCGCCCCACCCGCCCAGTCTAAGAATTCTGGGCACTTCCTGAATGATATTGGTGTTTAAGGAAACAAACAGATCTTTTCAGGGATTGAGGCTCGTGTCTTCCTAGAATGGCCAGAAATGAAGTGGTCACAAGTGATGTTTTTAAATTCCCAGATAGCAAACCGAATGGTGGAAGCAGGAGCAAGTAAGTGGAGGCTGGGTCGGCCTGTTGGGACCTGCAGTGCACGTGGGCTGTGTAGGATCTGGCTGGTAGGCAGGAGTGGGGGAGCAGTCAGCAGGCTGCCAGCTGGTGAGCTCCCAGGGGAGTAGCGAAGCCGTCGCTCCTTGTGTGTGTTTTGGAAGCAGCCTGGTGTGTGCTGTCAGAGGGTTCTCTCTCTTTCCAGGGTGTCTCCTGCACCACTTGGCATGGTTGCTAACAGGCACAAGCATCAGAACGTTTGTGAAATCTGAGAGACTTGAGTCTGAGTACTGGTCTGATTTCACTCAGATATGTGGACTGGGGTGGGGGAGCAGGGAGAGCAGGTATAGTTTGATCAAGGTGCTGCTCACAATAACACTTGCTAACCATTAAGGGGCTAACTACCTGGATGTGGGAGCTCATACAATGCTACAGGCATTGTATTAGCTTTCTATCCCAGACTTGGAGTATCAGAACCCCGTTTTGGGGTAAAAAAAATTTGAAACCTTCACTTCCTAGTAATTTACAAGAAAATACATCATGGCAAAATTACTGAATTCAATGATGCTTTCTTTCAAGTAAATTTGTCTTTTTATCCTATTATGCATTTGAAAGATCGTAGCACATATGGCAGGAGACATGCTATTTGTTTGGTCTTCCTACCAAGTGCCATGTACACACACAGCCCCAACTCGCCGAAACTTCTCTATGCAGCAATTCTCAGAGTACAGAGTGGGACCTGCCTTAATCTGTGCTCATTTCCTACAGCATTTATGCAGGTATAACAGTGCTCATTTTATGCATGGGGACGTTGACATGGAGAGATTGGTAACTTTCCCACAGTTCCCCAACTGCAGTTGCTGGCCCTTGGATATCCTGCCATGGCTGGAATCATAATTTTTTGTGCAAATAAGCCCTCGTGGGCTGTACGTGTCCTTCCAGTCCGTGTCCTCGTGGTGGCTTGCAGACAGCCCCCTGCTGACCACGGGCTGTAGGGCACTTTCTTGTGTATCTCAGAGATCTGGGCAGGAAACCGCAGGTGCACAAACACATGGGGCCTGGAATTCCTGGCTCCACTGATGAGCACAAGGACTGTCAGTGGCGTCACGCTGTCCCAGAAGGAGAGCGTGGAGGGGGCGACTGGAATGCCCTGGTCCCTTCCTTTGCCTGCCCGCTCTCGGGGGCAGCCCCTCTCAGAGTCAGTGTGAGGGGTGGAAAGGCCTGGAGGTTGGATTTCTGCCCAGAGAACAAGTGCCTGCCTGCCGAATGACCACCTGTCAGTCCTGCCCGCGGCTCGGAGCTGTGCCTGGTGGGCCCCAGGCGGGGGCGGGGCCAGGGTCGCCCTCCCGCCACAGAGCGGTCACGTGGGCATGGGCTTCTAGCGTGGCTGGCACCTGGCAGCCCAGGTGGGTTTACAGACCCACGTGGCAGGGAGAGGGGCAGAAAGGATGCCCGTCCGGGGAGGCAGCCCTGGCCACGGGCCTCCTGTGCCTTGGGTCCTGCAGCTGGCAATGGCCATCTGTCTGGTCACGGAACGGCCCTCCCGACTCCCAGACCTTAGCTTTTTCTGTGAACCCTGAGCCTTGCTCCAGGCAGACAGCATCCATGTGGCTGACAGTCTCGGGGCCCCTACTCAGAGGGGGTTTTCTCAGCCGCAGCCCTAGACAGCCCTCGTGCAGGATCCACATTGGTGCCCCAAGGCAGGCCCAGGCAAAGAGGCACTCCCCACAGACAAGTGGCTGCTCTCACACTAATTACATGGCTTAAAGACATAAAGCAGGAATCACAAAGAGCTGGCACACTCAGGCCAGCAGATGCAGGTGGGTACAGGAGTGCCCACAGCCTCCCTGGCCTCTGCTCTTGCCTCCTTGAGGCCGAGCTCTCGTGCTCTACTTCTCGGAAATCCTTGCCCTCGTGACACAGCGCCCTGAGTCACCCACGGCAACTGGACTGCTTTTTTCCTTCTGTGCGTGTGTGCATGCTAAGTTACTCTTCAGTCATGTCTGACTCTGCAACCCCATGGATTATAGCCTGCCAGTTTCCTCTGTCCATGGGATTCTCCAGGCAGGAATACTGGAGTGGGTTGCCATTACCTTCTCCAGGAGATCTTGCCGACCTTGGGACTGAACCTGCATCTCTTATGTCTCCTGCATTTGCAGGTGGATTCTTTACCACTGGCGCCACCTCAGAAGCCTTTTTCCTTCTAGTGTCTCATAATTACTTTCAATGGAAAAATCTAGTTATGGTAAAATACAGGTAACAAAGTGTACCATCTTAGCCACATCTAGGCGTCCAGTTTGGTGATGTCAAGGACATTCGGGTTGTTGTATGACCTTCTTCTCCATCCACCCTAGCCCCCAGTAACTTCTGTTCTGCTTTTGGTCTTCATGGATTTGTCCACTTGAGGTCCCTGTATGTGGGATTGTACAGGGTTTGTCCTCTGTGACCGGCCCATTTCACTTGGTATAATATCCTCCAGGTTTATCCATGTAACAACCTGCATGTGTCAGAATCCCCTTCCTTTTTCAAGGCTGAATCCTATTCCATTGCATGTCTGGACCACATTTTCTCTATTCAGCCACTGATACACAATGTTGCTTCTGCCTTTAGATTATTGTGAATCGTGCTGATGTGAACATGGGTCAACAGATTCCTCTTTGAGGCCCTGATTTCAGTTCTTTAGGGTATAAAGTGGGCTGCCAGGTCCTAAGTGAATTCTTTTCCCAAGCATCTACATCATTTTACACTCCCACCAGCAGTGCACTGGGGTTCTGGTTTCTCTACGTCCTCACCAAGACTCTCATTTTCCACTGGTCTTGATAGTGCATGCTAAGTCGCTTCAGCCCTGACCCTATGGACTGTAGCCCAGCAGGCTCCTCTGTCCATGGGATTCTCCAGGTAAGAATACTGGACTGGGTTGCCATGCCTTCCTCCAGGGGCTCTTCCCCACCCAGGAATCGAACCTAGGTCTCTTATGTCTCCTGCATTGCAGGTGGGTTCTTTACCACTGAGTCACTGGGGAAGCCCGGTCTTGATAGTACCCATCCTGATTGGGCAAGGTGGTGCCAGCCTTTCTTTTTGACATCAAGTGTCCAGGACAGGTGGTATGGAATAAGATGTAACAGGATTTTCAAAGGGCCTTCAGATCACAGCTGAAATACATAGGCCTGGCTCTACCATCAGCCCACACACGTGTGTGCTGGTGAGAACAGGCAGGCACACATGCCCCCAGGCGCCTTTGGGTTCCCTGGTTACAGGGCATGGTGCCCCCGGGAGGCAAAGGCTGTGCATTTGCACTGCCCTCTTGGACACTGTCTCTTCCCACCTTGTGTCTCGGCTGCAGAACCACGACCACGCCTGCGTCGCCTGCCGCATCATCCACCGCTCGGACGAGCACCGGCCGCCCCTGCTGCCCCCCAAGGCAGACCTGACAGTGGGGCTGCACGGCGAGTGGGTGAGCCAGCGCTGTGAGGTGCGGCCCGAGGTCCTCTTCCTGACGCGCCACTTCATCTTCCACGACAACAACCATAGCTGGGAGGGCCACTACTACCACTACTCGGACCCCGTGTGCAAGCACCCCACCTTCACCCTGTACGCCAGGGGTCGCTACAGCCGCGGCGTGCACTCCGCCAGGGTCCTCGGCGGCACGGAGTTCGTGTTCAAAGGTAGGGCCCGCCCCACCCCGGAGCTGATGTCATGGGGGCGGTCCGGGGGCGTGTTTGTGGAGGCGGAGCCAGGGCACAGGGCATCTCCTCTGCAGGGATGTTGGGGAGGAGACCTCCCACTTCCAGGGCATCATTCGCTGCGGCCCCTGGGCTGTGGTCAGTGGCGCCTCTGGTGCCCCAATGTTTCCCGGTCTGGCCCTGGAGAAGATGCCACGCACTCGCAGGTGGGAGGTCGGAGGCCTGCGGTGAAGGGTGACACCGCCAGGCCGCTGTCAGCCAGGGGGTCCTATGGGCTCTATTTCTAGGCTTTGTGTGAGCTTGTGCATCTTTTTAAGTAGGCGTCCGCCCTGTCATGGACAAATAAGACAGTGGTGTGACCCCTCCCATAACAGCATCCCAGGGTTCAGTCCATTTACTATTAAGTGTATCTGACAACGCAGGTAAGCCCCCTGGGCACCTGAGCCCTCTAGGGAGGAAGCCTGGCTCTGGGGAGAATGGGCCTTCTGTGGTGGTAGCCCAGAGATCAATCCTCTGAGTCTAAGACCCCCCACAGCTCTCGTGTATACACAGAATATGGTCCTGGGAGGGGCTGGAAGGTGGTTGGGGTTTCCCTTTAATGGATTTAAGCATATTTTTCTTGCTTGCCACCTAATAAACCTTAGCTGCCCAAATCACTGGCCAGTATTAATTTGCAGGACTGCTCGCTCATATAGGTGTCTGACACCAAAAGTATTTAAAAACCTATTCATAAAAACAAATTCCAGTTTTTGTTGACTGTGGTGTCCATCCCAATGAGTGGTGTCCCCGGAGACCACTCCCTGGGGACAGTCTGGCTCCACAGAACAGGCTAGGTTGGCCGCTGTGTGGGCTCAGCATGGACAGCAGATGAGCTGGACTTCCCCTGATGTTGTCTGCAGGGTGCTTGGGGTGGCCACTGGCCACCTCCACGCGTGGCACCCTTTCCATCCGAGGGTCCTTCCTGTGGGCCGTGGTCTGCAGGGTGGGCTGACAGCAGGGGCCTGTGAGGCGTGGTGCCGCCAGCAGCCGCGAGTCACCGAGCTGTCTTGTCTCCTTGGCAGTGAACCACATGAAGGTCACCCCCATGGACGCGGCCACGGCCTCGCTCCTCAATGTCTTCAGCGGGAACGAGTGCGGGGCTGAGGGCTCCTGGCAGGTGGGCGTCCAGCAGGACGTGACCCACACCAATGGCTGCGTGGCCCTGGGCATCAGGCTGCCTCACACGGAGTACGAGATCTTCAAGATGGAGCGGGACACGCGTGGCCGCTACCTGCTGTTCAACGGCCAGAGACCCAGCGACGGCTCCAGCCCAGACCGGCCCGAGAAGAGAGCCACGTCCTACCAGATGCCCCTGGTGCAGTGCGCCTCGTCAGCGCCCAGGCCTGAAGACTTCTCTGAGGACCCTGGGGGGCACGGGCACCGCAGCTGGGCCCCTGGGAGCAGCCCAGGTCCCCTGCTGCTGGCTGGGCTCACCGGCCTCTGGACTCTGTCACCCTGGCTTGGCCTCGGCTAGAAGTGTCAAGGGTGTGATTTTTTTTTTCCACTCCAGGATGCCTTACAATTTACAGACTTTCTTTATGAAAAGAAGAGACACTTCTTCCTCAGATGCACTTGAGCGGCTGAGAATGGTGCTCCTTACCCGCCCGCCACCTCCACCCCCAACCCGCCCAGCCTGAGTCATGAGCTGTTTGAAGATTCAGCTTTGAACTCCATCCAGTCGGGTCCCGGGCCTGGGCGTCCTCACCATATAATTGCACTTTAAGACCGCAGAGGGTTTTGGGCGAGTGTGTTGGCAGAGGCAGCGGGGCAAGAGCTCTGCCGTCTTCTCTTCTTCCTTTCCATCGTTGTGCGTTTCAGGGTGGAGCTCTGGCTTCAGCTTTTCCTGCTGCTTCTCTGTGGCTGCTTCCTGCTCCTGTGAACCTGCTTTGCTCTCTGAGTTCCCAGCTCGGGATTCGGAGCAGAGTTGGTTGGGACTGTGATCCAGACATTTTTTTTACATAAAGAAGAGACAGGGGAGCAGGGAAAGACATGGGTGTAAGGGAACAACCGTGCCAGCCTTTCCGCAGAAAGAGAACAAATCCACACTTCCAGATGTTGAAAGTATCTGTAATTAAAGTTGCAGAGTCATTTAAACAATGGTCGTTTTAGCTTGTTGGGAAAGGAGGTGCCGGTCTGTGCTGGTCCCCGTTTGGCTGCCGGACGCTCATCACTCTTACCGCCCAGGCACAGGGTGGGGCGGTGCGGGTCAGCACCCTTCCCACTGCAGATGGACAGGAGCCGCGCACGGTTCAGGCAGGATGACCCGGGTGATGCGGTGCCCGTTCAGTCTGGCCTCCTCTCTGGAGGACCCTGTCCTGGCTCACGTGGCGCCTGGAGCTTCACTCTGTCATCTCTGCCGCTTCAAAGACCAAGACTCAGAGACCACATGTGGGCGCCACAGCCCTGGCTGTCCAGAGGAGGCAGTGAGGGCATCCTAGCCGGGTCCCCAGAGACCATTCACCCTGCTCAGGGTTCAGGCCGGTCTGACCCAGCTCTGTCACTGCAGAGAGTCTCAGGGCACCGTCGACAGAGTCTGTGAGGGTGCACGAGCTGTTGTGGCTTATTAGGAAATGTGCCCTCTGAACACAGAAGGTGGTGGCCAGGAGAGACCCATGGAGGGAAGCATGAGTCACCGAGAGAAAGCCTGGACATAACTAGAAGCTGGCATGCAAACCATGATCAAGGTCAAGAGTCCCACCTGTACTTAAGAGCTGCCTTTATGAGACGCTGTGGTGATAAGTTATAAGGGGACATGGGGGACCACAGTGCTGTGTCTTTAGATGATATTTTACATTGCGGTTGAGGGGGGTTTTTCCAATGAAAGTACTAACTTAATGTCTGCCCAGTTTAATAAACAGAGATGTCAGAGATACTCCCACAATATACATTTTACCTGTGGATCTATTTAATTAACACTAATGCTATCTTTAAAGGATATAATAAAATTATGTAAAAAAAAAAACCAATGTTCACTACAAAATACCTCTGTGATTTACCTTAAAAATGTTGGATTTATAGTCACTCATCTGGACTCAGCTGTTCACACTGTTTAAAAGTACACTCCATGTGTGTATACACACACACATATATGCACACCCATATGCACATATACCCCAATACACAGGCTTTAATGTGTATATAGTGTGTGATATGTATGTGCCTTAGGGACAAGATGACGTTCATGTGGTCTTGTCACTTTCTGACCCACTACAAATCATGACAGAGAATGACCAGTATAATTTATTCACAAATTATCATCAATTGGATTTGTGCCTGTCGCTCACTGTCTCACCCACATACTTCACATCCTAAAACTAAGCTGCCTGGGTAGCCTATGAAGATTGTCTTATTTTAAGAGATTCTCCATCACCTTGAAGAAACACAATGGCCTATCCTTTAACAGTCATTCTGTTTCAAGAATTGGAAATTTTAACTTAAGGCCAAGGTGCCGTCTCTGAGGAAGGAATGGCTGACTCTAGAATATTCCATAAAAGCTGAAAATATTCCATAATCCACACTCAGGCGCTGGCCAGTCTGCCCTGAAGTTAGAAGCTGGTCATATTTGTAACTCCAAGATTGGGGCAGGCAGAGCATGAGCACTGGCTGGCTCTCCTCGGCGTCGCTGGCCTCTGGGACTGGATGTTATGTCCTGGGCAGCAGGCTGGTCACAGGCAGCTTCGTGGTCAGCAATACAATTTGAGTGTGACCTGGGCTTCAGACTCTATAAAGTCCAAGTTGACCCAGGACTCAGGAAGGAGCTTCTAGGGTCCCAGTGTTCCCAGTACAGAGCAAAGGGGGTTCTTGAAGACATGACAAGCACCACTGTCCATCCCAGAGGCCCAGCGTCCAGCACTGCCGGGATTGTCCTTCCTGAATTGTCCATCACAGGGTTCCCATGCCTAGCCGTCCATCAGGGTGACCCTGCACTTCCCGACACAGAGGAGCCCTGTTCGAAGGGCAGGCAGCCCAGGACCTCTCTGATGGGGCCTTGCACACACACACCAGATGGAAACAACCTGAGTGTAGGCCTTGTAGCTCCTGGCTGAAGGAAAATCTTTATGATGGTAGAAGCGCGATTGTCTAGTTCATCAACTCTTTAAATATCCTCCTGAAAACAGCGATGATGTTCATAGCCATCCACACAAACCCTGTGATGTTCTGTTGTAAATGGTATGTCCCATCCCTATAACGCATACTAGGTCCCTGGTATTTCTTTTGGAAAATAGAAAAACCACTCCTTAAATGTATGTGGAAACCATAAAGGACCCTGAGTAGCCAAAGCTATCTTGAGAAAGAGCAAAACTAAAGGAATCACATTTCCTGATTTCAGAGTACATTGCAAAGCCACAGTTGAGTGTGGCACTGACATAAAGCCAGATACACAGAACAGAGACCAGAGATAAACCCACACTTCTGCATCAGCTGATCTTCTGTTAATACAAGGGTGCCAGGAAGATGCAAGAGTCTCTTCAACAAATGACATTGGAAAGACTGAATATTCACATACACTAGACTGAAATTGGACCCTTACACCAGAGACAAAACACACAAAAAAAACAAACACCAAGTCAAAATGGATTCAAGGCTTGAACATAAGGCCTAAAACGGTAAAACTCATAAGAAGGAAATATAGGGGAAATGTATCACGACATTTGGCAGTGATTTCAATGGATATAATTCCAAAAGCATAGGCAACAAAAGCAAAAATTGAAAAATGGACTACATCAAACCAAAAAGCGTCTGCACAACAAAGGAAAAAAATCAATAAAGGGAAAAAGCAACCCATGGAATGAAAGAAAATATGGCAAACCTTTTATCTGATAAGGGGTTAATCTCCAAAAGGAACTCCTACAACTCAACAGCAGCAGCAGAAAAAAAAAAAGCAAGAAACTCTCTTTATAAAAATGGTCAAAGGGGGACTCCCCTGGTGGTCCAGCAGTTAGGACTGCACTTCCAATGCATGGGTGCAGGTTCAATTCCTGACTGGGGAGAAAGATCCCACATTCCTGGGGGCCAAAAAAGCACCCAAAACATAAAACAGAAGCAATATTCAATAAAGACTTTAAAAATGGTCCACATCAAAAAAAAAAAAAGGTCAAAGGAGTTGAATAGACATTTCTCCAAAAAATATTCTATTTTATATTTTCTCTTTGAGTAGTTTTGCCATGGAAACAAGCATATGATGTCAGAAATGGATGGCATAAACATGGAAGTGCAGGCTTCACAAAAGAGCTGGTCAAAGATGAGAAATAGCTCTGATTTCCAAACAAAATTCATTTCAGTAGCCAAGAAAACAAGAGTTCCTGGTGCGATAAAGCGCGTTCTCTAAAGAACCCCCTTTGAGTGTGCTCCAGCACGAATGTCTGTCCGCAGTATTCACAGCAAACTAGCCAACCTCTGCATTTCCTTATTAGCCTGAAACTAAATAGCAGGAAATAGCCAGGGGCACCAATAACACTGCAGAATCTTGTGCCAACTTCCAGCTGGGTAGACGGCCCTGTGGAGCTAGTTTCTTAATACTTTGAAAAATTCCGCTGAAATGAGAGATAACAAACTTGAAAGGCAAGTCCTTTGTGCATCAATAAATCAGACATCAAAGTGATGATTGGGCCAGAGATCTAAAGAAGTCGTGTGTCATTTTCAGCGTAATAAAGCAGTGAATATGAATTCAGATGAGCGGCCTGGCTGGAAATAAAGCAAACCATGTGCTCTATTTCTGGAATAGCCCTTCTCCCCAGGGGGTGATACAGATTTCGATTCCATGGTATCTTGCACACTTGTTCACTCATCTCATCACGTTTCCAGACCACAGAGAGCCAGTAAGTTACCTTTTCCGTTGCAATTCACTCCAAAAGCATTGGGATATTGAAGAAAGTGGTGATGATTAAAACAACTAAAACTCATAGGAGCTCTGTGCAAAATTCTGCCACACAGGCAAACAACTATGAATAAACAAGTTAAAAAACAGTTAATTCATGCTGTACACCTGAAAGTAACACAACATTGTTAATCAACTATGCTCCAGTATAAAATGAAGAAATGAAATGAAACAGGTATTCAACCTGTTCTTGTTAGGTCCATGAGGTCCCAGCGCCCTCCTCAGGCTGACTACATAGCCAACTGCTCCTCTCTGGGGGTCCTGCCACAGCCCCAGGGGGTGCTGGCAGGGCTGTGACTTATATCAGTTACTCTAAGCTTCCAGACACTTATTTTGATTATTCTTCACTTATTTTTGCATGACCAACATTAAGTAAACTGATTGTTAGACTATGCCCTGCCACCATTTAGAAATAACAGTTATGTTGCTATACATAGAGGATTTTATACTCAAAGAAAGTTTTGAATCTGTCTCGTTCCATCATATACTCAATGCAGTGACCCTCCCCTGCCCCCAGCCAGTGCGATAACTCATGAGGACATCCGGGGTCAGCCTGAAAGTTTCCAGAGTCTGCTGAAACCGCCAGGGCATGTCATTCCATTTATGAACACTTGTAATTCTTTAAAGATTCTTTCTAATATTGGGATGAATATTAGACCCTAGTTCCACCCTTGATCCTAAGTCTCTCAGAAGGAATTACTCTTTCTCCACTTGACAGGCTTCCAAACAACGGTTCTCCCCAGGTCTCTTCTTTGGCAGAGTTTTATTCACATTTTCCTAATATGATTTGGACCCTGTGCTGCAAATCACTGCTCTGTTCTTTCTTATTTAGTTAAGTTTCAGTTTGGAAAAGTAACAATTCCCTAAAAATACTGAATAAAATATCATAGATACAGATGGACTGATGAAAATAATCTTAGCACCTCTACTTCCCCTAGTCTAGACCAACTCTGAAAACAGTTGCAAGTGTTAACTGCTCAGTCATGTCTGACTCTTTTGTGACCCCATGGACTGTAGCCCACCAGGCTCCTCTGTCCATAGAATTCTCCAGGCAAGAAAACTGGAGTGGGTTGCCATTCCCTTCTCCAGGGGATCTTCCTGACCAGGGATTGAACTCGGGTCTCCTGCATTGCGGGCAATTCTTTACCATTTGAGCCACCAAGGAACACCAACTCTGGTGGAACCAATATGTTAGTTTTTTTTTAAAAAAAAGACATTCATTTTTGGCACCAAGGTCCTTAAATATTTAGAAGTTGAAACTGTCTCTTTTATGCTGCATGGTGTAGAAATGTCAGGACTCAACAAATCATTGCTATAAGAACCTTGAGAGGAATCACAGGTTTTTTAAAAAGAAATAATTTGTGTACGTATTGGTTGTGTGTGTCTAGAAGCTATTCCAATGTCTGCTTTACCCCCCCTCGCTTCTGGCATCTACAGTTCAGTTCAGTTGAGTTCAGTCGCTCAGTCGTATCCGACTCTTTGCAACCCCATGAACCGCAGCACGCCAGGCCTCCCTGTCCATCACCAACTCCTTAAGTCCACCCAAACCCATGTCCATCGAGTTGGTGATGCCATCCAGCCATCTCATCCTCTGTCATCCCCTTCTCCTCCTGCCCTCAATCTTTCCCAGCATCAGGGTCTTTTCCAATGAGTCAGCTCTTCGCATCAGGTGGCCAAAGTCTTGGAGTTTCAGCTTCAACATCAGTCCTTCCAATGAACACCCAGGACTGATCTACTTTAGGATGGACTGGTTGGATCTCCTTGCAGTCCAAGGGACTCTCAAGAGTCTTCTCCAACACCACAGTTCAAAAGCATCAATTCTTCGACGCTCAGCTTTCTTTATAGTCCAACTGTCACATCCATACATGACCACTGGAAAAACCATAGCCTTGACTAGATGGACCTTTGTTGGCAAAGTAATGTCTCTGCTTTTTAATATGCTGTCTAGGTTGGTCAAAACTTTCCTTCCAAGGAGTAAGCGTCTTTTAATTTCATGGCTGCAATCACCATCTGTAGTGATTTTGGAGCCCAGAAAAATAAAGTCAGCCACTGTTTCCACTGTTTCCCCATCTATCTGCCATGAAGTGATGGGACCGGATGCCATGATCTTAGTTTTCTGAATGTTGAGCTTTAAGCCAACTTTTTCACTCTCCTCTTTCACTTTCATCAAGAGGCTCTTTAGTTCTTCTTCACTTTCTGCCATAATGGTGGTGTCATCTGTATATCTGAGGTTATTGATATTTCTCCCAGCAATCTTGATTCCAGCTTGTGTCTCTTCCAGCCCAGCGTTTCTCATGATGTACTCTGCATATAAGTTAAATAAGCAGGGTGACAATATGCAGCCTTGACGTACTCCTTTTCCTATTTGGAACCAGTCTGTTGTTCCATGTCCAGTTCTAACTGTTGCTTCCTGACCTGCATACAGGTTTCTCAAGAGGCAGGTCAGGTGGTCTGGTATTCCCATCTCTTTCAGAATTTTCCACAGTTTATTGTGATCCACACAATCAAAGGCTTTGGCATAGTCAATAAAGCAGAAATAGATGTTTTTCTGGAACTCTCTTGCTTTTTCGATGATCCAGCGGATGTTGGCAATTTGATCTCTGGTTCCTCTGTCTTTTCTAAAACCAGCTTGAACATCTGGAAGTTCACGGTTCAGGTATTGCTGAAGCCTGGCTTGGAGAATTTTGAGCATTACTTCACTAGTGTGTGAGATGAGTGCAATTGTGCGGTAGTTTGAGCATTCTTTGGCATTGCCTTTCTTTGAGATTGGAATGAAAACTGACCTTTTCCAGGCCTGTGGCCACCGCTGAGTTTTCCAGATTTGCTAGCATATTGAATGCAGCACTTTCACAGCATCATCTTTCAGGATTTGAAATAGCTCAACTGGATTTCCATCACCTCCACTAGCTTTGTTCGTAGTGATGTTTTCTAAGGCCCACTTGACTTCACATTCCAGGATGTCTGGCTCTAGGTGAGTGATCACACCATCGTGATTATCTGGGTCGTGAAGATCTTTTTTGTACAATTCTTCTGTGTATTCTTGCCACCTCTTCTTAATATCTTCTGCTTCTGTTAGGTCCATACCATTTCTGTCCTTTATTGACCCCATCTTTGCATGAAATGTTCCCTTGGTATCTCTAATTTTCTTGAAGAGATCTCTAGTCTTTCCCATTCTATTGTTCTCCTCTATTTCTTTGCATTGTTCACTTAAGAAAGCTTTCTTATCTCTCTTTGCTATTCTTTGGAACTCTGCATTCAGATGGGTATATCTTTCCTTTCCTCCTTTGCTTTTTGCTTCCCATCTTTTCACAGCTATTTGTAAGGCCTCCTCAGACAGTCATTTTGTATTTTTGCATTTCTTTTTCTTGAGGATGGTCTTGATTCCTGTCTCCTGTACAATGTCATGAACCTCCATCCATAGTTCATCAGGCATTCCGTCTATCAGATCTAGTCCTTTAAATCTATTTCTCACTTCTACTGTATAGTCATAAGGGATTTGATTTAAGTCATACCTGAATGGTCTAGTGGTTTTCTCCACTTTCTTCAATTTCAGTCTGAATTTGGCAATAAAGAGCTCATGATCTGAGCCACAGTCAGCTCCTGGTCTTGTTTTTGCTGACTGTATAGAGCTTCTCCATCTTTGGCTGCAAATAATATAATCAGTATGATTTCAGTGTCGACCATCTGGTGATGTCCATGTGTAGAGTCTTCTCTTGTGTTGTTGGAAGAGGGTGTTTGCTATCACCAGTGCGTTCTCTTGGCAGAACTCTATTAGCCTTTGCCCTGCTTCATTCTGTACTCCAAGGCCAAATTTGCCTGTTACTCCAGGTGTTTCTTGACTTCCTACTTTTGCATTCCAGTCCCCTATAGTGAAAAGGACATCTTTTTGGGGTGTTAGTTCTAGAAGGTCTTGTAGGTCTTCATAGAACTGTTCAGCTTCTTTGGCATTACTGGCTGGGGCATAGACTTGAATTACCGTGATATTGAATGGTTTGCCTTGGAAATGAATGGCCGGAGGTCAAGGGCGGCAGCCAAGGGAAGCTACCACAAGTCCAAGGTAAGGGGGCGGCGGCTGCGCTTTGTTGGAGCAGCCGTGAAGAGAGACCCCACGTCCAAGGTAAGAGAAACCCAGGTAAGACCGTAGGCACTGAGAGAGGGGATCAGGGGCAGACAGGCTGAAACTACAGTCATGGATAGCTAGCCAATCTGATCACATGGACCACAGCCTTATCTGGCATCTATGGCTATCATCAAATGTAATCCAAAAAAATAACAGATGCTGCATGAAGATACTTGTTAAAATATTTTACCATTAACAGATTCCTTGCTTATCGAAAGCTCACAGAAGATACTTAATTGCAGGACCTGTTTGGGAATCACTGGAGTCACCACCACTGGGTTTCGTTTCCATGTTGAACCAAAAGCTTCAAGAATTTGACATATTTCTGGGGGAAGGTAAAAGAGGGAACATCACTTTGGTCTGATAGCAAGTAATTGTACTTAGCATAGAGGAGTGGTTATAAAGTTATATTTTGCTTATCTTAGTGCTTTGTTGTTTATGCTTTTGAAAATCTGTATTCTTGGCTTTGCTCTTACTGCCTTAGCTTAGATTTTACTGCATTAGTTTAGCATGGTTAAATCGTTTGAGTTCTTTAACTTGCAATCAATGTTTCTTTATTTACTTATTTTTATCCCACTTTATTCCAAAAATGAGTCAAGGCAGTTTACGGAAATACCTACAATTCAAGGGGACCAAATAGAATATAAAAATAGCTGAGTACATCTGGGCAAACAAAATCGAAGGCTACAAAAATAAGAACAATCCACATGTGACCTGGTTGTTCTCAGGATGTGCTCGCAAATCTTAGCCCCTCACTAGAGGGGAGCTACAGATAATGTCAGGCTTTCTAGAAGCCAAAGAGGTAACATGACAAAATTTCATGTGACTCAAACAAATTAATTACTCAGGAAAAAGAACAACCATTTCTGGAAGCAGAGAAAGAGAGAGAGATTCTTCCTGGGACACTTGTTCAATAAAGAAGGACCACGCATTCATCCCCCCAGTTTATCTAGCACATTATTCCGACTCAGGGCTTCAGAAGCTCCATAATCTTTGCATGCTACCTGCTGAGCTGGGTGCCTTTTTGCGCACTGTTTAGAAGCTACTCCAGGACTGCCCCACATCTAGTCCCAGTGTGGAAATCTCTTAAATTTAAACCCCTGAGTCCATCTGAAATTACCCTCACGGGCCCAGGGATCTTTAGAAAACCTCATTTTCTTATTTGTGTGTACCTTTGAAGTCTGTGGCTTTCATGTTCTATTACTGTGTGAAACACGGGAATCTTCCTTTCCTGGGCTCTGTGTAGCAAAACTGGACTTGCATCCTTCAGTTAAATCTAAGGAAGAAAAAGGAGTGAAGAAACTTCCCATAAAAGTGAGATGTTATTATGTGCTAATGAAAAGCAGACTGTCTCCTGGTAACAAAAAGTCCAGTTTTGCTACACAAGGCTGCGTTTTCATCAAGGACTCTTAATGATCTGTCCCCAGAGGGGACCCGTAATCATTGGATCCTGTTACCAGGTGTGTCAATAAATGCCCAAGCATGCAGTCCTCTCTGCTAAGCTTATCCAAGTTCAAATCCCAGATCTTGAGAGCAAAACCATTTAGTGTGCCACCTCCATGAGAAAGGGTCCCTGTTTTCGTTTTTTTTTTTTCTCAATATCCAAGGATGTTCTTGCTTAAACTGCTGTGGAGGAGGGGCGATCAGGGGGTCCTCACAGTCCCCACCACAGGGGCGTCTTGATGTGGCCAACCCCGAGGGTCTCCCCTCTCCAGTCCAGTCAGGCCACATCCTTCACCCCAGCTCTCTCACAAGGTGGTTGGCAGTGGAGAATCTTCTTTTCTTTTTTATCTTCAAGATGCTTCCTGCCTAGACAGTCCCCCCATTCCTGGGTCAATACATCAACCCTGGGCTTCCCTGGTGGCTTAGACGGTAAAGAGTCTGCTTGCCAATGCAGGAGACCTGGGTTCGATCCCTGGGTCTGGAAGATCTCCTGGAGAAAGGAATGGCAATCCACCCCAGTATGCCTGGAGAATTCCATGGAATGTAGCCCACCAGGCTCCCCCACAGGTGGGCTACATTCCATGGGGTCGCAAAGAGTCGGGCACAACTGAGAGACTAACACTTTGACTGGGTGGTGTTTCTTCCTGAAGAGTCAGCTGACTCTCAGATCAGAAACATCAAGGAGAGGATTTTTAGTTAATGTGGGCACCAGTCACTCCCCTGCGCCACCCTGTCACCAATGGGCCTCCTGGCTCTGACCCGAGGATGCCCCCGTCTTGCCCACTTCTCCCTCTTTCTGCAACTCTTCCTTGTTTTCTTGCAGAGAGTTTTTTAAGTCTTTCAATGCAAGCCAACTTCTTCTCTGGGAAATCCTTGTTCTTTCTAAGAGATGTGTGTGTGTGTGCACATATGTGCTTGTGTGTGCATGTCTGTGTTTTGCATCTCAAAGCTTTCTCTTTGCCTTACAAACTACTGTCCCAGGCTTTACTGGGAGGTAAAGTTCCTTCTTGGCTGGATTCCATCTGATTTCCAGACAGGAGGAGAAGGCAGTGGCCCCTAAATGAGTTCAAAGTGAATTTGAAGGAGCGTCTACACAGCCTCCTCTCACTCTGCTCCCACGAGAGCTGGGATAGAGGTCATCACTAGCAGCCAGCCCAGGACTGCAGGGTGGGTCTGCTTGTTTTTCTGCAATGTTGAGAAGCAGTCTGCCCTCCCCAGAACTGGCTACAATCTAAGAGTTAACCCAAATTAGACTCTTTCTCTATTTGCAGTCATCCCCCTTTCTCCATTTCCTTCTCCCAATAAATGTGTTTCCTCACTTCATCATACTTACAAGAGCCAGTCCCTCTGTGTACACACCACTCACCCATTGTGCAAACACTGGTCATTCTGAAGAGCAAACTTCACATAGGAAAAACACCAAAGTTACCCAGATGCTTCTTTCCTCCTAATTATGGTATTATTATTATTATTCCTCCATCTTTTCTGCTAACTTTGAGGATTCAGATGGAGCCTGCATCATCTTGAGAGCATCACCTGCCGAGTGCCTGGGCCACGCTCACACCTGAGCACAGGTGGAGCACACAGCACCCCAGCCATCGCGGAGGCTCCCTTAGCTGTCGTTTATCCTCCTGGTCCTTAGGACCTCGTCTCCCTAACGCTTTCCTGTGCTGTTTGAGATTACACCCACGCCCACCCCACCCCCTGGCAGGTTCTGTCTCCCCAGTGAAAGTGTTAGTCGCTCGGTCGTGTCCGTGTCCCACTCTTTGCGACCCCATGGACTCCTTTGCGACCCGCCAGCTCCTCTGTCCATGGGATCCTCCAGACCAGAATCTGGAGTGGGTAGCCATTCCCTTTTCCAGGGGATATTCCTGACCCAGGTCTCCGGCATTGCAAGCAGATTCTTTATTGTCTGAGCCACTAGGCTCAGTAGCACTTTCCATATTTGTCATTTTTTCTAATGTTATTTAACAGCTGTCACTTCTGCTACCGAGGGAGGCCCTTGGCGGAAGGGGCCGGGCTGACTGGCCCACACTATCCACACCTGGATCTCCAGTATTTTGCAAACATGTGCTGGATTAGGGAGTAAACAGTGAATGTGCCGTCTGGTTCCCCCCACCCACCTTAGAGCCTGGCTTGATTCAAAAGTGCCCCAGATGGAATTCAAAGTTACAGAATATTGCAGAATTTGAACATCATGTAAACAGATTTCATCATGGCCTTGGCAATCGGCAGAACCCTGGCTTCAGAAAGCTGTCTTTTGTTTGAGTTCAGAATGTTTGGTTCTGTGTAAAACATCCAGACATTATTTCTAAGATGAATGTTACCCTCATTCTTGGTCTAAAGCTATTGTCAGGAGCAAAGACAGTACCTGTAAGTGCCCCTCGGCACAGGGAAATCCAGTGTTTGCCTGAGAAATAGAGGGGCCCCTCACCCAGGAGGCAGAAGGGGGATCTTGTCTTGTAACAGATCATCCTAGCAACATGGTGAATATCTGTGTCTTTTCTGGTCAGTGCCTGGACAGCCGGGCAGCCAACACTGGGCCCTGAGGGCCAAGAGCACAGACTCAGTCCTACTTGACCACAAGCCAGTCCTTGGGGGGTGGGGGTGGGCGGGAGAAGAGGGACAGGGCAGAAAGGGGGCTGTGCTTCTGGTGAGGGCTTCTGTCTATAACCCAAGAGTCTTGGTAAACTGAAAAAGGGAAAGCTAAAGTTGTTATCTCTTTAAAATAAATAAGACAGGGAAGATTGTCAGTAAGTCAGTAAGAGGGCTGATTTGAGAGTCTATTTGGAATATCAAAGACGCAGCCTGTAGTTTCAACTACACACTGCCGGCTGGTTGATGCTTATCTAAATTATAGGTCCTATCTTGGACTTAAGATTCAAAACCACAGAATTTCAATTCTACAGCAATAAATGCCGCAGCTTCTGAAGACAGGTTCTAGAACTGGAGCGTCAGGGCTGCTCCAAGGGGCCTCTGTGTTCAGGCGGGTCCCTGGGGGCTCTTCACACACCCCCACCTTGAGCATGGGATCGTGCTTGGTTCACCAAGGGTCAGCACCAACCCTTGGAAACAGGGGAGTCAGAGCCGATCATTGCTAATGTGAAACGCTTCCTAGAATCGTCCACAGACCCACTCAGTTCTCACCAGGGTCACAGCTGACCTGCCGGCTCTGAGCATGGCCAGCTCACTTGTCCTTCTGTCCCCAGGACGACACTTGGTGGGTGGTAGAAAGCCCACCACATCTGCAAGAGGCTGCCCTGGAGCATCCTTCCAGAGGTAACAAGGCCGGTGGAGGAGGACCGAGGGAAGCTGGCCCAGAATCAGGTCAACAGGGAGGGCAGGGTTGGGCCTGTGGGGATGTGAAGGGCAGGCTGTGGTCCCCAGGGATAGGGGGAGCTGGAAACAGGGAGACCAGAATCGTGGAAAACAAGAAAAGGGTGCAGGTGTAGCTGGCAGGAGCTTGCTGTCTGAGTAGGGGCGCACCAGCACAGGAACTAAAGCCCAGGCCCCGGGTCTGCAGAGGGTCCTGGAGGCTTGGCTGGCAGTCTTTCCCCTCCACCTTTTTGCTTTTGGCTTTTCTTCCCTTTTTCCAAGCAGCTGCAAAGAACCACGGGGAAAGCGTGTCACTCAAAGTTATTTGTCCCAGTTGTGGTGACTTTAACTGCTCTGGAGACTCCAGGTCAGGATCCAGAGGCAGATTGTGAGATGCTCAAGGCCTCAAGTAAAGACCCTCTCCTGCCCTCCAGGCCCGGCTCCTCTGTTTCCACTGCCCCTGGGTTGCGCCATCCTTGCCTTCATCCCCTTCCTCCTCCCCACATCCCCCACTGCCCATGTTCCCCTCTCTGGGTGGCACAGCATCAGCAGAGCAGACGGAGGGGGAGGGGAAGTGGGTACCCAGCCCCTGGAGTTGCTACATTCTCCTCTGCCCACGGGCACCTGTTGGAGCCTGGTAACTGCACTGCTTACGGAGGATTTGCAGCCCTGAAGCCCTTAGCCGCCCACGAAGTTCAGCTGCGAGGGATTTCCATGTCCTCTGTGCTCTGGGCGGAGAGTCTCGGCTGATGGTTCTGAAAAGCTGTGCATGGAAAAAGCATGGGAACGACAGGAATGACGAAGGCTGCTATGGACAGAGCGCGCAGCGTGTCAGCCCCGAGTCACCAGCTTTGGACCATCAGCTGTAAAACTGACTATGGCTCACAGGCCAGGCTCTTGGTGGGCTTATCCACTGTGGCTCAGCAAACGGTCTTGAAGCTCGGGGGCTGAGAACAAAAGCCTATGGATGTCTTTCTCCATGGTGTAGACTAGATCATGGGTGGAACAAGTGTCCCCCCCCCCCCCCCCCGCCGCCGCTTCATGACATCTGGGATCTGCCCTGCAGTGACTGCCGGAGGGCGGAAAGAGCTCCATGGGCCCCTCACTGTGAGCTCAGGCTTAGACTGCCCGGGGCTCCCAGGACCACAGGAGGTGGGAGCTGTCTTGCCCAAAGGTCTGGGCTCTGGAACCGCCCCTCCCCCAAGCTCTACTGTCCATGCAATCACAGGACCACCTGGGGGCAGCCCAGAGACAGACCCCACCTCTCACTGGGACAACTGTCCAAGATTTGGTTGCTACTTTCAATCCACCACAGTATTATTCCCATTTTACAGAAGAGGAAACCAAGGCTCAAGAAGCCAAATGATTTCTGTCTTATAAGAAACACAGCCAAGGCCGGAAAGGATGATGAACCCCAGGCCTGCTCTTCCCATAATATAGCCCAGCTCCCTCATCCTGCAGACCTGATTCAAGATGAGACTTGGTGAGGGGCTGACAGCTCTCCACAGGGTTTGGAATAAAGTGGAGCAAAGCATTTTGCCACCGTCCTTTATACTGTGTATTACTTGCTGAAGAGGCCCCTTCTGTCTGGTAAACAGCTGCAGAATCTACAATTTCCATTCTGTTTGAGAGGTTGTTCAAGGTAAAAGAGGTGGGAAAAATACCGAGGAGTAAAATCACCAATTTAGATGAGCGCTACCTGGCCCAGGGTAGGTTTCTATCCTCAGAGGAGGATTATGAGAGGAGCTGGGTCCAATGGGAACCCCGTGTTATTATTAGACTTCCTCTTGAGAAGGATTTGTAAATGAAAACGTAACTTGCTATTTTAGTATTTTGTCTTTCAGGGAAGAAAAACCCTTTGCAAAAACAAATTGAAAAGGAAAAACTTATCCATTTCGAGCTCTTGTTTATTTTCTTATTTGCCAGGCTAAATCCATCTTCTTTCATCTCTGATTTCACTGGGGGCTGGGGAGGATGAGGGCTTTTCTTCCATTTTCCGAATCTGAAAGGACTCTTCAAACTCTAGCAGGATTGAATCCTTTGGCATCCATGGCCCTTCTGCTTGCCTGGCTCTTGGATGGAGCTGTGGGCAGCAGCGCCACTCAGCGATCAGATGAGGAAGGGCAGGCCAGGGGGGGTTGGGGGAGCTGGGGGGTGGATGTGGCCACGGCCCCTCTGTGAACCTTTCCTCATTTTTTTAGTGAGCGCCCTACCATAGTGCTGTTATTCTATCTTCTCAGCTACCGAAAATCTCGAGAAAACGGGTCTGTCAGCTGCTTTTGCAATCCCAGTGCAACTGTGGGCTTAACATTTCCACGTTTGAGTCAAACCTCCTCGGGTACATATTTATGAGTACTTTCTTAGCTTCTCTATTAATATGTATTCATCGTTCATCACACAAGTAGCCGGAAGTTGTATTTAAGCAAGAGACGTGTTCCTGAAGATCTTCAAACATAATTCAAACTTTGGCTAATTCTAGGCAGATCTCAGGAAGATGTGTGGGCTCACTGGTGCCCTCTGTTCCTGGAAGGGGCCAGGCAGCCCCTCCCTCTCCACGGGCTGCCAGCTTCCTCGCTTTATCAGCAGCGCTCCTAGGTCGGACTGACCCTGGCTCAGGCCTTCACTGGGCAGGTCACCTGCCTGAGGAGGTAACCACGCCCACCTGGACATGTGCCTCTCCCAGGTCCCTCCTTCTGTTCTGTTCCCCCCACCCTTGGCTGCCTCAACCCCCACACCCGCCCCATCTAGCATCCCCTCCACACTGGTTTATTTAGCGTGTCTCTACTCCCGTATCATACTTGCCCCCTCCCCGGGGGTGGGGTACAACCTGGAGCATCCACTCCACGAAGATTTGTTGAGTGAATGCCTAAAGAGCAAACAGGATAAACCCAAGTGGCATCTGCTTCTTCCCAACACCATCACATTGAGGGCTTCTGGAGGAATTTTTCATTTGGAAGATGCATGTTATTTTTTTAAAAACCTCATAGAAAAAAGTCAAGTGTTAATATTTTTAATTGTATTATTTCAAATTTCTTAATTGACACTTGCACAAAATATAACCACATGAATATATTCTCCTTGCAAGAGAGTTAAACTATTATAATTTAAGGCTAAAGTCCTTTTTACAAATACACCTATGGGATGTGGTATTAAAAAGAGACTTTTCACAGGGTGGAACTAGGTCATCTCCAAGCAGTTCAACAAAATATAGAGTAGGTTTCCACCAAGTCACATCAGTAGGTGGTTTTATTATTCAAAGGGAACAAGGGACTTCTCTGGTGGTCAGTGGTTAAGACTCCGAGCTTCCAATGCAGGGGGATCAGGTGCAATCTCTGATTAGGGAACTAAGATCCTGCACGCCATGCTGTGCAGCATTTTTTTCTCCATCTTGAGTGATGCTCATCAAGAGGACTGTGCTGGTTCAAGCACCTGCGAAAATGACTTATTGTTGGACATCAATACTGCAGATATTCCCAGCTCTACTGCACTCGGAGCTCTTGGGCAGCACTGCATAACTTACCTACAACATAGTGAGGGCATCGCTTTTATGTGGAAAGTTCATTAAGAAAGCAAAACCGAATTTGACCCTGTTATCCAAAGTCATCATCTCTTTTGTTTGGGTACTTCCAGGTTGTAAAAGTACATGCAGGTGGTGCCACCTGGTGTTTTTAGGCAGAACTGCAGGACACAGCCCACAGGCCTCTGCAGAGCCTCAGAGAGACAGATGGGAGAGAGCCACTTGACAGCCCGCTTCAATCAAACCTAGTAAAAACTCTCAAGTCCAACTTTCAAATTAGTAGTGAAATTTCAAAAAAGTTTCATATGCAGTAAAGTGCACTGTGATTTTTTCTTTAAAAACATTTGGAAATCTATAATCCGTCCATGCACCTAAATGGGCGTAATGTGAGTTAATACAGTACAGTTGACCCTTAAACAACATGGGATGAAAAGTGTGGGTCTACTTATATGCGGGTTGCCCAATAAATATATTGGGAAATTTTGGAGGGGATTTTCAACAATTTGAAAAGCTCACAGATGAACCGCATGGTAGTCCATGAAACTAGAAAAAATTAGAAAACATTGAAAATGTTAAATTAGAAACATTGAAAAAATTAAAAGTGTATCATGAATGTATAAGATATCTATAGACACTAGTCTCCCCTTATATAGGTATAAGGTGAGTGATATTTAATATAAAACTGATGTGTTATTTTCTTACTGCCTTACAGTTTTATTTTCAAAGAAGCACGTGACTGTACAGTATGCCTGTCTTGTAATTGAAGAAAAGGCCTATCAACAGATGAGTATTATTTAAAAGTATAACAATGCTCCTAATATTATTAATATAACATAATACTGTGTGCCATAAAAATTTTAAAACGATTCACTCATGAGTATGTAGGCTGGGCTACCAAGAAGCAATTGTATGGATGATGCTAGGTGACCATAAAGCATCCATATTTCTGCTTCTTTGTTATCAACACATCAATTATTATCCTGTAACTCTTTCAACCCCATGGACTGTAGCCTGCCAGGCTCCTCTATCCATGGAATTCTCCAGGCAAGAATACTGGAGTGGGTTGCCATTTTCCCTTCTCCAGGGCATCTTCCCGACCCAGGGACTGAACCTGTGTCTCCTGCATTGCAGGCAGATTCTTTTCCGTCTGAGCCACCAGGGAAGCCCCTAAATAAATATGAATTTCTTTTTTGCATTAGCTTTTAATCTTTGACGTCTAGTGTTAGTAATACTTATAACATCTACAGCGCTTGTATCAGGAGACAACTTTGATGTAGGTTGTCGTCGTCTATCGTTTAGTCACTAAGTCATATCTGACTCTTTTGTGACCCTATGGACCAGGCTCCTCTGTTCAATGGGATTTCCCAGGTAAGAAGACTGGAGTGGGTTGCCATCTCCTCCTCCAGGGCATCTTCCTCATCCAGGGATCAAAACTGCGTCTCCTGCACTGGCAGGTGGATTCTTTACCACAGAGGCACCAGGAAAGCCCCATCTGATGTAGGTCCTGACAGACGATTCATCTTGCAAACAGACCAGGTAGTTATGTCAGTTAATACAGCACAGGACTGTAAGTGTATTTTCTCTTCCTTCTGATTTTCTTAACAGCATTTTTTCTCTAGCTCACTTTATTGTAAGAATCGAGTACATAATACATATAACATACAAAATATGTTAACTGTTTATGTTTCCGGTAAGGTCTCCAGTCAACAGTGATTATTTGTTAATTTTGATTAAATAAGAAGAGTCGGCAGGTAGGGAGGCAGGAAGATTCTGTTGGAGTTCTGAGGGGCGTGGGGTGTGAACAGCCATCCAGGTGAGTGGGCATGGGGTGTGATCGGGGAAATGCAGTCGCTCCGCAGCTCTAGAGGTCTCCTGGAGGTTTGTGAGCAGTAATTAGGTGACAGTCGTGTCAGCAGCTGCTTTGTTTTTCTCAACCTGCCCTGAGCCGTTCCGGAGTCGGGGCGGGGGGCGGGGGCTGGGGCTTCCCCAGACAAGGAGAAAGGAGGCGCAGAGGGCCGGGTGGAGGGCCGGGGTGCCGGGACCCCGGAGAAGCTAGTGATGGAGCCCGGAATTCACGCTGGGTAAAGAGGGGCGGTAGCTAACAAGAGCAGCGGGACGGGAACGGGGAGTTAGGCGAAGGTGAAGAATCGTCGGAGCTGGAAGGGCAGCAAGAGGTCAAGGGCTGCCTGAACTGACCCGAGAGGCACGGTGCCTAGCGACTAGCGAGACCAGTGACTAGCGAGTTCTGGGTGTAGCTCCGGGACTGGTGTCTAGCTGGTGGGTGGAGACGGAGAGGAAGTAAGGGCCTCGCGGGAGTCACCTGGGGACGCTGGAACCACCGCGAGTCGTGGGTCGGCAGCTGGTTTGCTAGTATTTCTGCGAAACTCTCGCCCCCGACCTTCACTCGACGCGCACCGATGAGCATCCACCCGTGGTTACGGGACAGTGACCCGAACGGACAGTCGGGTTTGCAGATTGACAGACGTTTGGCGCAGATATAGGACGAATGATCCAGACTGTTCGGGCCGAAGAACGAAAGGAACGGATCGCAGCGCCCACGCGCGTTCTTAGGAGTGGGAGGCGAGGTCCACGGGCGTGGGGTCCGGCCTGTCGCACTTCCTGCCGACCTGCCGTGGTTGGGACAGCGCCTGATACACAACAGGTGCTCAACACACCTGAGCTCAAACCCCGGCAACGGATGAGCGAACCGCCTTCTCTACCCACCGCGCCTGCGCGGGAGCCACGCGTGCCCCGCCTCCCCCGCCCCTTTCCGCGCACTTTGCGCCTGCGCACTGTCTGTCTGCATAGCGCCTGCGCGGCTCCCGGGCCTCTTCGCCGCGCTAGGTTTGAGCCCTGCGAGCCCCAGTAGCACGGCGGCGGCGCCGTCCCGGCCTCCTCCTTGGCGTTCCCACGCCCACTCGGCGGGCTCTCGGCCTCCACGTCAGGGCCGCGCCGCGGAGATGGCGGCTCAGAAGATAAACGAGGGGCTGGAACACCTGGCCAAAGCAGAGAAATAGTGAGTGAGGGGCCCAGCGCGGCCTTGGGCGAGCGCCGGGGTTGGCGCCTCCTAGGCCATTCTGAGTCAGCACCGGCTGGGGGGCCCTGGCGCGGGGGCGGAGCCGGGCGCGAGGGGTGGGGCCGTCGCGCCCCGGAAGCGCTGCCCCCGGCCGCCGGAAGTGGTCGCGCCTCGGGCACTGGGGGCGCCGCAGGAGTCCGGGTGCATCTCTCTGCGTCTTCGAGGGGATGCTCCTGGTTCCTGGCACGTTGGGCCCATCTGTGTTTTAAAATCTCTAGCTTTTCCCAAGTGTAGCAACAAGACGACTGAATGGATGTGTCTTGTCTTTGGTGGCATTTTAAAAGCTATGTTATGGTGGACAATGGGGCTTCCAAGGTGACTCAGTGATAAAGAACCCGCCTGCCAGGGCTGGAGACGGCGGTTTCGATCCCTGGGTCAGGAAGAACCCCTGGAGAAGGGAATGGCAACCCACTCCGGCATTCTTGCCTGGAGAATCTCATCGACAGAGGAACCTGGCCGGCTACAGTCCGTGGGGTCACAGAGAGGCGCACACACACACACACACACTCTCTCTCTCTCGACAGGCTGCTTTTTAACCATTTTGTTTTTCTTACCAATAGTGCCCTTAGTGAGCTTGAGAGTTGTTTTCAAATTTGAAACTTACAGCAGTATTACATAAGCATAAACTTTAAATAAATTTAACTGGCCAAATTGAAAGGAATGCAAGAAAGGGTGTATGTCTGCAGGTTATGGTGGCATCCCCGTCTCTCAGTTAAGGTGCCCCCCTGATTCCTTGGCTTTCACTAACTGAATTCAGAATTTAAGATGGTGTTTATTTAGCAATTCTTAGGCTTACCCAAGTTTCACAGTCACGGGGTTAGTTTAAGCTGTAAGTTTGAAGTTACAGAAAGCATCACAGAAAAGACAAGGAGATAGGGACTCAGGATTGATTGTCCTGTGGTCCTGGAGAGCAGCTGCTCTCGATCTCCAGTCGTCCATCTCCAGTCGTCCTGCTCGCCTTCTCCTGTTGCCCTGCTCTCTCTGGTTGCCCTTCCTGTCCACTGCAGCTCATTGCAGCCTTCCTGCTGACGCCCTCTGTCCCTCTGAGGGTTTGTCTTCAGTAGTCTTTCTGGCCTCGCTCTGCAGTCTCCTTGGAGGATCTTAACTGGGCGCTGGTGTAGCCCATGTTGATGGCTCAGGTCATCTATGCCTCTCCTGAGCTGCAGTCTCAGGAATCTACCTGCTCACTGCGGTGCTTTGTCTGTCTCAAGCTTTAGTGCACCTCAGAGCTTGTTACACCCTGGATGATGCTGATGCTACCCTGTTTCCGGGTCAGCAGGGCTGGGAAAGGCTTAACAATTCATAAATTTCTAGTGAGCTAGCAGCAAATACTGGCACTGCTCGTCTGGGGACCAGGCAGTGATTACCTCAACTCTCCTTGGATGTTATGCAGTCATTTCAGAAGGGGGAGACCGTGTCTGTGACAGTGGGAGGGAAAGTGATGAAGTGTGTAGTTATCAGTAAGTTTGGACAGAGTTAGACTGACTAATGGGGACTTTCCAGTTGATGGTTCCCCTCCCTCCCTATTTACAGACCTACAAGGTCCTTAACAAGCATGGTTCTGACTTAAGAATGTGGTTGGTAACTTCTGTTAACTGTATCTTCCTTTCATTTAGCCTGAAAACTGGTTTTTTGAAATGGAAGCCGGATTACGACAGCGCTGCTTCTGAGTATGGAAAAGCAGGTATCTGTGACAGTTGCCCTGCCCCCTGAAGTGTGTTATGTTCATCTCGGCATAATTCTCACTCTTAGTGCTTCCTGTAGCATCTTAGTTGTTAGAAAAAACAGCCAAAGACCTGCCTAGACCTTGTGATTTTCCAGGTGTTGTTTGCAGGTGTCTCGAGTGCGGAGTTGCAAACCTGGCTGCGTCCCTCTCGCATGAGGGCAGACTGTGGGGCGGGTGCAGCTGTGGGCTTTTAGCATCATTAATGTGTTCTTGAACTGCAGTCAGTTCATACTATGTACTTCCAGGAGTTTTGTCATACTTGTCTCCCAGCTGTTTCTGAATAAAGACTTTTCCGGTTCACTTTGTAAAGTGCCTAAGCCTCAGCTGTGCACAGCGCGTGTTAGACTCTTGTTCTTTACGGCCTTGCTCGGAGATGTGCTGATAGGTTTTCATCCAGCGTTAAGTTTATAGGCATATTTTAATATCTTTATTTGCATATAAGATAAAAACAGTCAGAAATTTCCAACAGAGAACTTATTACAAATTCAGCATTTTCAGTTATGGAATGATAACTTTCAGCGTATCTGTGATGATTTTGGATATTAAAGCATAGTACGATTTTGAAATAGGCTGAACACATTTTATTGTGTGTTTCTGCAGTGGTTGTGATCACATGTGTTAGCCTTGGGTAGAAATCACCTAAGAAATGTGTTTTTGGCAGACTTTAGTTTTAGTGTATCACCAGGAAGAAAGAAGTCAGGAAAATTGAAACCAATCGGCACAATGTAGGATATAGTTTCTAGAGAATAATTATTAAAATAACTATTACAGGTTCACGTTTTACATGGGTTTTATGGACACTTTGTACAAGAATGTTTTTGTAACTGGAGAGCATGACATTTTGCAGATCTTCTCCATGAGGGAAATTTAACATGGAACTGTTATATATGCATCTGAGACCATTTCTGCTTTCAGAAATAAGTACTTCAAGTCAGATTTTCCCGTTAAAACATTCTTTGTTTATTTTCTTTAAGGGGTTATGCAAGATATATTTCATCAGTAAAGTTTTATGACAGCAAAATGTAGAAATTCAGAGATGAAATAGTGTTGTTTGTTTATTTTCAGCATTTTATTAAAGATAATTTTAAAAGTGTTTTTAGCAAGTAATGTTTTCTTAAAGCTGTATACTTTTCACTTATTTGTAAGCAACACTTCCTGAGCTTTCCAAAGTCTATAAGATAGTATTTAAAGATTGTGCTAAAAAAAGATTATAAAAATGTTGAGTGTGCTTATTGGACTTCAGTTTCAAAATAGTTTAAAATATAGAACAAGCTGTAACTGAGCACTGTTTCTGTTGTTAACTGTGAAACTGGTAAGGAAAGGTGCTGTCTTTGTGACGACGCCTGTTTGAGTTGTTGCTTGGTTGATGTGATCTAAGTTCCTCAAAGTGTACGTGCTGGTGTTAGAAAGACTTAAAAAAAAAAAAAAAACTTTTGAAAATACTTGTAGATTATTGATAATCAAAAAAGTTATAAGAAAATAGCTTAGAAAAAAGTAGTATTTATAGTTTTATGAAATTTCCTAAGTATTTGATTAAGTGTTAAGTTTATTTTCTAATGCCTCACACATCAGGCAGATTTCGGTAGTGATTCATTTGAAGTTTTTTTTTTAAATGATGGAAATAGAAAATCTGTTTTTATTTTCCTCTGTTTCAGCTGTTGCTTTTAAGAACGCCAAACAGTTTGAGCAAGCAAAAGACGCCTGCCTGAAGGAAGCTGTGGCCCATGAGAACAACAGGGCGTATCTTTTCAGCCTTTGGAAATAGTTACGAATTTGCTGCCTGTGGGGTGCAGCGCTGTTAGTTTAGAAGCCTCTTAGAAGCCTCTTGTTCTGCATGTCTAAACTCTGAAGGTGATTTATGGAGACTTGATTGTGATCAACACTGCTTTGCAGAGCTGCCTTTGCGAGTTCATTGATTCTGCATTTGCTCAGTGATGGTTTTACTTGGGATGGAATGAGGGAGATGGAAGAGACAGGTGCTGAAAAGCGAAGAGGTGGTGCAGGTAGTAGAAACATAGTCACCGCTGTATAACTGTTTTAAAAGTATAGTCCTCCTCAGGTATTTGAAATAAAATTTTTAAGTAGTTGAAAACAAATTTTCCTGAGGTATTTTATAATCTTATTGACTAAAAAAAAATGTTTGTTTTATCTCACTTGCAGATTATGGTTATAGTAACCTTGCATTTTTAGTAAAACATCAGAGTAATGCATAATAGGAAATAGAAGTAGCTTAAAAATCTGTGTGGTGTTTTGTCTGTTTTTGTGAATTGTGTAGTTTTTAGTAGACCTCCACAGGCATTAAATGATTCCTTTACCTGGTTTGTAGGGTTTGCCTTTTTGGACAAATTGGGGCAGTGATTTAGTTAGCCTTGCTTTTTAAAATAATGGATCTTTAGAAACTTGATTTTTTTTTTTTTCCCTTAATTGTGACTTTGTTACATCTATTCAGCCTTTTTCACGCTGCCAAGTAAGTAAATTGCCTCTGTGTGTTCATGTATTTGTAGATTATTATGTTTTAAGTGTTGCTGCTTTCCCTTAGATCAGTAAATTTTTCCTAAGTTGTAAGTCCAGAAATAGTGAATTCATGTGTACTGATGTAAATAAAATAGTCCTTTACATTTGTTTCAGTCTTCACCTGAACCTTAAAAATAAAGTCACTTCTCACTAAGATATTCAGTGTTTAAATCACCATCATATTTTTAGGACCATTTTGTTTAGTAACCTGTGAAAAAACAAGTGAGTTAGAAACCCTGTTTTTCCCCTTTCTTAATATAGTTACTGGTGCCTATTCAGAGAAGCAGAAAGTTTTCTTTTGCTTCTCTGGAGAAAAACTATTTGTTTCAAAACTTGGATTTAGGTTTGTCAGGTAGAAAGTCATTTAGCTTCTCTGAGCTCTACTTAATTTTGCATTTGCAAAGAGAAATCTCTGCCTTACATGCCTGCTGTTTCCAAGGCATTGTTGCCCAGGTAGATAAATGGAAGAAAAATTTCCTTGTGTCGTAACAAGGGCCTAAAGTAAGTATATATTGCCTGAACCAGTTTAAACTGATGCAGATTCTCGTGTCTGGTAGGAGGTTTCTCCTCCCTGTCCATCAGGATCTCATCTAAGAACTTGTATTCTCTCTGCAGAGCATACGAGCAAGCCGGCATGATGCTGAAGGTCAGTGACGTTGGGGCACAGCTACCCTGTAGGTAAAACGAGTTACGGTTTGTGGTCTTAAGGACAAGACCGGCAAGTGTGATATCCCCAAGGATTTGTCAGCTTAGTGAAGGATGAATGAGCAGGTTTGAAAACAAGCCATGCAAGGTCAGCATGGAGATGCAGCACGTCAGCCTAGAGTAGATGACACCTGTAAACTTCACACCTCGCTTTTTCATGATTTTTTCCAGTTTTTAAAAAAGGTGTGGATTGGGGTTGCTAGATATATGGCTCATGTGATGCTGAGACTCAGTTTACTAGTAAGATATGTAGAGTTACTCTGTTGACAGCACTCAGAGTAAGAGGGTTGCTAGTGCAGGTGCACGCAGGGGGATGGCTGAAATGGAGGAGGCAGGCCTGGACGTGCCGGTGGGGAGAAATGCAGCCGCCAGGAGGGAGTAGGTCCCCACAGCTGCCACTCTGCCCCACTTGCCAGTGCTGTGTGGGGACACGAGCCTGCTGATGATTTTGATTTTTTAATGTATGAAGCCACCAACAGACCTTCTGTGGACATGTCTGGTTACAAGATGCAGATGGTTAAAGCGCGGTGTCCTTGGAAATGAGACCCAGCCCTTGCAGCCTGTGGCACAGGCCTTGTGTATAGCAGGCACCCACAAACATTCCAGGAACTGTAGCTGCTCAGGAAACACTGAAGAGCAAGTGTCTTGGCTTCTCCTATTTGTGTAGTTTCTCTGAAATCCTGTGAAGGACTGGGCTCTGCAGGATTAATTGGTGCATTTCTGGTTTGGCTGAAGGAACCCTGATGGGGAGAGTGACCTTGTGAAGGCGTTTCATTCACAGTATATGTATCGTTGTGTCATGTTTTGGGTCTGTTGACTTCTCTAGTTTCAGATTGTTAAATTAACTCTGTATTTCTTAATTCATGCATTTACTGCTTTGTGCCCTATTGTTTGCCTAAAGGAGATGCAGAAACTCCCGGAAGCTGTTCAGCTGATCGAGAAGGCCAGCATGATGTACCTGGAGAACGGCACCCCAGACACGGCCGCCATGGCCCTAGAGCGCGCCGGGAAGTGAGTGTGGACAGGGGCTCCGCCTGGGAGTCTTTTTGTTTTGATAAAGTCCAATGAAAACAAGTTTCCTCTTTCTCGTATAAGTCAGATATTCTTGTTTCATTTAGGCTGATAGAGAATGTAGATCCAGAAAAGGCTGTGCAGTTATATCAGCAGACAGCCAACGTGTTTGAAGTAAGTGCATTTATTTTCTCTAAGTAGACTTAGAATGTTTAGTTTCATGAGAAACACAGTGGCTACTCCGAAAGCTCCCCTTTGCTCACAAGTGAATTCTTCTGTGAGCAGTGAGATGGGTTCTAGTGGCTTTGGTGTCACTGCCCCCGCTTCCCCTACCCCATCCCTCCCCATCCCCTCCCCCCCATCCAGTGCGGTTGCTTTTTAATCAGGTAATTGTTGGGGGAGGAGAAAAATTCCTGCCTTAAAGCTGCCCACACTCTCTTCTCTTGAATCCACAGAATGAAGAGCGCCTGCGGCAGGCCGTCGAACTCCTGGGGAAAGCCTCCCGGCTGCTGGTGCGCGGGCGCAGGTACGTCCCACACCGCTGTGCTCCTGTGACCTGTGACCTCCAGGCCATGTTTAGGCAAGGGCTTGTTGATTGTTCGGGTGCAACCTGGGGCGCACCAGGCCCATAAGACAGCAGCACGTTGGGTTAAACATCGAAAGATCCGCTGCTGCTCTAAGTGCCGTCCCAATGTGCGCTGGGCTCTTGGTTAAGAGCTGGCCTGGCTGCTCTAGAGATGGCTGCCTGGTCTGTTATCTGGGGAGGGGAGGTAGCAATGTCTGGGAGACAAGTGTCTGTAGTGCTCACCCAGGAACGTGGACGGGTTCCTGGCAGCCGGACAGTGTCGTCACACAGGTTGTTTACCATTTTATCCTTCAGACTTCTGACCCACAGCATGAGTAGCTGGATCCCAGATAACTAGGATCCTGTGGAATTTCCCTGTTTTTTACTTCACTGCAGTTTAAGCTTAGTAACCTATCTCCATTACTAATCAAGTTGTGCAGAGGAGAACATGTGCTAGTGGACAGGAGAAGGTGACTTGAGGATCATGGTGTCGAGGAGGACATTTGCTCACCTCTCCCTGTCTGCCCGCTCTGTGCTCCCCCGCACCCAATCACTGCCTGTTTTGGGCCCCAGGAGCTGTCAGGGCCGGGCGAGGCTAGGGTGGGCGCTTGAGGATGCAGACATGGTGGGGGTCGTCCTTCCAGCAGCCAGTGCTCCTGGAGCGTCTGCATGGCCTTCCAGGGAAGGAGAAGGCTCTGCGATGGTGGAGTCGGGCCTGGTCTCTCCAGGGCTTCTCACAGCCGCTCGCAGAGCAGTTAGTTGAATCTGATGCATGCTCGTTATTGGATGGTCCTTACCAGACCCGACTCCCATATGAAGCAGCCTGTCCTGAAGTCCTCTTGCTCTGTCTGCTGGGGGTCGGGGAGGGCGAGTCAGATGTCAGTAGTCACGCCGACTGGGTGGAGCTCTTGGAGGGTGCGAGGCAGTGGTTACAGTGCCCGATGCCACCTTCATTTTTCTAGAGCCTATGACGTCAGACACATCACGCCATGGTCTCTGCTGTGGAGCACTGAGACCTGCCTTGTTCAGCATTTCTTGTTTTGTCTTCAGGTTTGATGAGGCGGCACTCTCTATTCAGAAAGAAAAAAACATTTATAAGGAAATTGAGAATTATCCAACTTGTTATAAGGTATGCTTTCAAAGTGCTTAGTTTTGGCTTTTCCTTGGATCGTATTGGTGTAACTGTGCCTGAGACTGTGTTCCATGAATATTTATTAATTTTTTAAAATAATACCTTCTGGACCTCTGTTTTTGGCTGAGATGGAGTGATCCCACTGTTGCCTCTCTCCTGCTGGTCACAGCCAACACTGCTGGGCAGAGCACAGAAGACAATGCCCTGAGTACCCTGAGCAGTGAGTGGGTGGGAAGGCTTCTGACATCATGTCCCCTCGGCCTCTCAGCTTCGAGAGGAGCACCCCCCCACACCTTCTAACCAGAGGGTCTGGAGAAGGGGCCCTCCATAGAAACCCTGTCTCTCCAGCCGGAGGAGCTAGAGAAAGGGGCCCGGAGAGGAGGGCTGCAGGAGGGGCTCCGGAGTGTGTGTGCATGTGTGTTCTGGGGGGTCACCAGGCCCGGAGCAGAGGGGCTGAACTAAGAACAGAGCCACTGCCCAGGAAGCAGACCGAATGTGTGGCCTGAGCCTGGGATGGTGGGTGGGTCGGTGCAGGGGCCGGGGGCCAGTGGCCAGTGACTGGACAGAGAGGGAGTCAGGAAGACATGATGATTGTCAGAGAAGAGACCCAGGTGTTGGAGTCAGCAGGTCTAGACCGTGAAGAGGCTGTGACAGCTGCTTCAGGTGACCAAGAGCAACACTGGTGGAGTTGTAGATAGAGGGACTGATTTTTTTTTTTTTTAATAGAAACTATAAATGAACTAAATGAGAGTTTTAGAGCTGAAACAGCAAGGTCTAAAACACAATAGCACATGGGCTTCATCTGAAAATGGAGATGAATGTCAGATGCAAACCAAGTTACATTCCAGGTGTCTTGACATCGACTTCTGCGTGGATGTAAACTCGGCCTAACCCGTTCTTGTGTTTTAGAAAACGATTGCCCAGGTCTTAGTGCACCTGCACAGAAACGACTATGTGGCGGCCGAGCGCTGTGTCCGCGAGAGCTACAGGTGAGGCCCGGCGGGGCGCGCTGCTCTGCCCAGCTCTGCTGAAACAGGTGGCTCTACCTTCAGAGACGCGGCTTTTGTTTTCCGTGAAGTTCAGGGCAGGGCGAGTACATGGCGAGCCTTTCAGCTTTTGCAGCAGGGTTTTTATGAGTTGGGTTCTTGGCTGTGTTTTTCTCCAGGTGCTTCTGTGGAAGTGAGTGGCTTGAGTAATTTTGTGATATTTGCCATATAAGAAAAAAAGAGAAAGTCCTCAGGTGTATGTTTCAGGAAGGTCAGGATAAGGGGTTTTCTTCTGGGTGATGTTTAAACCAAGCAGCCTGAGTCCAGGCCCCCCGACACCTGGGCCCCAGGTCCTCTGCTGGTGACCATCCTGGGCGTTATCTGTGCTCGTACGTGGTTAGACCTGTGCACGGGGGTGAGTGTGTGGGGCCCAGCACCCACGTGCATGTCCCGGCAGCATCCCCGGCTTCAATGGCAGTGAGGACTGCGCCGCCCTGGAGCAGCTTCTGGAGGGCTACGACCAGCAAGACCAGGACCAGGTGGCCGAGGTGTGCAACTCGCCGCTCTTCAAGTACATGGACAATGATGTGAGTGCCCGCCTCGCCCCCTGCCCTGCCCTCCTGTCCCCTCCCCTGAAGCCGTTGCTCAGAGAGGAGGCTCACGGGGTGCATGTTGAGCAGGTTTACTGTGGTGACACCCCTCCTGCTCCGTCTGTGGGTCCCCCTCCAGCTCACTGACTGAGTGAGTTTCTGTCAGGCTTATGGGGTCTGGGGACCCCTCAGGCAGTGGCCACACTGGGCGAGCCCCCTACGGCCCAGCAGTGTTGGGTTTTGTGGCGATGTTTCCCTCCAAGTGGTGTCCGGGTTTTGAGGGGGCAGAGACCAGGCGCTGGCACACAGGTGGGAGCCTGTATCGAGGGTCAGGCCCGGACGTCCAGTCTGAGCTGCGCTTTGTCACTGGCAGTACGCGAAGCTGGGCCTGAGCCTGGTGGTCCCAGGAGGAGGCGTCAAGAAGAAGGCAGCAGCCCTCCCGCAGCCCAAGCCTGAAGGCACCGCTGCCCCCGCCGCCGAGGACGAGGAGGACGAGTACGCAGGGGGGCTGTGCTAGGCTCGGCCCCGCCCGCACGACTTACACCCCCGGACTCCGCGGAGGGCGGCCAGACTCATGGGGTCCTGGCTCTGATGCTGTCAGACAAGTCTTGTTCCTGGTTCCCGGACCACTGCCCTGCCCGCTGCCTGGAAGCATTTCCTTTCTTTCCCTGACAAGAGCTCTTCTCAGACACCAGCAGGAATTGACTGAGAAACATCCCATCACGTCATAGGATAGTTGATTGTAAAATTGGCAAACCCATTTCTCTACAGACTTGTTCTAAAGAAAAGGGGTAACACGCATGTACAGTTTTCTCTCTTGGGCTCGTGTCATTTATTGTTAGAGAAGTTGTTTGCATTTTATTTCATAATTGCTGCTAAAAGTGAAGTTTACTGGTTAAACAAAGTAATATTGTAATTGTTTTCAAAAGGAGATTTATGCCCTGTGATAATTAGGGACATTTAAGTTTTTAAACCTTCGGATGGAGTGTGGGCCAGGAGGCTGTTCTGAGCTTTACGATGTTACTTCTCCCAGAACAAGACGCACCTGGAGTGTCATGTGGACGCCTGAACATTTTGACAGTGGTGTGTTCCAGAACTGTGCACATCTCCATTTCTCCCTGGATCGTGGGCATTTCCTCCTGAAGCTCAGTGACGGTCTCTTCACTCGCCCGGTTGTTGACCGACCTTTGTCCTGCAGACCTGTCCTCTCTCTGAGGACCTCAGGTCAACGTGGAGGTGCTCTCTGTAAACCTCCCTTGTGTGGCTGAGAGAGCAGGGCTGGCTTCACATGCGGGGCGCTGGTGTGTGGTTCCTCCCCGGCCTCTCCTGACAGGTCGTCTTTGAGGTGTTCTCTGCCTGAGCTCAGCCCTCTCTCCTGGTGGGAAGAATCCCAGACCCTGCAGTGCAGCTGATGCCGCCCACCTGGCCTGGGCTCAGGTCTGCTGGCTTCCTGGGGACATGGAGGTGGTATCATGGGAGGTCAAGTTCACCCTGGGCTCTGGGAAAGTCCAGGGAGTGTCCTTGCGGGGCGGGTGGGTGGTAGATGGACTCTTTCTGGAAGGTCTGGGTCAGAACACTAATGAATATCCTTCTCCAATGCCCCCCGCCCCCAACCCGGCACCCACGTGGTCTGTGGGCAGTGGCTCCTTCCAGCCCTTGTTTGAGGACACTGAGTGCTCTCAGTAGCGTCTGTGCTCAGTGACGTGTTAATAGTGCCTACCGGTCCTTGCTGCTGTGCCCTCCACATCCAGCCACCCTCCAGGAGTCACCTTGATGTGCATTTGAGCTCGTTCACAGCCATCTCAGCAGATTGAGCCACACCTAGAAGATGCTGTCAACTGCATTGTGTAGACTGTTATCCAGTGCAGCCTTGGAAGAAAGGCTTCACTTCTACTCTTTTCCTTCATATTAATAGAACAAAAATGCGTACTGAGCCGGGGGGGTCCTGCAGGGCTTGGGGGCTTGGGGAGTGGGACTCCCAGTGCAGGGGGCTGGAACCCGGGCATCCCTGACTACCGCCACCCCACCCCCACAGGTTATGGCGTGTGTGGGGCAAGTGGCTGTTCCCCTGACATCAGGGCTTCCTGCCTGGGGTCTGGTAAAAAGCATCTCTTCGTGCTCACAGAAGCTGTTCTCCTTGGGGGTGGTCAGGAGCAGGGAGTGGTGTTCACAGCAGGGAAAGGTGTTCTGAGCTCATGTGGTCCCTTTCCCGGAGAGGGATCCACGTGCGCTCTGCGCGTTCTCAGAGCCCAGCAGTCCCCATGCTGTCCTGTGTGAGTGAACCAGTCTGCAGAGTCTAATATATGGAACTTAACTGTACATATGCAGAGTGTGGTATTTGTGTATGAAACTGTGCTTTATTTCTGTGTTTTTCCAGCTTTGATGAATAATATTAAATGTAATGGAAATGCTGATTATTGCTTCTATGGGAAGATAATTACAAAAATAAAATCTGAAACCATGCAAGTGTGATTGTTCCTTTTATTATTATATTTTATGCTTGACTTGTTTCCTTTTTCCAAAGATACATCCTCAGCTACTGACAGGCTCCCAGCTGTGCCAGACAGCACACTGCTAGACAGTAGTGTTTGTTCTGGTAAGTTGTGCTCTTGGGGGTCCTGAGGCCCCACCTAGGGGATACTGTGAACTCGGGGAGCTTTTCAGGATGCCGGTCATCAGTTACTGTCAGACCATGCTCTCTGGCCTCAGGGAGGTGGGAGCTTTCATCACACTTAAGTATACCAGGAGAGTAATTCTTAAGTGAGGAGGTAAGAAAACTAAAGTGAGGTTGGCATTTAATACCTGGTGTGCACCTTAGTTACCTGTGGATTCATGTAACATCACGTTTCCTGAGTGCGGACTGGGGAAGCCCTCTATGTAAAGCGGGCCCTGCCCTCCTGGGGGTGGGGGTTGTGGGAGGATTTGACACCAGGACCGGAAATTGGGGTGAGAGCTTGCAGGACACCTTGGGGGCGGGGGTAGCCACGGGTGAGCGGGGAGGGCGGGGAAAGTCCAGGAGAGATGGGGAGGTGGGGCCCCTCACAGCCGAGGCTCCGAGGTCCAACGCCTCCGCCAGGGCCCCACCACACTTCACTTCGATTACAAAACACAAAGATGAAACTTTAAAGAATTCCGGGTGACCCAGGGACACCCCTCAGAGCACGGGCACCTCTGGGCGCTGGCCCTGTGCCGCTACGAAGGTCGCTGACTCCAGACCCGCCACGAGGGAGCGCACATACCTGGGCTCAGGTGTGAATGGTGCCTCCTGCAGCGGCAGTTCTGTTTGGACGTGCGACCTACCCCCCACCCCCAACCCGCCCCCAACCCGCCCCCTCCACCTGGACACTCCTCCGTCCTGGGGCAGCTCCCCCGGGGCCTGGGGTCTAGTTCCGGGTTCATCACGGGGTGGGGCCCAGGGTTGATCCTTCCGCTCCGACGCCCGGGTGCCAGCCTGCCTCTCGGCTCCGGCCTGCCGCCGCCGAGAAAACCGCGTTTCTCCTGCGGGTGCTGATCTAGCTTCTCACTGAGCTGGGGGGTGTGGTGGGGGGTGTGGTCCCCCTGGGGGCAGGGACGGACACAGCGTGGGAGGGGAGCAGAGAGTTAAGAGAAACCAGGCTCAGTTTACAGCGGGAAGGCTGCTGCGGTGGGAGGGGCAGTAAGCCAGTGGCCATCGGCCCCCACAGCGCCCCCACCCGTCCCAGACAGTGAGCCCTGAGGGGACTCGGGGTCGGGAGCACAGATAGTGCACGTCGGACGGATGGTCTCGGAGCCCGGGCTCTCGAATCTTCCCACGCGCAGGGAAGCAGAGGTCTGGTCCTCTGTGTGTGTGAGTCAGTGGTGTCCGACTCTTTGCCACCCCATGGACTGTAGCCCACTGGGCTCCTCTGTCTGTGGGGATTTTTCCAGGCAAGAATCCTGGAGTGGGTTGCCAGTTCCTTCTCCAGGGGATCTTCCCGACCCAGGGATTGAACCCAGGGACCGAACCCAGGTCTCCTGCGGCCCCAGCATGGCAGGCGGGTCCTTTACCACTGAGCCACCTCAGAAACTCGGCTGAATAAAATGTAATTCTCAGCTTTCAGGTTGTTCTTGTTTTTTGTTTTTTTTTTTCAGGAAATAGCCTTTATTTGTGGGCTGTCCTCTCTCTCTTCCCTTTCTGGCTTAATAACGTACGTTCGTGAATTTGCCTGAAATACTTAGTTTCTTACGAGGACCTTTAGCATTTTTTTATCAGTGTCTTATGAACATTTTTTAAATCAGTCGTAGAGCTGCACAGGTCATGCAAGATTAAAAGTCTAGCAAATCATCACTTTATTTCTATGATTCCTGCACTTTTCACCTGAATTTGTGTGCGCTTCAGAACACGAGTGTATCAAATTCTTTATCTCATTTACTATATGTCACTTATAGACCTTAGATAATGACTGCTTTTCAAATATGTTCTACCCTATTCTTATTTGTACTCTAAAATGAGAATGTGAATAAGCCTTCAGAGAAGTGAAATAAAGATGCTGATTTTAACAATAATGGAGGTTTGTTAAGGAAGGTCTCCGCTCGAGGGCGCAGCCCAGCATCCGGCCACCAGGTGGCGCTGAGGAGCGGGTTCAGGACCACCTCACCGGGACCAGCGGCAGGGTCACTGCTGATGGACACCGAGAACGGACAGCAGGATGGGCGACACTTGTCTAAACAGACGATTGGACGAACACACGAGTGCACACACTCACAGACACAGGCTTTATCAACCTTGTTTGTTGTGTCTGCCTGCTCTTACTCTTCCTGCCTCAAGCCACACCCGACGCTGAGTGGGAGACAAGGACCAGCTGGCCTCCGGGGTCTCCGCTCAGCTTTGACCTGGACCACCTGCCACATTTGGGGGGAATTGGAGAGTGTTACTGGCATTGCAGTTCAGCCAGCTGTCTGTAGGTGCTGGTGGCGCCCCAGCACTGGGATGAATAAGCAATGTCCGAAGGCACAGGTTGCTGTCCCTTGTCAGGAACCAAGACCGTCCCTCTGCCCCCATCCCCCAGCACCAGGTGCTGTCAGAGTAGCAGCAGCCCCGCCTCCAAGCCTGCTGCCCCACGGTAGCCACATGGGACTGTTAAAGTGGACACAAAAGGAAATAAAATTCATTTATTTGATCACACTGTCACATCTGAGATGCTGGGTGGCCCTGTGTGTCCCTGGCCACAGAAAGCCCCTGGACAGCGCTGGTCTGGGTGCCTGGTGGGTGTCGGTGAGTCGGATGGGGTGGGGGAGATTCAGGCAGGAATCACACCCGGAGGATATTTCCACACCAGTGGGCGAGTCCCAGTAGTAGTTTGGAGGGTACCAGGCAGCAGAGTCCAGGAGGTTCACGGAGAAGCTAGGCTGAGCTTTTAATTCCACAGCTCAGATCCCTCACTTCCAAAAGAAAACAGTGGTGCCTCCAGGAAACAGCAGAGGTTATGCTGGTGTCATCCAGCCAGCGGCAGGTGGGATGGGAGCCGTGACTGTGTGCATTCCTGGTGTTTCCTCTGGGCCCGCTCAGCACCCGGGGCTGAAACGCCCACATGTCTGCTGCCCACTGGCCCCCAGGTGCCTGGCCTGGCCACAGAGGGTGAGGGCGTCTCCACCCTGGAAGGAGCTCTGCTTCCCTCTTTGGGGTTTTGTTTTATGGAAATTATGTAATTTTCAGTGCTAAAAAAAAAAAGCACAGCCAGCAACCCCAAAAGTACAAAGAATAAAATAATTTTCTTTAATCTCATCTTCAGAAACAAGCATTTCCTCCATGACCATCACTCTAGGCCTCTGGACAGACTGAGAAAGGGACCAGCAGGTACGAATTCTCTACAAGACAGGCTCCTAGTCACTATTTGTAAATGAAAGTGTGACACTTAATCTTCACGGAATTTAGTGAGAAAGAAGGAAAGCTAAAGAAATTTTTGAAATTCAGATGTGTTTCTTTATAAGAGATGTATTTCTAAAAGATCTCACATTTAAAATACATTGGATTGTTTATGCTTTTACATGTTAACTATTTCAACTTTTGACATTTTCTGTCAATTCCCTGCTCTGGAATATGGGAAAATTAGCATCACCCAGACCCTTTTTTCTTAATGTTTTTCTGATTTTTCTGATCCTATTATTAATTTTCCATGTTTGAGGTTTGCAACATTGACATCTTCTTCTTTATCCACAATCCTTCAGTTTTTTTTAAGTCTGAAAAACTTACTCTTAAATTTATATTTAAATGGTTCAGAACTCATCACCACTAATTTTAAACCATCATTTTTCCTTTTTAAAAAAAAATGATTTTGACTCACCCCGTATTGACTAAATTTCTCTTTTTTCAAGAAAGGCTCATGGATTTATTGAATTACTGCCTACATAGCAGCATCTGCTTTGTCTTTTTACTTTATGTACAACTTGGCTAAGGTTGACACTTCAGGGTGACCCTTCCCCTGGGAACCTAGTGGATGGACTTGAACTTCTGTTAATATGATGAATTACCATGACTTTTTCTGATGTTAAGCCCACTTGATCATGATTTTTTTTTTTAGTGCGCTGCTGAATTGGATTTGCTAAATTGTGTTAAGGATTTCTGTGTCTGAGCTTGTGAGGGCTGTCTTTCTCTAATTTTCTTTTCTTGAAGCATCTGTGATGATGCTGGAATCAGGGTAACATGGGCCTTGAATTGAGGATTCTTCTCTCCTCTACTTTCTAAAAGGAGACTTTATGTAGGGATTGGTATTTCTTTTTAAATTTTTGCCACAATTCACAAGTGAATTCATCTTGCCTGGAGTTTTCTTTCTGGGAAAGTTTTCAATTATGAATTCAATTTCCTTAATTGGCATAGAACATATCTAGGGGGGCAGTTTGAAAATTTTATTTGGAGTCATTTTTTGCAATCCATATCTTAAAAGGGTTTTTTCCATTTTGTGTAAGTTGTAAAATGGCCTACATTTGTTCATAATATGTAACCTCTTTATCCTTTCAATGTCTGGAAAAGCTGGACTGATGTCCCTTTCTGTGGTTCATTTCCTGGGTCATTCTCACCAGGAGCCCGCAGAGCAGTGCCAAGCCCACGCACCTTCCCCGTGGCCCTTGTGGCCCACCCCCACCCCCAGCCACAGTGTCTCTGCAGAGCCGACCTGAGCCTGGCACTCACTCTGGCTGGACACCAGTGTGGGCCGCAGCCCGGCCAGACTCCCACATGACTGCTGTCTGCAGGGCCCCTCTGCCCCTTCTGCATGGGGGTTTTGTTTTCAGGACACTCACTGACACCACAGGGTCTCTCCTAATTTTTCTGGCTGTTTTATATTTTCTGATTCTTTGTTTTATGAGGGGGAGAGCTGATATGCTTTCCGGGTTTCTTGCCCCAAGGGCGATACAGGGTAGAGGCTGCTTGTCATCATCTGCTTCAGACACAGGGTGGTGCTGAGCAATGAACCATCTGCAAGGCTCATTAATATTTCACTGCTTTACATCAGCCCGGGGCCCCAGCAGCATCGCTCGTGACTGAGTAGAGCTCTGCGTGGCTCCCTGATGCATCCTTAGCGTTTCAGGAAGGCCTGGCCCTGGCGCACTCGGTGTATGTGCTGGCGGCCTCCGAGGGCAGGCTCCGGGCAGCCCCTCCGGGGTGGGGAGGGGCAGGCACGCAGCCTGGCCAAGCCGTCAGCCAGCCAGTCAAAGGCACTGGAATCCAGAGAGTTATCCCAGAACTTTCCACGGCTCAACCCGCCTCTGTTCTCATAAAGTCTTCCTACGCGGAGATGGAACAACATGATGGATGTAAAATTTTCCCTGAAAGAAGCTTGCCGTGATGGAGGTGGTACCAACAATCTAAACAGATGAACACATCCGAGAAAACAGCTAGGAGATGGAAACCAGTTTTATTTGGTGGGATCTTAAGTGTCTACCCTTGCACACCTGGAGGTCTGTGTTCTGGGAAAGAGTGAGGGCCCGGGTTCTGCGGGCACATCGGGGCAGGCCCAACAGTGCAGGCATCGGCTCAGTCCAGGTGTTCCGGGCTCCATCCCAGATGGTGTCTGTCCTTGGTGACCCACGCACCCCCCAGGCTCTCTCTTCTCCTTTTCGCACTTGTCTGGCCTCCAGACACCATCCAACCTTTGCAGAAGTTCAAGGCAACACACCCCTTCCCTTAGGGCTGCTCCTTTTGGGCTTCTCTCTAATGCAAATATAGGTGTTTTTTTTTTTTGCAAAATAATTTCTGGTCTAATCCAGTGGGGGGGAGCGGTGGGGGTGTGATTTTGCCTGAGGTCTGAGAGCCTCCTTGGTGTTACTGAGCCCAGACCAAGTGAGGACTCACCACCCCCTCTAGGGTAGAGCCCAGGTTTGGGGCCCCCAGCTATACCACTCTTATTATCATTTACTACTGAGGATGCCCAGACATTTCCAGTGGTTGGTTACAACTTGGTTCCCAGCGTAGAGACATCCTTTGTCAGCCATCAGTTTTACAAGGCTGCAAAAATTCTTCACTTTTCTCCATAAGCTTTTGACCTAGTTTTCCCTTCAAGCATTTGACCAACACCTGAGAAAGTCTAAGTGCTCAGGAAGGGAACCTGAGGGATGCGGGTATGGACCTTCCTTCTCAGAGCTTTCGCCTCTCAGTTGCTTTTGACACCTGGGGACAAGCATCCTGTCGTGGGTGTGGAAGGATGAAATGTTGGATCCAGACAGGGTAGATGACGGCTTGGCCCGAGGGCCGGCAGGGTTCACGTTTACGGAGAGTCTTCCACCTGGAATCAGGACCGCTCAGCTCTGCGTGCATCTCTAGGGCACCTCTCAGGACCAGGATGGGGAGGCTGAGTCCTCCAGCCTGACTGATGTCAGCATCACCTGGAAGGTTACACTTGATAGATCTTTGTCCGTGGCCCCCAAGTCGGAATTGTGTGAGGTCCAGAAGTCTGTCTTTTTTAACAGGAACTGGAGGCAATTCTGAAGATTATTCCACATCACGTGGCTTGGATGCCCTGTCCCCAAGTAGAGCTCCATGACATGAGCTGGTATGCCGCTCCCACCAGGCTGCGGCTCTTCGCTGAGTGAAGGTCATGGTCAGGGGCTGGGACTTTGCTCACCTGGCTGGATGGACAGGCTTCCCAGCCAGTCTTGGACCTGTGTGATTTCTCCAGCTTCACACGAGCTTCTGCTCTGGGTTTTGGGGACACCCTTCATGCTTCTGAGACACGTGTTGGCTGTGTACAGCCAGACTGGCCGGGACTTGTGTGAAATGCTTTTGAAATTCGATCATTATGGGCACCCCTGTGGGTCTTACTGATTTTTGGACTCTGGATTTAAAAAAATGAGGCCCAATCGGAACCCTGGTGTGGAGTGGAATTCACACCTGAAGGAGCAGAAGGCCCTGAGAAGACGCCTCGAGCCACTTCCCTGATGGGGCCTCGGTTCCTCCTGGGCACAGAGTCAGGGACAGACGAGAACTCAGCTCTCTCTGTTACTTAGAAGGTGAGAGGATTTAATCCATGCTCTCTGATGCCAGGATTTTAAATTGATGTACTGTTTTAACTTTTGTTTCTCCCTGGAAAAAACTGTGAAAGGAGGCTGGCATTTAAAGCTGGGGCATTTCCATGTTAGTGTTTTGCTTTGATATCTCAAGGTTGTCATCTTATTTCTCTGCAGAGCCTCACAGACGAGACACGGGACAAAGTGCCGGGACCACAGTGTGTGATGGAAACAGAATAAGGGCTAGAAGTTTGGACTTAGGTGTGGTGTGGCGTAGAAACCACCGAACTGATGGCGTTTCAGAGCCACTTCAGAGTCTTCTGGGGACAAAATCTAGACTGATCAGTGGAGTCCCATGAGGATGCTGGTGGTGGAGGATGGGCTCAGGGCAGTCGGGGGTCCCCAGGCTGGCTTCCCCCCACCTAGTGGAACAGCCACAGTGTGAAAAACAGTGAAAGTCACTCGGTCGTGTCTGACTCTTTGCGACCCCATGGACTATACAGTCCATGGAATTCTCCAGGCCAGAACACTGGAGTGGGTAGCCTTTCCCTTCTCCAGGGGATCTTTCCAACTCAGGGATTTAACGCAGGTCTCCCGTATTGCAGGCAGATTCTTTACCAGCTGAGCCGCAAGGGGAAGCCACATGCTGGGCTAATCAGGGGCTAATGACTGAATTAAGGGGTTTCAAGAAGAAGGTCTGGGAGGATCTTCTCTCCGCTTTCCTGCATGGGTTTTTCCACAGGGAGGAACAGCATCACCGGAACGTTCCAGGTCTCTTTCCACTTTCATATTCATGCCCCTCACTGAGCTTTTATCAACACCACAGGTGGCTTTTTTATTGAAACCATTCTGTAGAGCAGTTTGGGGTTCACAGCAGAAGAACGAGGAAGGTACAGAGATTCCCAATAACCCTTGACCCCACACATGCACAACCTCCCCCATTACCAACATCCCCCACCAGAAGGGACACTTGTTACAAGTGAGGACCTGACATAGACATGTCATTGTCAGCCAAAGGCCATACGTAGTTCACATTACAGTTCACTCTCAGCGTGGGACATTCTATGGGTCTGGATCTAGATGCTGGGCCTTCACCAGGGACAGCTCACCAACACCCCCAGGGCTGGGGACAGCCTCATGGTTCTCTGCCTGGTTCTGCCTCTTCAATGGCCAGAAGAGCCACTGCCCAGGTCCTTGGGGATGCCCCTCTCAAAGATGTCTCCAGAGAACACATTCTAAGGGACACATGTCCATCATTCTCCAGGCAGGGCCTGACGCTCATTTGTGGCTGAGGATGTGGCTGGTTACAGACTGCTGACCCCTTCTTGTTGTCAGAGAATCCGGCTGAATAGGGTGGTGACAGGCTGGCCTGGGCTCCCAGCCAACCACCTCCTTCTCTGGGTGAGTCCCCCTCCAACACAGGCAGGACGGGCCCTTCTACATCTCTGTGTCCTTCTGCGTCCTCCCTCCTCCACACCCGAGGCTCTTTCTTGAACGGTGGGACTTGTCTTCCGTCCCGGCGTCCTTGACCTCTGTGCCTGTTAGAGGGAGCCCCTCTCCCCTCCTCCCTAAATGTGCTGTATGCTCTCTCTCCAGATCCCCCGCTGATGTCTTTAAAAGAAAGAATTCACAACCAGGAACATGCAGGAAGGCTGACGAGGTCCCTGAGTGCTTGGAATTTATTGCTATGATGACAAGCATTTACCCTAAGTCGGGGGGAGGCTCCAGGCATTCACAGCTGAGGTGCAGGTCTGCACTGATTCTCCAGAAGACACTGGGCATTGTCTGAACTCTGATGTGTTTTAAAAGCTCTGTATTTACTGTAATGGTTTCCTCCTGGGAAGGTTATTTTTTACCAGTCGTTTCTGCTTTTATTAATCCCTTCAGGCACACACATGAGAAAACTGACAATACAACCAACCTACCAGAAGCTCTGGGCACACAGTACAGAAAGGTCGCTTCTCCTATTTCATGCAACAAGGCAGAAGGAAGAGTATTGTTAAAGTGACTTTGCAGGATGTGCTTTATTCTAAGTCAGTCCCGAACCCAAACTACAGAGGGTCAATTATTTGGGACATATTCTAGTCCATTTGATGATTCTTCTCAGAAACTGTCCTTTAATATGGAATGAAAACTACATGTCAATCATCAATTTTCATGCTACATTGTTATTTCATGAAGACGTTGTATGACCCATAATAATAATTTAAGAAAAGGCTGTTTGTTTATTTCCCCAAGCTCAATATACATATTTCTTTCATAATTATGAACTTAAAAAAACCCGTCTCAGATGTAAAAATGTGAATTGGAATATGTAAACTTGTTGAGAGACCTGAAAAACAGGGAAAAAAATGTCACATACTGGAAAAATCACTGCTGTGAGTCATGGAAACGGGAGGAAGCATGGGGGTTGGGGGGGCAGAGGGGAGCTCAGACCTCAGTCAGCAAAGGTGACAGCGTCCAAGGACCCCGCCTCCACCGGGCAGCATCTCTGTCTCCCGGGTCGGGGTTTCACGGGGAGTAGGAACTCTCTGGAACCAGAAGAGCCACCGGCTGGGCCTCGGCAACACTGCGTCCATGTCTTTGTTTTGCTGCTTTTTTTTTTCCTGAGACGTCACTGGTGTTGAATGGAAAGATTTCGTATTACTCTTCAGTTAAGGTAAGGCAGTAAGTGTCACTAAGGTTATCTTTTTGCTTAGAATGAGGCTTATCCTTCCACTGGGGTCACCATGGGTCACTGGCCCCTCTCTCTTTCCCTCTAGAAACATGTGTAGGGGTTTCAGCCCCCACTCTGCTGCATATTCGGGGTGCAGGCCCCTGGCCCCTCCCCACAGCAGCATCCCCTTGGCAGCCGAGTGCCAGGCATAGCGTTGCGATGACCTGGTATCTCCAGGAGGGTACCATCCACGCAGGAGAAGGTCTCTCCTTCCTCCTCCGGCTGTTCTGTGTCTCTGAGGACAAGACCTGTCAACGACTCCTCCACACAGTCAATCAGGACATGAGACACCATGGACTGACACAGGCGAGCAGCCCTTCAGAGGAACGGAATTAACACGAAGGATGTTTCAACAGCGCCTTGGCTCATAGCTCTGGGGGCAAAAGGGAGCCCAGCCCTTCTGCTCCCGTCAGCACAGAGACTGTTTCTGCCGAACTGGAAACGCTTAGCTCGCAGGACAAGATTGTGCTTTTCTTTTTTTCTTTGGAAAATCCCCACGTTAACTCGGCTTGTGGTCTGTGGCCGGGGTGTCAGTTTGTTTTCTCCCTGGTCCATTTGATCATGGTTTCTGGCGACCGGTATAGGAATATTAATTTGGCATAGAGATCCTCCTCGAGCTCCAGCTCCCCGGTCTCCCGGACTAAAAAAATGTCTGTACATAGCTTCAGAATCCGATCCACATTGGGAAGTTCTTCAAACATGATGGAGTGAGAAATCCCGCTGAAGAATTCCCGGACAAACTTCCCGATCACCAGCACCACGGAAGCGTAGAGGCCCATGATACTAGGGAAAAAAAGATGAAGAAAAAGAGGTAGAAATAGTATCTGGCAGTAAAATATGGTTAATAGAAACACACACACACACACACACACACACAAGAGAAAATACAATAACACTTTCCCTCAAATGCCACAGAAGATGTGATAGACTTACCAGAGCTTAAATTATTCCACTTTGGTGAAAACATTGACTTTTTTGCTAATGAAAAAGGTAATGCATGCTCTCTCTCTTTTTCTAAATTACACATTACAGAACTGTAGGACTTGAAAAATGAAAGTCCTTTGAAATCTCACCTTCTGGAAACAAGCAGTTTTAATAGTTTCACGTATGAACTTCTGGTGGTTTTACTGCATATGTTATATGCATAAGCTACATAGTGTGCATGCGTGTTCAGTTGTATCCAACTCGTTGAGACCCTATGGACTATAGCCCTCCAGGCTCCCCTGTCCTTGGGATTCTCCAGGCAAGAATACTGGAGTGGGTTGCCATTTCCTCCTCCAGGGGATCTTCCCCACCAAGGGATCAAACCAGTGTCTCTTGGCAGGCAGATTCTTTACCACTGAGCCAGCTGGGGAAGCTACGTAATATATGTGGTAGAAATGCAATTGTATCATACACACTTTCTGTATTGAGAACTTTTCCCTGCCTTTCTCAGAGATTCGTGTTTATAATAAAATTCCGAAGAGACAATGATTTCTTAAGAGGCTCTTTCTAGGAAGTGGAAAACCTTAGTGTCCTGTCTGGGGTGCCTGTTACAGGATTGAAGCATCAGAAGGCAGAGAAGTGGTAACATCAGGCACGTCCCGAATTGATTTCTGACTGACTCTCATCTGCTGAGGTCAGAAGGCAATATCAGCAGAAAAGAGAGAACTCAACCCCAGTTTCTAGACTAAACCCCAAATTCCACCAAATTGTGTGGTAGCAGGAAGGAATAGTTAAAAAGCTGGAAATACGGCAAATATGGCTTCGGGTCCCGTGTTTGGTGGAAGGACTACCCAAGGCATTTTTTTACTTCCCTGGGACTCTGGTTCATTTTTTAAAATGAAGTTCCCTGTGACAAACCATAATGGAAAAGAATGGAAAAAGAAATACATATACCTATAAATAGTCACCTTGCTGTACAGTAGCTATTAATACAACACTGTAAATTAACTATACTTCAATAAAATTTTAAAAATATAATATGAAGAGCCAAGGATCTGTGAATTCTAATAACACAGCTATAGACTCTGGGGATTCTAGGAAGATAAAAAACTTCTGTCCTCTGCTTGGTGTGATGCAGAGGGGGCCTCTCATGAATGTCGATTGCAAAACGGCTCCTTACCCGTAGCCGGCCAGGAACCCCAGGCTGGGGGGGCTGACCTTGTCGTTGAAGACCACCAGCTCCAGGGCCTGTGCTTCCTGGTTGTAGATTCTGTTCCCAGTCAAGTTGAGAACCCACCACTCACTGTTCGAGTTAGTCGCATTGTCTCTGGACAAAATGATGGTGATGTTCATGAAATTATTTTCTGCAGAAGGAGAAACATGAAATCTGGTCAGCAGGAGAGTTTAAGGATTTAATACACTCAGCAGTTTCGGGGTGGCACAAGCTGGTTGGTACCCATGGCACTGGGTTCCAGGATAAGGGCACGGGGCATTTCAACTCTGTGAGGAAAAGGAGTGGTGGGCCTGGGTGGAGGGGGTCTCCCTTTATCTCCAAGAGGCCAGTCCTGCTGCTATATGAGACGGCAAACACATCACAGGGAGAAGGGAACCCCTCACTGGAGCATCTTTGCTGACAAGTCCCAACAACTAACTAGACATTTAAAAACCACAGTAACTGACTTGTGATGGAATTGACGGACTCCTTCCTGTTAGCCCTGTTTATTGAGCATCTTCCAGGAAGAAGGTGCTCCAGGAGGTGCTCAGGGGTCACCCAGTCGCACGCAGCCTGGTCCAGTTGGAAAGGCCACCTCCACAAGCACAGTTTACGGGCACGTGGCAACCACCACGGCACCTGTACCAACAAGGTCTGTGAGCCTGGGGAGACCACTTCTGGTTGGCTTCCCAGAGGAGGTGACCTCTGAGCTGAGTTTTGCTGGGTGAGAACTTTAATAGATGGAGCCTGACTATCAGCACTCAGTCACCCTCGGGCTGAATCACATCCATTTCTTGCCATCTTTTTTTTTGTTTTTATCATGGGGTCTTTGGCATTAACACTGAAGGAGGCAATTTTCTGCCAAAGATGTGGTTGCTAATAGAAGCAAGCAAATAGGTTCTGATAAATCTGTTAACCTGTCACTCAACATGGATTTCAGTCAATCAAGTTCTATATCGGTGAAGAAAGGAAGACGACGAACACGCCCTGGGTGAGTAAGTGATCCCTTCTTGCTGGTGGATACAGCCTGGAGCCTTAGGCTTCTTGTGAACCGTGTCACATGAGAAAGAAACCTGGCAAGGAGCTTGATAGAGGCGGAAAGGACAAACTATAGATGTTGATTGAAAGAAAAGATTAAGAACTGTTCTGAAGTGATTCCTTCTCATTCTTACCAGATAAAAGCTGCTTTATGGGTTTGGAGTTAGAGTCACTGGGTGCTTTCACATAGTACGGGTAAATCCTTTCTATGGTCCTGGGAATTAAGAAAAAAAATAGGTAATTAAGTTCTAGTTGTTTTGCATGCTCAGTTGCTTAGTCGTGTTCGACTCTTTTTGACCCCATGGACCATAATCCACCAGGCTCCTCTGTCCATGGGATTTCCCAGGCAAGAATACTGGAGTGGGTTGCCATTTCCTCCTCCAGGGAATCTTCCTGACCCAGGAATCAAACCTACATCTCCCGAGTCTTCTGCATTGACAGGCAGATTCTTAACCACTGCATTACCATGCAAAAACGATTTTTTTTTTGCTACTTTTGACCTCATTTCAAATAAACAATGGTGAGAGTCTTCCTATAATTATGCAATGTGCAGTCATTATAGCATATTAAAATATGCTATGTGTATTTTACATAATGTAAATACACGTAGTGTCCATTAAAATCAGAAGTCCCCAAAGCTGAATAAATTCACAAGGTTCTAACCAGATGTTCAGGCCACCTCTGTACCAAGCTAGTTAATGGCTTAAAAATGGCTACACAGATTTTTCCACACCTGTGACTTTTCTGAAGCAAGGGGCTATCTTTCTTGCTAAGATCTGCCCACTCTTCCAATTTTAATTTTCAGGCTTTAAAAACTCGCTATAGCGGAATGGGCTGCTCCAGCTGATATGAGGATGCGGGAGTAGGGAACAGAGGACTGGCATCGGAGCCCTCAGCCCACAGCTGCTGCATCTCCCTAGGTTGCTTTCTCATCCGGGAAGCGATGGGGAGAGCCTGATGGTTCTCAGGGGCCCTTGGTGTTCAGTGCCTGACATGGGGTGCTTTCAGAACCATGTCTGAGGGTTGCATGGTGGTGGATCTCACCCTCAGCGCTGTGACCTGGGTTGGAGCAGGCAAAGGGGGACAGACTGGGGACAGAGCTGAGAGCTGGGCACTGGGCAGTTTGGGATCAGCAGCAGTTGTTTGCTCCTGCTGGTTCTCACATGAGAGTCTAACATCACAGCTTAGATGTTTGGAGTGCAGTGTCGTGTGGCAGGAGAATATATAAGATACAGCTTATATATAAGATCTTAATATAAAAGATACAGATTTTCTCCCTCAAATTTCCATCTGCCCCTTTGCCTTCTCACTCCTCTCCATTAGCCAGGGATTCAGTGCCCCTAAAGCAGGGGTGATGGTAGAAAAGGGCCTCCCAGGGTCTCTCCTTGGTTTTTGGTGATTATGCCAGGTGGGAGCAAAGTCTGTCACCTGGAGAAGAGTTCAGTCCTCCTCAGACTCTCTGGGTGGAGGGAGTGGGTGGAGAGCAGGTGGGGCTTTGATGCAGCCCATCTGGGGCTCTAAGCACAGGCTCACCCGAGTCACCCAAGTGAGCAGGTTGAGTTTCTTGCCCACTCATGTTTGTAGAGGAGACCCTGTACCAGATACACATGCCTACTGTCACTGTGTTAACAACGATGACCAACTCACACGGGCGTCCTGGAACTTTCTGTGTCGCCGCCGGCTATCATTTTAGCAATATTCTCTCGTGTCGTGTTTTTAAGAGGGAAAGAAAGCTTATCTGTTGCTATTTCTGCTTTTGCACCAAGACTCATGTTTCTGTGAAAGAAAAAAGAAGAGGTCAAGGTCAGTGGTTATTCACAAATCTGCAGGTGAGATTAAAACTCCTGAAATTCTCATCTCACCAAGTTTTAGTGGGTCCACAATTGTCAACCCCGGCCTCTCTGTCCACCTCACCTGGACATCCAGCCTCTCAGACATCCAAGAAGGCTGCAAGCATCTTCAACACAGGTCACAGGCGAGGAGGAAGAGTGTGGGGACCCAAAGAGACATGGACCTGAGTATCTAATAGGGCTCTGAGGCACTTTATATTAGCCCAGCGATGTCAGTCTACATGAGGACTCACAGAATCCATATTTTACACAGAATGTTCACAATGAGATGTCACCTCACATCTATCAGAATGGCCATGATGGCCATCACTAAAGAGATAGCAAGTTCTGGTGAGGATGTGGGGATAAGGGAACCCTTGTGCTCTGTTGGTGGGAATGGAAACTGGTGTAGCCACTGTGGGAAACAGTTTGGAGATTCCTCAAAAAATTAAAAATAGAACTACTATAGGAACAATCCCACTTCTGGGTATTTTTCCAAAGAAAATGAAAACACTAACCCAAAAATATATCTGCATCGCCATGTTCACTGCAACATTATTTACAATAGCCAAGATACAGAAGCAACATATGTGTCCAGATAAATGAATAAAGAAGATATGACACATACACATGACGGAATATTATTCAGGCATAGAAAGAATGAAATCTTACTCTTTGTGACAAGATGGATGAACCTTGATGGCATTAGGCTAAGTGAAATAAGTCAGATAAAGACAAATACTGTGTAATCTCATTTGTGAGTGGAATCTAGAAATAAAAACACAAAACCTGAACTCATACATACAGAGAACAAACTGGTGGTTCTCAGAGGTGGTGGTGGTGGTGAATGAAACGGGTTATTTCATTTCAGGAATGAAAGGAGGTTAAAAGGTATGAATTTTCAGTTATAATTAAGTCCTGGTGACATAATGAACAGCATGGTGACTATTTTTAATAAAACTCCATTGCATATTTGAAAGTTGCTAAGACTAGATCTTAAAAGTTCTCATCACAGGAGAAAATGGTTTATTACGGTGTGGTGAGTGTTCACTAGACACTGTGGTGCCCATTTTGAAAAGTACGTAAATATCAAATCACCATGTTGCTCCATTGTAACTAGAACAATGCCACATGTCCATTATCTCAATTGAAAACAGAATGTTCAATCAGAAATTGATTTTTAATTTTGGGGGGTGGCTCTTCAAAGGAAGGGCTAAGATGTACATTTTTGCCAACACTGAATTCCATGTGGGGAGTTTGGGACATTTAAAAGGAGAAAATAAGATTAAAGAAGGAGGTCTTTAAAGTCTCAGCAGCCCTCTCCAAAATCCTTCTTTACTATTTCCTTGTGAATTCAGATTCCAGAAGGCTTTCTTCTTTACCTATCGTTGTTCTCTCTTAATTCCAGCCAAGAAGCTGGTATTGTGCACCCAACAAGCCTACCCTACGCCTGCCTGGAGTCCTGAGAGAAACGAAGCTCATCAGCCAAGGTGCTGGGTCAGGCCCCCAAACAGCCCCATGGACATGTCGGGCTTTCAGTTGTGAGAACTTTTCCCGAGATAAGCACTGGGGTGGCCACAGGCTGGCCAGAGGCTCATGTTGGCGGTGGGGCGAGGAAAGGTAGGAATATCCCTGCTCTCCCCCTCTGGGCCTGCCCAAGGGGCTCCCCCAGCTCAGGCTTGGAGACAAGAGCCACAGGGGCTGCCCAGTGCTTGGGGCGGCAAGGGAGACTCGGGGTTCCAGGGGCTATAGGTCCTGTGTTATGAGACCAAACCCCAAGCTCGGGAAATTTCACGCTTCACCCGACTCGGTTTCATTTTATGAGTCATGACTCTATTTATTTTCTCTCTACCTCTCTCTTTTGCTCACAGACCTCACTGTCAGTGGCATTAGAGCTAAAGTTAGTAGAAAAAAGTAAAATTGAGATGTTCTCGTTGTGCCAATGAGTCTCAGGCAAATCACTGTTTAATAATACACAGAAACATTAGCTGTGGCATTGAATGGATGTTACACGAGAAGTAACATGAACTCAGATCCACGTTAATCTGAGGTTTCTAACCTCCCATGCCCCCCACCCCACCCCAAGTTCAGGTTGGGGAAAAGGGGGAAATTATGCACGGAAATCCAGTAACTACCTCTGAATACTCCATGAAAAAACAACAGAGAAGCTACTATTGGGGTCCTTGAGTTCGTGTATCATTTTCTGCTTACTGGGAGGGCTGATGGTCCATAAAGAATTTGAGTTTCCTTCCAGTTCTGCAACTGTTATGTCTTCTTTTTCATAATTTTCCAGAAATTGCATAGCACCCTGTGTGCACACAAACACAGCTGCATAAATAGACCACACCCTGGAGGACATGCAAGAAGGTGACTACCCTTCCCTCTCTCTGGCTATGCAGAGGGGTTTTCATCCCAACGGGGTGCCTGGAGTGTTCTGGCACTAAGAGCTCCAGTCACACCACCAGACCCCAGTGGTGGTGCTGCTACTCCCATGGGCGTGGGTGCTGGGTTGATTCAGTTGTGCCCAACTCTTGCGACCCCATGGACTATAGCCCTCCAGCCCCCTCTGTCCATGGGATTCTCCAGGCAAGAATACTGGAGTGGGTTGCCATGTCATCCTCCAGGGGATCTTCCTGATCCAGTGATTGAACCCATGTCTCTTACATGTCCTGCATTGTTGCTGGGGGTGGGGTGGGGTGGGGTGGGGATTCTTTACCACTAGCGCCACCTGGGAAGGCCTGCTCCCCACAAGGCCCTGGAATCACTCCAATCAAACAGTACAGAAAAATCAGATGATTTAGTGTCATCTTTTCCTTCCCACTAAAAAAAGAAATGTATCAAATATTGGGGAACATTCCTCTCATAAGAGAGACAAATTTAATCCACCCTGGACATCTGGGCCCTTTGTCACGGCTGTGTATTCCTCAAGACTAGCGCTGACAGTGGGCATAACAGGCCAATCATTTTACAATGGGGAAAAGCATCTGTTTGCCTAATCACTGTACTTAAATTAAAAGTATCATTTGTAAAGCCGATTTCAACCACGAAGAGTCATGCTGTCATATTATTAAAAGCATGGAATGCAGAGAGAAGGATGACATTAGCCACAACTCCACCACCAGAACTTGATTCCCGTTCTATACAGTAGAGGATGCATGTCTTAATTTTTAAAATCAATTTTAAAATAATGGTATCCTTTTAAATCTCTTTCATTTTGAGAAATCTTCATGCCATGAAATCATCTTCATAATTATCTTATTAGAAAGGAAGTTGCTTGGAAAATCTGCCATAATTGATTCGTTTAGTCCTACTTGTTGAATCCCCAAGCTGCCTAGTTCTTACGAATGTGGAGGATGCTGTCACAAGCAGACACCTGCCTGGGGCTTCTCCCATATTCTGAATGACTTCTTTAGGATAGACTCCTGCAGGAGACCTCCCAGTTAAAGGGATCAATATCTACTGCGATTTAAAAACTTTAGAGATTTTAAAACGATCAGCACCTGTTGTGGTTAACATGAAGATTCTCTGAATTAGAATTATGTTTATTATCACTTATGTCCAATAATACAGACACATCTTAGATGTTCAAAGTGGCCAGTGGCCAGGAACCTGTGGTGTAACAACTGATCATCCCTGGGAAGTCCTGCCCTCCAGTTCAGGTTGTGGCCAAGTGGTGAGTAAGGTGATAACAGTCAGCTGGCCAAGGTGACAGCTGTTCACGGAGACCAGCTCCATGCATTTACTTACAGTGTCCTTAGAAAAAGCTTTAATGAATTTATTAAACATAGGCTGGTCCATAACTTTCAGCTGGCTTTGCTGGGCACTCATTGTGAAAATAGGCTGGAAAACAAAGACACAAGGGACGGTTAATATTTGAAATTCCTTTTGTGCATCCTGGGTTCTGAGAACAATATTATACCGTGTATCACCCACAGCCAGCACAGAGCTCTCTTCCCTGTCTCCTGCATCTTAGCTCACATATTTGCAAAATTGTCAATATTCAGACAGGAGATGCGGGTCCACAGAACCTCAGTAAGTCATCTGGGTGGTGGTCAGGGAGAGGGCTGCTCTGGGCAAGGACCCACAGAGGGGCAGGGGATTGGAGACCCGGAGGGAGGCACGGTTACCTGGTACCCGCCCAGGGTGATTGTGACCGAGACGTCCAGGGGCTGGTTGATGACCCCGGCGACGGATTTGACCAGAGACATGAAGAGTAGCGGGAACCAGACGATGCAGATGAGCAGCACGATGATCATGCCCCCCATTCCGTACTTGACCACCTTCTTCTTCTTCTGCCCCCGAGGCTGTGGGTACCTCTGCAACGGGAGGGTGGGGCACTCAGGTGGTGTCCCCAGGAAGGGCGGGCACTCTGACCACAGGGTCTGCCCAGGACTGAGTCCTGAATCCGCTCATAATGCACCCAGTCCCAGCCCTGGAACAAGGGAGGCAGTGATGCCGGGCTGCAAGGAGCCTGCTCTGTGACCCCCACAGGATCCATTGGGGCCTGAGTGGCTTTTTCCTTAAAAGGACTCTATGGGTTTGCTGGGGGCAGACCTGTGAATCAAGGGACCAAATCTTCTGCTGAATAAACCCCTGGTTTTAAGGGATCAGGTGGGAGAAAGACATTTTACTTTAAATTCCTGAATATTAGAAACTGTGCCTTTCAAGGGGCTCTTCCCCCTCTTGGCAGGTGGAAAACATTTTAACTTCGTTCGTGACACGTTGACAGGACCACACTGTTGAAGCTGGAATCACCTCCATTTGCTGCATCAAGGGCTCCCCAGCCTGGAGCTCAGCCTGAGGTGAGTGGAGGGCTCAGCTCTGCCATGTGTTGTGGAGGCTGCTCGGGTCTACACGCCTGTTCCATACTTAGATGCTGCTTCTATGGGACCTGTCTCCTTTCAAGGGTACTCTGGAGGCTGAACTACATACATATGGCAAGTTTTTGAAAAATCCCTTGATTTGTTGTTGTTGTTCAGTCGCTAAGTCGTGTCCAACTTTTTGCGACTTCCATGGACTGCAGCATGCCAGACTTCAATGTCCTTCATCATCTCCCAGAGTTTGCCCAAGTTCATGTCCATTGAGTTGATGATGCCATTCAACCACCTCATCCTCTGTTGCCCTCTTCACTTTCTGCCTTCAGTCTTTCCCAGCATCAGGATCTTTTCCAATGAGTCAGCTCTTTGCATCAGGTGGCCAAAGTATTGGAGCTTCAGCTTCAGCATCAGTCCTTCCAGTGAGTATTCAGGGCTGATTTCCTTTAGGATTGATGGAATCGTAATTCCATCCACATCTAAATCTTAATATCCAACCTAGCAGAATAAGCAGATATTTGCACTTTAATTTCCTTTGCACAAAGAGCTTGCCTCAGTTGTCCCTCATTGAAGAGTGACTCAGAGGGTGAATCTGAGTCCCAGACACCTGGACCACTTTTCTCCAGCATATCTCACCCCCTCCTGCTCCCTGATGAACCATTCCAGAAGGACTGTGTGGTCCAGCACCATGTCACCTCTTTTCACAACACCCACAACAAGCATCTGCCAGAAGAATCATCTGGAAGCTCTTCTTGCTATGGCAGCGGCAGGTCCAGATTCCTAACTCCAGCGGGGTGAAGTCAATGGGGCAGTCATAGGTCCTGGTGGGTTCTGCCTCATTTGTTTGGCCACAAAACTTGCAGAAGTTCCTATCAATCTTATAACTGGCCTGTATCTAAAAGACACAAATATAGCTGAGGCACTGCTATTCGCTTACTTTTTCCGACTCCCGCCAACACTTGAGGATGAAGATGTGAGCGTAGATGTCCTCCACACAGATCCAGCTGGACAGGCTCAGGGTCGTGTCTGTCCACACCCAGTCCATCACGGCCCTCAGCTCTGTCAGGAAAGGGACGAGGCGAAACCTGTAGAAACCAAGTCTTGTTAGAGGGACAGCTGTGGGCTGGCCCCATCACCGGATACTCTCGAAGACTCATGGAGGTCCTGACTGTGTCAGCCCTTATGACTTAGAAAAATTCTCAAGGTCATTGTTAATGGTAAAAATTCAACATGGAATATAACTGCTTTTCATTATCAGTCTGTTAACGAGTGGTATTTGCCTTTCCTTTTTTTTGGCTGATGGTCTTAAAAAACTGGAATTCCTTTTATAAATACATTTGAAAGTGTCTTCGATTTCTTTCATTAAGTCTTATAGTTTTCTTTGTACAAATCTTTAACTTCTTTGGCTAAATGTATCTTGAAGTATTTTATTATTTTTGATGCTCTTGTAAATGGGAGTGTGCTGTGTGCTCAGCTGCTCAGTCATGTCTGACTCTTTGCAATCCTATGGACTGAAGCTCGCCAAGTTCCTCTGTCCATGGGATTCTCCAGGCACGAATACTGGAGTGGGTTGCCCTGCACTCCTCCAGGGGATCTTCCCAACCCAGGGATTGAACCCATGTCTCTTACATCTCCCACACTGGGGGCGAGTTCTTTATCACCAGCACCACCTGGGAAGGCTCCCCTCCCACCATGGCCACAGAATCACTCCCATCCCTGGTGGCTCAGATGGTAAAGAATCTGCCTCCCTCTGCCCAACCCCCATACCCCTACTGCCCCCAGGTCCCCCACACCCTGCATGTGGGCAGGATGGCACCGAGCACCCTCACCCCTGGAACAGGAAGAGGTTGACATAGTTGTAGCTCTTGGTGAGGAAGTTGCCGAGGACCCGAGTTGGGTAGCCGCAGCGGATCTGGTAGGCGGACAGCCCAAAGTACACGCACTTGACGAAGTACCACAGCTGCGCGACCAGGTTCTGGCTGAACTTCCTGGGCGAGAAAACAGGAAAGTACGGGGTGGGATGCTCTTCCGGTACAGAAGGACACCAGTTTAGGGTGAGAGAAAAGCCTAATCTTCCCTCTGGCTTCTAAAGGCAGGTCCTTATTACAGACGTCTCAGCTGCATTTGGTTGGCAGGAGTCATTCCTATGCTAACAACGTCCTCCAAAGCTGGGAGGGCAATGTGGTCACCCGAAGAATGCCCCAGACCCCACCCGAACATGGGCATGTCCTCACCCCCAGAACCTGGGGATGTGTGACCCTCCTTGGCCAAGAGGACCTGACAGACATGCTAGAGTTGGGAACCTGGAGGTTGGGAAGAAGTGGAGCCGTCCAGGGGGCCCCACAAGCAGGCCTAAGCCAGACAGCCTTGCTCAGCTGTGGGCAGGAGGAAACACGGCAGAAGAGATGCAGGGTTTGGAGAAGGAGGAGGAGACCCCGGAAATCTCTGGAAGCTGGAAGAGGTCAAGAGACGGATTCTCGGGGAACTCTCCAGAAGGACCGCCGCCCCACCCACACCGTAATTTCAGTCCAGTGAGGCCAGGATCTGCCCCCTGGCCTGCAGAGCTGTAAGACAGTGCACTTGCATTGTGTTAAACCCTAACTTTGCAGTGATACTGATTAACCCCTAACCTTTCCTTCCCTTTGGGCTTAACCTTACAAAATGTTTCCTTCCCCTACGGGTCGAGGAAAGTGGCCCCACAGCTCCAGTTCCCAAGGCCTCACCTCTCGGTCACGCCAGGCAGGATGAAGAACATCCAGAAGTGAATCCCAAACACCAGGATGACCTGGAATATGACCTTTCCCAGGACAGTCTTCCTGAGGTAGAGCGCCCGGTCCACCACCATGGTCCCGAACTGAATGAGCACCATCACCAGGAAGGGCCCCGGCACCTGGTCCTCAGACAGCGAGGACGTGATGTCGGCTGCAGCTGAGTGTTTCTGGGGAGGAGATTGCAGGCTTAGGCCTGGACGCACCCGCAGGACAGCATCGCTCATCCCTGGGGTGTGGTGACCTTGGTCCTCCACTTACCCCGAAGGCCCAGAAGCCGAAGACAATGATGACGAAGTCCACAGTGTCCGCCAGGAACATAAGCACGTACACGTCGGTGACGGCGCTGTAGTCAGGGTGGATGAGGTCGTAGAAGAACTGCCTGATGGGCACATAGAGCTGCAGGGTCCTATGGGACAGACACCCAGTGTGGGGTGGGTGGAAATGCAGGACCCGCCAGAGACCCCATCATTCTGCCCTCTGATGTCCTCCCGCACAGCTCTGCCTCCCCTGCTCCGGCCTCAGGACACTCCGCTGGGGGCAGGGGCCCCTGCTCGACACAGACTCTGCGCAAGTTCATGGCTTCTCTCCTGAAGTATAATGGAGTGGCAGCCCTGGAAACGAGGGGTTGGTTTGTGCCCTGATTCAGTTACTCTCCACCTGTGAGACTTGGATCCTGCTACTGAGCCCTGTGTGCTTTCATCTGCTCTTCTGTAAAAGGTGTAACGAGATCCGAGGGCCTGGGCTGTGGTGAGAGTGACAGGACCCCCTGGTCCTGCTGGGCCCCGGTAGATGCCAGGAGCCCCGCTCCTCCCCTTTCCGCCCTTGTGCCCGGGGCTGGGCATCATCCTGGGCTCTGAGGCTCAGCTTCCTCCATCCCTGTGCCTCCTCTCTGGCTGTCTGCCCAGCCTCTGCCCCTCCTCTTCATGGTTTGCAATTCAAGACCGTGTCCAGGTGAGCATGGCCCTCAGTCTCAGAGCTCAGACTCAGGGCCAGCCTTGAGGCACCGGCCCTGTTTTCACTCCCATCTGCTGCCGGTCTGCCTCCTTGATACCTGGGAGGGTATGTGACCTGTGGGAGGGGGGCCCTGTGACCTTGACTGGTGATCTTGGGCTGCATGAGGGACAAACCACTTCTTGAGTGCACCTCGGGTTCCCTCTACAGGGTGAGCATATCTCTGAGCACCTTCTGATTTGACTTCACTCCCTGTCTGATTGGATTCATTCGTGTGCCTGGAATTACATACTGTGAGCTAGTGTGTTTAGAAGTGCAACAGATATAAAAACAAATCATCTTATTGGAAAGTGATTTTTGAATGCAATATCACAGCGGGGCATTTTGTTCTGCCCGAAGCCGATGACACTGTTGAAGGGAGAGGTCACTTCTCAGCATGTCACCTTTGGTTGATGCTGAGGAAGTGCCCCCAGCCCCCAGGTATCCTCACGCACTCACTCACTTCTTTATGGTAAAGGCTTTTGCTTTGATCAAGTGTTCTTGCAGCTTCTCCATGTAAAGTTCCCGTCTGCTCTTCTGCTTGACGCTCATGACGCTGCTTCCTTTCTGGCTGCTGTTCCGGGTGCTCGTGCTGCCTGGAGACAAGAAGGAACCGAGACACGCTATGAGTTGTGCATCTGTTGCTGTAACTATCATAGAAGCCCACCACCCCCATGGCAGAGGGCCAGTTGGAGGCTATTTAGAGGGCGAGATGCAGAGATGTCTGTAAGAACAGTGGTGGAGAACTTGGGATCTGCAGCCCCCACTCTGGTGGGCTTTCACACCCACTGCTGGCTCCTTCCTGGGTGGCTGTGGGACCTCTGTCCAGGAAGAATTAGACTGGGAAGCAGTTTTTCTCCTGCTTGATGGGGGTCCCAGGTTTTGGTTTTGGGTTTTCCAGTCTGGGTCCAGGACCATGCCTTTTTTCAGGACCAAATTTCTCTAAATGTAAAACCAATATGAGATGGCTTGCCAGTGTTGGCCAGAAAAAAATGTCTTCTTCAGATGAATACAGAGGGTCTGGAGAGCTTCAGACAAGAGTAGTGTCAACACGAAAGCACAGTTACCCCAAGAGGGGTGACCGTAACGCACGTGTACTTTCCTGTCACTGGCTGTTAAGTAAGAAATTAGTAACTAGTATAGGAAATAACTAGGTGGTTTGGCTTAAAGTTCCTATTGATGAAATCTAAGTGTACTTTCAAAATAAATCGTGATGTACAGCACTCTGGGCACACCTGGCAGAATCTCTGGGTATGACTGACAACTACCCTGTGTCCGACACTCACTAGGTACAAGGCAGTGTGCTGGTCACTCTTCACCCAAACCTGACATCTTTGTCCTAGATGGGGGTCAGGGAATTCAGACAGACACCCTAGACAGTATGTGAGCGCCCCAGGCCATACACATGGTTCAGCCAGGATTTGAACTACCTCTGGTTACAAAGTACATTCATTTCACATCACAGTATCTGCTGCCTTGACAGCACCCAGTTCCCTTACCCCTAACCCCCTGGCACCAGGGGGTGACTCTACTCCGGGGTCCCTGCAGAGACACCACATGACAATACCTCTCTTAGACCTATTCGAGGAAAAGCTGGACCCCTGTGACATCTGGGAGCCGCTGCTGGAGCGCTTCCTCCGGACAGCAGCCGGCTGCTCGGGGAAGGTCACGTGCACTGACTCCACGGATGCGGCCAGGTTGATGGACTTGAGCGAGTCGGAGGAGGCCCTCCTGCCGTGGCCGAGGGACAGCTCATCATCCGAGTCCACTCTGTCCGAGCCGCTGTCCACTATGTCGTCTTCGTCCCAGAGGCCGTGACACTGAGGAGGCAGGGAAGGCACAGCTCAGCCCGCTGTCCAGACAGAGGCTGGGACTCGGCCCCATGACATCCAGGCCACCAGCGTGTCCCTCAGGATAGGAAACCACACGTCAAACAGGGTGATTGCAGCCAACAACTCTGCTGGACAGTGGAGACTTCTAGGAGAGCACAACCTAAGTGTTCCCACCAAACGCTGACCAATAGGCAGGTGAGGAAGTGGTAGACGTCTTAACTAACCAGACAGGGGTCCTTTCACCATATATACATGTATCAAATCACCACGTGTACACTTCTGACACCTTACAATTTCACTGGCCAGTTATACATCAACAAAGTTATATAGTTAAAGCTATGGTTTTTCCAGTAGTCATGTATGGATGTGAGAGTTGGACCATTAAGAAGGTTGAGCGCCGAAGAATTGATGTTTTCGAACTGAGTTGCTGGAAAAGACTCTTGAGGGTCCCTTGGACTGCAAGGAAATCAAGCCAGTCAATCCTAAAGGAAATCAACTCTGAATATTCATCAGAAGGACTGATGCTGAAGCTGAAGCTCCAATACTTTGGCCACCTGATGGGCAGAGCCGAGTCACTAGAAAAGACCCTGATGCTGGGAAAGATTGAGGGCAAGAGGAGAAGAAGGTGACAGATGAGAAGGTTGGATGGCATCACTGACTCAATGGGCATGAATTTGAGCAAACTCCAGGAGATAGGGAAGGACAGGGGAGCCTGGTGTGCTGTAGTCCATGGGGTCACAAAGAATTGGACATGACTTAGCCACTGAACAACAATACATCAACAAAGCCAAAATTAAAAAAAAAAAGATTAGAAAACCAAAGCAAGGTCAGGGAGCCTAAGAAAGCTTATTATCTACCTATATGCACCTTTGTAAACTCACCACACCCCAATGACTCAGAAAAAGACCCCCCAAATGGAGGGTTAGGGACTGGCAGTTTGCAAGGTGACAGAAGGCAGAGTGAAGATCTTGGTCACAGTGCACATAGATAAAAGCTGTGTGAAACAGTCCACCAAGTAGGACAGAGGTCGAACACACATTTACATGTATGTGTGTGTGCATGTGTGTGTTGCAGCCTGGCGGAGAAGAGACCAGAACCTGCCCCATGACTCAAGGGTGTGGCAAACTGTGCCCTCATGATTGTCCTAGTAAGCATGCTGAACAGACATTCTTGGGGAGGATATGCTCTCTGCTCTGCTTCACTGCCTACCCCTGCATCCACCCCCATGGAAACAAGACAAGATGTTCCTGATCAACAGCAGAGCCTTCGCTAATCTAACTCCGCAGTATAGCTATTCCCTAATGATCTCATGTGACTTTTGCCAATAAAGTGCAGGCTGAAAGGAGCCATTTTGTCTTTCTGTCATGGAGAGCAAGAGGGTCCCCTGACTCCCTGCTTGCTAAATTATATGCGTCTGTCTTTTCATTATGTGCTCACCCCCGTTTCAGGTCTTTCTCACCTGCTGTGCTGGACATGGCATGTGTGAGCCTTAACTTAGGCCAAGCTTATTCTGAAAAGGAACTAACAAAGATACTACTTGATAAAATGAATGTAAGATATGTTATATCAATACAAGGCGGCTGCTGCTGCTGCTAAGTCGCTTCAGTCGTGTCCGACTCTGTGCGACCCCATAGACGGCAGCCCACCAGGATCCCCCATCCCTGGGGTTCTCCAGGCAAGAATACTGGAGTGGGTTGCCATTTCCTTCTCCAGTGCATGAAAGTAAAAAGTGAAAGTGAAGTCGCTCAGTTGTGTCTGACTCTTAGCGACCTCATGGACTGTAGCCTACCAGGCTCCTCCGTCCATGGGATTTTCCAGGCAAGAGTACTAGAGTAGGGTGCCATTGTCTTCTCCATCAATACAAGGAGACACAGTTAAAACAAGAGAAGGCAAGTGAGATTCTGGTCATAGGCACACAATACATCAATACATCCAAGGTGTGCTGTGTGACAATCTCTAATGTGTAGAGTTGAGTGGCGTATCACAAGTTCAGCTTATATTTCACAGTGTCCGAGACGAGAAACCCAGCAGGTGCTCAGCAGGATGAGAGAAGGTGCAGATCCCGAGAAGGTTACCCTGCCTACCTGTCTTCCCAGAGCAATGCAGGCATGGCTTTCTCAGAAGTGGCCTCTCTGGGAGCACTGCCTAGGATCCCCAGGCCCATGGATTGGACAGTCTCTCACTAAACTAGTGGTTTCAGAGCAAAAAACCACAATAAAAGCAATGCTCCTAGAAGGGGGTGGGCCAAGGTCGGGCTGGAGAGGAGACCCCAAATTCTAGCTCCGCAATGATCTGCCTTCAACTCAGGCACGACTTGATGGATCCAGCGGTAAGAACCACACACCTTTCAGGCAATTCCCACAAACGTGGGATAATCAGGGTGCCTTCATCCCAGGGTGGGCTTCGCAGGTGGCACTACTGGTAAAGAACCTGCCTGCCAATACAGGAGACATAAAAGGTGTGGGTTCAATCCTTGGGTCAGGAAGATCCCCTGGAGGAGGGCATGGCAAACCAGTGCAGTATTCTTGCCTGGAGAAGCCCATGGATAGAGGAGTCTGGTGGGTTATAGCCCATAGGGTCGCAAAAGAGTCAGACATGACTAAAGCAACTTAGCATGCACGCATGCATCCCAGAGTAGAAATAGGGGGAAATTTCCCCCGATTGATCACAAACTCCATTATTGAGTACACAGTGTTGAGAAAACAAATGAAATGAACAAAACTGTTAACAAAGAAAACAAGAGCACACAGATAGACCCCACCCGTAGCCCCCCAGCCCCTCACAATCCCAGTGCTGGGTTCTCGGAAACATCCCAGGGGTGGCGGGCGGGCAGTACCTTTAGGATGGAGCGGTGGAAGAAGAGTGCCAGCAGCTGGATGAGGTCATAGAGCACATAGGCATCCTTCTTCTCCACCCCAATGATGTTGGGTGGGTGGTAAGGCTTGTCCTTGTTCAGTTCCACATTCTTGTTCCAGGGGAAGAACCCAAACTGGAAGAAGTACTTGACCACAATGGCCACCTGCACAGATGTGAGAAATTAGAATAAATGACGTCCTTTAAGAATAGTTGTAGAGGAGGAACAGTGATAGAAAAATTAAGGGAAAAAGACTCAGTTTTGGTGCTGGGAATGCACATAGCACGCGGAATAACGAATTCTCCTTCCACAGACACTGACTTCAGGACAAGGCCAGAACCACAGCTCCAGGGCCTGTGACCACAGACACATCAGGGCCATGAAGGTTACTACTGACTTGGCTCAAACGACTGCTATTGTCAGGGAGTGAGCTAGTTTCTGGGCTTCCCAGGTGGCACCAGTGATAAAGAACCCACTTGCCAATGCAGGAGAAATAAGAGACATGGGCTTGATCCCTGGGTCAGGAAGGTCCCCTGGAGAAGGGATGGCAACCCACTTCAGTATTCTTGCCTGGAGAATTCCATGGACAGAGGAGCCTGGAAGGTTACAGTCCACGAGGTCGCAAAGAGTCAGACATGACTAAAGTGACTTAACATGCATGCAAAGGCTAGTTGTGCTGACTCAATTAGATACTTATACAAATATTCAGCTATTAAATGAGGTCATTAGGACCAATGTGAACAGGAGGATCTTGATTCTGCAAGTATGGCTTTAGTTCATAATCTTTGGGAGAAAACTGCACAGACACTAGAGACAACTTTCACTTTATTCTACTCTCTTTCTTCTCAGCATTTTATTGCTCATTGGAAGTTCTCCTCAAGAAGAAATAAAAGCAAATGAAACAAAACCTTGCCTGCTCAGGGTGTAAATGTGGAGATGTCTGTAGAGATCGACATTAAAACACCCCTCCAATGTCTACATCATCAGGGTTAATTGCATCCAACTGTGTTTCAAGGGCTTACCGTATTGTTTGACCCAATGTCCACTCGCAGACCATGCACTGGCCCTGGCACCGTGCTTGTGTCTGCCTCACATTTACCGTCTTGCTGGTCGATATCACATGGCAGACACCAGACCTCAAAAGCCTCCCCCACCACTCACCAGCTGGGTAAAGTGAAAGTGTGAGTCACTCAGTTGTGTCTGACTCTTTGGGACCCCATGGACTGTGGCCCCCCAGTCTCCTCTGTCTATGGGATTCTCCAGGCAAGAATACTGGAATGGGTAGTCATTTCCTTCTCCAGGTGATCTTCCCAAGCCAGGGATCAAACCTGGGTCTCGTGCATTGCAGGCAGATTCTTGATTGTCTGAGCCACCAGGGAAGCCCAATTTGGGCCAATTATTTAATCTCATAAAGGCGATTCCTTATCCCTGTTGGATGGAATGGTATTAGCTCCTATGTTGTGTGAGGTGTGAGATGTGAAAAGACAACTATAGTTCTCAGCACCAACAACTGCTGGTTATAATCACATGCTGACCTAAGATGATCCCTCTAACTGACTATTTATTTATGTGAAGCAGGGGTCAGGCAGGTCCACTGGAGGGATGCCTACCTCCGTGTAGACGATAGCCATCATCCAGAAGCGCCTGCTGGGCCGGGGGACGGACAGCATGGCCCAGAGGAAGATGAGGATGGGCAGCACCAGGGTGATCATGGAGGCAGAGACCATGTGGTTGAGGATGATGACAAAGTAGCACACCATCTCGGAGCGGGCCACCAGCGTGTTGTACAGAGCGTAGAAGAGCAGCAGGAAGCGCGGCTGCCCCGTGTAGAACTTCTCAGACTCCTCCAGCTCGTCGTCATGGAACATCCTGCCAGAATACTGGCCTCAGTTCCTCCCGAGCACTGATTCCACGCAGTGAGACCCTGCCCACCCCTCCCTGCTGCCTGGGTCCCCAGGCGTCCTGTGCTGTCAACCTCCTATCATGTTACAGAGAGAGATATGAGCACACATGTGATTCTAAATGTCTGGGGGGAAATGTTCCACATGGTCTCTGCACCCAGCAGCCCAGTGGTCACTAAGGGTCACTCCCAGCTCCATCGCTGTGGCCACAGCTCTTACTTGTTCAGCAGCAGCTCGCTGGCTGTCAGCTCGTGGGTCAGGGGTGGCAGAATGCTGGCCTCCAGCCGGTCGGAGCGGCTGTCATCCGGGCTGACCTCCATGTGGGTCTGGCCGGCCGAGTCATCCCGGGAGTCGAAAGACAGGCGCTCAAAGCTGACGGCCTTGCTGTACGATGGCGGGGCCTCCAAGTCGCCATCCTCTGTGGGGTCCTGCGGGGACTCAGCTTCCCGGGCCCCCTCGGGTGCCTCCTCGTCCTGCTCAGCCTCCACTTCCTCGATGGTCTCCGTGGTCCCCTGGCGCGAGTATAGCATCGTGCACTGCGTGGGCTCGCTGTCAAGAGACATGGAGAGCGCCGCCTGGCCTCAGCAACTCCCCCAGCCTCCCACGGCACCCACGGCCACACATCCAGGCACGTGGTGGGGGACGCCTCCTCACTCCCCACGTTCCATCTGCTTTGCTCCTTCTGGATAATCATGTCTGGGTGCAGAGACAGGGAAGGGTACTGGGCGGCAGGTCCTGGGGCACCAAACCCTCCTGTGTGTATCTTTTCAGTCCCATTGATGTTCCTAGGCACGGGGCTCACTGTTTATCTCCAGTCAACAGTGAGCACAGCGCACCTCCCAGAGCACAGATTGTAAAGAAAGGTGCTCAAGGAAAGGAGATGTCTCAACTGGCTGGGTCCACAGGTCTTGGCCGAGATGTACTCTACTTGCAACAGACTCCAGACCCTTAAGGGGAGGCCTGGAATGGTGGACCATTGGCAAGATAAAGCCTGCTTTGTCTTTTATGCTGGCTCCTCCTTGCACTTCCATCCTGTGCCTTTTCTCACTGGTGCCTCTGACACCTGACCGGACGCTCACCATCGTCCTTTTCCTGGTTCCCCACTACCTGGCACGTGGAAGACCCGCCCACCACTCTCTGCTCCAGGGTCTCTCCTGGGGCTGCACCCACCCTCCCCTCTGACTTGCCCTCCCGCTCTCTCCTCCCACTGGCTTTGCGCTGCCAAGTCCTCTTCCAGCTTCATTTTCCAGGAGCCCCTCTTCCCTGGTCTTCACTCTACTTCTATGTCCTGTCTTCCCTTTTGCATCTCTCCTCTCCTTCTTCTAACTCTCCCCGACAGGTTCGTGCAAGAAACACTGGAAACAAAAGTACAGCAGCCATAGCCGTGAGATCAAGGCCTGCCTGCTGTGCTGTGTACCTCAACATACTCGGCCCCAAAGAGAGGGGGGAAAGTCACCTGGAGATGCCGAGTGTACGGGGTGTGCAGTGATCATCTGCTAGTCTCTGAGACGGTGCTGCTCCCTGAATGGCATGTGTGAGCAGCTGGGGTCACATCACTGAGATGCTCAAAGGCGCAGACTGTACCCATTTCTCTTGTCATGGACACTGGTGCACACACATAAACGAGTGAATGCATCTGGCTGAGCCTTGAGACTGAAGAGCCAGACTTGCATGAGCTGTTGATCCTAATTCGGGGGTGTTCGGGGCCCCAGGGCTTTGGCCCTACATGTGCCTACAGCACATTAGGCTCTCAGAATGCCAAGACAATGGCTTTTGACTAAGACTTACCTTGATTAGACATGGCCGTGAAACTGACTGGTCACCCAGTTTTCAGACCATTGGAGCCAGCCCCACACCAGGTTCTAACTTCCAGAGGGACCATAACCTATCACAGGCATGCTTTCTATGGGTTTTGGTGAGGTCTGGCCCCAAAGGGATTCAGGTAAATCCTGGTACATTCAGGAATCAGCAGATTGAAATGGCATAGCATGTGCCCACCAGAGGACATCTTAAACAGCTATGGCATTTCCTGAAACGCCGGGCGCCAGCCTCCTGCAACTCTGAATGTACATACGTACATAGCTGTTGGCAACAAGGACCTAACACTGGCTTACTTGACAACACTGGGTGACTTGACAACACTGCCCATAGTTTCAGATTTGGTTATTTGGGTGGTTGTTTGGTGTCAGGATAAGCACAATACAGCTTGTGCTTCTGTGCTCCTGTTGACTTTTCAAAGAAGGGCTTTTGGATTTTAAGCAAGTGATTTCATTTCTATGCATGATTATAGTTTTTATCATGGGATTTAATGAGAAAGCATAAGCCCAAAGTAATCTTTCCCAAACCAAACAAGTTAAGGTCTCCCAAGGTAATATATTCTACTGCATAATAAATTATTTTAAAAATGATGGTTGAATATATTCTAACTTTCATGTCAGTGGGCATGTAGCATGTGGGCATATTCATTCTGTATTGACCAAACATGACTACATACAGGATTTGGGATTATCTCCTACGGTGTGGATCTTTGGACAAAATTATGGGAAAGTTTCCTACTCTTTCTGACCCATTTCTCCCTGTGAGGACTGCCTACTGGCACCCTCAACCAAGAAGGAAACATGCTTGTTCCTTTGGAAATAGAAAGTGTGAAATACTTACAAAATGGAGGACAATGTTTATAGTAGGATTTTTAAGAAACTCCTAACAGACAAAAAGCAAAGAGCAGTTAGTTGAATAGAACGCTGTCCTGGGAACGACCAGTTGTGTCCCAGAAAGGATGCTGGTTATGCTTTCATTAGTCATGCACCTTCTTAAGACAAAAGTGAATGAAAACACACAGGTCACAATAACTCATCTGTGCAATGACACAGGAAGGGGTTGACATGGTCACGGACAAAGCATGCACGGGTGAGCACCTGGAGGCTAAGCTGGTGCTCTCGGCTGACGAGGAGGACACATCCATGCTGAGCATTTTACGGAGCCCGGGCCGAGCGCGCTCACTCGTTTTAGGCACAGTTTCTGGTCCATCTAAATCATCAAGGGTGGACTGCCTTGAGAACAGCATGGTTGCTTCCGTGTAGCAGCTAGCAGCGCAAACAGTTACAAAGACACAGTGTTAAAATAGCGCCGGAAACAGGAGTCACACACGTCAGAGACCCAGATACCGCCATGCAACAGACCACACGCCACTCCAGCACCACGGACAGCGGCCATCACAGCGGGCTCCAGGACAGAGAAGGGAAGATGAGACAGGATAGCACTGGGCTGCGGAGAAGGCAATGGCACCCCACTCCAGTATTCTTGCCTGGAAAATCCCATGGACGGAGAAGCCTGGTGGGCTGCAGTCCATGGGGTCGCTAAGAGTCGGACACGACTGAGCGACTTCACTTTCACTTTTCCCTTTCATGCACTGGAGAAGGAAATGGCAACCCACTCCAGTATTCTTGCCTGGAGAATCCCAGGGATGGCGGAGCCTGGTGGGCTGCCGTCTATGGGGTCACACAGAGTTGGACACGACTGAAGCGACTTAGCAGCAGCAGCAGCAGCACTGGGCTGAGAACAGAACTGCTGATAAAGGATGAAGTGTCGCTCTCTGGGTGGGACAGGTAACTAGAATAATGACAAGTCCTGACCTGTCTCTCACAGAGCAAAATTCATCTTTACAATTGTATAGCTGAGGTTTTTTTTCAACGACAGGAAATATATTTTATTCAGAGCCCCCTTCCCCAATCCTGAGTTCAGTTCTTAAGCAGAAATACCTGATCAAGTAAAATTAATATAAAAATGCCATTTAAAAAACATGGTTTCCAAAAGAAAAGAAGGAAGCTCAGGATTGACTGCAACAAACTGAATTTTCCACCCCATTTTCTGAGGGATATTCGGTTGAGCCAAACTGGATGGCTTGGAGAAGAGATGCTGGTTTGATATGCAACTGGATATAAACCAACATCGAAAATAAAAGAAATGCTAAAAAGGCAACAACATAGGAAGTCCAGCAGTGGCAGGGCCATTTTGTCTGTTAACTGTTCATTGAGCCTAATGAGTGGTTTTCTCTGTGATCACATTCTAGGTCTCGGCAGATGTCAGCAGGGTGAGATCCCCCTGGCGGAATCCTGAGCGCCTGTCACTCGACAGTCAGGGAGGAAACTGAGGCAGATTCAGGGCTGAGCTGCTACTGGGTGATCCCAGTAGCAGCCAGCAGCTCAGATGGAGGCATGATGGCAGTTCACATGTGGAGTTTAACCCCAGAGAGGAACACCCCCTGAAGCTCTTGACATGGAAGCTCCCAGGGCACTGACTTCCAGCCTGAGAGCGAGTGACCCAGCTGACCCTTCGTCATACGGACAACTGATTTACTGGATGAACATCAGCCTCGTGTGATTGCACCAGGGGACCTGCTGTGTGCCAGCCACACAGTAGGTGCCCTTAGTCAGTGACCGTGGGGCAGAAATAGAAACCATTCAAGACGATGGAGTGACCTCTGTGGGTGGGGAATTTGAGGCACTCATGGAACTGCTGAAGGGCTTTCAGGTTCTCAGAGCCTTAGCAGCTCTGGGGAAGAACACTCTGACTGCATGTCACAGCCACATGGCCAACACAGGACCCAGCAATGGGAGAGGGGACAAGGTGAGCAACAAAACAGTCTCTAATAAGGATTTTAAAAAACAACCCTGACTCCTTTTGATGTAAACTCATCCTGAACAAGAGGAGATGATGGTGAGATGAACTAGTAGCAGAGTGGACACTGACTACCTGCCAGATTTTAGATAAATCCTTTCCCCCTCTTCTGGGTCTCAGTCTCATCATTTATGAGATGAAGGATCTGGATCTCTGGGCTTCTGTATTTTTTCATATTTTCAGAGGTGGATCCCACAGTCTTTGGGGAGTTTGCAGCAGAAAGAGGCTGTGCACTCTGACCTGCCTGATTTTCTGTGCGGAATCAGTGCTCTGACCCCCAAATCCTCTTTACCTTGTTAATTATTGAGTGATTTCTGCCACCATACAGCCTGCCCTCAGATCCCACACTACTGAGTTATTTGCAGTGGATTAGCTTGTCGTCCAAGCCAGGACAGTTTTAAAACTGAAAGGGAAGAGCAGGAGCTTTACAAAAACAGGTGACAAACCTAATTGATGTCCTCAGGTCACTTGGAGCCATCCCAGGGGCACAGAGCACACACTTCAAATAATAAACACTCTGAATATACCTAGGAATGTTCCTTGGAATGTCACCAATGTTTCCTGAAGGAACTTTAATTTATTCTCTGGGAAGGTAGAGGATATCTGATTTCATAAAACAACCATTTTTTACGTCTGGATTTGAAGGAAATTGTGACTGTTCCAATAAGTCAAATGGAACATAAGCACATTTGGTAGGTTTCTACCCCAACCCCCTCTACTGTCTGCTGAAGGGAAAAGTGGGTGAGATGGGGCAGGTGGGATGACTCCTTAAGTGGGGTCCTTAAGGGGCTGGGCCACATAGAGCATGTGGGTCCCCACATCCCTGTCGGGGGTGATGCTACCTCCCATGGCACAGGAGTGGTGACAGCAAATGTCCACACTGGGGTCCCTCCAAGAGAAGACCACTGCCTCTTCAGAAATCAGTGTGGCTTCCTATGGACTCTATTGCAGACATACAATTGTTTGGAGATTTGAAAGTTTCCTAAACAAAAAAAAATAAAAGTTCTCCTTGGCCTTTAAGAAGAGGGCAAATATGTTCACTTACTTACTAAGGGCATAAATGGCCTATATTACATCTCCCTTTTCTTTACATTACAAATAATGAGTAAAGGGACATTAAAAATAATTGTAAAGGTATTGGTTTTCTACTAGTAAATTTATCGATGGATTGATCATTTAAAAATGTTGGAATATTTTGACAGTCTTTGTTAACAGGCAATCAATGAATTTTAATATCTCCCACCTCACAGGTTTTGACTATGGATGCAGATTTGTCATCTTGGATCAGATTTAAAGGCAGTTACTTGATTTTATTTTAGCCAGTCTTTGTTTTATTTTTCTTCTTCTCCCTCCTAAAGTTGTGGTTTACAATATTTAGTTGCTTTCTTAACTGACCATATTATCAGTTGTTATACAGCTGAAAGTTACTAATACAGGAACCGTGTATGTTTTATTTTATGAACAACTGATTTTCAGGTTACTTTCTAATTTTCTGGTCAATTCATTTGGTTCAGAGTTTGGTTCTGGACCCACTATTCTTAAGCCAGGCTCATGCATATTATTCAGGAAGCCTGTGAAATGCCTTAAGTTCTATGGAAAAAAATGTGTAATTATGTGTGGTTTTCCCCTTTGGGAACCAGACTACAGCCTCATGAACTTTCATAAGAAGTTCATGTCCCTGTCAAATGGGGATGATAACAGTACATCTCAAGGGATCTGTTAAGGAAAAAGTGACAAAACCCACACACAGGGTCAGTGCAGCCCTGGGGAAGGGCCAGTGCAGGGGCCTGTGTGAAGTAGGGGTGTGAGCACACAAGTCAGAAGGTGGGGCCCACAGAACCACTTCTCAAATTTTTACGATTGTGAATCATAAAATAACATTTCTGAAAGGAGAAGATGGAGGAGAACAACAGGTGGCAGAAGACTCTAGAACAGAAGATATTCTGTGGAACAGCATTTTAAAGGCATTGAAGACACAGTTCTTGATACAATTACTCATTTCGTGTCAGGAGGCTCATCTAACTTGACGTAGGTCATATGGGTCTTTCTAATAACTTATTACTGATATCTGCTCCTCTCTGCCCGGACCAGGAGCAGCAATGCTCTGCTGGGCCATGCCCATGGAGACAGCCCAGAGCAGCTGGGCACCCCCAAGGTTCTGATTAGCCTGCATCTCTCCCATCATCTCTCACCTCTGTCATCCCTGTGGAAAGCAGCACCACTGTGGAGCACGTGACATACCTGGAGATGCTGTCGTGGGAATCCAAGCTGTCCATCCTGTGGGCAGTCTGTGCGCCTGCAGTGGTGCCAGCATGGTCGTCGATGGTGTCTAGTCCCGACTCCCTGGACAGGTTCATGATGTGGTTCTGGTAGTACATGTGGATGCTCTCCCGGGTCGGGACGTTGCCCTGCAGAGAGGGAGGCACTGTTGCAGCCCTGTGCTGACGTCAGTGCTTCTCAGTATGAACAACCCTCCGCCATCACACACACCTCAAGCAGGATGAAAAGCCAAGCTAGTCAAGCTGAGGATTGACATCAACTCACTGAATTAATGGTGCTGGATGCTACTGGGTCATGCTGAACAGGAAGCCCCTCCTAGTTTAAGGCTGAAGATGGTCAAACGTACGAACTTGCAGTTACGAAATAAATAAATCATGGGGATGCAATGGAGACTAGAGTTAATGATACTGTGTTGCATATTGAAAAGTTATTAAGAGAATAGATCATCAAAGTCTTCTTCATGAGAAAAAAATTTATAACAGGTGCGGTGATGGAGGTTAACTAGACTTACTATGGTTATCATTTTACAATACAAATACCAAATTATTATGTTGTAAGCTTGAAATGAATAAAATGGTATATGTCACCCACATCTCAAAAAATAAAATAAAAAAATTAAAAAGAAATCCCTTCTCATATGTAGATAATTTTTCTAAGTGAGAGTAACCCTTCCAGCCATGAACTATTTTTTTCAAATGTGGACCGTAGCCCATCAGGCTCTTCTGTCCATGGGATTTCCCAGGCAAGAATATTGGAGTGGGTTGCCATTCCCTTCTCCAGGGGATCTTCCAGACCCAGGGATTGAACCTGGGTCTCCTGCATTGCAGGCTGGTTCTTTACCTTCTGAGCCTCCACATGTGTATATTCCTAATTTTCCCTATGAGAAGTTTCAGGCCAAACTTCCCAGACTAAAGTGCGTGATCCTTTATGAGATACAACAGAGCCAGTGCAGCTGGGCCGTGATGACGAGAGGCAACAGAGTGAACACGCTGGCTGAGATCCCAGGACTGTGAGTGTGTGTGTGTGTGTGTGTGTGTGTGTGTGTGTGTGTGTGTTTACTGTGTATATTTTCATTCTGAGCATGGAAAAGACTGAAATACACCAAAAAGGCAGAGGGGTTATGCAAAGACTGGAGAGGAAGGATTTTGTCTGAGCCTCCATGGAGGTCTGGAACCTGGCTTTCAGAACCTTTGTGACTTGGGCAGGAGCGAAGCAGGGTCTTGAGCAGGGCTACCTTCTTGATCTCTCTGGTCAGCATGCAGCGCTCAATCCTCAGGACGGTGGAGATGTCGATGTGCTCCCTGGAGATGGAGTTGAGCCACGTTGTGAAACTGTCCACAGTTGCCAGAAACAGGACCCAGGTGAACTTCAAAATATTAAAGATCCTCTTGATGATGTTGTCTAGGAGGAAGAAGAGAACCTGGTTTAAAGGGACATTGCACCCTCAGTTGTGGTGCTGTGTGTGGAGCAGTGGTGTTTTACCAAAGGCAGCCCTGCCTGGTTTTGTCCTTGACCCTGACATGGAGAGACAGGGCCATGCTGTGGGGGGCGGGGGTTGGCGGTGGGCACAGGCATGGAAGTGGTGGGCAGGGTTTTCCATACCTGCAGTGGCAGCACCCAAACCAAACTCGGATAGAATTGTTAACCTTTGGTCAAATCTTCAGTCGAAACAGGTCCATATAGAGACACCAGGTCTGATTAGAAGTATAGCCTGCACTCAAGGGTATTTGCTACTGGCCAGAAAAAGTCTGAATCTATCCAAGTAATTGGTTCTTTAATGCTTTTCTTGTTCTGTTGGTTCAGTAAGACTCTGATGTTTCCCACTGCAGCTGAATTGTTGTTGAACACCTTTCAAAGGTATTTCATACAGAATTCAGTCCACACACTAAGACTCTATCCAAACCCCTGAATCATTTTCCTCATATGTATTTAATGACACCAAGCTGTGCTAACTATAAAATTCTGCCTGTGTGGTCAGTCCTCTCCAAACCATAGGAGCCCTGAGATGCCGCTGACCCTGGGCTACCTCCCTCCTCTCGGCTGTGACTGGGACCCGCCTGGGGAGCTGCATGTGACCAGCTCACCACCGATGCTCATCTCTACACCTGAGTGGTCATGTAGATTTGGGAAAGTTAGCTAGTTTTTCTCTGCCTTGGTTTTTTCTCTGTTAAGTAGGGAAGAGGGTTTTGATGGAGTTGAACAAGCTAATGTGTGTAAAGCTTATGGCGAAGGAGATGAGCTATTCAAAGCATGGGGCACTGTTACCAGGAAAAGGTTTGCAGGAATAACAGGGTGTTGCCCCACAGACAGCAAGCCGATTGTCTGGACGTGGAGGCCTGCTTCAAGGACTGTCCCTCTGAGGGCTTGGAGAGCCTTTGGGAAGTCTTGTTTTATGTCAACAGATGGCATCCATGGATGTCTTTGTGTACAGCACAAAAGAGCCTGAACACCTTGTCTGTGGGTAAGTGGTGCACCCAGGACTGCCAGCCCCGAGGGAGAGGAAGCCACGTGTCTGTGGGGCCAGAGAGGCATGTGGCTTCACTGAGTTCAGAGGCTTTTGTTTCTCTCTCTTTTTTTTTCCTGATGGAGAAATCTTCCCCCCGAGTCTCAGGCTCTGTGAAGCCCACATGGCACCAGGCCTGGGCTGGGGCTCAGAAGATGTGAGCTCTATCCCTGACTGTGTGGAGTCCTGAGCAGACGCGCTGGGATTCAGGTTTCTTCCCTAAAAGGAGGAGTCAGCCCAAGCCCTGGAGGCTGCTCATTTCCCAGCCTACTTACCTCTCATGCGTGCTCAGTCACTTCAGTCGTGTATGACTCTGTGCAACCCTGTGGACTGTAGCCTGTAGGCTCCTCTGTCCATGGGATTTTCAAGGCAAGAATACTGGAGTGAGTTGCCATTTCCTCCTCCAGGGGATCTTCCCCACCCAGGGATCGAAATTACCTCTCACTTCACTCCTTTTCTATGCCTTCTAAATGCCAATATTTTTTTGTGTCTCCATGCTGATGGTTTCCTTGGGACATTTATAATTTGTTCCCAACTCCCTTTCATAGGCATTTGGGTAAAGGACTTTACACATGGACTCTAATCCGACATCTCATCCCACAATGCAAAGGTAGGTCTGATTTTCAGAGTCCCTTTGCGATTTCACTAGAGATGCAATTTCACTAGAGATGTGATTTCAAGGGATGCTGATGATTGAGTCACAGTCCAGAAACAGGATTTAATTCACTGTTTCCAGGCAGCCTTCCTCACGCACCATCTGGGCAAGAAACATACTCCCACTCCCAACCCCTGCCCCCACCTCCCCTGCTGATGGGCGTCTTCACTTTGTTACCTGGTCCATCAGACTTCTTTTTGACTGGCTCATCCTCCCGGTCTTCCCACTCCACAGGACCTGCCAAGAGTGTCCAAGAAACATGAGTTACATCCTTTCAGGGTAAATTAACGCCGATGAGAGGAATTTTATAATGAAATCTGGGACATGCCGCCTATTTGAGGAGCTCCCAGGGAAGAGTTGTCAGAATTCTGAGCTTTCAGATTCTCCTCACTTGACTTCAGAATGAGTACTGTGGAGCTGGGGATGGTAAACCAAATTGTTTGGCCAAATCTTTTCTGCTTCCTGTTGTTTAATGGCCTGTGAGTTGAGAGTGGTTTTTATATTTTTAATAGTCAAAAAAAGTCTGAAGAAGACTATTTTATGCATATAAAATTATATAAAATTCAAATTTTAGTGGAACATAGCCATGTCCACTTGGGGACGTACCATCTGAATCTGCTCCAAGAAGGCAGCGTGAGTTGTAGCAGGAATTTACAGTGCAAAGCTTATCATATTTACCATCTAGCCCTTTATAGAAAAAGTGTGCTAACTGCTGTTACATACTATGAAGTTGTAATTTTGATCCTTGAGGATCAAAATACAGAACCCAGAAACATACCTAAGAATAAATGGGAATAAATGGGAGATTAACACTGTCAAAAGGAGCATTTAAATTAATAGAAAAAGAAAGATTCATTTACCAAACAGGCTTAGTATAATAGATCTCTACTTCAAAGAATAATAAAAATTCAAAAGGTAAATAAAATTAAGAGGAAATACAAGAAAACATATGCATAACATCTGGGGGGAAGACTTTCTTAAGCAAGATGAAAACACAGAAATTGCAAAAAGAAACCAGACCTACTTGACATTAGAAAAATATTAAACATTGCTTAGAAAACATACACCATGAACTAAAAAATAAGCACTGGGTTGGGAAAAAAGATACTTGTAACACATAAAAAAGGCTAATATTCCTAACATAAATATCTCCTAGATTAATAAAGACAATCCAATAGAATATTATGAAATGTGATAAAAACGTTTAAATCTTGGATTTGAAAGTAAAATTTATTTACTTTCATACTCAATTTTTTTTATTTTAATATTTACCAAGAAAATATGAAATAAAAATGTTCAACCTTATTAGTTCCATTAGTTCATGGAATTGGAGAAGGAAATGGCAACCCACTCCAGTATTCTTGCCTGAAGAATCCTGTGGACAGAGGAGCCTGGTGGGCTGCTGTCCACGGGGTTGCAGAGAGTCAGACATGACTGAAGCAACTTAGCATGCACGCATGCATTGGAGAAGGAAATGGCAAACCACTCCAGTGTTCTTGCCTGGAGAATCCCAGGGACAGAGGAGCCTGGTGGGCTGCCATCTGTGGGGTCGCACAGAGTTGGACACGACTGAAGTGACTTAGCAGCAGCAGCAGCAGTCCGCGGAATTCTCCAGGCAAGAATACCGGAGTGGGTTGCCATTTCCTTCTCCAGGGGATCTTCCCAACCCAGGGATTGAACTCAGGTCTCCTGCATTGTAGGCAGATTCTTTACCCTCTGAGCCACCAAGGAAGCCCCCCCCCCCCAAACCAAGAAAATATGAAATAAAAAATATTCAACCTTATTAGTTAGGGAAATTCAAATGAAAATAAAAGCCATTTGTCATCCTTGAGAAAGACACACGATAAAAAGAGTAGTAACAGCCCATAGCACAAGGCTCCAGGGAAATAGACATTCCTATGCCTCATACAGAGGAGTTGAAATTTCTAAAATCTCTTGGGAAAATATTTATTAGAGTAAAAAAATAAAAGCACCCACTTTAACCCAGAAATTCCCCTTCTGATCATCTGTTTTGGGGAAAGTGTGTGTTCATCCTGCTTTTAAACATACACACACACACATACACACACATACATGACTACATATGAACTTTTGTGTGAGGAAATCCATGATAGTATTATTTATTGTGGCAAAAATTTGGAAGCAAACCTTATATCCATCAGTGATGGAGGACTTGGATAAATTATGCGTATCCATATTACAGAATATTTTGCAGCTATTAAAAAAGGATGATATAGTTTTATAAATACTTAACTGGAGAAGTGTTCATCATATATTGCTAATGAACGTACAGGAGAATCTGTGCAGCATGGACTCATTTTTCAATCAAAGGAAACACTGCCTGTGCACAGTGTTTGTATACCTGGGAAAGGGGTTGAAGAGAACACAACTCCTGCAAAGATTTGGTGCCTTAGTGTAGCTTTCCAGGCTATACTGCATCTGCTTCCTTACTGCTTGACTTGCTACATCCTCAGTGTCTTAATTTTGCCTTTTTAAACCAATCAAGTAAAATAAAATGAAAGCTACAGGAGGTAGCAGGGAGCAGAATGGTCAAAAAAGAGAACAGCTTTGCAATTAGAGCTCCATTAGAAGTTACGTTTTCCTTTCCTTTTCTTGTTTGAATACATTTTTAATTTCACAAGAATCAATATACACATTTCCTTTGTAAAGAATTAAAATATAACAAGCCTGAAGGTTTCTTTAATCCTACCCCTTTCTCTCAGCCTCCCCACCTCTTCTGCCAGAAGTTACCACAGCAATTAACTGGCTAAGTTTTCTTCCCAATCTTTTCCTTGTGCATTTATACACGATTACATGCATGCATTAAAAATGCAAAACATTGTCTGGAGGCACTTTGGTTTCCTTCGCTTGGTAAGTGGTTTCATAATGTGCATCCCAGTTTGCAACAAATGCTCTTCACCTAACAGTATGTCAGGAATTGTTCTCCATGTCAGTTCCAAGTAATTCATTTTGTTTTTTCAACTACTAAATAGTGTGCCGTAATATACTGGTGATATAATTTACTTGGTTCTTCTTTATGTGGGCATTTAGGATATTTCCAAATTTTCGTTAGTGATAATAATGTTTGATGAATATTATTAGACACATGTGCTTGTGAAAGTGAAAAAAGTGAAAGTCGCTCATTCGTGTCCAATTCTTTGCAACCTCATGGACTGTAGCCCACCAGGGTCCACTGTCCATGGAATTGTCTGGGCAAGAATATTGGAGTGGGTAGCTGTTCCCTTCTCCAGGGGATCTACCCAACCCAGGGATCGAACCTAGGTCTCCTGCATTGCAAGTGGATTCTTTACTAGCTGAGCTACCAGGGAAGCACACATGTGCTTGTGCTTATGTGCAAATATTGACTCATGTGAAGCCACACACCTGGAGGTGGGATGGATCCCTAGTAGGAGATGCACATTTAAATTTTCAGATTGACATCTGCTCTCCAAAGTGGAGGCGCTGCTTTACCATACCACAGACACGTATACCTCCTCTGGCTCCAAACAGAGCTATGTTTACATTCTTGCTAATCCAATCGATTAAGAAAACAGAATGTCAAAATATTTAGTTTGCATTTCTCATATTGAGCTACTTAGTGAAACTGAGCTCCTTTTGGCTGTTTCTATTTTCTGATCTTGAATTACTTTTCATACCCATTCACTGGGCTGAATTTTTCTTTTGCTGACTCTCAGAAGTTCTTACTATAGCCAGAACACTGATCTTTAGTCTGATATATGATGAAAACATTCTTCCTGAGCTCCCCACTTGCTTTTTAACTTTGTTTTGGTGTGTTTGTTGTCATTTCCTCCCCTTAGAAACATGTTTCTATCATATGTTTTCGAATGAATTGATAGTGTTGAATACAGCACTGGTAGGTATGTTCCATTTTTGGTCCTTGACTGCTCTTTAAGTGTGCTTTCACTTTTTTTCTTGATCAAATTTCTAAAGATTCATCTTTCTTATTCTCCAAGAACAGCTTTTCACTTAATGGTCAGGTCGTCTTCTATTTCTTTTTAATGACTTAATATCCACCTAAAAATTATTATTTTGCTTCTACTTTCTTTGGGTTTATTTTGCTTCTATCTCTCTTTCCATTTTATAAAATGTACCTCAACTTAAATTCATGTTTTAATTTATTCCAAGACCTGAGAAATTAAGGGCAAGTAAAAGTCTTTGTGCTCTTTAGACATTAAAAATTTTATTCCTCCCAAGCTTGTCCCCTGTCCGCTGCCTGTCAGCTGCAGCCCTCTCCATCACTCACCCTCCCCAGATTCTTTTCTCCTTCTTTTCTGTTCTTCTCTTGCAGATCTTTTTTTCTCTTTGCGCCTCTGTCGGAGTGCTGTTTTAGGGTCAGTAATCCAGGCTTGATAAACAAACTGAAGGGAGAAAGTTTCATTATTCTCTGAAGTTTTAATAAATTGAATTAAAGAAAAAGGGACCAACACCAAGCTTCCTGACTTTCAGAAATATATATATTTTTTCTCTCAACATGAATTAAACCTCCCTTTTTCACATCTCGCAATATACTGAGCTGACCAGTGTTCACTGGCCATGAAATAAAATGTGAACATAGATGTTGTAGGCATGTATTTTGTTCAGTATTAGGCAATCATGAGATTCTCTGGAACCATGAACATCCACTTCTCCCCCATCCCCCCATCCTACTACATCTCCGACACTTAGCTCCTGATTCCCTCGTGTGACACACACTAAGCATAAGCTAGAAGCCTGGCTAAGTGTCACTCATTTTCTCCCGACACAAATAAAGTTTGAGTCAAGACCGAAATATCTTTTGTTCATTTATTTTGGGAAATCTCTTTTGCATGTTTGATACTCTCTCTTGTGAGGAACAACTATTACCAACAACTTGAGAAAGAACTTTGTAGATTGATCAGTATTTGGAGAGGAAAGATAACGTGCTGTGAAGGTTAAGAGGTTATTCCAAAATGGGATGGAAGGAGAACAGGGGAGCTTTAGGTTGCCTTCTGTCATTTTCGTTCAAGAGCTGAAAATAGTTGCATTAATACATGACAACCAATAACCACAACAGAGCAATTTTGAACGTCCCGCCCACCAACAGTGTCCCAAGTCATGCAGAAGGAACAGAAAGAAAACCCTGAAATGCAAAGTCAGCCATCCACAACCATGAAGCCGGGCAGCATGCTCAACATGCACCCACGAACACACCTGGTCTCAGGGAAGCTGGGTTTCTATCATGAAGATAAAGGAACAGGGGCTCTTGTAAACCTCAACACTTTCATTTTATTCTATATTACTTTCAGATTTCTGAAATCCTTGAAAAACACAGCATAAACAAACCACTGGCATCATAGAAGTAAAGAGGGGTTCAACTTTTCCATCCATGGAAATGTAAAGGTCATGGGTTACTAGGTCAGAGCATTTCCTCACAGGTAGAAATCTGAATCTTATGGGCAGTTCACACACATACAAGATCTGTATAGTTTCTGAATAATAAACGCAGGAGGCAAAAAAGTTATCCTAGTTTATGCCAGAAACATATTTTGAAAAGTAAAAGTGCATTGTAATTTGAAGAAGCACCATAAAAAGGAATTTATGGTTGATGTTTATTAAGCATGTTAACTGGACATTCTATTAAGAATATCTCTGAGGTTTAGGTCGTTAATAGGCAAACTTGCTTCAGCAAAATATTTATTCTTTAAAAGAATTTGAACTACTAAATGAAAGAAATTTTCAGTCTTAAGAAATACATACTGTGACATTTCCTTAAAATAGTGTTATTACAATATTGCTTTTGGATAATGCAAAAATGCCAAAGTGGAAAATAAGAAAGTGATTCAGGATTTGTGAGTGTTCTAGGTGCACACTCTTTTGCTCTGAAGAAAAATGAAACCCCTGGGAGACAAGAGAGGGGAGCAGAGAGCAGGGGACGGTTTAGGACAGAATTGAAGGTATCTTGTAGAAAGGGCTCTGGCCACACAGATGATGCCTCATTAAAACGGTGTTCCTGGTTCTACACGTGGTCCTTCAATGGTTGATTCTGCTAGTGTTTCCTCACTGAGATGAGTGTTTGAAAAAAGAAGGGAAGAGGAGGATCTTAGGACAAGTCCTCATTTGTAGGAAAATGATCTTCATGTCCATGTTTGGAAGTACAAATATTTTACTGCTCCAGGAACATTGGACCGAGGATCAGACCAACTATTTCTGGGAAAAGTTGATGATGAAGGAGGAAGAGGAACCATCCCGATTCTTACTGAGTTAAGACACTGAATTAAGCTTCTTTCTGAAATCTCTCAATTCTGAAGTCTCAGTGGTAACCACCACCCAGTGTCATGGGAATCTCTGGAGAACAGACACATTAAGAACTAATCATGGGTACAAAAACACACGAAAATGTGTGTAAATGACATCGACTTCTCCAACTGCTGCTGCCACTAGCCTGTACCCAACTTCGTCTCAGAGTCCACCCTCAGTTATTTCATCTTAAATGTTAGGGAAATGGGATTTCTTTTACTGAAAACTTCTTATGCAAAAAGCATTTACTTTTTGAAACAGGAGAGCACTTTATTGAAGTGGAGATCTTTAACTGAAGTTGGTTAAGTTTTCTAAAATGTTTTTTAATCCAGTTGTGATCCAGAACTTTATGTTGTTGGTAAGAAGATAATTTTTTAAACTAACATGGGGAATATTCACATTGTAATCTTTCATATAAATTCTTAAATGTGAATGGAAAGACACATAAGGCAGGCATAAAAGGGAAAAAGAAAAGAAACCCAAGGAAGTAGCAACAGAGAATATTAAACTAGAACTCAGAATCCTGGCATTTTAAAAGGGGAAGAAACCCAGGGGTCTAGACCCTGCTATTCAAGGCACAGCAGCTTTTAGGCTTCACCTGAGAGCTTGAGAAAAATCTAGAATTTCAAGTCCCTCTGGACCTGATATAATTTAAATAACCTGCGTCTATATAAGACCCCCAGGTAAAAGGTGAGGAGCCTTGGTCTCCCTTGCTAGCCATACCCTTGTGGAGCATTTTACTAGGGTAAGTGTCTGCTCCAGTTTAAGGCAGGAGAAGCGGCTTTCTATAAAGCACGAGAGTAGTGAGTCGCTATTTATGATTTCCATTATGAAATGACCACAGCAGAGGCAGCTAGATACTTTCTGTTGTGTGTTGGGTGAATTAACGAATAACTGTAGCAGTTCATTCAGCAGTGTCTCTGACGATGTGGACTGTGGAGGCTGAGTGGACCGTCCACAGCAGCCTGGCCAGTGAAGAGAGACACTGAACTCAGGCAGAAGGTGCCAGAAGAGTCCAATTTAGGAAGATGGAGGGTTAACTGGGAGCCCGAAAGAAGACAGAGCAAAACGAGTCGTTTTTTTTCCTGATTGTAATTTTACCAGCTTTCTGAGAAAATGGTCATGTTTTGACACATCATATCTGATGCATGCAACCAGACGTGACCCTTTTAACATGAGACGTGACTTAGGCAGAACTACAAGAAGATTTGTATCTGCATTTTCTCTTTCTATTTTTTAATCAGCTCTGATGCCGACTGAAAACCAAGAATCACCATACTAAGGAATTTGGCTTCTCTGAATGATTTTTGGAAAAGTTTGCCCAATATTTTAAATTCTTCTCATTCCTTCATCGTAAGATGTATAGAACAGGGAAAACGCAGATGTGGGGCAGCGGGAGTCTGCCCATCTAAAGGTCTATGGAGCGAAGGGCCACACACCACACATCAGTAAAATGTCAAATACCTTTGCAGCTCTGATTAAATACTGAAGAATAGTTTTGGGAAGTTTAATGATAGACTTTGGCAAGGCTAAAATGGCTGATGCAAACTTCCCAATAGCTCTCTACAAAGAAGGACAAAGCAAGAGTAATTAGTAGGAAAAAAAACAAAAACCGATCACTTAATATAAGACATCAGTATGAGTTTGGCTCTACAATTATGCCGACTGGGTTAAAACGTGCTCATCGCTGAATGTGGAATAAAACGTGCCCTGCTTGTAGGTTAGGAATAAAGAAAATGATTTATCATTCATGTAATCTGTAAAAGTGGTGAAGATGACCCGCTCTCTCCTCTGCTGCCTAATGAGTGAGGATTAGAAGGAAACTCATTGGAATAAAAATAAACAAGTCAAGTCATTAGTGTTGGACAAGCCAGCTGCACACATGCACACGCTGTCATCAAGAAACACACACAGGCAGCAATGGGGCAAGTGACAGAGCATCATCAGAGCAAGATGTTCCCGTGAACAATTTAGTTCTTCACTTCCACGGGGAAGACAGGGTGGAGGTGAGCTGCCAGCTTGGGAAGACTGGCCAGCAAGCGGACACTGGCCTCATAGACACATCATGAGACTGGCCGGATGTCCATCTGTGTGCCTTGTAGTCTAACAACAGGGAAAGAATAGTCCTATGTCTGCTCCCTTGTAACGGAAATCTACCTAGTTTTCATCCCGTATGTGACTCTACTGACAAGCCCACATCTTTAACAAACACTGATGATACAACTGCTGGATACACGCTACTAGGCTGGTGACTCAGGTCACCAAGAACAGCAGGTTCTGAAAAAGAGATGCAGTTAAGCTGAGAATGTCAAACTGGGCTGGAGGTTTTCATGATTTTAATACAGCCTAAAATCTTTAGAAGTTCAAAGGTAAATGATTTTCAAAATTCAAAATGACTGTTTTCAAAACAAAGCGAGGATTTTATTTTCATGGTCAGCTATTTCACCTATGGAACTAGAAGTCCACTCAAGTGATCCAAAGCTTGAAAGGAAGTACATTCAGGGCAGCCTTAGTTTTGTTTAGAGCATCAGAAATGTTTTTATGCAAATGAACAGCTGGCTGGACCAGTGCCCTTGCAGGAATTCTGGCAGTAACAATTGCAATGCTGACAGCAAGCGGCAGGACAGGACAGTGAGAACCACGTGACTCCAGATGTGAACTAGAATCTCTGGGAGCTACCACGCATAACCACGGCAGAGGAAGTCGAGGTCTGTGGTCAAGGTCTGTCAGAAAGAAAACCTCTTCAACCCACCAAGGCTGTGACGTCCTTATCCCCATAGTTACCTGGAAAGCTGACCTCCGGGGGGGCTCTTCGTCTTCCTTTTTTAATTCTTCTTCTTCCTCCTCTTCACTATCCGTTTCAAACAAATAGTAATCTCCACTCCTGACCACTAAGTAAAACAAAATATGTACTTATTTCTTGGAAGAAATATGAGACAGTTTGGGGTGTATTTATGAAATGCCCCCCAAAGACACATAAATTGTCCCTCAAAGGCACTGGTGGGGAGGAGGAAACAGGAGATGAGGAGACCTCACTCTGGGCTGAGCTACATGGTCTGCGAAGCACCAGGCCTCATCCAGGCCATGGAGCGGACCTGGCCGCTGCTGGGTTCATCTGGCATTTTCTTCCTTCTTCACAGGAAATTGTACACGGATGCACCAGATCAAGCCTGCAGCAACCAGTTCTGTTACCAAGATGGCCCAGAGGACTGAAATTTATCATCATGTCACAGTTTAGCACTTTGGGACCTCAGACAAGGTCAAAGTGAAGCGGAAGCTTCAGCGCTGTCTGAATGGGTACAAATTGCTATGGCAAAGCTAATCGGGATGATTAGGGACCAGGAGTCACGTGTCACCACCTTCTGCTTCACTTTATACTGTGCAGACACAGGCCATAACACAGGCCGCAAGACATTTGAAAAAGAGTTTTTTTTTTTTTAAATCACACATTATCACGAGGAGGAAATGGGCAAATAACATAAAAAAGAAAAAAAAGAAAGCACAATCACAGAAACACCACCACCACATCTGGCTGTTTCTACTCGTAGGCTAGGACAGAAGGAACCAGGCGGACATGATCCATACGGTTTAGCACTGTTAGGCTTCTGGTCAACAAGGAGCCCCCCAGTTGCTTACTGAAATTTGAGGAGAACTGTACTGACCACAAGGCACAAAGCACAAACCATATGGATGGTCCTTGCCTGGCATTTTCCTTGCAAAGACATATTGTGTCTTAAGCACGGAGGCAGTCTAGAAAGCTGAAATATTCAGAGAGCTCAAGAAGTTTGAGAATGGAATCTTTATCAGTTTGATGACTATTTTATCAGAGAAAAGAGACCCAGCATGTGCATTTCTGATGCTACGAGAACTGTACTGTCACTGCAGGAAAACATATGCATATTTTCAAGTTATATTAGAATTTTCAAATGCTGAGGTGTCTTTTGGATGACATCATGTGATGTCTTTAGGTATCTTCTGGACTTATCCATTGTAAGGTCACAGGAAACCTTGGCTTGTTGAAAATTAGTTGCTGTCACTAAACATGATAGTGAGTAATTTTGCCCATGTTTTCAGACATATCTGAAACCTTCATACATGAAGATGCAGAATGAATGAATTGGGCCTTATATCCTTGAACAGAAGCACTGTACTTTGTTACGTTTATTTTGAAGAAGGAACCAAGCCCAGAGGACTGGGCCCAGGCCTTAGGAAATAAATGCAATTCAACATAAGGTAAGAATAAGCAAGAACGAACCAAAGTCACAGCATTACGTTGGACCGAGATGGAGACCATGAAAGTAATGCTTCAGATAAGCTAAGAGATTTGCTGGAAAGTCACACGGACTTGACGTCACGTGGCCATTTGGTAAATACTGAGATTTCCAGGACTGAACATTTTACCCTCATTATTGGCTCTAAAATCAACGATAGCTTCAACTGTATTCAATCATACCTTCGAGAACTTTTGTTCACGTGGCCACTGAAGTCAGTTTTCATCATGAGTAGTCATACATTGATTTTTATTGCTTGAAAGATATTGCCAATTTATATGTGACATGTGCCATTAACACATTAAAAATGGGAGAAAATGTTTTAAAAATCTCCTATTCCTTTATAAATTGTTGTTGAAATGAAACTTAGAAATAGATAATATTTTCTGAAGTTCTATCTGTTAATAATAAGTAGAGAAGCTCTTATATTTATGTTTGTGAGTTCTGATAGGGGTCCTGCCTCCAGCCTGGGTCCATGTATGTACCGGACACTGATGCTGACAGCTGGCTTTTAAAATCTCACCACCTGTAACACCAGAGACTTGGTCCTGTATTTTAGATATTTGACAACAAAGTGAAGCTTGTCACTGATTCTGCTGTACAGAACTGATGTGGAAACAAGTGTGTCTCACCAGCATGGAAGGTATCATTGAACAGCAATGATGCGATGGTCTGTGTGCACATAGACATGGAACTGGGAGGATGTCACCTATAGAACATGTTAAGAGCACAGATGCTCACCAATAATGTGAACAACACAGCAACATTATTGTATCATCAATAAATTTGCAAAGGGTATTCCAAAGACACTTATTCTTACGCTTGGCACCTCTAAGAAATATTTAAAAGCCCAATGACTCAAGAGATTGGAAAACAGGCTTTCAATAAAGTGCTTCCAAATCTAAAGATAGGTTTTGGAACTCGTCATTGTCTACAAAATAAGCCACACATCAATTCTTTTCCTTTCCTCCTCAGCTTGTAAACAGACATATCTGATTCCAAACTATGAATGACACACACCCCGGCATCATTGCACTGGAAGTCTTATAACGAGGCACAGGTAGTGTAATCCCAGCCTTCAAGAACTTGATATAATGAGGGTGAAATGAATCAGAAACTCTAAAGTCAACAACATTCAGAGGAAGTTCTTTCAAGGATAACCAACTCATAAGGTGGTGATCGAAGACCATATCCAATTCCTTCCAAAATGCAGTGTTTACACAAGCAAAGGAAAGACTCATGATGACCACAGTGGGCACATACCACCAGTTAAAGGACAAAACATCAATATGACACCATTTTGAAATGGATAGGTCTCTCTAAACTAGCAAAGGGCCCTTTAAAAACAGAAAGATCAGCACAGTTTACTTGTGACTTGATAGAAATTGGCACACAGTGTCCGCACAGGAGACTGTTGACATGACTGACACGCCAGCAGACAGTGGGTCACACAGAATTCCAGCTTGAATCTTTGTCTTTTGACTCGAGCAGCAGATGAAATGAAACTCTTCAGAACTCATGGATTTTTTCATGCCATAATGCTAAATTCAATATTTGGGATTACATTTTATTATATCCAGGTATATGGAGCAAATTTTGAATATCGCTTCCTGAAATTGGCTTGCTGATTTTAGGAAATTATTTCTTGGGTGAAAGGAAATCATTTCTTGGTGAGAATTAGGTGAGGGAAAGGATTCTGACTGATTTCCTGCTGATTCTGAACACCATCCTGTTGACATTAGGGATCTTGTGATATTACTTGTCTGATTACACAAGCTGCAGTAATCAAGACAAAATACAAGACATAAAAGTCTGAAGACATTACGAGTAATCTGCAAGATAATGAATAATTATTCAGTATTCTAACAAATTCAAAGTGGGCCAGACTGAAATGGATCATTCCATTAGAATGCCATTGCCAAGAGTAGGTGCTACATCCTTTGTTAAGCGGAGCAGGCATAGCCACTGGATTTTGCAATTACTCACTCATTTCTTTTTTCTGTGATAGAGTGAAACACAGCAACTCTGTATGGCTATCAAGCTCTGCTCTTCCACAACCATCATCTGACTTTGCTCTGAAGGGTTCTGTCCGAGCTCTGGTGACTCTAAGACTACCCACACACCGGGTGTTGGATTTGGAGGGTAGTTTTAGAGCCTTTTTGAAACTGAGGAGGCAGGGTGAGAAAGTAACTGTCTTAAGGTATCCCCATCTTTGTGCTTAATAAATTGCCAACTACCCTTACATGAAAATGGAATCAATGCTCTTGGAATGGCAGGGTGGTGAAAGGGGGCGCGGGGGGGGGGGGAGGTGCTCGTTCGCATTCACACCCAGTGCTTTTCAAAGAGAGTCACGGACATTCCAAATACAGTTGTTCTCTTTAAATTCAGAGTTCCAGGAGGAGCTGAAATGCATTTTCAGTAAGGGTTTTCAGCCATGGAACAAACACACCTCAGCAGAGCTCTGGACCTCAGAATCCGATAACAAAGCCATCAACCCCTCTTCCCTCTCTGAGCCCATGGGTGGTGCTCAGGAACACGTAAGCCACATGGTAGTCGGCTGATTGCTCTGGAAGATTCCATCTGTCAGGCTCAGAGACCCACAGAGATCACAGTGTTTCTCCCCTCTGCCCCTCCTATCAAGTCACAAGCATCAAACCATGCATGGAACACACAGGTCATGGGGACGCCTGAATTCTGGTCAAGGATATAAGGGTTAGAATCGATGAAATCATAAGAGGATCGAGAAAAACCTACTGGAAGCATGATCAACCCAAGGCCGCCACCACTGCTTTTTTTTGCCCTTGGTTTTCTGTTTGTCTGCTTCTCCTAAAATAAAATATGTCCAAATATTAATTCTCAGGAAGTGAGAAAACAAACTTTGAAAACCACGCTTTAACAACTCAACTGTCAAAATCTAGACATATTGCAAAAGTATACCCGAGGTCAGGAAAAGAAATTCTACTGACTCTGAACATTTACGTGGTTCAGCAGTCAATTCCATAAGGTAAATATTCAGTATTCTATTAACAGAATGCCACGTTTTCACTTTCTTTTTTAGTGACTGAGGGCATATAAAAAGTATAAGAAAAGGATTATCTGTCAAAAATGCATCCCACATTGAATTTTCCATAGAATTAACAAAAAGAAGTACCATCAGATATTATAGAAAAATTTAGTGGCAAATAATTTGCTAAAATACATACATTCCAATAACCAGAAATATCTTGTGATCATTTTAATGCATGGTTGGAAAAATATCAATTTACTGTTGATAAATAGATAGTATGCACTGGAAGAATACCATGTATTATTTCTCCATTCCCTTCAAATAGAAAAGCATGCAAGCATCTTTAAGAACTTTTAAACTTAACTGGATATAACAAATCTATAATTAGATACAATAAATATGTATTTCATCTCAAGTTTCATTGGAACAGACCATAATTGAATATTTTAACTACTGTTATTCAGGGGCCTCTGTATTTAATTTTTGTATAAAATTTATAGAAATCAAAGACAACAGTAAACTACATATCTAAATATATTCCCTAAAGGAACAAATGAAGCCAACTCATCCTATTTTCTTCAGAAGCACATGTCCGTGAAATGGAAGCTAGTTTATATTAAAGTCATCTTGCTAAATATGGTGCTATTCATAAAGTCATGGATTTATTAAATATGTACTTTCTGAAACAAACACATTCCACCCAAAATTGGAACATAAAATTAGAATGAATACTAATGCTATTTCACAGCCCTACCCTATTTCATGTTTTTACTCAACATCAAGGTACTCAGTCAAGAAGGAAATATTTCAACATACTCTCGTCATCCTCTTCAGAAAGTTTTCGGAGATCTTGGCCTTCCCCCGACTCCTGGGTCAAGCTCAGCATCCTCTCCTTACCCTTTTTGTATTTCTGTTGCCTGGCCTTGATGCGGTCCATCCTGAACAACAAAATAGCAGCAGCAATGCCAAGAACACACCCACAGTTACCTACACACTTATGCACACAGCCTACACCCAGTTACCTTTACACTTTTATGCACACAGCCAAAATCATGGATGGAGTGGCAATAGTTGGGACTTATGAATGATTGCTTGTTAGCAACAAGTGTCTCCTTGTTTCTTTTATTCTCCCAGGTTTTGCATTCTTCTTTAAAAAAAAAATACTGTCTACCTCATGTAGTCGTGAAGATCAAGTGAAAAGACGTATAAATGTAAGAACTGTTTTGTAAATAGCAAGTTGCTACTCAAACATTCTCGAGTGTTCTATCAGACCCCACGACTCTTCTGTGTGTCCCATCTAATCTCTTATTGGATCTGGGAAAATGTTGTGTTGTAGCTCTTTGTCTGTTTATTCAGGAAGTCTATTCAGAAACTGCAGTGTTGAGCTTCATCTCCCACATATGCCCTCTTGAAAGATATCATTTCTTTTATTTTTTTTAATTAAAAAAAAAATTTTTGGCCACGCTGTGCGGCATGTGGGATCTTAATTCCCAGATCAGGGATCAAAACTCTGCCCTGCCCCTGCAGTGAAGTCTGCTGGACCACCAAGGAAGTTCTAAAACACTTCACTTCTTGGTTTCTTAAAATTCTAAATGTATGGCCCAAGTTTTAAAACTAATTTAAGTGACATTTCTGCTTTGGGCAGCTTAAATAATATTTTCTTTATTTGTCTTTAGCAATGATCATTGCCTTCATTCTTTTTTTATTCTGACTTCTCATTTAAGGAAATGGAAAAATCCAGTGATGTAAATTATACTAAGAGGTCTCACTTATGGGAAATTAGGAACACATACTACATTACTTTGCCAGCAAAGGTCCGTCCAGTCAAAGCTATGGTTTTTCCAGTAGTCATGTATGGATGTGAGAGTTGGACTATCAAGAAAGCTGAGTGTCGAAGAATTGATGCTTTTGAACTGTGGTGTTGGAGAAGACTCTTGAGAGTCCCTTGGACTGCAAGGAGATCCAACCAGTCCATCCTAAAGGAGATCAGTCCTGGGTATTCATTGGACGGACTGATGAAGCTGAAACTCCAATACTTTGGCCACCTCATGCGAAGAGCTGACTCATTTGAAAAGACCCCGATGCTGGGAAAGATTGAGGGCAGGAGGAGAAGGGGGCTACAGAGGATGAGATGGCTGGATGGATGGCATCACTGACTCGATGGGCATGGGTTTGGGTGGACTCCGGGAGTTGGTGATGGACAGGGAGGCCTGGCGTGCTGCGGTTCATGGGGTCACAAAGAGTCGGACACGACTGAGCGACTGAACTGAACTGAACTGAACTACATGTGGGTTCAAATTTGCTATTTCTCTAGAGCCGATTTAGATAGCTAGAAACAACAATAGCAGTAGCTATACCATATTGTACTTTCATTATATATATTTTATATAACTCATATCTTTGATTATGAAAATAACCATGCCATGGGATAGTGTGATTCATACTGACAAATATTTTTTGCACAGGCAAAGAAGCTGGGAGATGAGGTCAGCATGGAATGAACTAGTCTTAGAAACTCAGGGAACTTTCCTGGTGGGCTGACAGAGTCTCTCCATTTTCCTGGAAAAGTGGCTAAGTTTTGAATTCTATGGCCGTCAGCTCTTAAACCTGGTCCCAAACATGTGAGGCACTAGCCTTCCACAGAAGTTCCACTTACTGCTAGAGATTTCACTCCAAGAAAATAATTATTTTCAGTGGGCTAATTAAATAAAAAGACTTCTCAGATCTCCTGGGTGGAGTTAGTCCATTACTTGAGTTCTCCAGGATGGCGTGGTGGGACAGGAGGCTGTGAGCTGGACATGGAAATGTGGGTGTAGTTTTAGTGCCACCTCTGGTTAGTTGTGGGTTTTAAGTCATTTACTACATGCATCAGCAGCTTCTCCCCAGACTGGACGTATTCTCTCTAAAGATCCTTCTGAAGTAAGAACCCATGTTTGTTCGCTGCACCCACAGACACGATGGACTTCTCTCTGAGTTAGAGTCGCTGGGAATGACCCTGTCTCATTCACTAGCTTGTTTAATATTTACCAGGATCAGGCAGAACCGAGTCCTAATCTAAAACAGGAAACTGGAATTCAGAGAGTTCAGAAACCTGCTGGGGGCTCCAGAAGAAGCATCTAAACTAGGATCTGACACTGGTCTTGCCCATGGAAGCTCCTCCCCTTGCTCCCACTCCCCTGCATCCTCCAATTTCCATGAAAATTGAGTGACAATTTCCACAACAATTGAGTGACAATTTCCACATCACTCAACATGGAGCAAACACCTTGGCAGGTGTGAAGGTCACCACAAATGGCTTCCTCGGGGCTTGGGGCTCCCTGGGAGCCAGAAGCTGGTGGGACAGGATCAGGCAAACCCCAAATGAAAGGGAAGCGTCCTTACTGCCTCTTCAGCTGGTCCATGGACTTTTTCTCCTCCTCGATTCTGGCCTTCACAGCCTTCACAATGGTGGCCTGGAAAAGCTCAGCCCCTCTAAAGGAAAGCCAGAAACAGAATGAATGAGCATTTTTATTGGTATTGGCCACTTTCCCTGACAACGGTTACTAAGGGAGAGAAAACATTTTCTGGGGTGGGGGCTGCTGCCTGGAGTCTCTGGGCTGGGGCCTGGGGTCCCAAGTCCCATAGAAGCCCCATTCCTGTGGACAGACTCACACAGCCTCCAGCATCCCCTGGGGAAAGGGGCTCCTCCAGCTACACTCTGAAAAGTAACAGGTGAGTATGTATTTTTCTATCTTCTGGAGTTTCTCCTTAAAATGGAGGTGGCAGGGATTGGGAAATATGGACTAGACTCTGGATCAACATGGTCTCTGCTTCTGTTCTGACTCAGGAGGCTCTAAGGAGCTACTCCAGGACTGAGGTCTGGACCTAGGGGCTCAATGTCCAGTATGTCTTTGAACTTTGAGGGTATCCCAGTCCTGGTAAGGTGTAACTCCCTCCAGAGTCTTCCTCTTTACTCTTCTGTTCTAGATCTTAAAGCCTTGGATCACTTTTCCTGGAAGGAAAGTGTCTTAATTTCTTGTGGGTTCTACAGGCAAGCTCAGACCGCAGGCCGGGTGCAATGTCACTTCCCGGCAGGTTTCTTAGGAGAAACCCCTTGAGTCCACAGCCTGACCCACCTGGATGCTAGGATCTGTGAGGCTTTTATATCTGCCACCACATGCAGGAAATAGTAACTCATGAACACTCTTCTCTGCAGCAGGAGGAAGGCAAAGCATATGCTGTCCCAAATGATTCCTGCCTCCCCACTGGGCAGTTTACACGAGGAGTCATCATCAGCTGGGGGAGGGGAAAAGAAAAAGAAAAAAATTAAAATGAATACCCATTTTCATTGTTATTTTATAAGCTCTGTGTTATCATCACAGACATATGAGCAAACTTCCAAGGCATTGAGTACCTATGAGTGGATTTGCAGCCAAGGGCACAAGCTTCAAGTCTAGTAACAGCACTAGTTCATAAGGCTGACCACAAGTGAGCTCTGGATACTCTAGGGCTAAGGAGGAAAGGCCAGGGAGAAGTCATATCTGAATGTCCCAACGCCAGAGGGAATCTCAGCACAAATCAAGACGTGTTCTGAGAATGGACTCTTCCCAGGGTGGCCAGCAGAGCAGCACAGTCTACTGGAAGAAGAGATGCCAACAGCATGTCTGACCCCAAATCAGAATAAGCTCTAGCACCTTCTTCATCCTCCGACCGGAAGGCAGGGCAGAGCAGGGGAGGGGGTGGTGTGGGTGTTGTGGGTGGGGGAGCACCAGGTTCCAGGCCCAGGGCAGAGGACAGTGGTGCTGTCCAGGGTTCTGACACAAGCGGCACAGGGTGGGAACGAGAGTTTCGCCTCCATCAGGGAGGCAGTCTAACTGCAGACACCCTCTTATTCCTCCCAGCTGTCCACCCGGTGGGGTTTCTCTGAGCTTCGGGGTGGGGGGTCTGCAGGCAGAGCTCCTCTGATGACCAAGATGCTCACTGCAGCAGCCACAGGTGTGTGTGGGCATTTGTGACCCTTCCCATCATAAACACAGGAAGTTGAGGGAGTTGGTAAAGGCCTGCTTGGGGAGGGGGACAGGACATTTGTAGAAGAAGATCAAAGAAAGATTATCTTGGGGGTGGGGGTGTCCTGACCACAGATAGCCTGGCAGCACCAGCCCACAGCTCCAAGAAGACTCTGAGTTGGGCGTCCCTTCATCTCCCTCCTTCAGAGGCTTTGGCCAAGATGTTTAAATTAGAACACTACCTCTGCCTTCCCTTCTCTGTCCCTGTTCCCAAATCTGCTTTTCATACTCACGCATTTTGTAGCCCTTGACTGTGCAGGCCAGGCTGAACGCTTGGATCAACCAGCAACTATTTTGAACCAATTTTTCAATATAGCCACATGCTCCTATCTGAAAAACAAATGGGAAAGGAGTATCCTGAAACTCTGCACCCAGAAAACAAGGTTGATGTTTTGCAATCCCAATACGTGCAAGAATTCCCCACAGCTCAGTGCTCTGATGTCTCCCCAAATCCCGTCCCACCCAGTAAAGTGCTTGATGCTTCACTTCCGGGAGTTAAACCTGAGGAGCAAGGAGGAGAAGCCACAGCATGGTGCTCTCTGCACTGGGAAGGGCCTCTCTTTTCAAAGAGGATACTTAGAGCATAATAAGCCTGACTCTGCAATAGCCAATGGGTGAGCACTAATCCAGGACTCAGACTTGGGCGGAGACAAACTTAGACAGCATATTAAAAAGCAGAGACATCACTTTGCTGACAAAGGTCCATATAATCAAAGCTATGGTTTTTCCAGTAGTCATGTATGGATGTGAGAGCTGGACCATAAAGAAGGCTGAGCACGAAGTATTGATGCTTTTGAATTGTGGTGCTGGACAAGACCCTTGAGATTCCCTTGGACAGCAAGGAGATCAAACCAGTCAATTCTAAAGAAAATCAACCCTGAATATTCATTGAAAGTACAGATGCTGAAGCTGAAGCTCTAGTACTTTGGCCACCTGATGTGAAGAGCCGGTTCATTGGAAAAGACCCTGATGCTGGGAAAGATTGAAGGCAGGAGGAGAAGGGGACAACAGAGGATGAGATGGTTGGATGGCATCACTGACTCAATGGACATGAGTTTGAGCAAACTCCCTGGGTGATAGTGAAGGACAGGGAAGTCTGATGTGCTGCTGTCCCTGGGGTCTCAAAGAGTTGGACATGATTGGACAACTAAACAGCAACAACAGCAAAGTGAAGACCAGGTCTGAAACGTGGGTTTACAGGATGAATGAATAAATGAGTGGATTCCATAGTCACACACTTTCCAGGAACAGCTGTCGGGAGGGATCAGCTCCCAGGCGATGGTCTCTGCCCATCGGACTGGCTTCAGGAGAAAAGATGACCTCCTGTCCTGTCTTATCCCCCGCCTGACAACTCTCCACACCACCCCACAGGCAAACATGCACTGCTGTAGTCCAGCTGAGGAATAAAAATCACTTTTACTACCAACTAAAAACTTAGCTATTCTCATGGACTAGAGAAAAAATGATTTCTTCAAATACACACTCATAGTTACATAGACTTGGATTCCCCAGACCTCTAAACACAGCAACGCATGTGCCTCTTCTGACTCAAAGTCAAATGCTTTCCAGGAGAATTGCCTGGCGAGCTCATCTTTAAGCGCTAGGAAGGGGGAGAAGCAGGCAGCTGTACATCACTGTTATTTTACTTTTATTTTAATTAAATTTTTAATTGGAGGATACTTGCTTTACAATATTGTGTTGGTTTCTGCCATACATCAACATCAACCAGCCATAGGTATATGTATGTATCCTCCTTCTCAAAACTCCTTCTCACCCCCCACCCCATTCCACCACTGTTCTTCTAACACTCTGTCAGTTACAGCCATGAGCAGCATGCTGGGATTGAGTTTAAATCAGAGCTGGAGGTGGATTAACTCCTTCAGCTCCTGAAAAGTCATTGTTAATTTCCTGACACAATAAATAGCTTAAAAGGTATCTTTGTGGCCTAAAAGATTTCACATGACTCTGGGATGATGCATGGGCAGTTTATCTACCAGGGAGGGGCCACATTGTGGCCTGGAAAGCAGAAATTTAACAGAGAACCGGACATGTTCTGTGGACAGGAGGTGTTCGCCTCAACCCTGAACTATCTTAGCTGTTTTTAAGTCAAGACCCCAGTGCTTAGAGCAGCCATGAAGCTCCCGTGTCCACCTGCGCATCAGGCACCATAAAACACCTGCACCTTCCCATCTGTACCCTACACCGTGTCATGGAAAATCTCACCCATTCTATCAATATCTACACTTGCATGGAGCTTTCCTGGTAAGAGAGTCGGTTTCAGCCAACATGATATAATTTGTGAAGACATCACATGACTGTTTCAACGCATAAAGGGCCATGTGCAGCCTGTCCTGAAGAGATACCCAGTCGTTCCTCAGAAGGGATAGATTTTAATTGAGAAAATACATTTTAAAGGTTTTTTTCCCTACAAATATATATCCTCTTGTCCTTGAGACGGTGGACATGAGCAAAAAGGATTCTGCTTAAAATGGCAAAACAAGGAGTAATAAACGGTCCTTTCAATCCTGACTTTGCCAGCATCCTATCTCAGGCTTTTAAGAGAGCAGCATGAGGGGCTGAGGGCTTTCAGTAACCACTGAACGGGTCGTTTGCTCTGAGGCTGGGACCACAAATGTGTTACACGTCGCAAGCCACTTACCGACAGTATGTTTTTCATCGTGATCACGAAGATGTTGTAAGCGATCAGCCAGTCCCAGTAGCGCAGGATGCTCTTGATAGGTTTCAGCAGCAAGTCACCCCCGAAGAGCAGGAAGTAGAAGCAGGCCACCAGGTAGCCCATGCAAAAGATGCTGATGCGGGTCGTCCCGGTGATGAAGATGATGGTGAGCACGAACCAGAAGAGGTAGCTGAAGATGACCACCTTGGACATATCCAGGTACGACCTGGACAACGAAACCAAGAGACCACACAGATTGCAGCACAGACCAAGTCGGGAGGTTCTAGTAGTCGAGGAAGGGAACATGTTCACACCTCCTCCTCCTGACTCTGCCTGGAGGCACAGGCCAGACGGGCACTCTGATCGCCAGCTGGTCCACGGGCAATCCTCATCCAGTTAGTGATGGACAGAGCAGTACTTTGTGAAAATGCCCTGTGCACTTTTATTATCATCAAACTGGGGCCAAACTTCCCACAAGCAGCAACGTTCTCTGCCTAGTACCTGAAGAGTCAGACACGACTGAGCAACTACCACTTTCAGTTTTTTACGTGTCGACATGGAGCTCGCAGGCTCTGTCAGCATTCTCTCTGCACCTCCCTGGGCCGAGCCAAGGTCCCTTCTGTGGGACCACTCCTCACTCTGCAAACAGGCAGAGGCTCGGGCACCGTCCTCCCCCAGTGATGGAGCTCCAGGAGCTTCCCCAGCTGGGTATCGGCTGACAGACATCATGCCTACAAGCCGCAACCCGTCTGGATTCATTTGCTCAGAGTCTCTAGGCTTTGGAGGCTTTGCTTTGGTTGTTTCTCTTCCCAAGTTTGGGGAGAAGCACAGAAGCACCAATTGTGCATCAGATACTTGATAACTGAGTTGTTATTTTGTGGGAGCTCTCAAGTTGTCTCTGATAAAATACGTGCTACGCTGTTTTCAGTGTGGTTAGGGAATAAGTGGTCCCTAGAAGAACGCTGGTGATGGACAGGGTGATGGAGTTGATAATGTACAGGGAAGCCTGGGATGCTTCAGTCCATGGGGTTGCAAAGAGTCGGACATGACTGAGTGACTGAACTGAACTGAGAAGAACACTGTCACAGAAGTGGACTTTTGGACTGTACTCTTCTTAGACTAAAATACTCAACACTTTTGAATAGTTCCATGATTTTTCTCTAAACTATGTTTTACTCATCCTTGATGTCACACGCACTGGAGAGTGTATAACATGTGGGTGTTTCTCAGCAACCCACAGTCACACAGGTAACGTCAGTGATTCAGTCCTGGTGTGGGATCTGAACGCCCACAATCCTCCCAATATGTATGACTTGAAGTCGGCGAAACTAGGCTGCTGGCATGTTTGAGTGTGAGTGTGTGTGTGCTTGTGTGCACGTGTTTGTGCATCGTGTGCTTTCCGTCCTTTTCCCTTCCAGGCCTGCAGCTGTGAATCCCCCTGCAGGAGCCCCGGTCCTCACTCCTCAGCCTGACCTGCTTTGGGTTCAGAAATCATAAAACTAAGCCTGTGGGAACAACATGGAAACGCCAGCCAACACGCCCTGGGGAGGACCGCCAGGGCCCCTGGGAGTGCTTGAGGCCCTGGTCATGTCCATGGAGGACGGAGAATAACAAGGAGGTTTGGTCTCCAGACCACCAAGCAGTCTGGCCCTGGGATTCTTGGCTTCATGGTGTAATCAGTGGGTTAGCGCCCAGGAAAGGCAGGGGAGCTGGAGGCACGGGCTTGGGGGTCGCGCCTTCCCAGGGGCTGCCCATGGGCAGCCGCGTTACCGGCAGTGGATGAAGTCGGGCACAGGGTTGTGCTGGCTGAACGAGGCCGCGTCCAGGTTCATGCAGATCTCCACGTTGTCACCCGCCACGATCCGCACAGCAGCCTTATTCTCGTCCTCAAAGATCTGCCGTTGCAGCGAGGCACACAGGAGTAGCATGAAATCATCTGGTGGAACAGAAGCTTCTGTGGTCTGGCCTCATCCTTCCAGCTACCCTGTCCAACCTGTGGGTCTTTGTCTGCGGTGGCAGCAAGAAGCAACCACTTCCCCCAGGACCAGGCCCGCCCCCTATAGCCTCTCTCCTAGAAGCTGGGTGCATACAGGTGTGTGGGGCTGGATAGGAGGGGTGTGTGGCAGGAGATAAAATTACTAAAGTGAAAAAAGTGTTTGGAATGCTAACACAGTATTAACTCTGCAGACAAAACAGGGCCGCCAGGAGCCGCTAGTGGCTGGTGATGCTGATGCATGGAAGCCAGGACTGTACGTGCAGGGGTGCCATGGGGGGTGGCAGGAATGCACCACCAGGGGAAAGATGAGCAGGCGGGACCCCAGTGCCCCACTTACACACGAGGAACACGGGGTTGGGCCGAACGATGAAGTCAGGGAAGTATAGCCACTTGACGATGTTGTCATTGAAGCTGGCGCCCTTGAACCTCCAGGGGTAGTCTGCGGGGGGTGGGGGGGAGGAGCCGGTCAGGGAGCCCCTCATGCCATTGAGTTCACCCCTCCCAGTGCCGGTGCTGGTGGTGGGGACTCACCTCGGCAGGGGGCAGGGGGGATGCCGATGCAGATGAAATACTGGAAGGTGATGATGCAAGCCAGGAAGCAGCAGTACTTGGGCCAGATCTCGGCAATGGCCTTCCTCCTGCGCCGGTACAGGACGGCAATCAGCCAGCAGGCGTGAATCATGGCGTAGAAGTCCATGCGCTGGCCGATCACGTTAACTGACATGAGGAAACAGGTCTGCGTGAGGATGAAAGAGGCAGAAAGTCGGCTTTACAGGGAAGGGGAGTGGCATTGGCAGGCAGCCCCCAGGGGTGGTGGAGACCCGTGTTCCTGGGGCCAGACCCTGGATGAGTTCTTTACTCTGCCTCTGCAATATGTTTTCATCATGAAGACAGAAGACTGACCAGGTGGCTATCAATAAGAATCACTGTTTCAAGTACTGAGGGCAGGCCTCCCACACTATTCAGGTCAAAACAGCGTACTCTGGCTGAGGTCATACATTCAGAAGGCACTGAACAGACATCTGTAAGACTGGGCATCCTGAGAAGCCATGTTCATGGCTGCAGAGCAGGGGACAGACACTGAGTCCTGGAGACTCTCCACCAGGCCAGGGAACCCTGCCATGGAAGTTCCTCCCCCACCCCCCCGGATCCCAAGGAGACAGAAATCAGGGCATGGAGACGTGTCACAAAGCCCTAGTGGCCACCTGGCCGAAAGCAGCCGCTGGAATTTTCAGAGAAAAGAGCAAGAGAACAGGTCAGCAAGGAAACTCACCTCCAGACCAAACTTGTAGAAGAAGTAATTGATGAAATACTTGGCACAGTTAACAAGTCCATCATCCAGCTGGAGTCTTGTGATGTTGTGGAAGATAGTTTTAGACACGGGGGTTGAGAGGTTGTTTCGACCTCGGTAGTACTCCTGATGGCGGTAGATGGTGACCTCAAAGGCCAGAATGGCCAGCATCAGCAGGTTGTTCTAGAAAACAAGGAAAATACACATGCTGTCACGTGGTCATTTACAGTCTCCTCAAAAAGCCATCTCATTTCACAGTGGGTGTCTAAAGGGACAGTGTGTGATCAGATCCCACATCCATGAAACAGTCTTGACTTTAATGCTCATTTTCCCTGTTTTGTGGTAACAAGGGTGGAGTCATCTCCAGTGTGCAAATCAGGCTAATTTTCATGATAACAGGATTTAGAACCTCTACACCAATGACTGGAGATGGTTACGCCAGATCCAGAAAAAGTACCACCGAACCAGACAGGTGGGTCCAGTTATTCGGAAGGGTTGTCCAGCCTTCTTTGCAGCTAAATGTGAGAAACCCTTTTACAGCATCCTACAGGGACCCCGGGAAACAGACTGAGCTGCAGACTGGTGCTCAACTTGGCAAGTTTTGAACACAATACCTCTGAAAGCTGGATAGAGGGAGCAGTAGAGTGAAAAATATGCTAATCATACTACAAAATAATAATATAAAACAGGTAACATTTATGTGCCAGACACTATTCTAATCACCCCTTTCAAATATGAGTTGGTTTTATCCTTGTAACAGCTCTTAACGGTAGACATCATTTTTATGTTACAAACAATATCAGTCATATGAGCAAAAAACCAGAAAGCTACACCAAGAGAGAGAGGAGATGCTTAGTACACTTTCAGATTCCAGAGGTTGAGTACAAAGGCTTTAATTACATCATCAGCTTAATCCATCAAAGTAAAATGCTCAAACTATCCATCAGAGTAACATGTGAATAATTTGAACTATATTGCTTTCCTTATGTTTGTTACAACTATTTGCAATCAGAATTCATTTTTCAAAGACATGCTCTTTATATGTGGCTACTTCTAAACATAATAGACACTGCTGATTAAAATTTGTAGAATTTAGACAGCAAACATTTCTTGTCATGCTACACTTACTTCTCAGAAATTACTCTGACCGTTTAGTGTAATTTACTCAGTATTTTTTCTTTGTGCCTACAAGACATCATTCTATGTATCCTGTTTTAAAGTTTGCTTTTGTTTTTTTCAACATTACAATATGTTTTGGATATCTTTCAGCGTCTGAGAATATTATCAATCTGCCTCAGTCTTTGAGAAGTTTCCTAACATTCCAGTGAATATATTTGTCATACTCTATTCAACGAATCTCAAATTACTCAGCTGATTTCTTTTCAGCACAATTCAATACCGATTTTAATACTCAGCCGTGTGTTTTGGAGGTGACTGCAAACCCCATGTAAGGAGATGAGGCTGTTCTCAAAGGTGAGGTGAGCGGTCTCCAGGGAAAGGGCTGCAGACGTGAACTTGGCAGAGGCAACGCTAAGGATGAGGAAGCCTTACCCTCAGGTAAACAAGCAGAGGAGACGACTTCCTGAGGCCCACCCATTCCGTGGGGTCGATGGGTGCGCTGTAGAGCAGAGACTTGTTCAGCTGGTGCAGAGGGATGTTCGTCTGGTTTTCATTTGGCTGAAAAGAAAAGAGAAAGGGTAAGAGATGGCCCCACAGTCAGGAGAGTTCAGACTAGTCTCCCTCAGCTTTGAACTAAGGGACTCAGGGATGGGGAGGGAGGACCCACTTCAGGGGGAGTTAGCATCAGGAGAGACGGGGCCAGGACACCTCCGACTCACTGAGCCGATGAAGGCCTGATGGCGAGGGCTGGGGGACATGGGTCCCCCAAGGTCTGCCTCCCTTCCCTGAAGGCCAGGCAAGGAGACCCTCCATCTCCGAGGCTCACCAACGAACAGTTCACAGAGAAGTTCTCAGGCTTGATGGTCTGCAGCTGGTACAGCATCTTACAGACGATGATCACACATGTCCAGACGGTGCAGACGCTGGAAGCCAGACGGCGGAGCTTGGCGTATGGCAGAGCAAAAGCCCAGGAAATCAGAAACACGTAGTTGAGCAGAGATACCTGAGAACGAAAAATTGGAAATGGGGACAAAAATATGTCGTATGGCACAACATCTAAAAACCTAGCTGCTTTTAGACAACTTGACTGATTCAGTTCCTCTGAGCTGGGCAAAGGCTGGCTGAGCTCCTCGTATGTACAAGAAATGGCTTTGGGTGTTAAGATATACATCTTGTATGCAGACAGGTGTACAACCAGGTGATGTTAAGTAACATCGCAGCAGGAAACTGCAGAGGTGAACAGGCTTCTGGGAGAACACCCAGGGGGTCCTCGGCCCAACCTGGAGCTTCAGGAACCTCTCCTGGGAGAACACGCCTGAGCAGTGCCCTCAAGCTGTGAAGAATTCAGACATACCCACGCTGGGTGGGCACGTGGTGCACAACCACGTCCGTGAGTCAGCATCCATCTCCGCCCCACCCGCGCTCAGTGTGGGGACCTTAAGTCCAAGCGGCCTGAGGCTCCAGCTGGAGCAGACGCCTGGCTGGGTCTGGCCTGAAGATGGAACGGCGTCACTTGCCTCCTTCACGGACACCCAGATGATGTAGGAGGACACGATCTTGACGATGTGCAGCTCCAGGATCCACCACAGGAACGTCTGCAGCTGGTGGAAGCCCTCCAGGAACCGCAGAAGCAGCACCGTGAGGCGGTCGATCACCAAGTGCCACTTGTCCCTCAGATCTGCAAGGCAGGGCGTGTGACTATGAGCGGAGGCCTGGCCTGTATGGATCGTTCCCTTGTCCCTCAGATCTGCAAGGCAGGGCGTGTGACTGTGAGTGGAAGTCTGTCCTGTACTCATGGGTCCCTTGTCCCTCTGATCTGCAAGGTAAGGCGTATGCACAGCTGTGAGTGGAAGCCTGGCCTGTACAGCTCATTCCCACAGTTTTCAGCTCACTGCCAGGGTCAAGTATATACCTGAGCATATATTGAGTATATATTTTATTATATACTTATATATTGAGTATATATTTGATTCACTTGGAGCAAGTCAGTGGTTGGTTTCCTCCACCTGTGAGTCAGCATCTGAGTGGCTTCTGGGTGGGTGGCTTACCTGACGTCTCCTCCTCCTCTTCGTCCTCCTCATCCTCGTCCTCGCTGTCCCTGCCGGGCTCACCCTTCTTGGCTTTTGCAGGGCATCCCCCCCGCATCTCCTCCCCAGGCCCAGCCAGCTGCTTGACCTCCGCCACCTCCAGGCTGGCAGTCAGCTTCATCATGGCGAGGTCCGGAAGGCTTCCTTCGGGGTGGGCCAGCCTGTCGGCAGAGAGCAGCTGATTAGGGAGGGAAGGGCGTCAGGAGCTGAGAGCGAGGGGCACGTGGAGGAGGATGAACAAAATGGAAGTCTCTACGCAGCCTGGCGTGTGGGCTTGTTAGCATCCGGTTGCTTTTTATTTTTTAAAGCTCTTTCTAAAAAATGAACTGTAAACTCAGGTTTGGTGAACTCTTCCAATTCAGGTTCTAGTGATGAGTCAGTCATGAGAGCTATCAACACCTAAACTTGACATTTTTTCCCGCAGGAGAAAATGGTCAGAGTTTAGGATGGAGAAGCATGAAATGGCATCATGTAGAGCAAGCATTTCATGGCTTCACAGGGGGACTTACTCATTGTGGTGGATTGGTAATTTTTTCTTGATGCTGCTCAAAGTAATGGAAATATAAAGGAAAAAAAAAAAAGGAGATGAGAACAGAAGAGAGTTATAAGGAGAGTCAGAGATCACACATCATGCTACAGTCATCTACTATCGCATTCCTGTATGCCAGGTGCAGGGGCCCTAATGTCACGTGCATTCCAGGATGGCGGCCACAGCGTGCTTTGACTGAGAGCCCTGAGCCGGGCAGCTGATCTAAGAGTGGACGGCGTTGCAGTGGTGAAGGGCAGGACGCAGAGACTGCTAAGGCAAGTCAGGTCATGCTTTCTTAGAAACACAGCAAACCATCCCCTAGGAATCAAGTCATTCACAGTTTAAGGAGGGATTTTTTTTTTTTTTAATTCTTAAATAACGTGTAATGTCAGTCAACTTTGCATGAACCAATGTCATCCTGTGGCCATCTGAAGCATATGCAGTGGATGCAAATGCTTCCTGGGGTAAGAAGCCTGCATCACATTCCACCCTCGGGCACCAGGTGAGCTGCGGGACCATATCTCCTGAGAAGAGTGTGGGAGCCTGGCTGAGGGTGTGCAGCCTTAGGGAGCTCAGCAACTCTTGGGGGTCCAGCTTAGTTCACAGCAAATAGTAATGAGTATGATCTTGCTCCTCAATTTTTAAAGAGTATATCTTTTTATTCATATTCAAGTGAATGTTTGAAGGAACATTTGTGGGCAATAAAGTAGACATTAGGAAAAGGCCTATTACAGATAATGCAGGTAGCCCTCCTCATTTACAATAATTTATTCATTTCAGCCTGACTGTCACAAGACAGACACTTAATAATGTTATCATATCTGTAATACTCTGAGTATTATCTGTGATATCATATCTGTAATATCTGTAATTGGCTCTGAGACAATTTCATTTCTCTGGAATTTTACTTTTTTTTTTTTCAAAATGAAGAAGTTCGGCTAGATAAAAATCTCACATGCAACTTGTTGGTTTTGTATTTAAAACGCCTGTGATATTGGAGAACTGTGGTCAAGATTCTGCATTGCCCTTGGCCTTTCAGAGAGGTTCCCCTTCAAAAGCAATTCCTTTTAGCTATGTCAAGCAGATAGATCACAGAATGTCAGAAACAAATTGCTAATTTAGTGAACAAAGAATGTTCTGAGGTTGGTGGAAGAAAGTGTGCTGACATGTACTTGCATATTTTCTTTTTCTTTTCTTCTGTTTTTGGATACATGCGTACATATAGCTGATTCACGTTGTTGCACCGCAGAAAGTAACACAACATTGTAAAACAACTATACTTCAAAATATAAATTAATTAATTAAATCGTATGATCCAAAAAAATTCACCTTTCAGTTTGGCTTTGATGATCCACATTATAGCCAGATTTCCACAACATTATTTTCCATTTGTATGTACTTGCTTATTTTCTTAAGCTAGATAATTCACCTGAGAAAATCTGTGTACACAAAATGCCCCTGGATGAAAGTATTTTCAACACACGGTTGGAGTTTCTACTTTGAAAGACACTGTATGAATCCTTTCATTGTGCTTTCGTTTTTCTCATAGCGTTTTTCGAGACAATCCAGAACAATGTTAAAAGCATGCTCTTTGGAATAAAAAAGATTTATATTCAAGCCTAAACTAGACATCTTACTAACAAGGAGAAGTTGTAAAGCTCCTTACTCTCTTTTATTTTTTAAAAAATTTTATTGAAATATAGTTGATCTACCATGTGTTAATTATAACAATGTGATTCAGTTACACATGTACACAGGATCAGGTGTAATGGCCCTGGTTTGTGTATATGTAGGAGAACTAACCATTGCGCCTGTTAAAATATTCTAAATCAGTCTGTTTACAAATTCAGTTGGAACTTCCTGCAATTTTTCACACCATCGGAATTTTATCAGTCAGCCACTGTCCTTAACACAGCTCTCAAATCTTGTAAGGTCAAGTTTAAATTGTGATCGACCCAGAAGTCGGATTTAGGTATGTCCCCTCTTGCATCAGAACTCCCATCTACCAACACATTGTTCTCCTTATTAAATAGCACTGAGCATACAGAAATAAATTTGGGGAGGAAGAAAGCTTCTTACTCAATAAAAGGTTCACCCTATCATTCTAGTCAAGAGAAGTCCCTTCAAAACCGGACACACTTCACGCGCAGCCTTTCAGAAGCACACACACTGTGCAGGGAGAGAGGGCTTGTTAGGTCGAGTGCTCCCTAGGGCACAGCTCTGACTTTTCTTAAAATGTGGGCATTCAGACAAAAATGAGAGTTCACGGGAAAGAAGATTGAGCTAAGGGTAGAATGCTTCAAGTTTTTAATTATTTTAGATGACTGCATCTAGGTCATTCTGAGAACTCCTGAGTCAGTTTAGGGTTGATGGGTATACATTTTTCCTCAAGAGGAAAGCAGGGGGCCAATTCTGTACCATCAGCATCCTTGGCACATTGGTTCTAGGACCCCTATGGACACCAATACCTGCGGGTGCTCAAGTCCCTTGTATAAAATACTATAGTATTTGCTTGTAACCTATGCACATCCTCCTATATATATTTTTTCCTCCTATATATTTTAAATGATCTCTAGCTGACTTGTAATACCTAATACTATTTGAATGCCATGGAAATAGTAACTTGAACACAGAAAATTCAAGTTTTGCTTTGGGGAACTTTCTGGATTTTTTTTTTTTTTTAATGTTTTTGGTTGAATTCATGGATGCAAAAAACACGGATATGGAGGGCTGAGTGTATCAGTTGTCAGAGCCCATCAAACCACTCCTGCCTCTTGGGCGCCCCAGCCACCTCCTCTTAAAGCACATGGTCATGACTTTATCAAAAACATAGAGGGAGAGAGAGACAGATATAGTGTGGTTCTTTATATTAAGAGGGATAAGACTGATACGGCTGCTCAAGATTTATGCTTCAAGTCTCTAGCTTACTTCTCTAGCTGGCAGCTAAAAATGTGAGGTTGACATTTCTCGCTCAGGTTGCCCCCAAAACCTGCCCCAAAAGGAGCCCACCCAGCCTCATTCCTCTTCCATATAGATCTCCGCAGAGATGCACTAAGTTTTTACGCCTCCTTCTAGAAGTTCTGCCTCCTCGGGCCTGCTACTTGGTTATCAGTCTCAGCATTCCTCTTAAGAGGAAAGAGAGTGGAATAGAAAACCTACAAATCTTTCCAAGAGTTATTTTGTTAAGTGGATTTATTGCAAAATACATGCATCTACTACCTAAATTACTGACTCGATTACTTAAGACATGAAGTTATGGGAGTGGATATTTCAGTTCTCTCAACAAAGTAAGAAGAGCTTTGGTGAATTAGACCTGAAGACTCTTCTCTTTTGGGCACTTGAGGATAACTCCACACACGGCAGGTGTCAGAGCTCACCCTTTGTTACCTGCGGTTATGAGCATGTGTTATCTCCCCGCCTGGGTGATGTGCATCTAAGGTATGCTGCCCAACTTGGCTTTTTTTTTTTTTTTTTTTGCAAAAGGCAAATATATTATGAAATCTGTCATGTAAAATACCATCCTTCAATATGATGCTCTTTTAAGTAGATGTATACTTGAAGAAATTGGTGTTTTAATTTTCTCTTAACCATAGATTATTGTGCCTATTATCACTTCATTCAGGAATGTCTACTAGTGGTTAAGCCCCCACGGTAGGTGAGATGTTGGCCCTGAGGTGGATTGTACAAGGACCCAGGGCCTGAAGGGCAGAGGTGGTGGGTGGGGGAGATAAGACAGGCAGGCAGACGGGGCTGAAGGCTGGTGTTGGGAGGCGGCAGCAAAGAGAAAGTGCCCTTGGAACTCAGAGGAAGGGCCAGTACGCTCAGCAGGGACTCGGCAGAGATGGGTGGTTTGTGGAGCAGCTGCTTCTTGAGCTGAGCTCTTGATTACGTGTTCAGGAGGGAGGTGGGCTCACAGGCAAGCCCAGGACTAATTCTACCAAAGGGTGACCAATGCCGAGCGCCAGCTGAAGACCCTCGGCCACCTCCCAGTCCGCTCAGCAGCACATTCAGTCCAAACACCAAATGGTTGGGTTTGCAAAAGACATCCATAGCATACCTGGAGGCCATGTTCACTGTCTGATGATGTCAGTTTCATTTACAAGCTAATAAAATGCGTAACACCCCCAGAGACCATTTAAAAAAGGAGCCAAGAGAGAAAACGTTGAAGTACCCACCTATTTATTATCAGATACACACGCCCATTGACCTTGGCATGGCTATGCAGGAAGCGCAAGGCAGCAGCGGGGAGACAGTCAGAGAGAGAAAGAGGAGAGTGTTAGCCAGAGAGAAGGAGCTGACTGTGTCCTGTAAGCTCTGCATCACCAGGTGTGTCCCCAACACCTTTCATACACTGCGAAGTGTCCAGACAGCGAGGTTCGGCAGCACCATGAAGTCAGACAGAATCAGGTTTGAAACACTTGACAGTAACAGCCTCTTCCTCCCTCCCTCCCCCAAAGAATCACACATCTGGTCAGATACCTGTAAGGTTTAAATGTCCAGAGTGCACTTATTAAATAAAATACCATGTAAAACATTAATTCTTGGTCCTTCTCCAGAATTAAAAAAATAAAATCCTTTTGAGTATCTGTATTCAAGATACTGTTTTCTGAGGTTTTTCTAAAGTTAAAGTTTAAAAAAGTCATTCTATTTCTATATGCATCACAGTACCTTCTAAAACAAATTATTGACATGTGGCAGTCACAGATATTTAAATAAGGAATGGACATTCAGTATCTTACTATTAAGTGTTTATTATATATAATTATGCTGCAATTATGTTATAGTGTTTATTTTATCAATATATAAGGGAAATGATATTCCTGACAATGTCTACCTAGAAATAATAATAGTTTCTCATAAGATTTGTCATAAAATTTTTCATAATGCTAACTATAAATTCTAGAAGGCTCAACATGATGAATTCTGCTTCAGACACAAGTGACACTTGCCTACAGGGTAGACACAAACCACCACACAAACAACAGACAAAACAGGCAAAGGATAGTTGGCTGTTCACAGAGACAACAGGACCAGAATCAATATAAGGGATAAAATGCACTGATCATTCACAATTTGGGATTGTGTGTGTGTGTGTAGCATCTACTAAGGGGGAAGGAACAGAGAAGGCAAAGACAGTCAATTCAATTCTGAAAAGACCTCTTTCTTCATCATTTTGACTCTAATGTAGCCACTTACTAGGGCCCTAGGGACTAAAAATCACTAGTAAGGAAAACACTACAATGGAAAAGAGTTGTGAAAAAGATGGGATACACGTCCCATGCTCCAGGTAGAAATTTGGGGACTTTAATATGACACTCCTCCATGAAATCCCTAAATACCAAACTTGGATGAGTCCTTTGAACTCTTCTTTTCACAGAACCAAAAATGAAATCCCATGACCCCAAACCATGCATACTGCTGACATTATTCATTCTTGCCTCGCCCTTTACGTTCTCTTGGAAAAGTAACAGTTCAGGGGGTGTTAGGGGCTGAGCCTTGGCCAGAGGAGGGCCAGCCATGGCCTCAGACTGACCAGACCATGGGGCCTCCTTCCTGTCCAACCAGGTGAGGGGGTTACAGGCTGGCTGGACAGTAGAGGAAAACAGGAGGACACATCTTGATAGGAGGCTGCTATCCTTTTTCAGAACCCACATAATTAAATCATGTTTACGTACTTAAGGAAACCCTGTTCAACACATACAGTTTTCCATAATTCCACCAGTCAATCTTACGTGAAATCAACTATGAATATTCATTGGAAGGACTGCTGAAGCTCCAAGACTTTGGCCACCTGATGTGAAGAGCTGACGCATTGGAAAAGACCCTAATGCTGGGAGAGATTGAGGGTAGGAGGAGAAGGGGGTGACAGAGGATGAGATGATTGGATGGCATCACCAACTCAATGGACATGAATTGAGCAAACTCTGGGAGATAGTGAAAGAAGGAAGCCTGGAGTGCTGCAGTCCATGGGGTCGCAAAGAGTCGGACATGACTGGGTGACTGAAGAACAACCACCCCCTAGCACAGCAAAATGTTCACAGTCTGACATTTCATGAACTGTGTCTGATGAATTACTGCTTCATCTTCTTTCCATGGACTCACTGTTTCCCTTGAGAAGGGGCTCAGGGGAATTTTCACCTGTGGCATCTGTGTTCCTCAGAAGGCAGCACTTTGCTCCCTCATCTATGCAACAAGGGTTTTCCAGCAGCTGAATCACAGGCTATTATGTGAAGCAGAGAGGAAAATATGTATCAAGGCTCATTAGACGAATGCCTGAAATCTTCCCGAGATGGAGCAGGCCTATGGATGTGTGCTGACCGGCTGTGGCTCCACGTACAGGGCCAGGGCAAGACAGATCCCATCAGCTACTTGGAAACACTTTGTATTAGTATTTATTGATGGAAGACAGCAACAGTGAACTGGTGGCAGAAAACATTGCCTTCGCTCTTTCCTTAAATGTTACTCTGTTTACTTACAGATGGCAGAACCTTTCAGCTGAGGTCCTTCCTTCCTTCCCGAAAAGGGAGGGAGAATTCTGTACTATGCTTTCACTCATAGAGACTTCCTTACTACCTGTCAGTGCAACTGAAAACTCACCCTCTAAATTTAGCCAGATTCTGTAAATGTTCTAAAAACACCCCACCACCCCGGATACAAAAGACACATCGCCACCGCAAAGGAACCTCAGTGTGCACAGCTCCTTTGGACCAACTCACAGGCCTGTCAAGATCACCCATGAAATGTCACAAACCACTACCTGCGTGCATGCTAAGTTGATCAGTCATGTCCGACTCTTTGCGACCCCGTGAACTGTAGCCCACCCGGCTCCTTTGTCCATGGGATTCTCCAGGCAAGGATACTGGAGTGGGTTTCCATTTCCTACTCCAGGGAATCTTCCTGACCCAGGGATCAAACTTGTGTTTCTTATGTCTCCTGCACTGGCAGGCAGCTTCTTTACCACGAGCACCACCTAGGAAACCCAAATCACTACCTACTGTTTCATAAAGTGCCATCAACCACTCCACATTTTTTCTCATTTTTTCCCACTCAGAGGCTGACTGTCATGGCAAGTACAGGTTGAGATTCTCAGTGAGGGTACGGGAGGGTCTGGCTGAGCTTGCTTGGGCTCACCTATAGACAGTGCTGTCCTCCTTGCTGGGGATGGACTTCAGGTCGGTGAGCTCCAGGAATCGGTCGTGGAAGTAGTGCAGGTGCAGGATGCAGACCAGGAGGAAGGAGGTGGGGATGAAGATGCGCGTGAACAGCTCGGCCACCGTGAACTGCTTCAGGCCAAGGTCCTCCAGCCTGTGAAACAGGGTGGGTTTCCCTGGTGGGCTCTCCCACCCAAATGTCCACCGGAATTCGGCTATTTCTCAGTGATATCACACTGAACATTTTCAAGACAGAAGTCTCCATTTCCCCATGTTCCTAAAGCAGCTAAGCTGTTCTCGTCCCCTCCCCACCCCGGCCTTCCCTGGCACAACCGTCCACCTTGCGCAAAACACCCAAGTCAGGACGCCCCCTCCCCCCACACACTTTCCTGCCTCCACCATCCACATCCCTTCACCCTCATCTCCTGAATCTGTGCTCGTTTCCTCTCTAGTGCCTCCTATTCTAGGTGAGGCCGCCATCCTCGATCATAGGACCCACCCCACCACCCGCCACTGCTGGCTGACCACCTGGCTGTGTCTATTCTTGCCCCCACACATCACTGCTTTCTCTGCCAGGCAAAGGTGCTTTATAGACTTGTAGACATTTCATCGAGAATGAGACGCAAACCATCATCACCTAGGAGCCCTGAACCTCCAGGCGCCTGGCTGACCTCCACCCTCCCTGCAGGTGAGCCTCCCTGCTATTCAGCACATTCACCAAACCCTGTCCTGCCACAGGCCCTTCGCATTTGCTGTTCTCTTTTCCTGGAATGTTCTTTCACCTCTCAGCTCCCAACTCAGTTTTCTAAATACAAGCTCCTTCTTATTCTTCAAGAGTTTAAATGACATCTCCTGGGACTTCCCTGGTGGTCCAGTGGTTAAGACTCGGCACTTTTACTGCCGAGGGCACGGGAAATCCGTGTCGGTCAGGGAACTAAGATTCCACATGCCAGGTGGTGCAGCCAAAAAAATTAAAAATGACACCTCCTCAGGGAAGCCTGCCTGAACCACTCCATCTCTAGCTATTGTGCCCCCATTGTTCACTACCTTGGCTTGTTTTTGTTTCCTTCACAGATGTGTCAGTTCATAATTTATTTCACATAAAGTAGGTTTTCTGGTTTGTCTCCTGTCCTAGAATGTAAACTCCACTGGACTCAGACTCCCTCTGGCTTCCAGTTGATATTCAGGTGCACAAGAGTGTCTGGCTCAGGCAAGGTGCTCAGCTCTGTGCCTCCTCCTCTGGACACTTAGCTCTATGCCCAGTCCTGGTTTGATTTCCAAAGGAATTTAGGAAGTTTAGAGGGGCAGAGTAGAAAAGGCTAGAGTCCTATCTATTTCATGCATTAGAAAGAGCTAATCACTGCTAGTTTCTATGGCCACCCACTCCTTGAGAGTCCCTTGGACAGCAAGGGGATAAACCAGTCAATCCTAAAGGAAATCATCCCTGAATATTCATGGAAAGGACTGATGTTGAAGCTGAAGCTTCAAGTCTTTGGCCACCTGATGGGAAGCCCCAATGCACTGAAAAGACCTTGAGGCTGGGAGAGATTGAGGGCAGGAGGAGAAGGGGATGAGAGAGGATGAGATAGTTGGATGGCATCACCGATTCAATGGGCATGAGTTTGAGAAAACTCCGGGAGATGGTTAAGGACGGGGAAGCCTGGCATGCTGCAGTCCAGGGTGTCTCAAAGAGTTGGACACAACTGAGCTACTGAATAACAACTCCTTAGACTCTCAACACTGGCTCCATCAGGGAGGGAGGCTGATGCTCTGTGTTACAAGACTCTGGTTAGGAAGGGAGACCACGTGGCTGTGAGGAGCCAGGCAGGTGAGCTTCACATGAAACACTAGAAAAAGCCATTTCATTAATAAGGGGCTGAGAATTTACTTTCCAGTCAATTATTACTGAGTACCTGTTGTGTCAAAAGCTCAGGTCTAGGTCATGAGAAGCCCCAAAAAACCAAGACCAATGAGTTCTGTTCTGGAGGAACTTACAGCCAGTGATGACGTCAGGTTTTACTAAAACCTCTTCCTGGCAAGGTGTTTGGAACAACACGCCCTGGCGACTTCACCCAGTGGGTCACTTTCCACCCTGCGGTCCAGCACAGTTACTTACTTTTCTTTTTTCAGTCCAGTCATGTTTTGCCACAAGCCTGGGAAGTTTTCAAACTGATATGTGTATATAAAGATGAGCACCAGCATCGTGTAGATAACCACCGACATCCAGAAGTACTTCAGGATCCGCCTCCACCATTCATAGTGCACCTGTGAGTCAGACGGTGAACAAAAAACAAGGGAAAAGCGTGTTAGCAGAAAACTCACACAAATACCTGCTCCATTCAATGAAGACAGGTGATTCCATTCACTCATGCCTGAAAGCAAAGTCAAGTTCATTTTTAGTTTCTGAGGCTGTGTTGCTCATAGAGTTGGGACAACGTAGATTGGAATCTGAGGGCTTCCCTTGTGGCTCAGATGGTAAAGAACCCGTCTGCCAATACTGGAGATGTGGGTTCGATCCCTGGATCAGGAAGACCCCTTGGAGAAGGAAATGGCAACCCACTCCAGTGTTCTTGCCTGGAGAAGACCACAGACAGAGCCTGCGGCTACAGTCATTAGGGTCACAGTCAGACGCAACTGAAGCAACTGGGCATGCACGCACGTTGTGTTAGTTTCAGGTGTATAGCAAAGTGATTCAGCTATATGCATTATATAGAGAGAGATTCTTTTCTTTTATAGGTTATTACAAAATCTGGATATAGTTCCCTATGTTATTATTCTGTAGGTCTTTGTTTATCTCTTTTACAGATGCTGCTGCTGCCAAGTCGCTTCAGTCATGTCCGACTCTGTGCGACCCCATAGATGGCAGCCCACCAGGCTCCCCAATCCCTGGGATTCTCCAGGCAAGAACACTGGAGTGGGTTGCCATTTCCTTCTCCAATGCATGAAAGTGAAAAGTGAAAGTGAAATCACTCAGTCGTGTCTGTCTCTTAGTGATCCCATGGACTGCAGCCTCCCAGGCTCCTCCGTCCATGGGATTTCCCAGGCAAGAGTACTAGAGAGTACCACATATATAGATAGTAGTCTGTATATGTTAATCTCAAATTCCAATTTTATCCCTACTCCCACTTTCCCTTTAGGTTAACGATAAGTCTGTTCTCTATGTCTGTAGGTCTGTTTCTGTTTTGGAAATAAGTTAATTTGTGCTGTATTTTAGATTCCATATGTGAGTGATATCCTGCGGTATTTGTCTTTGTCTGATTTACTTCACTTAGTATGATGATCTCTAGGTCCATCCATGTTGCTGCAAATGGCACTATTTCATTCTTTTTATGGTTGAGTAATATTACATTGTATAAATATACCACATCTTCTTTATCCATTCATCTGTACAAGACAAGGATGCCACCCTAACCAATTTCTGACTTTTTAAGAACCTAACATTTCAAATTAGTGAACAGGTGGAAGGGGCTCACTCCTCACTTTAGGATTCCTAGCTGTACTGTTTGAATCTCATTGACCCCATTATACGATGTGTTCGTGAGGTCACAGAAACTCAAGAGCCTCGTCGAAGGAAGCTCAGGCATACCCTTAGACAGATGCAAGGATGGCAACCCGGCGGCCACAAGCACCCACCTGATACAGGGCCACACAGAAGAGGAACAGCACCATGTAGATGATCTTGTACATCACAATTTTACCCTCGAAGCTGACGAAGAAGAACATCCCTCCGCAGACGTAGATCCAGTACTTGATGAACAGGGCCACCACCAGGTTCCCCAGCACCTTCATCACGTCCTGCTCATCTGCTTCTTCCTCTTCCTCTTCCTCTCTCCGCTCCTGCGGTTCCTCCTTCGGCTCCTCTTCTTCCTCCTTCTCCTGAGCCTCGCTGTCCACCTGTACATCCTGTTCATCATCTTCAAGACAGAAGACCCTGCTGTTATGAGGAGCTGGTCCCTGGACCAGAACTACACTCTCTGACCCGTGTGAGGTGGGTGCCACACACTTTAGGCATGACCATACAATTTAAATAATTTTAGACAGTTCTAATAAACAAGGCAGAATTTATAGAACTAATCATAGTTCACTTTCCCAACCTTCCTGAAACATAAAAGAAACACATTTTGTAATACTTTTATACAAGCTTTTCATAACACCTATTTCACTTGCGTTGTCCAATAGCTATAATTACTGCAGGATCGAGAGAAATAAACAGACAACAATAACACAAACCAAAACTAACTCTGACAATTTCAGATTCTGACTGCAATGTGCCTCTAGCAGTGTTTTATTGAATCTGGGTTATTGGTAATAATGTTAACCAGAAAATATGATTTTATAGAATGAAAAAATTGAGTTGAAGCCAAATATAATTTAATTTAAATTAGGTTTCAGAACTAATTATAACTTAACTAAATTTAAAATGGTTTTATGCATTGGAAGTAAAAGCTTATTTGGTCTTACTTTAAAATATGCTAACATATAGGACTCATCTTTGTGGTCTTAAGGTGACCTATCATTTGAATAACTTATTCGAATGACCAGGAGATCCACAGAGTGAGAGAATGCACGTGGGGTGAAAGGTCAGAGCAATTCTTTATCTTAAATGAACTGTTCTTTACATAAAGTAACTGGTAAATTTAATCACTGTGTTAACAGACATCCAAACTCAAATGGTCAAGACTCAAACCTTAGAGACTTTTGTTGCTGAAAAACAACCAATGTTTAGGTCTAAATGAGAAACTATAAGAAAAAGATGAGTTGGTTTTCTCTTCCTCATGGGGTTAACCTGAAGGTTACCAGCCCTGCCTCTGAGAACATTTATGGCTTCCTTTTCAGACAATACTACATGCCTCACTAATGGTCTCCAAGCTGTTCTACGAGCATTAAATTTTATTGTATTTATTGGCACATCCACGCAGGTAGGGAGCAAGTGACTCTCATTTGACCCATGGAGTGGGGTGTAAAACTACAGAAGTGATCATCAAAACATCATCTTTCTTTTTTTTGACTTTGTGGTACATTCGTTTTTGAAAAGGCAACAGGATTTAAATTTGGGAGATCCGAGTCACTCTCTTGGTACTAACACTCAAGAAGCTGTGACCTTGGAGGACCCAGGGAATGCCCTGCAGTAGGGATCACTTTTGTGTGGGTCAAATGACCCAGGGTCTCTGAAGCTCCAGTGGATGCCCACGTGGGCAGGGACTCAGCTCTGGGATGCAGTCATCTATCCGCTCACACCCACGCCTGGCCTCCTTCTGGTCTGGGGCAGAGCCTCCAGGGATGTCCTCTGGGGCCTTTCTTCCCAACACACTGCATGCACTAATTACCTTTTTCTTCACTTTCCTGACTTCCAATTTTGACCTCAGACAGAAGAGCTTCCTTTTCTTGGAGAGCTTTCTGCTCTGTGAGGTGCTGTCTCAGCAGTAGCCAGAATGTGATGGTGAACAGAATCTGGAAGGAGACAATAAGGATCAGAGCATCACGCCTCTGAAGTGTAAGCATGTTCAACCAGGACTATGCTTCCCCGCTCTTCAGTGGGAGCACGCTGCATAAACCCGTCCACTCGAGACAGTCAGGCACCCACTACATTGCACCTGAAAGTCACCAGCTTTTAAATCTCCCTTCCTGAGGACGTTGGCATGCGGCCCAGTGCCAGGGATGCCTTCATGCCTGGGACACTCCAGGAAGATGTACAGGACCACCTGGGTTGGAAACCGACGTGGGCCAGGGGTCTCCTTCCTGCCTGGGACCTCAGCACAAGTAGAAGAGGAAGATATATTTCTTCTATGAGCCTCATTACTTCTACAGTGTTCCTTATTTTGAAGAAACCCACAGAAATGGGGGAAAAAGAACATTTCATCCCAGCAAACAGAGTCCCTGAATCCTCCCCTTCTTTTCTGGCAGCTGAAGGGGTAGTTTTTCTAAGTGTCCACACATTTATATTAACATTTTCTTGAGGGAAAGGGAAAAAAAAAGTGATTTCAAGGAGCATTGAATACTTGGAACCAACTTTTGAACGTTCCTGCTTGGATATGACTGTTTTGATTACCATTGTTTGTCTGAATGCCCTGCCCCCTTTTTCCCTGCCCATTTACCTTTGAGGCGAGCTCCCCCGGCTCCTTCTTTTCTAAGAATCCCGGGACCTTTTTAATCTCGGGGAGCTCGAAGCTCCATATGTACTGCAGTATGAGCAGCAGGTTTCCATAGATGACCATGAATGGGGAGCTGATCATGGCGTACTTCCTCCGGTTGCGGATCATCCACAGAGTGCAGGACCAGATAAGCAGCACGAAGGTCAGCCAGCTGTGGTAGGTGATGCTCCAGGCCTCCAAGAGGGAAGGGTGAAAAAGCGGGGTGGTCAATACATGATACAGTCCCCAGTCTGCTGAGTTAGATGTAGTCTACAAGGAAAAGGTCAGTGACATTCACACTAGGGGGGAGGATCATGGTGAAACTGTGGGGGAAACGTCCCAGCTGCATAGGGGATGAAGCAGGGAGAAAGGCTGCCCTGTGAGCCGACACTGCCCTCAACCTCCTGGAAGGAAGAGGGTCAAGCGAGGGTGAGGATGGCTTCATTCTGTGCCCTTTGCCCTCCAGCCCAGATGTCTTCCTTTTCACTGGATTTGCCAGATGAAACGCAACCCTAAGTGCTTCCTCCTTCATTCTTCCAAATCAGCTTGGGGTCGGCTATTTTTCCCGGGTGCAGAGTGAGTGTGGCCAAGCTGGGCTCAGAAATGGAAGCTGTGGGACCACAGGGTCAGCAGATGAGCTGGCTTCAGGGGTCCCCTTAGCTGACCCACAGGGAAGACAGACGTGATAGGAAATCACCAGGAGGAGGTGGAGTGTCAGGTGTCTGCACCCCTGTAGTGAAGCCAAGTTAATGGAGAGCCCGGCCTCAGCTTCTGTTCTGTAGGGGGCAGGACATCCTCCAGTCACACCAAACCCCAGCAGACCTAGAACACATCTCAAAGGGCAGCTTCCGGAACATTCTAGAAAGTCAGGCTCATGAATATCATTAACCTCAAAAAATCTATCCTCTCTTACCATAATCTTCGATACCAAATTTTTGTGAAAAGGCCTCTGTGACAATCTAGAAGGGTGGGATGGGGTGGGAGGTAGGAGGGAAGTTCAAGAGGAAGGGAACACATGCATACCTATGGCTGATTCATGTTGATGTACGGCAGAAACCAACACAATGTTGTAAAGCAATTATCCTCCAATTAAAAATACATAAATGTATCTTTAAAAAATATTTTCTAGTTGAGGCTGAGTTCAATCATATTCTTGACTATCACGAATTTCAAGGGTTATTGCAAAGTCTGAAATGTTTTATGTCTGTTCTGCTTCTGGAAAGCAGATAAGTATTGAGATAAATAAGATAAATGAATGAAGTCAGCACAGAACAAATACTTCCTCTAGCAACTTGCAAATGCGTCCTAAATCAAAGTCAGTTTTTTAAGTACAGAGTTATTTAAAATTGTTGTTTAAAACATACGGCAATTATAAACTGGAAATTAAAACTGCTTTTATTAAAATTAAGTTTGAAACTGACAGCTATTATTAAGTCATGAATTATTTTCATGAAAAATAGTATTCCTTGGAAATGGTGCTATAAAAGTGTTAGTCGCTCAGTTGTGTCTGACTTTTTGTGACCCCAAGAACTGTAGCCCTCCAGGCTCCTCTGTCCATGGAATTTTCCAGGCAAGAATACTAGGGTGGGTAGCCATTCCCTTCTGCAGGGGATCTTCCCGACCTAGGGATCAAACCCGGGTCACCTGCATTGCAGGCAGATTCTTTACCGCTGAGCCACCAGGGAAGCCTGGCGTTATCAAAGGTCGGTAATATTTAATGCCTTTATCCCAGAATGATATTCAGATCTGACCTTGCCACTTTTGTGTGGATGACCCAGGAGAGTAATCTGCACAGATATTGTAATTCCAGGAGATTTTTTTCCCCTGTACCCTATTCCTGTTTAGATGAAAAAGGGAGGAAAACAAATTGGGAACATTTTCTCAAGCTTATTTCATTTTTAAGGCCTCAGTCACACACGACCCTCAGTTGTTGGGGGTAGAATCTGCTTCACGTTCTTTCTTGTGTGCAGTTCTAGGATCATCTGAAGGTATGGAATATTCGCACTGTGTGTTTTTGAATAAAGACGTCTATCATCCTAACAGACCCGGCTGCTTAGGACTGCCCTATAAAGAAGAGATCTGCTGTGATTAAAAGTCTGCTGCCGAGCGGAGCTTCCAGGGAAGATGCTCACAACCAGAAGACGCTCTTGGGGACTCAGTGCTTGATTCTCAGACTGGTAAGCATTTGTTCCAACTCAAATGGAATAGCCTCACTCAACTCTAAGATGTGACTATAACCCTCACCATTTGAGAGAAATAAAAGTGGCCTTTGTTAACCGTGAACACCTTCAAACTACTGACATGTCCTTTTAAATCCGAAAAACAGGGGACAGTCTGACTTGATAGGTTAATTTGAGAGACAGGTATTAATATTTAAAATTAGGCTAAGTGGCATAGAGGAGGACATGGTTTTGAAATCTATAGTATAAAGATCCCATGAAAAATTAACAGAAGCAGCCATTGTCTGCCAAGACATCAGGAAGACGAAGAAGTCGCACTGGTGGGAGGAGGCGGTGGGGCTTGGAGCCAGTGGGGCTCAAGCACCGTCCATCCCGCCGGCACTAACGTTGTCCCAAGGACAGAGCAAGGTGTGGGGCGGAATCTGGGCAGAAGTCAGGACTCGGCATACGCACCATCATGGCGATGAGGGCGCAGATGTAGCTCTGTTTCATGATGAACTGGAACACAGACACCATGGCGTGCACTTTGACACTCCTCTTCTCCTCCCGGCTCCGCTCCTCCTCAAACTCTTCTTTCTCATCATTGTCTTCCTCCTTCTTTTCTAGAGGGACAGATTATTTTATATAACAATTTATGCACATAGGTGAATTTCATATAAGCATCCCAAGCACAAATTTGTCCTCTCTAGTAACAGGCAGCTCTCTTTCAACAGGATTGTTGTGTGCTAAGTCGTTCAGTCATGTCTGACTCTTTGTGACTCCATCGGCTATAGCCCACCAGGTTCTTTTGTCCATAGGATTCTCTCTGCAAGAATACTGGAGTAGGGTGCCATTTCCTCCTCCAGGGGATCTTCCTGACCCTGGGATCAAACCCACATCTCTTTCATCTCCTGCATTGGCAGGTGGATTCTTTACCACTAGTGCTTCAACAGGATAAACTGAGGGAAAAGGGAGAAAGGTCTAGTCAAAGTTTTGGGCCTCTTGGTTTTTTTATTAGACAAAAAGAACTCTTTCAGAAGACATTCTTACACTAACCAGCAAAACTATGGACCACAATAGTGGAATCAAATTACAAAAAGACTAAGACACAAATATGCATGTAGGTTTAACACTGCAAACAAGACGACTTGTTTAAAATAACATTTTGCCTTCTATTTTTCAAAGTTTATTCCCATTGTGCTCAGTCACTTCAGTCGTGTCTGACTTTTTGCGACCCTATGGGCTACAGCCCACCAGGCTCCTCTATTCATGGGATTCTCCAGGCAAGAATACTGGAGTGGGCTGTCATGCCCTTCTCCAGGGGATCTTTCCAACCCAGGGATCGAACCTGTGTCTCTCAGGTCTCCTGCATTGGCAGGTGGGATTTTTACCACTAGTGCCACTTGGGAAGCCCTTACCCCCATTAGGTCACTTATTTTGTACCAAGGACAGAACACACAGTGCAGGATGTAGGGGCAAAATCTAGGCAGAATCTAAGGAAATGGGCTTCATCAGACTGACCATGGAAGAAAAAAACCTCTGCTAGAGATGAAAAGGAAAGAGAACCACATCTGATGAAGAATAAACCAAAGACAAGAGATGCTGAGCTCTGCAGGCTGCGGTCCCGCAGGCTCCTTACCCGGTGAGGCGGCAGCGGGCTCCCAGCGGTACTGCGGCGTGGAGTACAGGTCAGCCTTGGCGGGGCCGTTCTCCAGCGGGAGGCTGGGGTGGATGGTGTGGTAGTCCACAGGGTTGCCGTTCACGGTCACCAACAGGCCCTGCCGGGGGCGCGGGGCAAAGGCAGGTGGGACAGCAGCTCTTGTTTCCCACACGGACCCCCCTCCTCCACTCCGCTAGGTTGGCACCCTGGGCGCTGTAGAGCCAAGGGGAAGCTGAGCACTGTGGTGCTTGCCAGCAAGACGGCCCTGCTTGCCCTCCAAACCCAGCCCCACAGAGCCACATAGGACAAGGCAAACCTGAGCCGGCCCACCTCTGCTGCACCCATGCCATGCACCCTGCTCTCCGTATGAAGTGTGAAGCCTGGAAAGGCTGCAGAGGGCTCAGGGCCTGCTCTGGTCTCCCTCCAGCCTCAGCTCCCGGCCCTCCTCCAGCTACAGGATCTCCAGACAGACAGGGTTCTGGCCTGGAGCTGCTGCCTGCCCTCCCCCCTCCCCCTACCTCAGCCCTGATCCCACCTGCCCCACACCCCGTGTGGCCCTCGGGACGAGCAGTCTCAGGTTAGCCACAACCCTACAGTCTCTCCCTGACACTACAGCCTGCAACTCCCGTGTTGTAGCATCTCGTACATTAAATACATCCTCCTACTTTTTCCCTCTGGTGTCTTTGGCTTTACAATTTTTTATTTATGTAGATACATATAAACATAGACACACACACATACACATGTGTGTCTACAGATGTGTGAGACTTCCTATTCAAATCATAGAACAGGCATATCTGCAGAGAAAAATGCCTTTTGAGAAAAGCCCTCCAACGTGGCTTTTTAAAAGTTTAAAGATGTTTTATATGTTTATACTTGAGCTCATGTTATATGAGTCAGTGTTTTAACAGCAATAAATCAAATATAATTTCTGCAAAATAGTATTCAAAAACGTATGAAAATTTTATAGAGCATTAAACTACACTCAGAGGAGCTAATTCCATTTATGTGCCCTTTCCATCACTGACGCGCACAGAAATGAGAATTCTAGGGTATACTAACGTCAGACGGCTTGTAGTCATCCTGAGTCATGGATAAAAGCTGCAAAAGCAATACAGGACAGCATGTTAACATGTGAGCAGAAAGTGATGTGATGTTTACACACAGCTACAAAGTCTCAGCACACATGCACTCGCTCCTTCAGCCGGGAGCATGCAAGTGTGTTAACGTCACAGTGTAAAACATAAAGGGACAATGATACAGCTGGAGGCTGCTGTTTATTGTAACCATTTCCAGTTTCTGATGCTGTCTTTTCATCACAATAAACAGTCACTAACCACGTGACTGAAAAAGCTGATGCTGTTTTTCAAGTGTTTTGTTCTCACAGAATTAGCTGCTTGGTTTTAGACTTCTAGGACCCCTTGAGAAGTCTGTAGGATTCTGAAAGTGTTGACTTTTCAAGAAACTGAAGTTTCATAATAAAGAAAATTTGACTTGTAGTACGGATTGGGATTAAGATTTGTGTAATATCCACAACAGAAGAATTACAACATGGCTGTGAGTTTCAGCTGTATTAGAGCTGTGGGGTCTGGTTTCCCCAATAACAAGCATCTGCTGAACCAGTGGTTCTTTCACTTTTTGGGTCAGAACTTGCTCACTTTCTTAAAAATCACTGAAGATCCTGAAGACTTTTACTTATGAGAGTACTAGCCATCAATATCTATTGTGCTAGAAATTAAAATTGTAGCATTAAAAATATTCATTTGTTCATTCATTTAAAATTGGCTTGTTCACATGAATAATTTATCTAAATAGTTATCTTTTAAAAAAATAGTGAAAAAAATGGTGTTGTCTTATTAAAATATGCTTTTGCGTATCTTTAATGTTGGGCTCAAAAGACCACTCCATTTATTTTCCAGTAACTGTCTGCCGAAAGCTCATGCCTGAACCCCCCAAACTGTCTATCAGCTGTTCTTGCACGTAGACCTGTGGTGCATGGATGGAAGCCGGGTGCACTCGCCAGCCAAGCACTTCTCCTCCTCAAGGGATCAGGACTTCAGGGGGTCTTCTGCTGATGTCACTCAGAATATTAAAAAAGCGTGTGCCCCAAGGTTGAGATTTAAGAAAAGCAAAGACTATTTCTGGTGTATCAAGAATATTCTTAAGTGGAACTGACCTTTCTGTTTTGTTTCCTGTGCACACGTGTCCATCAGGTTCGTGCTGCTGCCACGGTTGGAGCTCTTGTACCATCAGAGCAAGTGTCAGTACAGCCGAAAGGCAGATCTCTTAAATGTCGTTACAAAAATTGTTTTGAGCCTGTGGATCCCAGGAAGGGTCTTGGGAATCCCCAGCCATGGTCCACAGCCCTCTCCTGGGAAACTACCATGCGTCTCCATGGATACCATGGCTTAGTGACCTGAGCAGGATGGTCTGGCATGTGTGTGACGGGACAAAAGGGCTCCGGGACACTAGACATCTCCGGGCACCACAGCTGCTCCTCCAGGCTGCAGCACCCTGAGTTCATTCACTGTTTCCCCATCTCTCGGCCCACAACAGGCAGGTGCACAAATAGGACCAAGTGTCTTAGAGAAACTCTGCCACCGAGCCAATCAGAGAATCTCCTCCTTGATTCCTAACATAACCCCACCAGAGAAGTGTGAGCATCTGTGGTCCCCACATTGCAAATGTGTCACTGTAACAAGTCAGTTGGAGAAGGCAATGGCACCCCACTCCGGTACTCTTTTGCCTAGAAAATCCCATGGACGGAGGAGCCTGGCAGCCTTCAGTCCCTGGGGTCACTAAGAGTCGGACACGACTGAGCGACTTCACTTTCACTTTTCACTTTCATGCATTGGAGAAGGAAATGGCAACCCACTCCAGTGTTCTTGCCTGGAGAATCCCAGGGACAGGGGAGCCTGGTGGGCTGCCATCTATGGGGTCGCACAGAGTCGGACACGACTGAAGCGACTTAGCAGCAGCAACAAGTCAGTGGCTGGGGTGTGTTGAAAATAGTGAACAAATGGTGAAAAGCTTAAGAATCACCCAGCCGTGCTCTCGGCCCCGGAACCCAGGCTGTGACCCTGACACAGGGAGGGGCTCCCTCTTCATGTCTACACAGACTAGCCAGTGTCCCATCAGTGGCTGAGTAAGCAGTCTTGGTCACCAGAGCAGCCGCCCCAATATAGAATCACTCTCCACAGCGCATCCCAGCACCTAGGCTGTCACTGCCCAGGGCCAAGGGATCGCTTTGCTTTTTTGTTTTGTTTTGTTTTAAAGACAAAATTATGTTTAAAAATTAAGACCACTTTCTCTGGGATTGACAGGCTTCAGGGGGAAGCACTGAACTGTTAAAGGTTGGGTCTGACAGAGCCTGGGGTTTCCTTTCCAAGCACTGGGCTCCCATGTTTGACCCTAACCTTCACCATCAAACAGCCCCTATAAACTGAGCAACCTGGGTTTGCACATGGACTCACATGGCCTGTATTCAGCAATAGGATAAAAAGCAGGAAATAAATGAGAGACAACCCCTGTCATGGCGGCTTACTTTTCTCTCATCCGTGGGGTAGTGGGTTGCGTACCACAGGCTCCGCCTCCTCTCAGCCGTGATAGGCGCGGGGCTGCAGGGCAGGGCTCTGTCCTCCTCCTTGGTCCTCTCTTCCTGCACCTGAGACACAAAATAACCCACAGGACAGCCCTGCTTCCGGAGCAGGTCCCTCAGCAGCCCGGGAGCCCAGACAGAGCTGCTCGTCTCTGCCCCCCGAGTGCTGATCTCGTAAAGTCACGTACACCCTACACGAGCTTTCATCCAGACACTTCACAAACGGCCAAAAGGCCACCCTGTAAACGCGGAGATAGCAGACTCGCTTGTGAATTACAGGAATAGGTGCCCATGCTCTGTTAGGAGCCTCCATGTATGTTCTGACCTGCAGGAGGAGGGCCGTGCAAGGTCCACAGAGGCCACAACTGCCCGTAGAACCTGCCAGGGGACTCTTATGAAAGAGACATTCACTAAAGGCAGAACCATCTAGAGCTTACACACAACATTAAGCAAAAACACTGCTAACTGCCTAACATTGCCGCTAGCCTAATCGAACCTTGGCCTAAATCAGACAGTCGGTCCAGGAGAGATGGATAGAGAGAGGAAGGATCAGTACACACTTGGTGGTTGAGGATGGTTTCCAACAAAGATGCCCTGTGAAAGGGCGTTTACACGCATTGATCTGCGGGCAGAGGGAGAGCGCTCAGTGTTGCTGCCGATTCCCGGGTCTCAGCATCCACAAAGAGCACCAGAACCCAGGGAGCTTGAGTTTTATATTCAGCTCCAGACACTTGCTCCTCTCTTTCTCAAACTTACATCATAGACTTTTACTGCCGAACTCACGTTTTTCACGAAACCTACCAGGACACCTGGAACCATGATATTAATACAACCAGGCACCTGCCCTCCATCACCGCCTTGGTGAGGAAGTCCTGAGTGCCCCATTTAAAACACCGACCCCCCAAGGGTCAACCTGGTATGAATGAGACCCTGCTCTGCACACACCCACAGACGCTGTAGGGTAGGATCTGCTGTGGACCGTGTGGCCTGGAATGTGGCCTGTCCTCCCCACTCTCTGCCTTCCCTGGTTCCTGGGCAGCCCGAGGCCAAGGAGGTCAAGAGTCTCCAGTGCCCAAGGGGCTGGAACAGCCTGGCAGCTCCTGCCTGAGGTACCAAGGGAAAGCCAGGGGCACCTGGGACTCTTACGAACCTGAAGGCATTAAGGTCATTTCCATCATTGCCTAAGACGTTGTTCAGAGTAGTTCTCACTTTTTAACTTCTTTCGCATAGTTTTATGTGTGCGTCTACATGTACCCTATCTGTGTGCTTGTGTAGGAAGCAAACACAAAACACTTGTAAGGAGTTTACTGGTGCCCTCATGTCTTAGAAGAGACTCAGAGGAAAAGGTAACCAAGGTGACTGGGATTCTCCATGAGCCTGGAATCATTCTGTCACCACTGCCGTCTCGGGGTCCAGGGAAAGTGAGACCTGAGACCCCTGCAAACAAAGACACTTGTACTGTGGGCCAGGGAGGGGGTCCCTACACAGAGGGAGGCGGGCAGACCCCTGGCAAACAGGGATGCCTGTGCTGTTGGCTGCTCATGTATTTAGGGGCTACTTTTCCTCTTGTAAAAGATTCAGCCCCTCCCCTCCTCTGGGCCAATGCTCTGCCTGTGGCCCCAGGCCAGGGTCTGAGATGCTGGCTCGCTCTCAGTACACACTGGTGGCCTGGCTGCTGACCGTGTGGATGGAGCTGGAGGGGAGCAGGTGCCAGCCTGGCATCTCACCTTTGCCCCCCATCCCAGCATCCCCCTACCCCGCTCGACACATAGCTGTGAGGTGATGCATAGCAGCCCCGAAATGCCACCTGTCTCCCTCATAGCTGAGCTTCTCACAGTCATTTTGGGAGAACGCAAGGGACTGGAGTTGCTATCACTGAAAAGGAAAAGAGAGGGACCACAAGCCGTCCTCCCTAATGGTGCCCCAATGTACCATGTTCCATGAATAACCGCACAGGGAACAGCCCAGACCTCAGCCCTGCCCGGTGACCCTGGGGGTTACAGCACCACCAAGAGTGGGGACATCGCCATCATATCATCAGAGGTCAGAGGGCTAAGATAGGAAACTCCAGTCGCCATGACAACAGTCTGGGTGGTCAGAGACCCTTGCCTTGTTGACAACCATGGGCTTGAATCTGATTTCTACTGTTCAGCAAGTGTGTGATTTACCTCTCTACCCTTGGTTTCCTCATCTCTAAGATGGGTACAGCACCTGTATGTAAACAGCCCAGCACCTGGCCTGGAACTTAGTGAGTGCTCAAAGAAAACGAGGCTTCACTGCCCTCACCACCTCTGAGCAGCCTGGGGGATGCTAACACAGGGAAGCTGGTCTTTGATCTGATAGACTCTGTACTTGCTTAGGGCTCTGTGTGGAAACAAAACACTCTGGTAAGAACACTATAGTTGTTTCAGAATATACTGTAGTCAGTAGTTGATAGGAACGAACCCTTTCCCCGGAGTCTCCTGCTACTTTGCAGACAAGGCCATGAAAACTTCTGGTCCTTACAACGGGCTCCTGCAGCCAGATTCGGATCAGAGTGGCCAGCGTGTAGTACATCACCAGCAGGACAATGGGGTTGGCGTGGTGGTACCAGGACAGGTCGGGGTTGGCAATGATCTTCCATGTGCTAGAACAGTCCGTCTGAATGACTGATTTGATACCAAACAACCTGTTTAAAAACAAAGACAAATATTAAAAAGATGCAATAAAGATCTGGGTCCGATCCACAGAATACAACCAGCTTGTCTTACACATTCATGAGCTGTGCTATGCTTAGTCGCTCAGTTGTGTCCGATTCTTTGCGACCCCATATACTGTAACTCACCAGGCTCCTCTGTCCATGGCATTTTCCAGGCAAGAATACTGGAGTGGGTTGCCATTCCCTTCTCCAGGGGATTGTCCCAACCCAGTGATTGAATCCGGGTCTCCAGTATTGCAGGCAGATTCTTTACAGTCTGAGTCACCAGGAATGCCCCATATATAATATATGCATCTTTAAATCATACATATGCATGTTTGTGTGTGTATAAAATTCATGCCAACATTACCCAGATGGCCTTTCCTCTGGTTCAAAAATCTGGTTAATACTAAATCTTTGCACACTTATTAGAAATTTATGCCTTAATTGTCAGTAAGTGTTTTCTTAATGTAGATTTCTACTATATAATCAGATATGATACGATTATATAACGGGAAATTGTGTAAATGTGATTCATTAAGAAGTTCATTTTATATGAATTTTTTTCTCAGAAGTGACTCTACTAAGTGAATAAAACATTTACATGTCAAGTGAGTCTCCCTGGAATGAAATCTTTCAATTGTTTGTAGCTTTTACGTGAACTTCCTTTGACTTTGACGTCCTATTTTTCGCTGCTCTAAGGTTTTCCAAGACTATGAATTCTCCACTTGTGAAACCTCTCAGAGATATTGCAGTTATTATCATGAGGCCAGGGCGATATTAGTGACCATCCCCACCCCTACTCCTATCAGATTGCTGCTTCTCTTCCTCCTCCTCCTTGGCAGGGAGCACAACTATCTCTCCACTCCCCATGGAGCACTTGCTTTGTGATTTTTCTCCCCTTCCAAAGCACTCCCAACATCTGACAGCACGTGGTGGTTATGACTTGGCTGGGTGTTTGTTTCCCCTTGCACATGTTGGCAGATTTATAAAACCTCCACCTGTTTTCAGGTTCACTCTAGATCACATCTGCTGGTCTCTGGTAATACAGAAACCCAGCCACTTGCAAGAAATACATAATACTGAAAATAACACCCCACTTTAAAACATTAAATTGTGGTAAAATACAGATAACATACCCTGGGTTGGGAAGGTCCCCTGGAGAAGGGAACAGCTACCCATTCTAGTATTCTGGCCTGGAGAACTCCATGGACTGTACAGTCCATGGGGTTGCAAAGAGTTGGACACGACTAAGTGACTTTCTCCTTGCAATCTCCTATATAGATCTCACACATAACACAGAATCGATCATCTTACATTTTCAAGTGTACAGTACAGGGGTATTAACTGCATTCACACTGTCGTACACCCAATCTCTAAACTTGTCATCTTGCAAAAACTAAAACCCTGTCCCCATTAAACACTAAAACCCCACCCCATCTTCCCCCTCAGCTCTTGGTCACCACTGTCCTACCTTCTGTCTCCATCAAGATGATTAAGCCGTACACCTGGTAGACTCTAAGTGGAATCACACTGTATCTGTTCTTTAGTGACTGTTTATTTCACTCAGCATAATGTTCTCAAGGTTCATTCACTGGTGCAGCAGGTGTCAGAATTTCTTTCCTTTTGAAGGCTGAATAATATACCATTGTATGGATGGAGCACATTTTCTTTATCCATTTATCCAAGGATGGAGACTTACACCTTTTGGCTATTATCAATAAAGTTGCCGTGAACACAGGTGTACAAATACTTTTTTAAGATCCCACTTTTGATATTTTTGGCCATATACACAGATGTAGAATTGTTGGATCATATGGTAGTTCTCCCTTTAATTGTTTGAGGAGCCACTGCACTGTTTTCCACAGTGGCTACAATCAGTTTAGGTTCCCACCAACAGTGCACAGGGCTCCAATTTATGCACATCACTGCCATGTTTCAAGTTTTTTTATGGAGCCATCCTTACGAGCATGACCTTAGACACCATGCTTTTAATCTAACCTTTTCTTTCAAGAGCTCAGAGATCTTTACACTCCAAGCCCCTCATACTGACACCTGGAGGCATATTCTCCAATCAAATACTCCCTCACTAACCAGTTGACACAATATCTTCACAAAACTTCACCGAGAGATAGTCAAGAGGTGAATCTTATTTCAGGAGCTTTTTATTTGTAACTCTGAGTTTTTACCAAGAATCATTTCCTTTAGTCTGCAAAACACTCTTTAATATTAAAAAATATATTTATTGTGTGTCATGAAGATCTGCTGGTGCCAAACACCCTCAGTTTCACCTAAGAACATGTTTATTTGACCTTTATGTTTTTCCATATATATCTTTGGATATAAAATCACACCTTGATTTTTTTTTCCAGGATAATGTGAAAGATGTTGTCCTCTTGCATTTAGACTGACATAATTTCTGGTGAGAAGTTTGTAATTCCCTTTCACATAATGTACCTTCTATTGTGATGCTATTGCTATTTTTCTCTATCATTGTTATTCACAATTTAATTGTACTGTGGCTTGGTGTGTCCAGCACCCTGCATTATGAGGTCAAAAGGCAGGGCAAGTGTGGGGGGACGACCCTGCAGAATGGGGGGCCATCAGCAGACGGGGACAGAACCTCCTTCTCCAAAATCCCATGGTGCAGTCAGCACAAGAAAAGGCCAAAAGTCTAACTGCTGGCCAGTGGGAAACAGTTTTACACATGAATAAAAGCAAGGACATGCTGTCAAGAAGGCAAGGCAGGTCAGATGTCCACAGAAAACGAGGTTTGTGTTTCCACCCCCCTGAAGGCATTTCCTCAAAGTTCAATAAATGTCTTTGCTGGAAGGAGACTGAATCTAGCTCTCAGTGATCCTCCCAGCAAGGTGCTCCCCCTGTCCTTACAGCAGCCCATCTGGGTGAGGACAGACCACTTTTACACATGTGTTCTTGCTGCTCTGGCTTCCAACCACCCTCCCCTCTGTATTGCATCATATGAAAAACACAGCCAATGTTTAATGTCTTTTTTCATTAGTTTCCTACTTATGCTTTAAACACATTTCCATGCCAAACTCATGGACATTTTTGAGAAACTGGAGTTTGACAGTTTCCGCACAACATTGTTTTCTTAAGCTTGGAAAAACTTTGCCTGGAGTCTCCTGGGCTCTGTATCATGCCTTTGAAGTCCTTGTTGGCACACGTGTGTCTTAATGGTCTGCCAGGTTGTTGTAATTGAGCTTAACCCTGTACACACAGAACCCTGCCATATAATAAAAGCATTCTGTCCATGGGACAATTTTGCACAGGTAGAAGGTGTGTTGTCTTCAGAAGGGGGACAGCTGATGAACACACTGAGGCCATGTGGAAGTTCCTTGCCATTTCACCATTAAAGGCCCACTATCCTACTTGAGATGATGTCACATCTCAAGAACATTTATATGTTATGAATGTTGTAGATTTATGGTCTATTTTCTGTGTCCAAACACATTTTCATCTCTGAGAGCAGTGTAGAAATGAGTCAGAACCAGGACTCCCAGGACCAGTTGGTTGTCCCATACAGCTTCTTATGACAAGACCAAGTTCGGCCCCTAAATCATGCAGCCTTCTGTCTTGGGAGCACAGGATGAGAAACATCAAGTGTGGGCATTTCTATTACCCACAAACATGATTTTCCCCAAGTAGCTCTAATGTAAGCATGGATTTGAATACCTCATTTTAAAGCTCTACATAGTTAATAACCAATGATGTTACAAAGGCAGAAAGAAGGAGACCTAAGCCAACCCTGCAGTTCCTCTGATAAATCAGGCACTATGTTGAATGTTTGAGGCCAGCTCTGCTGGGGATCTGCCATTGGCTCCATTATACATGTGGATTGAGGCACAAATGAATAAAAACGTTTGTATGTGGTAGGGCTTAGGTATCCAGGTCTGCTGGCTTCAAATCACACCACTTCATTTCTCAGGTGCAGTAAGTGGTGAAATAGGAAAACGCCAAGGGTATCAGGAAACCCTTAGGAAAGGGCATTAGTCATAGGAAGATTCCACTACAGAACACATTTAGTAAATTCGTCCTTTTAAGTGCTGAGTCCTGAGTCTATTGAGTACTATAGTTATTGTCGAGGATGTGCAAACAAATAAGATACTATCTCTGTCATCAGAGAGAATTCATGATGGTGGGAATACTACTCAAATACAGCAAAATGATTTTAGGAAATGTGCTCTGAGCTGTTCACCCATTGGAAGGTGGTTATCAAGCTTTCCTTCCATAGAACTGCTGTGCCTGGATGGTGGGTGCAGAGTGGTGATTTGTGCCATCCCTTTCTGAGCATCAGAGCAGCAGGCATTACCTCTGAAGGGCACAGGGGCACCTCACTGACCCCATGGGAGGGATCTCACTCCCCAGTGGAGTAGCTAATTGTTGGCTCTTACATTTTAATTTATTTGAAGGGCACTGAAGAGAAACCTGTGAACTAATGACCAAGGAGTTTCATTTAGTGTCAGAAAGGTCAGAGATATAGAAGGAGAAAGATTGGATAATCCATCTATGGAGGCATGCTCAAACAGGAGAAAGCAAGAAATCTTCTGTAAGAAAAGTTGTTGCTAAAGTTACTCCAGGAAGAAGCAAACACGTCTAGAAAAGGAAACAATTGGCAGAAGTCTAGCTAAAGCCCAGATCTTCTCCCTTTAAGTCCACATAAAATGTTTCTATGTTTTCTAGGATAAAGCCTTAAGTTTCTCAGGTTCACATCATAGGAAACAGTTTTCCATGAAGTGTCCTTGTAATGTGATGCAACAAAAAGTATAAGCTTTTCCCATTCTTGGGAATTTTCTATTTTAGGGAAACATGAATATATTTTAATGGACATGTATCATGGAAATATGGTAACGTTAATCAGTTTCAAACCCAATGAATCATGGAATGGATGTTAGAGCTGGGTTTTTTGTTTGTTTCTTTTCTTTTTTTTTAAATTCAGGGAAGCATTTATCAGGAAGGTGAGTGCAATTCTCCATCAATGTTAACATATAAGGTAACAATAATAGGAACTTCAGATTTATTGTCAGACACAACACAAGTGAGAAGACAGTGAGGGAAGATGTTCGAAGTAGTGAAATGAAAGCTATTATCCTAGAATTCTATACCCAGCAAAACTATCTATCACCAGAAGGTGCACTACAAAAAATGTGAAAAATTATTTTATGCAGAAGAAAAATAATCATAGATGGAAATGTGGACATGTGGACTGAATAGGGGAAAAAGACAGTACAAATTCTCTGAATAAATTAAATAATTACTTTCTGCAATAAATTAAATAACATCATTAGTGATTCTACAAATATTCAAAAGAAAACAAACTCAACATTGTTAGCAACTTTATGCTAATAAATTTGACATCTTACATGCAAAGGAAAATTCCTTGAAAGACACAAATTACTAAAACTCATTCAAGAAGAAATAACCTGAGAATCTTATATTTATTAGAGAAATTGAATCTGTGCTTAAATACCTTCCCATAAAGAAAATTTCAGACTCACATAGTTTCATAAGTGAATTCTTCTTAAGGAAAAATTTAAAAATAATAATAAAAAATTCGACAACAACTCTTTGGTCAAACAAATTCAATCCCAGCAGGCTTTGCTATAGACATTGACAAACTGACTTAAAATTCATATGGAAACATAAAGGGCTTAGAATAGCTTAAACAACTTCAAATTAAAAGAAAAAAAGAAAATAAAAAAGAATGTCTGACATTGCTTAAATTCAAGACTTTATCAAGCTACAAGTAATCAAGACAATGACATAAAGATGAAGAGACAAACTGTATAGAATAGTATATATAAAAACCCAACCACATAATCATGGTCACGATTTTCAACAGATGCAAAAGAAAAAACAGTCATTTCAATAAATGATTCTGGTCTACTTAACATCAAAGGCAAAACAAACTCTGAGAAGAAGATATAGAGGAAACATTTGTGAATTTGGGCTTGGCAAATAATTCTTAACTATCACACCAAAAGCATGATTCACAAAAGAACAACTATGAAGTATATTTCATCAAAACTAAAAACTCTGATCTTGCAAAGACACTAGTAAAAGGATGATAACCCATAGACTGGGGAAATATTTGCAGAAACATATACCCGATAAATGATTCGTGTCCTGCTTTTCTAAACAACAGTCAGAACTCAACTGTAAGAAAACAAAGTTAACATGATTTTTAAAAATGGATAAAAGGTGAAAGATTTATACTATCTCTGAAGAGAGTGTGATGAATAGAAGTTAGCATTGACATACAGTCCATAGCATTGCAAAGAGTTGGACATGACTGAAGCAACTTAACATGCACGTGTGTGTAAAATAGATAGCTAGTGAGAAGTTCCTATAAAACACAAGGAGTCTAGCCTGGCGCTCTGTGATGACCTAGAGGGGTGGAATGGGGGGCGAGGAGGGAGGCTCAAGGGGGAGGCGATATATGTATAATTACGGCTGATTCTCGTTGTACAGCAGAAGTCAACACAACATTGTAAAGCAATTTCCCCTCATTTAAAAATAAATTTTAAAAAACAAATAAAAATGGGTAAAATATTTTAACAGACACTTCATCAGAAAGATATATGAATGTAAAATCAGCTTATGAAAAAGATCCTCAGCCTCATTAGTCATTAGGGAAATGCATTAAATTAAAACCACAATGAATTGCCTCTACACAACAATCAGAATGCCCAAATTTAAAAAGATTGACTATACTAAGAAAGGATGAAAAAGAAATGAACTCTCACACTGCAAAATGAGACCTGCCTTCTGCCCCTACCCAGGATAATAATAATATTAATTATAACAACAATAATAGCAACAGTAACATTAAAAAGTACATACTACATGATTTCATTTAGAGAAAGTCCTAGAAAATGTACTGTGATCAAGTCAGGGAGAGCCATCAGAGGTTACCTGGGGATGGGATGGAGGAGAATGAAGACAGGAGAGAGATTACAAAGGGGATGATGGAGTTCTTGGGACAGATGGGTATATTCTTTCCCTTAATTATGGTGATGGTTTCACAGGTATGATTATGTCAAAACTGATCAAACTGTAAGCTTTAAATTATGCAGTTTATTTCATATCAATTATATGCCAAGAAAGCCATTAAGAAAAACAATTATACTACTTGCACCCAAAATGAATAACTAGCAGCTTTATGAAAACCATTGTTAAGTTTTCTCAGGAAAAAAAGCTTCTTCAGAGAAACTGTGAAGAGAAAAATCAAAGCCTCTCAGTTCCCATTTCCAGAGCTAATCTCTTACTTCTGGGTCAGTTTGTTTAGAACTAAAATGAACACACTGCTATATTTAAAATGGGTAACCAACAAGGACCTACTGTACAGAACATGAACTCTGCTCAATGTTATGTGGCAGCCTGGATTGGAGGGGATTTGGGGAAGAAAGGATACATGTATATGTATGGCTGATTCCCTTAGAGATTCACTTGAAACTACCACAACATTGTTAATTAGCTACACTCCAATACAAAATAAAAAGTTTAAAGTTTGGAAAAAGAAAAAAGAAAAAAAAATGAAGACAACAACAGCCACAGTTACTGCATAAGTAACATTCTGAACTTCAGAAAGCCAAGCAGTTATGAGGCAACATCCTTCTGTATATTTGTCCTCAAAATACTTTGCAAGTCAGCCAAATTGGCTTATTTACAGTCTAAAAAATTAATGAGGTGTTACTGCATTGAATTAAAGTCCAGTCCATGAATGAGAATCTTAGCTCTAATAAACAAGATGGTCACACTTTCCAACAAAACGTTTGATAGCAAAATAATTGTTTTGTTCCAAAATGCCCTTTCTTAAAAGATTGCTTTAATTTTTCATCAGCTGTTATCTTAACTTGAAGGATTAGTCCATCTTCCCACCACAAGAAATTTTACCATCATTAATTTGCTATTAATTTTTAAAGTTGAAAGCACTTAAATGTACTATCCAGGCATAGTTTGTAATATGTTCATTAATACTAATCATTTGGAGCAAATGTAGAAAAAAAAACAACTGCCAACTCTGCCTAATCTCTATTCCTCTTCATATTTTGAAAGATTAAATGTAAAACGAGTCATCTTTTCACCTGGCAAGGTTCACTGGACCACACTTTATCCTTGAGAGCAGGGACAGCACTTGGGCAGAAAGATCCTGACTTGCGGTGACTCGTGCAGGTGAGCTGCTCTGTGCAAGCTCCAGAGCTTGACTATCCTCCAGATCAGCAAGGAAAGCAGGTCACAGGACAGGGTGGGTCCCTCCTGGACACTGGAAGACCCTTCCTGAGAGGCATGCTCAAGAGCAAAGGCGAGACACAGCCGGTTGAGGGTGCACTTCCAGAAGCCCAGGCTGGGAGGTTTCAGGTTCAGGCTGGGCAGACGTCCAGTGTGGAGGCTCGTCTGCCTGGTCAGAGGCAGTGGCTGCTTTAAACATGATGCCAGGTGTCACTTGGGTGGCAGGGTGACACCCCACCCCGGGACCCCCTTTCCCAGGGGTCTTGGGTCAACAGCACACCCACTCACGGCCCCAGGTGACCATCAGGTTGTGGAGATTCCCCAAGTGGATTCGAGGGTCAAGTATTTACATGCTATTGATTTTCCATTTATCTGTGGAAAGTCAATTTGTTTCTCTTGGTTCCCAGTTTTTGCCTTTTAGATGAGCACAAATGAAGTGGGTCTGAGATTGATCACTTAATCCAAAAAGAAACAAGAGTTTGGTGGCTGTTATGTTACCTACCAACTGGGCAAACTAAGCCATTGACCACCTGGTGGTGACACCCTTAACAAAAAGGGGAAGTGTTAACCACAGGTTCATTTACATTCCTCAGCGTGAAAATGACCTGCTTGACATTAATTTTCCCCACAAAGGACTGCTTTCAGATGAAGTTCTCACCAACCTGCCTCCATTAAGAACAAGTTCGTCTTTCTGTGCTGTTTCCAATAGCTAGGCTCAGACGGCTCTGATGAGGAGGCAGCACCATGGCTGTCCCAGGTGAGGCTGCAAACGCACTAGAACAAGCCACACTAGACAATCACCTGCAAAGCCAATGGCACCAGACACAACACAAGAGTGACTGCATTGTGTCACTTTCTAGGAGCCCACTGGCTTCTCCAAACTAGAAGAAAAAGACACAGCATCAGGGCCATTATGACTCCTGACACATTACTGACATTTTAATGACTAGTGTAAGAACAGGATAAATGTAATAAACAATACTGTACTTTTAGTGGTTTTTTTTTTTTTCATTTTTCTTATTTGTTACAGAATGGTTACATATTGCTGAAGTTTGAAGCTTTGGCTTTTCTTACACTGTTTTAACACTGGAATAAACATGTTTTTCCTTCACTAAACAAAGTGCATTTTCTTACTGTGATTTGTTGAAATAGGACATGGAAAGGGCGACTTGGGACAAGTTGTGTATTTGTTTAATAGAGAATGCTGCCTCCACAGGGAATGGCCTGAATCTCTCCCATTCCTTCCCACAATTCTTGTTCATTTTCAAATTGCAAGATCTAAGGTGAAAAAAAAAAGCAACAAAACAACAAAATGAATTTGAGCAAAGAAGTCCAACCCCTTCAGTATGGAGAAAGTGACTGTGACTGTCACAGAGAAAGTGCAGAGGTTGGAATGACAGCCAGTCAGAGATGATGAGACGCGACTTTGAGGGCTATTCAGTCACCCCCATATGAGTGCTCACCGTTCACAAATGTTCATGACACACAGAAGAAGAAAGCCTACAGGTTCCACCGTTCTCAGTCATGACTACGAAAACAGTAGATGCTGACTCCCCAGCCAAGCCCTCCCCCTGGCCCTCGTTGGAATGTTTGCTGGGACTGTCCGGATAATTTTGGTGAGAAAACAAGGATCGCTCCCACCACCCCCACTTTGCCCAGGACTGTTTTTACATGAGTTCACCCCAGAATTACTTGCAGCATCATCTTTGCAAGGAAACAGTCAACAGTGAGTTGACACTATTAAAACTGGCTTTCTGTAAAGTCACCAGCGAGTAGATGTTTGTTTACAGCATTCAACACATTTCAGCTTACATTCAAGGACACCACAGAGCAAGTCAGGTCCACCTGCCTCGGTGCCGTCCTCCACCCACTGCACATCCCACACTTTCAGTGCAGAAAACCCACAGGACACAAGCTGGCTGGGACTGGTGGCTTTATCACACAGAGGAACCCAGGTCAGGACTCTGAACTCTGACCCTTGCCTCCCGGCCTTCAAAGTGTACGGTGTTTGCTGTCTACAGAAATTCCGAGGAAACACAAAACCTTTGGAAGGTCCCATACTTGGGATTAGCTAAGCCAAATTTTGTTTAGTCTGCCATTTTCCTTAGGGAGATGTGCCAGAATACGTTGGAACTGGGCTCTAGTCCATTAAACAAACTGTGCTGAGAGGTATGTTATCTGTCTTTTGTAAGTTATGTGGATTAGCTTTAAAGCTTTATTTTGCTGGGTCAACTTCACAAGAGGGGGCACTGAATTTTTTATGGTTTATAATCATGTGAACCATATACTCCAGTGTCTCATATCCTACACTCACTCTGCCTTAACCTTCCCATGTGTTACTTGCTCCAGTCATGTCCTACTGTTTGTGACCCTATGGACTGTAGCCCACCAGGCTCCTCTGTCCATGGGATTCTCCAGGCAAGAATACTGAAGTAGGTAGCCATTTCCTTCTCCAAGGGATCTTCCCAACCTAGGGATTGAACCCTAGTCTCCCACATTGCAGGCAGATTCTTTACCATCTGAGCCACCACAGAAGCCCAACCTTCCCATAGGTAAGCTCATAACTATCAGAAAAGAGCCCTGAACTTTGTTTTGGAAAATTTGGACAGCTCTGTGCACAAGCAGGTGGGAATCACTGATTTTTCCCCGGGCAGCCCTCCTCCCTGCCCCTTCTCTATGCCCTTCCAGTCTCCCTTCCGCCCTGTCCACTACTGGTCCCTGCCCACCTGCTCCACAGGCTTCCCTGGCTAGAACCTTTGAGGAACTCCACCCAGTTGCGAGTGGAGTTGGAAGGAATCATATGATCTCTTGGGACCCTTGGGTTGAAAGAAAACATCGCCCTAGAGAAACACGAGCCCGCAGAGGTATACTCCACACAGGAGCCAGATTTCAGGTCACAATACCTGTGTGCAGTCCTGTGGAGTAGCATCGTGTGGTCCCAGGACCAGGGAAACCTCCATGACCTCCTGCAGGGCAGAGCACTAGCCACCCTGGCAGAGGCTCCCACACAGCTGAGGGACCCTGGGGCTGCTTCCGCTCGTTATGAGTTTTTCCTAAGTTCATAAGTAACATGGATGCTCAAGAGAGCAAAAATGAAGAATCTAAATCTCCCGGGTCAGAAATCAAGGACTGACTACATTACAACACAGCTACACAGTCAAACGCAATCAAAAGCTTTGCGGTCCATGAAAATCACACTTTAGAGGAACATTTCATGACATGAAGACATGCAGAAGTTGCACAGAGCAAGTTATAGAACAGCCTGTGCACCATACTGTGCAACCGTCAAGCATCACGATTCAAAGTCTGTTTGTAAAAAGCCCATTTATCCACAGGAAAAGCACTGGAAGAATATGGACCAAAAATGAACAGTATTTCTGGGAGTTAGGATTATATTTTAAGTGTTTTTCCTGATCCTTTTTTATACTTTCCCAAACAATCACCAACAGGCATCCTAATGATAAACAAATCAATTCAATATTTCTAAAAGTATTCTAAATATATTCTAAAAATAAAGCTAATCTTCACCAGAAAGCCTATTTGAAAGCTTACAAGAAGACAAAAATGACTTGGACTGTTTTGAGGGCAGCCACATCCGAAGCTAGATACATGGGCTGGAGTCTCTGTGGTTATGAAATTTGTGACAAACGCCCACACAGGATGACTTTTTCTTCCTGCTTGTTTCCAGTTTGTTTTCTGCCAGCTCAGTTGGTGGATAGCAATGCATTGAAATTACGCCTTAAGAAAAAGCTATTGTTTAAAATACATAAATTTCCAAGCTTTCAAAGGCTAAAAGGCAATGTCCTATTTTCACCAAGTTAATGGAGGAAGAAACTACAATAAAGCAGCTTACATGCAAACATATGTGTATACACACACATGTATATGTGTATATATAAATGTATACATATTGCATTGTTTAGCTCAAACTATCTATACTCTGATAAACCACCCAACTTCTAATGACTCTATGAGAGTATAGCGATGAAGCTTTTAAACTTTTTAAAGGTATTATCTTTAAAGTGTCTGTAATAACTTACAACCATAATTTTAAGTTTGTGGCAATCCCACTTTCATGCATTGGAGAAGGTAATGGCAACCCATTCTAGTGTTCTTGCCTGGAGAATCCCAGGGACGGGGGAGCCTGTGGGCTGCCATCTATGGGGTCGTACAGAGTCGGACACGACTGAAGCGACTTAGCAGCAGCAGCAGCAATGAGAGATTAAGATGGTAAGTTATTACACTATTAGGACTGCTATTATCCACACACTTGGTTGGCAAGTCTGGTTTACCACCTGTTATAACTAGTGAGCTAATAATGGTTTTTACATTTTTAAGTGGTTGGGAAAAATCAAAATAGTATTTCATGAAATGCGAAAATATTTTGAAATCTGAAGTTCAATCCACAGTTTTGCTAGAACCTAGCCAAAACCTTAAAATCTCATACAGGGCTGCTTTTGCACTAAAATGGCTTCTTGGAAGAATTGTCACAGAGACCATAGGCCTGCAAAATCTAAAATATTTACTAACTGATCCTTTACAGAAGAGGTGTTTTCAAGGTGGTTCAGAATAGTCTTTTTATTTCTCATTATCAGTCTCTAGATGGCAGAAAAGAGCCTTAAATTGGGGTATGTGGAGTGACCACACCCCCATAGAAGGTATACAACGTACATTTCCAATTAAATCATCCCTTAAAAGTCCAACAGTGCAAAACTTTCTGCTCTAAGTGTTCAATAAAACCAAAAATTAAACTTTTAGGAGAACTGAAATATTTATTTAGTCTGAAACTAACAATCTTGCAACAGTAAAAATATTTTTCTATATGTGTTCAATAAACCAAAAATTATATATCTAGAAGAAACTAAAAGACTCACTAAGCCTAGAGCTAATGTCTGCTCTGAAATTTTGTATGTATCCACTTCTGCTTAAAATAAATATTATGTAAATCCGCATCATTAAAGAGACTTCTCAGTGCCCCCCAGCTTTACTGAGGTACAATTGACGTGTGAAATTGTAGTATATTTAAAGTGTACAGCATGATGATTTGATATAAGCATAGACTGTAAAATAATGCATAGCACCTCAATCAAGTTAATAATCATTTCACATAGCTACTCATTTTCTTTTCTTTTTTTGTGGTATGAAGGTTTAAGATCTATTCTCAGCACATGTCAGTACAATGTTATTACAATGCAGTGCTACTATTACAGTGCCCCTGTATACAGAGCCTCAGAATTTACTAATCTCATACCTGAAAATATGGTACCTTTTTCCACCTCTACCTATACTCCCCACCCTCAGCGCTTAGCTTATGTCACTCCACTCTCTGTTTCTTTAGGTTTGACTTTCTGTTTAGATGCCACATAAGGGGTGAGATCATACAGTATTCATCTTTCTCTGACTTCTTTCACTCAGCAAAATGCCCTCCAGGTTCATCCAGGTTGTTGCAAATAGCAGGACATCCTTCTTTTTCACGGCCAAGTAACATTCATTGTGTGCTGCGCTTAGGCGCTCAGTCGTGTCCAACTCTTTGCGACCCCACGGACTGTAGCCTGCCAGGCTCCTCCGTCCATGTGATTTCCCAGGCAAAAATGCTGGAGTGGGTTGCCATTTCCTTCCCAGAACATTCCTTATATATGTATACTATTCTTTCTTTTGTCATTCGTCCATCAACGAACACCTAGGTGTTTCCATGTGTTGGCTTCTCTGTTTTTCATGTCCATGTATCCTAAAGAATTCACCCCGTATCTTCTAAAATAATGACATTTTCCCAGATATCCACATACAACCATGCACCTAAGAACTAACAGGAAGTCTGTACTATCAGCTAATAACCAGTGAATATTGAAATTTCCCCATTTAATCTCAAAAGGATTTGTCCTTAAACCCGGATATGATCCAGAGTTGGACTTCTCATCTGTCTGCAGGCTTCCTTGCTTCTCCTTTGAAGTAGAATGGTCTCTGCCCACACCCTCCATACACACTTCTTTTTCAGAATGCTGATTTTTGAAGAGACCAGGTCACTTCCCTTACATTCTACATTCCAGATTTAATGACTGCTTCCCTGTGGAGTCAATTAAACCACATTCCTGCCCCTTATATTTCCTGGAAATTGGAGGTTAGGTCTAAAGCCTTAACAATACAGTGCCTCGCTCCCCACACTGCATCCAGCCTAGAAGTCTAAAAGGTCAAAGGGATCCCACTCTGGTAAAGTTTGCTTGGATCAACTGGTCAAGGTGCTGACTACCCCAGAAGGGGCTTTTCCCTTTGCAATTAGCAAATGATCAGCAAGCTTACACTCTTCATCCTTGCAAACAATCTTCATCCCAGAAGCCTCTTTAAGTCATGGTTTCAATTTGTGAATAGATTTAAGTATCTCATGAAGAATTGGTAAACGGTAGTTTTCTAATTCTAGCACTCCTTTCCCTTCATTAGCTAGTGACATCCTGTCAGGAGGAGTTTTCCCTCATTAACTGAGAACAGCCTAGAATTCCTTCCAAAAAGTCAAAATAAATGCTGGGTTCTTTACCTTGAATTCTCATTTTCATATAAGACTTTGGGATAATAGTCAACTTCAACTGAAGCACATAAAATCTCTCTCTCTCACCTCTTTCTCTCTCTCTCTCTCTCACAGATAGACACACACACCATGGACTCAATGCGTTTTTACTTTTACATTTCTATGGTCACTCAGTTCTTTTTTACCCTCAATTTGTCCTCTGTTTACCCTCAAGAGCTCCTTCCCATGGATGCTCTGACATGTCCTTATTCTTTGCTGTAAAACATTCTCCCTGGTCTCCTTCCTCAACCGAGACCGTGTGTCTGCTCTTCGCTGCAAACAGCAGCTTCCCTCCGCTTCAACCCAGCAGCACCCCCACCTGAAGCAACACCTCTTCCCTCCAGCCTGTGTGGCCAATACAGTCAAGGTAGAGACCGTGTCCCCATCCACACCAAAGCCCGGCTGACCCACCAGTGGGCAATCAGAAGAAACTTAGCAGATGCTCAGGGCCCGGTAAGGTCCTCCCAAGGGCTCGAGGATTACCTTACGGAATCGTCAAATGTCCAGCGATGCCTCTTACCTGGCGTAGTAGTCGTTGGGGGGAACGGCTTCCTGGAAGAACTGAAACTGGTACAGATAGAGTCCGATCAGGTGTCCCGCGGTGAAGATGGCCAGCAGGACGCAGAGACAGCTGAACAGCAAGGGGTCGAAGGTCCGGCACCAGGACCACCAGGTGCACAGGCCCAGGAACACGAAGAAGTACACCGACGAGGTCAGAGAGGGCAGCATCATCCCTGAGGGGGCGGGGGAGGGGCACGCGTGAGAAACCTGGCGAGGAAGAAACCCCGCACCGCTCAGCCGCCGTCACTGTTGGGGATGATGAGGAATTCCTCCTATGCTTATAGTGAAATTCATCACACTCTCTTGATGAAATCAGAATTAGTGCTATTTGTATTGTGAAAAAAAGGCACATGTAAAGTGAAATCTGTAAACATGGGGAAATATCAGATGATGAAGAAATCCTACCTGTGGCACTTGAGCCCCGACAACAAACATTCACTCCTCCAACCAGTAGAATATATCATGTTTACTTGCCTGTTTCCATCTATTTCTCCTCCAGTTTTTCAGGAATACTGTATGTCCGTTCTGTCCTCGATAAATTTTTAAAATAATGATTTACTTTTGCTTGTCTGTTGACGAGGGTTCATGATAATATTGCATTCAGTGGCAGATAAAACCTCACTAAATCTTTGTCCTGCCCGACAAAATGTGATTTGCTCTATCACTAAAAGTGGAAATGTTAAATGAAATTATTCCTTCATAGGCATTTAAAAACTTTGCAGGGAGCATTTTGAAACAACTTCTCATTAAAGTTCTGAGTTACTTTCTTGAGAAATACTCTTCACTTTTCTATCTTTTAACTCTCCTGTGGAAAAACAGTTGCTTCATCTCATGAAACTTCACAGAAGCAGGATGGAATCAAGTTCGCAGCAGCTCTGGGGCAATGCCGACGGGGCAAAGATGGAGATAAGGTTTTTATGGAAGGAGCAGCCTGCAGCCAACAGGGAGAGGAAGTGGGCGTGTGTGCTGGGAGATTACCATCTAACCGGAGAAGAAAAACACTCTATCCTGAAGAGTTAAATTAAGAGACCTAATGACTCGGTGTAAACAGACAAGCTTCCGAAAGCCCATGTGTAGCTCTGGATGGGGACAGAAAAGGGTTCCTTGTCACAGATCACCACCCACAGGCTCTGAGGGAGGTGAACAGTGGTTCTGTTGGTCACGTAGAAAACAACGCCACCTAACTGTTAAGGGAAAAGCCTGCTTTACAGAGGTTAACAGAAACCACCTAATACATAAAACCTGCAACTGAACGGGAAAAGCTACGTCTGTGTGTGTGTGTGTGTGTGTGTGTGGTTTGTACACGTGGCCAGTTTCACAAAAGCTACAGTTATGATTTTGTTCCCGCGGAATAGAACTGTTTCCTTCTTTCATCATTCGCCACCTCGCTCCCTGTGTGCCCCAGGACTTGGAGGTTCTCACCTGATGAACCCAGTAAAATCGTCACAACAACCTTCCCCGCAGTGGTTATCATGTTGCCAATAAACTCCTTCAGCTTTGAGGCCACAGAGGCCAGCCTGCGGAAGAGTTTTAATTTCGCGCTTTCCTCCAAGTCGCCTTCAGCACCGTCTCCTTCATCTAAGTCCTCTTCATAGATCAGGGCCTCTTCGGAGTCTATTTTTTCTCCTCCAGCCTAAATAAATGAAAAAACAGAAAACACTACAGTCTCTGCCTATCCACCCAGAATATTATATGGTTTGTAATTTACCAGTAGGTCAGTGAGGTGAATTTCAGAAATGAGGAAAAAATGTAGACTACCACTCAACCACATAAGCCCCCTCAGGTCTCTGGTGGTCCCTGTGTGAAGCCCAAAGAACTTTGATCTTTCTTCAAGGCATAAACAGGAAGCATCGCTAATCATAGGGTCCCCAACGGCAGGTCATCTCACCTACATGAGCTCATTTTATTTTACACACAGAAGCCAAAACTGTCTGAAACACCTATTCATAACTTAGCTTGCAGCAATCTGGGTTTGGTTCCTCAGATTTACTTAGTGTGCCACTAAGGTGATGGGAAGTTTGATGAATGGGCTTAAACGGAAAGGATGGGCCAGATCAGCGCTGAGGAAATCCCTTTTCTTTCTGGAGTTTATCTTTGTTCACTATTTTAGTATTTCCTGCCCGTGGGAGGACGAGTGGTCCCAGCTACTGGCTAAATAAACAGCCGCTTCCTATCTCATCCTTTTAGAGAATCGTGCACAGGTCCAATCCCAGGCCACGTGGGACCTCAGGACCATCACTAGAGATTCAGAAGGAAATACATGCACAGCACATACACACGTACATGGATTATTTTAAACTGTGTATACCATGGGCTTTTTTTGTTCATTTTTAAAGAATACATAAGAATTTTTTTGGATAATTACAATTTTTCCCTGGAAGGGTTAGGACATTTTTAAGGAATTATAAATATAAACCATTCCCTTAAGACAAAAGGAGCCTGTCTCAGATGCAGGACAGGCTTCATCTTGAAAAGACAGCAGCTTCTGCAGTCAGACAACTCTTGAGGCTCAGATCAGACATCGAGTCCAAGCAGTACCCGTTTGCTTCATTTTCCCATTTTAAAGGTTCTTTTTTAAAAATATTTTTATTGAATGAAAGGTCCTTTAAACTCTATGGTGCTTTACAGTTTCAAAGATTTCACATATATGATTTCATCTAATTCCATAATAAGTCTTTTTTCCCCTACCCCACTGCTAACTACTAGTGTGTTCTCTAAGTATGCATGTCTGCTTCTTTTTTGTTTCATTCACTAGGTTGTTGTATTTTTTATAGTTCACATATAAGTGATATCAAACAGTACTTATCTTTCTCTGACTTATTTCACCAAGCATAATTCCCTTCAAGTCCATCCATGTTGCTGCAAATGGCATTATTTCATTTTGTGCTGAGTAATATTCCATTGTGTGTGTGTATGTATGTGTATGTGTGTGTGTATATATATATATATATATGTATACACTTACCATGTATTCTTTATCCATTCTTCTGTAGATGAACGTTTAGGTTGCTTCTGTGTCTTGGCTGTCATAAACAGTGCTGCTGTGAACACTGGGGTACCTATTTCTTTTCCAATTAGTGTCTTTGTTTTTTTCAGATATATATTTTTATATATATATATATATATTTCTTGATATGCTTAATTCAGAATTACATAATATTCACTGCTGGTGTCTGAACTTCCATCTGACTGGAGGAGAGGCTGGTGCACAGCTCAGTAAGTGCTGAGTGACCTGAGGGCTCAGACCTGCTGTTTGCCTAGGTAGGTACAGGCCATTTGGGACTTTCATTGGCTGTTGATGAAGCCAAGGCTACAGGATGCACTCCCACCCCTGTGCGCGTGCATACACACACACACACATACACAAAGACACACACGCACACCATACATACATACACACAACACACACACACACATACACACGAGGATGTAATCCCAGGCTATTCAAGTCCATATACCCAAATTGGGTTTTGCATTATACTGTATTTCATCTCAGCACATTTGTACTTTTTCCAGAAGGAAGAAGAATGTCTCAGGCTTATGCATGAAGATTTTTCAATCTGCTCAGAGCCCAGTATATCTCAGTGTCACTAGCAAGAGACAGAAGAGCACATACACTAGTAAGAGATACAAATAAGTCAACTACTAAATATCTCACAGCAACACTTGCTATTCCAAGAATTAAAACAGAGTAATGTGATTGAGGGAGTCAGGGCGGCTGTTTTAGATTCTGAGTTCAGGGGGAGCCTCTCTGAGGAGGTGACATTTAAGCTGAGCTCTGAATGTCACAGAGTCACCAGCCATGGGGAAATTCTAGCCAGAGCCTTCCAGGCAGCAGGAAGGGCTGGCCAAGCCTCCATGGCATATCCCCAGACCCACTTCTTCTTCTACCTGCTCCTCCTCCTCACTGTCAGCTGATGCCCCTGCATCCCATGTTGTAGAGACATGAGGGCTGAGCTCCAGTCAGTGCAACACCAGCAGCCCCACCTGTGCTCAGGTGCTCAACCCCCGCCTGGGATGATGGGAGAGCTGCAGAGCTGGGGTACCTGGAGGAAAGCCCACCACCCCCTGCCCTGTGTCACCTACAGAGGGAGTTTCAAAGCAAAAGTCTCCGAGAGGTGGCTGGACTCAGAGTAGGACTTGTCCAACGCTTCACTTCTCTTGAACCCAAGCTAAGAGGACTCTGATCGGCAACCACTCCACCCAGTGAGGGGGACAACGGGATGTCTTTCCTAGAGCAACTCCAGCGGCTGCAGTGGGGGAACAGCAAGGGGGTCCTGCAGCCAGGAGGCTGTGCTGGCAGAAGAGGGGGTGGAGAGTGGAGCTGAAGAGGGTCCACGTCATGGGCGAGCATCTCCTAAGTCCAGTCAGCAGACCCTGGCTGGTAAATTTCACATGGTAGGGGGAGGGGTGAAGGAGAATCAGAGGGAGCTCTTGTCTTTGTGGATGAGATCAGGATGACCAGTCATGGAGCAAGTTGGGAAGCCAGTTCTAAGGTGGAGGTATCACGGGGGCAGCTAGTGAGGAACCTGGAATGTGGACAGAGGTGAGAATTGGAGAGCTCTACCTGAGGCTCACTGTCAGAGTGGGTTCTGATGAGGTGACCTGGAGAGAACACAGAGCTGCCTACCTGTTGGAGCTGCCACGCCTGGGACCAGTCTCTCTCTCCAACTTTATCCTCATCTCTTGGCCCAGAAACATCACACACAGGGAACCGTGTAGAGAACCTGGAATCCACAGGCTCTCTGCCTTGGTATGTGCTGTCCCCACACTGCAGAAGTCCCTCTCCAGCGTACAAGGCCCCGGCTCCCAGGCCAGCTTTCTTTCAACTTCTCCATCTCCCAAAGCTGAGTTGCTGTGGGGACTGATCCAGGGATGCTGTTGCTATGACACCCACATCACCACACACATGGGCATTTGCTGCTTAATACTCCTTGCACAGCAGGTGGGCAACATCCTAAAAATGCCTCTAGAGGAAGAAAATTAGTCCAAAACCTTCAGTCTCTGAACTTGACCAAGGAGACAGAGAGAAGGAACACAGCTAGAGTTGCCTGGGTCACAGTCAGAAACACACTCCTAACTTTCACAATAAATGACTTATTGCTCAATTACGGAATTGCTACGGATGTAGATTAAATCAGATAGAAATCTCTAGTCAAGAACCTTCTCTAGTTTAGATGAATGCATTTCCCTGACCTCTCCCGGGCGGGACAGGGACCCTGTGATTTTTATAAACAGACCAGTGTACTTGAGGTTTTTCAGCATTTTTGTACTGGAATCCCTGGGGCTTTCAGTTGAAAACACTTTCTAAACCTGCCAAACTGAGAGGGAGCCAAAAGTGAGCCCCACCATCCCAACTGGGGCCAGAAGTGCCATTAGTCATGTCAGGCTGGTCTTCTCCCTGAAAAGATCCACCTGGAGCAGCGTAAACACCAACATGCTGGAAGCCCCTTGGCTCACTCACCAGCAAGCAGGCTGGGCTGCTGCAGCTGAAATCTGTACCCACATTGGAACTCAACTGGATCCTGGCCTTGGAGCTAAGAAGGAATGCATGCTAAGTCGCTTCAGTCCTGTCTGACTCTTTGCGGCCCCATGGGGTGTAGTCCGCCAGGCTCCTTTGTCCATGGGATTTTCCAGGCAAGAATACTGGAGTGGGTTGCCATGCTCTCCTCTAGGGGATCTTCCCGACCCAGGGATTGAACTCCTGTTTCCTATAGTCTTCTGCATTGGCAGGCAGGTTCTTTACCATTAGCGCCACCTGGGAAGGGCTTCCCTGGTGGTTCATCTGATAAAGAATCCGCCTGCAATACAGGAGACCTGGGTTCCATCCCTGGGTCGGGAAGATCTCCTAGAGAAGGGAATGGCAACCCACTCCAGTATTCTTGCCTGGAGAAGCATACTTAAATTTTGTCTTTCAGTTTCTTCATAAGAAGGAGTAGCTGTAAACAAAGATTTATTTTTCTAGTTCTTGAGCTATCTTAGAAATGAAAGATAAAGAAAGCCTTTATAGTTTAAAAAGCCTAATAAAATATTACATATCAGCATTGTCTAGGTTGAAGTCTATAGCTTATGTAAAGAAATGTAAGTGCTTTGACTCATCTTATTTAAAAGTTTCTGACTTCAAAATGTGCCAGATGTGCTCAGGTAGCATCTGATGTCACGTGAGGACACCCGAAGTGCTATGGAGTCAACTGAGCATGGTTCCCTGAGCCTGGACCCAAGCTTCCATGCCTGATCCCATCACCGCGTCTAACCCTGCAGCCTCGTCCCCAGCAGTTAAGCATTAGCAGTTACTCCCCCTCAGTTCTGGACCAGGAAGACACCATCAATTATTTCTAGTAGAACCCAGACATTCATTTTTCCTTATCCCCAAGCACTAAATGAGTCTACCTGTCTTGGACTAAATCCAAGGCTCACCAGGGGCTCTTTAAGAGGCTAGACTACCAGGCTCCACCTCACAGTTCCTGAATCAGGAATTCCAGGAGTGAGTCCCAGGAACTTATCTGATTAAAGGGCTGCATGAGATGATGTAGAAGCAGCCAGCTTAGAACCCATGCTCTTCCTGATACCTGCAACCATGGACAAACTCACCCTACCTGGAAGCCTTGTGTTTGAGTTGGATGCTAGGCAGACTCCCTTGACTGGAAAACAATTGAGGTAATTTATCTAATGGAATCTCCTTCCGATTTCAGACAAACTTAAGATGTAAGCCCAGAGCTCCTCAGACCATGGACTCCATCCTCCTCTTCCTTGTGGCTTAAACCATGCTCAAAAAGACGCTTTGATGGGAGAGCATCAGAGGCACAGATAATGAGCTAGCAGATCCAGAGGCAAAGGGAGCACTTTCCTAAAATGTTGCAAGTTATTTACTCATTGTTTATTATTGAAAGTTAACAATTTGTCTTCATGGAGTGGAGTCATCTCAACAGAAGAGTCCATGGAAGGAAGAGGCAAGTGCTGTGACTCATCGCCAAAGACAAACGTCCACCATCCTCCACAGTGTCCCCATGGACACAGCTCTGAAGCCATGCTGGCAGGGGTCACGTTCATCACGTAAGCCTATTGTGACAGCATCGTGCAGACAAAGCCAAGATTTTATTCTGTTACTAAGCTTGTTTTAGGAAGATTACTTTTCCAAATGTATAAGCACAGTTAAATTGTTCCCTGTTCCATTTGGAAGCATGAGTATAGAGATGTATGCTTTCAACCACCTCCTACAGAGCAATACAAGTTCAATAAAGGACAGGCTAAGACAGACCAAGTTAGCGAGCAGCAACCCGCTAGGCTAGCCAGGACCGCAGGCCTGGGGAGCTTTAATAAGACAATCCTGGTACCACCACACATTCGCCTCCCTCCCAGAGATTCTGACTGAACATATCTGGGATGCAGTCTGCACCTGGACCTTTACAAACTACCAGGTCAAGGTCAGTTCAAGGTGGTGAGGAAGGAAGAGCCTGAACCCACCTCCTCCCACGGACATGATAAATATGTTCATGGGAGGACATAACTACAAATATGCAGTTACACACGGGTCGATTTCCCCCGGAAAGGACCTGAGAACTAGCTGAACACCTGGTCCACAGCAGAGCACAGGAAGGGCCACACCTAGGCAGGTTGGGGAGGCACAAGGTTGAACTTGCCTCAAGAGAGGTGAAATGCCCACAGTGTGACACCTGCTGAGCCTGTGTGTAAGGGACAGTCATTCACGAATCCAAAGACATCTACTGGAGGGTCGGTGAAGGAAGACGCTGCCCAGAGACTGAGGTACCATTGTGCTCCCACCTGTCAAGTCATTTTCCCCCTGTCTTCCCAAAGCAAGGGAGCAAGTCTGGCCCCCACCCCTCTGGCTGAGTTCAGCAGGAGCATACACAGTGCATACGGGGACATGCCCTGGTGGCCAGTAGGACTGGAGACCCTGAGCCCCACGGGACAGTAACAACCGGAGAGAGAGCTCTTATCATGCCACCACCCCCAGGCACCGCAGGACAGCAGACAAACACAACCCCAAGCTTCTTGTGAAAAAGATCCATCTGTGGAACCTAGAGCCTCAAGTTTCCCTCACACCTGGTGGTGAAGGAGGGGTCCCCGGGGAAATGAGCCATGAGACATCATCCTCGAACCCCCGTGGCTTTGCTGCTGCTCAGCCAGACTCCAGATGGAGCTTGTGTAACCCTCAAGAGTCCCAATTTCTCCAACTGTTGCCCAGAGGACACCTCCAGATCCTACATCTGGAGAGCAGCAGGAATTACAATCGCGGCCCCAGGACTGTATGTGTCTCCATGCTTTAGAAGCTGCTGCTGTCTGAAGACCTGGCTTCAACCTGAGTGCTGAAGGAGAATCTCTACCCCATCAAGCACTGACAGGTCCCAACATGCCCTCCACAACAGGGCCGCTTCAGGGATAAATTAGGTGTATAGATAACTACAAAGATTTGAGAGATAGCCAAGCTAAGGTGGCGCTAGTGGTAAAAAACCCACCTGCCAATGCAGGAGACATGAAATACAGACTCTACCCCTGGGTTAGAAAGACCCTCTGGAGAAGGAAATGGCAACTCACTCCAGTGTTCTTGCCTAGAGAATCCCATGGACAGAGGAGCCTGGTGGGCTACAGTCCATGGGGTCACAAAGAGTCAGACACAACTGAAGTGACTTAGCACAGACAGATGAGCTAAGTAAAGGTTGAAGAAGGATTATCACCTACACAAGGCCACGCCTTCAAGACTGAGAGGCAGCGGTTTTGCCTACTTCATAGAAACAGAGAGTCAGCAAAATGCGGAAATATGTTTAAAAGAAAAAAAACAAGACAAATACCTTAAAAACAAGACAAAACCTCAGAAAAAGACCTTAATGATATGGAAATAAGTAATCTCTCTGATAAAGAATTCAAGTGAAGTGAAATTCACTCACTCAGTAGTGTCTGACTCTTTGCGACCCCATGGACTGTAGCCCACCAGGCTCCTCTGTCTATAGTATTCTCCAGGCCAGAATACTGGACTGGGTAGCTGTTCCCTTCTCTAGAGGATCTTCCCAACCCAGGGATAGAACCCAGGTCTCCCACATTGCAGGCAGATTCTTTACCACCTGAGCCACCAGGGAAGTCCAAAGAATTCAAAGCTATGGTCAAAAGATGCTCCCTGACCTTGGGAGAAGGATGAATACAGTGAGAACTTCAACAAAGACTTCGAATATATGAAAAAAGAAACAGTCGGTGCTGAAGAAATTAAGAAAGCAATCCTGCTTATAATTGCATCAAAAACAATAAAATACCTAGGAATAAATTTAACCAAGGAGATTAAAGACCTATACTCTGAAAACTGTAAGATATTGATGAAAGAAAATGAAGATGACACAAATAAACGGAAAGATATACTATGGTCAAGGATTGGTAGAATTAGCATTGCTAAAATGGCCATACCACTCATAGATTCAATGCAATATCAAATGGTAAAGAATCTGCCTGCAATGCAGGAAACCCAGGTTTGATCCCTGGGTTGGGAAGATCCACTGGAGAAGGGAATGACTACTCCAGTATTCTCGCCTAGTCTTGCCTGGAGAACTCCATGGATACAGGAGCATGGAGGGTTACACTCCATGGGGTCACAAAGAGTCAGACATAAGTAAGCACACACACACACACACACACACACACACACCAAGTAGCAGTGGCATTTTTCACAGAACTAAAACAAAAAATCCTAAGAGTTTTTATGGAACCACAAAAATCCCCAAAGAGCCAAAACAATCTTGAGATAGAACAAAAATAAGAGGTATCATACTCTAATTTCAAGCTATATTACAAACCTACAGAAATCAAAACAGAATAGTACTGGGACAAAATACATACACAGAGATCAATGGAACACAATAGGAAGCCCAGAAAAAAACCCCACCTATTTATGGTCAGTTAATCTATGACAAAGGAGGCAAGAATGTACAATGGAGAAAAGACAGTCTCTTCAGTGCTGTTGGGAAAACTGGACAGCTACCTGCAAAAGAATGAAACTGGACCATTCTCATACCATATGCAGAAATAAATTCAAAATTAATGAAACACTCATTCCACCCTAGAACTGGCACAGTGCTCTAAGCAGAGCACAGGCTCCGTAAAAAGTTCTGACTAGAGGGCGAAACAGATGGATGGACAGTGGGGTGGATGGAGGGATGGGAAAGGAAAGCAGTGGATTCCAGGTCCACTGCACTGCTCAACTTTTTGACATTTCAATAACAAAGGCATGCATTTTCTTTGCATCTTAGTTCATCACAAGAAATTATTTGGGTCCTGAACCTTTATGGACACTTTTAAGCAACAGGAGCAGTCTATATGTCCTCAAAACTGTGGCTTTTTGTCATCACTCCCTGAATTCTTCATTTCTAGAGAAGGAACAGCAGTCAGAAGAGCTAAATTTAGCTGGTTATGATCAGAGAAAATGGGCGGTTCAGGGTCAGTAATGATGTCTGTAACCGAAGACCAACAGAGAGGGATGACAAGAGTCTGAGATGGAAAACCAGGATCTAGAGGATGTTAAGCAGGTGACTCTGGACTAGATCTCGTGTGGGGACTGAGCAGATGCCTAATGATTAATATAATTAATATATGCTATAATATATTAATTATACTACACTCTTTATTAGTCATTAATAAAGAGATTGATTTCTTCCATTCTTTGTTTCTTGCTCTCAAAAAAATAGCAACTAGAGCTTCAAATCTGATGCAGACTCACAGGCCAGATAGCCAATTTCTGTGCCAGATACCACAGTAGCCTAAAGGACTTTAGGTGTTATGAAGGGGTTGCAGCTTTGAGATTCAGAAAGAATGTCTAAATAACATTAGTGAGATTTAAATGCTGCATCCCTGATTCTTAATGGATGGGCTATGTCTGACACCAAAATATTCTTTATATCATTCATATTGGATTTGTTAGACTATATAGAAGAGGCCACTTGCAGCAGACTAAGTCAAGACTAAAATTCCTATTTGAATAAACACTTATCATAAATTTGGTTTCATATTAAGCTACTCTTTGTTTCAAAAAAAAAATAAAGCCTGGAATCTCATTAAATAGCTACAAAGAGCTAGAAGTACATAAGTATGCAGATACTATCAACTTGGTGAAATTACTGATGTCATTGGTGTTTTATTGCACAGATAACCTTTCTACACAATTTAACTCTCATAACGCAACTCATTTTTTTTAAAAGAATCTGAATCTTTCAGTTATGATTTGTCAATCTGCTTCTGAATTAAAAGGAACAAATAAACAAGACCACAAGTATGTAGGTTGGCAAAGAATCTTTCATGGCACTTGGGGAGTTGGTTCTTGACCGAGGTTTGCTCTCTGTAAAATTCAAGAACAGGACAAAGCCTCTTCCCCCCCCTCCACGCCCACTGGGTTTTTTTCGGGAGAATCCTTGGATTTGTGATGCCCTTTAAAACAGTGAACTTATCATTATCAAGTCCATGGAGATTTGGGAAGAGTCCTGAGCATTCTCCAGGGATTACTTGCTACTCTGAAACAAAGCTGGATTTGAAAAGCAATTCTCCCAGGCACCAGAGGGTTGATTAATCTGCCATTTCTCCACTGAGATAAATGAGAGAAGAAGCAATGCCAGCAAACACTGTCCTTTCAAAGGATCCTCAAAAACCAAGCAATCTAGAACACAATCACCAAGATTTACGAGTCGCAGGAAGTATGCTAGGGACTTCAAAATAAAATAAATTCTCCTGCTTATTTTGGCTGTGTATTTCTATTCTTTTCAGACTCCAGCCAGATGGTTCCCCAGTAAGAAAAATTTCCTCCTGGGTTCATCTCTGGACAGTCACTCTAGCCTGCTCCCCTGGGCCACCTGGGGCTGGAATGTACTGAGACTATGGAAACTAATATCTAAATCAGGCACAAACAAATTTAACATAGAGGGAACTCAACCTTATAGTAATGATATTTAGCATTTTCAATATTAAGGGTTTTTCTGGTGAGTGAGACGGTGAAGAATCTGCCTGCAATGCAAGAGACCCGGTTCAATATCTGGATTGGGAAGATCCCCTGGAGGAAGGCATGGCAACCCACTCCAGTATTTCTGCCTGGAGAATTCCATGGACAGAGGAGCCTGGCAGGCTACAATACATGGATTTGCAAAGAGTCGGACGTGACTGAGGGACTAACGCTTTCACACTTTCATTTTCAAAACTCCCCAAAAATAATGCTTAGAGAATCTACCCCTTTTTATCATTAAATAATGTAATCAATAATATAGAGGGTGCAGATATTTAAACAAATTTCAAATGGGAGAGAGTTATCGTGAGCCCATCTTGGAGAACCGAGGGGAATCAGGAAGGAAATATGATTTTAGTATCAGTCACTGACGTCGTGTCTCTTCTTCACCAGATGGGTGACCTTGACCTAACATCCCTTATCTTCCGTAGTCAGTGCAGGTTTTCCTAGTTTTATGGCAAAACAGTGTTTGAACTGGAGACAGAAATTCTTTCTGTAGGAAGCTTTGTAATTCAGTCATGGTTGTCCGTTACCGATGGCAAGGAAGGAAGTCCTTTACTGAGTGAGTTGGCCTCAAACACACCCTCCAACTTATCTTTCTCTCATTCTAAGAGACTCTAAATTTGACATTTTTGCGATTGTTTTACTTTCAAACTGGAGAAGAGCAGAGGGAGGCAAGCAGGTGGCCCTTTATTAAGTCCTCAGGACAATCTCTACTTTGCAGAAGAAGAAAGAGGATAAACAATTTTCCCAACATCACACAGCTTCCAAGTCTGACTTCAGAGTCCACTCAGTTCATAGTAACTATCCCTTACCCTCCATCTACAATATGAGGAGAACTGAAAACAAATCTTGCCTTATAAAAAATAATAATGAAAAGCCCTAAATTCGGAGAGCTTGAGTTAATGGATTTATTTTCACTGCATCTGGAAAAAACAGGTGATTGTTTAAGCCATATGATTTTTCAAAACCGTAAATACTATAAAAGAAATTTCAAATGTAAAAGCAGAGGTTAAAATTTTAAATTCTGTCTTAACCAGAATAAAAAGCACCTTCATAGTTCTATTTCTAGGACACTGACAAATGTTGTACAGTTTGTGAACTTGAATGCAAGAGATAGGTAGTTATGACCTTGCTGTAATGATATTTTACACCATGTACTCTTTTTAACGTTTACCTTAAAAACAGTGGAATATGCACATGCCACAGGATTGTATGTTTTTTACTCACAAGGCTTTTAGGCAATACCATCATTTCTAGTCTGCAGAGGTTTATGGAATCATATTCACTCTTTCTTCATTGTTGTATTCTAATAAATATCAAGGGAAAATGCTATTCATTTGTGAAGCACACACATTATTTGCCATAACTGAGAACTTTCTTTCTTTGATGCCATCGTGGTTACCATTCTCAATATAAGTAATTTCAACTAACTTCAGTTTTATAGGTTTAATTTCTTGCCAAAGTTTATGAATGAAACACTCAGTAGTTACAAGTGTCTTGGGTCAAATGTCCAAATACAGTCTTTTAAGGAATTTTTTTTCCTGTAAATTTGATCTTTTAATTACCAGATCGATTACTTTTGAAGTCACTGTTACCTAGACTCATACGACAAAGTACAGTTATTAGAACAAACAGGTCAGGGACAGAGCGACCGCTGTCTCCCGCTTCCATTCGCCATGGAGTGAAATCTGACGCGTCTCCTGATCCAGCTGAAAATTCACAAACATTTACTCAGTCTTACACTTTTCCAAATGCATGTATTTTTTCTCCAGAGTACTTTAAAAAATACCTCTACAGAAGCATGCAGATTTAACCACTGACTCAAGATAGCAAGGTGCACAGACTGGAAACTTCCTTCAGGGTAAAATTACTTTTTTTTTTTCCTCTGACAACTGCCAGGTGTTTCTTCTCTAAGAATGTTGCAGTAACTAAGTATTTAGAACACAGACCATGACACGAACTTGAAAGGTTCCCAGTGTGAGTTAAGGGTGGATGGTAATGAAGAGACACCAGGTCAGGCCCAGGACCTTAGGGTTAATGCCTCTCACAGGGCAGCCCTCATGTCCCCGGACTTGTTTCCTCGTGGCCGAGTGTGGGTGAAAATGCACATGCATGAGGACCACACGAGGTGTACAAAGCAACCAGCCAGCATAGGAGTGCATGAAGCTCTGTGCATATCTCACTGTTCACTGTCACAACCTACAAGGCCCCAGAAATCAAAGCAGGAAGAGGCCCAGACTCAGACTTACCGACTCTTCGTTCTCAAACTCTGGGTTACACTGTGAGGCCTCTTCAGCCACTGGCTTCTGAACAATGTTCCTACAGACCAGCCAGATGGTCAGGCTGGCGATGAACATGCCCACATCAGGCACAAACACTCGGATCCCATTGCCAGCGTCGGCTCCCTTTAAGCTATGGAGGGAAAAAAAGGGAGGAGGAAATTCAGTTGTTTTGATGTTACAATGGTTAAACCATTACAGAGTATGTTTCAATCTTCTTAAGACTTAAAGAGTGCTCAGTTTCTGCCTGGAAGGTATCAGAAAGCTTTTCTCTGACTCCAGTCTTACACAATCTACTAAGACTCAGGAAGATTTCGAGGAGTTTCAGAAATAGCATGAACAACCCAAAACCAACTCTCACTCCTAAAACGTACTGATGAACTAAACTGTTATTAAATAAGCCACGTGTCCAGGACAGAGACAGGTGTTTGCAATCTGGTGGGAGCAGTTACAGACTGGATGTACATGAGCAGCCCTGGAAGTAAAGCCAAGTTTAGAGGGAAAACAGGGGAGACATTCAAGCCATCCTTGAACAGGAGCCCTCTTACTTTGAATGCTGAGTCGATTTTGTTTTCCATCCTGTTCCAAAAAAAGGCAGGTTGTTAACAGAGAGCTCAGAAGATTTGGTCCCAGTGTCAGCAGGACCTGGTGGCTGTGTCCCACTGGGACTTTCCCCTCGTCCTGTGCTCCCCCCTACCCTGAAAAGATAACACTGTTCATCTTCTTTGTCGCACAAGACTCAAATGAAAGTGACCCAATGTGTATCAGAGCTAAAACTTGTTTAGGGAAAAGCAGCAGAAGATAGGAAGTTATGTCATGTGAAGACACTTATTTTTCAAATACAGTTTATGTGATGAAATACATAGTCATCATTTACATTGGATATATGATGTATTTGGATAAAAAATACAATAAATAGCAAGACCTCTGTCACCTAGAAATAACCATGTTGACATTTTAGTGAATTAAAAAATCATATGATATTGCTTCTATGTAGAATCTAAAAAAATGACATGAACTATTTACAAAACAGAAATAGACTCATAGACAAAGAAAACAAAATTCTGGTTACCGAAGGAGAAAGGTGATGGGGGAGGGATAAATTAGGAATTTGGAATGAATATATACACAGCACTGTGTATAAAATAGATAAACAACAAGACCTACTGTATAGCACAGGGAACTCTACTCAATAGTTTGGAAACTATAAGAAACTACTATACATGCAATCTTAGAGTTAACAAAACTAGACTCATACTTCACCTATTGTTTTTGAAAATAATTTGTTTATTTAATACATCACTCACATCTTCACAACTCACTGAAGATTTTTAAACCTTTACCACACTCACAGTCAGATAGTAGTTACTTAACTAGTCCACTATTGTTGCACATTTATAATATTACCATTTATTTGGTACCATAATATGAATGTAAGTCAAGTCTTAAGTAAAGAGTATCCTAATCCACGATCTTCTAGGAAAAATTCCTCAGACCAGTCTGACTGGCTTTTTATAAAAATGGTCTGGACAAGGACCTCCCCATTAGAAGCCTGGGTTTTATACACGACTCTAAACTTCTCTGAACAGAGAAACATGGAAGTGATGAGACATCCCTTTACCTCCATAAATAAAACACACGTGGTCATGTGAGAGGTTTTAAAAAATGGCAAATTCCTTGCATTTGGACTAACAGTAAGAGAAATCAAATAGGAAAACTTCATCCAAACGTATGATACTGTGAAAACTTCATCCATCCAGACTTTACAATTACTTATAAAATTGATAATCCAAATCCATAATAAGGAAATCTGATGATTGATTTCATCATAAGAAAACTGTAGAGGTTTTGCCTACTTTGCAAGTACACCTAACGTGATCAGACAGAGCAAAGGAGGATTCACATCATCAGAATGAGAATTCGGAGATCAAGGAGAGACGCCAGGAGATGAAGGCCAGGCTGGGCGGAAAGGTGTTTCCTGGGTAGGGCTGAGGTTAGGGGAGCCAGCAGTCCCTCCCGAGTGGATTTGGGGGATAAATTACTGCAGCTCTTTTGCGGAAAACGAATTGACCATGGCGTTTTATGAGAAGCACAAATCAAGCCAACTGGAGGGAAAGAGTTCTCTGAGGAATGTACCCAGAGTCCCACACTGGCACACTGGACCCAGGAGCCGGCTGTGCCTGCCCCCTCCCACCCCCAACCCCAACCTGCACTCTGTACACGGCTCTCAATTTGCAAACAGTGGCTTCGAGTCAACAGCCTCAGCTTTGTGCTCCTAGGTCCCCCCAAGGAGACACTCAATCACCCACAAACATGAAGAAAGTAAATGAACCTTGACTGCGAAGCAGTTACTCCCTAGCTATGACAGAATGCGGTTCCCAGAACCAGGACTGGGCTGCGGTCCAGCTCAGAGTGGAATCTGTCAGCCACGGAGGTGCCAACCTGTTACCTGCTGCTGTCGCTTGAGCTCACAAAGCAGCACATTCAGAGCACTGCCAGCCCACGGGCTTCAGGAGCCTCCAGAAGACGACGGTGCGGGCCACAGACAATGACCAGGTCAGAGTCCACTTGATACCTCCCATGGGGACCATATTATCACTATAGTCTCCATCTTCGCTGTCTAGACCAGAATCTACTGAAGCACATTCATCAGAGTGCTAGTCCTCAGAAATACTGTGAATTAAAGCAAAACATGACCAAAAAAAAGAAAGAAAGAAAAACTGCCTCTGGTCAAATAAGTGTTAGAAAATCACAACAGTTATTATTATAGTAAATAACTTGAGAAGTTCTGTAGAAAAACAATAAATTGGAGTTTATGTAAACCTCTGGGCTTCCCAGGTGGCTCAGTAGGTAAAGAACCCACTCGCAATGCAGGAGACATAGGAATCATGGGTTTGATCCCAGGGTCAGGAAGATCCCCTGGAGAAGGGTACGGCAACTCACTCCAGTATTCTTGCCTGGAGAATCCCAGGGACAGAGGAGCCTGGTGGACTACAGTCCATATAGTCACAAAAGAGTTGGACACAACTGAAGCAACTGAACTCTCATGCAAATCTTTGCTTCCCAAATTTATCTGAGCACAAACCATTTCTTAAAGTTTTATCTAAAATCTATTACATTCTGCCAAGCTATTGCTCATGGCACAGGTTTTAGAAAATGCTGAGCTGCAGTCTCCTCATTGGTCTAGATTTTTGATCACAATGAATGGATACTTTGGAAACTGTACTTAGATGTAACTAATACTCATATACTTGATTTTGAATAAGCCCCTAATAACTACATTGCCAGCAACACCTGATTTCTTTGCCTCATCCCCTCTCCCAGCTGTCCACCCCATCTTCCAAGTGTCCACCTCCTCGTCCAAGTGTCCACTTGCTCTTGGGACAGACTGGAAGAGACTGGAAAGTGCACAACAACTCACAAAGCTGCTCTTTCAGGCCCAGCATGTCCCCAAGACCATCTGCAGACACCCATCTTCCTATGAGATGTCTCTACCCAGTGCCTGACCATATCTCCACACGTCTCCCTTCACCACCTCCTCTTCTGAATGACTGTCACTTTGCCTTGGGGTGTCCCCTCTGCCAACCAGGCCGAGCTGAACTTTTAGAAGCACAGCTTGGACTTTCTCACTGCACTGCCGATGAGAAAGGTCCATATTCCCAAGCTCACCTACAAGGCTTCTGTATTGCAGACGTGTGTGCCTTGTCTCTTGCTATGACTTCCTCGGACCTCAAATTCCAGCCATGCTGGCTGCACATCCAAGGACAGGCAAGTGTTTGTCCCTCTGAGTTGGAGTACGGTCTTCTCCCTCAGACCACAAAGCCCTCTTCACACACACTTCCACGTCATCACCGTCAGTCAAGACTCACCTCCCTCATCTCCACCGCAAAGCCCACCATCTGTTTCCTTTAGACCCCTAACACTTTATGTTGCTCACTTATTTGTGAATCTCTATATCCAAGAGGACTATATATATATATGTATATATTATATTTGTATGTGTGTATGTGTGTGTGTACATGTGGTATAGTATGTGCTCTGAATACAGGCTGGCAGAATTAATGCTATCTCCAAATATTTACTCTTTCTTTCCTATAACAATAGTTTGTGCAAAGTCCTGCTGAAGAATTAGATCAGGTGTCTGCCACAAAGATCCCCGTAATTCAGTTCAGGGAAGATAAAGTACAAAGGGTAGGGCAGTCACTAGTGTCTGCGGAGCACCTGAGGATCGGAGGTTGATAAGTAACATCTCAGTTCTTTGGATGTGAGTTAATTGTCACAACTGGAAACTATAAATCATTAAAAATATATATGCACTTTTTGCATACACCAGAGAAAACATTTCAAGAACAAGAACTACTAACTGTATCCAATGAATATGAAATGGCTTGATTTGGTCAGATTTTTCAGATTTTTTATTTATTCCAAAAGTATTTATTATGCCTCTGTCGAGTGCCAGGCCCTCTCCTTGGGCACTGAGTGTTGGTTATGAAAGTGTGTCTTAAACACAGAGATAAATCAGGAAGAAGTGTTGCGGCCAGGTCCTCCTTTCTGGACTCGGACTCTGGTGAAGCATCTGTACAACCAGAAGGGCTGAAGGGTTTGGAGCAAAGGACTCTCCACCATCGCCATGGAACTGAGACCATGAAGGAAGTCACGATCTGGTCGCAGGAAGTGGGGCTGGGAGGTGGCCTTTCCATGGTGAGGGTGAGGTGTGGTACGGACATGACAGGTCACCCTGGAAGTCATGTGGGGTTTGTGCCTGAGAGAGGTCTTGGCTGGAGGGGCAGAGCGAGAGATTTCTTCTCATGTATGTTGGCTAAAGTCCATGGAGCAAGTCAGATGGTCCAGGGACTGCACAGAGTATAAATATTTATGGGAGGCTCTGTAAATGAATCGTCAGTGTTCATTTCAGAGAATTTAATAACAATTAAAATGTTTTAATAGTGTAATTAATTAATTTATTTTTGGTTGCACTGGGTCTTTGTTGCTGCATGGGTTTTCTCTAGTTGCAGAGATCAGGGACTAGTCTCTAGTTGTGGTGGCCGGGCTTCTCATTGCCGTGGCTTCTCTTGTGGCAGAGCACAGGCTCCAGGGTGAGTGGGCTTCAGTAGTTTTGGCTCCCAGGCTCTAGAGCACAGGTTCAGTAGTTGTGGTGCACAGGCTTAGCTGCTTTGCAGCATGTGGGATCTTCCCAGATCAGGGATTGAAACCATGTCTCCATTGGCAGAATTGGCAGGCAGATTCTTATCCACTGAGCCACCAGGGAAGCCCAACAAACTAAATTTTATTTCAAGTAAATTCTGCATTTGAAATCATGCTGACCAGGTGATGCGTAGAAGCCCTGTCCTAATAAATTAAGGAGATTGATGTATACATTTCCCCATAAAATGTTATCCTAGATGGCATGACTTTCTGGGCTCAGCTCAATTACATTTTCCATATAGAAAAACACAAGCTAAACAACTTAAAACCTCATTTCTCTTCAACAGGCAGACACTTCCTCTCCAACCCGGTTACAGTCACACGATCCTATTTGTGCAGGGTGATTATTCCTCTTGAAAGGGAGTCTAGAAAGCTGGACACTGGGGAAAAAACTCCTTATCCATCAAGAGGAGAGAGAATGTAGCCATAAAACACTGTGAATCAGTGAGTTAGTGCAAATGTACATGCAACCTGGATCTACACCAATAAACATGGATGCATCTCACAAACATAATATTGAGAGAAAAAAAAAGAAGTAGCAAGCGTATAGAATATTGATCACTTATGATTCACCCATAAAGAACTCCATGAAAGCGACAAACTTGTTTCTGGACAGAGAGCAGGACACAGTCACCTGTGTTGCAGCACCTAGGTTCTTAACTTTGAAAGCTGGTTGGCATGCACAAAAGTGTGTTTTTAATATTTCATATTATTTTTAAAAATCAGAAGTGTCGTACTGCTCAGAATTCCTCATGTAGAACATATTGTGAAAACACAAAGTCGATTACCTGCCTGGGAAAGAAAATGACCAACTGCTGCAGACTCAGCCATGATTATATTCGGTCAAACTCAATTACCATCCTCCCATCCAAGTCCAGGGAAGCAGTGAAGCTGGGGTGGATGTTCATGGGCAACCCACTCTGCTTTTGTAAGTCTCAGTTTCTCACCAACAAAATGACTTCTCAGGGTCTTCCCAACTGTCAGGTTTCATTTTAACTCAGAAAATTCAAAATAAAGAGGCAGGGAAATTGAGAAGTGGCCAGGAAAGAGGAAGAGTGTTGGAATTCCAGGTATGGCTGAAAAAAGAGTGTTGAAATTTCAGGTAGGGCTGAAAAGCAGACTTAGGAACAAACACAAACGCTGTTACCCTCAGAAGCTGGAAAAGAACAACCCCATTCATGCCACTCCTTTGGGAGCCAGCCCTTTGGTTCAGAGTTGGTAAGAAGGTCAACTTCAACTGAATTCCAATAAAACAATAAAATGCAAATGAGCATTATTTAGATGAATATGAACTACTGAGATGGTTGTACCTGGTCTTCTGGTGGCCCCTGGAGCCCAGACACTGATGCTTGGTCACCGTCCCACAGCAGGGGAGCTGCACAGGGACAGGGCTGCCCCAGGGACCCTCCCTGAGTCTCATCGGGGCCCCACTTCAGCACCAATGCACCTCCTCTTTGCTCTGGGACCCCTCATTTTCCCAGCAGTGTCGATGATTGTGCATAGTCTAGCTCCTGAAATACAACCTTTGTCTCAGACTCACTCCCTCCACCAGCCCACCCCATGGTGATCCTCTGATTGGCTTGCACAGCGCTGTGAACGATCGAAACACAGGAGGTGAGCAGAATCTAGTCTAGTCTCTCTGGAGCTGGGTGATTCACTCCAGGTGATTGGCGGACACAGTCTCAGGGTTCCTTCTGCTTGAGCTGAACTGCAAAGATTTTCAGTCGAACCTGCACGCGCATTTCTGTGGTTAAGCAGGCCTCATGTGTCACTGTGACAGCCCGCAAATGCCACGACACATAAGCGTCTGTCATCCCCGTGGGCCAGGGCACAGCAAGGCGGGCATGGACCTCCAGTCTCCCTCCTGGCTGAGCATCACCCGCAGCTCATGGCTCTCTCAGCTGCAGCCACAACTAACCAGTTTGTAATCAAATTAATGCAGCAGCACCAGCCAGCATTTTCTTTTTCATGAACACAGCAAAGGAAGAGAGGAGTACACTGCATGCAGTAAGAGGAGCTGTTGCTTTGGAAACTGGATGTATTTGCATTGTATTGGGTCATGGCATAAAGTGTACAGGTATAGTCACAGTGAAAAAAATAAAAGCTTCAGACTCACTCTCTAGTACAGCTCGGTTCCATCAAACAGCTAGGGGGCAGTTGTGCCGAAGACAGATGGAGAAAAAACAGATCCTTCCTCCAAATCTCTTGGAGCCGAGTGTATTACAAAGTCATACTTTTCCAGATGTCAGGAGGGTGCCTCACCAGACGATGTAACCGTGGCAGCAGGCTCGTGGGCAGTGTCCCCTCCCCCAGAACACACACCTCGTCCCTTCACACTCAGTGTAATGCTCTCCCCTAGGCTTCCAGGTCAGTTCAGGTCAGGTTTTTGCCACCAAGAAATCAGGCTAAAATACCAAGTGTTCAGAGCATACTGGAGTTTGAGATTGCAGGTGAAGGTTGAAGATCCATCCTCAAGCACATCATAACAAACTAGAAATACTAAGCTCTGAAACAAATCAAAATTGCTCAGGAATAAAATGTTAATCAAACAAATTTTAAAAATTCTGAATTTTTACCTGTCCAAAGATGCACCCTATGCTCACTAAATCCAAGAAATGAAAATAAAAATTTGTGAAGCACAAATTATAGTGTCTTGGCCCAGACTGTGAACAGAATCTGTCTGCATACACTTCTCCATGCAGCTAAAATGTGATTGATTTTTCAACGTTTGTTCAGAAAGCACTTTGAGTAATTTAGGGCTCACTAACTAAAGAGGCTGAAGGCAGAGGACATAATCAAGGGACATATCACATAAATTTGTCCACACAAAGATCTGTAGGCAAAGGTTTAGAGTAGCTTCATTCATAATCACCAATAGCTGAAAACATGCCAAACACCTACCAGCTGCTCCCTGGATAATCTGCGGTGATCTATACGATGGAATACAATTTACAATGAAAGTTAGGATGCTTTCAACTTCTACAGTTGAATCTAAGAAGTATTATGTTAAGTGAAAGAAGCTAGATATGAAAGCCACAAACTATGAGTCCATTCACATGACAACCTGGAAAAGGTGAAACCAGAGAAAGAGAACTCTGATCAGTGATTTCTTGGGGCTAGGGAGGTAAGGGATTGATGACAAAGGGGCAGAAGGAGACTTTCCAGAATGGTGAAAATATTATAAATCTTGAAATGGAGGTGACGACATGGCTGCCTAGGTTGTCAAAGTCATAGAATGACACACCTAAAAAGGGGAGAATTTCCCAGGCTGTAAATTACACCCCAATAAACCTGATGAGGGAGGCACTGGAGAAACGCAGTGAGTGGCAAGGGTAACTTGAGAGGAAGCCCCAAATCTGAGACAATGTAATCGGTGGATAAAGAAGCTTTGGTACATGTACAGAATGGAATATTACTCAGGCATAAAAAGGAATGAATTTGAGTCAGTTCTAATGAGGTAGATGAACTTAGAGCCTATTATAGAGTGAAGTAAGTCAGAAAGAGAAAAACAAATATCATGTATCAGGGCATATATATGGAATCTAGAAAGACAGTACTGATGAACCTATCTGCAGGGTAGCAGTGGAGACACAGACATAGAGAACAGACTGATGGACACACTGGGGGATGGAGAGGGTGGGAAAAAATTGAGAGAGTAGCACTGAAACATATATACACTACCATATGTAAAACAGATAGCCAGTGGGAATTAGCTGGATAGCACAGGGAGCTCGACCCAGTGCTCTGTGACACTCTAGATGGGTGGGATGGGGTGGGAGGTGAGAGAGAGGGGACATATGTATATCTATGGCTGATTCTCATTGATATATGGCAGAAACCATCATAATATTGTAGAGCGATTATCCTCCAATTAAAAACAAATGATTTTTTAAAAAAAGAAATGGCAGGAAAACCTAATAAGCACTTGATACAAATGTCCTGTATAAACCAGCTGCATCTATAAATATGTAACTGTTGAAAATGTACTGAATGGCAGAGAGGGTCCCAGGACATCTCAACATCCAGGAAGGAAGGTGGTCCCCAAGGTCCCTGAATATCTTTCCTCGGTATTTCCATGGAGCTGCTCCTTGGCCACTTCTCCCAGGGGACTTCCCCACGCAAACAGTTTACGGCAGGGATAAAATTAACAACGCGGGTGTGGAGGAGATGGTTTCTTCTGCAAATCTCTGTGCTTGAAATTCTGGGAAATTATGTTTTAACAGTTCAAGACCTATTACAAAATCGCTGATTTATGAGATTGGAGCTAGGTTATTGGGAGACTTTCTTCTAAACACAGATTCATTATTTTTATAAATAAGCAAATAAAATAAACACTCCTAGAGTGAGCCATGGCCACTGAGGTTTGCATGCCTGCAAATCTGAACAGTGCACGTTTCTGTCCTGTTCTCGGGAGGTGGAAGAGATTAAGAGCCCCAAGGATGCTGAGGAAGTTCCTGCTCATGGTCCTCGGGTCCCCTCTCAGGACCCTCCCTGTGCAAACACTGACCCCCAGGATCCACCACCACGAAGGCAGCCGCCCACACGGGGTCCCTATGCTCTGGCCCCTGATGATGATGAACACAAGGCTGTCCCTGTTGACCTTGAGCGTTGGGGAGTCCACTGAGAGTGGGTCAGCAGTTCAGGATAGGGTGTTTCTTATCCATCTTTTCCACTCTCTCCATGTCCGCCCCCCACCCAGGCTCCTCTCTTGACTTACACGAGAAATCATTATTTTTTTTATAGTAAATTTTTATAGTCGCACTGAATGTTTCCATAAGGGCTCATGTTTAGGCTGGAATGAAGTTCTCATCCTCCCAGGGCAGCTGAACGAGCCGTTCAGGGAAGTGTCTGCTATGTGCTGGGCCCTGTCCAGCCCTGGAGCTTCCTCTGGCACACGGCATGTTACTGTCCCATATGTTTGGGTTCCACAATCCAGGCCCTTCCTTACCGACAGGAAATTGCCTGAAGGAGAGCTGAGTCTGGCCCGAGAGCCCACCTGGTTCCTCCTCCCCTACCCGGGCCTCAGCCAGCTACTGTCTGTCCAGAGAGAATGTGTGTCCAGAAACCTGGGGCTCCCCTAGCTTGTCCGGCAGAGAACACCCGGACCTTGTGGGGCAGCTCCATCCTGCTACAGGGCACCCACGGAACCGGGCTGGGTGGTACTGTGGTCACACAATGGGCAGCCTCCAGCCTGAGTGGGACTAGGGACGTGGGGCCTGACTCAGGCAGTTAGAGTAAGAAGCACCCCTGGGACTCCATGGTGGGGGCAGCACTTCCTCAGACCCCGTGCCTGGCAACAAAGGAGTGGGCTTTGTTTCTGTTTTTCTGCTTTGGTTTTATTTTTTTCCCTAAAAGTCACTTAGGCAACGTGTGGATAAGGACACACAGCCCTCCAAGGGTGCAGGGGGGCAGTGAGGGGACAGACACTGACCACTAAGCCTCTCAGCCCAGGGACCCCACCGCCAGTGAAGAGTCAACCAGAACAGCACCTCTGCCATCTTCCTTAGGACCTTATGCTCCTCTTTCTGGAATGTGCTAGAGTCCACCACTCTCAGGGCAAAACCAGCGCTGCACTCAGATGCCTGAGGACCAGGCCCCACTGCCCCACAGCACAGCACACGTCCATCAGGGTCCCAACGGGAGATACCAGTGTGTCCACAGAAACACGCTCACTCCAGAATGGAAGCGGTGACCTGCCTCGATTCCTCAGTCAGTGTATCTCGCCGGTCAGAGCAAAGAGTGGAAATTTCAAACCTACCCACTTCCCGCGAGGCCCAGGTGAGACAGCCTTCCCTCTGTGTGGAGCAGGTGGGGCAGGACAGCCATGTGAGGGTCCCCCAGGCTGCTCCGCTTGTTCCCACCTGGTGACTACAATCCCTGGGCTGCTGGCTTGCTCACTGACCAGCGTTTTCACTTGCTCTGTGGATGACAGGCCCCCAGGCCACTTCTCCATCCCCAGGAAGAGTGAGGTGGGCATCAACCTCAGTAGTGACCACAGGAAGGGTGTGAAAGGGGTACTTGGACATTAGAGCCTCTCAGAGGCAGGGGGAAGTCCGTCCTGGGTGAGGCAGCGGGTATAGGACAGTCTAGGGAGGGCAGAATAAGCGATTAATACACTGGCCTAGGACGAGTGGGGTCTTGCCTGACCACAGTTTCCCGAGCCCCCTTGGCGCCGAGGGATGTGATCAACTGAGGCGACGTGATTGCTCCTGTTGTGTGATAAGAACTTCAGAGGTCTGCAGAGCTTAGAGAAGAGGAGGGCACAGATGTCTGCAGAGCTTAGAGAAGAGGAGGCACAGGCTTCACAAACAGGAAGACTTAATGCCACCTGGTCCTGCATAAAGAAGTCACTTAGCCCCCTGAATCCTCACTTACATGTCACTGTGTGAATGAAACCACTAGACTCTGGAAGGTGTGCGATAGTGTCATGTTTGCTACTTTCAAGATTTCGTGTACATTTAGAAGTCTGTGTGGCTGTGAGCATGTAGAGATAGGTCAGGAAAAAAGAAGACCCAGGAGGAACTGTTTCCACTTTGCTCATCGTGGGTGATGGGTTTCTGAGGATTCTGATGGAAGACCCACACAGCTCCTCTGAAATCTGCTCATACAAACTGTCGCTTCATCCAAGCAATGATACCCATTCACGAGCTGAGGTGTTTAACTGGCTGGGCTGCGGGAGAGATATTTCATTGTAGTTACAGCTATGAAAGAGCTAATTTCAGGATCTCACGATGCAGAGCAAATGAGAAATCTGAACCGAGGCTTGGGAGTATCTGCTAGCACGATTCCCCAAAACATTCCATTCTACAGACTCAACATCCAAATTTTACCTCCGTATCAAACAGCGTGAACTTCCTATTATTCATGGTGCTGTCTGCACCAAGGTTTGAAAAAGCTTTCAGAGATCTGTTACACAGTTCATTTGCTCATGTCACTAATGAAATATAAAACGTTCTGGCTTGGTACCTCACATTTTGCACAGAACAAGGTGCCGAGCTTACCACCTGGGAATTTGGGATTTCAGTTCATGAATGCACCATTCTCCATAGGACCTGATCTTTATCACTCATTCATTCAGATACTATTTATATTAAGTCCTAGGGACCTGACTTAGTGAAGTTGGAGATTACAAATCAGAAAATCTTTCCTACCAGACATATTTTGAAGGAAAAAGGATGAGGGACTACATCTTTTTTTTTCTAGAAGAAAAATAGATCTGTTCACCAAATACTTATTAAATGATGTCATTGTGCTTGAATAAAAAAAAAGTTCCTTTCCAAGTTGGAAGTCAAAGTCTTAGGTAAAGCTCTCAACAGCTTAAGAAATGGATATCACCTACTTTTATTATACCCACACACAATACACAGGCATATATACTCATGCACACACATACACACTGACACACACACGTGTATGCATATATTAATCATAGCTTTTCCTTTCCATTTTGAGTATAACCAAGGTATTTCGGATGATCAAAGAAAACAGCAAAATTGATCAGCTGCATGAGTAAAGTCTAATGAAATGGATTATATGATATCACAGGATATAAAAGTCTCAGACATAAGATCTAACTTTTCTTTCAATCGTATGGGAGTTATTGACACGTGTTGTGGACTGATTGTTTTCATTCTCTCAAAATTCACCTACTGAGATTCTAATCCCTCAATGAGACAGTATTAAAATATGAGGTCATGAGTGTGGAGACCCAGTGAATGGGATTAGTGTCCTAATAAAATGCTTGTTTATGAAACATTTATTAAATGCCTATCATTGGACAACCCTTGGGCTGGCACTAGCAGGTATAAAACGACAAGACAAACATCTCAGCAGCAAGGGTCTAGAATGACACACAGTAAGTCCACACAAGATCATGAACACACTTGGTGGCTTCGTGACAGGAGGTGCTGGAAAACAGAGGAGGGAGCCTGAGGGTGGTGGCTGTGGGGCTGGGGAGGTTTGGGAGGAGGTGGGGTTGTTGGGTACCAGCAGCTGCCATGTCCTGAAGGAACCACAGGCAGGAAAGGGGGGAACCAGTGAAACACAGTTTACAGATATCTGCTAAGCTCCCAGACGCTGCTGCCACAGAATCAGGTCTTCACGTGTCTTCCTCTATCTGATCTTTCAGTTTGCTCACCAGGATGCATCTCATGGCAATATTACTGCAAGGGCAGGCTCACTCCCTAGGTCCCCTCCTTGCTCCCCATCACAGAATGTACAGCAGAGGACAACTTGGCTTTCTTTTTCTTGGAGAAAGCTTTGAGGTTTGGCTGACTCAGTCACTTTTTTTTTTTTAGATGTGACCACTTTGAAATACTCTGTTAGCAAACAGACTGATGGGCAAACTTCAAAGGACACAGCACTAAAAGGATCAATATTTCTCACAAGGGCTCTTAAGGGCCAGACAGCTTCATTTAGGATATAATTGGAATTCCCTTGAAGAGAAAGACGGTGTTAAACTTGAGAAGAAATCAAGTTTAACAGCACTGCTTGACACAGTCTTTGCAACTGTCAGTGCACAATAACCCCATCTATCAATATCTATTCTGTATTTCAAGACACTTGATGCAAGGCAGAGACGACTCCTGCCCTTACATGAGAAAACGTGACAACACGGGATAACCAAGGGTGATGTTTTAAGATAACATCTAAAACTGGGGATGTTCACCAAACTTAGACTGCAGTTCAAAAATACAGTCTTTCATTCAATATATCCCTTAATAATATTTTAATGTATACATCTATTCAGAAGCATACCCATTTAGAGAGGCATTACGATATGCAAATTTTACTCCCTGACTTTCTTCAAAATAATCATAACATGAGAACAGCCGATAAGACTTGAGACTAAAGACAATGTTCCCAGAGCTACTGGGATAGGAAAAAATAAACAACACAAAACCAAAAAAAGCTATAATTCAAGCATTCAGTGTGGCTGGATGTAGAAAGCCAGGCAGACCGTCTCTTGAACGCAGGTCAATGTGTGTGGCTACAACTCTCTGGGTAGCTGCTTGGTTTTCTTTAGGTTTCTTTACCTGTGAGACAGGGTCACAAAGGCTGGCCAGCAGCCAGTCCTGCCAGCTTCCTGTTTTTTTAAATAACGTTTTATTGGAACAAAGCATGCTCATTGCCTTCTGCTACCACAGAAACTGTATGGCCTATGGAACCTGAAATGTGGCCTCTCCCTCTTTAGAAAAAAGTTTGCCAATCCCTGGTCTGTGGGGCTGCTGCACAGACTGAAAACAATGTGACACAGTCCTTGGTACATGGCAGTTGTTTTCATTACATTATTATTCAAGTAGGCAAAAGGTTAAGGTCACGCAAACTAGAAAGAAAATGTTTCAATTGCCGAATCCTGCAGATCAATGAATCCTTAACCATCTTAGAAGAAGCTCTTGCTCTTAGAGTTCCACTCAGGAGATGGTAAAGAACCTCAGCCTGAGTGCCACTCTACGGAAAAATGACTCAGGATTAATGTAGATTAGAAGGACACCAAGCTACCATTTCTTACCCATCAGGCTGGCAAAAAACCTCGAGTGTGACAGCAAGTTCTGTTGGTGAGGCCCTGGGGAAATAATTGCCGAAACTGCTGCCAAAATTTTAGGGAAACTTGGCAATGTTCATCAAAATTCTACAAAAATTTACTCTTTGATTGTACTCAGGAATCTATCCCTAGAATACCTGGCAAAAATATAGGCATGTACAAGGTTGTTCATTACAAGAGCCAAAGGCTGGAAAATGCCTAAATGTCCACCCTCAGGACAGATGGCAGTGGCCAGGTCCAGAATCCTGGATGGGCTTGGTATCTCCCGCTGCGCTAGAAGGACAGAAATGAGAAAAGGCCAGGTGGCCATCAACAAAGGACAAGAAGTCACCATGAAGCTGTCCCCGATGGCCCAAGAGGAGTGATTTGAGTTTATGTGAATCAGAAGGTAGACTGACAAGGCAAACAAAGCCACAAACAGATACTCCAGACAAGACAGCGGTGCTGCAAGACAGAGGAGCTGGCTTCCTCAGAAGCTAGTGGCAGGAAGAGAAACCCAACGAAGGTGGGAAAGACTCGGGGGACACAATCTCAATACAGAGGTGGAGATGTGGCAACAGAACAGAATCAGTGGTGACAGTGGTAACTGGTCACACAGTGGTGACCATTTCATGACATATAAAAATATCAAATCAATATGTTATACACCTAAAACTAATATAATATTGTATGTTAATTGTAACTCAGTAATTTTTTTTTTAATTTTTAAAGCTGAAAAAAAATTTAATAGTAAGTGTGGGCTTTAGGAACATGCTGATTCAACCAGTGTCTGTAGGATGACACTTTTGAGATGATCAGGAAGTGTAAGCACTGACTGGTATTAGATAGTGCTAAGTACTGGCTGGTACTTGTATTTGGTACCAGTGTGGCATCATGATTCTGCAAAAGAACATCCATTTTTTTCACAGACATACACTGACTTAGGTAGGGATGATGACACAGTATCTGAGGTTCTCTTTACAATATTTCAGTCCCACCCCCCACCCCCCAAAATGGACAAAGAAAGTACAGTAATGTCTTCCTGAAGCCAGGAGACAAACAACGATGTTCAATTTGCTATCCTCTCTCCTTTGACAAGAACTTTGGGTCTTGAAAGACTTCTGTAAGTCTACAATAAACCTTGGTTTAGGGATAGAGTGAACAAACAAGCAGGCTTCCCTGGTGACCCAGTGGTACCCGCCTGCCAATGCAAGAGACGTGGGTTCGATCCCTGGGTCAGGAAGATCCCCTGGAGAAGGGAGTGGCTACCCACTCCAACATTCTTTCCTGGGAAATCCCATGGACAGAGGAGTCTGGCAGGCTATGGTCCATGGGGTCACAAAGAGTCGGACACGACTTAGAGACTAAAACAACAACAACAGCTTCTTTGGTTATCTTTGACATTTGTCGATACACAAAAGAAGAATCAAGAGAGAGATGCTTTGGGGAAGGTCTCACACACACGAAGCTGCATGTGATTTTCAGCCTGAAAGCTGGTCCACCAGATCTGCCTGCCCCAAACCAACTTCATCCAATAACCTCAAGGATCAACCACGAGAACTCACTGAGAGATCAACAGTGACGGTGCTGATGGCATGGACGAGCACGCAGAGAAATAAACAGATTTTTGAGTCAATTACAAATGGTACCAGAAATGCCATCACAGTCACCCTGATAATGAGGTATCTGTTCTTACTCACTACTGGAGAAATAATGCATTTTAAGGTATTTTATTATTCTTTTCATATGCTCTAAGCACTCCATCAGCTTGATTGATACACATAAAGACACATTTTGAAAAATGAGTAATACTCTCCTGTTAAATATAATGAAATAGTAGCACATTGTAAGCTGTACTCTCCAAAATTCAACTCTTAACTTCATGTGGTGTTTGGAAAGCTAGAGGGCCACTGACATTCCAATCACTGGACACCATGGCTTTACCTCCTCAAGGCACAGGATTTACATTTACTTTTTTAGGTAAACATTTTAGTCAGAGTCTTCTGAACGCAAAAATGCTATTATGCTGAAAAGAATTAGTCAAAATCTACCTTTAGAGTAAAAAAAATTTTAATTACTTTTCTGTCTCAATAGTTGTTCCGATGCTGCAAGTTCACTGTGAGATGTTAAATTGTCCATATGGTGTCATTAGGGCTATACTGACCCTACCTGATGTTATCTGAGTCAACATTTTCTGATGTTATCATGAGTCAATTTTTTTCTTTTCAGGACATGCTAGTGCAGAAATGCTTTTAGCTAAGAGTAACATGATCTCAGCCTTTCACTTGGAGCAGATAAGATCAAATAATTTTAATAATCAGGAAGATATCAATATAAATATAAATTTCTCTGTACTAAACCTATAGAACTGAATATAACATATGACATCAGGAAGCAATAAGAGAGTCAACTCTCTTCCCTGCAATGCCCTAATTCTACAACTTATCTTTCACACTGTTTCACAGTAGAAGAAGCATTTTCACATAAATTGCCCCATTTAATCATCAATTTCAATCTGTGTGCAGGCAAGGATGGTATAAATCAAAGGTTTACTTTACAAGGAAACCGAGGCTCAAAATTGACAACTTACTCAAGGGCACAGTCACTGAAGTAGTGGTGGTGAGACCACCAATGGATAATCAGTGAACTGCTGGAATAAAACGGGTCATGAGTAACTGAGCTCAGCTTACCTTTCGAAGCCGATCTGTCGGAAGGTCTTCTCCCAGGTTGAGCCTGCAATGGGAGGAAGGGACACAATTAATGCACATCAAAGACTCAGTTCTGCCCAGATTTACACAGCTTGATAGAGATTTGCTTGTATTGATACATGTAAGTGTGGTGACTGTCTCCCCTCTCAGAGACCAATCTGGGAGAGCAACCTCTGCCATGAACAATACCCACCCCTTCCACTGCTGACATGGCTGCCCATTAATCATCCTCTCAAAGTCTACATGTGTCCTGAGCAGAAAAATGAGTAATACTCTCCTGTTAAAAATAATGAAATAGTAGCACATTATAAGCTGTACTCTCCAAAATTCAACTTTTAACTTCATGTGGCATTTGCAAAGCTGGAGGACACTCTGATGTTCCAATTCACTGGACATCATGCCTTTACCTCCTCAACACTGAAGCATGGGATTTATGTTTATTTTTAAAGCTAAACATTTTAATTAGAAGTTCTCCTGAATGCAAAAGTGCTGTTTCCAATGACGTGATTTGAAAGGTATCCAAGTCCCCAAAAGAAAAGCTGGGTATAAAAATGATTTTCTGTTACTTTTCCATGTTTCTCCTTACACTGTAAGTGTGACTATTTTCTGAGTACTTTATATAAAGAAAAATGCTCATTCTAATCAAAGACCATGTTAATAAGAAGTCTGCATTTATAAGAGTTCAGGGTTCTAGTAAAGGAAATCAACTCTGAATATTCTTTGGAAGGACTGATGCTGAAGCTGAAGCTCCAATACTTTGGCCACCTGATGCAACGAACCAACTCACTGGAAAAGATCCTGATGCTGGGAAAGATTGAGGGCAGGAAAAGAAGGGGATGACAGAGGATGAGATGGTTGGATGGCATCACTGACTCAATGGACATGAGTTTGAGCAAACTCTGGGAGGTGGAGAAGGACAAGGAAGCCTGGCGTGCTGCTGTCCATGGGGTCACAAAGAATCAGACACAAATTAGCAGCTGAAGAACAACAAGGGTTCTGCTCAGCCACACTTTCACATTTTCCCAGTGCATTGTCAGGGGCAACAATAACTTGACTTCAGTAACTGTTCGAGTTATCACCTCTGCTCGCCCCCCAGACCTAAATCCATGAGCTGTGTCATGTACTAGTTGCCTTAATAATCACAGAAGATAATCACCACCTTTCCATACAATTTGGTCCTGCAAATAGGAAGTGGTATGTTCAGCACTGGGTCTCCAGAGGCAGCTAAGAAGTTACGCTGCTTCTTTTCCTCAAGTCAAAATAAACCAGGAAGGCATTTAGGTTTCTTTCTAGAGAACTCTGCCCCTAGCACTTTATTCTCAGGTGGCCACTCAGTGCCTCCTGGGCATTAAACAGGATGGTTTCCAAGCTAGTCTAAGCGGGCATGAATGCGGTGTCTCACTAAGGGACCTGAGTTCATACCACTTCGTTATGATGGAATATTTTCAATAACTGCTATAAATGATGCAGGGCTAAATTTGAGATCTGAACTATACACACCTGCATCCACACACAAATTTAAATCAGATTCAGATTTATCTCCTCAGATGAAGTTACTCTTGCCCAACTGAATTCCAACAGGCTTTGCTGAGTAGGAGGAAAGCCATGGAATTTTCGTTAAGCAGTCCAAGAATTTCTCATGGTCCCTGGCTTGGGGGAGTGGGCCCCATAAGAATGTCATGTGTCCTGTGAGTCACATGCTAGACAGTGGAGATTCCCCGGCTCAGGAATTCCTGGACGACAGTTATCCTGCCCTGGAGATGCTAGCCCTTAAGATGCTGGTCAAAAATTATAACCTGAATCAGAAACCACCCTGGATTCCAGGGCAGCTGGCAACAGCCCGGCCAAGACTCAGGTGAGAGAGATGAAGAACCTTGTGCCAAGTGAGAAGCAGACAGTCTGTGCTGGACCCAGTGCGGAGGGTGGCAGTGGGAGCCGGGGTAGGGAGGCATTCAGATGCTATTCTCCTTGACTTCCCTTGCTTTCATTGAGAAACAAGCCACCCTTTAAATTTTTCCACATTTCCATTTTTTTCCCCCTAGATATTCTCAGTGTGTTCCTATATTGATTTTTTTTAAAATAGACTCAATTTATCATCAAAGTAAAATAAAAATAAGTGACTTTGCTCTATTGTACTATCAGGCTTTTAAAACATGGAAATTTAAGTAAGAAATAAGTTTCATATTTCTGAGAGAAATAAACTTATTCAAAAAGGGTAGAATAAGGTAAAAGTTTCGGGGGCAAGATTCTAGTGCTCCTCAAAATAAACATTATTAACCCACTCAACCAAGCACAGTGGAGATGGGGGAACACACTTTTCTTCATCACTAGAAGTCAACTTAATTAGTAATTTGAGCATCCTACATACCGTAGATGCTTATCATTGTCTGCTGGTAATCCCCTACTAAGCACCTTCATATGTTAGGTATGGGACTGAATATATGAAAATATAGTTTCTGCCCTCAAATACCACATACTTCAGAGGTTTGGGCTTTTGTGTCTTTTGTGAGCACTTAGTCATGAGGGAACGGGAAACACACAATAAATGGAACAGACGTGTCCAGATCCTTTGGCACCAAGTATATTTTTGACAGCCCATTATTCAGTTGCTGGGGAATTCTTTTAAAGCCATTCCCCGTGTTTTACATGGTAAAGTAATATTATTCTCCTATGCCAGAAAAGTCCAACACGGAGAGAAAAGTAGGGAAAACAAAGTTGCTGGCAGACTGCCTTGATTCAACACTTTAAAAAATGAGATTTATAATATGGAGCAGTCTAGAACATGTTACCATCTTCAGGTGAAAGCAAAGGACAGCAAAAACAACAGGAAAGGAAAATACAGCAGAGATATTGATACAGTTCACAAGAGGGGGTGTTCCTATCCAATTTTAGATGAAGTAGTTAGAAATAATGCATTGCAGTTCTTCACTTGTAAAAACTGGTTACCAAAGGGGAAAGGTGAGGGGCTAGGGATAAATTAGGAATTTGGGATGAACATATACACACTACTGTATATAGAATAGATAACCAACAAGGACCTGCTATATAGCACCGGGAACTCTACTCAATATTCTGTAATAAACTGTAAGAGAAAAGAATTCGAAAGAGTATCTGTATGTATACCTATAACTGAATCACTTTCCTGTGCACTTGAAACTAACACAACATTGTAAATCAACTATAACTCAATTTTTAAAAACCCAACAGGTTACACTCACACCCCATTAGGTGCCGACTTCATACATATTAGTTCATTTAATCCGTAAGGTCAGTACTACTATTAACTCTCTGCTTTCAGGTGATAAGCTGAGGCGGGCAGACCCCAGATCCAGCACTGCATTTAACTCCCTCCCTCACTGCTGTGTCCTGCATGGGGTCCTGTCCTCGTCTCTCCTTCCTTCTTCCTTTTCCTCTCCTTTTTGTCCTCCCTATCATTTGTCTCTTGCCACAATCTGGCTAGAATATGAGATTCCAAATGTTTTATTTTTAGCTCCATAAAGTTTTGTGTGTCTGGTTATTAACTTGAGAAGCATGAAGTGTCTACAGCAGGCGTTCTGCAGCATCCAGCCCTCCTCCATCTGTGGGACCAGTGAGCTACTCCTGCGGGAATTTTGTCAGACACGCAGCATGCCCCGCAGGAGCTCAGTCTATACAAAAACACTGAGACTCGTACCCCAGACACGTGGAGTAGGGCTGCTTGTTCTTTATTTTGTCTGATTTTTCTGCAGTAGTGGTTTAAAACCAAAGGACTTTGCCTGCTACTTGAAACCAGACAGCTGAGTTCTCCCAGCCCTGCCTCTGGTCTGTATTTTTTTTAAACAAACTACCCTGGGGTCTTTACAACACTAGAGGGTTTTCCACAGCTCCCATTCAGTTTGTCATTTCATTTTTTCATAAATGTTATTCAAAAGTGTAAAACTTTCTATCTTTATGTTGTAGATTAGTTACTCACTTTGTTATGTTTCCTCATTGATTACTTTTATCAATCATTTAAAATCAACTTCTTGCTCAATCTCTAATACAAAACAATGTAACTTGGTTTTTCCTATAAGTTTCAAAATGCAATTAGAAAACTGGTGGTCAAACAAGGCACCGATGTTCTCCTAACTGAATAGTCCTACACCAAGTATGTCCCAGACATTAACAGCTGCTTGAACTTGGACCTGCACCTCTGCTTTTTTCAAAATAATTAGCAGAAAAGGACTAATAATTCATGGAAGTGGTACATTTTTTGCCAGCATATTCCTATAAAAATGGAAGCATTTTCATATATCATAGGAACTGCCAGACAGCTGAACATGGGCCCTGGCACAGAAATTGGTGACAAAACACTCAAATACCAGGAAATTATATCACTTATGAGTTTTCTTCATTGACATTATTTTTAACTCTTTAAAGGAAAAGCTTTTCCTATCCAATCAAAGAGTCAAGATTCTATCACACATTGAACGCTAGACAGGATGTGGAATTCTAAGAGGAAAACAGAAATCTTCTCAGTTGATTAGTGGTGACATTTTACTCTGCAAGTGTTAAGAGGCTCTTGTGTTGAATTGTGCCTGAGCTCCATCAAACCACAGAAATGGATGCTCTGATGGGTGGTGTGTATACATGTGATGCACTTTTCTTAGACAAGGAGCAACTTCAGCTTTTTGGGTGAAATGGTGAGGTCTGCAAAATTTTCTGAGTCCTAATTCCCAGAATGTATTTATCATTAGGGGATTAAAAGTAACTGTAAAAGATGAGGATAAGGGAAAAAATTCTTTATCACTCCTTAACTAACACTTTTTTTTATTAAATGACCTATACAGGTATAGTTTTTAAAGCATCATTTTTGCCTCTACCTAATACTCTTGTTTTGTAATGTCCATTACTCCCTGCTCTGATCTTTAGTATCTATATGACACTGCTTTAGTCATGTAATAATAATGTAACTCTTTCCATGTCAGTAAATATGGGCCCATGATCAATTTAATGTACATAGAGTATGACATAATTTAATAAACTGCAAGTTCCTTATCAATTGCTGGTGCTATATAAATTATACCTACATTTTTGCTATTACATATAACGATGCTTTGAACACCCTTTACATATATCTTTGAACATTTAATCAGTTATTTAAGATAAATTTCTCAAAGTAGAACTACTGTACTGTGAGGTATCATATGTATAATTTTGGTTAATGTCATAAAAATTTTTACCCTCAAATTTTATTCAAATATATATACTTGACTGAATTGTTTTGTGGATCTTTTTATCTTTTATAAGACATTTTCTTTGAATTTATATTTTCAGAAATAAGAATGAAATTAAACAAACATTCTCAGGTTTGTATGCAATGTTAGTATTTTCTTTGGGAACTTTCTTCGCTGAGTTTGTTGTGCAGCCTCAGGGATGGGGTCTCAGGCCTGCGTGGTCCAGGGTCACACGCCAGGGAGGGAGGGAGGTTGCACGCTTCTGGGTGTCTCATCTGAGCACCCCCATCTGGCCTCACTTCTGCTTCCCAGTGTTGTTATCTGCTCCACCCTTTAACCCTCTCAGAAGTCAGGATCTTCTTTTCTTTTCTGCTTTTGGGCTTCCCAGATGGCACTAGTGGTCAAGAACTCACCTGCCAAAGCGGTAGACATAAGAGACGCAGGATAGATTCCTGGTTGGGGAAGATCCCCTGGAGAAGGAAATGGTAACCCATTCCAGTATTCTTGCCTGGAGAATCCCATGGACAGAGGAGCCTGGCGGGCTACAGTCCATCAGGTTGCACAGAGTTGGACACGACTGAAACCACTCAGCCACGCATGCACTTCTTTAGACAGACTCTTTTGAAGTGCCAGTTCTTGGCCCCCACAGACATCCATGGGGAGCCCTGTTCTCTGCCCAGAACCCTAAGTTTGTTCAGATGAGGAGACTCACGGGGAGTTTCCAGGCCTCAGATGGGTTGAGGGTGCGGGGGCGGGGGGTCCTCTCTCTCCCCCAGGCTCACAGAGAGGCTGATGTAACAGTCCTGGGATAGCCAAGCGTCTTCTCCAGAATCATGCTCCTCACTGATAAATATTGCTGACATTACAGGCACATATAAGAATGTCTGACTAATCTCCTGGCACAGAGCACAATCCCTGAGCTTGAAATGTGAAGCAGCTGAAAAGCCATCAGTCAGCTTTTAAAGATGCAGCAAGTACCCGCCTTTTAAAGAGTTTCCCCATACTGTACTTTCAAACACGCAGTGTCTGGTGGCACCTGACGCGAAGGCTGAAGCGTTCTTGGACTCACAACAGAAGCCCCCTCTCTGTGCTTTTCCAGGAATCCAGATGGACACTGTTCATGGCAGACAGAAGCTTGTCTGGGCGCTGATAACTCTAGCAGGCGGGCTCCTTCACTTGATTGAGTCCTCTCTCTGCTTTTGGTCAAAGTGAGACATAAAAAATGCATTTCTAGGGGAATAAAATGTTTATGATGAGGGCGGGCAACCCAAAGAACTCAGACATGGGTAACGTATATAGTCTGGGGGATTCAGACCTTCAGGAGCCCCTCCTTGATTACCATGCCCTCCCCTCCCGCGGAGGCGGGGTCCCTAACGCAGTCCCTGGAAGTGACCTCCCAGGGGAGGAAGTGGGGCCCCAGGCAGATGGTGAAGAAAGGAGACAGGATACCCCCCGCCACCCGCCCAGGCCTTGGGCTTTGAAACAAACACCAGTGTTTCCTTCGACAGACAGGCAGAGGAGGGCTTGGACGGGAAATGGAAAGTCTACAAAAGCAGAGGAGGGTGGTGAGCTCTGCTTGGGGGTGCAGGCTGACATCGGCTTGGAGGTGCAGACTGACAAAGGGAAGTCCTGAGCACGGCCACAGACTGCTCCTGCGGGGAAGAGAAGCAGAGGATGGGCTGCTGGCAGGGGCAGCACTGTTCCTGTCTTGAGGTCTCAGGGACGAGGTGGACACGCCCACCGGGTCCCTGTGTCCCCAGTCCTCTGCCTCACATGTGATCCTCATTCCCCTTCACAGGAGAAGGAGCCAGAGTTTTAGATTTTCAATCCCTCATCCTTACTACACTATAAATAAACAATGAAAGGGCTTCCCTGGTGGCTCAGACAGTAAAGAATCTGCCTGAAATGCAGGAGACCCGGGTTTGATCCCTGGATCAGGAAGATTCCCCTGGAGAAGGAAATGGCAACCCACTCCAGTATTCTTGCCTGGAGAATTCCATGGACAGAGGAGCCTGGTGGCTACAGTTCATGGGGTCACAAAGAGTCAGACACAACTGAGCAACTAACACTTCCACTTCACTTTCAAACAATGAAAAGGGGGTGTTGCAAATGAAAAAAATGTGATGAACATGGAGCAGGTGGTTCAGCCAGCACAGTCCCTGATCTGAACTTGGTTACATCCTGGTCCATGGAGCTGGCTTGACAAGAGCCGAGAGATACTGGTGATTCTTAGCGACCTGAAGAGATCCGGGGCCACCGTCCTAGGAGCTGCCTCACTTCGCAGGCCAGAACATTTCTTCCTGGTTGTGGTTCAAAGTGCAGGAACATTCGGAAAGAGCTGACCTTTGAGGGCTTCCCAGGTGGTGCTAGCTGTAAGGAACCAACGCAGGAGACTTAAGGGACGCGAGTTCGATCCCTGGGTCAGGAAGATCCCTTGGAGAAAGGACATGGCAACCTACAGTATTCTTGCCTGGAGAATCCCACGGACAGAGAAGCCTGGTGGGCTACAGTCCATGGGGTCCCAAAGAATCGGACACGACTGAGCAACTTAGCAAGCACATGAAACATTTGGGCATGTCTGGCCCCTTCCTATCTGTGAGAAACTTACAGCAATTCACCTTTGTTCCTGCTTAATGATTTAATTCGGATGCATTAACAGAGAGAGGGAAAAATAGAGTCCTGGTTTGTCTTTGTGCTGGCTTAAGATTTACAGAACTTTGCGGAGGCTTTGGCTGACTGCAGCCTCCCAGCTGCTGTTGAAAAGGTCTTTGTGTAAACACCCCCGGCACTAACCACAGCTGTAGCACACGGCAGAGCTGCAGAAAAAGTCCCTGTTTATGTGATGAGCTGGAGCGTCTTGCCTGAGTGCCTTGCTGAGATGCGGGCTTCGTAGAAGAAATCAGGTGATGGGGATGCTCCTAAGTGATGCTGATGCCCTGGTTTGTGTGATGAGGACCCATCATTATCCTGTGTTTACTGGAGTGAGTCCAGAGTGGTACAGAATCACCCCAGGGGCAAAGGCATCCTGGATGGTCTTGACAGGACTCCTATGCCTTATCCTGGACCTTCAAGGAAGGCTGGAGAGTCTGAACAAAAGAGAAACAGCTCTTCCTGACTGCTCTCTGTGAACCATAATTTTGCATTTCCGAAGTTTCACATTTGGGAGCCATTTCAAACAAGGCACAAGCAGGAAACTGGGCTCACACACTCACATCTCACCTTTGAGGGTCTGGGAAGAAGAGGGTCCAAGGTGGGTTGGGAGAGGGAAGGGCCCTCACTCCGCTCTTGGCCCCATTTCCAGCCAGCCCTCAGAGGAGAGGCTGCTGTTCCTGCCCACAGATTATTTTATTTTATTGAAGTATATTTGATTTACAATATTGTGTTAGCTTCAGATGTAGAGCAGAGTGACTCAGTAATACATAAACACATATTCTTTTTCATATTCTTTTCCTTTATGGTGTTGTTGCTGTTGTTCAGTCGCTAAGTTGTATCCATATCCGACTCTTTGCAAACCCATGGACTCTGCAGCACGCCAGGTTTCTCTGTCCTCCACTACCTCTGGAAGTTTGCTCTAATTCATGTCTATTGAGTCAGTGATGCTATCTAACCATCTCATCCTCTGCTGCCCCCTTCTCCTTTTGCCTTCAATCTTTTCCAGCATCGGGGTCTTTTCCAGTGAGTCGGCTCTTCACGTCAGGTAGCCAAAGTTGCTTCAGCTTCAGCAACAGTCCTTCCAATGCATATTCAGAGTTGATTTCCTTTAGGATTGACTGGTTTGATCTCCTTGTAGTCTATGTGGCTACCCCTTTGCAAACCCTACGATATCTCCTTAAACAAAGAACTAGCAAGATGATAGACATGTTTATACCTTTTAATATTTACAGCTAAAAATGTCTTCCAAAATCCCATTAATTTACAACTTGAAACTTATGAAATTGATATAGTTGACTGCTTTTGCCTATAAAAAGCATTTCATAGGATGCTTCCCTGGTGACTCAGATGGTGAAGAATCTGCCGGCAATGTAGAAGACCTGGGTTTCATCCCTGGGTCAGGAAGATCCCCTGGAGAAGGGCATGGCTATCCATTCCACTATTCTTGCCTGGAGAATCCCATGGACAGAAGAGCCTGGTGGGCTACAGTCCATGGGGTCGCAAAGAGTCAGACAGGACTGAGGACTAAGCACATAGGACTCAACATACCAGAAGCATATTTTTTAAAGAACCTTAGTAACCGCACTTCATTCCTTTACTGAGCATGTGGAAAGTGTGGACGGAACAGCTACTGCAGCTGAGCACATTTCAGGCCCTGAGCGTCCATGGTCTGTGCCCGCCTGCAGTGTATAGTCTAGGGCCGAAGAGAAGCAACAAGGACAGCAATATGATTAAAAATCACAGCAAAGTTTTAAGAAGTAAAAGAAAGGAGAAGAATGCTTCGAACTAAGAGGTGGGGGAGGGGGGTCACCTAGAGTCACAGTCGACTGTCTGAGCAAAGCTCTCAGCCCACGTTAACCTGGGAGCAGATGCCACGTCCCAGGACTCATGACTTTCCTATCACTTTGGAGGACAGAGTTGGTAGTATGTCCTAAAGGGAAGTGATTCACTTAACACAGCATCTTAGAGACCCCCTCTTCCTCACATTAGCCCAGGCTCAGGTCCTTAGAGAGGCCCCAGTCACTCTCCGAGCAGGGAAGCAGGGTTCTGTGCTGTGACTCAGTGCTGGAGGATGGCCCTGGCCCTTCAGCAGCTTCCAGGAGGAGGGAAAAATGATGCTCGCTCTGCTCTCCTGAAGCAGGAAGGCCTCACCTCACTTACTGTCCGAGTAGTTTTAGGATCAGTCTTCCGCAATTGCAAAGTCTCGATTCTTTTTTTTTTTAAGAAAGTCATGCAAACTTTACAGCTCATAAACCTTCATTGGATTTATAAAGGTGGAGCTGGCTTTGGAATGTCTCCTGGAGCTTGTTCTCATGAAACTGCTTTTTAACACACTCCTCAAAAGAGAAAGAAAGAATCCTAGAAGGAAGGTTCAGAAGTGTCCAGACTGAAACGTGCTCTCAGTGCAGTGCTGCTGTTGTCAAAATCCTGGCCTTCACTGTCTCCTCCTTTCTGCTGATGTGTGGGTTGGCTAACTTTCCTGGCCGGGGGAAGTTCAAGGTCTGGCATCAAAACTGTAACAGTTTTGCCAAGACTAAAATACCTGGGGCTAGAATTTCAGCCCCTGAATGTAGGAAGGAAGCTGTCCGATGTCATCACTTCAGGCCAGCGATCAGCAACTCGACCCACAGAACATACCTGTGCTGGAGATAAGAGAAGCTAAACACTACAGCCGGGTTCCACCAGGCTCTGCTCAAAGGGCTGTGTGCACACAAGTCAACAGAGCTCCCGTCCGTGGGAAACCTGCCCCAGCAGCCCCCTGCCCAGCAAGGCCTCCTCTCCAGTGTTGCACCCTACCCCAGCCCTGCCTCGTAAACCTCCCCCTCCCCAACCCCAGGGCCACCATCTCCTCTACATGCTGGAGACCTGGGCTGCTTTTAAGCTTGTTTAAAGATCCATTTTAGCCTCCTCTGCTTTCTTTACAATGAGAACTCCTAAAGCAGACTGTCCAGCTTACTGTCAGCAAGAGAAGTGGATGTTTAGTTTATGAAAAGCAAACTAGTTGCTAGAAAATGACATGTAATGACCAGGAGATGGCACAGAATTAAACACATCTCCTCGCAGTAGCTGAGTGGAGCCACCTATGCCAGGGGCTCCCAGGCAGGTAAACAGAAGAATGCCCCAACGTGTGGAGTACCTGAGGGGTCTCGGGGTTCTTCGTTAACACACACAGAAAGGCGTAATGGACTTTTCTCTGGTTTTGAGTTTGGCTTCTGGATGGAGGCATTCTAGCCTTTCGGATGTGTGCTCCCCCACCAGCTGTGCAATGACAGCACCTTCCTGTTCTGAGCCTGTGAGCTTTCTGGCGGGAGAAAGGGGCCAGAGCCACCCCACACCAAGGCTGGGAGGGGACAGGTGACCGAGAATTCTGGCAGATTTGGTTAAAGTGTTTAGTTGCTAAGTTGTGTCTGACTCTTTGCGACCCCATGGACTGTAGCCCGCCAGGCTCCCCTGCCCATGGGATTCTCCAGGCAAGAATACTGGAGTGGGTTGTCATTTCCTTCTCCAGGGGATCTTCCCAACCCAGGGATCAAACCCGCATCTCCTGCATTGCAGGCAGATTCTTTACCAGCTGAGCCACCAGCTTAGCCATCTGAAATAGCACTTAAAGATCTCATTTTATATTTTTATATTCATTTCATATTCAATTACACTTTATAATTGACCAAGACAGGAAGCAGGGCATTAACAGAGTAACAGAAAGAGCAAACCTGGGGTCAGAAGACTCATAGATTATGAACTTGTGAACTTGACCCTTGGCCTTGGCTTTCTCATCTGTAAAATGGGTTTAATAATACCTGCCTCATGTGGTTCTTAGCATTAAATTGAAATAATACTGGGAAGCATGCTTTGCAAAGATCCCAGTAGTATAGAAAGCTAACATATTAGGCATCTAATAGGTATTAATAGCAGCGAGCTCTGACCACAGGCAAACACCCATTTTAAGCTCTGACTTGTGCCAAAAATCCAGGGCCAGACAGAGGAAGGAAAGGCCCGTAAATCAAACAGTCCCCTTAAGAAGCATCCTTAGGAAGTCAGCAAAGACTTGAACATTTTTAGCTTCCAGTTAAATGAGCACTGAGCAACTCCAGAAAAGTACTAGAAATCAATTATTTAGACTTCACATGTCATGAATAAAATACATTGTTCTAATAGACAATAATGAAGTTATTGAAAGATTCCTCTTAACCAGAAAAGAGGATACTCAGTGCATTTTAAAAATGAATTAATAAATGAACTCATTTTATAAATTAAGGTGATTTTCTAGAAGGAAATTTCCATCAAAAGAGACAGCTAGGTAATGGTTATTCACATTTCAAAAGCAGGTTTACATTCTTTTAAAAAACTTTTTTAATTGAAGTACAGTTAACTTCCAATGTTGTGTTAGTTCCAAGTGTACACAAAAGTTACACACACATATGTGTATATACTTTTTCAGATTCTTTTCCTTTATATGTTATCACAAGATGTTGAGTAGAGTTCCCTGTGCTATACAGTAGGTCCCTGTTTAGCTATTTTATATACAGTAGTCTCTATATTTTAACCCCAACCTTCTAATTTATCCCCTACCCCTTTTCACCTGGTAACCATAAATTTGTTTTCTGTGTCTGTGAGTCTATTTTTATTTCATAAATAAGTTTATTTTATCATTTTTTTTAGATTCCACATACAAGTGATATCATATATTTGTCTTTGTCAACATAGTTTCAAGAGAAGACTCTATAAAAAGTGAGAGATTTATTAAATATTATAGGTTGCAGCAAAACTTTAATTCCCATGGATGCCTGTGCGTTATGCCCTTAGAAGAGCTGAGACTGACAGTGACAACCCAAGAAGAACGTACATCACACGCCACAAAAGTGACAGCCATCTAACAGGAAGGGTGACCTTAGGCAGGACTCTTCTTTCAGATGCTAAGGGTGCTTCTGTTCTGCACAGGCTTGGGAGATGTGTGCGTGTCATCTGACTCCCAGCTGGACCGCAGGCCACAGCTGTCCTCTTCAGAGACACAGCCTCCAGGGGTTGTTGGCCAGCTTCTTCAACAGGGAGCACCCCCAGAGGGGGCTACAATGCAAACCTATTAACCACCACACTGAACATAGATGATCTCAAGATTGCGAGGGGTGCACTTAACACTTCTGAGATACAAGCAGTGTTTTAGCTGTATTGCTAATCTCTGCACTTTTAACATGATTCCAACATATAATTGATAATGGTCATGCACACACAAATGAGCTATTCTGATATTCTGACTGATAACTCTTCATTTATCACAGAGATAAGTTATTATTAATTTTGTTAAATTATAACACCGAAAGATTATTTTCAAGAAAACCTGTGATGCATGTTTTTTGATTAATGCAATCTTTGAATACCAGCAAATGTCAGATAATCCTAGTAAAAGCTGATCTGGTCCTCCAATTATGGTATTGATGATGTTTTATATCTATTTTTTAAATTTTAATTGGAGGCTAGTTACTTTACAATATTGTGGTGGTTTTTCCCATACATTCACATGAATCAGCCATGGGTGTACATGTGTTCCCCATCCTGAACTCCCCTCCCACCTTCCTCCCCATCCCATCCCTCAGGGTCATCCAGGTGCACCAGCCCTGAGCACCCTGTCTCATGCATGGTATTGATGATGTTTTAAGATTGAAACATTTTTTTGTCTTCTTGATTGGAATGGGTTCCAAGAGTGTGTTCATTGAAGAGGGTGAGAAATGGTAGGAGTTACTGTGGTACAGACCAGAAATACTCAGAGTGGGGTGCGGACTGTGTATCTCCCAAAGAGGGAAATAACCCAAATCAGCTGTAAGAGACTGGTCGATTCTTTATCCAAACTCTCACATCATTTCCTAGTAATAATTCACAAGAGGTGATCCTCTCTGACAACTTTCACTTATGGAGACTCTGACTCTACATCTTCTTTTATAACGTGTATGCGCACATGGTATGTGCACACGCATGTGTTCACATGTGTGTTACAGAACTACAAAGCATGCAAATACACGAAGTGGTGTGTCTTGCGTAGACACATGCAGATGTTTGGCTCCCTCCATGATGGGACCTGAGGGTGTTGCAGCCTGTTTGTAAAAACCAGCTTCTTAGAATCATGTTGATTATATTCCAGCACCTATACCTGCTCCAGAAAACAGACTACCTCCGTCTCAACACAAGGCCAAGCATCCTTTAAGGAAGCTTAAAGGCTGAGTAACAGAACTCTGAGTGTTAACCCAGAGATCATCATTTATTGGTTGACAGAAATGGTAGTTAGATCTATTTTGAGATAAAATTTCCCAGGAAGCAGCAACCTAAGTTTTAATTCCCCCCCACACACACTGGCTAATGACTGAGAAATAAGAAACTTTTTTTCTCATTTCCTCCACTTTGTAGCCGCCTGAATCAATACTAATGCAGGATATGGGTGAGAGTCCATGTAGCTTTGCCCTTCACATCAGCAAGCCTCCAGGAACAACAAAAACCAAACAAATGCCATCAATACCAACCTGAATATGCTGGAAATCATGTTTAAAAAGAGAAGCTGGACAAGAACTTTCTGGAGCTAGAGGTGTCCCTCCTCCAGCACTCTCCCTAGAGGTCAGCCAAGAATTCTCCAGAACCTAATTCCCACCCCTTTGTCCACAATCGCAGGGCAGGACAGCTCCAGGAGGACAAGGAGCCATCCGGCCAGGGGCCCAGCAGTGACCTGCCCTCCGCCTTCCTGCTCCACCCGAAGGGGAGGTCTCAGAACAGGGCTGAGCGTTCTCGCGACACCAGCCAGAGCGGCAGAAAAACTGCCACCTCCAAACCACTAACAGGGCCAGCTTGTGCAACACAGCAGGTGAGAGGGTGCTTTTCTTCCCAGGACTCAAACAGAACATCGTCACAGACCTCAGAACAGGGTGGAAACCATGCAGGTAGGAAAACCACTCGCCAACCCAACACTGTTATATCTTCAACTATTTTTTTCAACTAAGGAGCAGGTCGTGTGAGTTACTGGAAATGCATCTTTACCTATGACCAGTACCCTGATAACACCCTCATCTATGTTGCCAAGAGAATGTCCTTCCTGAACAATAGATCCATTTACACAATAACCTACCGGATGTTTCCTCTTACAGGTATACAGATGCATGGATCTGGATTTCAAACATCAAACTGACACCCACCCTCCCTCCCTCCCCAAGTCAAATCTGACCTTCCCCATGTGGTCCTTACACTGTTGAAACAGTAACTCCACCCACCCAGTCAGTCTCTTTCTCCTTCCACCATGCTGAATTAGACAGCATTGTCTTTCTCGAAGCATCTCTTCTAAAATTCCTCTGCAGTCTCCTTAGTTCAGGTTCTTGTCACTGGTCCTTCCTCCTTCATCGCCCCACCTGCCATCACTCACATGCACCCACACAAAGGTGTGCACTGTGGTCACGATGATCTTTCTAGAGCATCACTCAGGGACCTCCCTGGAGGTCCAGTCGTTAAGATGTCGCCTTCCAATGCTGGGGGTGCGAGTTCAATCCCTGGTTGAGGAGCTAAGATCCCACATGCCTGATGGTCAAAAAACTAAACATAAAACAGAAACAATATTGCAACAAATTCAATTAAGACTTTAAAAATAGTCCACATCAAAAAAAGTCTTTAAAGCATCATTCATTCCTATTTCTTCCATTAAAAAAAACAAAAACAAAAAAAACCCTCAGAGGCTCCTGCTTCTGCTAAATTCAGAACTCGTCTAAGTGATATCCAAGACCTAATAATGCCTGGGTCACTCTCCATGCCTAGTAGCTGTTGGGGTTCCTCAGGCCTTTGGGGGATGACTTTATTCATCAGATCACGTGTTATTGCAGGAATGTGTTTGCGTGCCGACCCCTCACCTTAGAGGAGGAGCTCCCCAGAGCTGTGGGGGCTACAGCAGTCTTATCTGTGGTTCCCTGGGGCTGACACACGCCCAGAACACAGAAGCCCCGTATGATCAACCAAGACTTGTTGAATAAATGAATGAAACATCAATAAGCTAGGAAGAGCTTTCAAAACCATCATATCTGATCTCGTCTTCACAACAGCACTTGAGATAAGAAATCACGAACTTTAGGATCTGCAGTGGGACCAGAGTCTACTACTCTGATGCCACCACTCTTCACAGGAGCCCCGAAGCAAATAACAAGGAGAAATTCCAATTTGTTCCCACGATGGTCAGTGGCTTTTAAAAAACATTCTTTGCTGTTGTTGTTTAGTCACTAAATCATATCTGACTCTTCTGTGACCCCACAGGCTGTAGCCTGCCAGGCTACTCTGTCCATGGGATTTCCCAGGCAAGAATACTAGAGTGAGTTGCCATTTCCTCCTCCAGAAAAAAAAAAATCTTATTCAGGTATAATTTACATAACTTAAAACTCATTCATTTTTTGTATAATTCTTCAAGTTCTGACAAATGCATTCAGTCCTGTAACTACCACATCTGTCAAGACACAGAGTAGCTCCATCAGCTCCAAAGTCTCCCCTGCTGATCTATTTTCTGTCCTTGGAGTTTGACCTTTTCTAGAACATCATTCATGTCACCATATGGCTGGAGAATCTAAGACTGGCTTCTGTCACTCAGCATCTTTCATTGGAGAATCAGTTGCGTTACTGTGTGGACCAGCACTGTGTACTTTTCACTGCTGACTAATACTCCATCCAGGGTCTGCAATTTGTTGATCCATTTACCAGCTAAAAGACATTTGGGTTTTTCTGAAGCTTGGGGTAATTATACATAAAGGGAGAACACTTGCTTAGAGATTTTTATGTGAATATACATTTTCATTCCACTTCAGTAAATTTCCAACAGTCGGAGTTCTGGATTGAACAAGCAGTGTGTGGCTGACCATCATATACCAGCAACTGGTTTTCAAAGTGGCTGCATGACTCTGCATTCCTAGCTGCAATACGTTTGAATTCCAGGGGCTCTTCATCTTCATCAGAAGTTGGGGTCTTTCCTTCCTTCCTTCCTTTCTCCCATACTAAGAGATATGGAGCAGTAACTTCATGTTTTTAATGTTCATTTTCCTAATGACTAATGATGTTAAGTGATTTTCATGCATTTATTCGTCATCTGAATATCCTCTTTGGTGCAGTGCCTGCTCAAAATTTCTGCCCATTGTTAAAGTTGAGATGTATATTTTCTTGGTATTGAGTTTTGAGAGTTCTTCATATATTCTGGATGGAAGTTCTTTACCACATATGTGATTTGCAAATATTATCTTTGAATTTATGGCTTCACTTCTTAACATCTTATTGGATTTTGAGAAGAAGTTCTTGATTTTGATGTAAGTTCAGTTTATCCATTTTTTCCCCTTTTGAATCATTCTTTTGGTGTCATATTTAAGAAATCATTTCTTTTGTCCAACCCAAGGCCTCAAAGATCCTATTTTTTGAAAAGAGTTTTATGGTTTTACATTTTAACTTCAAAGATCACTTTGAGTTAATTTTTATATATGGTACAAGGTAAAGATTAAAGCCCTTATTTTTCATATGAATTTAAAAGTGGAATGGATTTAAATATGGGTTTAAATATGGAACCCACATTTTTCCAGTAACAATTGTGCTTTATCCACAAAACTGCTTTTGCACCTCTGCTGAAAATTGACCATGTGTGTGCAGATCTATTTCTGGACCCTCTTGCTCTCTCACTAATGTGTGCGTCTGTCTTCTCACCAGCAGCAAAGCGGCTCGATTACAGTGGTTTACAGTATTCTGAGCACCTCTATTCACCTGTTGATGAGAGTGGGATGGATCCCTTATCTCGACAGAATGAGATGGTTGAATGCGCAACACACAACACTAAGCAGATCGGACTGGTAGAGTTTCTCGGTCACAAACACTCCTGACCCTGGGAAGGAGGATGTCGCATGCTCTGAGGGGCCACAGGGGTTGCAGAGTGAGCAGGACTGTGGGACACATGCTAAGTAACCTCAGGAAGGTAGGGTACCCCCTGCTTATCACAGGAAGATGTGATAGACTGGTTGGAATAATTCTTCAATCTACAATGTTTCAGCTCAAGAACAACTATCCAGAGAGTGCGCACAGGAGGCAAAGGAGTCCTGAAGCAGAGGCACTGAGCAGGGGGAGGTGGCGGCTGCATTTTTCCATGTGTCCACTTTGCTTCTCCGTGGCCTCCCTGCCTGAATAATTCTTCAATCTACAATGTTTCAGCTCAAGAACAACCATCCAGAGAGTGCGCACAGGAGGCAAAGGAGTCCTGAAGCAGAGGCACTGAGCAGGGGGAGGTGGCGGCTGCATTTTTCCATGTGTCCACTTTGCTTCTCCGTGGCCTCCCTGCCTGAAACGTCACCATGCTGACCTTGATATTTCATTTCTACTTTCCTGGGTTAACTTTCTTCAGAGCATTATTACTGCTGGAATATTATAAAGCTTACTTACTTTATACATCTCCCACATTACAGAATATGAGCTCCATATGGGTTACGATTTCAATTGTCTTTGCTTTTAAACTGCTGCATCCTCAGCAGCTGGAACAGTGCTTAGGACACACAGACAACTGATAACTATTGGATGGATGGATGGACTTGAGCTGAGCTTTTAAGACTCTTGACATCCTTGGGGGTGGGGAGGGGCTACTCCTCCCTCTGTTGGTTGAAATAAAGTGTCCATAATTATTTCATGGAATTCATGTACGAGGTCTTGGGTGACTCAGTGCCTGCAGTTTTTCAATGGAAAAGTCTTATCATGATCCAGTTCCATGATTCCAGACCAATCCCAACATCCTTACAATAATACCCCTTAGTTTTACTCTACTGGAAACAAAAAGCCTACTTTTCCCAGAAGCACATTCAGGGACTTCAGGCAGCCTATAATTTAAAATCAGTTTTAAGCAACATTGTAAATCAACTATACTTCAATAAGAAAAAATTCTAACAAATGAATAAGCGCTATAGCCATAAAAATGTAGACATATTCTAGGAAATAAATTGGTCCCTCTGACTTTAAAATATAAATAAAAATTCCAACTCTATGAGGATTGTATATTATCAAGTATAAAGTTTACTGGTATAGTTACTAGAACATCATAAATTTAAAAATTACATCATTAAGGAGACTGTTTACTGCTTTGACTCAAAGCCAAGAATAAATAATATTTCCAAGAGTAAAATAAATGCCAGTTACTGTTGACAAGAATGTCTATCTATAACTGAAGCACAGAAAGAAAGCATTGAATATATTTTGTTGACCAAAAAAAGATACACTGATTATTCACCCTTAAGGGTGAAATGCCTGTTGTTGCATTTCACTAGCCTACTGATTCAAATTTTAAAGTGTAAACTAGTGGCTTGGCTGTTTTAAATGCAACATGTGTTTTGGTTTGTTTTGCTTTCAAAGTCTTCATGGTGAGATGGTGTGCTCACCTGCATCCAAGTTGATGGAAAGGGTAAATGGTCTTATAAAGATGTCGTCAGAGACTTCACAGCCTGTCTGGATTCTAAGCTTTCAATTATCCAAAGGCCAGCTCTTAAATAATAACTTTGGATGACTTAATTGTTTGAATAGGGGGAAATGTCACATGCCCAAGTTCATTACCAACATGTTGGAAGATCACACTGAGATAACCCAGGGCAGGTATGGCTAAGGTGCCATGTATGTGACACATCCACCCAGATCTAAAGAATGAAGTCTTCAAATTGATTCTGAAAACTCGCTCATTTTGTCAACTTCTCATTAACACCTGTGTTTAGCAATCCTCTCTCCCACTCCCCATGAGATGTCCAACCAGCTCATCTGGTTGGACAAAACAAAAGAACAAAAAACTGTCTAACTTTATGACTGATTTTGCTTAACTAGGTTTTTATGGATCAAGAGTGTGTCTGTTTTTGTTTCCTCATGAAAATTAAGGCGGTTTTTGGAGAAGACTCTGAAGTCTGAAAAACCAAAATACAAGTAGAAAATGTAGGTTTTGGAGGACTTCAAAATGCAGATGCTAACAGCCTGAACTACCACATATTGACATGTTCAACCACCTTCATTTCAGAGTAAGACATAAACTAAGTGTATGTCTCAATATCAAGCCACAAATTGATAAATAACTTCTGCTAAAGGAAGTTAAAATACCATACATTTTGGAAGCCAGATCACACTTAATTTATAGGTGTTTTTATCCATCCTTCTTCTACGAATTGTGACAATGTCAAGAGGGACTGCCATCTATTTTGAGGAAACAGAAGATAAATGCAGAAAGAACTTGAACGTCTTCCTTATTGTTCTCTAGTATAATCAGTTAATGAGGAAAACCACCTTTAACGTTTTCTGGATGTTATGCACCAAGGCAAGACCTTGCATTAAATTTGATACGTATTCATTGAAATTCAATAGACTCTCAGCAGAGACACAGAAATGTGGCTTTTACTTCATAGAGTCAAAGTTACTGTCTTAAGAGCTGTTAGGAATCTCACAGTAAACGGATTCTTTCCAGGGATTTGTTGTTGTTGTTGTTGAGTCACTAAGTCGTGTCCTACTCTTTGTGACCCCATGGACTGCAGCACGCCAGGCTTCCCTGTCCTTCACTATCTGCCAGAGCTTGCTCAAATTCCTGTGTGTTGAATCAGTGATGCCATCCAACCATCTCATCCTCTGCTGCTCCTTTCTCCTTTTTAAAACTTGATAGGAGGAATGCTCTTGAGTATGTGTGTATCCCCAGAGCCAATTGTAATCTTCAGAGTTCATCAGATGATAGAGGTGGATGCATTTCATGATAGAAGGGCACTTTCGTGGTTGTCACGACAAATAGCTACACCTTCGGGTGTCCACTTCCACATCACTTCCTCCAGGAAGTCTCCCATCCCAGGCCAGACTAGGTACCTATTAAGTATATTTCCATGGATCTTTCTACATCCTCAATATCAGAGCTATATCTGACTCTGCTGGTGGTGGTCATTCATCTGTTGGCCCCCACCTCACATCAGTGGACTGTAAGGTCTGTGAAGGCAGGACTGTGATGTCTATAGGCTACCATGAATGTACACAGTAGGCATTTAATAAAAAATTATCACATTAATTAATATATGACAAGACTGTGGGATTATAAATAACTTGAATTATTTAAAATTAATTTTCTTTGCAGTTGTTGTAGAGTCTATGGATAAACATTTTCAAAGTTAACAATGCAAGATATCATAATATCATTGTTACAATTTAAATATGACATTCATTTGGATTTCTCAATTAAGAAAATAAATACAGCTCAGACAGTAAAGAATCCACTTGCCAATGCAGGAGATGCAGGTTTGATCCCTGGGTTGGGAAGATAAACTGGAAAAGGAAACAGCAATTCACTTCATTTTTCTTACCTAGAAAATCCCATGGACAGAGGAGCCTGGAGGGCTACAGTCCATGGGGTCAAAAAGAATCAGACATGACTTAGAAACTAAACAACAACAATAATATTTTTTGAGGAGTAAATAAAAATAAACATGAGATTGCAATGAAAATATCCTCCAAATTCTGCAAAACTAAAAAGAAGGAACTATGTGCACTCACTTCTGATCATGGTGGTTTACATGTCATAAGTCCTTTGATTTGATTATCACCCATTGGCTAGTGGGGAAGAGGAAGAAACCACCACGTAAGAACTCTGGGAAACCAGCTGTCCACCTATCTTCCACTGCACTGCTTCTTAAAATGCTTTTGGGGTCTTCAAGAATGATCACCCATTTAAAAATTAGAGGTGATAAACTAAATAACAATGCAAGGTAATGAAACAAAAGCATTTGAAACCATAATTATCAATATGCAATATTTAAAACACCATTTACAACATAACATTTTATAGTAATATCAGCTCCAATACTGTGGCCACCTAATGTGATGAGCCAGCTCATTGGAAAAGACCTTGATGCTGGGAAAGATTGAGGGCAGGAGGAGAAGGGGACGACAGAGGAAGAGATGGCTGGAGGGCATCACTGACTCAATGGACACGAGTTTGAGCAAACTCTGGGAGATGGCCTGGCATGCTTCAGTCCACGAAGTCACAAAGAGTTGGACATAACTTAGCGACTGAACGACAATGAACAATAATAGTAATATCTTTAGTATTTTATTCACTATATACTCATATCCTACAATGGGGATCTTAGGAAATGTTTAAATGTCTCTAAACATGAACATAAGAGATAAATTATACTAGCAACTTCTTTGCCAGTCTTCTATGTCCCTGAAATATATTTTCAATACATGAAATCAAGAGGAATTTTCTGAATCCAAAACTCTGTTTATAGGAAAAATGTTTTTTTATTTATGAGTCTACATGTCTAGGTCCTACAATACACACCTGTTCAATGAATCTAAAGAATAACTAAAATGTCTTACAATTACCACTTCCTAGAATGGCATGACTGTTCTTGGCCCAGCTATACTCCCTGATGCCCTTGAACTACCCTTCCATCACACCAGGCGTTTGGAAACACACAGTTACAGCTTTATGTTGCCCATCTATAATTTTGAGGTTGAGTTTACTCCCACACCACACAGACTAGCCTTAGAGCTTTTATGGTAAATAATTTACACTAGAAACGCTGCATCATGAAGTTGGGGGTAGGGAAATTGTTATTTAAGCAAACACAATCGATCCCAAGTCATCTTGAATTTCCCGGATCTTGCAGCCAGCTCGGAGGGTGTGGGTGGGAGCAGAGGGGCCTGAGGAGACTGGCCGGGGCGTCATTCACTGCAGACCTCTCTCCCCATCCACCCAGGTATCAATCAGGCCTACCAACTCACCCACCCCACATCCTCTCCCCTTCTCGCTGCTTCTAAGGCCAGCTCTGTCTTTCTTTCATGTTTACATTCCCAATGTTCCCAAATCCAAATGGAAATCCAAGTCTCCTTTTGCACCAGGTGACTTTATTTGATGGATAATTTTTAGAGAGAAATAAGAGGCTTCAAGTGGACATGTCTTTCTCCTAGAAGGTAGATAGTAACCACTACAGAGTAAGAAGTACAGTGTGCATCCAGGGCAGGGAGTCAGGCTGGGCAGGGAGAGGGTGTCCCCGCCCTGGAGCTGCACTCACAGGCCCAGAAGATGAGAACCCACCCACGGAAAAGCGGCCCCCAAACAACGAAGTTGTCCGATTTCATCTCTGTCACCCTTCCGCCAAGCTTTACCCACGTGATTGTGTACAATTTGGTTCTGGATTATTTCTACCCCTCTAATAATGACAGAAACTTTGACAATAGCAGTAATAATAGTTTATAGTCACTGACCACTTTCTATTGGGCAGGCACTGTACTCAGTGCATGGCCCGTGCTTGTGGACTTCACAGCCACCCAGCGAGATGGTGACCACATCACCTTCACTTTACAGTCCAGGAAACTCAGGCACAAAGAAGAACAACTTCCCCACAGTCCCCTGAGGTCCTAAATTCACTCATATAGTAGATAGTATAAAAATTCTCATGAAAAATGTTTCTCTTGTAAAATGAGATATTGTCCTGGAAGAAATGATGATAAATGATTAAAGCAGACAGTGTTCAACAGCCATCACTGCAAGTGAACCAGGACACCAAGCAGCTCTGGCCTGCGAGATTTTCACCCTGATGGGGTCTCTCTTCCCCATGACGTTCCCCACCCATATTCAGCCCCCCGCCTGGGTCTAGATCTGGCCAGTAAAAACTAATTGTGTCCATCTAGGAGCATGGACTCATCTGAATCAGGTCACCAGAGTTCTCTTTCAGCATGCTGTCCACCAAGGTCTACCGATCACAGGTCAGGCCCAAACTGAGGGGCCTTTACCCCGCTGCTGCACGTCAGACTCCTCTCAGTGGGCACGTTTGTCCATGTGCAATGAGTTGAAAAAGCAATCTGCCTCCATTACCGGGGGCTGCATGAAACACCACTTACGGCTAATTTCTCTTATAATATATGCGAGCGGAAGGTGTGCGTACAATCCAGAAGCTTTTAAACTACTTCCCTTAAGAGAAAATCAGAAAGTGGTCCTCAACCCGGCACAGAGGGCCAGGAGAAAGCTGACAACCTGGTCCAGGTTTTTGTTTTCATTGTTGTATCTTGGGGCAGATCCTGCTTTCAGGAGCTGGCAGAGGAGAGGAGCGTGACAGGGCCAAGAGGAAGCCGACACTGCCAGATGCCACCCTCCAGAGACCCCCTGGTCAGGGCTCACAAGGATGAAGGCAGCAGATAGGGGCCAGAAAACGGCTCTCAGAGCGAGGGAGGCCAGCGTCCTTTTGAGTATCTTATCTCTCGTTTCATAAGCATCAGCTCTTGCTTCCACAGTACCATGTCCAGTGAAGACATAAAGAGGAACATAAAGAAATGGACTAAATTTTAGGAGGATGGATCCGCCAGGTGACTCAGTAAACCTCAGGCTCCATCTCTGACCAGCACGACTTACGCACCAAGTGGGGATGGAGGTTTCATAGACAAGTCAGCGTGGGCTCCGGGAAGCAGGGCACCCAGGGGATGCTCCTCACTCACTCTGTGCTCACCCTATGTTATCGGGATGGGATGCCCACCTTCCAGACCCACGACTGGCCCTGGGTGTTCCCATCACCTGCTGAGGTTTCAGATGCTGGATCACAGCGTCAGGACCCTTGTGCTTTGAAGATCGAAGGGCAGCAGGAGAAAGTACCTCTGAGGCCTAGAATAACCTCTTGGTCAGTGGCTTCCAAGCTCTTGGGATGAGAAAAGTTGGAACCCTAGGTGCCCCTCCCTCCACAGGAGAAGAAAGCAGTTGATCTGAGGGGTCTGACCCTCAGGGTAAAACAGATTTAACAATGAACCCAGGAACTGAATGAAGCAAAGAAAATATGCAATTCATTATGAGGACAAATCTCCAAAGAAGAGAAAACCATGGACTGAACACCAGAAGCTTTTACTTAAACCCTTTGAAATTGCACCAGTCCAGAGTCTTAGGAAGTACAATGGGCTTCCCTGGTGGCTCAGACGGTAAAGAATCCACCTGCCAATGTGGGAGAGCCGGGTTCAATCCCTGGGTTGGCAAGATCCCCTGGAGAAGGGAATAGCAACCCACTCCAGTATTCTTGCCTGGAGAATCCCATGGACAGAGGAGCCTGGCAGGCTACAGTTCATGGGGTCGCAAAGAGTCAGACATGGCTGAGTGACTAAGCTTGCATGCATGCAGAAAGTGCAGCAGAAAAAATAATCCCAAACTGGTGATAAACAAGGGGTCCCACAACAAGGAGCAGAGAGACTCAGAAAAGATCTTGGCTCGCATGGCAGTGGCTCCGGCCACTTACTCGCCCTTTCAGCTGGGCTCTCCATCTCCATCCTCAAAGCCACCCTCCTCCCCATCTCCTCCACCCCTCCTTACCCCACCTCAGCAGCACATGCAGACTGGGCACTGTAAGTCCCTGGAGAAGAGAGATCACGGGTGGCCCAGCTCTGCAGAGGTGAGACTTGGCCATCAGACTGGTCTCTGTGCAGGAACAAGCTGGGTCCCCATCTCTAGATGGATCCAGCCTGGAAGAGGGCGGCCACTCACCTCCTGAGGCCCAGCCTGCATGGTCAGGTCTGCTCTAAACCAAATGGGACCGTGTGCATGGAGTGCCCTATGCAAAGGATACTGGAGCCCATTTGTAACAAGGAGAAAGGAGGCGTTAATTAGAAGAGGGATACAATGACAGGAGGGCCTCTATACAATATAGCGGTCATCGCTGCAAAGCTTCCCTTCACAGTCCGGATAGCAAATGTTTCTTTCAATCAACAGCCTGCTTCAGCAAGCCCCTGCATCATCCAGATGGGACCTGCATCTCCCGCCAGCCCCTGCTCCCCACTCCCGCAGGTCCATCACCAAGGCAGACAGACTGCTTCTACAGGCTCTGGCAGGCTATGATTGAAACAGTCCAGTTTTGATGGAATGAAAATATTTTAGTAAGCTGCACAACACGTGTCTGAGGAGAATTTACAGAGGTGCCGCCCGCCCCTCGCCCCATGGTTTCCTCACTTACCTGGAAGTGAAGGGGGAGGGGCAGGGCAGCAGGTCCCCCTTCTGCACAATGGCATCTTTAACAAACCCGCCAGCCGCCAAGCACTAACTAGGCTGGTCTGAAACAACCTTTACTGCTGCCAGTGGCTGTTCACAGGGCTCTTGGGGGAGAGAACTTCCAATGGCTGAATATTTATAAAGGCTACCGTTGTCACCAGACTCATGGCTCAGATTCCTTGGAGATCCTAGGAGCTTTTGCCATAACGAAGTTGAGGGCAAACGAATGTTAGACAGGGAGAAGAGTCATTAGGAACACCAAATTAAACACGTATAAATGAGCACTCTGTGGTTTGGAGTCTGAAGACCACTTGAGTGAGATGGGGAACCCGGACGTGTCTGGGTTCCTTCATTTTAATTTGACAAAGTCTGACACACAGAGGATGTATTCAGACGGCACGGGCACTCTGTGCCTTTTCATTGAAGTTTTGCTACTTTACATCTACAGATGTCAAAAGAAGGCAGAACGTCAAATGTGGGATATCAAAACAGCAGAGTTTGTGTTTACAGCTCGGATGGTGTAATCGAAACTGCAAATGCTAGAGAAACAATAACACGAATAAGGTGAAGTCAGCCCCAAATGAAAAGTCAGTGTTTCCATTACCACGGGGACAGGGTTTTTCAAGAGTTTATGTAACTTGATCATTAAAAAATGCTCCAGGCTGAAAACCTGGTCTGTGTCAACCTTGGACTAAACTAGTTTGCAAAGCTCTGAAGTTTGTTTGCTCTCCTCTTTTATCCCTTTTCAAGAATGTATGATTTTTAAACACTGCACATGAAGCTGAACAAAAAAACTCTGTAGACCTGGTGCACCGATGGTTTGCAGCATCACTGGTTTTTAGGAGACACTGGTGATTTCTCTTTGTAGACTCACTCTCAAGGTGCTCATGGGGCTCACATCCCTCCTCTAACTCATTCTTTTGCCTCTCCCTTCTCTGTGGTGAGTTCCTCAAAAATGTTGGAACTTCACATTGGAACATCCACTTTTGTGGAGATAAGCTTCAAAGTAGAATTTAACTTGTTAGGAATAAAGTTTACTGTTAGATTTCTATTATATTGACCTGAGTGGAAGAGAACAGAGCTTTTATATGAGACGTCAAAAAGGAAAGAAGGACAGTAGGATAGATTTGGACATGTTCAAGACACATCTCCGTGAAGAGTAACAGCAGAAAGCACTGCGCATGAATAGAATGATCCCTAGGAATATACGGTGTCTGGAAGCCCACATATTCAGCTGTGAGGTTAGGAAAGGCAGGTCTGACTCTCCAAGACTGTGCTGCAGGGAATGGCCAGTAAGAGACATGTCAAGAGGCCAGATCTGACTGGTCTCTACTTTCACCACTGAGCAAGGCAGCCCAGGACACCAACATAGGTTCCATCCAAAGGGTCTAAGTAATGTGGACTCTGGCCTGGGAAGAAGGAGAAACATGAGTACAAGCTTCTGTGTGTGTGCATATGTGAGGTGTGTGTGATGTGTGGTTTGTGTGTGATGTGTGGTTTGTGTGTGGTTTATGTGTGATGTGTATGTGTGTGATGTGTGTGTGTGGTATGTGTGCTTTGTGTGTGTGATGTGTATGTGTGTGATGTGTGTGTATGGTGTGTGGGTGTGACGTGTGTGTGATGTGTATGTGTGTGTTGTGTGTGTGTGTGATGCATGTGTGTGTAGGATGTATAACATGTGTGTGTGATCTATGTGTATGTTGTGTGTGTGCAAGATGTGTGCTGTGTGTGTGATCTGTGTATGTGTGGTGTGTGGGTGTGACGTCTGATCTCTATGTGTGTGATCTGTGTGTGTTTGTGTGTGTATGTGTGATGTATGATGTGTGTGTGTGTGCTTTAAGTCTGTATGTCTTTCTGTCTCTATCTATACCTTATAGGAGAGGCTCCTCCACATACAGTAAATTCATTTGTAAATGTGAAAAATGGAATATAGTCTTAGCATTTCACATTTCATTTTTGTTTTGACCTTTGTAGAATTGTTGCAAATACTATTTTGAATAAAAATAGAAAGACCTAGACTTTGGATCAGAGGAAATTATGTGTTCATATCCTAATCTAGACACCCTCCAGCACAGTTCTGTCTACAACATCACTCAGCACCAAACAGTATTTGCAGACACAGGCAAGATACATATTTGTAAACTCAAGTTTGAAAAATCTGATCAGTTGTAATATATTTTGTGATTAAATACTTTCAGTGATAAAGATAACTTATTATTTATGAAATACCCTTTCTTAAAACAAAGAGATATTTTATCTTCTACATTGCCATGGTATGAGTTATTACTCAAGAGAAAGAAAATAAAATGTTGATGTCAAAACATTATATATACAGAATATATAACATTATATAATTGGATTATGGAATCTCATCTGGATGCGATGTATCAAATAATTTTTCCATGTTCTTCCTCTCACACCTACCTTTTTTGCTTCAAATTCAGCTTTTATTGTGGGGAAGGTAGCAAGCTGTTCAGGAAATACTTACGGGTAAAAAATCCCTCCTTCTGGCTCTGGGAATGCCTGATTAAGACCTACCCAAAGGATTTTTGATTCAGAAACAGTAAAAAAACACTGCTAACATTTCTTCTAAGTTCAAAAAGACCTGAATCTGGCCAAGTGTAATAAATGCCTCCTATCATATTAATAATATAACTAAAGTACCATTATTTAAACATTGTATTTTATCAAGTTTTTAATAATGATGTGACTTTCATCAGACATTAAAACCACATTGTAACAATGGAATATTATAGAGCCACAAAAAGGAATGAAGTCCTAACATAGGCTACAACATAGATGAACCTTGAAAACATTACGTTGAGTAAAAGAAGTCAGACACAGACATCATGTAATTCTGTTTGGATGAAATGCCCAGAGCAGGTAAATCCACTAGAGTCAGAAGGTAAATTAGTGGTTGCCTAGGAATGCATGGAGAGGGGAAGAAGGATGCATAGTGTTCATGGGTGCAGGGTTTCTTCTTGGGGTGATGAGAGGTTTCTGGAATTAGAGAGGAGTAATGGGTGCACAACCTAAAAACCATTGAGTTGCATTCCTTAAATGGGTGAATTTTACAGTATGTGAGTTCTATCTAAGTCTTTTTTAAAACATATCTTAATTCATAGATCTTAAACCAAGAATCACTTTGATGGGTGTTATTATCCAAGGACCTGGGCACTTAATAAAATGGCCAAAACGAACACTAACTTAGCTCTGTGAAGTTTAGCTCTCTGAAAGTTATGCAGTGAGAGATACTGAATAATCTATAACTCTGGATTTTACTAAAGAATCTCTCACTACATTTATGCTAATATTCTTTGATCCATGAAGAATTTTAATCTCTTTATTTTACTGGGAAGGATTGTTTTACTTCTTTTACTTGTGCTTGCACTTATGAAAGATCAGGAAATTTCAAACCCACAAACGAGTTCCTCAGTGAAAAACTGACAACTTAAAACTATTAATTTAGTCTTTTCCAAATATCTCAGGGTTTCTTCAGGTTTAAATTAAAACATGTGGATTGTATTCCATCTCTTTGAAATCCTTGTTGTTTTTTTTTTCAAATGACAAACACACATCCTACAAAAATAGGAGTAGAATTTATCTGATAACAGATTAATTTTAGAAAGATGATACTACCTAGATAAAGCATGTATGTGTTGGCTTTTTCAGATCAAAACCTTAAAATATAATGTGTGTAAGATATATCATTTCATTATGAATAACAAAAAGTAATCCCAGTTTGAAAAAGAAACTCTTGTTCACTTTTCCCCATAAAGATGAGCGAAATCTTACATTATGCTTTAGAAATGGATTGAGGTCACTGTTGTATAATATTATTCAACTTTTATACTCTTATTTATCCTGGTACATACTGTACCTGTCTCATCTCACTAGCTGTAATGAAAGCTCTAGGGTCTGTATGTAAATCTTGATTTTTTTTTTTAGACTACACCCAGCCATAGTGTGTTACATACAGATTGGAGTCTAGTAGCTAATATGTGTTGAAGATGCATTAATTAAGTTGTTCACATTACCCCATTGTCAAGGCACATGAATTACTTTGTATATATTTATAATGCATGAGGTTGACAAATGGCCAAAAACTGCCACAGTTTTTTTTTAATGTAATTGTTGCCTAGATTTCTATGAGTGTCAAAACACATAGCTTTGTTAGGTAGGTTCACAGCATGATAAAAAGGCCCCATCATACTCACAGTTGTAACCAGGAGCGATGCGGTGCTGTGCCTCCAGACTTGCCAACGTGATGTGGAAAATGATGTGCAGCAACAGGAAGGAGAGACTGGTGAAGCACAGAGACTTTAACAACCGTCCCGTGTGTCCTGGGGAGGAGAGCACGGAGACGTGAGTGAAGGTAGGATGACCACACTCATTCTGACCTTCCCACAAGTTCACATAGGAGATGTGTCTACATAATCTGTTCTATGGGCTTCCCTGGTGGCTCAGACGGTAAAGAATCCGCCTGAAATGTGCAAGACCTGAGTTTGATCCCTAGGTTGGGAAGATCCCCTGGAGAAGGGCATGGCAACCCACTCCAGTGTTCTTGCCTGGAGAATCGCCATGGACAGAGGAGCCTGGCGAGCTGCAGGCCGTTGGGTAGCAGAGTCAGACACGACTCAGCGACTAAGTACAGCACCGCAATCTGTTCTATAGAACGACTCAAAAGTATATGAAATGTAATAGTGACTGTCTTAATTATTAGTTTAAAGCTAAAAGCAACTTATTACCTTTATAAAATTATATGATTAACACTGATTAAAAATGTGTTTATCACAGGATGCTTGCTTGTATGTTTGTGTGCCCAGTCGTGTCTGACTCTTTGTGACCCCATGGACTGAAGCCTGCTAGGCTTCTCTGTCCATGGGATTATCCTGGCAAGAATACTGAAGTGGGTTGCCATTTCCTACTCCAGGGGATCTTCCCGACCCAGGGATTTGAACCTCATCTCCTGCAGCTCTGGCATTGGCAAGGGGATTCTTATTCACTGAGCCCCTGGAAAGCCCTTATCATAGGATATGTTACCACAAAATGGAACCACTAAAAAGCCTCTGGTCCAGAAAGCTTTATAAGGGAGTTCTGGCAACTTTGAAGGAACAGATAATCCCTATCTTATAAAAGTAGTTCCAGAGAGTAGAAAAAGAAGGAAAGTTGCCTAAAACATTTTACAATTTAGAGTAAGTTTAATTTCAAAATTAAATAAGGCTAGAAAAGGGAAGGAAATTATAAGGCCACTTTACTTATGAATATAGACACAAATTATTTGAGAACAATATTTGCTCACCAGCTGAAATAGCAAAGTAAAATACAACACTAAGTGAACTAAGTCAGACGAAGACAAATATCATATGACATCACTTATATGTGGAACCTAAAATTTTAAAAATGATACAAATGAACTTATTTACAAAACAGAAACAGACTCACAGATTTAGAGAATGAATTTATGGTTACCAGGGAGAAGCAGGGGGGCAAGATAGTTAGGAGTTTGGGATCAACATGTACAGAGATAACCAAAAAGGACCTACTGTAAAAAAATTTTTTAAAGTAAAGTTCAAGGCAAATATATAGACAGTAAAAAGGAATCTGAAGTTAAAAAAATACATCAAAATAAGCTTTGTTGCAGAAAAACAAATGTGGCTTAATAGTAACAAAATCTGTAATGTTAAATCATACACTGGTAGGCTGATTTGATGATTTTATTAATGGATACATAGAAGAATTTCATTAAGTTCAAAATCTGTTTATGACAATATAATATTCTGAAGACTGGGAATAGAAGGAAATGGCCTTAAGATAATAAAGAATTTATACCATAACTAAAGCAAATATCTTGTTTCTGGTGGAATTGTGGACATAGTTGTATTAATATCAGAGAATAACCAAGGACACCTGAAACCCTCATCACTTATATCACTATGTATACTGGCCAATGTTATAAGATAAGAAAAAGAAAGAAGAGCTGTAATAACTAGAATTATTTGCCAGTAATGTGATCAAATGGAATCATTTGCAGATGACCTTATCATCAATATAGGATGTCAAACTTAATCCACAGACTAATTATTAGAAAAAATACACAAAAATGATTCAGATGCAACATCATCTTGCAAAAGTAAGTATAGCTCCTCTGGGTTGGCAATAATCAAATAGAAAGCAAGATATAGCGTAAATTAGCAAACAAAACTATATTGTAATGGCTTTGTCAAGGTGTCAGTATAATCTAACACTGATCAAATGTTGCTGTGAGTTTACAGATACTGCTAAAGTCTGTAATGAACTGACTTTAACATATTTTTCGTTGATAATCTGGGTGGGCCCATTCAATCAGTTGTAAGTCCTGAAAAGAACAGATAATTGGCCTTAAAGTTGAAGTTTAAAGGTCTAAACTGTTATAAATATAACTAAAATGCTTCATTTTGTCTCATTTTTGATTTTCAAGTTTGGTTAAGGGTCTGTCAATTCTGTTGAACTTTTCAAAGAGCCAACTTTTGGTTTTGCTGATTCTCACTATGGTTTTTCTAGTCTCTGTTTCATTTAGCTCTGCTCTCATCTTTATTTCTTCCTTCCTGTTGCTGGTTTAAGGTTTAGTTTGCCCTTCTCCTTTCCACTCCTGTAGGTGTAAATCTAGGTTATTGATTTAAGGTCATTCTTTTTTTTAATACAGTTGTTTACAGCTAATTTCCCGGTGAACATTGCTTTTGTGCATCCAGTAATTTTTAGCATGTTATGTTTTGTTTCCGTTTGCGTTTAAGTATTCTTTCTTTTACACATGTATAGATTACTCTCTTCATACCATTTAAACATTATTTATTTATTTATTTAAGGCTGTGCTGAGTCTTCATTGCTTTGTGTTGGCTTTCTCTAGTTGCGGTGAGGGTGGGCTACTCTTCACAGTACATGGGCTTCTCATTGTGGTGGCTTCTCTTGTTGCGGAGCACAGGTGTGGTTTTCAGCACACGGGCTTCATAGTTGCGGCTCACAGGCTCTAGAGCTCAGGCTAAGTAGCTGTGGTGCACGGGCTTATCTGTTCTATGGTATGTGGAATCTTCCCTGATCAGGGATCAAACCTGTCCTATTCACTGGCAGACAGAGTCTTAACCACTGCAGCACCAGAGAAATCCTTTAAATAATGTTTAACTTCCCTTGTAGTTATCTCTTGGACTTGCTGGTATTTAAGAATGCAGGGCTTAATTTCCATAGACCTGTGAATTTTCCAATTTTCCTTCTGTTATTAATTTCTTAGTTTCATTCCATTGCACTTTGAGAAGATACTTTGTATGCTTTCAATCTTTTAAAATTTAGGGAGAATTTTTTCATGATCCACCCCGGAGCATATTTCATATAAACTTGAGAATAATATGTATCCTCATAGTGTTGAGTGGAAGGTTTCATATTTATCTGTTAGGCCTACTTGGTTTATAGTATTGTTCAAATCTTCTTTTTCTTCGTCATTCTTCTATTTAGGTTTTCTCTCCAGTATTGAAAGTGGGCTATTGAAATAGCCAGTTATTACTGTATGATAATCTATTTCTCCCTTTAAGTCTGCCAATTTGTTTGATGCATATATTTTGGGGCTCTGCTGTTTGTTGAGTAAATGTTTATAATTGTTACATCTTCTTGAATTGACCTTTTATCAATATACAATGTCCTTTTGTAATGATTCTTGACTCAAAGTATATTTTGTCTAATATTAATGTAGCCACCTCAGTATTTTTTTGGTTATTATTTGTATAGGACATCTATCCTTCCACTTTCAACCAACTCTTCTTTGGATTTTAAATGAATCTCCTGCAGACAATACATACTTGGGTTATATTTTATTATGCATTCTGCTACCTTTACCTTTCATTGCAGAGTTTAATCTAATTATGTTAAAATACTTACTGATAAGGATACATTTCTGTCATTTTGCTATGCTTTTCTGTATGTCATAGCTTTTTGTTACTCATTTCCTCTATTACTTCTTCCTTGTTTACTTTTGAAGGATGTTTGCCTATATAAGATTGTCTTTTAAAACATAGAAAATTTAATCAATTGGTTAATTAATTTTTACATTGCATATATTCTTTTTCAGGTGCTTTTACATTGTAAGTTATTACAAGATATTGAATACAATTCCCTATGCTATAGAGTAGGACTTTGTTGTATCTATCTTGTTCCAACCCTATAACTTCTTCCAAACTAACAATAAGACTAAATTAATTAATTGGAGTATAAGACCACCAAATATATACTCTTTCAAAATGCTTTTTTCCCCTCCTGATCCTGCCCCAAAGACGCCTGGTTTCAAAGCAGTTACTGCCCTGAAGACATCGAGTCTCCCCCCATCCCATTCCATCTCTGTGACCAAGGGAACTGGGGAAAGGGGTCTCAAGAGCTGAAGACTAAATGGTTTATGGTTTAGTCGCTAAGTCGTGTCCAACTCTTTGAGACCCCATGGACTGTAGCCTGTTAGGCTCCTCTGTCCATGAGATTTTCCAGGCAAGAATACTGGAATGGGTTGCCATTTCCTTCTCCAGGAGATCTTCCCCACCCAGGGATCGAACCTGGGTTTCCTGCATTGCAGGCAGATTCTTTATCAACTGAGCTACCAGGGAAGTCATACATACATATACATGTTCTTTTTCATATTATTTTCCATTATGGTTTATTATTTATTTGAACATCAGTAGGAGCTTGTTGTTTATTAATTTTATATATAGTAGTTTGTATCTGGTAACCCCAATCTCATAATTTATATCCTCCCTCCCCCTTTGGCAACCATTAGTTTGTTTTCTATGTCTTTGAGTCTGAGAATGTTCTTTATAAAACATCGCTAATCATTTCTGGTCTTTTCTTCTTTTGATTCAAAACTTAGCAGAGCGTAAGCCAAGCTAAGGTCCAGGCACTAATATCAAGAAACATGGCTCTAATTAAATACCAGAAGGTACACATAAATACTTGTCAAAGTCATCAATGAGAGATCTAGGAATCAAAGCCATTTTGTTGATAACTTTTAAATAACCCTTATTATATCAAACTCATATGATATTATGTTTACCATAATGTAGTATCATGTGTCTTCACAATTTTGTACTTTTTATAGCACAAGCCTCACATGTTCTTGTATTAGAGTGACCTATCTTTTTGCATATACTGTATATCATTTCAAGGTACTTGGTATCAGATGGAAGTGTGTCTGTATCAACTGTTACATAATTATGAAGCAGAGGTGAGAATCCTCTAATTCTGTTATAAACCAGTACAAGTCCTGGTCTCACCCCTAAGCTACACATGTGTGCCATAGACCCAAAGGAACTTTGAGAACCGAACTACCATATAAAGAACCACATGGGTCCCAGACTGACCCCTGAGGGGTGTGTGTGCAGGGCAGACCCAAACAGGAAAGCAAAGTTTTGAGAACTAACTGACATTGGAACCACCAGTCACTGAAAGTGAGACAAAGCTTGTGAGCTGAAACCAACCAGACTGACTGTCTGTTGGAAACAGAGAAACAAAGGGGAAAAAAAACAACTTTCTCCAGAGGATTTAAGATGACCCAATGATTCATAACGTAATATTCAAAGTGACCAGGATATAAACCCATATTACTTGGCATAGAAAACACCAGGAAAATCTGACCAAGTCACAAGAGAAAAGACAATAAAGTCAACCTTGAAATTATCCAGATGTTTAAATTATTAGAAAATGACTTTAAAACGTCCATTACAACCACACTCCATGAGCTCAAGGTAAACAATCTTGAAATGAATGGAAAGATGTAAGCTGTCAGTAGAGAAACAGAAAAAAAGAGAAATTTAGAATTGAAAAAATTATAGTATCTGAAATTTAAAATTCACTTGATGGACTCAGTAGTAGAGTAGAGATGATAAAGAAATAAGCTAGTAACTTGAAGAGATTAATAGAAATTATCCACTGTGAATATCAGAGAGTAAAAGATTGGAAAAAAAATTCATAGGTTCTCAGGCCTCAGATCAAAGGATCAAAGGTCCATGTTTGAGTCATTTCTGTCATTAGGTTTACTGAAGGGGAGGAAAGAGAGACTAGCGCAGGAAAAAGATTGGATGACAGCCAAAAGTTCCCCAAATTTTTTGAAGACATAATCTACACATTCAACAAGCTCAGCAAACTCTAAAAAGGATGAACTTGAAGAAACCATGCCAGATTCAAAATAACCAACCTGCTAGAAACCCAAGGTAAAGAAAAACTCTGAAAGCAGAGAGAAGAAAATGCCACATTATACACAGGGGGACAGCAGTTTGAATTACTATGTACTTTTCATCACAGATGATTAAGACCAGGATAGCTGGAACAACATCTTTAAAGTTATGAAGGAAAAGAATTACGAACCCAGAATTCTATACCCTGTGAAAACATCCGTCAGGAATGAAGGCAAATGAAAACATTTTCAGATGAAGGAAAACAGAGAGTATTTGTCACCTGGAGATCTGCTCTAAAAGAAACATGAACGTAGTTTCTTCAGGCTGAAGGACAATGATACGAAAGAGAAATGCTAGGCATATACACCAAGGAAACCAGAATTGAAAGAGAAGCGTGTACCCCAATGTTCATCGCAGCACTGTTTATAATAGCCAGGACATGGAAGCAACCTAGATGTCCATCAGCAGACGAATGGATAAGGAAGCTGTGGTACATATACACAATGGAATATTACTCAGCCATTAAAAAAATACATTTGAATCGGTTCTACTGAGATGGATGAAACTGGAGCCCATTATACAGAGTGAAGTAAGCCAGAAAGAAAAACAACAATACAGTATACTAATGCATATATATGGAATTTGAAAGATGGTAACGATAACCCTATATGCGAGACAGAATAAGAGACACAGATGCATAGAACAATTTTATGGACTCTGAGGGAGAAGGTGAGAGTGGGATGTTCTGGGAGGATAGCATTGAAACATGTATATTACCATATGTGAAACAGAACACCATTCCATGTTCGATGCATGAGACAAGGGCTCAGGGTTGGGGCAATGGGATGACCCAGAGGGATGGGATGGGGAGGGAGGTGGGTGGGGGGTCCAGGAAGGGGAACACATGTAAACCCATGGCTGATTCATGTCAATGTATGGCAAAAACTATTACAATATTGTAAAGTAATTAGCCCCCAACTAAAATAAATAAATTTATTAAAAAAAAAGAGAAATGTGGAACTCCAGTCATGAGTAAGAGCAACAAGAAAGAGTAAAAAGATATTTGTTCTCTTACACACACACACACACACACATATACACACTCACATACACACACCCCAATTACAGCCATGCTCCAATTAACTCAGGGTATTTCTAGAAATGATCTTTGTTTTTCTGGTTTTGGAAGTATTTTGTGTGCACAGGAATAATTGAGGGTGTTATGTTGCCCATGTGTTTTGAGTAGTCCCTCTTATTTATACAAGAAATATGAATTATCCAAAGCTATTTCACCTAATAAATAATCATTCATAATGAGAATCATAAGAAAACAGGGCATATGTTTAAAAGAAATCAAAACTATATATACCAACTTCAGGATGATTTCCCAAAGTAACTCAAATAGCTGATTCACAAAATCGGCAATTCATGGCCAGCATGACATGGCACCAACCTGCATAATTATACACTGTTTTCTCTGGTCATTAAGCAGAAGAAATTAAACATTAATGGAAGGAATAAATAACAAGGAAGAAAAAGTAGAGTTTTTCCAATCAACTTTAACTTGGGTTTTATTGATTGATTTTGTTTATTTTTAATATATTTCCTCAAATAGAGCTTTAAAAAAGACAACAGTTACTCCATAGATTCCATCCAGTAACTGGGATTTAAATATAAATCTAACTCCTCATTTATTACACTTTTGAAAGAATTCAGAGGTTATTGCTACAGTCACCACTTCTGATCTATGGTTTCAAGTGATGTTAAAGGTGACTTTTAATATGAAAGATCTATGATTCCCATGGTTGTAAGCTAATCTGGAAATTTTCTTATTAAGAAGCAATACATCCCCCTATTTGAGCAATTCTTCCAGAAGAGCTCTGAGCCTTGTGCAATCTTCTTTGCGGTAAGAATGAAACAGCAAAAAAAATTCACTGATATGGTTTTATGGATAGTGGTTTAGTCACTAAATCATGTCCGACTCTTGTGACCCTATGGACTGTAGTCTGCCAGGCTCCTCTGTCCATAGGATTTTCCAGGCAAGAATACTGGAGTGGGTTGCCATTTCCTTCTCCAGGGGATTGTCCCAACCCAGGAGTTGAACCCAGGTCTTCTGAACTGCAGGCAGATTCTTTACCAACTGAGCTGCCAGGGAAGCCCCAAAGTTACTGAATTAAATGCAAATTCTGTATAAATACAGAATTTAAAGAGGTTTTTTTTAAAAAATACTTTTTAAAGTCTCCTTTAGCCTTCCCCAAGATACTTTTATTATCTGACTACAATTTATTTAGAAAGACGTAGTAGAAGCACCATGTGGTCTATATACATAGCATTCAGAAAAAAATACTTGGAAAGCAAGTATTTCTATTTTATGAATTGCCCATAATTTAAGGCTCCAGACAGAGCACATGAAAAGCAAGTTGATACATAAAGCTTTTTTCTTTTCTCTTCAAAATGAGCTTGAATGTAAATACCTATTAGATGGGCTTCCCAGTGGCTCAGTGGTAAAAGAATCCGGCTGCAATGCAGGAGCCACAGAAGATGTGGGTTCAATCCCTGGGTCAGGAAGATCCCCTGGAGGAGGGCCTGGCAAGCCATTCCAATATTTTTTCCTGGAGAATCCCATGGACAGAGGAGCCTGGTGGGTGGGCTATGGTCCACAGGGTCACAAAGAGTCGGACACAACTGAAATGACTTAGCACGCATTAGCTGGAAAGAGCGTGCTGCGACTTCAAAACAAACTGGATGGTCGGGCTTCAGGGCTAAGAATAAGAAGGTGCTAACACTCACCATCTGACTTAGAAGAAGAGCCATTTTGTTGGAACAAAACTAATATGAATGGAGAGAAGAAATATGCATCGACCACATATGCTGTTTGAAATCTCAGCGAGGCCATCATTCTAGCACTGCTCAGAACCCTTTTCTGCTAAAAAGAATGAGTCAGAGAGCTTTCTGGGAACACTGCAGAAGCGATGGAAGAATAAACGACGAGCTTATTCGCCCGGAATTCTTCCCGCCTGAACCAGAAGCTTCCACGGCGTGTCTCCAAGTGGGACTTGGAATTCCCCCATGCCCCGCCCCTTAATCCTCCTTTGCAAAAGCTCAGTTCTCTATTTCCAATTTTGTTGTTGGCATATTATCGAAGCCAAAACAATATTTTCCCCTCTCCCTTCCCATTTGGATCTATCATTTATTACTCTGGCTTTATGTACTATTACTTAATAAGTTTTAAAGTGTTGTAGTCTCTTCTAAAAGTTTCTCCACACCAAAGCTGATATGATCAGAGAGAAAACAGTACTCGGGGTACACAGGGTTGGGGGGGAGGTGGCTGAGGGGCCAGGGAAGGGGATGTGAAGCCTCCAGTATCACGTGTCCACTCCTCCCGTGCTTCCAAACTTACCGCTTGTGACCAGGTCTCATTGTTTCTACATCTTTCCTTACCACCTTGACCACAAGGACCTCCCTCTGGCCCCTAAATTGCATAGTGTCTGTATCTAACACTTGGTATCTTACAATGTGAGTTGCTGTCCTGGGTTGGTTACCAGGAGACAGCCTCTGAGTTGGGGCAGCTGTACAGACAGTTACTGGGAGAAGAGCTCTGGGGAAGGATACAACAGCGGAGCGAGGGGCAGGACTGAGCCAGGGGAGATGCTGGCCTGGGAAGCAGCTCCAGGGGGCCCTCAGCTGGTCCTTGAGGAGCCTGGAGTGGGAATGGCCCTTCGCAGATATCTAGGACTGAGACAACAGGGCTAAGTGTTTGCACCTCACCCACTCCATTGCTGACCAGAAATTTGATGTGGGCTGTCCCTACAGACGAGTGTTACCTGCAGCTTCCTACAGGTGCAAACAGTCCCTAGGGAGGAACCAACTGCAGGCCCACAGTCAGGAGTATCCACTGGAGACTGGCGCCATGATCACAGCGTGCTGGGCCACTGGGCCTTCTGATTCTAGACACTGATTGGCCTCAGACACACCATAAACATCCTAGAAGCAGGGGCTTTTTCCAGCACAGGGAAAGCTTCACAGGAACCTCACAGCTAAATATATGTGAGGCAAGAAGCAAGTGGGAGGGCATGAGGTTGTGGGGGTCTTCCAATTTCAGAAAATTCCAAGAGCCAGGGGCTTCCAGGTGACAGAGTAGTTCATGGTAAGAACTACTTTCTTGGCTCTAAACATGTAGAGATCATAGGTAAAATGTGAAGAGGGTCACCAGAAACACATAACCAGTTAGTCACACAAGATAAATATTTCTAAGGTTAGAAATGGAACAGAAATGAAAAGCTGTGGGCAGGCATCCTTGAGGCAGACACTGGAGACCAAAGTGGGCTTCCTGGGGAGCATTTCATTCATGCTCAGTGTCAGCAAGGAGGCCACTGTAGGAATCACTGATTAAAACAAGGGTTTGGGTTACAGCTCCCCAGTTTTCAAAATGATGCTGGAAAAGCATCTATGGTTTATAAGGAGCTTAGGAAGGAGAGAGATTGTAGGTCTGACTAGTGAGAAAGCCCAAATACCCAGCATCATTCAAGGGCACGTCTTAACTCTCCATCCCCATGGGTCCAGGTGGGAAAAACACAAAAGAGTCAGAAGGAGAGATGAGCACAGAGGTGTGGAGGAAGGGTTTGAAAGAGAGCAGAGAGAGAGAGAAGGAATGAAACAAAGAACTTCTTTCAATAAGAGGAAACAACATATGATTCAAAAGCATATGAAGAGGGACCTTCCTGGTGGTCCAGTGATTAAGACTCTGCACTTCCAACACAGGGGAGGCAGATTCAATCCCTGGTCGGGGAACTAAGGTCGTACATGCCTCTCAGCATGGCCAGAAGATTAAAAACATTTAAAAAACATATAAGGAAACATAGAGCCAGAAAAGATAACTGGGACATGCATTCACCAAAGCAAAAATTAAAAATTGTGAAACACGCTGAAAATGACTTTAAACTAAGTTGTTTGGGATCTTCAAAAAAATAAATTAATTAAATCTTGAAATGTAAACAAGAAATTATTTTTTACAAACAGAAATGAAGAAGATGACACTGACAAAAGCAACTATATGTCTTAGAAATTTACAACATAGTCATATAATTAGTGAATTACATCAATAGATACACTGAGCTATATCTATTGTTTGGTTGGATACCAAGGCAAAGATAAATTTAGTGAAGTGGATGACAGTACAGAGTTCACCCAGAACTCAACACAGAGTAACAAGGAAGAAATTAAACAGTAGCTGGGAGACACAGAGGGTAGGCTGAGAGAATTCTACTTATGTGTGGTTAGGAATTCCAGAAGAGCAGCATAAACAGGGAAAGATATATTTTGATGAATTGTCTTCTGTTCATTTATTTGTTAATTTATTCATAAACAAACAACTGTTTGATGACTCCTATGTAAGAGTCACCTTGCTGAGACTTCAGCCTTCTAGTACAGAACAAGAACACAAGTGCTCTCTTGAGATCAGACACGCTACCAAAGAGCAGAGGAAACGCCAGGTGCACCATAAAGATGGTAAAAATTGGACAGAAAGTGGAAGTAACAGCTTTGTTTAGTTGGAAATAATATATGTAAAAACACACTGGGACATGAAAATAGGTTGGAGGAGCCAAAGATTTCAACTGAATTAAAAATTCTATCAATAAATCCTCCAGCTCCAAGGACCAGACAGTAAAGATCTTGGATGAGGACACAGTTCTGCCCTCGCCATGCAAAAGCACACAGACAATATATGAACAAATCAATAAAGGCCATGATCCAGTAAAACCTTATTTGTGGGCACTGAATCTTGAAGTCAGGTTAGCATGCAAATGTCATGATTTATCTTGATTTTTTTCAAGCAGATCATCTTAAAAACTGATAGGTAGAGACAGATTGGGCTTCCCTGATAGCTCAGTTGGAAAAGAATCTGCCTGCAATGCTGGAGACCCAGGTTCAATTCCTGGGTCGGGAAGATCCACTGGAGAAGGGACAGGCTACCCACTCCAGTATTCTGGCCTGGAGAATTCCATGGACTGGATAGTCCATGGGGTCGCAAAGAGTCAGACACAACTGAGCAACATTCACACAGAGGTAGATTTGGCCCCGGGGCTGTAGTTTGTGTACTTCAGCCCCACAGAAGCTGAAGCAAAACGTTCACAAGTTAGAAAAGCAAGAGACTGAGTTCTTATATTCGAGAAGTTGCCCAGCAGGCCCCCTCCTGGTTCCGTGATGTCTGAGGGTCAGTCCCATTCACAGGGAACAAACAAAGCAGGTGTTGATTCAGCCTGACCAGGTCGTAAACACCGGCGCCCACCGTTGCCCTTCACACAGCCACCTTCCCTGGGGAGGACCCACCACACACTTTCACTTTCTCTAATTTCACCATTTCCAAGAAGAAGTCGGGCCAACACTCAGAACTCCAGTTGTAAATATACACTGAATTCTTAATGTCATGAGGTAGTTGTCTTGTTGCAATGTTCTATGAGAGGAGGGAAAAATGAAAGCTATTCAGGTAGAAATGTATTAAAACACACAGGACGTTGTATAAGCACACTGAAAATTTCCTGCTAAAGTCTGAAAGGCTGAACTATGGAAAAGAGGCCAAACTGGATAACTCAAGTTCAAGCACCCAAAGAAAAAGTCTTTCCTAGCACATTCTCACGGCCCTGCGTGGGCGGGTTTGGCGGACAGCAGGCCAATACAAACATCCAACGTGGAGATGAAGAATTCTCTTCATGGAATCAATCGATTAACCAGCCCCACTCAGAGAGAGGAAGGCGTTTCCAAGGCCATGAGCTCTGAGGTCTCTCGTTGAGTGGCCAGTGCCTTTGCATGAAGTCAAGGGCAGGCTTCAGCCAACAGATTCAAAGGCAGGGGTCAGGAAGCTGCCCTGCCCTCTGCAGAGCTCCCCACTCGCCTCTGCCATGAGCCTCGTCCTTTCTCCTGGAGGCAGGACAGCCCTAAGAGGCTGAATGAGGCTGGGGGCATCAGGAACGTGTATGGTATTTACTCATGCTGGGAAAACTTTTCATTTAAAAGTGAAACCTCTGAGCTAGGGCTTTGGGCCAATTTGGTAAACCACCTATAGGACTAAGGGAAGAGGGTTACCACTACTTTTTGCTGCTTTTACTTTTTTTTTTAACCATGTTACAACTTCTGCCCCTTGGAACCCAAGGGTCCAAGGTTTTTGGATGGTCCCTGTGTTTCTCTTCCCAGGCCTGAGAAGGTGAGGTAGAGCATGGTTCATCCACCGTCACATCATCTTTCTGTACAGATGCCCTCCCCAGGCCCAGCGCTCCGGGTCTCCATGTGGCACATGGGGAGGAGCTATCAGTGGTCAGTCCCTGGGGTGCCAGCAGTCGGGGACCAGCCTTACTGCTCACTGCTTCCCTGTGGGTGGAAACCCTGCCAAGTCCAGAGGAAAACATGCATAAAGAGGGAGTAATTTAGATATCCACCAGATGTGGCTCCTGACTAGAGACCCTAGCCCTCGTCACCCCTGGTTCTGGGGCGTCACGTGTTTGTCAGACTACTCAGTGCTCCAATTTCAATCCTCAGGGACTGCACTGCAGCCCAGGTGTAGCAGAGGGCAGCCATTTGGGATGATTCATTTTTAAGATGATTCAAAATATAAGAAGTGTGGTTGGCTCTCCACACGTTTACTTTCAACCAAGCAGCAGCCTTGGGGAGTTGGGTCAGAGAGGATATGGAAGGAAAAAAATATAAAATAAATAATACACACCGAAAATCTGCTCTGCAAAACAAGCTGTCAAAATCCAGAGGGAGCCCTTTTTAAAAGCAATTTTGAGGTTCATGGATCGCATTTCCGAGAACTTCAGTTGTCTTAGTTTATCATTCGGGGGAGAAAAGTCCCTTCTACATGTTACTCCCCAAATTCTCACCACCTTCCAGAGAAGAGGCTTTGTCAGATGAGAGCCCTTTGCAACACGTCACCCTAGGGGACAGATGTGTGACATCCTACACTGACCAGAGGACTCCAGAAGGCAGGAGTGAAGTGTCACAGCCTTGGAACACTCCTGAACATCGGCACAGTGCTTGGCACATCCCATCCAATGTCACCAGAAGGACGTGACAGATGTGAAAACTGTGGGAGAGAAGCTGCTCCCAGAGCAGTGATCCCAGTGCCTGTGGGTGTACACAGCTGACCAGAAGACCTTGTAGGGTTCATTGAACCACTAGGCCCGTTTGTGGAATTCTGCACCAAGGGACCTGCAAATGGTAACGAGTGAGGAAACCACCAGGTGATGGAGTCCATTCCCCTGGAGGCCAGCTGATCTTGGGGAGCATTCTTTTGGTTGTTAGCCTCCTGGGTCTCCTGCACCAAGCTCTTCCACAATCGCTCATTCTTCCAGCTATTAGCTTCCTGCACGGAGCCCTTCCGCAATCCCTCTAGGAAAACAACCACTTGAAAACAAGGCCTAAGAGACACAGATGCATGGAACAATTTTATGGACTCTGAGGGAGAAGGTGAGGGTGGGACGTTCTGGGAGAATGGCATTGAGACATGTGTATTGTCATATGTGAAACAGAGCACCATTCCATGTTCGATGCATGTGACAAGGGCTCAGGGCCGGGGCAATGGGATGATCCAGAAGGATGAGAGGGGGAGGGAGGTGGGTGGGGGGTTCGGGAAGGGGAACACATGTAAACCCATGGCTGATTCTTGTCAATGTATGGCAAAAACTATTACAATATTGTAAAGTAATTAGCCCCCAACTAAAATAAATAAATTTATAAAAAAAAAAAAAAAGAAACAATAAAAAAAAAAAAAAAAAAGAAAACAAGGCCTACCTTCTACCCTATGAGACTCTGCCCTGTCCTTCCCTTTCACCTCTCTTTCCAGGAAGCCCAGTTTGGTGCCATACTGATTGAGCATCAGCCATGAACAGTCACCGCCTCCAGCTTCACACTGATGGAGAGTCAGAGCCTCAGTCTGGGGTGTCTCCACACTCTAGGGAGTGGTCCAGGTACAGACTAATGACCATCCACGTGCCTCATCGAGCTGTGTTCACATCTGCTCTTGGCGGGCGTAAGATGTCCAGCTTTGCTGGCTGGGAGTCTTCCTGCCCTGCTGGCCCAGCAGGAGAGACAGTTTGTATTGTTACCATCTTGTTCCTTTGGGGAACACACACAGGTGACCATGACTAACTGCCTCGTGACCTGGTGTGTTTATCTCCCCAGCCCCGTGCTTCCCTCTCTGGCTGCAGGGCTGCAGGGCAGCCATCAGCCAGCTCTGCTTCTCTTTGTTCTCTGTACTCTTGAGTCCTGGGCAGTGAGTCATCCACACAGGGGGCTCCAGGAAGAGGCACAGACTGTCCTCAACTTCTCCCCCCAGAAAGAGCCCAGCACACTTTGGAAAACCATCCTTTTTGTTAATTTTTCATCCAATGACTCCCATGGTATTTTTTCACCTACCTAGGAAACTGGCAAGAAGACAATGCAATTTCTGTCTGTAGATGGTACATGCCTGTCTGTCCCTTTGGCTCAGGCCCGAGATGTGATGTTTAGACCTTCCTTGGTCATTTATGCTGTAACAGACACAGTCACCTCAGGGACTCCTTGTCACAGGACCCTGCTGTGTGCATTGGTTGCAATCACCTTTATTTCTCTTATCACCTGATTCTCTCTCACACAAACACAAGCATAGGAGTGCAAGGATCCTGTTTGCCCTGCTTGTGATCACTGTATTCCTAATGCATAAAAGAGTGCTTAGCAGGCAGTTAGCACACAACAAGTATTGGTTGAATGAATGAACAGATGAAGGAATGTCACAGGTGAACTGAAGAAGTCATATGTTAATTTACAGTGGTTGACACAGGGTGAAGGACTGAGGGGAGCAGAATATTGGCGCCTGACAGTGAAGTGTCTCTGCAGAGTTCAACTCCTTGAGCTCAAAAATTTACCTGGTGTTAACCTACTGGCCTGCATCCACACCCCAACATCTGCTGTGAAATAGAGCAACCAAATTCACAAACCCTCCTTCCCATCACCTTCAAGTTCATTCATCTTTTCCTTCCTTCCTTCCTCCTTAACGTCCTTTCTCTCTATTTCACACACACACATACACAGATCTCAAGATATGTCCCTTTCAGCTTCATAGATTACTTTTCTGTTGAGCACATCTTCTTAGTATGAAGATCCTCCCCTAATGGTTTAGAACATGATTTTAAAGTATCTTTCTTTTTTATTACATTACCTATTTTTTTCCATTTTAACCAGAACTTATATCATTTAGAAGACAGAATACATGCAGAGATTTTTTAAATGTCCTCAGAAATGAAATGGCAAATTGAATCCCCAGACTTAATTCTAATAGACTCATTTATTAAGGAAAATCAACACATCTAGCTTCCGTAGGGTACACTTTTTTTGCATTAAAGCTTTAAGTCACTTGTCAAGGCTGCATACAGTGAGATGAATAGATCCTAAGAGTAAAGTGTAATGAGTTTTGGCAAATGTGAAACCACCACCACAAGACCCAGAATGTCCTTCATGTCCTTTGCAGCCAGTTCTCACCTTTACAGAAATCTAAGAATCTCAAAGTACCCCAAGGGCAATAAAACAAAGAAAAATCACCCTGGGATACATCACAGCCAGACTACTGAAAGTCTGAGAAAAGAGAAAAAGCTTAAAAGAGTTGGAATAAATAACACATTATGTAAAAGTGAATAATGACAAGATATATGACTGACATCATCCAAAAACTGTGGAAGCCAGAAGTTGGAATGACATATTCATGGTGCTGAAACAGAAAAGTTCCTCAATCAAAAATTCTATACCCAGTGAAGCTGTCCTTCAAAAATGAAGGCAAGCATAAAAGCCATTTTAAGACAAAAACTGAGAGGATTTGCAACCAACAGATTTTCTGTGTAAGGAACGCAAAAAGAAGTTATTCAGGGAAGGAAACTCACACAACAAGCAACTCAGATCTACAAGATCCCAAATTGTGCAGAAATAGCAAATACAGGAATGGATATAAACTTTCCCTCCCCACCCCACCCCCCAGTAGAGTTCCCCAGCCCCTGACTACCTTCAGAGGCACAGCTTCCTCCTCACCTGGCAGATATGGGGTGTATTTGACAAGTGGCCAATACCTGCATATACAGAGGAACATGTAAACCCAGGTCTCCTGTTACCCACAGCTTTCCCAGCCACCACTGAGTAGGCATCACACTCTCTGAATCTAGAAATGTTCCCTTCAGAAAAGGACTCCTTTCTTCAGATCAGCTACAAAATTACCAAACTCACTTTGTCTTCTGAGGCTGCAATGTGTTCCAGCCACAGGGATGATCTGTGCTGGTCACTGAAACGCTGCCCCAGCATTGAGACAGGCAGCACACTAGGACACCCGCATCTATCCAACCAAGAGATGTCACAGCAATTGTCAAACACAGGCCTGGGACTTCCCTGGTGGTCCAATGGTTAAGACCCCAAACTTCCATTGCAGGGGCACAGGTTCAATCCTTGGTCAGGGAACTAAGATCCCACATGCCTCAAAGTATGGACAAAAAGTAATAAAAAGAAAACAAACACAGGCCTGCCTCTTCAGGAGGTCATTCCACCAGTAACTACTTAATTCTTGTGATGGCCCCCCTTCCTGGCTGCCTGCATGTTTCATGCCTAACGATGACCACCCCAGTCCTGGAACTGCCTGCCCATGCACATCTGTCTTTGCATACCTCCATCTCTCTCTGGCCCACTGGCTTTTGACCTTTGGTAACTGAAACCTCTGGACCACTAGCTAGCTCTGACTTTTGAGTTTTCATTTTGCTTTTGTGGTTCAGAGCTCCATCATTCACATAGCCCTTAATCATTCACCATCCATTCTAACCCTTGATGGCTGCACACTTTATGCCAGCAATATATTGGCTGCCATGGTGACAAAGGTAAACAACACAAGGTCCCTGCACTAGAAGCTTTCCTGTTTTCCAAGGGGTGAGGGGACAGATGATTGATTTACGTATCAGAGAGGGTAACAAGGTGTTCTAGAGGCTTAAGGCTTGAACAAATGTGCAGCTTTTCACCAGTAATTAAAGATTATCAGATAAACCAAAGAAAGACAAATTCTATACAGTATCACTTATACATGGGATCTAAAAAAAATACAACAAACTAGTGAATATGACAAAAAAAGAAGCAGACTCACAGATACAGAGAACAAACTAGTGGTTACCACTGAAGAGTGGGAGGGGTAAAATAGGGATCAAGGGGAATAAAGTTATTATGGGATTAAATGAAACTGTTATCAGACACAAGTCCATGTGCCCAACACACAGTGAGGCCAAACCAAAACACTGAAGTCTGGAGCAGAGAAAGATGTATTGCAGGGCTCTGCAAGGAGGCATAAATGCATGTTAATTCTATTCATTTTGCAGTATATTTATATTTATATACATTTAAATATCTCCTTTCCATTGCTACTAAATTCCTTATTACTACATATATTTGGATAATGTTTATTTTAAATATGCTAGTAATTGTGCTTTAATGCTCATATATTAGAATTAGGATTCTACTTTAAGTAGAACTGAGCACTTTGCAATGGGCATTCCTATTTCTTTCCTATCATTTATTTTTTGCTGTTTAGATGCTATAACTGCATAAGGAAGGGGACCCCACCCCAACATCTTCGAGGGAGCAGCCCCCTCCCCAAATTGCAGTTAGGTGCCCTTTGACTTGTATCCCCGAGAAAAGTTATATCCACAATCCTTGATATATCTATGTTCACAAACAAATGTATAAACATGGATATAACTGAAACAGGTTCATTACCAATGGTTTCATTATTCTTGTTCTTTTGCAAAAGGGAAAAAAGAAGTTCCAGGGGAGACATTAGAGGGCTTCGCTCCATTCTTGAAGGTAAAATATTTTCAAGAGTGTATATATCTGAATAATTGTTCCTTAGAACTTTAGAACATCCTTTCAGCATCTTCTTCAAATTCCTTAAGGGCTTCATGGTGACATCTAAGTATCAGCTCAAAATGTCCACCCACAGTGTCTACGAATCAGGTTTTCTCAGGTACAACAGGTTCATGAACAAGTGTCCAGGGGTCATCCACTTCCTCAGCACAGAGCTCAGTCCTGGTAGGTCCCATCTCTCCTCTCCAAACATTGTGAAAAGCCTATTACACATCTCTAGAGTCTAACAACTTTCAATCAAGCTTGATTTCTATTTAATAATTAGACAGATATGAATACTTGTGTGGGCAGTTTAAATATAAATTTCTGATTTTCATGAGACAGTCCAGGTGGTGTTTTAGGTTGATGCTTTTACATTCTTCTTTATATGACACTATGGACAGAGGAGCCTGGCAGGCTACAGTCTATGGGGTTGCAAAGAGTGGGGCACAACAGAGTGACTAACACACATACACATACACACACGAAAACATCTTTAAATCAGAAAGTAGACAGCCATCCTTTCCTACTTGTTAGTTTATAAACAAATATAATATTTGTCTTTCCCTTATGTTGGTTATCAACACATTCTTTTAAAACATTAGGTTATTCACATATTCTAAAATTTTCTGATTGAATCTTCTATTTGTTCGTTATCCATTTGAAAAGTTATTTGACATAATAATGCCCCCCAAAGATGTCCACACTCTATAATCTCTATCTAATCCCCAGAAGCTAAGAGCACATTTCCTCATATAGCCAGGCCTCATGCTGGGCAATATGTCCTCACTTTCCTGCCTGAGACACACATGTGGGCAAGCAATGCTGATCCCTGATTGTCACTGAGATGTGATAGTTTGTTATGCAGCAAAAGCTGCCTGATACACTTTCCATCTCAGCATCTTGTTGACTTTCTCCACAGCACTAATCACAATCTGTAATGGAATTACATCCTTGTTTACTACAATCACTGGAGAGAGAATCCGTGAAGGCAAGAGGCATCTCAGTGTTCCTGATGCGAGCCCGAGAAGTGCTGGTGCCACCGATGCAGGAACTCACTTGAGGCCAAGTTGATCTATTCTCCATCTCACCCAATATTGCACTCTCTCTTAAAAAAAAAAATGCTTCTCTATGAAACAAGTTAGAAACTTCAGTTTCCCAGTTTTCATAGTTTGGGATTTGGGGACTGATTCAAAACCGAACAAAACAGAAAACAATTCTTCCCTCAGCAAGAAAAGACAACACAGGAAGAGGCCACTTGTTAAAAGATTGGATGTGACTTTTAGTTATATTCTGTGTAATCCCATAGAACTTGTCATCCTTGACCCTTCTCTGCCTGATGGGTCCCATCAGTGTCTCAGCATCACCGACAGACACTAAGGCTCCAGGGAATCTGATGATTCAAATGTCTGCCCCCTGAAGTTTCCTGTAGGAACATTTCTGCTCAGCTGAAACTGAGCTGGCACTGGAAATACAATAATGTCCCATCATTCGTTCAAGTCAAAATGCAAAATTAGGTATTTTTGATTCACAAATTTGCAGACTTGCTTTTTTCCTGTCTGTGCTTGGCCCTAATGAATTGCTGGAGTTTTCTAGAAAAATACACTCTCACAGCTCTTAGAGTTGTGGACAAGATCATAGCAGACATGCAGTGTCTGAACTGCTCAATAACTGCAGAGTGGTGTTTTGAAAACACTAAAATCTCAGGTCTCTAGCTGTCTGCCAACCACAAAACAAAAGTTAGCAAAAGAGACAGACAAAATGACAATTGATGTTTCACTAAGTGAGCCCTTTCTTTCTAGAAAATTAACTGGTCTCACTAACTGAATCCTTTCTTGAAGCCCAAGGGCTTGCAGGCAATGTTAAGAACACTTGGAATTCATCATTCTATCCTACAACTGGGTCCTTCCATTTTACACTTCAGGTTAGTTCTTGTTATCTTTAAAACTGAAAAACAAGCAAACAACCCCAAACAAACCTAACCCAAAAGAAAATCAAAGAAGTCAAGCAGGTAAACAAATAAGAAAGCAGATGGTGTTATAAGCTGTTTCATCACCGGAAGTGGACATACTCGCTTAGCCAATTGACAGCAATTTTGCCTCCAGGTGGATGTGCAACACACCCACTGCAGACACAGACTCTGTCTTCCTGGAAGTAGGTCTAAGAGGGGTTTCTCGGGGTAGGGGGCCACTCCACACCAGTGCCAGGTTTTCAGCTCCTTTATACAAGGGTGGTGAGAACTCAGGCTCCCTCTGACTAGAGTCCCCATCAGCACAATGGAGATGACAACCAACTATCCATGTCATTTTCAGTTGCAATTAAAATACACAACACCCTGGAGGGAGTGTCATTTAAGTAGTAAGCTATCTATTAAATATGTATTTTTTTATTATTTTTGAGCCTCACAAATCTTACAGGAGATAAATAAAGCAGGATCAGCATTTGTTGTTTCAGAGGAAATATTTAGGGTCTGAGTGGACTGGCCAGGAATGCAGACAGACCACGCTGGGCCTTGCAGGCTGCCCCCTACCCGGTCTGGAACACACTTCCCCTAAATTCCTGGAGGCTCAGATGCCAATTTCTGTTTGCTTCCCCAATACCCTCTCCCAAGCCCTGCCGCTCTATTATGTATTATGTATTATCTGTTGATGTATCCGTCTCCCCCACTAACCCATAAGAGGCTTGGAACACAGACCACACATTCAGCTCTGGACAGTCAGCTCCCAGACAGAATAGGAGGAGAGCATCAATTAAATGAGTGTGGAGTCGAACCAGCCTCGAGAAAGAGCAATAGGAAAGACCTCTGCCCTGGAAAGAATTGTCAGAAGTGCCTCTGGCAGCCCTCAAGCTGATGGGAGCCCTTTCCAAGTTCTGTCCAGGATTTACAGTCACTAGACTTGACTCTGCCGAAGAGTGCTCCAAGGCTATTTGGTGACATAGTACGACCAACACGCAGGAAAGACTGCAGCACCATTCACTGCCGGGCTGTTTGCGGAGCAGCGGAAGCCTCACCTCACATTGATGATGGAGACAGACTCCGAATAACTAAAACCAGTGCAGAATTCTCGGGGTCGGGGGGGATCTGAACAGACCTAGGAGTGTGGGTGAGACTTGGAAAGATGAAGGGAACAGCATTTGGGAGGAGGGAACAGAAGGAGCAGCCGTGACCCTGAGCTCCAGGCTCCCATTCGAGTGTGAGACGGAACCCACCAGCCATGCAGACCCTGGGGGCCGCGAGGCAGTCATGGTCCTGCTGGGAGCTCCAGTAACAAGGTTCAAGAGGTTTAAAAAAAAAAAAAAGGAATCAAATCCTGACAGAGAGAAGGGAATTTTGTTGTTGTTCAGTTGCTCAGTCGTGTCCAACTCTTTGTGACCCCATGGACTCCACCATGCCAGGTTTCCCTGTCCTTCACCATTTCCCAGAGTTTGCTCAAACTCATGTCCATTGAGTCAGTGATGCCACCCAAGCATCTCATGTCACCCTCTTCTCCTCCTCCCCTCAATCTTTCCCAGCATCAAGGCCTTTTTAGTCCTTCAGTGAATATTCAGTCCTTTCAGTGAATATTCAGAGTTGATTTCCTTTATGATTGACTGGTTTGATATCCTTGCTGTTCAAGGGACTCTCAAGAGTTTTCTCCAGCACAATTCGAAAGCACAAATTTAATTTTTAAGACAATACAGGCTTTGCATGAGAACTACACCTAAAAGTCATCTGCAATCACCAGCAAGTTCATATTTATTTGTATGGTTTTCTTCAGAAAGCAGTGTTGGTATCTTTTAAAAAAAAACTGGAGCGAATTTAAATTTAAACATCTGTCTTAGGTAATTGGTTGATGGATGAATGGGAGTTCAGTGGGGTTTGAGTTCCATGTGGGGTATCCTTTCACAATTACACTGTACAAATAAATGTAAAAATCATTAACATGAACTGAAAATGGCCATTCAGCATAACTCCAAGATGGACAGTGGCCTTGATGTGTCATTTAGAGCTTCAGTTCAATACTGAAATTTCAGTTTATGACTTGGTAAGTGGTTTCTCCATTTGAGAAGGGCAATTTTTTTTCTTTTTAACTCCAGAATAGACTTTAAAATAATTGTTAAGAAGACAGTTTCACTAGTGAGGTCTCTTTTTTATATACAAATTCTTAGAAACAGTGTATGAGAAGGATAGCACAGAACCTCTGGGTTCTCACAGAACCTCACGGAACCTCTGGTCTCTTCTGGGTCCTCGGCGAGGAGCAGGCAGGGCTGCTGCTGCCACTTACAGACCCTTGGCGAGATCTCACCCAGGGCTGCACACATTCAAGAAAGGATTCCACAAAGATGAGCATCGAGAAAATGGTATTTCAGTAAATAATCACATTTTTGTTAACTTGGGTTTAGTTCTGGTCACTGCAAAATGCATTGCTACTTAGCAGGATTTGAGGACCCATCTCAAACAGAATTGGGCAACAAAATCTTGCTTTTGTAATTTTTTTTTAACTGGCTCATCAGAGTCTTGAGTAAGCTCGTTTTTTGTCCCCTCCCCAAATTAATTTTATACATCACGATTTTTAAGGATATATTCCATTCTTAATTCTTAGCAGAAATAAATGTCGAATACTGCTGAAGATTTTTTAATTGTCCTGTAATTTCTTAAAACATAGCTGAATTTTATGACTCTGGGATCACATAGTTTAACATTTTAATAATCTTCACAAAAGTGATATTTAAGTTGTACTATTTTTATAATTTTTTCAGAAATAATATTCAAGTTATTTAACCAGCAGTCTGACCTACACATGGAGAAGGAAATGGCAACCCACTCCAGTATTCTCGCCTGGAGAATTCCATGAACAGAGGAGCCTGGCAGGCTACAGTCCGTGGGGTCGCAAGAATCAGACACGACGTAGTGACTAAACCAACCAACCAACCGACGTACACAGCAACTACTCAGAACCAATGCCAGTTGTATCACTGGGGCAGGTTCTGGGGGCGATCAGGTAAGCCAGGTGTAACCAGCTCGTCACTGTATCATAATGTCATGGTCTTGGAGGAGGAGCCGGGAGCTGGGACATTGGGGTAGTGGGGCACAGGGGCGAGCAAGTGAGCAGCAAGCTCAGGGTGGTGGCTGCTTATTAGCCTATCAGGTGTGTTTTCATACAATTTGTAACCCAATTGGCTGTACAGGTGCATCCCAGCTGAACATCAGCCTGATCCTTTATCCTCACATCACATCTCCCAGATGCAAAGACAACAGTCTCTCTCTCTCTCATATACACACACACGTACACAGATCTTTATAGTCAGCCCTAATGATGATGCAATAATAATCACAAGAACTTACACTTTTGGGAATCTGTCTTGTGCCTGGCATACCTGACATTAATTATCTTATTTAATCTGAACAACAAACCAATGAAGTGAAAAACTTCATGAATGGCAGAAATGTAAACCCAAATGAACACAGCCGCTGAGTGCCTTCTGTCCCATTGTGGATCTTTAGGTATCCAGGACGGTCTGAAGGATAGAGGACTACATTTGCAACAAATGAAGCTCAGGGATCTCTTAACGAGGCCACAGGGATTTCTGCAAAGGAATAAATGCCACTTACACTGCTCCAGCCGTTCATTTCCGTGTCTGCAGACAGAGGTAATAGCATCTGCCCATTACATCCTTTATCCCACCTGGGAATAGGATGTGCTGAGCATCAGCCCCAGCTGCCTTGGTGCAGGGAACTATTCTCAGACTGGCCCAGAGCAAGTGTTCAGACTTTGGCCACTGGCTGGTCTAAGAACATCAGGGCCAAACACACTGATGCTGCTGGGAGGATGTTGAGATACAAAGATGGGTGTGTGTCCCTGAAAAGGATTGTGTGCTCGAAGCCAGAAGGCAAGTGTCTTTCAATTTTAAAACATTACTGCACATAAGCAGAAGTATATATGTACACACATGAATGTGTGTGTGTGTGTGTGTGAAGTGTACATGCCTGAGACCTTGAGTTGTCTACAGAAAGGCTATTCTTGCAGCCTACCCACCCTAGATGCTCTAAAGTCAGACATTCCAGAACCCTTTGGAGCCTGGCCATCAAGTCACTCCCACAGAGCCCACAGGGGTCTGAGCAGGACCATCCTGGTGACTCAGAGGAGAGAGGAGAAGGAAGTCCAGCCGTTCTCAGCCAGGACAGCACTCGACTCTCTGTTCCCCCAGGTCAAGTACGTGGGGATGGGGCACAAGTGCCCAGTGTACCTACCATCCTTCCACCTGGTCAAACAACTGGCAGTCTCTGCCCACCCTCTCTGAGCCCAGCTCCCAGTCGCTCTTGGCAGCCCCCAGCCGGCACTGCTCCTACCTGCATCGTACAGACAAGAAAACTAAGGTGCAGAGGTACTGAGTGACCACCACACTCTAAGCTGGTCAGCAGAGGATGTAGATTTGATTCTAAGTTCATGGACTTCCTAAGTCTGGACACTCAGCCACCGTGGTTTTAGATTGTGGGGGTGACTCTGACAGGTGACGGGTCCTGGCTAGTGGGGGATCCCCTCCCTTCCAACAACTGAACACAGATGTGGCCTGGGGTCTGTGCACAGCTCTCACCTGTCCCCATGCGTATCCAGCGTGATGAGCATCAGCGTCAGCATCATGTTGACTTGCATGTGTGTTCAGTTGCTTTAGTCATGTCCGACTCTTTGCAACTCCATGAACTGTAGCCCACCAGGCTCCTCTGTCCATGGGATTCTCCAGGCAAGAATACTGGAGTGGGTTGCCATGCCCTCCTCCAGGGGATCTTCCTGACCCAGGGATCGAACCCATGTCTCCTGCATCTCCTGCATGCAGACAGATTCTTTACCGCTGAGCCACCAGGGAAACCTGATCAGGAAGTAGAAAGAACACCAAAGACCTCCAGTATGAACAGGAAGTCATTTTTGTCCCTGAAGAAGGTCCACATAGGCTTTAAAGGTGAGAGAATGATGAGGGATCAGTGTTTCCAAAACTCAGTTCCTGTGTGACACGGGTGCGACACACACCTGTAAATAAGAGAACTCCTAAAAAGGCACGCACCAATGCCCTGACCTAAAAGCCCATGGGGTTTCTCTAGGAGCAGCAGTAACATCTGTGCTCCAGACATCTGTCAGAGGCAGAAACTCAACAGCTGCCCTCCAACCTCTGCGTGTGAGTGAGAAGTCCACCTCTGCAGCTCAGCCTCGGAGCACAGGCAGGGCTCCAGCAAGGCTGGGCGCTGGCAGGCAGAGTCAGAAACAGCCCCTGGTGCAGACAGTCAGGGCCACCTGGAAGCCCAGGTACATGGCGTCACGCTGAGCGCCTCAACCTGAAGCAAATGCATCCTTTTGTTGCCCTTCAGAGCCTGGGTTTTCACTCTGTGGATGAGATAAGCGAGGAAATAGCTGCGGTTATTTCATTTGCTGAAGCAACTGTTAGTGCAGGGCTCGCAGCCTCTCCCGGCATCCTCTCCCTGAGGCTGAGTAAGTGGAACCGACTCCAAGCTGCAGCAGTAAGACTCACTCTGCTTCTGAGAAGCCTGCTGGTTTTTGTCTCACAGGCTCTGAATTCTTCATGTGACGACTTCCCTCTTGGACTTGGCTGCTTCAGTGCTTGGACTTTCCTGTGACTCCACCCCTTCTAAATTCTGCAGAACCTTGGGAATTCATTTTATTCCAGGTGTATTTTTTTTTTCCCAATGCTCTGTATCATGCTATATGTTATTAGGTGAATAGGTAGACAGTAAGCCATTATAAAACTTCTGATAACCTTGAAAGCACTGGTTTCACTAGTGTGACCAGTATCATTCTATATTAAGTTTGCCCTATGGAATAAGTTGGGAGAAAGTAACAATGAAATTAGTTTCCAAAATATAAAAACAGCTCATACAGCTCAACATAAAAAAAAAAAACAATCAAAATATGGGCAGATGACCTAAACAGACATTTCTCCAAAGAAGACATGCAGAAAACAGGCACATGAAAAATGTTCAATGTTGCTAATTATTAGAGAAATGCAAATCAAAACTACAATGAGGTATCACCTCACTCCCACCAGAATGGCCATCATCAAAAAGCATGCAAATAATAAATGCTGGAGAGAAGGGAAACCTCCTACACTGTTGGTGAGAATGTAAATTGGTGCAACCACTATGGAGAACAGTATATAGGTTCCTCAAAAACTCAAAATATAGCTATCATATGATCCAACAACCCCACTCCTGGGCATGTGTCTGGAAAAGATGAAAATTAAGATTCAAAAAGACACACGCACAATATTCAAAAAATTACATTAGCCAAGATAGACAAGCAATCTAAATGTCTATGGACAGATGAATGGATAAAGAGGATGTGATACATATACACAATGGAATATTATCCAGGCATTTTAAAAAAAATGAAATAATGCCAGCTGCAGCAACATGGATGGACCTAGAGGTTATCATACTAAATGAAATAAGTCATAAAGAAAGAGACAAACATCATATGATATCACCTCTATGTGGAATCTAAAAATAACAATACAAATGAACTTATTTATAAAACAAATTCACAGACACAGAAAACAAACTAATGGTTACCAAGGGGAAAAGGGAAGAGGGAACAAATAAGGAATTTAGGATTAATAGATACACACTACTATATATAAAATAGATAAACAAGAACCTACTGTATAGCACAGGGAACTATATTCAATATCCTGCAATAATCTATAATTTTTCATTATAGGATCTGAATATATAATATCATACATATATATCATGATGGGTGGTGGTAGTGGTTTTGATCACTCAATCATGTCCGACTCTTTGCAACCCCAGGGACTGTAGCACAGCAGGTTCCTCTGTCCGTGGAATTTTCTAGGCAAGAATACTGGAGCGGCTTGCCATTCCCCTCTCCAGGGAATCGTCCCAGCCCAGGGATTGAACCCAGGTCTCCCACATTGCAGGCAGACTCTTTACTGTCTGAGCCACCAGTAAAGCCCATACATATACATACCTTCCTGTACACCTAAAATACTGTAAATCAACTAAACTTCAGTTTGCAAAATACATAATAAATAAAACTGGGTGAGAAGTAAAAATACGACAGACAGCACCACACTTGGTTTTCATCAGCTCAAATACAGTAAGAGGTCCTTGGCATCTTAGCTTCTGTATAACTTTCATCTCCAGATTTACTATAAAGCAGCATAGCCATAAAAACCATACCACCTATTCACATAGAATTCATCATGTTATATTTGGATAATGTAAAATACTTGCAGAGAAGAACCACAAGCCTTCAAACCGCTGAGCTGGCAGTATTATGTCTAAGGTGTATTTTCTTTCCCTGATTTTTAACTCAAACTTATTTAATGACAGGAAATTAAAAGGTAAGTATGCCCCTGGCAAGTGTAAGCCAGGGCCCTGATTTCAGACTCTCCATCCATTCCAAAAGTTTAGGCCCAATCCCATTTTGCCTTTTCCTTCACCATTTGCAACACTCATGAGCTCTGGGATGCAGTTCCCTGAATGAAAACCTCCTGCATGAAGACTGGACTGCACCTATGGGGGAGAGGGCATCGCACTGTGGTTACCTAGCAACACGGTAGTTAAGGAAGAACCCAGAATCAGAACCCAAAACATGAGTGCCTTTCTTGGCTCTGCCACTTCCTATTGGTGGTGCTTCAGATGAATTGTGCACTTCAATTTCTTCATTTGTAAAATGCAATAGAAAAGAATTGAAATGAGCTCCATGCAACCCTTAGGTACAGTTGAAACAGACAAATTAAATCACATATGATGCTTTTAGAAATTATAGACTTCAAAAACTTATGGCTACCAAAAGGGAAAGGTCGGGGTGGGGGGATAAATTGGGAGGCTGGGGTTAACAAATGCAAGCTATTATAATTAAAATAGATAGTGAACAAGGACCTTCTGTATAGCACAGGGAACTCTGCTTAATATTCTGTAATAACCTATACAGGGAACAGAATCTGACAAAAGAATGGATAAGTGTATATGTATAACTGAATCAATCTGCTGTACACCTGAAACTAACACTGACACTGTAAATCAATTACGCTCCAATATAAAATAAAAAGTAAGTTAAAAAAGAAATTATAAAGGGCATTTATTAATTTTTCAATTTTTTTTCCATTTCTTGAAGATAATGGAGAAGACAGTAAGGATCATGACCAACACCACTGCAGACTTGACCAGAAGTGGATGGATAAGTGAGTTCTTACACAAAATACCAGACCCAGGGGGGCACTGCCTATAGCACAACTGATTCACAAAATTAGTCCTCACAAGACTCACACTGTCTGCAGGATTTCACAGTGAAGATGAAAAGAATGGAGGAGGGAAGTTCAGAAGAGAAAGAAAGGAAGTGGGAAGGAAATACCCTTGGACACTGAGAGTCATAAAGCACCAGGCACGGTCTGCACACAGGCACAGGGGCCGGGCTGCTGGGCACGGATTAGGTGGCGGGAACACACGCTCTGCGGAATGTAACAGCCGGGCACTGAATGGACTTCTTCCCACAAATGAATCTTTCTATAGGCAGAAGGGGAAAAAAGCAGTGCCAAGTTCCAGGATAGGGTAGAGACATCATTTTAACAGACTTCTTGAAAACCCAGGCTGCTTTGGGGAAGTTTCTGTGATGTCCCACAATCTGGCTTTATGTTACGGTATTTCACTCCTTGCAAACATTCAGGCGAATGTTCTGAGTTCTCCTAACTCATTCTGTCCTCTTCTCTCCTGGACATAAATAACCCCCTTCTGACATTGGATCTATTGAAAATGCACGCTAACACACTCCCACACATGCACACACACACAATTTCTTCTCCACTCCATCACCACCCTCAGGTTCAAAACTTAGCAAAAACCAGCTAAAGTACTGATATGTTAAGATCTCCCAAGGATATCTCTTCCTGACGCTTTATTACAAACAGTAAATACAATTGCATTAACCCCCCAACCCCCTCCCCCAAGACGCACAGACTCGGACCCTTTAACAGAGAGCCTCACAAATCCAACAGCCTCAGATAAACTGCCACCTGGAGAGTCACGTGTTCATCCCACCCAGATGGCATGCACTTGCTTGCACATTTCAGAAGACATCACAGAAACAGACAGGGTTGTTGGCCAAACACTGTCTGAAAAACAGACTACAAATCAATGACACTCAAGTAAAATCAGAGCTTTCAGGAACTGCCCTCCCATCCTCTTTAGTTACAGAATATATAATATACATTTATATATCATTTATATCATGGTGGCTCAGACAGTAAAGAATCTGCCTACAATGCAGGATACCTGGGTTCAATCACTGGGTCAGGAAGATCCCCTGGAAAAGGAAATGGCTACCCATTCCAGTATTCTTGCCTGTAGAATTCCATGGACAGAGGAGCCTGGCGGGCTACAGTCCAGGTGGTTGCAAAGAGTAGGACACGACTGAGCGACTAACAACTCAAACTTTAGCTACTTGTGCTGTTACTCATCATATTCATCATATTATTGACATGATCTCACACTTATCCATCATAATATTCATCATATTATTGACATGATCTTACACTTATCCATTGACTGTTAATTTCCAAGTATAATCTCAGGATTAGATGGGAAACTCCTTGAATTTAGAGACGTTGACTTATTTACATTTCTTTGTATCCTGAGTCCTAGCTTAGAAAATCTCCAGTGAAGACTTCAGAGATGACGGGTATCCTGAGAATACAGTGAGAAGGTAAATGTCACCACCACTGTTGATGAGATAACTGTGTCTCGTGTCTGTGGTGTCATTAAGTTAGTTACCTCCCTGTAAGTTTGCTGCCATTCCTGAGTGAGAGCTTGAGAGGACTTAACCTGGAACACTGAGATGCTCAGGACTGCATCGTTCATATAGAAAATGCATCGTCTACTGTTACCTATGTGCTTATATAGATTACTTCCTAACTTTATACTTAGGATAGGGTACTTCCCTTTCTGAAATGTTTTCTCCTACCCTCGGAGCTCTACCCCTCAAATGAACCTCATTGTGGAGGTGAAAAGTGTGTTTTGGTTTCATCATTAAGTTCTTGCACTTAGGGCTACTTTCCTTTCTAGGATGTTTGATTGGATTCCATCAGTCTCCTTTCCCCAAAATGCTTGTTTTTCATAACTTAAATTCAAACAGTACTCACAATAAATGGTTACTCAAAATTACTTTTTTTTTTTTAATAGGAAAAACGGTATCAATGAGGCCAAGTAAGTGCGGTTAGTGGGAACTGCCTAAAAGGCCCTGAAATGCCACGGTTGTAGCTGTTTTGGACAAAGCGGCTCCCTCTGGTGGAAACAGAACCTTCTCTGGATGGACTGGACCAGATCACACAGCCCAGAACCTGGGGTGTCTTCTGAAGATGCAGGAACAGGGGAGGAGGAGTCTACTGTTGGTATTTGGATGGTCCATGGCAGGTGGGAAAACTGAATCACTGAATGGTTTATCTTCAGTTAAACTGCTCTAATCACTGCCCCCAATCCTCTGGGGTGACTGGCCAGGGGGAACCTGAATGGTGAGGTACAGCCACATATGAGCACTTGGAGATTAGATACAACTCACATGCTCCCCAAATTCAATCTTGAGGCTCCAAGATGGAGGAGAAAGAACAAGCCTACCAAGTGCAGGAGCTGCGAGGCCCACGCAGATTAAAGGAGGGGTGACTGGGCCGCATGGCCCTCAACCCACGGAGGAACAGATGCGATTTCAGAACGAACAGCACACAGAACCCCTCCTGAGATCCAGACACTCACTCTAATTGTTGCTAAAGGTCAGTGGATTTTTAAACTAAATAGTTGGAATTGGAGGAAATCTGATGTTCGTCATTGTTTATTTTACCACATTATTTGCCCGCATCTGTGGGTTTTTTTGTGTTTAGACTAAATTTGTCCCTTTTCCTGCTCTGTGAATTGTATGGATCTTCTTAATGTGAGAAACAGTACATATTACTGAATTGTTTGAATACGACTTAAAAATATATAACTGCTCTAAAATGTAGAGAACTGACTAAAACAGCCTATGAGGAACTCATCTACTTGTTACACCTTCATGTAATTCTTGACACAGTAACATTTCTGCATTCAATATCTATATTGACACTTTGTGCAAAATTCAGCTGCATCAGAAATTATAACTTGCCTGTAGCACAGGGAACTCTACCCAGTGCTCTGAAGTTCCCAAAATAGGAAGGAAATCCAAAAAAGAGGGGATATATGCATACATATAGCTGATTCACTTTGCCGTACAATAGAAACTACAACACTGTAAAGCAACTATACTGCAATAAAAGTTAATTTTTAAAAAGTTATAACCTGAAACTGAGCAGAAAGAGTGTCTCCTCCTCATTCCAACCAGGTTCCACTGTCCTGGTAGTGGGGCCATATTCTGAGCTCCTGGCATATGGTGACTGTTCACACATCTATGTTCTCTCCAGGAGAGACTTGGTCCTTAAGGAGGAAGGCATTCTTGGGCATCCTGTATCCATCGCGCCCGAGAGTCCTAATGTGTGTTCATTCAGGTCAATCCTAAGCCCCACATTCCAGTGCAAAACATATACCTTTAACTCTCATCAGGGCTTCCCAAGTGGCACAAGTGGTAAAGAATCCGCCTGCCAATGGAGGAGATGCAAGAGACTCGGGTTCAATCCCTGGGTTGAATGATCCCCTGGAGTAGGAAATGGCAACACACTCCAGTATTTTTGCCTGGGAAATCCCATGGACAGAGGAGACTGGTGGGCTGCAGTCTATGGGGTCACAAAGAGTTGTACACAACTGTGTGACTGAGCATGCACACACACATACAACTCTTGTTGCTTGCAGCAGTGACACTCAGTGATGATGCCCTGAACACTGAGTGGATAATACTGACCACAGGTCCTTGGGGAAACACAGTAGGATCCTGGAAGCCTCTGGTTAAAACATTTTCATCAACTGATCAATATGTAACCTGTTTAGAGACACCTTATTCAATACCTATTGCAGATTCATCAACATTGAACTCACGGCCAACAATGCTGTGACTCCTGCTTGAATGTAGGCTCTCTGATAAATGTATTTTCCCCACAAGGCACATCCCAGCCTCCTTTTTGTTTCACTTAAAAATAATTGAATTCAGATATGTATCAGTATAAATATTGATATATATTATATTATTTTCAGATTATTTTCTATTATAGGTTATCATAAGATATGAAAGAGATTTCCCTGTGCTATATAGTAGGTCTTTGTTGTTCATCTGTTTTATATACAGCAGCTTTTATCTACTAATCCCAAACTCCTAATTCATACCTCCCTAATCCCCTTTCCCTGTGGTAATCATAGTTTTTTTCCATGTCTGTGAGTCTTTTTTTGTTTTATAAATAAGTTCATTTGTATCATTTCTTTCAATTCTACACATAAGTGATATCATATGATATTTATCTTTGTCTGACTTACTTCACTTAGTATGGTAATATCTAGGTCCATCCATGTTGCTGAAAATGCCATTATTTCATTCTTTTTTATGGCTGAGTAATATTATACTATGTATACATACCACATCCTCTTTATCCATTCATCTGTCAACGGACATTATGGTTGCTTCCATGTCCTGGCTACTGTAAACAGTGCTGCTATGAACATTGGGGTGCATGTATCTTTCCGAATTAGAGTTTTCTCCAAATATATGTCCAGGAGTGGGATTGTATATTCATATGTTCAACCTTCCTGAGCTCAGGAAGTGCAGTGCACTTGAGGACATTTTAAGCAGCAATATCACCAACACAAAGAACAAAAACGTGGTATGTGTGGCACTAACTAGTGTCCTGTTCACAGTCTGAGCTGAACCCAAAAGGAGACCTGGTCTTGACCTTCCTCAGCCGCACATGCATGGCTGGTAGCTCCAATTTCCTGCCACTCCTCAAGGGTCCAACCATGACCATGAAAGCACTGTGAGCGTCACTTGGGGGTCACAAATGAATTTTAGTAGGTAGATGAATTCACAAACACAGAACATGCCAATGATAAGGATCAACCTATTCTAAAAAATTAAACAACCTTTTGTTTTACCAACTCGAGAGTAAATTTCTGGATTTTGGAGCTATGTTTTCTTTTGTTCTCTGTGGTATTGCCAGTTCTCAACATGTTATTTATAAGAGTAAATGCCTCATCAATATTTGTCAGATGACTGACTGAATGAATGAATGAATGAATCGACACTTCATCTGGCCCCCCACTCAGCATAGGTCTATCTTCCTGTGACAGGTGGTCCCCAGAATTAATACAGGAGACTTGTTAATTCAGACTCTTGTTGGAGCGTTACACACAGAGACCAAACAACAGTAAAATTCTGGACCACAAATATGTTTAATTCCCCAGGTAACTACCCCCCACCCCCTCCTTCAATGCAACAAGCCAGTGTCTCATTTCCAAACAAAAATCCAAGCCCAGCCCCATGTCCAGAAGCCTGGCCTCTGGCTCCCTTTGGCTTGTGCACAGGCCCACGACAGGCCCTGGCTGCTGAATATTTGATGAGCAGCATCTGGCTGAACAACAGAGCAGTCCCTGCCACCTACAGACAGACACAGCCCACCAGCCCCCATCACACTGTCAGCTCCTCTGATGGACAAGTGTTTGCTCCACTCTCACCTTCATGAATAAGCAGCCAGCACAGCCAGCATGCACGATCACCCCTTTCCAATAAGCTGGCCGTCGAATGAGCTTGGCGGCAAAGAGATGATTAATCCTTACCTATTGCACAGTCTGCAAGCAAGTAATTGAGAAGCAGAGGAAAAGCAGAGCGGTACGGCATCTGGGACGGGAAGACCTGGTCCCGCAGCTATGGTGCCCATCGCTCTGCTGTCCAGACCCGGCCTGGCCATTAGCCCTTCCTCCACTTGCCTCTGCGTCTCCACTGAGATAAAGTGGTGATGGATCTCTGTGGCCTCGGGGTGGCCGGGTCTCTCTGGGGAGACGAAGCAGGAACTTAGAGGCTAACTGCTGCCTGGTGGTCACTCAGGGCTCATCTCAAGGATGCTGGGGGGTCAGGAGGGGAGTTGACAGGATTGTATCGAGTAAACAAATGGGACTCATCTTCAGAAGACGGTGTGTTGCTGTAAAACATGCCTTTTCTGTGCTCTCTCCTTTTCCCTGCAGGATCACTGCTGCCGCCTCCCCCATGGGACCCCTTCCCCCGGAAGCACATGATCCTGTACTGGAGTATTTTTTTTCTTGGTCAGCAAAACAGGGGTCAGAATTCAGGCTTCACACACTCTCTTGGCAAGGACCCTGTGTCAGAGGCTCTTAGATGATCCGCCTTTAGTGACCCTCTCTTAGATGTCTATATACAACACAATCTATAGAATGAGATAAAGAAATGTGAATGGTCTTTTAGTCAACACATGATAAATTAATAACTTTTAAGCATTCAGAAAAATATATCCTTGGGATCCTCTTCTCTGCTTAATGCTGAGAAAATATCCTAAATGGTGTTTGCAGTACAATAACCATCCACTTACATTGTCACAAGGCAGCTGGATTATATGCAAAAATCTCTCCACTTATTTTCACTCTGTATTAATTTTATAATAAAACCAGTAGAATGTGGGAAATGCCTGGGTTGGTAACTGAATTATTTATTTTAGAAGCTTTCACTTATTGGATCAATTTTTTTTTAATGTTCATTTCAGGAATTATTCATGAACCTCTGTGTGTTTCTCAGCTTCCTTTTCTGTAAAACATAAATAGTATGGATTCCTATTTCATGGGGTGTTGGGAGGACTCAATGAGGTGTAGAAAGCTTGGGGGAGCCGCCTGGCAGACACAAGCCCTGCGTGCGTTACCTAGTGGTTCTTCCAATTAGCAATTAGCACTGCTTGAAACTTAAATGTAAGTCTTCATCTGAAAGGGTTCTTTTGTATGAATCTATGCAAACATACGTGAGTCTGTTTAAGAGAAATAGTTATATGCAAAGCAAAGCCTAGACTCTAACAAGTCAATCCATCAAAAATTAGTCTCGTCCAGACTGTGAAGTAAATCAGCTTTAAAACTGAAGCAAATGGACTCCAGATACACAGAGAAGCAAATCAAATCAGCTGAACCCTTTCAAAGGGAAAATACATTTTTCAAGTAAAAGGGATGACCTCCTCCTCTGAGCTCTTTAACCATTTATTCAGCACAAGCACAGGACACGGTATCCATGAGCTTGACTCCACGGCAGATGACTTAGCGTTCTGTCCAGGACCAGCATGTGGACTCAACATGGGGGGAAAAACCAGGACCCTGGGAACTGAAGGAACCTGCTGCCCAGGAATGTGTTGTTAATGCACATCCTGTGCTATTTCTTAGTGTCCAAATGCCCAGGACAGCGCTGGTGTGGGGCACCAGTGTGTGTCTGTCAAGTGAATAAACAAGAGAAGAGTCATTTCCAGCCTGAATCAGCAAACTGACATCCAATTCAGGCCCCTCACCCACCCCCGACTTTGTCATGATGAACAGCACCTTAATCACAGGTGAGGTCACACTGCAGATTTGGTTGATCACAGCCAAATAAAGTACCAAGTTCAGGACTTCTGAGAACATCTCCTGACTCATATAATAATATGACCCTGTGTTTCCTGAGGTGAGAATTATATGTGTGCCTGAAAGTTCTGTGTCACTGAATGCTCTTTGCCAAATTCAAAATAACCACCCCCCAAAAAAGAACAGATAAAATAACTTAAAAATCTTACCATTAATGTATTAAAAAATTCAAGAAGCAAGCCTCTCATCATTTTGGTAGCATTCTGTTTGGTTGAGCTGATATTGATAATAAAGCACTTATCCCCAAATAATTTGCTCAATTAAATATTTCCTTGCCTTTTGCTTTATGATGACATAATAAACCACAGTAATAATAAGCTTAATGGTATAAAGAGTAACAGTGTTTTTAACAAAAACCAGATGCCAGCAGTTTAAAATATCTGCTACTATTTCCTCTCTGACATCTAAACACAGCTTTACAAGTTACAGACCGCTCTGCCTCTTCACATCGTCAAATGCAGCATCATTTTTCTTGTCTCAGGAGCCTTCAGTGACTCTGGTAAAGTGTTTCCTGGGTCAGAACATGAGGGTGAGGCCTTCTGGTGATTACTTTACACACAAACACACACTATCCTATGATGATTACAATTTCCTCTTAAACTAGGATCCTGTTCAGAGCTGAAGAGAATAAAACATTTTTCCCCATTATTTTCGAACGACTTTGTCAACAGTTTACGAAAATGAACCTGACCTGCTAAATTGCTCACCTTTGTCTTCAAAGCACAATGAAGCCTCTCTTTGACCACCCACCTTCTAACACTATCCTCCTTCCAAATGTTGAAAGAGATCCAAATTATGAGAAAAAGAGCTTTTTAATGACTTTTGAGTCATAGTAAACATAGGCAAATACAGCAGGGAAATTGCTACCTTTCTCAAAATAGCACAGAAAAGTTATGTAGAAAAATAAAGATACTTTAGAAATCCACCCCTTTAACAAAAGGAGAAAATTTTCTTCACAAAAACCACATTGAAAAATATTTGGAGAGCATATCCTGAAAGTTTGGTCCTTTTGGTTTCCTTTGGCGACCAGACTGCCTCAGCCAGGTCGGGACCCTCATGTGAGCTTCACCTGCTTCAGGAGGACCTGGGTTCCATGACCGAACAGGGAGACCTAGGAAGACCCACCCAGGTACCCAAAGCCCTTCCCTCCCCTTCACCTCCAGGGCTCTGTTCCCACCTACGAGTCGTTCAGTCTCAGAGAAGGCTTCTGGTGAGTGAGGGTCCCCGAGCCAAACAACAGCTTTGTGGTTAGAAATAATTATCCACCATAGACAACCCTTGTCTCTGGTCCTTCAGTATGTTTGTGTGTGCATGTGTATGTGTGTGCACGTGTGTGTGTGAGAGAGAGACACAATATGCCACCTGTGAACTGATTAGATGATGATGCTTCTAAGATATCTTCGCTGCAGGTCAACGATTAGTGTTGCCCAAAAAGCATTGTAGTCTTGACATTTGGAGAACTCCTTCTCAAACAGCCCCCAATAAGTAAATGACTCTCCCCACCAAAAAAAAAAAAAGAATAGAGAAGACCCCCTCTTACCCTCCCCAGCCTGCAGGAGGGCACGAGAACTAAGACAAGATGCTGGCAGGACTGAGCAAGGAGACAGAAGCGATTTACAGCAAAGTCCACATCCCACACCAGATTGTGGCTCTCACCCCAGACCCCAGACACTTCACTGATAAAGTAAGAGCTGTCCTTGCATGCAAGGATGTAAATAAAACTCTCTGTTGAAACCAACCGAAAAAGACTCAGGACTCTGAACATCTACAGAACCAAAATCTAAGAAAGTATGATCAGGTGCCTGGAACCAGACGGTGAGTCCCAGCCTTATGGGGGGAAGTGCTCCCTGACGGGTGGAAAGGCTGATGAGGTGGGACAGGAACTGGTCAGGGGTCTAGACTGTCCTAAAAGTGACTGAGTCTCACCAATCTCGGTGGCAGGAGGAGAGTGCAGTCACACCAGCCCCTCACCATACAGGTTTCTAGCTGGTTAAGTAGATTTATAACCCAGTGGGTTTTTTCATTCCAGAATGGAGGGGGGGTTCCTGTCATTTCAATCAATCATTTTGCATCCTCTAATTAAATGAGGTCGTGTGTAGGGAGCACTCACTGCAGCTCCTGACACATAGGAAACTGACCTGCTCTTAGCACCCTCAGTCCCCAGGCCTCTGAAGACACTCCACCCAACTCTCTGGTCTGGGCCAGGTAGGCACGGCCAATGGCTGTGGTCAAGACTTCAGGTAGATTGAGCTAATCAGTACCTCCTTCAGGATGCTGCCTTCTGGTTCCCCCATCTCACTCTGCCCAACGTCTTAGTCTCATACATCCACACATCCATATGAACCCATTACAGAAAGATGTTCCATTTTTTGTCACTCATGTGTATCACCCAATAAATCTTAAGCCTCCTCAGTGATCATGAGGCATGACCTTCAAACACTGTTTTATACTCAATACTCTGGGTTTTGTCTTTATTCTTTTCTAAAATTGACATAACTAATTAATCATCAGTTTTTTCCCCGTAAAAGTTGACTCCAAATACTATCACATCAGACCAACCTTAAAAGGATGGTAGCTTGCCACCATGAAGCCTGCATGCATGCATGCTAAATCACTTCAGTCATGTCCAACTCTGTGTCCCTATGGGCTGTAGCCCGCCAGGCTCCTCAATCTGTGGGATTTCCCAGGCAAGAATACTGGAGTGGGTTGCCATGCTCTCCTCCAGGGGAGTTTCCCAACCCAGGGATTGAACCCATGTCTCCTGCATTGGCAGGCAGATTCTTTACTACTGAGCCACCTGGGAAGCCCACCATTGAAGCTACTTAAGGCAAAGTCCAGAGGAGACTGCAGAGGATTAACCTGAGATTGGTTTAAAGAAATGACAGCATCACTGAAATAAGTCCATGGCTTCCAAAGACAGCTTCTTTGACAGAGCTACCCTTCAATGAAACACACAAGAGCCAGCATGCGTGGGAGACCATGACAGTGAAGAACCATGCTTTCTTCTCGTTTTTATTTTCCACAAACCCAAACACAGTGTTTTGTGAAGGGCAGTGTTTCAATTAACATTTGTTGAAAGAAATAAACAATCACACTCAATAAGATGTATTTTCTATATAATATCCACATGTCATCAATCTGCACTGAAGCAAATTAAAAGATCTCCTCTCAACAAACCCATATCGTCTCTCCAGACCCTTGTAACAAGAGCCTGGTAATCTATCAGCCAACAAGTATTTATTCAGTGATTAGGCTTCCCTCTGTGCTTGCAATACTGAGAACAAGGTTCTGTCCTGGGCACGGGTCAGACAACACAGGGGTTAAGAGCATGACCACCTACACAGTACCTGTGTGTTCTGGGCTTGTTAACAAGAAAGTCTGGATATCACACAATTCTTAGCTGATATTTAAAGAGCACTAGGAAATATCTTGAGGTTAGGACTAGCTATGAAATTGAGGATATCTTTTTTAGGTGTTAGTTCTCAAAGGTCTCGTAGGTCTTCAAAGAACCGTTCAACTTCAGCTTCTTCAGCGTTACTGGTTGGGGCATAGGCTTGGATTACAGTGATACTGAATGGTTTGCCTTGGAAACAAACAGAGATCATTCTGTCGTTTTTGAGACTGCACCCAAGTACTACATTTCGGACTCTTTTGTTGACCATGATGGCTACTCCATTTCTTCTAAGGGATTCCTGCCCACAGTAGTAAATATAATGGTCATCTGAGTAGGAAGTCAAGAAACACCTGGAGTAATAGGCAAATTTGGCCTTGGAATACAGAATGAAGCAGGGCAAAGCTAATAGAGTTTTGCCAAGAGAATGCACTGGTCACAGCGAACACCCTCTTCCAACAACACAAGAGAAGACTCTACACTTGGACATCACCAGATGGTCAACACCGAAATCAGACTGATTATATTCTTTGCAGCCAAAGATGGAGAAGCTCTATACAGTCAGCAAAAACAAGACCGGGAGCTGACTGTGGCTCAGATCATGAGTTCCTTATTGCAAAATTCAGACTTAAATTGAAGAAAGTAGGGAAAACCACTAGACCATTCAGGTATGACCTAAATCAAAACCCTTATGATTATACAGTGGAAGTGACAAATAGATTTAAGGGATTAGATCTGATAGAGTGCCTGATGAACTATGGACAGAGGTTCGTGACATTGTACAGGAGGCAGGGATCAAGACCATCCCCATGGAAAAGAAATGCCAAAAAGCAAAATGGCTGTCTGAGGAGGCCTTACAAATAGCTGTGAAAAGAAGAGAAGCGAAAAGCAAAGGAGAAAAGGAAAGATATTCCTATTTGAATGAAGAGTTCCAAAGAATAGCAAGGAGAGATAAGAAAGCCTTCCTCAGCAATCAACGCAAAAACATAGAGGAAAACAACAGAATGGGAAAGACTAGAGATCTCTTCAAGAAAATTAGACATATCAAGGGAACATTTCATGCAAAGATGGGCTCAATAAAGGACAGCAATGATATGGACCTAACAGAAGCAGAAGATATTAAGAGGTGGCAAGAATACACAGAAGAACTGTACAAAAAAGATCTTCATGACCCAGATAATCACAACAGTATGATCACTCACCTAGAGCCAGACATCCTGGAATGTGAAGTCAAGTGGGCCTTAGAAAACATCACTACAAACAAAACTAGTGGAGGTGATGGAATTCCAGTTGAGATATTTCAAATCCTGAAAGATGATGCTGTGAAAGTGTTGCACTCAATATGCCAGCAAATTTGGAAAACTCAGCAGTGGCCACAGGACTGGAAAAGGTCAGTTTTCATTCCAATCCCAAAGAAAAACAATGCCAAAGAATGCTCAAACGACTGCACAATTGCACTCATCTCACACGCTAGTAAAGTAATGCTCAAAATTCTCCAAGCCAGGCTTCAGCAATAGGTGAACCATGAACTTCCAGATGTTCAAGCTGGTTTTAGAAAAGGCAGAGGAACCCGAGATAAAATTGCCAACATCCACTGGATCATCAAAAAAGCAAGAGAGTTCCAGAAAAACATCGATTTCTGCTTTATTGACTATGCCAAAGCCTTTGACTGTGTGGATCACAATAAACTGTGGAAAACTCTGAAAGAGATGGGAATACCAGACCACCTGACCTGCCTCTTGAGAAACCTGTATGCAGGTCAGGAAGCAACAGTTAGAACTGGACATGGAACAACAGACTGGTTCCAAATAGGAAAAGGAGTACGTCAAGGCTGTATATTGTCACCCTGCTTATTTAACTTCTATGCAGAGTACATCATAAGAAATGCTGGGCTGGAAGAAGCACAAGCTGGAATCAAGATTGCTGGGAGAAATATCAATAACCTCAGATATGCAGATGGCACCACCCTTATGGCAGAAAGTGAAGAGGAACGAAAAAGCCTCTTGATGAAAGTGAAAGAGGAGAGTGAAAAGGTTGGCTTAAAGCTCAACATTCAGAAAACTAAGATCATGGCATCTGGTCCCATCACTTCATGGGAAATGGATTGGGAAACAGTGGAAACAGTGTCAGATTTTATTTTGGGGGGCTCCAAAATCACTGCAGATGGTGATGGCAGCCATGAAATTATAAGACCCTTACTCCTTGGAAGGAAAGTTATGACCAACCTAGATAGCATATTAAAAAGCAGAGACATTACTTTGCCAATAAAGGTCCTGTCTAGTCAAGGCTATGGATTTTGCAGTACTCATGTATGGATGTGAGAGTTGGATGGTGAAGAAAGCTGAGTACCGAAGAATTGATGCTTTTGAACTGTGGTGTTGGAGAAGACTCTTGAGAGTCCCTTGGACTGCAAGGAGATCCAACCAGTCCATCCTAAAGGAGATCAGTCCTGGGTGTTCACTGGAAGGACTGATGTTGAAGCTGAAACTCCAATACTTTGGCCACATCATGTGAAGAGTTGACTCATTGGAAAAGACCCTGGTGCTGGGAAAGATTGGCGGCAGGAGGAGAAGGGGACGACAGGGGATGAGATGGCTGGATGGCATCACTGACTCGATGGACATGAGTTTGGGTAAACTCCAGGAGTTGGTGATGGACAGGGAGGCCTGGTGTGCTGCAATTCATGGGGTCACGAAGAGTCAGACATGACTGAGTGACTGAACTGACTGAACTGATGAAATGGAGATTGCTAAATCTAGCTCACTCTGACATTCAAAGTAATAACGTCATCCTTCAAAATAACAGTCATGTTATCATTAGTCAGTGTGTGCTGAGTATACACAGTATACGGACTTTTACATCTCATACATTTTACCACTTATGTTCCATCCAAACAAAATACCAACTGTTCCACCACAATGGGGATATGCACTATGCATAGGCATAGGGAACTTCATACACATCTAGTTAAAGAATTTAATATCTCACTAACTTGGAATATTTGGGCCACCTGAAGTTAACTACATATTAGCTCCTATTTAATGGAGTGAAAGTCTCAATTTAAATGCAAAGCCCACTGCTAAGCAAACAGCAATCGAAGATTTCCTGGCCTTCCTTCAGCATCGCAGGCTTCAACAAAATCCCTAACGTTGTAAGGAAAGCATACAACATTCTGATTTCTTCAATTATTCATAATCCCCCGATCCCCAGTAAATCTAAAGTAGCAAACTCCCAGGACCTATTACCCCACCCCCGAGCTTCTGTCTCCAGAGGAGAGACAGGTGTGAGTGATCAAGTGTCCTGCGACATTTGCTCTTGTGGAGGCCGAGGGAAGCAGAGGACGAGGGCTGGGTTCCTAGATGCCAAGAACTCTAGACTCTGAAAACAAATGCACTCATTCATTCATTCTGTAAATATTGATGGATGGACGGCTAGACACCAGGCGCTGTCCCCGGTCCTGGAAACACAGTCGCAAACAAAAGAGCAAAACCCTCGCCATCTTCAAGGTGGTGCATAAGGAGGGACTCCATAAATAACTGCACTAAAGTGGGCTCTGGCTCAGCCTCTGGGGAGGCCTGAGTGGACGAGGGGACAAGGAGAATGTCGGAGGAGCCAAGAGAGTTGGGAGGGTGGAGATTCCCAGCCCAGAGAGAGGTGCTTTGCTGAGACCACCCTGAGCCTAGACTACACTGACATCTGACTCTTGCTGAGAAATCCAAGGAGAAAGAAGAGAGAAGCAATTTGCACACTGACTTACTAAGGGTTCCCATCCTCTGAGCCCTGACTGTGCGCACCCACCTATGTGTATATATGTGGGGGGATGTGTGCGTGTGTGCATGTGGGGGCGTGTACATGTGTGTGCAAGTATGTATGTGTGTGTGGGAGCATGTGTGTGTGTGTGTGTATATATGTGCACGTGTGTGCATCCATGTGGCAGAGGCCCTGAATGGCAGGCAAAGCAGATGCTCTACAGTTCTCTCCCAGATGACACTGGACCTTCCTACCCGTTTGTGAGAAATGTGTGTGAACAGTAACTTGAAAGGCTGAATGTGTGTGACCTCGAGACTTCTGCAAAGCCACATGGCATCACCCCTCCAGGTCCACCAGGTCCACCAGGTTCACCACCGTCTATGTGGATGCCACACAGGCATCTTCCTGGACCATGTGACTTGAACCCTGGACCGCAGCCCCGCTAGAAATGCCTGGGCTGGGTGCCTCCAATCACAGAAGCAGAACTGCCAGACTGTGAGTCCTATGAGTTCATAAAGACCATGTGGGGCCTCCCTCCCTCCAGTCCCTCTGCAATTCCAGACACAGCAAATAGATAAGGTTGTGAGTCTCGGCTATGCCCCTTGGCGCTGAAAGACAGGAAGGAAGCGAGGACAGGACACACAACCCCAAGCCCTGCCCCCGGGTACCAGCTGGAAAGATGCCTGTGGGCTCCCTCTGAGCTGCTGGTCCCTTGGCCCCGGGTGGGTGGGGTGTGTGTGGGGGGAGGCAGACTCCTGTGCACACGATGCTGTCTGTGTTCTGACCTGCGACACTCTGGGGATTCAGACATTTCTTCCCACACACAGAAACTGCTCTGCGTGTCTGATCTCATCCTTCACCTGTGTGTTTTCTGACCGAGTCACCCACTCTGTGCTCGGGCAGAGATGATGGGCCACGTTACACACACCTACCACCACAGAGACCGAGGCCCTGGGCAGAAAGGGGCTGGGTCACTTGGAAAGAAGGAAAGCCAGGCATCATCACTGAGTGTGACAAGGAAACCCCGTGACCTGGTTCCAGATTAAACAAGGGGACACCCTGACAGAAAAGCAACAGATCATTTAACTGAGGATAAACAGGTACTCATTTCTAAAGCACTTAATTCTAAAGGTGAAACCTTCTATCTTTAATACATGAACTCCCAACCATGAGGTAGGAGTTGCCTGTGTGTTACCATCTTGGTTCTGAGGCCAGAAGCTATGCTATTTAAATGTCTTTGTTTACGTTGGACTCTAGGAAGGAGGCTAGGGTGGGCGGGGTCTTGTAAACAACATATTTTTGGTCTGATAAGGATTTGTATAGACTCACATTTCTCTAGCCCTTCTTCACTGTGTGTACTAAGATTTAAGCGAATTAGAAGAGCTATTACTTAAATTCTTCCTAAGGCAGGAAAACCAACAGTGCATCTGCAGTCCTAACCATCAGGATGAACAATCAATTTAACAGTAGGGGGAGAACAGGAAAGACAGAGTCATGATTTACTACTCTGTTTACACCAGGACTTTACTGCTTTTCCTGAGAAGTCAGCACTGTGAGCTGGCACCATGGAGCCACGGCCATTCCCATGTCAAGCCTGACTTCCTGTCCTTTGCTATAAACACAGGGCCATCATTCTCACCTAAGACGTGGAGCACATTCCTGATTTCTTGTAATGGCATCGTTTCAAAAAAACAATTAATTCTATTAACTCAGTGCAGTTTAATTTCTCTCTTTGTGGAAGAACTTCAAATCAGACCAGCTTCCTCATCGGAGCCTCAGGAAACAGAGTCACTGTTTCTCTCTATGCCTTCAGGTTCCTGGAGAGCATTGGGGAAGGAGCTACGGGTTTGCAATCACACACTTGAAAAACTAGCACTGGAATCTGTGTCTTTCTGAACCTGACTGAGGCACACGTGGACAGATCCCAGCTGTGAAGAAGCCACGACCACCGGCTTCCTCCCCAGGCCTCCTGCTCATGTCCTAGCTTCACTTCCCACTGCCTACTCCCAGCACAGAGAACCTGCAGATCCACTTCATTTTCATGACCACACATTGAGTTCCAGAACCTTCCAGACCCTCTGCAAACCTACAAACGCAGGCTGGGGAACATGTGCAGGAAAAACAACTGCGAGTGACAGAAACGCGTCACCACCAAGCGCCCCAGCTCCCCACCGGACCGGCATCTCTCCTTTCTGATAACAACACCCTGGGGACCCCCAGATGTGCTCTGCCCTGGACCAGAGAGCGAGGGGCTCTTACCTTGCATGGTGGCTTTAGTCGGTTCCGAGAACAGGGGGATGAGCAGGAGGTAGATGAGGTAGACAAAGGAGAGCCCGTTGTACCGGAAGGCGCAGGCTGCGGGGAGAGAAGAAGGAGTTAGTCATGGTGATGGTGGCCTCAGGCATCGCAGCATCTGGCAGCCATGCGACCCCAGCGTGTCTTCCATTAGGAAGAAAACACAGCCACATCCATCTGTGCCCATCATCACGCGGAGCATGGTAAGAATGGGGGAATGACAATGTTCCCATCACCTAACCAGGAGGCAGCACCAGCACCCCTGGATGGAGGCATGAAATGTGTCACAGATGAAAAGTGCTGCAGAGACGCAGGGCGATGGGCTGTGAGCACGTAAGGTGTTCAGGGGTGGCTGTGGGTGGAAGGAGAGGTGAGACTGAAGGGAAAAACGAGAGAAGAAAGTCTTTGTCAAAGCCTCTGCGGCCAGGCTCGATCCCAGTTATCTCAGGAACCCTGTCTGACAAGGCCAGGCCCCCAGGCTCAGGGACCCACTCACTCGCTGGTCCTTTGAACAGATTCACAGGATGGAGAAGTATGGGGATGAACGTTCATCAGAGAGAATGCGGAGCTGACATCACTAGTCCCTGTCCACATGGATAAGAAGACATTTCAGGCAGATTACTCTGGAGACACATGCCCAGGATACATGAGTTCACGTAAGTGTCAGCGCACACCAGCAGTGCCCCGCGTCAAGCCTTCTCTGTGCATTACCTCTCACTCTCACCACCCTCCTTGCACAGATCCTGTTTTTATTCTCTCTACACATGACAAAGCAGCAGGAGTAGGAAGCACAGCCGGGCTGAGGTTGGAGCCTGTGAGCTCGTCCTGCTTCTGCGTCTCCATCAGGAAGTCTGGAAGCCTCCACTCCACATCCTCACCTGTCTGACTCGTCCCCAGGAAACCATCAGGAGCTCAGGGGGCCAGAACCTTCCTTCCACAGGATGCTTGTCACTGTTTTGGTTTTATATAACCTTGTTCTGTAAGGTATCAAATTGTTTACACTGGAAATGCGTACGCTGAGGACATTCCCAAACACTAACTCTGAAGAGGGAGAAGGAGAAGGCAATGGCACCCCACTCCAGTACTCTTGCCTGGGAAATCCCATGGACGGAGAAGCCTGGTAGGCTGCAGTCCATGGGTTAGCTAAGAGTCGGACACGACTGAGCGACTTCACTTTCACTTTCATGCATTGGAGAAAGAAATGGCGGCCCACTCCACTGTTCTTGCCTGGAGAATCCCAGGGATGGCGGAGCCTGTTGGGCTGCTGTCTATGGGGTCGCACAGAGTCGGACACGACTGAAGCGACTTAGCAGCAGCAGCAGCAGAAGAGGGAGAAATGAGCCCACTCCTGGGTTCTCAGGGCAGAGCCTTTAGGTCCCATTATTTATCACAAAGTCCCAAACACTTAAGGAGAGGCAGGGACGACCCAAGGAGGGTAGTCAGTTCAGTTGCTCAGTCGTGTCCAACTCTATAACTCCATGGACTGCAGCACACCAGTCTTCCCTGTCCATCACCAACTCCCGGAGTTTGATCAAACTCATGTCCATGGAGTCGGTGATGCCATCCAACAATCTTACCCTCTGTTGTCCCCTTCTCCTCCTGCTTTCAATCTTTGCCAGCATCAGGGTCTTTTCCAGCGAATCAGTTCTTCACATCAGGTGGCCAAAGTATTGGAGCTTCAGCATCAGTTCCTTCCAATAAATATTCAGGACTGATTTCCTTTAGGATTGACTGGTTTGACCTCCTTGCAGTCACCAAGGGACTCTCAAGAGTCTTCTCTAACACCACAGTTCAAAAGCATCAATTCTTTGACGCTCAGCTTTCTTTATGGTCCAACTCTTACATCCATACATATGTGACCCCCTGCTCCCATGAGTGGGCTGGACCTGGGGCTCCGAGTGACCAGAGACAGTGAAAGTACCAGGGTCCCTCTTGGGGGCTTCTATCCTGGGCAACCCTGGTCCCTGAGGGGAGCCAGCCACTGAGTTGCAAGTTGTCCCAAAGAGAGGCCCCAAAGGAAGGAGCCGAGGTCTCCAGCCAGCAGCCAGCCTGCACCAGCAAAGGAGGAGATGGGTGAGCCTGGAAGAGGGCCTCACAGGCTGCACCCTCACTGACCTTGACTGCCCTGATCAACCTTGACTGCAGCCCAAGAGAGCCTGAACCGGAGGCGCCTGCTGAACTTTCCCGGATTCCCCACTCCCAGAAACTCTGCAGCAGGGTTTGTTGCTTTAAGCTGCTAAATGTTTGGGTAATTTGTATGCAGCAACAGATGACTAATATACCCAAACTTTCATTAAAATAAAAAAAATCAAGCCACTTCTGAAAATCCACCTTCATTTATATTTGTCTGAAATTATCCAGTTTTATTGATGACAGTGGCCTAATTGCTGAATTTTCTGCTTTAGTTTATGTGTGAAGTTGCCACCCAGGAGTCACCTGAGCCTACGGGCAAAATACACCTTTGAACTTGTCAGCAAGGCACACTTGAGCTAGAAAAGCCTCAGAAGGCAAACAGCAACGCTCCCTTACCCACTGTAATGTGGTCATGGTCCACGACTTGGAATCACAGAGCACACCCCCTGCCTTTGTAAAAAGCTATCAGATGCTAGTACCCACACTTCTCACGGGCCCTTCAGGCACCTGGACCCCTGTCCTCTGCCTCAGGGATTTACTGTGGACACTACAAGTCTTTACAACACAGGTCAAGGTGTTCTAGGGGAAAAAAATTCTTCACTCTAGCTAAGAATGCACTCTTTCCCACTATTTCTACCTGGTTTCAACTATCCAAAATTAAATGGAAATTTCCCTCAAAGAATGACAACAGGAATTTTCCCCAAAAAAGACCTTGCCAGGCTTAGAGAGCTCACAATTAGAAACTGCATGATAACAAGTTATCAAGTAAAGAGCATTATCAACATTAGTACAGTCATTTGAACTGTAGACAACTGGACTGGTCCCATTAACAAATTCCATTTTCTAAAGGTGAAAACAGATAAACAGTAAGTAGGAGAAAACATAGATGTGACTTTGACAACTTAGAGTTTAATCAGTATAGAAAGGGAGAAAATCTCTTGCAAATGTGAAATTTTTAAGATGGCCACATAACATTTATAAAAAATACTTGTGTTGCAATGCACGTGTACTAGTTTACAATGTATTATATGATCACAAAGAGATTTATGCACACTCTAACTTCCACAATAACTGAAGGTAATAATCTCAGACTATGTTACTAAAAACAAGTGCCCTCAGAGCTGAATTTTTAGCAAAAATGTGTCCTCTCTTCCTCCACATCCTTCAGCAAGGCCAAAGAGGCCCCCACCATGAATCGCCTGCAAGATGACTGAGCTTAAATGTTTAGAACCTCCATCTCAACTAAGTACATTCTAAATACTCCTTAACAGCCTCAAAATGCTTTGTTTATTTTAAGTTGCCAGACCAGTAGATACACATTATTCAGAATAAGCAACTTCACTACCAAGAAACAAAACAGGGCTGTCAGGTCAGTGATTCTAGAACTTCTTTTTGTGTTTACACTTTCAATAATTTTCCTTCTGCCCTCTGAAGCCATCGATGGCTTTTAAAAGGATGTCCTCTCAAAACCATGGTGATTTTATAGAAAACAGTAAAGACAAGAGAAACAGCTGCAAAGTATTTACAATGCAGCAGAAAAAAAGCCCAACAATTGCAGATTTTTCCTAAGGAAGCAAAACCATCAAAGAAATGAGAGACAGGAAAGACTGCCAAGTCACCTTATTCATTGTCTGTTTGTGTAAAATTCTTTCCCCCAGGACATACTCCTGTGTTTTACATCTGGTGAAACCTATAAATGTCACGTGGTGATGCTTTAGGACAGCTGACAGGCAGGACAAGATCACTCTCTTCCCTCTTCCTGTATCTCCCACCTCCACATCCAGTAGAGGTCTTGTTCCAAGTGCTTCCTTCAGAAAGTTGCAGAAATTAGTTCTTCTAGAAGGAGGACACCAGGGAGTCCCTTCCTCTACAGTTCAGAAGGTGGACATCTGACCACACACTCTTACCACGCGGCGCCTGCCCTGTGCTCCGCACGGCGCCACCACCGAGTTCACACGTGCTGGACACAGAGGGGAACAGAAGTATTCATCAAGTAAGAAAACACATGTACAGGCAGTCCCTATATTTTAACACTACTTTTTTATCCAGAGATGTATGAAAGCTGACTTTGTTCTCAGAAGTCTGTCAGTCAACATTGAGTCCATTAGTCATATGTTTCAGATACTGTAAGAAACAGAAATTCCTCATCACATAAAAGAAATCGTAATTATGTGGTGAAGGTGCTAGCTAACCTGTAGAAGTAATCATTTTGCAATATGTAAATGTATCAGATCAATACATAAACTGACACAATGTTATATGTCAATTGTATCCCAATGAAGCTGGGAAAAAGTTAAATACTGGATATTAATTTCATTATAATTAACACAATATTATATATTTATTATTAATATTAATATTTATTAATAATATATTATATAATACATATATTATATATAATATATAATAATATATAATATATAATACAATATATAATATATATCATATTATAATAAATAATGTAAATATATAATACATAATATATAATAATATATAATATATAATACTATTAATTACTATTAATATTAATTAATATCCAGTGTTGTATATATAATATATTATATATTATATAATTAATATAAATATAATTAATTTCATTATAACACTGGATATTAATTTCATAGTTAGAAGAATGTAATTTTAGAGTAAAGCTTCAAGGAAAACAGGACTATTACAGAGAATAAAACCAAATTGTATTAGCAGAAAATCATAAACACTCGGAGAAGGCAATGGCAACCCACTCCAGTACTCTTGCCTGGAAAATCCCATGGACGGAGGAGCCTGGTAGGCTGTAGTCCATGGGGTCGTGAAGAGTCGGACATAACTGAGCGACTTCACTTTCACTTTTCACTTTCATGCACTGGAGAAGGAAATGACAACCCACTCCATTGTTCTTGCCTGGAGAATCCCAGGGACGGGGGAGCCTGGGGGGCTGCCATCTATGGGGTCGCACAGAGTCGGACACGACTGAAGCGACTTAGCAGCAACAGCATAAACACTACTCTGTTTACTAAAAATTTTAAGGGATCTAAGGAAAACTAAGGTGAAAGCATCTTATTTGTAAAGGATAAAAGCTTTTGAACTGAGTTTTCTACTTATTTCCCATACAGCCTGGGAAACAATCTGTAAAATATGAGTTGAACCAGATGGCCACGAAAATCTTAGTGTGATTTTTTTTTTTAGCCAAGTGAGTTTAAAAATTTGTTTCCTTTTTAATTTTAAACCAGTAGGATACTCTCTTCTATTTTAATTAATTTAATATATACCTGATTGAATATTACTAACAGTATTAAATTTTAACTGAGTTCTCTAAACTTAACCCTGGTTGTACAGTTTGCAGAAAACAAATTTTAAAATAAGAATATACAATGCTAACTTTTCCCTCCTTTAATAATACCATTTCATATACTAGTCACCAGTTTACAAGTTTACCCATAGAAAGCTGTTGCATTTAAAATGCGAATCCTATGCTCAAGCTTGACCAGGCAACTTGATCCTGAGAGTAACAGCATGGATGGTCTCTCATGACTGCAATGAGTAATAAAGCTTTTATACCAATACATAATTCCTTAAGCTTTCTGAACACTCAGAAATAGATCTGTTTCATTGAGTCTGAAGAGTCCTGCAATTAAATCCACAGTTCCTACAATTCCTCAAAATAGAACCTGCTCTCCTACTATTGTGATGAATAAGAAATTAGGCTGGGTAAGTAAGTGCAGAGAAAACGTGCAGCATTGAAACTGTTTCTTTACTCACCCACCATAATCTCTTGACGAGGAGAGTTAGTGTTGTAGATGGGGACATCCAGAGTCACTGAGGTCTGTGTCTTGGTATGTACTGATTTCTTTAGAAATCACTCTTCATCCTTCACGTAACATTCATTCTCATGTGAGGAAGGTACCTTTTACCTAAGTCAACTCACTTTTAGGTAATGCAACAATTTATAACTAGACTACTATACCTCTCTATGCTATGCTATGCTAAGTTGCGTCAGTCGTGTCCGACTCTGTGCGACCCCATAGACGGCAGCCCACCAGGCTTCTTCGCCCCTGGGATTCTCCAGGCAAGAACACTGGAGTGGGTTGCCATTTCCTTCTCCAACGCATGAAAGTGAAAAGTGAAAGTGAAGTCGCTCAGTCGTGTCCGACTCTTTGCGACCCCATGGACTGCAGCCTACCAGGCTCCTCCGTCCGTGAGATTTTCCAGGCAAGAGTACTGGAGTGGGGTGCCATCGCCTTCTCTCTCTTCCTCTACTAGTCTATTACTAGCAGAATGCGGATTAATCTTTTAGTTTTTTTCAATATTAATTACAATTAAGCTTTAGTCTATAAAGATTGTATCTATTTAATCTATAAAGATTAAATCTATTCATCTTTAAAAATTTAAAGCTTATTTTCCTCAGAAAAATTTTTAAAGAGAGCTGATAATGAGTCATGTTTAATTTTATACTAACTTTTAAATTCCAGTTTTTAATTCTTAAATTAATTTCATTAATTCTGTCTCATTTTTAATCAATACTACTTTTCTGTAATTTTCTCAAAAGGTAACTTATCTTCCTAATTTATACAAATTCTACTAGACTACCAGTTCATAGTAGTTGGATTTTTATATCACTGGTCCTTTGAAAAACCTAAGAGAGGTGCTTAGAACCCTAATAATATGGCAGTGTTTCTTGCTGGATTTCTAGTTACTTAGATTTTTAATACTAAGTTTGATTTACAACTTTACCATCTATAAGATCCGGCAAGATTTCAAATTTGGAAAGCTCACCCTCCATTAATCAGTACGTCTAAACTATTAGGATGAACCACTGAACTTGATGGCTTCATATACCAAAAGTAGTCAGCTATTAGGAAGTTCATGCCATTCAACCTGAAATAAATAGGGACTGGCTTACTGGACTCCATTGTAAGTGGAGACTAAGTGGCATTTTCATTTTAGAAATAAGAGAAATCAGCTGGAATTCCATTCTCTCCCCCAGTGTTCAAAGGCCTCCCACATGCTGGCCCCTGAGTGATCTGAGACAGCTATAGAGGAGACATGAGGGCTGGAGAATAGATGAGTATGTATGTGTGTGTGTGTGTAGGCTTCATGTAGGCAGCACCGCTTTTAATAACAGGATTAATTTACTGCCTGCCACAGTTTCCTTCTTTCAAGAACTCAGTAAAATGAGATTTTTTTTTTGCAAGCTTTCACTGTAGGCTTCAGAATATTCTATATTATTCTTGGCAGCATCCTCCCCGGACTGCTGTGTGCATTAGCATGAAAAGAAGTCGGTTCAGCTGCCGACGTGAAGTCCTGTTTCTTCCACCCTCAGTACATGGTGTTGCCCGACTTGGTCTCTCCTTTAACAACTAATATGACTGAAAAATGATTAAAAAGGACTGTTTTTATGTTGATAAATTTACTTTGACATTCTGCCTGCTTCTTCTTGGGAACACCCTCTTCCCTGACATATATGGAGCCATCGCTATTGCCTTCAAATATTTCTGGTGCCGGAGAAGTAGACACACCTTTTATGGCATGAATTCAGCCCTCGACTATGTCTGGGCTTTATGCTTCTGATACCACAGTAATAAGGAACAGCCACTGACCACAGTGCGAAACACTTGCTCCCAGAACAACGTCCGACACAGTGAGGAACTAGACTCATGCCTCAAAATCAGCTTCTCCACCAGATCTCCTGCTTGGGTCTAACTCGGACTCAGAGACTTTGATTTTGCACTCAGTCCTTTTCTCATCACTCCAAATGCCAGTCTCACTCAAAGTCCACATAACTGAGGATGGGGTGAGCACCACACACTCCTTGTGGTAGACAAACCACAGGACACTCAGGCCCTGCCCCCAGCCTCATCCCATCCCCAGCTGCCTCTGCCTTCTGTTCTCTCTTGGGCACGCATGCTAAGTCCCTTCAGTCATATCCAACTCTTTGGACCCCATGGACTGTAGCCAGCCAGGTTCCTCTGTCCATGGGATTTCCCAGACAAGAAGACTGGAGAGGGTTGCCATTTCCTCCTTGACGGGATCTTCCCGACCCAGGGATCAAACCCACGTCTCCTGCATCTCCTGCATCACAGGCAGAGTCTTTACCTACTGAGCCTCCTGGGAAGCCCCTGCTCTCTCTTACTACCGTTCTTTTCAGCACCCACCACATCCTCTTGCCTCATAAAATTAAGGGAGTTTAAGATCACTGGTGAGATGCTCTATTGGGGAAATTGATCATTCCAGGAACATGTTTAGGTTTATGATACAAGCTTTAATCAGCTCATGACCCTGACATGAGAGAGCGTTTGATTTTTGGTCACTAAATGACCAAGTTTTGGATCTCTTAGATTTCCTAGTATAGATGACCTTTCCTGACCCATGGCTATGCCCTGGATTTGCTAGATGACCCATAATTGTCAGAACTTTCCCCAAAGTCCTCAGAGTGAGACTGTTTGGGCATCCCAGTCTAACTCCACAAAGCAGGTGTGAGTCTTGAGACCACTGAGGCTCAGCTAGATGCTTCCTATCAAGATTCTGTCCAGGCTGAGTTACCTCCACAAATGTCATCACTAGGTCACTGGGGCCATTTCCACAGTGATGGGTGGTTGCAAAACCTTCCACCCTTGGCCTGTGCCCAGGAACAGCTCACACAACAATGCATGTCCTTAGACGTGCCCCCTTCTACCCAACCCACCCCACCCCCATTAGCCATTCACCAAATACACACCACCAGGCTCTTGGCCACATCAGAATACAGACTCCCTCCTGTTCACTACTCTATTTCCAGTTTCTATTCCCATTTCTAAACATAGTAAGCAGTCAGTAAATATTTACTGTAAGAGTAAATAGATCCCTGCCTCTTTCTTTGCAAACCTGTAATGCCCTCTGAATAACCGTGGGTCCCAAATTCCGAAGCATATTTCAAACTCGCCCAAACATCTGTCTCCTCCCAGATAATGCCCCCGTCATCCAATAAAATGTAATCTCCCCTGAATAAAAAAGCACACCTTTCTAGCAATAAGGAGACAATTCAGTAAGACTGCCACACTGGGAACTCTGCACTACAAAGAATGGTTGTTGCTCATAGGAGTTAACACTAAAAGATGTGCACAAAACGAGGGGTCAAAACCTGGCTTAGACAACTGTGTACAACATGACAGGCCTATGAGGTTGATATTAATATTTTTAAGGTCTCCCATTTTCAAGAAACTAAGGTTCATAAAGGATATGCAGCTTGCCCAAGGTCAAGGTGAACTGGGATTTAATCCCAGTCAGGCTGAGTCTTACCTCCTCCACTCCCCAGCCCTCTATATACACAGAAAACATCTGGAAGAACATCAAACCATTAACCTCTGGGAGAAAGGGTTGAAAGAGGGAGAATAGTTACCTTTTAAATAATAACATTAATTTTTCTCATAACAGGTATCTGTACACTTTGCATTATAAAATCAAACTGCATGCATGCTAAGTCGCTTCAGTCATGTCCAACTCTTTGTGACCCCATTAACCATAGCTGCCAAGCTCCTCTATCCATAGGATTCTCCAGGCAAGAATACCGGAATGGGTTTCCATGCCCTCCTGCTGGGGATCTTTCCAACCCAGGGATTAAACCTGGGTATCTTACATCTCCTGCATTGGCAGGCGGGTTCTTTAACTAAATATAAGGAAATGAAATTGCTTGTGTTTCTGAATATCCATCACATTTATGACCTGGCTTCATGTGACCTTGAAGTATTTCACCCTGTAAACTCATCACCCTTTTGAATGGACTGTAAGCCCCTTAAGAGCAGGACTGTGTGTCAGCTGTGACTTTGGGAGCCCAGCAGAGTACCTCTCACATGACAATCATGTGACAATGGTGCAGGATGAATGAAGGAATGAAAGGCTGGACTTCTCTTACGCTTGGAGACAGAGATATCTGAGAAAAGCTGTCGTGTCTGACAAGTGGTGTAAATGTTCAATGGCTTTCACCAAACAGATGACTGTGCAATGCTCAGTCTGGCTCACATAATGACATGGCTACAAAGAAGAATATTCAAAAGGGATGAGACAAAGAGATCTGTTGGAAAAACAGTATCTGGGTAATAATTTCCACTTAGGCATCCAAGAAGAGGCAAGAAACAAGAGAGCTTCTTGAATCATGAATCTTTTCTGTCATGATGAAGTTACACTCTAGGGAGCTTCTCTTGGAAGAAAAAAGTATATGAAGTTAAAGTCCAATTCTTAACCATTTCCTTCTTACAGATGGATTTAATGCAAATTCTACATCACCGCAAGAGGTTCTATAAGGCTTTGGTCAGTTTTGGGGGATGGAAAGACATTTATTAACCATACATACCACACAAAGAAAGTGGGGAAATGTGCTTTCAGTGTCCATCTTTAAACATTGACTCTCACAACCTGACCCCTATTTGGTGGCAACTAAGAGGAAGTCAAAATGTGAACCCGAATAGACATGCATTGGACAAATCCACCAACATCTAAGCCTCAACTTCCCATCTCATGGCTTCCTTGGTGGATCAGTGGTAAAGAATCAGCCTGCCAATGCAGGAGATGCATGTTTGATCCCTGGGTCAGGAAGATCCCCTGGAGGAGGAAATGGCTACCCACTCCAGTACTCTTGCCTGGGGAATTCCATGGACAGAGGAGCCTGGTGGGCTACAGTCCATGGGGTAACAAGCAGTCGGATAAAACTGAGCAACAACTTCCTGTCCCATAGAAAGATATATGCCAGGAATAATCTTTTAAAGCTACTAGAGGCCAGTTGAATCAGCAGTACTTAAATCTAGGTAGGATGAGTTGAAAGGATTTTGCAGACCTCCTAAGCTGTCCAGGGGCCACTTCTCTTCTGGACATGACTCCTAGGTGGGTTTTGCACTAACCGGGCATGATCTAGGGGCAAAGTTCGACTTCCACTTGGGGTTGGAGACAAATGGCTGGGAGCAAAAGGCTTCCAGTTGACTTCTTTAAATCAAATTCACCCTCAGGACCTCCAGCATTTTATTCCATTTCTTCTTCAGTTAAAAATGGAGATTGCGTTCAGTCATGTCCAACTCTCTGCAACCCCATGGACTGTAGGCCACCAGGCTCCTCTGTCCATGGGATTACCTAGCAAGAATACTGGAGTGAGTTACCATTCCCTACTCCAGAGGATCTTCCCGATCCAAAGATAAAACTTGCATCTCCTGCATTAGCAAACAGATTCTTTATCTCTAGTTCCACCTGGGAAGCCCCTAAATGGGGATGAACCTCTCAAAATCAAACTTCAACTATCTGGCGTAAATCACACCATGGCCCACAACCAAATAACATCCACCTCCCTCATTAGTAAGGATTAAAGTTTCACGTGAACAGGTAACCAGGAGCCAAAGGAAGGGGGATGGAGACCACAGGTGCTGATCACCTTCTACAGAAAAGGGCACCATGCAGAGGTGATTCTGCATTTCTAAGCTGATCCACCCTCCATTGGCACAAATGAATCCTAAAGAGTAAATAACTCTTTTTACCCTCCACGCAGATAAAGAACTAAAGTTTGTTGTTGTATTTTTTTAGCTTCAGCTGGAACCTGTTAATTTTTGAAGCAGACTGACCAGAAGTACAACCTGGAAAGGAAAGCAATCTCCAGCCTTCTTCTTCTTACTCTTTTTCTTTCAAAACACATCCTGGAGCCCCCAAAACGCATCTTCTGGAAGCCTCCTCCAGACAACAATAATTGGGCCATTTCATAGGAAAAAGCACTATTTGGCCCCAGCAAATAACATCAAACACAAGCCAGGATGCAGGAATGTAGAAACACAGTGGATTGAACCAATCTGTAGCTTGTTGGGAATCAGAGGTGTCAGTGTCTGTCAAGAGTCACCTTAAAAGTCGTCACTGCCTCTGTTCTGTAGCCTCCACGGAGGCTCCAGGTAATCCCGGGTGACCTCACCTCCAGGTGAGCCCAGAACCTGCTCCACCTGCCAGACCACACCATTCACAGCCTGAGGGTCCAACCCACAATGTGTTAAAAAAAAAAAATTTTTTTTTAAACAGACTTGAATTGGAATGCTTACTGCCACACAAAAATCCTGCTTTGGGAAGGAAAGAAGGAAGGAAGGAAGAGGGGAGGGGAGAAGGGAAGGTGAACCTCCTACAGTGAAAACCCTGGTGGTGAGGGTGGTGATCTGAAACCTGTAAGCCACTCAGGACAGAGACTATAAACCATCCCCCTGCATCCCCAGCACCCAGGACGATGTCCTGACACAGAGTGAGAGATGGATAAACACTTGTTCACTGAACTGAATTAATGTGACATACAAGAAATAATATTTATTATGATATACACAGGTTCCTGAAAATTGATATGTCAAAAAGGAGAAATATTATAAAAGTTGATGTGAAGATAACCTTTAAAAACTTCACCTTGCTTATTCTAGCAATAAGAAAATTCAATGTGGAAGTCTTAATAACAGATTAGTGAGACTGGTAAGTGGAAAAAAGAAATAGGAGGACAAGGAAGTTATTATAAATAATCAAACAACAAGACCAATTTGCAAATTTGCCAGTAACTATTCTGAAGGAAGTAACTGATATGAAAACACTATTAAGTGGTGAGAATGGAGGCCTGTTCCTCTAACCAAACTGTGTTGCAATTTTTAAAATGAGGCAAATAAATAATTCAAAGTCTTTTTAATGGGAAAAGGTAAAGGAGCTGAAAATGTCATATTTAAGAGAAATAGGATTTTAATTCAAAACTACACACCAGTCCTCAAAGTATTTATATGGGATGGCATAAGTCTTGTATGTTCTGGATAGAAATGAGTGGCCAGTCCTGCTGTGGCTTGTCGGGAACTTGCCCATGTCCTGCTCAGGGTCACCTTCAGCCCTGATCGCTGGCAGAGCCCAGGTGACTACAGCTCCCGGCCAATCTGCTTGCTTGGCAGTATCCTCTCCCAAGCAATACACTTGGTCTTTGTTCCGTTGATTCTAAACATATTTTTCTGACTCTAGACAATGGAGGTGTCTCTTTTCTCTGCAAATTAATAAGTGCACGGAGCTGGTGCTGGAGGAGTCTATAAGCTCAACAGATGTAGAGAAGAGGCCAGGTGGACACCCTGGTGCCTCCTGCAATGGATGAGGCTGCTGGTCCCTGCTCTGGGCCTCTCTGAATCCCCTAATCACTCCATACTTCCTCCCTTCCCCCAAAGCCCTTCATCAAGAGCACCTAACCCCCCACAGCAGGTCTTCAGCTCCTGTCCATCCCCGTAGGATGTTCATTTTCCTCCAATGCTGGACACAGGTGTGGCAATAAGAGGGTTCTGAGGGCCATGGGGATCACATGCCCTGCTGTTCCTGCCCTTCCACCCACCACTTCTGCCCACACTCAGAGTCCAGGTGCAACCACCTGCCGGCAGACCCTCCCACTGCTGCTTCTTTCCCTATTCTCTCACCACCTTTGTACCAAAACCCACGGTGTCCTGCGTTTCCATATTGACTGGCTCAAGTGCCATCCTCAGGAAGCCATCTCCTGAGCGTCTGATGGTGAAGGGGGTCACCTCCTGGGCTGTGCTCCCAGGGGGCCTGTGCAGACCTCTGCGTGCACCCACTATGTCTGGATGGTTCGGTCACAGGTCACCCTCCCCCCAACAACATTTTAAGTTCCCAGAGGCATCAGCTCCATCCTAGGTCTTCCTGTATCTTCAGGAGCCCAACAGAGAAGGTCCTGAGATGAACACACAAGACCAGAATTCCCAGTGAGTCTGAATGAGGTGGAACTCCCATTCTGATACATCTCTGACAGCAGCCTGACCAAGGAAACCTAGATGGAATGAAGTATGTCAACATGCCCTTACATGAGAAGTCCACAGAATTTTCCATGGCTGTCTACACTAATCAGCATGCCCTCATCTCTATGTGGCAGAAACAAAGAATGTTCACAGAGAGCCCTTAGATGTCTACTTTCCTAGTTCTTTGAGCCCAAGCATAATCCATTTAGCAGTCGTCTTCCTCATCACAGGTGCCATCTCTCAGCCACCAATAAAGACTTTGTCAACCAAGGTCCCAATAGAACACAGGAGGCACAGTCAAATCGGGTGATGAAGGACTATATTCAGGGCTACAGTTTGGGTTCAAAACAGGTACAAAGGACAGCAGAGCAGCAGGGGGTGATCAACAGGAGACAGAAACCTGCAGCCAACTTCTGTCCCACCCACACTTCCCATCTCTTGCCAGCACCTCTCCATGGCCACCCAACCCAGGAGAACAAGGGCAGAAAAGCACCCTAATGCAGTCCATGCAGACCAGCGAGGGCAGAGCTAAGGATGGCCCATGGGAGAGGTAGAGCAGGAAGGTGGCCTCGATGCCCAGACACTGCTGATCTGTGCCCCAGCTCAGCTCAGCAGCCAGGACTCATCCTCCTATTGATTCCCCATCTCGGAACCTCTGTCTCGGGGCCCTTTTCCTGGAACAGACAATAGCAGTCCCCTCTGACCTCTGATAAGCTGGCTGCCAAGTCAAGCCTACAGACTAAATGGCCAAGAGACAAAGGAGAGGGAGGGAGAAACACAAACAGCCCCTTAAAATCAAAATGAAAACTAAGTATTTATATTTGGCTTTAAGCTTAAAAAAAAATGGAAGTGAGTGTGAGGCCCCCTCCATGCAGGACACACCGATCCCAAACAGTCTAAGGGCTTCACAGTATCCACTAACTGCACTGATGAAATGCTGTGGAAACCTATTCTAGACCTGAAGGGGTGGGGTAGTCGGGGAGAGGGCAAGGGCAAGGGAAGTCAATTACTTCCGGGCAAACTGCCCAATAAGCTTCAAGTATAAATACAAGCAAAAATAGATGCACAAGCATTTTATCTTTCCAATCAGACTTTCCCAACCACACGTCCTGCTTTCTCTGAGAGGCTGCATGAGGCACAGTCGTCTCTCAAACAGGCCCACATGTTTGCACAGGAAGATCCATTTGTTAAGAAAGCCACAAAAAAAATGGTATAGATATATTTGCTTCACAAAGCAAAGATGGAGACACAGATGTAGAGAACAAACCTATGGGCATTAAGGGTGGGATGAATTGGGAACTTGGGATTGACACATATACACTATTGATGGTGGTTTAGTCCCTAAGTCCTGTCTGACTCTTGCGACCCCATGGACTGTAGTCCGGCAGGCTTCTCTGTCCATAGGCTTTCCCAGGCAAGAATACTGGAGTGGGTTGCCATTTCCTTCTCCAGTTCACTACTGATACTATGTATAAAATAGGTAATCAGTGAGAACCTACTGTACAGCTCAGTGAACTCAACTCAGTGCTCTGTGGTGACCTGAATGGCAAGGAAATTCAAAAAAAGAGGGGATATGCCCATACATATATAGCTGATTCACTTTGCTGTACAGCAGAAACTAACCCAACATTGTAAAGCCAATCTACTCCACCAGTAAAAATTAATTTATAAAAAAGAAAGCCACAAGCATACAGCTTCAGGGATCCCTGTGTTAGTACACATGAAATGTTACCCCTCTAGTATCTGCTTAAAATAAAACAAGAAACATCCCCTAATAAATGTGTAGGTGCAGCAGAGACAAATTACTAGAATGGCAGACTTTGAGCCCTGGCATTAATAGGGGGTGTTATATTGAAAATGTATTTATTCCAAGGCAAGATGATCTAACAACTCATCTGAAGAGACCTTTTCTGGCTATGTGGTCCCACCGACAGCATAGAGAGGAGATGGGTGCCTATTTCGGGGTAACAGGGAGGTTAACTGAGATGGGAGCATGCCCAGAAGGGGCTGGCCCATCGTAAGCACGACAAAAGGGTCTGCTCTTGTTAATAAATCAGTTGTTGTTGGAAATCTCCTGGCAGCCACAGCTCAAGAGCACAAAGTTCCCTGGTCAGAGTCATTCCTCAGACTCACAGATGCCCTTCTTCCACTGTAAAAGCCCCTGAAGCTGGCCTGTCCGGTCACAGTGCAGTTAGGGCGAGATCAGTGGGTTTGCATGCACTTTAGTGAAACACAGCCAGGTGTCCAATACAGGACTCTCTGGAGTGGGTAGTATGTGTACTGCTAGACACGGGGTCAGTTTCACTCAGACCCGCAGCTGAAAGTCAGCTTTCAGAAGGAGGTTACAGGAAGATATTGGAGATGGAGAGTCACAGAGGACATTAAAAACACATCGTCTCAAGTACTCTAGCAACAAAAGCAGAGAATTGGAAATAACAGTAAGAAATCGTTTTAAATATGCTTTAAAGTCCATATTGTGGAATACTGTTCATCCACTTGAAGTCATGCTGATGACAAATTTTTACCAAGAGATTGTTAAATAAGTATAGCAAATTACAAACCACGCCTAAGCATCTGCTTTGATTTTCTGAGATGTCACATGAAGTGATAAGAGCTAGGGTAAGGAAACATAAAGAGAGTAGGGATAGTCATCGCTCAGGAATGCAATTACAATTGATTTGTATTCTGTATTTACAGATTTCAGTCTCTTTTTATATTTTCTGGAATGGACATGGGTTATTTTTGTAGACAGGAAAATAAGTTATTAAAGTTGTTTTTAATTCTCATGAAAAAAACCAAGACATATTTCTTTCCATAACCAAGAATCAACTTCACTGGACAGGGCAATCTGGATTCAACTCTGAATCTTGAAGAAATATGAACAAAAAGGGTTTTGTAAAACCAGGAAACAGAGTCAAAGATGAGTTCAGTCGGGGCCCATCAGTAACGGAGCCTGTGTCATTAGGGTCAGAACTAAGAAAATGACGGGGCCTGGGCCCCCCACCTGCCATTCCCAGCCTTGGACCCACACACCCATCCTCTGCGGAAGGAGCAGGTCTCACGTTTTCTCTTGCCTTTCGCTGTCGAAACCTGTTCTCAGAAAAATTGATTTCATACGTGTCCATGGTGTTCTTTAAAACCCCAGCATTCTCACAGACTCTAAGGTTGACAAGCCTTAGAGCCTTGAACAGTGACAGTATTTGGTGTCAGGGCCCTTCGTGTCCAGATTTTCAAATCAGAGATGATTTCTGGAAACATTCTAACTTCAGCAGCTTTGCTTCCCCTTGATACACGGGGGAAAAGTAGCCTGGAGGAAACTGTCTTTCTCCCTGGTCTAGAAGGTGACTTGCCAGCTCCTGAATAACATGAATGGAGAGGCGGGGACCATTTGGGGCAATGGCCCAACACCCACAAGGTTGGTTCCCAGTCAACAGGCTTTGTGACTGACAGCTGATAGAAGAGGAAGATCCTAAAACAGGTGTAAAAATCACTTCACCTTCATGGACACAATTTAAGGAGCAAACAATAAATGATCATGGTTTAATTATTTTTTTAATCTTTTTGAGACTCCACTTAAGCTTATCAAGATGACAGTAGGCTGGTTCTGATGTTATCAGATGACAGTCAAATAAATCTGGGGCACCAGCTAGTGTATAGTGTGTTAGTCACTCAGTCCTGTCCAACTCTTAGCGACCTCATAGACAGCAGCGCACCAGGCTCCGCTGTCCATGGAATTCTCCAGGCAAGAATACTGGAGTGGGTTGCCATTCCCTTCTCTAGGGGATCTTCCCAAGGATCCCACCCAGGAATCAAACCTGGGTCTCCAACATTGCAGGTAGATTCCTTACTGTCTGAGCCACTAGGGAAGCCCAAGGCACCAGATGTGAAATTAGCTCAGTCATGTCCAACTCTTTGCAACCTCATGGACTATACAGTCCATGGAATTCTCCAGGCCAGAATACTGCAGTGGGTAGCTATTCCCTTCTCCAGGGGATTTTCCCAACCCAGGGATCAAACCAGGGTATCCTGCATTGCAGGTGGACTCTTTACTAACTGAGCTATCAGGGAAGCCAGGTATCAGGGCACCAGATATTCTTGCACAATATTCTCCCTTTTCAAATGCTGGGCAGATGCCCCCAAGATGACTTCCTCTTTCATATCAAATCTCTCCCCTCCACATCTTAAACTACCTTAAACGAAACTTTAAAAGGTTTACATCTTCAGCACTATAGTGGGCTAAATAAAACACTTCTCTGACTGTAAGTATCCTGAAGGTAAATAATACATCTTTTTTTGGTCAAACCCATACACTTAGCCCCTGGCACAGAACCCAGTGCACCACAAATACTCAATAAATGGGTATCAAGTGACAGAATGTTGCATGTACAGCAGTATAAGTCTAGTGAATTCTGTGATTCCAAATTGATGACTTTCCACTATTTTCAGCAGCCTCAGTGAGTAAGGGGCATCCCTGGTGGCTCAGATGGTAAAGAATCTGCCTGCAATGAGGAAGATGTGTGTTCGATCCCTGGGTTGTGAAGATCCCCTGGAGAAGGACATGGCAAACTACTCCAGTATTCTTGCCTGGAAAATCCCATGAATAGAGGAGCCTGGTGGGCTACAGTCCATGGGGTCGCAAAAGAATCGGACACGACTGAGTGATTTTCACTCACTCAGTGAGCAAAGCAACTTCCTTCTCTTAAAGACCTAGTGGCAAAATGCAAGAGCCTCATACAGTGGCAGGAGCCAGGAGGTGACAGTACCATCCCAGCAGCACTCCAAAATCAGGTGACTTCCACAGGTGACTTCCCAGAAGCCCTGCCCATCACCGTCTGAAAACAGATGCCACCACCCACCGTCCATGGGCACCCCAATGTTCCTCCCAAACTCCAGCTGTATTTTTGCTTTTAATAAAATGAAGACATTCCTTCTCAATTTTTCAGGACAAATTTTAAACAGGAAAGAGAAATAGGAGCTAGATGAGGACCAATCATTCTCTATAAATTATAGAATATCTGTAAATACTGCCTGGAATCATTGTCCAGTTCTCATAAATGCATCTCTCCTTTGTAAACATTCGTCTGCAAATTTAGAAGCACTTAATAAAACGTCACATGAAGCACCACAGGGCTGGCTTGACAGGGAGCCATCTCAGGAGCCCCGTCAGCTCTTCCTAGGAACCTGAGAATCACCCACCAGACAGGGATCCGAGGCCCATCAGTGAACTGGTGCACGTTCAGGGGTAGAGACTAGGATTCTGTGGTCCTCACCCACCATTCTTGCTCAGCCTTCCACGAAGAAGACTTCCAGTTCATGCCGGGGGCATGTTTGTCCCCTCTGATGGAGCATCTCTCTGTGGTCACATTGAAATGGCTACACAGCGGAGACTTGCAGAGGAAGAGCCACAGTCCACTTCCACGTGTGGCTCACAGTGAAAGGATGAACCTACTGAGCCCCAGCAGTCTAGACACTGGCCTCCTTCCCTTTCTCCTGGGGCCCAACGAGAAAGAAGTAATATTCCCCTTCCTTGCCAAATGGGAGATCCAAGCTACTTACAGAGAGAATGCCCTGGCTCTGTGCTCTGGAATCACTGGTGTTTGAACTACATGGTTTTCATTTTAAAAGTGAGGAAATTGATACCCAGTGGGGCCAAGACACTTGCCCCAGATCGGAGCTAAATTAGAAACTAGAACCCAGGTCAGATCACTCGGCCCCTCCTGACTATCCCACACCCCAGCTTCCCCTGCCATTTCTAAAATTAACTCAATATGTGGTCTAATATATTTCTGAACAATATGGAAAACATAACAAACTCATAAAATGCTGGTGAAAATTATTTCATTCATACCAAGTGAGAATCAAATGGCAGTGGGAAAGAAATGGGCATATCCTGCCTTGTGGTTAATAAAAGCTAATAACCTCGATGTGAACTCCTGCTCACAGGATTCCTGGATCCCAAGTTAGGACATCAACCAGTTTGGAAGATTTGGTCCAAACAGCCCTGAAATCCCCTCGCTGCAGATCAGAGCGAGATAGGATGAACTGGCCTCCTTTTCCTGCACTGACTTCCCCACGACTTCCAAAAATAATACTCTGGCCCAGCTGTTCAGTAAGGCCCTCAGTTTATTTGTAGTGAGTTGGAATAGGAGACCATAAATTAAACTCATATGCCGTGAGGGAGAAATGTCAATCCTTCCAAACCCAACACTGAAAAGCCTTTCTTGTTTTTGAGTGGAATGAAAGAACATCAGGCAATGAAGCTTTGACCCGACACTCCCCCAAGTCTGAAGATGAAGGGCCAGAAGAATAGACTTGTCCTAAGCCAGCAAGCCAGCTCAGTCCCTTGTTTTAATCCCCAGGTACCTGAAGACATACAGAAATTTAAACAAGGGCAAAGCACAGACGTCTTCTGACCTAGGAATATTCATCTGCCAGGAAACAGGATTCCCAAACATCTAATAACACAATCATCTTTCTGAATGGTAAACAGAGGTGGTCACACTGTAAGAACAGACTTAACATATTTACATGAAAATGAATGACTGTGTTGTTGCCATAGTTACTATGACACCACCACCCCCCACCGCATTCAACAATCTTACACACACATCTAGTTATCTTGCTAGGATTTCTGCAGGTCATCTTTTTAGAAGATAAAGTGGGCATATTTTGAATTTCAATAGTTAATACCACATGTGTGCTGCATGCTAACACTCTTTACAACGCTATGGACTGTAGCCAGCCAGGCTCTTCTGCCCATGGGATTTCCCAGGCAAGAATACTGGAGTGGGTTGCCATACCTCCTCCAGGGGATCTTCCCTACCCAGGGTTTGAACCCAGGTCTCCTGCATTGCAGGCATATTTTTTACTGTTTGAGCCACCAGGACAACCCAGTTAATACCATACTTTCCTCAAGAAAAAAAAAGGGAAAGCACATGCTCCATCTAGGAATTCCTTGTTAAATGCACTCTCAACACTTCCAAATTTGTCTGTTGTCTTTGCCATTTATGTTTCAACAGGGGAGGTGTGGGATCTTCTTATCATTTTCATTACATTTTTATCATGAATGGGTTTGACTTTATTTTTGTATGCTTATTGGTAACTTGCACTTCTTTTTTGTAAGTTATTGATAAATATTTTCTATTTTTCTTGGAGGCTCTCTCTCTTTTATTGCAGCCAAATTATCACATCCTCTAACAAACCATGGAGAGCAAACCTTTGTTCATTATATACATTATAAATGTTTTCTCCCCAGAGATCTTTGGCCTTTATATAGCTTTGTGAAATTTTTCATCATAAAAAATCCTTTAATTATCATTTTATATTAAGAAAATTAAGAGCACTTCTAAGTGGATCAATATAAAACTTTTAATTGTTGGTGTTGTTCAGTCACTAAGTCGCGTCCGACTCTTTGAGACCCCATGGACTGCAGCATGCCAGTTTCCTTTGTCCTCCACTAAGTCCCACAGTTTGCTCAAACTCATATCCATCCAGTCAATGATGCTATCCAACCATCTCATCCTCTGTCACCCCCTTCTCCTCCTGCCCTCAATCTTTCCCAGCATCAGAGTCTTTCCCAATAAGTCGGCTCTTCACATCAGGTGGCCAAAGCATTGGAGCTTCAACTTTAGCATCAGTCCTTCCAATGAATATTCACAGCTGATTTCCTTTTAGGATTGACTGGTTTGATCTCCTTGCTGTCCAAGGGACGCTCAAGAGTCTTCTCCTAGACATAGATAACATGGGAAATTGAAGCCCCAGTACCTGGACCATTTTTCCTCACTGATCTGAACAGGAAATTGCATCCTGCTCAGCAGAGAAGATTAAAGGTTTGGACTAGGAGGAGAGTTTCCATAATTATTCAAAAAGAATGAGGTTTTTAATTGAATACACCCAACGCCCTAAGTCCACAATCATTTGATTGTTTTGTTGAAAAGAAAAGCCTAAGTAAACCAAACATGCATGCTGGATTTGTGACTTGGAGTCACAGAACTGCTATGAATTCAATCACTCTGTCACAGAAAATGTTGGGTCCCCCATGCTGTCACCTTTCCTTCTGTGAGAGGAGGCTCTCAGGATCTGTCTTGGAGGACCCTCAGAAAGAAAATTCTAGAATATAGGCAGACAAGCTCATTGGTGAGTATAAGCTGCCAAAATCACAGGAAACAGACTTCAGGATACCTGGCATGCATCATACAAGTTCTTTCAGCTTTTCAAAGCACTAGATAAGTATACATGAAGTTTAGTAACTTATCTATTGCCATGGATCTGAGACCCTAACCCCCAGCTTCACTTTCCACCTCTTCCTGAACCCCTTCCACACACCAGACTCCCCTAGGAAGAGGGAACTTTGGATCATCCGAGGTAACATTTCATCTCGGAAGAAGTTTAAACGGTAAAGTTCCTCCTTTTACTGAACCAAAATTCTTTGGCCCTCTTCCAACCACCTGCTCCTAACTCTTTCTCATGTTCGTGTCTCCAAAAGCAACATCCGTGGTATCTTGGTTATGGAGCCTTCAGAAGTCTGGAGACAATGCTCACTGTCTTCCCCATGGCAGGCTCTCTCTCCTTCCCCAGACAGCTCCTGACCTGCCAAGCCCCCAGAGATATTCCTTTCATGGGAACCATGAGTCTGAAGTCTATTAGCACAGAAATGCCACTTGCCAGCATTTGGAAAAACAGCCTGACTAAGAATGACACCCGTACAGTCGAGAGTGGGGTCAGGGAACAGAAAAAGACATGACATTTGGACCCCAGGGCTTGCCATGATTGAGGAAGTGTCAATAAATCACCCACTGTCTTTAATCAAGATTTTGTTTTGTTTCCAGAACTTGCAACCAAAAAATAAAGCCCTGAGCCAACACACTACAAATCAAAATAGACTCATATCCCCTGATGGAGAGTCAGTGTCTGGGGAGAAGGAAGCCGGAGATCAGAGTTCCTCCTCGAGCCAGTGGACCAGACAGACACCAAGCTCTTTAAACTGATAAGACAATGCCCCATTTGTAAAATGCTTCCAGGGACAGATAACAAAGTTCGACTTAGCGGTTCGTTCCAGCTCTTAGAAACTTCATGGTCACACACTCTCACACTTCAGCCACCACTTGGCAAATCTCTCCAGCCCGGTTTATCTGTCTCCTCAGCTTCTGAGAAGCCGAGGAAGCCCTAGGGGTGAGGTTTGAACAAAATGGACATGACCATCTGCACAGGGCTCAGGTCTCCCCCGCAGGATCCCACAGAACTCAGAAGGCAGCCTGCCCGAGCTGGGGGATGGTTCACTGAAGGCCAGTGCTTCCTGAGGTTTGACTGTAAAGCCCCTTAACTGCATAAAAACCGTCTTATAAGATATGACCAAAATTATGCTGGACAACAAGGAGCAACGCATTTAGACTGATCCTCCCTCCAGCCGAGACTCGGGGCCTAATGGACCACACGTGGTCCCACACCACAGACCCATGGGGCCCTTCTCAAAAGCAGCAAGAGCCGGGTTATGTGAAAAGTTCAGGCCTCATTTTTCAGCACAAGGATGAAAAGTCAGCCATGAATACACTTCTAAAATGCCTTTTGATCATCCTGCCTACGCATCTCTGAAAAATGCTGCTTTAGGCCAAAACTCACATGGCACTGTGTTTACCCGCAGGCCATCCTCTGACTGCTCAGCCTCCCCAGCTCTCCCTCTGCAGCCAGTGCACAGACAGGGAACCACAGAGGACAGGGGACAGGAAGGGCTCAAACGTCATGAGGCTTGGGTCCTCCCCAGCATAGCCTGTGGGTCCCCTGTTTCTCTGAGTCTCCCTGGGGTTTGCACAGAGCCATTCTGATCATCAGGTTCAGACTTGGACATCAAGGCCATGCTGTGTTTATTCATTTTGGCTCCTGACCCAGCGCCTGGCAGAATGCAGGCACCAAAAGTTGCTGATGGAGCTAATTCACGGCACCCTGGAAACACACTTTGGGTGGCAATGAGCTTCACCTGAGCCTGTGCTTCCGGACCACAGCCTTCATGAAGGAAGGCCCCCACCCGACCCCCCAGAGAGCACTGAGCCCTGCTCACCCTCTGGATTCAGGGTGTCAGAAACAGATCGAGGTCGCACATGCCATCAAAATTTCATCCTTTCACAATACATATGGTATACCTATCATGGCAGAATATCTGTATACAGGAAACCTCCCTGTATTTGCTTCATTTGAACTATTCAATCTAAACCAATCCACAGGTGTGCAATGAAAAATTTAAATACTTAGTTATTTTTCCCAACAATGCATAAAATAACCTCTGGTGGTAGGATGTCTGCTATTAACATCTTTGCTCACTTCCTGGAAGGACGGTTTAATAACCAACTGCTACGGCGCCAGGGATAAAAGTCACATTTAAATACATGTACAAATAGATGTCAAAACTAATGTTATTAAAATAGCAATATCATCAAAATAAAAGAAAGAAGAAAGTCTCCCCATTTCCTCTTCCAGAAAAAGCCCAGGTCACAAAAGCCTTCTCCGCTGTCACCCAGTGAGATTCAGGGTCCCCTTGTTTACCTTCACAAGCATGCTCCACCTTCCCGTTCTTTGTGGGAAGGTGAACTGATTGTCCCCAGTGACCGATCAAGATGAAATACCCACTGACACGACTTAACCAAACTGTAGTCAGACACTGCCCCCCATGGGGCCCAGGACCTGACACTGGGAGTGGGACAGTCCTCCCTACGGGGCTGCAGAGAGCAGACTGCCCTCAGGGAAAGCCACTGGGCTGTCCTGTTAAGCCCTGCACCCTCGTTACTGTTTACCCCTCCCCCCACCCCATGAAAGTGAAGCCCTTTCTTCCCAACCTCTGAGATGCTGGCGGGTCTTGCAGCCAGAGCATCCATCCTTCTCCCATGGTCCTTGGGATAAAGTCTCTCCTTGCTGAAATCCAAACTGGGTTTTGTATTTCACTAAGGAAACTACTCAAATATTAGCCAACAGGTTAGCTCCTTAGGTGCAGTCTGTGGTGGGGCAGGTCCTCCCCGCCACCCACTCCCTCCCGAGGCCCAAGGTGGACAGAACACAGGAGGTGTCTGGGTGCTGTCCTGCCATCCTTGCTGTTCCCTACCGCTAGGCCCTCAGACAGAATTTCTCAGCCTCGTCCTCTTTCAGTATGTATCACACCACTCCCGGGGCTCTTGTGAAGTATTTGTGTGGTTCAACAACTCCAGCAAAGCCAAGTCCTTGACAATCTTGTGCAGGTACTGTGGAGTCGGCTACGTTCATGTCAGAGATGTGCTGAGTAACCAGACACCATCCAGGTTGATAGTTCAGTTCAGTCGCTCAGTCGTGTCTGACTCTTTGAGACCCCATGAATTGCAGCATGCCAGGCCTCCCTGTCCATCACCAACTCCCGGAGTTTACCCAAACCCATGTCCATCGAGTCAGTGATGCCATCCAACCATCTCATCCTCCGTCGTCCCCTTCTCCTCCTGCCTCCAATCCTTCCCAGCATTAGGGTCTTTTGATAAGCTTCTTCCAAAAGCGTGGAAGCAGTCATCACACATGTCTGGTTGCATCACAGCTTTAAAATACCACCTGAAGATGTCTGGGTTGAAGCAGATTCTATCACTAACATGATGCTCCCCACCCACACAAAGTCTAAACCCCTCCACCTGCACTCGAGGTCCTCAAACCTCCTCTCAATCTACTTTCCAAGTTCATAGGCAACCCTAGTTGTGTTACTACAGTTACCCAGAGTCATGTGCCAAGGATCCTCCTAAAGCTACCAGAGAACACGCGATCTTATGAGGGATCACTCAAGCCACAGACACTTAAGTCCAAGGCCAGAAGCCCTTGTGAGAAACACGGAAACATGGTTCAGCATCCCTCAGAATGCCACCTGTTCCTAAATGACCTCTTCTCTCTCTGCGCAGCTCACAGCCACAGATCCTCAAAGAGGGGACAGCTTCAGATCAGGCTGTCTCCAGCCCATCCCTTCAGAAGCATCTCCCCAGCCCCTGCTCTGCTCTGGGCACCTCTGTCTCATTCTGTTGCCAGCCTGTGGACCACTAGGGACTGAATCATGATTTCAGTCCTCAGGGCCAAGGAATTGGTTTCATTCAGAAGGAACAGGCAGAAAACAAACCCCAGAGGGTCTTTCCAAGAAGTAACCACAGGGTCAACTCCAGGATGAAGGTCCCTGGGCTTGCTTTCCTTTTCACCCTGAACCCTGTCCAGACGCCAAGGGAAGCAAGTTTCCATCTCTGATTCCTCCAGTCCCAGGGCTCCTCCCTTGACCTTCAGGTACAGAGCTCCCCAGCTTACCCGATCTTGTCTTTTTATTGTTTGTTTAGATGCACCTTGCCTTCCTCCCAAAAGGATGCAAAGGAGCCTCTATATGCACATTTGCAACATTAGAAACAAGAAAGGCTAGAAATCAAAAAGAAGATGCTGCAAGGTCCAATGTACATAAAGCATTATGCAAAGGGGAGGCTGTTGAGAAAAAAAAACACACATCAAGACAGAAATATGTTGTGCTGCTGAAGCCATCTGTAATTGGAAAAACATGCTATAGCAACACTCTGGAAAGAAAAAGGCATTTTAGTAAATCTGCAGTTACCCACCCACACAATATGAAATGCTATCAAGTTATGACTTCATGTGTTGAATGAAAGCTCAGTTTCTGATTAAAGCACTTAATTATTCTTCATAAATTCCAAGAGAAAAAAATGAAATGACTAAATGGCCTACTGATATTGAAAAAACTAAGTTAAATTGGGAGTAAAATGACTTTATTCTAAAACTATTAAAATGAATTTTCATAGAAGAACTGGAAATATTTAACACATGGTTAAAATGTATTTCAGAAAACTTAATCCTTCTAAATACATGGCACAAAAATATATCAGAACATTGTTTCAAATTAACTAAGACGAGTTTTATTGAATCCTGGTAAGTGACGGACAACTCAAACCTTTTGCTTACAAAACTGGGAAAATAAACTGAACCTCTTGCATCATGGCAACCCCAGCTCTTCAGATTCTCCTCCATCAAGCTGAAAGCCAAGTCATATTTTAGACCTAAAAACACTCTGCCCAATGAAAAGACATCTTTATGCTGAACTTTTATAGTTGGAGAGGGTAAGTCTATCTAAATTTATGTGGTCTCAGGAGATATATTTTCTCAACTATTTTATAAAGACTTGATTAAATGAGCTCCCTTGGGTGAAATATGCATAATTTATCTAGAAAACCAATAGACAGTCATTCTAACAATTAATATGTTATTTTCCAGTTTCTTAAAATGGACCTAATGATGTGTCAATGTAGACCCAGCAACGGCAACATCATACTCTTCAGAGCCAGAGGCTGCTCATGGGGGAATAGGAAAACGTGGGAAATCTCGCTCAACTCTGCTGTAGATCTAGAACTGCTCTAAGGAAGAAAGTCTACAGAACTGAAAAATAAACATAATAAGCTAAGAAAGTACCCTATAAAAATACAGTCACTGTCTGTAATCATTGCCATTTTCCAACATTTATTATAACAGATTTTAAAAGAATTATGAAAGTGAAAAATGACTAATGTCCAGAGTATGATGATGCCTTCAATATCAGGCCATGTCCTGTTTGGTGGTATGTGATTCTAGAAACTTCTAGGAGTATGAGGGCTCCCATGAGGGCCAAGTTCTTCCGAGCCCCAGAGACACTGGAGGAAGCTGTATAGAAAAACTTCCAGAAGGTGGCTTCCAGAAGGCGTGAAAACACACTTCCATAACACTTGGTTAATTTGTTCCTTGCGTGTGAATGGATAAAACTTGAAGACTTCTTTTCCAACTCTGTGGTACTGAGTCAGAAATTATTTTCTGTGTGGAAGCAGAACACAATACTTAAAGTAGAAGGAGATCTGGTCAAATCCTAAGGAGATCTTCAGATGGGAAAACCTTCAGAATTCAAGAGGAGACAGATGCTGATCAGCTAAGGGGACCTAAAGGCTCAGCCTGGCTGAAGTTAGATGAGTCATGATTGTATTGAGCACTTACGGAAAAAGCTGGCATTACCATCTAAGGGACCATAACACATTCCTTCAGTCTACAGGGCTCACAGCATAATCTGTGAAGGCAACACACAGCATTTGTCTGACTGACCGGTGAGCACACATTTGAGTCCTTGGGAATCCTCCAACAATACAAGTTTTGTTTACAATGCTTTCCCAACATTTCACTCATCACCTACATCGCTAGGTCCTAAAACTGTTTCCAAAGTCTAAGAATCAAGTCTTTCTAGTTGAGACAGAACATTAGCCTTTGAATATTTATTGGTCTATGGGATCCAAATGTGGCATCTACTTGAAAGATCCAACTAATGTTTCAAAAAGGTTGGGTGGGAAGAGCTTGTGGGATCAATGGGCTTCTTCTTCAGGCGTTGGTCTTCACGAGGAAGAGCATCACCAGGTCCAAGAGGGATATGAAGTCAGTGCCTCTGCTTCCAAGAGGCTGAATTCCACCAGGCGAGCCGTACTCAACCCCATACTCCACCGCCAAGGGATACAGAGCCTGCATTCAAAGGCCTTCAGAGAGCAGCTTCTCAGCTTCGCCTCCTTTGACTCAGAGCACTAAGCGTTCTTTTATTTCCTAGCTGCATGGCTGAAAGTTTACATTGTCAGCATACATGTAGCAATTTTTATATTTCCTTCAATCCCCATAAACTTGTTGACACATTTCACCCAGCTGACGTTTCCTTTTACCACTGTAAGCCCATCCTCTGCTCATTCTACTTGTGTGAATTATTTCTCCGGGCAGTGTGATCACTGCAAATGGGCACACTTGAGGCAAGGCTTACCCACATCATCCAGCCACAGGTGACCCCAAGCACTCTGGTCCCCAGAGCACAATCTTAACTACTCTCAACCACCCTCTAGGGGTTCTGGGGGCAGGCACTGTCCAAGGCTTGTCCTCTTCCACACTTGTTCCCTTTTCATTTCACTGCACAATGGAGGTGCCTGGAGTGAGAACCCCAAGATGTGGTAGCATCATTCATCTCCAACTGGCCTCAGATGGGAACAAACTCTTCCAAACAGCATTAGAACATCAGAAAAAATAGTAAGAGTCGATCAATTGCACCCAACGTTCGGAACTTGTTCAAAGGCCAAACAATGGTAGAAAGTTTCGTAAAAGAAATAATGTGAAAAGAAAAAAAATACCATCAAGAAGTGGAATGAGAGGCATGAAAGATGCCAGGTTACTATGGCTCACAACTGACAAACCCCTCTTCAAAAGTAATTCAGCAATGTACAGCAAATAGAATAAAATGTGTATATTCTTTGATCAGCTTCTAAAAGTCTATCTAAAAAAGTATTACGTGGCAGCCTGGATGGGAGGGGAATCTGAGGGAGAATGGATACATGCGTATGTATGGCTGAGTCCCTTTGCCATTCACCTGAGACCATCACAGCACTGTTGATCAGCTATACCCCAATACAAAATTTAAAAAAGTTTTAAAAAAGAAAATCAACCTATTGTGGCTTAATTTAAAAATAATCAACTGATAACTGTCTTTGCCTCCTTATGTTTTAAAGACCTATGTTTGCAACTTTCTCTGCTAAAAGCTCATTTGGCCTCTGTGGGTTATATTAACGATGAAATATGAAGGTAGCAGAAGTGCAGAATGAGCAGAGGATAAGAGTGTGGTTCTCAACATCAGTGCAGCATTTCAACCAGAGTATCACTGGACCTAGCTCTCCGTCACAGACACACTGAGGCTGCCCCCTGTCCTGCCAGCTCCAGATCACTCCGGGCAGTAAATGGAGCAGGTGATTGTGTTAAAACAGCTTTCCTTTCCTTAGCTTAAAAGATATAAAACTATTCATCTCTGAGTTCCTAACAGCAAATAAACAACTGTATGAATGTGAAAGCAATGAAAAATCAACCATGACCTGAAATTACTAACAAGTTGATACTTCATAAAGTCATAGTGGTTTTGGTAATCAAAATGGAAGTTTGGAGGCCAGGTTTAATCCATATTCTTATCTGGAATTGCTGTTAGATGACTCTTGAGAGTGCCTTGGACTGAAAGAAGATCAAACCAGTCAATTCTAAAGGAAATCAACCCTGAGTATTCATTGGAAGGACTGATGTTGAAGCTCAAGCTCCAATAACTTGGTCACTTGATTTGAAGAGCTGACTCACTGGAAAAGACCCTGATGCTGGGAAAGATTGAAGGCAAAAGGAGAAGGGAGCGACAGAGGATGAGATGGTTAGATAGCATCACTGACTCAATGGACAGGAGTTTGAGCAAAGTGTGGTGACAGTGCAGGATGAGAGAGCCTGGCATGGTGCAATCCACAGAGTCACAGTCATCCTTTCTCATATTGAAAGAAGGTGTGTGTAGAAATATTACTGGAGAATCAGGAAAATATTCCTTAGCCTGGAACACCTTGTTTCTAGAGAATGCAACTGAGGAAGAGTGTTTCCATGACTTGGCAAAGGCCCACAGCTCATTATGAACAGGATGGAGACTTGGTGTTTAGACCTTCAGACCAGGGCACTTCCCAAAACATGTGCTGTGCAGATCCCCAAGCACAGCAGTGTGCTCCCACCGAGATGCCGGAGCGGCACCTGCCCACAGGTGGGCACTGTTCTGGGGCAGCAGGAGGAGACAGGACTTGGGTTAGCTCGGATCTATAACCTGTTCCCAGGGCACTCTGCTTCCAACTTCTCAGCTTGCTAAGGTCCTCTATCCTTCCTCCTCTCCTGCACCTGTGGCCAAAACTGCTGACTTGGGGGATTTAACCACAACGGAAAATAGATCAATTTGTGTGCTTCCAGGAGAGCTAAAAACATCTTAAAAAATAATATGCACTTCAAGGATGATGCTCCGGCCAAGCTCTACCATCTCAAGTGGGTTTTTCTTTCTCTATTCACTGCAAAGCAAGTAAAAGGTATTAATTGTCCTACTGAGGAAATTTATATTTAGGCAAGTTGCAGAGCATTCAAATCAGACCATCATGAATTTTACATTCAAAGATGCAAAAACCCAGAGCTGTAAGATGCTAGACTAAACTTTTTTTTCAGACTTCTGAGATATTCAAGGGAAAAAATTTAGCCCATGAATTCATTCATCAATCAATTGGCAATATTTCTTCCGTGTTCACTGTGGGTCATAGCCCTGGCTGGGCAGCTGAAGGGCAATGTTGGGACACATCTTTGCAGTTCAAAAACCTACAAATTCCTATTTACTACCTACTGTGTGTTAGGCAGTAGGTTTAGTGCTGGGGATGGCATGAAGGATCACACAGGGTACCAGAACTTGCAGACACTTGGAAGGGAAGAGAGAGATCATGTAACTCAATACATAAGTCTGTGATTATATGAAGCCAAGTGGCAGGGGAACACAAAGGAGATGGCTCAGCCTGTCTAGGAAGAATGACTAAAGGTGAGCAGATGTCCCCTTGTTTCCAAGGCAAAAACAAGCAATGGCCCAGAGGCCCCCCCAGCCTATCCAACTTGAGGGGCACCCAGACATTCCTTCAATCAGGCCTTCTTCTGTAGCTTCCTTGGAAGTTGATTGCAACTGCAATTTAAGGACCTGGTCCTCAGACTCCCCTCAGACAATAATAATGCCTAAATTCTGAGCCTATACCTGACAAGGAGACCCATGTTTTACTAGGTATTTACCACAGGCTAGGCACTGCACTGCACCAAGAGCTTCACGAGTACTGTCAGCAACGCTCTGAGCTAGGTACTATGACTAACAACTTGGTTTACAAGGGAAATCACTGAAGAACAGAGAGGTTAAGCATTTGAATCAATGTCACACAGCTAGTATGACAGGCCAAGATTGGTATCTAAAACATTCAGACTTTATTAGAACCCGGGCATTTCCCCTTAGACATCAGAAATCATACACTACAAATAAGAGAAGGAGGAAGAGAAAGAACTTCTGTGTTCTTTCCTATGTAAGGAGCTAGCCCTGTGAAGATGTGTGTCTTTTGGCACCAGAGCTCTTCTTGGTAAACCCCAAAATGCCCAGGGGCATTCTGGTCCCCTAAAAATAGCCATGACATCTCACCCAGCATTCATACCCTACATTGTCCCATTCACCCGAGATGCCTATCCCACCCCCCTGAGTGGGTGACAGGAGGGTAAGAAGCTGATTGAACAAATCACATAAATACAAGGATGAGAAACTGTTGTCTTATTTTTCCACAAATATCTACCCTTTAAATGAAGGAACTTTTGGCTCACACAAACGTGGTGGGAAGTGAGCAGAAGCACAGGGGCCCCTCCTCGAGGTGGGCGTCTCTGCAGGGACCAGCTCCCTGAGTTTTCCAGAATCCAGAACCGCCACTCAGAGGCTCCACGACCAACAGCTGGGCCAGAGCCAGCTCTGTGTTTCCCCCTCGTTACCCCCACACCCCCAGACCCTCCCACACAGGTTCCTCAGGCTCTTGTCTGAAACCGGGGAACTCAGCCGCCCCTTTGGAGGTTAGAGCGCCTCCTCTGGGTCACAGTCTGCCCCTCACATGTGGGAGCTGCTGGAACTCCAGCCTAGAAGCTGAGGGCAGAGTTCTGCGTAGACAGATCCGCAGGGCTGCAGGCACCTAAGCCACCATTCCCACAGGAGGCAGAGACAGACATCTGGACACATACCCCTGTCTCTCCCTCTCACCCCTGTGGCAGAAGCCCCTTCCCTGATTCTCAGCTGAGCTCGCACAAGCCCAAACAAAGATGACACTCCTCAGGCTCCCGAGCAGTCAGAGGTGAATGATGTTATCAAGGTCAGGCTACTGAGACGTGAACAGGAGTAGGTCACGTGACCTCCAGGCTGTGTCCTGGAAGGGTGTGCGTCCTCCTTCCATCCTCCAGCTAGACGTGGACATGAGACCAGTAACTTGAACCTCGGGAATGGATGCAACTCCTGCAGGAGAGCAGAGCACTGACCGCTGCCCTGGACCACCCCCACCCCCCACCCCGGAGCACAGAGAGCATGCACACTGCATCCTGACAGTTGTGTGCGGGGAAGAAAGTTCATTCATCTTAGCCTCAATACCCTGCTAACCTACATTGACAAAGGGACGTGTCTTTGCTTAGAATGGACTGAAAGGGCCATCTGTCACCTAAAGAAAGCATCTCCTGGCTTCCTGCGCACCTGCTGGGCCAAGGCCACGCCTGGTGGGGAGATGGGCATGGCCACAGGGCTTTGGCTGACTTGCTGTGCTGAGATTGGGCTGTGATGGACAGGAGGAAAGCTCAAGGTCTCTGGACCACAGAGTAGATTGGGGGAGGGGGCAGGAGGCTTCCAACAGTGGAAGGCACGTGGCTCAGCACACAGGAAGGATGGACAGAGCCCAAGAGGCCAAGACAGAGACTTGAGGCCCCCTGGCACTGCAGGACACATAGGGTGTGAACGCAGGCAATGCTTCTGGAAGCTAGGGTGAAAGGGCAAAGACAAACGTAGGTGGACATCTGTGGACGCGATGTGTGATCTGGACAGCACTTCAGTTTTGGGCAGTGGTACCCAGTGTCTCATCAGAAATGCACAGGGTCAGCAGTGGAGGAAAGCTTGCGCTGAGCGCACAGGAGGTGTCTGCAGGGCAGGGACGGGAGGCCTGGCAATGATGGAGTCAAGTCTAAGGGTAAGGAAGGGGCAGTTCAAAGAGGGAGAATCCTCTGAGTTTGGTCACAGAGTGAATAACTCCCTGTGAGAGTGGAGGAGGCTCAGCAAAACCTCCACCACCATCCTCAGCCCCCCATGACTGGTGAAATCGCCACAGAAAGCCAGGACTAACCACACGGATACACATGTTTGTTCTTTTTAATGGAAAGTGTGGAAAACTTGAAACTCATTTAGAAAAAAGTTGAAATATCCCCTTATCCTGTTGCACAGTATGTAGGCTCTCAGTCGTGTTCAACTCTTTGTGACCTCATGGATTGTAGCCTGCCAGGCTCCTCTGTCCATGGGATTCTCCAGGCAAGAATACTGGAGAGGGTTGACATGCCCTCCTCCAGGGGATCTTCCCAACCCAAGGATCGAACCCAGGTCTCCCACACTGCAAGTGGATTTTTTTACCCTCTGAGCCACCAGGAAAGCCCAAGAATACTGGAGTGGGTAGCCTATCCTTTCTCCAGGGGATCTTCACAACCCAGGAATCGAACCAGGGTCTCTTGCATTGCAGGCAGATTCTTTGCCATCTGAGCTACCAGGGAAGTCCAATAGTATCCTAGTTTAATGCAAAAGTATGATCACCAGCAAAGCCGAAAAGAAGAATTCAACAATAGCTTATGAATCAGGAACTAGCACCATCCCACACGATGAAAGAAGGCAAATAAAAATCTGCATATTCTGCAGGAGTTTGGAAAAACATTTTAAACTTGCTAGTTAGTATACTGAGTTGTTTTAATCTACCAATAAATAGGAAAATGCAAATCTGTATGTTATCATTCCTAAATTCCCATTAGATAATTATTGGACAGTTCAAAAATTATGAAATTGCTAAAACTGTATGTCTGATGCGCTCTTTACACAGACACTTAGCATGTGGTCTTCTCATTTTCTTGATCCTGCCGTGTCTGAGTGGGTCTAAAAGGCCACGTGAGGGGCTGGTGAAAATGACAAGCTTCCTCTAGGTTTATCTCTTATAGCCAAATATTTTTTAAGTGTTTTCCAATTCAACCTTGTGTCTAGCCTCCATTCAATCAGATATTTGCTTTATTTTGTTGACCTGATTCCTCATCCTCAAAACAACTGTTTATATCTGCAAATCTTACAAAAGTTAGTTTTACATTCTATACATCGTATCATCATATGTTTCTTCAATCAAGCACTCATTAAATATCTGGCTACACTTACACTATTCTAAATTCTCCTGGACATTTATGGAAGAATTATAATGTGATATACATGCTGTTACTATGCAACTTCATAAACAACTAACTTGTAGTAGCACAGGATCTAAAAGGGAAATGGCCATGTAAACACAAATAAAGGAAAAAAATAAGATCACATTGAAGGCTATTAAAATGGTGGTGTAGCATCAGGAAGACAAAAGTAAACACTGTCGGTACAGTTCTAGGGAGACTGTATTATTTAATCAGAATGTGATGCAGATATACAGACTATTAAACAAACTGGCAGAAAAGTCCTGATTATCTGAAATCCTCCTGCCACACACAAACCAACTTTCAATGGAATAATCTGGCTCTAGATTTCGGTACCAAACTGTTTTCATACAAACCCTATCTACACAGCTCCTATGAGGCTCCTATCCCAGGCTCCTATGACTCATGTTGCCACCTGCTAGTCTGTTAACTTCTGCCTGGACCTCCCTCACGCCTTCCTGCCACTCTCCACACAAAGGCAGCCAGGATCCCTCCCTCTAGGAGCACCTGCAGCTGTCAGGCGTTACCCAAGATGTGCAGGGCACACTCTCTCACAACTAACCAAGGAAGGAAGTGTTAACATCTTCAATGTGCAGAAAGAAGACAAAAACCAAACAGGGTGAACCAGCTCTGTGATCAGAGGCGCGATCTGAATGGAATTGTGGCGTCACCAAACCCTCTTCCCCAAAGTTATCTCTGATGATGAGCAAGGAACACGTGTCCCTGTAGAGGGACAGACCAGTGACAATCTATGGGGTGGACACATGGCTCCAGCTTTCACTGCCCGGCTAACAAAATCTTCTTGCCTGCCAATGTTTATGAAATATTTTATTTTAGGTTTAAGCTATACATTCCTGATCCTTTTCACTGGCACTCTTATCCTTGCTGAAAGTAATAAATAGTATCTACCTGTCTAAGCTTCAGAAGATGTGATAGAAAAAGAAAGTGATTTCAAACTGCCAAAGCTCCCTTCATCAGCTGAGACCTCCTCCTCCGTCTAAGAGCGACAGCAGAGGCAAGGGGGAGGCATGAGACCTTGCTCAGGCTTCACTGGTAATTCTTGGAGTATGTATAAATGTGGCTGCAAAATGACACATGCTGCAAGGGAAACATATTACGCAATAGAGAGGAAATTACATTCAGATACGGCCACATGCATGCATATTCCAAAAGTGACTCCATGGCTTTGCTCATTTTAAGCCAACTATCTCTAAAGGGAATTTTGGATATTCTCGCTGAATCTGTGAGATTATCCAAGTGAGACTTGCCTGCAGAGCACTAACTGGTTGACTGATTCTTTTCGTAACTAACAGTCTCCCATGTGGCTCTGGTCACTTCTTTAGGGGCATCGTAAGTTCATGGTGCCCTGTGGCTCTGCCCCTCCTGGGCCAATCCGTTCTGTCCAAGCCAGGCTCCCCTCTCCCCTCAAAATAACGTTAAGTCAGCTCTTCCAGGAATGACATGAGGAGACTCCAGGCAACAGCAGGCAAGAAGGAACGAGTGGTCAGCAGCATGCCAACCAGCTCCCAGCCCTGGAATGGACTCAACCATAGAATTAGAGTTGAGTGGGATGGTAGAGTTAGGCTAAAAGATAATAAACATAAAAATATTTGCTTAACGGTGACGAGATATTATTATAATTATTAAAGATTGCATAATATCATGGAAGGGTTTATCTAGGTTCTCCTTCGTGTAGAGTTTGAGGAAAAATAATCAGGGTGGCTACTCAAGCAGTCACAGACAGTTTTGGAGATCTTCAAAATGTTCATTTAGTATTGATGTAGGAAAACCTGTCACTGGATGTCTACTTTGGATGCTAAACAACATATTACATCATACTGTATTATATTACATTATGCTATGTTATGGTTTTGTTCTGCTTTAAACACTCAACAGCCACCTAACGCTGCCTTGAAAGAGGACTGATTTCACTTATCATTTCTCTGTAAATTTCTTTTATGGGAAAAGAAAGAACTCTTAAACATCAGATTAAGCACAATGGCAGTTAATGTTTGGCATCCATCCTTAGGGAAGAGGTTAGCATCCATCTGCAGAAACATTTCAACATGGATGGTGGAGGGGTGGATAAAAGACAAAAGGCCTGAGCTTCTGCAAAGGCTTGGCTTTGAAGACTGCCTTCGCCAGTTACAAAAATAGACGACTAAAACATAAAAATCGATTCTAATGGCAAGCGGATCACTGCACTCTCCATGTCCAGGATATTAGGGAAATCTGAATATTTGATTTAGTAGCACCCTGGGAGCCGGGGAGCCTGAAAACCCTCCAATAACCTTGAAAACATTCACTTCCTGTAGAAGAGAATAGAATGCCTACATCAGGCAACACCCACCCAGCAGCCTGGCGTCCTGCAGTACAAGTACAAAGACTAGAAGGCGCTCACCAGCCGTCGGAAGTGGGTTGTCTTTCCTCACTAAGCGGTGAGGGGTCAGTGGTGGGCAGTTCTTCCCCTTCCTCCTTGGGGGAGGGGGAGCAACAAGAGATAACCTAAGGCCCCACCAAGCGCAAGCAGCCCGCCCCCACACACAGTCACACTCGCACGCCCCAGGTGCCCAACCACACACACACACACACACCACACACACCACACACACACACCACACACACACACACCACACACACACACCACACACACACACACACACCACACACACACACACACACACACACACCACACACACACCACACACACACCACACACACACACACACACACACACACACACACACACACACACACACACCGGGTTTCCCTCCCTGCACTCAGAAGGCTGTGGGAGTCCTGAGGATTGGGCTGGAAAGGGAAGGCGGCGAGGCTGGAGCCAGGATGCTGGACCGCGCGCAGGCGGCCCGGGAGTCCTCGGCTCCGAGATGCCGCTCTCCCGCCGGGAAGGTCGGGGACCCGCGGGGCGCACGTGCGAGTCCCCGCCCCTATCGAGCCTGGCTGGGCCCCAGTGCGCCGCCGGCGGTGACCGCATCGCGGGGCTCAGGGGCGCTGGGAGGAGGCCAAGAGAGGGACGAAAAGGCCCCGGACGATGGTGGGATCCCACTCGCACGATCGTTGTCCCCGCTCCTCCAGGTGCCCCGGGGAGCCTGTGGCTCTCGTCTCGAGCCTCGGGCTCCAAAGCTGGGAAGTGCGCGGTGCCCGGCCCTCGAGGGCGCAAAGCTAACCGTCCTGTAGAAGGGTTTTGCTGTGTAGACCCCCAAGATGAGTTGGAATACGCGACCCCACCCCAGAGGCCGCGGACCTCCAGGGAAGCCGGCGGGCTCTGCAGCTGCCAAGTTCAGCGCGAGTTCGCCAGCCATCAGTGGATAATCGCTGCTGTCCTGTCGCTCTGCTAGATTTGCGTCGCAGGTAACCACTGGCAGTCCCTGGGAGCTGCCACCCCTCCGAGCCTGGGGGTGGGGGGGGCAGGGAGGTGGGGCTGGAGAGACGGCCCAGGCTGGGGCAGAGCCACTCCCCACCTCACTGACTACCACGAATCGGCCAAACACCGAAAGCCCCCGCTTAAGCCGGGCGCGGTGTCAGGCCCTGCAGAGACACGCGGTCCCTGGACAGGACGCGACCAGCGAAGCAGCCTCACAGTGTCCCTGATCGATTTCCCAAAGGCTCTCTTCTTCCCAAATTCAAGCAAACTGGCGGGGACAGACGCCCACAGGCGCTTCGTGGGAGCTGCGCTCCTCCGGGGCAGAGCGATGCTCAAGGACAAAGATGCCCGCAGAAGGGTCCTGCCCTGGCAAAGAGGCCGCGGCCGCCTCCGCGCTGGCCCCTCCTCCTGTCCAGGGACGAGGCCTCTCGCCTCTCCGCGAGTCTTCTAGGTTTTCCGCGCAGGTTTCTTGTGTGTTAATACTCGGCCACATAATCCCCCCAGGAGCTGGGGTCAGCCCTCAGGAAACCCTCCCAAGCCCCCTTCCGATTACGTCCCCACTTAGCACAGGTGTGACCTTGATCCTCCACCTCTGGCAAAATGGACAAAGATGGCTTTTTCCGCATGGGTCTGGCTCTCCTTGCAAACGCAATTGCTACTTGCTAAGACGTGTCCTCCTTTCTAGCTCCGGTGGGAACAGGTGAGGGCTAGGCGCCCAGTCACCTTTGTGGGGTTCAGTGTGACACCTATACTAGAGGAGAAACTGGGCCCCTCTCACTCCAAGCCCGCGCCCCGTGTCTTTAGACCTGAAGGCTGGTGGCTTCTCACGCCCTACCGGCAGCGTAAAAACAGTGAGATCCTTGCCTGGGAATCCGGGAGGCTCCCTCCGGCCTCGCTTAAACCTCGGAGTCCCAGCACAGCTAGAGATCCGTCTGGACCGCGCGGGAGCGGAGCTGGGCCTCCGTGTCCGCAGCCTCCGCGTCCAGCACGTCTATTGTAGGGGCTTTTGTGTTAGTAAAAGCCAGCAACTTCAGGGCACCGATTCCCTGTGCGACCCGAGTCCTTCCCTTCTTCCTCCCAGGGGCTGGAACACGGGATGGGGCAGAGGTGGCCTAGGAACCGTCTGGATGCGCCGAGTGTTCTGCGTCCAGGGACAGGGGGAGGGTGCTCTCGTACAAACCTGGGAAGGGGTCTACAACTACCTTCCAGGCGGATTCGCATCCATTGTGCACGAGTCAGCACTCCACAAAAATTTCCGTGTGTTACTAAACTCAGCTCCGTCTCCAGCACTGGCCGAGCCGGCCGCCCGGACTGTGCAGCTGGACGGTTAAGACCCTCATCATGCAGACCCCGTTCGTGCGCCCCAGAGCGGGAATTGAAAGTGCCAGGCTTGGGCTCCCAGACCGCGGAGCTGACTCCCAGAACTCGGGCCTCGGGCACTCGAGGGCACCAGATCCGGGTTTGCTCTGAAGCCCGTCCCCTACCCAGACACCCCCTCCCCTCCCCTGGACCCTCGGAGAGCGGGAAACACTAACCTACTGCCAGGCAGATGGGGAGCAGCAGCCTGAAGACGAGCCCGCACACCACTTCTGAGGCCATCGCGTCGGTCCTGCGAGTCCGAGCAGAGGGTCTCTAGGACTGGGGTGCCAAGCCCATGCCCGCCTAGGGCCTCCCGTGGCCGGCGGCTCGCAGCCGCCCGGGCATCGCCTCGGCTAGGGCCGCGGCGCCGTGCGCCCCGAGGGCGCGCTCTCCGCTTTCCCGGCCGCGCCTCTCCGCTCTCCCAGCTGCCGCTCACCAAGCCCTAGGAAGCCCCCTCGTCGGGCGCCCGACCCCTCACGGCCGGCCCATCCAATGTGGACTCCCCGATCCGGTGCCGGAGGTTTCTGCAGCGGGTGCCGGAGGCCAGAGCCGGCAACCGGGCACTTCGAGGGTCCCGCGAGGCGGCGCGGCGAGAAGAGGGGAGAGGAGGGCGTGCTCTCCTTTCGGCGGCTCCCGGGATGTCGCTCGCGGGCAGCGAGGAGCCTTCTCCGTGGAGTCTTCTCAGAAGAGAGGTGACGGCGCGGCCCTCGTTCGGCCTGAGCTCCCGGAGCGGCCCTGGCCCCGAGCGGCCCCGCGGTGGCTCCCTCAGCGGTCTTCGGTTCAGCCTCTGCGCCCCCGGGCTTGGGGCCGGAGACAGCGGGGCGCGGGCGGCCGGACTCGCGTAACCATTCCCGACTGCTCCGGGCTCCCTGACCGGTCGGCGGCGGGGCGCGCGAGGGGGCAGGCTCCACTCGCTCCTCCTCGGCCTCGACTTAAGGGAATAAAATGAAAAACGAACGCCGCCCGGCGGCCAGCGCGCCCCCGCCCCGCGCGGTACAGCCTCGCCCTGGCGGCGCAGCCCTGGCTCCGGGCGGGCGCGCACTTCTCCACCTTCAATGAAACTTTCGAAGCCGCGCTCGCGGACGGGCGTGCGCGCCGGCCAATGGGAGGCGGCTCGGGGCGGCGCGGGGTCCCGCCCCTGGGAGGCCGGAGGCGGAGGTGGGGCCCGAGTGCTGCGACCCAGCGCAGGGAAACCTCCGCCTGCGAGTGGTGGGCTTGATGCGATCGCTCCCCAGACCCTCAGCGCCGCTGGGTCCTGTCCTTTTGCAGACTGAAGGAACCATCCGGTCCCCGGGGAGCGGCCCTGAACTCACACCCAGCCCGGGAAGTCGTGCACAGGCGACAGGAGAGCAGAAGTTGGCGCGACTGTCGCTGTGCTAGGTCCACACGTGCCCACTTGCACGCACTGAGGGAAAGAAAAGCAGAATTCGTCCAGACCAGTGTCCCTGCGCATTCTGAACGGAGCTAGAAGTTTCAGCTATGACAGGGCTCTGGGAAATCCTGGGTCTTTCCAAATTCATTGGGCCATTGGGAAATCTACGTGGACATAGGGATCAGATGCGCGCCCACTTAGTAGATTTTGGAGACGTCTTGTTTTCGCCTTGAGTTTGTTTGTTGCTTGTCGCGGCCCCTGGGAAGAGAGTATACTGTTTCTCTTCTCTACTCATAACCCCTGTTTTCTCTTTCTCTAGGTAAGATCTAGAGAGACCTGGTGCTAGCCGGGAGATGCTCTTTTCTCAATTATCCAGCAGTTTTGTCACTGAGGGGACCCTGGAGACCTGAAACAGGTGATCTGTCCTGTAGGGAGGGCCCTTCAGAACTGGCATTTCAATCAGGATGGCAGAGAGGCAAGAATTTGACTTCCACCAGCCTCTGGGCTTGAATTGGTGTTTGATGATGGAAAAGGCTGCTGATGGGAATTTACACAAACCTTAGTTCTTTGTGATATCCAACAAGGTCTCCCTTCAGAGATACAGTAAGCTTGCATTTTGAACCCAGATGTCTTCACAAATCCCCTGGGAAAGACAAACACACTGTGAACCAACACTATTTTATGAAACCGTGATGCAGTCAGATCTTGCAAAGACACACCGAAACTTAGACCATCTTTGTATTCTGGAGCCCTCAAGAAGTTTCGTCATCAGAACTCGGAATGTCAATGTGCACTGCACTAGGGCTAGAGAAGACAACAGGAAGTTAAATTATCAGCAAATCATTGTCCTCTCCCAGGAACTGTGTTTTGTAGAAGCCTGATGACAATCTGCACCTATTTTCCAAGTCTAGCACTGTGATGCTCATAGGTGGTGTCCTCTGGCTCTCCCTCTCTCAATTTCTCTGGTACAACTTGTTTTGGGAACCGAATTAGGAAGTCACAAAGCCCTCCTGAATTTTATGTAACACTGTGCCACCACATGAGTCCTCAGTTTACTCTGAATATTTCGTCATGTTCTTGGTAGGTTTCCAACACTGTCTTCTTCTTCTTCTTGTTCAGTGACTAAGTCGTGTCCAACTCTTTACGACCCCATGGACACCAGGCTTCCCTGTCCTTCATTGTCTCCCAGATAACTCAAACTCATGTCCATCGAGTTGATGATTCTATCCAACCATCTGTCGCCCACTTCTCCTCCTGCCCTCAATCTTTCCCAGCATCAGTGTCTTTTCCAATGAGTCAATCCTTCACAACAGATGGCCAAAGTATTGGAGCTTTAGCTTCAGCAACAACAGTCCTTCCAATGAATATTCAGGGTTGATTTCTTTTAGAATTGACTGATTTGATCTCCTCACAGTCCAAGGGACTCTCAAGAGTCTTCTCCAATTCGAAAGCATCAATTCTTCAACGCTCAGCCTTCTTAATGGTCCAATTCTCACATCCATACATGACTACTGGAAAACCATGGCTTTGACTATGGCCTATCCGATACACAGGACCTAGACCTGTCTAGATGTCCTCCGAATCACTGTCTCAGATACCTGGTTAGGAGAGGCACAATCTTCCCTAATCCACCTCCTGCTTGTCCTGCCCCTCTGTGTACCAAGTTGACCATTTGGTCTTTAGAGACTTTAAGACCTAGATCCCACTTCTTTGTCCACCCACACAGACGCTCAAGGAGTTTCAGTTGTCTGCATTGTACTAAAAGGTGTGCTCCCCCGAGCTGCATGCTACAGGCACCTGCTGCTGCTGCTGCTAAGTCACGTCAGTCGTGTCTGACTCTGTGCGACCCCATAGACGGCAGCCCACCAGGTTCCCCCGCCCCTGGGATTCTCCAGGCAAGAATATTGGAGTGGGTTGCCATTTCCTTCTCCAGTGCGTGAAAGTGAAAAGTGAAAGTGAAGTCACTCAGTCGTGTCCGACTCTTCGAGACCCCAAGGACTGTAGCCTACCAGGCTCCTCCGTCCATGGGATTTCCCAGGCAAGAGTACTGGAGTGGGTTGCCATTGCCTTCTCTGACAGGCACCTGGGATCTCTCCATTAAACCAAAACCCTTGGTTTTGACTCTGACTTGTTCTAGGCCCCCACACCTGTGTGCTTGGGAAAGCACATAGGAGGTGGTACTCAGGTGTGCAGTCGGAGGAGAGAACCACTGTCCCCATTCACATGTCAGAACTCCAGAAACAGACCATGATTTTCAAAACTCACCTCGCCCAAGCAACGCCACCTTTCTGGAGCTGTTGTTTTCATATTGCAGTGACACAGGCCTGCACAGCAGTAATCAGTGGTGTTGTCTTTACAAGGGCTGTTTTACCCTAAAATTTCCCCAGTATGAGGAGCAGTAGCTAATATCTAGACTGGGTGATTTTTAAGGATTTTCCGGCCCACAAGACATGGATCTCCTTTGTCAGGATCCCTATTTAGCCAGCCACTTTCATCCTCCATCTGAGCATGATCTTACCTGAAACCTGGCGCAAGATAGAAAATGCTTTAAGGAGAAAATCAACTCCATTGGATACTGATAAATATATCGTTTTGATATCTGATGAGCACCTAAAGCATATGACCCCAACTTTTGCCCACATGATGAATCAGGCACTGGTCACTCCAGGCGTCTCTGCATCCACATGGGTGGGTCATTACTGACACTTTAATGCCTCAGATTCCTCTTCCATACGTTAAGGAAAGCAGTACACACTAGCTTATATGAAGCGCTACGTAGATGGAGAGAACCCTCAGAGATGCCTGGAGCACAGTCATAATCTTGAAAAACAAGAATTATTCCTGCATTTCTGAGGCTGTTATGCTAAAACATCATAACCTGCTCTGATACTCAGAAAGATGTCCTGGCCTTAGTAACATGTTAAAAACTGCACCCCACCCCCACCATCCACTGAGAGTCATTCTCCTGAGTGTTTGAGATTTAGACACAGAGAATATGTTGCTGTGGCTTCTGTGGGTTTCGTCTCACCTCTTTAGGCTTCATCTTTTCTGAACTTGGTCTGATGCTTCCCCAGTTGACAAAATCACTCAGAAACACCATCTTTGTTCCAAAGGCTAATTTTCATTACTGTGCTCAAAATGCAAACAGGGAGTTAATAACCTTTTTCAGTCTCAAATGGTAACTTTACCAGTGTTTCCCAGAGGAGTATGAAAGTTGTCAACTTGGCATTTTCTTCTCCCAGTGAAATCTGCCAAGATTCATAGGCGCCATTGAGCCTGCAGAGAAAGTGGTGCCTCCAGCCAACTTAAGGCCCTCTTCTCCCATCAGTAATGTATGTTCCGTCGACATATGTACTCACTTCATATTTTCAGAGATTCGCATTTCTGTGTTTTCGTTTGTAAGTCACAGTATTCGTCTAGAAGTGATTTTAGTTAGAAGCCACGTGGGTTTTGGCTCTTAAACTTGAAAAACTTGGAAGCAGAATGAAAGCCTGTCTTCTCTTTGCTAATATATTCTGTGGTTACACTTTTTAAGCTGTCAGTTTGATGTTTACAGCAGAAGTATTTTTAAGGTCTCCAAATTCCAAAAACGTAGACACCTTCTAATAATTTGTGGGAGGCATCATCGTGCTATGCTTCTTCTAAAGAGGTTCTCCCCCAGATAGTCTCCCCCACAGGCATCTACAGCAAAAATGAACAAAATCCCTATGTGTATCCCTGCTTCACCATCTGTGGCATCTGGCCCTTACCTGCCATCTTCCTGCGTGATGTACAGAAGTTTACACCTTGGCCCGAAGTGCAATTTTTGAGTTGTCATGTGGATTCAGAATCTGAAGCCAACTTCTGGTTTTGTGTCTGATGATCAAGAACTTTGAAAAATCAGCCAACTGACGTGTCCATGCCTTAGTTTTTCAGTCAGATTCTAGACTTTCAGGGCATGGGTGAAATTCCACCTGTAAAGCAAGCTATGAAGCAAGCTATACAGCAAAATACTGTCTCCAAATTGTGTTCTGGTCACTTGCTTCCATTACACACACACGCGCGCGTACACGCACACACACACATACACGAATATCTATTACAGGCTAAGAAAGATCTCATATGAAAATACGGGAGCATGAACAGTTCTATTTGTTTTTGCAGGACTGACACATAAAGGAAGCAGCTATGAATCCGTGGGGAGGGTGCTCTGTGGAGGTCGGTGACTCACCTTGGGCACTGGTGCCCAGATGGCTGACACTAAAACATGGGAACCACCATGTATTATTTACAGTCGACACCAGGTTTCTGAGCAGATTTTTATCTCACGATTGTTTAGCTGCTTTCTGTGTCATTTCTCCTGAAGCCTTTGAAGAGGCTGAGGGCTTCATTTCATCCAGAAAGACTAAATTAAACTCTGGAAAGAGTCTAAAGGGAATTTGGGGAACAAATTAGCAGTAAAATGTAGTCACTGAAAGCAAGTTACTAAACAAAAGATTTGCAAGTTTTTTTCTTTACTTGGATCCACTGAAACAGGTAATGTTTCCTCGTCTGTATGCTATAGACATTTATTAGGTAATAAATGCACATTTCAAAATGACTTGGATTCCAGTTGCATTTCCTGGAACTCCATCAGGATTTTTTAAATGGTCTTTGAAATGTGAATATTCTTGGTGAGTCAAAGTGATTTTCATTCTTGGCTCTTAAGAACTCTGGGATGTGTGTTTGTGTGGGGTGTGTACACGTTTAGGGGTTGGCCAGTTCTAGTTACTGACATTAGCCTACATTAGCTTGCAACTGGGACTCTCTCAGGCCCTTCAGTGACCAAGTCAGCAAGTTCGGAGCTTCCTTCACTTATTCTCCTGCAGCGCCACCTTTTGGCTAAAAGTATAATGAAAAAATGCAAGTACCTAAAGCAAGCAATTAGGCACAACCAACAACCCTCTCTTGCAGCCAACAACAGGCTGATGGGCTCAAACACACAGCGGCGCCTTCATAGAGCGACCATCTGGTAAAGACAGACATGAATCGATCACTGTAGATAGTTAAGGAAACCAGACCCGAGCGCAGAGGACTGAGCAGAAGAATCAGGTACTACAGGAGAGCGTGGTGGTGAACCTCTCTTGTTCTCAGGGAGTTCAGGACAGATTTCTCCAGAAGGTGGTGCTTGCTGCACTTTGAAGGGTGGCTGTGGATTCTGCAGAGTATAAGCTCCGTGAAGGCAAGAACTCTCTTCTCTTCCTTGCTGCCTGGCTGGAACCTGAGACAGGAGGTGGCCCAGAGTAGAACCTGAGTAAATGCTTGTTGAATGAGTGAAGGACTTATCCAGGCGGGTAGAGAAGGAGCAGCACCCCAGGCAGGAAGAGCGGCCAGCGTCCTAGAGGCAGAGGGAGGACCATGTGGTCGATGACAGCAGGTCACAGTCTCTGCTTTCTGCCAACGGGGGACACCTGCAGCTCAACCAGATCATGCAGTTTCCAAGCCACATCCTCTGTCTTCTCTTTAATTCAGTTGTAATAGTCACGTTGTTGTTGCTGTTCACTCACTCAGTTGTGTCCAACTCTTTGCGACCCCATGGACTGCAGCACGCCAGGTTTTCCTATCCCTCACTATGTCCTGGAGTTTGCTCAAACCCCTGTCCATTGAGCCGGTGATGCCATCCAACCATCTCCCCCTCTGTTGCCCCCTTCTCCTCCTGCCCTCAATCTTTCCCAGCATCAGGGTCTTTTCCAATGAGTTGGCTCTTCACATGAGCAACTACTAAGCACACGCAGAGTAACAGACACACTCAGGAATATTGTAGGCATGTTACAGGCACACTCAGGCATGTTAAAGTCATGTTACAGACACACTCAGGCATGTTACAGGCATGTCACAGGAGTGAGAACCGCAGCCACCGAAACCTGGGATTCATGGGTTGACCAACGTCCACCCTCTGTGCCTTGTTGCTCAGAGCAGCCCTGAAACTCAGCCTGAGGTCAGTGCGGGAGGGCACTCAGGCAAGACTCAATCATTGATCACTTCTGGGAGGTCCCAGTCCCTGGGGCACTGCAGCTCAGGCAACCTCTTGACCTTTCTAGGTTTCTCCGCGATGGGGCATGTGTGTGTTTAATCAAATTTCCTTTAATTCCTTCTACAGAAAGAGCGTATTTATGTGTTCTCTGGGCTCTGGAGACACTGCAGCCCCTGAAAGGCTGATCTTCTGCCCAGAACTTACCCGTGTTTTCCACGACTTCTCAGCAGATGGACGGCGTCAGCTGTTGTGAGCCCACAAGCAGAGCAGACGTCATTGGCTCTGAAAAGCCCAGTCATGTTTCTCGATCGATCAGCACAAATGTCTCTCCGGCTTGTCCAAGGATGCGATAAACATCATGAGTTTTTCCAAGATTCTTTTAGGTCCTTCAAACAAGTGCTTTGCTTGTTTGTTTGGGGATGTGAGGGAGCAGTCCCTCTTACAAAAATAAATAAAAGACACTAGGCTCCTTCCCCACAGTCTGAAGAGATTTGCTTCTGGGTCAGAATCCCCTGTTGGAGAGGGGTCTGAACTCCCCTGCTCATAGCTACCTCAACGTTCAACTTTCCTTCCCTTCCTAACAGGGAAGGAAATACCTCTTTTGATATTCTGTTTTTTAAAAAAAAACTGAGAAAAGTGGACATTTTAGAAGTGAAATGCGCTACAAAATTTAAAAGGAATAAGCCAGGAATGGTACAGGATGTCTTGGAATTCTTGGAACCGAGTTAGATGTCGGCTGACCCAGCACCGAGAACAACACCTGGACACACAGCTGGAGGGGAGGGGCATCAAGCACAGGGCACTCTAGGGGTGGGGGAGCTGCGCCTGCTCAGGTGGACCCCTCACGGAGCCCCTCAGGAGGGAGTTGAGTCCTTTTCCCTCCACCCCATCCGGTCCCTCCCCTCAATGTGTATCCAGGTGTCATCCTCGGTGTTGAGTCAGCCTACATCTAACTCGGTTCCAAGAATTCCAACCATTCATATGATGGAAGCCTGGGAAGCAGACGGTAGCAAGAGGCTGAAAGGAGAAACCTGTAGCCAACGGGGGAGTTGAATACCTTGGACTCTGTGTGTCCATGCGCATTTGAACGAAGCGCAGGTGAAGAGGTTGTGACTGTCTCCCTTTCCTTTGCCTCCAAATTGGGCTTTTCACCCCACTTCCCAGCTCACGTGGCACCTAGGCTGGGCAAGTGGACCTCTCCAGGTGTCACGGCGAGCGTGGAGCAGAGTCAGGATCCATCTTCACCAAGATGGTGGTAGTGTGCCCTCGTGGACGAGCACAGCATGTAGGCCTGGGTGGCCCCTGGGGTCCCGGAAACACAACCCCGCATGGTCTGCTCATCGTGGACCCGCCCGTCAGTGCTGGGATGCAGGGCTTCAACCATCCTGGAGAATCCTTGGGAAGGAGGAACCCACATTGTGCAGTGATGTCACCCTGTCTCCAGCCTGAGCTCAGGTAGGCACACCTGCTAGGGTTGGCACTGCCACCTGGCTGCCTGCCCTCCCTTCTCCTCCAGCGTCTCCTCCTTCCTTCCTTCCTTCCTGTGGAAGCAGGGGGTTGAGTCCAGGAGGCCCTCTCAGCCTCCACAGTAGAAAAACAAGATGTGTGTTGGGGGCGTGGAGGGGATTTGAAGTTAAACAGACCTACCTTCAAACCCCAGCTTGTGCACTTCCAAGCTGCAAGACATGGCAGTTGCTTAAAATGGTGTGTTTTTGTTTCTGAAACAAACAAAAATATAATGAAGGTGAAGCGTGACCAGTGGAGACGCTCAGCTCACTACCTACGTGGAAAGCAAGGATCCAGCCACTCGGGTAAATGGCCCCTGGAAAGAACCAGGGTCCAGCCTCTTTCCCAGAAATGGCGCAGAGTGGGGAGGTATCACCCAGACCTCGGACTATAAGGATGATACCTGGCATCCTCGGTTCCTCTCCCTTAAGAGCTCAGGGTGCTTCTGAGACATTATCTCATGAGTTTGCAATTCATTCCTGGGAGTTAGGTAGGAAGGGAGCCAGACAAGTTTCTAACCTGAAGCTTTACTCAGAGCTGAAGATTGAAATCCCTTCTCTGCCAGTAGATGTACCTTCTGGGCCTAGAAACACTGCTACTCAGATCACACACAGGGAAAGTCAATGTGCAGATGAAGGTAACACACACTTTCCACAAGGTACGTGTTGTATCAAAAGTCTTCCTCCTTGATTTCTTGATGATGACAGTGTCTAGAGAGTTTTGCTCCCAGAAGCGCAATGGGGGTTCATGCCCACCCAGGTACTGAGTCGTCGCAGATGTGAGCTTCCTCCCCAGGCACCTGGCTGTGATGAAACACGATTGCCTTTTGAGAGCTCACTGTACAGTGAACCCCAAAGTGACGGAGCCATAAACCCACAGTCCCCTCAAATACACAAGATAAGCCGCAGTCAACGTGACCCCAACTGCCTTGATTGAAGATACTAACACATCTAAACGTGCCAGCTAAACAGAACAGACATGTATGGAGGGCGAGGAGCAGTTCATCCCAGTGACCAGATAAACGCTGTGCCGTGAAACAGGAGGGGCGATCAATACCGTCAGTAGCTGGTCCCATTAGTGAGGCAGTTCCTAGAGGGAATATTTCCCTGGATGGTAGCTTTTGGCACAAGGATGCAAACACGAAGTCTCCAGGCTCACAGAGTCTGGGAAAAGCACATCGGGCCTGGGTGAGTCTGGGCAGAGAGCAGAGCCTGTGGGGAAGAAGACAGCCCCACGGAGCAGAGCCTGGAGGTAGGGAGGGGGGTTCTGCTGCAAGAGCCTGGCCAAGGGGGGCCCTCAGGAGAAGAGGGGAAGGGGAACAGCTGGGCAGGGGGAAGACGTAAGGAAGGCTGGGGACTCATACAGCCCAGCCCACCTTGAATTTGGCATCAACCATTCAGATGAGGAAGAACACTGTGGACCGGCAAGAAAAGACTAAGGATGAGTTCTAGGCTGATTTGAAGACTCTCACACATATTGTTAAGTGAAAAAACAAAGGGCAGAATGTACCTATAGAATGACCTGTTCTGTGTATAGAAGTGGGCCAAATAATAGCTGAGTCATATTTACAATAAAATAACCCAAATGATTCACAAGGACAAATAAAGGGTGCCTCTAAGTGTATAGAGGTGGGGAGTGAGGTGGGAAAAACTGGATAGGAATTCTCAATATACCAGTTTTATGTTGTTTGGATTCTTGAATCACATAAACTTATAACACAAATAAATTCTACTAAACAAAAACCATTAAACATTGTATTTTAAAATTATATATAAGATCATATTTTAGTAAATTCTAAAACAATGTAATTCAGTTTAACGATGGATAAGAGCATACACTGTTAAGTAAAAAACACAAGGTATAGAACGGTTAATTTAGCGTCCAGTCTTTTGTGAAAGGAAGGAGAGGAAGTGTGTGTGTGTGTTTGCTTATTTATGTAAAAAAAAAAAATACAAGATGGATCATCAGAAACTGAGGGCTTATATGGGAGCAAGTATACATTCTCTGAGTGTACATTTTAATACAATTTTGATATGTAAATAGAACATATGAGTATTTTCTACATTCCAAAAAGAAAATTTTAAGTATCTCTTTTCAGTAGTAAATAATTCTAGAACAATAGAAAAAAACAATAGTTTTCATCAAAAAGAAAATGCTCAATAACGCTTTGTTGATTTCAGACTACTCCCTTCTAATGTCGTTGAGTGCAGGTGACAAACTGCTCACAGGATTAGATTTTGAAACAAGTAAAGCAAAGTTAGTCACTCAGTCATGTCCAACTCTTTGTGACCCCATGGACTGTAGCCCACAAGGCTCCTCTGTCTATGGAATTCTCCAGGCAAGAATACTGAAATGTGTTACCATTTCCTTCTCCAGGGGATCTTCCCAAGTTTGAGACAAGTATGTCACAAGAATTTTTAGCCCTTAAAGGGCTGTGAAAGCAAAATATCTTTTAATTTTAAAACAGTCTGTGCCTTTTCATATATGCATATTTTTAAAGTGACTCTAAGATTTAGGACTTTTCATGTCTCATACCTAAAGGAAAGCTTGTTCTGACTTTCAAAACTATAAAAAGTTGAAAAGATTAAGATTATCTTAAGGGGTTTGATGAAGTTTATGAGAACTATGCAGCAATTTTGTGACAGCGCAGCCTGGAAGGCACCTAGGGTTTGGGTTGGTAATTACAGAGCTATGGTATTTCACATCATATTTGCACAGTTTTGTAATTGTCTGTGCTCTTCTGCAGCCAAGAAGAAAAGTAGAAAACCGGTTTCCATCCCACTTTTTTCCAAAGAAAAGAGAAACAACACCACAACAGTGAGGCCACTGTATTAAATTCACGTGAATTTGTAAATTCAGTAGATAAAGGTGCTCTTCTGAGCTTCGACACTCCCTGGCCACAAAATGTTCACCTAATTCTCCACCCTACTTTTTCTTTTCCTACTCCCATTCTCCCTCTCCCTTCCTCCCTCATCCCAGTTCATAGCTCCCACTATCAAGTTCAAATTCAGTCTCCCTGGAGCATCTTCAAAAAGGGGAACCGGGGAAACAAAAGTGGCCGAGGCTTTGCCATGAGAAAAGATGACAGAAGGAAAGATTTCTGGGGGAATCAAAGACAAACTGTGCTGCAGAGACACAGGAATCAGCAAGCGCGAGTTCGCTGGCCGGCGCATTGCTGGCCGTGTGGACCACTTGCAGTTTGCATGAAAGAGGGCAGCCCTGTCTGCCCGCTCTCACCTCTCCTTCTGTGCTTCCACCCTCTGTCCCTCCCTCCTCTGTGACCCCACTGCTGCTCTCAGTTCAAGCTGCAGCCACGTGTGCTGCATGATACGGCGTCAATACCAGAATCTCAGCCCATCCCTTCTCTGGCTCCTTTCACCCTCGAAGGCCAGAGTGTGTCATTCAAAAAGGGAGTGAGTGACCCCAGCCTAAGGAAGAGAGGTGGGAAGAAACCTTCAAAACTGCAGTGCCCAGAAAACGTCCTTTGGGTTCTCTATATGCGTGGCTGCACTCAATCCATTCAAGATACAGACACAAACCTCTAATACACTGACCCTATATTCAACTGATGTTTTATAAGAAAACCCATGCTTCAGGTGATGGACTAGGATTAACGTGATCTGCAAAGTAAAGGAAACCACACAGTCACCGCTGGTCCTGTTCTTGTGTTTAAGTCACACGATGACTCTCCTCACTGCCCTCCAGGCCTGCGAGCCCCAAGGGAGAGAGGCAGGCTCCCAAACAGCCCAAGCCCCACCGCGTTGAGCTGCTGACATCCTTAAGTTCAGCACTTGGAACACAGATGGTCTTCATAAGATCTTACACCTTTAATAGTAGCTTATGATGTGTGACCCAGGCCCCAGGCACGTCCTGGAATGCGCACCCTCTCCAGGAGAGTGGATACTCAGTGTCTCTTGGAAGGTTCGTGTTTCACAGGCTGTGCCGCTTGGCACATCCCAGGATGTTCTGGGGGAGTCCACCGCCTCCTCCTTCCACAGGCCTCTCAGGATCTCCAGCTGAAGAGATTCCCTGTGACTCAGACAATCCTCCATCCCACACCTCCTGCAAAAACCATTAGGACTCAGCGCGAGGCTGAATAAAACTCCAGAGGATTGTCAGGTGATGATGCCTTTTTCCCTGATCGTCAGTCCTGGAATAACCTTGTCCGTGTCCAGGTCAGGCAGTTCCCCCTGGAAGCGCCAAACAGGAGTTCCAGCCCGAAAACCAGAAACACTGGGCTGCCCTTGAGAAGGAACCCAAAAGGCCCGCCCCAAGGGAGCAAGGCCACAAAGCCTCTGACTGCCTGCCCCTGCGCCCTGTCCTTCCCCTTCAATCAGACACTTCGGTAGCATGTGGCATGTTCAGAGATGCTCCCTGAGCACCTACTGTGTCTTGAGCAGCCTCCTCCCCTCTCTCCCCACCCGGCAGGTAATCTCACCTGCCCCCGACTCCATGAGATGCCCTGTGTACCTTCTCACACACCTGTACTTGCCCCACCCCCACACTCAGCCCTAAACTCCTTCAAGGGAGCCGACTGTCTCATGTGATGCAGGTAGTAGGTCCTCAGCCCACAGTGGGCACTCAGGGAAGAGCTACTGAGCAAAGGTCCGTTGGACGGGGGCTCATCAGCTCTCTGCTGGAAAAGAAGGTCAGAACAGTCTGCTTTGAGCTCCTCCTCTGTATCAGCCATGTGTTCAGAAATGCATCTGGAAGATGACTCCTTCTAGTCCCAGCAACACCTCTGCAGGACAGGAGCCACCATCCCTGGGTCACAGACAAGGCTGCCCAGGGGAGCAGGGCAGGTAACTGGGATGAAAATCCATATCTGGTGGCAGAGACACCCCAAGGCTCCCCGAAGGAAAGTACGGGTGACCTGTAGCCAGGGTGACCCCTCGCTCTGACCCCTGCAAGACTGTAGTGGACTCAGGGCTGATGGGACATAAGGGGGAGGGTGATGTGTGTCCAGGCTGGGTAGTGAGGGGTTGAGGGAGATGAGGGTGGGCATCTGGCATCAGCACATCTTCAGGAAGATGCAGAGGGGGCTGGAGGACAAGGCCAGTCCTGCAGTGGACACCAGACAAGCCCTGCAATGGACGCCAGCTGCCCCGGGCATGCCCTTGGAGGGAGAGGAGCCCATGGGGTCACGGACAGACAGGCTCACCCAGCTGTGGGTCAGGAAGATGATCCCAGCAGCAGTGGGGTTGGTCCTGGAGATAGAACGTGGACCAGATTTAGTGAAAACTGGCAAAAAGAAGGATGAATTGGGGCTGATGGGCAGAGAGGAAGAGGACTGGGTACAGAGGTAGAGAGGCTCTTGGCACAGGACTAGATGAGCTTGACGAGTAAATAAAGCAACATGGTCAGTACTGCTTTAGAAGAATGAGCTCAAGTGTGCTTACCAGGCAACCTTCTCTTTAAGGTTATGGGTCAGAAGGCAGGCCAGGCGATGTCACAGGTCCCCCAGCTCACGGCTGCAGGACCCCTGGTGAAACCCCAGCCACCGAGCTTCCTGCTCCCCAACCCCAACTGTCTGTCCCTTGTCAGGCTTCCCTCTGGCTGAATTAACCCCGAGAAGCTGTCAGAAGACCCAGGAAGAGGCATGGAGCCAGGTTCAGTGAGGACCCTGGCCCCTGTCACTGATGGCAAGGCTGTGGCCAAACATGTCTTGGTGATGGAGTCTTAAATTTAAAGGGTTTGATAGAATAAGTGCTCATCTGGAGTTTGAGAAGGCGACAAACTTGGGCTCAACTGGCTCTTAACACAGGAAAGAGAACACAAACCTGGGTCAAGGAGCCTTTTCTGTGTGTCCAGAAGCCAGAGGCCTTCCAGAACCGAGCTGCTGCCCCCACAGGTGGCTGCTCAAGTCAGCGAGTGGCGGGCAATACCGGTTCCAAGCATTGGAAGCCGGGTGATTTGCAAAGCACCACTCAGAGCTCCCGTCCAGGATGGAGGTCAGCAGGGGCGCCTGCAGTGGGGTACCAGCTGAGGCCAGAGCCGGGGTTTTGGAGTCCGGCCAGCTGCCGTGGGGTGGGACTGTCTCCAGCACCGGCTGCCTGCTGGGTGTGGGCATGCGGCCGCTCCAATCCAGGCTGCTGTGTAGACAGATCCTGCAGAGTGAGCTTGGAACTCAAGGACGCCGGTGGTGCTGGTGGAGGTGGGGTTGACGTCCAGACAACCATCTGTGGGGCATCCTCCATGGCAGAACCTGACAGACACAGGGAGGGCTTTGCAGATTTAAAAAAAAAAAAAAAAAGACATTCTCTTTTTGTGGGAATTGGGCAATCTGAATTTTTTTTGTTTGAAAACCTCACTTCTCTCTTTCTAGGGAATTCTTAAAAGGAGAGAAAGGCTGTGTTACCTGTGGAATAAAATCTTCCTGTCACAACACCTGTGGTTTAAGGACAAATGGGAAAGAGAGAGAGAGACTGTAGAAGCCACCAGGGCATGAGCTGGCCCAGGCTTTGTGAACAAGAAACCCACAGCTAAATACAAGAAGGAATTTCTGGCCCAGCCCCATGAAACATGCAACAAAACCCAACGCTTAAATCCAGGCTGCTGACTCAACAGGGTGCAAAATTGAGTGGGTGCCATGACTGATGGTCCTGTCAAGCTCTCGGCAGTTTGGGGGTTTGTTTGGGGTACAGCACCTCAGAGCCCATAAGTCACTGCTACCAAAGGCTGTGGGTGTGGGGAGGGGACTAAGACCCCTCCAAGCACACAGACCTTCTTTGTTGAGCCCAGCAGATTTCACGGCAACAGACTCTCAAGCTCTTGTTCCTCTTTGAGTTTACTTTCAATTTGACTCAGAAAAAACAGAAATCAAACATTTCGCAGATCATTTTAAGCTCACTTTTCATCCAGATTTTGTTATAGAAAAACAAATTCATTTTCAAGGAACACAGTCAGTCAATTCAGTCACTCAGTCATGTCCCACTCTTCGCGACCTCTTGAACTGCAGCACGCCAGGCTTCCCTGTCCATCATCAACTCCCAGAGCTTGCTCAAACTCATGTTCATGTTGATGATGCCATCCAACCATCTCATCCTTTGTTGCCCCCTTCTCCTCCTGTCTTCAATCTTCCCCAGCATCAGGATCTTTTCCAATGAGTCAGTTCTTCTCATCAGGTAGCCAAAGTATTGGAGCTTCAATATCAGCATCAGTCCTTCCAATGAATATTCAGGACTGATTTCCTTTAGAATTGACTGGTTTGATCTCTTTGCAGTCCAAGGGACTCTCAAGAGTCTTCTCTAACACCACAGTTCAAAAGCATCAATTCTTTGGTGCTCAGCTTTCTTCAGAGTCCAGCTCTCACATCCATACATGACTACTGGATAAACCATAGCTTTGACTAGACGGACCTTTGTTGGTAAAGTAATGTCTCTGCTTTTTAATATGCTGTTTAGGTTGGTCATAGCTTTTCTTCCAAGGAGCAAGCGTCTTTTAATTTCATGGCTGCAGTCACCATCTGCAGTGATTTTGGAGCCCAAGAAAATAAAGTCTGTCACTGTTTCCATTGTTTTCCCATCTATTTGCCATGAAGTAATGGGACTGGATGCCATGATCTTAGTTTTCTGAATGTTGAGTTTTAAGCCACATTTTTACTCTCCTCTTTCACTTTTATCAAGAGGCTCTTTAGTTCTTCTTCGTTTTCTGCCACAAGGGTGATGTCATCTGCATATCTGAGGTTATTGATGTTTCTCCTGGCAATCTTGATTCCAGCCTTTGCTTCATCCAGCCCAGCATTTCTCATGATGTACTCTGCATATAAGTTAAATAAGCAGGGTGACAATATACAGCCTTGTCTTACTCCTTTCCCAGTTTGGAACCAGTCCATTTTTCCATGTCTGGTTCTAACCGTTGCTTCTTGACCTGATACAGGTCACTCAGGAGGCTGGTAAGGTGGTTTGGTATTCTCATCTCTTAAAGAATTTTCCACAGTTTGTTGTAATCCACACAAATGCTTTAGCGTAGTCAATGAAGCAGAAGTAGATGTTTTTCTAGAATTCTCTTGCTTTTTCTATGATCCACAGATGTTGGCAATTTCATCTCCGGTTCATCTGCCTTTTCTAAATCCCAGCTTGAACATCCAGAAGTTCTCAGTTTACGTACTGTTGAAGCTTAGCTTGGAGAATTTTGAGCATCACATCAAGGAACACAGTTTTCCCCCATTACATTGAAGAATCTGTATCAAACAGGAATAATTTAATAAGATATTGCTACATTTACAGGATTTCATAATATATGCTTTGCTTTAAAGAGACATAAGGTGACAAAGGTCTTTCATGATTCTAAAAGTGCTATCACAACAATAAATCTATTCATTTGACTAATAGACCAGTTCTATCAGTAATAACATTCTTCTAGAGAATAATCTACATCAAACATCTAAGAGAAGACTACAAATTAGCAAAATGACATGCGTTCCAAAAGTTTAATTATATTTTAGTTATTTGTACTTAAAATCCAGAATAGGAAGAGGTGGGTTATAAGTATAACAATAAATAAGCCAATTCATTCATGATTAATCAATAATAATTAATAATTATTAATAATAAATAATAATCATTAATCCATTAATCCATTACTGTACAACTAAATTAGAGCACTTAAAAGTCTAACCACCATTTAAAACAGTATTTTGAGAACAACTAGCTTTAGGTTCCAATTCAGGCTGTTAGGAGAAATGCTGATCCCACATGTCCTCAGCCCCTCACAAGAGAGCTGGAGTGTGGAGTCTGAGGGGCACCGAGCTCCCTCCAGGGTGACTCCCATCCTGGGGGACAGGGTGAGGATTCATTGCTGAGACCCAAGCTCCAGGGTGGGGGGAGGTCCTGGGAAGAAGAGGCAGGTCATTGCTGAGACATGGGCTGGGGGTGGTGGTGAGGGGATGGTCCTGGGAAGAAGAGGCGGTCTTCTCCTGCAGGAGCCTGAGAAATATTTAGTTGAAGGATTGATTTATAATGAGAAGTGAATGTGCTTTCCCATCATGCACAAAATCATAGATTATTTATTGCTGTTCATCACATGCCTTCTCTCCCACTAGGCTGCCAGCTCCAGGATGTCAGGGACCCTGTTGGCCTCACGCTGCAGGGCATCAGCTTGCTCACAGGGAGAGTAGAGTCTGGCAATTTGGAAGGATATTAGATACATGTACCGTAATTACTTACATTTCTAAGATCTGGGAGTCTTAGAATTTTGAAAAGGATGAGTCAAATGGGACTGTGTAAGAGGGATAAGAAAATATATTAATAAACTCTAACTCAAAAAGATACATACATCCCAATAGCAGCACTATTCACAATGGCCAAGACATGGAAGCCACGTAAGTGTCCATCAATAGACATCAATGGATAACGAAGACGTGGTATTTATATGTACACAATGGAACATCACTCAGCCATGAAAGAATGAAATAATGACATTTGCCGAAATATGGATGGACCTGGAGACTGTCATACTAAGTGAAGTAAGTCAGACAAAGGCAAATATCATATGATATCACTTATATGTGAAATGTAAAATATATATATATATATATATATATATACATAAATGAACATATCTACAAAACAGAAGCAGACTCACAGACATGGAAAACGAATTTATGGTTACCAAAGGGGAAGTAGGGAGGAGGGGGACAAATTATAAGTTTGGGATAAACAGATACAGAACACTATATATGAAATAGATAAACAACTAGGTCCTACTATATAGCACAGGGCACTATATTCAATACCCTGTGATAAACCATAATGTGAAAGAATATGAAAAACACACACATATGTATATATTTTTATAACAGAATACTTTACTACACACCTCAAACTAACATTGTAAATCAACTATACTTCAACAAAAATGACAAGATATTAAAACAATGAAATTCTCCTTGTGCACTGTAGAAATCATTGAACATTAAAGCTCAAAGGGATTCTACAGATCATCTGCTCGAGCCTCATCACATTCATTTTCCTTTGACTCGAGACACTCATGTAAGCAGCAAACTCGTCCTCACATCAGTTACTCTTGCAGAACTTCAAGCTCCTAAGGAAGCACCATGAAATTCTGGAGAGCAAGGATGTTTGAAAATATGTGATGCAAAGCACCATAGGCCTTTTTAGGGTCAGATCATGTATAACGACGATTGAACTAGGCTTATGGAAGCACTGTGAACTAGTCTCCTAATCTTCTACTCAGATGTTTAATTTAGCTTCATTTGGTTAATTTCAGCTGAAATTTTGCTAGTATAAAAAGACCATCTTCGAAAGATATAAAATAATGAACTTTGATAGGGAAAATCCCACAATTTTCAAATAGATCTCTGATGGTCCAGAGTGAACCAATGAGACATAAAAAAAAGTAATGGAGTCAAAACCATAATCAGTGTTTGTTTTCTTAACATAATCCATGGTTAAGTACAGAGGAAATACTGATTCAGAATACTGTTTGAATAATGCTTAATAATCGAGTGGCCAAGGTTTACACGTTGCCAAAGAGGCTAAAATAAGAGAAAATTTAAAACTAATATACTGAAGGATTCACGTTGGCTTTTCAGATGAAAAACTTATACTTACTGTGGAAATTATGACTTTGTTTAGAATGACAGATTTAAGGCTAAATGTTTTTTGGCTTCCTATGCAAAGAATTAAAGTACAATTTGTCTTTTACTAACTTAATTATTACAATTATAAATTAATAGAGTCTGCCTTCCCCCAAGTCTCTCTCCAGTGTTTAGATTCTGACTGTCGGCATTTGGAAAGTCATTCATTTCCATCACTCAGCTAAAAGGCTTCAGGAGCTCAGAGAAGCTGGGTCATCAGTCCAGAATTCAAAGCAAAGTTAACCACAAAATGCAAACTTGCTTTTAAGTACACAGGGCCGTTTAGAGAGGTTACTGTCATACTTACTGCAAATTGAATCACACAGAAGTCAATATGTAAAGACACATTGCCTTTGTTCAATAAGGATGTTTCCTCAGCCGTGCCAACTTTTTACACAGATCTCTGCACAGTCAGCAAATCAACAAGGAATTGATATCTACAAAGCCTTTAATTCACTTTTGAGGTTAAGGTTGAAGGAAATTATAACCATAATATGACAGCCTAAATGTGCAGTAATCTAAGAAAATCTTGTTTATTTAGCAGAAAGCATAGCGAGGGATGTATTACAAGAAATCCTATAGGTAGCTGCCTTTTGGTTTTCGCTTGTTTTCTTTGCTAATAAAAACAATCTTATTTACACCATGTTGTGGAAAACATTATTATTCAGTCATTCTCTAATCCAGAAAAAATGTGTTAATATATGATATTAATGTAATCACATAATTAGCTTTATATTGAGGGGTTTACAGGAAATACTGAGTTAAATAATGTAAGACTTGAGAGTTTTATCAAGGAAGAAAAATTTAGTGGAAAATGTAAAAATGAGCAGTTTTTGGTTTTAATTTTTAATTTTTTAAATTATGAAAGTATGATAACACATTTACAAGAGACTTGGAAAATACAGAACAAAGTTACATATGGTTCCATGGCAGCCCACTCCAGTACTCTTGCCTGGAAAATCCCATGGACAGAGGAGCCTGGTAGGCTACAGTCCACGGGGTCGCAAAGAGTTGGACACGACTGAGCAACTTCACTTCTTCACTTCACTTCATAAGTAAAGAAAGAGAGTGAAGTCGCTCAGTCATGTCTGACTTTGTGACCTACCAGGCTGTAGGTACCAGGACTGTAGCCTACCAGGCTCCTCCATCCATGGAATTTTCCAGGCAAGAGTACTGGAGTGGGGTGCCATTTCCTTCTCCAGGGGATCTTCCCAACCCAGGGATCAAACCTAGGTGTCCCGCATTTTGGGCAGATGCTTTACCATCCGAGCCACCAGGGAAGCCCACTGAAGCCCACTATATAGTTCCACTAAATGTTACAATTATTTTTTAAGTAGATAAATTAAGATTTTTAGTTAGAATTTCAATATCAAACTCTGAAAAATCAATAGAATGTATAGACAGAAAAGTAGAAGGATATATAGTAGACCTGAAAAGCACTATGAACCAATTCAATATAATTAAAATTTATTTTTCACACAATAGCTGGAAAAAAATTCTATTCAAGTTCCCATAGACTATAAACCAGGTGACACTGGGACATATCCAGGGACTTAAAACAAGGTGTAAAAAATTCACGGTCTAATAGCTCAACATTCAGAAAACTAAGATCATGGCATCTGGTCCCATCACTTCATGGGAAGTAGACGGGGAAACAGTGGAAACAGTGTCAGACTTTATTTTGGGGGGCTCCAAAATCACTGCTGATGGTGATTGCAGCCATGAAATTAAAAGATGCTTACTCCTTGGAAGGAAGGTTATGACCAACCTAGATAGCATATTTAAAAGCAGAGACATTACTTTACCAACAAAGGTCCATCTAGTCAAGGCTATGGTTTTTCCAGTGGTCAGGTATGGATGTGAGAGTTGGACGGTGAAGAAAGCTGAGCGCCAAAGAATTGATGCTTTTGAACTGTGGTGTTGGAGAAGACTCTTGAGAGTCCCTTGGACTTCAAGAAGATCCAACCAGTCCATCCTAAAGGAGATCAGTCCTGGATGTTCATTGGAAGGACTGATGTTGAAGCTGAAACTCCAATACTTTGGCCAACTCATGCAAAGAGTTGACTCATTGGAAAAGACCCTGATGCTGGGAAGGATTAGGGGCAGGAGGAGAAGGGGACGACAGAGGATGAGATGGTTGGATGGCATCACTGACTCGATGGACATGGGTTTGGGTAAACTCCAGGAGTTGGTGATGATCAGGGAGGCCTGGCGTGCTGCAATTCATGGGGTCGCAAAGAGTCGGACATGACTGAGCGGCTGAACTGAACTGAATGGTGTTGAAATCATATACAGTCTGTTCTCTTTTCACTGTGGAATTATTTTAGAAAAGATAAAATGAGCACATTTAAGTAGATCACATCGTTCTTCCCCCTACTCACTTTCTTTTCATGTTTATCCATCACTCTGGGACACACCTTATATTGTCACTGTTTGCCTTTGGACTGAACCTGCTAGGCTCCACCTAAACTATGCCTAAGCCACTGCTCGTCTTTTAACTGAAAAAAGCTTGAACATGAGGGGATGCCTGGGCCTTGGAGCATGTGCACGTGATGGCATGTTCTAAGATGGTTTTCTTTCTCAAATAACCCATTAGGATATAGCCCAGTGCAGGGACAAGTGAACCAGAGGACCAGAGCTGGACTCACTGAGTTTTCAAATCCCTCGAGGATTTCTCTGTCAGAATTCCAAGCTGGTGATCTGCATCTTCTGTTCTCTATCAGCTCCTGGTTTTACTTGGAACCTTGACTTCACATCCATCCATTTGCAGGGGACTCAGTTACCTGTGGGCTATAGTTGTTCGTCATTGTTCAAAGTCAGTAGTTTGATGTCTGTTAAGGAAATATTTGGTTTAAAAATAATACTGTCCATAGTTGAAAAATCATCTGATTTAGAGTCAGAACACTTGGCCCCGAGGGCCTGGTTCCTAGGCAGAACAATTGTCCCCAGAGACATCCATGTCCTGATCCCCAGAGCCTGGGAATATGTTTGGCTATGAGGAGAAAGGGAAGGAGAATTTGCCATCAATTGACCCTAAGGTAGGGAGTTGATTCCGGATGATTTCAATGGGCTCAGTGTAATCACAGTGTCCTTACAAACAAGAAAGAAGCCGAAGAAGAGAGTCAGAGGAGTGATGTGATGACAGAACAGATAAGGGAGATGCTGAACTGTTCACCTGGACACTGGGGGAGTGACCACCTGCTCCACGTGCAGGCACCCTTAGGGCTGGAGCATCAGGGAAACGGTCCTCCCCAGAGTCACCAGAAGGGACAGGCCTTCCCACACCTCTATCTCAGCCCAGGGAGACCTGTGTTGGACCCCGAACAACAAGACTGTGCGATAACACATTCTTGTTGTCTTCGACCTCTAAGCTTGTGGTAACTTGTTACAACAGGAATTAAAAACTAGTTACAAGGGAATTCCCTGGCAGTCCAGTGGTTTAGGTCTCCGCAGTTTTTAGTGCTGAGGGCACAAACAAGTTCAATCCCCGGCCCAGGAACTAAGATCCCACCTGTTCTGTGGCATGATCAAAAAAATTTTTTAATGTAAAAATTTTTTAAAAAAGAAGCTAGTAGAAGCAGTGAGGCATGAGTCACAAAATCTCTTTGAGATCTTCTATGTGTCAAATAAAGAGGTTACATTAGGGCCTTCAAGGCTCTGAAAAGAGGAAACATCCTGAACTATTTAGTCCCTTGAGTCAGCAGGTCCCAGAAGGGTCACATGAGCTGCTCCACAGAAGGCCAGGGAGTAGGCTGGGCTTCAAATACCCTGCAGAGAATGGCTAGTGACTGCATCATGGGTCCAGTGCAATGCTCATGCTGTGCATCTTTACTGCACTCACCAAGCACCAGGCCCGGGCAGGGTCTTCCCTTATATTCCCCAACAACCTGGTAAAAGAAAGAAAATGAAGTCACCTGGTCATATCCAACTCTTTGCGACCCTATGGACTGTAGCCCACCAGGATCCTCAGTCCATGGGGATTCTCCGGGCAAGAATACTGGAGTGGGTTGCCATTTCCTTCTCCAGGGGATCTTCCTGACCCAGGGATTGAACCTGGGTCCCCCACATTGCAGGCAGACTCTTTACCCTCTGAGGCACCAGGGAAGCCCCACAACCTGGTGAGTTTGGTATAAAAATGATGCCCACTTTACCTGCATGAAAACTGATTCTCATCCTCATTGGTAGTCTTTGGTCCCAGGCCACACATCTGCCAGGTGCCGGAGGTGTGACTTGAACACCCACACCTGCATATGGGGCCCTCCATGGTTCTGCTTGGCCGATGGCTGTTACAGTCACCAAATACATCACTTATTGAGTCCCCACTACGTGGCAGGCGCTATTGCAGGTAACAAGGTTATAGCAACAACCAAAAAAAGATAAAGCCAAGCTCTCAACGACCTTACAATCAGCAGCAATTCACATACTCAACAAACACTCATCAAGCTCTCGTGATATGCCAGGCATCATGAAGAGGAGTTTATTGAATTCTGGAGCCTACGAAAGCTAGTGCCGCATCACCAACACAGACCGGGATGCATCTTCAAATCATCTCATCCAAAAGCATTGTCTGATCCATGTAGTCCTGTCCACAAGGACTGAATTGTTCACCATAGGCAGGAGCTCTGTTCTCACTAAAGAAAGAATGGGAAATTGAACAATTGCTCAATCCCATCAGAGCCCTAAAGGCTTTCCTAGCTACTCAGAAATGAAAAGGAGAATAGTGTCAGAAAGAATGAGATTTTATGTATATTAGGTACATTGAGTTTACTTCATTTTAATGTTCAAATTATAATAGAGATGCTACAGTTAGAATATTTTCAGTTTCTAACTGGAAAGGACATCATTTAGTAGAAGAAAAGCTATGTATCTCATATCAAATGTTAGAAAGACAGAATTCACTAACTTTGCTCTTATACAGATTTAAGAGCGATGACAGAGAATTTGGACTTCTCAAGTTCTTGTCTTTCATCATCGTTTGCTCATAAAAAAAGCCTTTAAGCTTACAATGTCACAATACGGTAATATTTATTTATGCCATCTTTTATTCCAAAAATAATTTGTGTCAGAGAAATGTCATAACTTTAAAGATTCAGTAAGTAAATCCACTAAAGGCGTAATTTCAGCAGATTATCTGAAAAGGCTTACTCTTTTTTTCCTGAAGCATCACAAATCTTCACAAGAGATTATCTTTGAAGAATGTCTTTAAAATTTTTTCTCCTCATTCTAAACAGCCATGAATCACATCAGAATACCACAATGAAACTTTGTTTTCACTAGACTTTAAGCTTTTTTTTAAGTCTATTTTGATAAGCTAGTCTTAGAAGAGGGAGGTTGACTCTGGCAAAAGGAACAGCACATTCCTACTCAATAAATTACTAAAAATCAAGTGGGCACATATATTGAAAGCTAGGAATGAGGAACTATCACAGTTCTGATTCTTTTCCCCTGAATGGTGATACCCTAAATCAAGTTCAGCAGAGAATATAAGCTTAAGAATTTTAAATAAGAAAAAATATCTTGGTTATACAGGGGGGTTTTTCCTACCAGCGAATTTTAAGTTTCCTTCAAAAATGAATACTTGAAATTATTCTCTGAGGTTATACCTCATGTTTTCAGTGATATGGACTCTCTCCTTAGGCAACAGGGTAGTTGTTATTGTGGTTCAATAGCTCAGCCAACTCTGCGACCCCATGGACTGCAGCACGCCAGGCTTCCCTGTCCTTCACCATCTCCCAGAGTTTGCTCAAACTCATGCCTATTGAGTCAGCGATGCCATCCAACCATCTCATCCTCTGTCGTCCCCTTCTCCTCCTGCCCCCAATCTTTCCCAGCATCAGGGTCTTTTCCAATGAGTCAGCTCTTCACATCAGGTGGTCAAAGTATTGGAGCTTCAGCTTCAGCATCTGTTCTTCCAGTGAATATTCAGGATATTATCTTTCAAAGGGATTATTCCTCCTATGAAAAGAAAAAAAAACTTTTTGGTAGTTACTTCTGTCCTTTGGAAGTTAACCTATAAAACAGGTTCTACATGTAAATGAACGCAACGCACACAACCCACCCCATACACACGCATATGCATGTGTGCACATACACATACACGCACACACACAGGCTACTTCACAATTGCTCTACATAGCCCAAAAGTCGAGCAAGAGGGAAAAAATAGCAGCTAACTTCGGATTTGCTTTTGGAAGAAAGTGCCATATGTTACAAAGATCCAAACTGCCAACAAAATTACGAAAGTAAAGGGATTAACTTTGGTTGAGGGTCCGCATTGCAAATTGTCTCCAGGTTGCTGGGTGGTGGGGGCTGAGGGGTTCCAGGTAGCTAAGACCTCAGTTCAGGAGGACTGCCAAGGCTTGGAGGGGAGACCCCAGGGAGAGGCCACTCCCTTACCATAGATAATATAGGCTCTACTTAAAGTCCTAAGATATTATATTTAGAAAAAGTGATCAGATTTGTTTCTTATGCAGCATTCACTACCAAGATGTTTGGTTTGAAAGGATAATTACAGAAGGAAACATTGCTTACCTCATCTTCTTTGGGAAGAAAGAATATTCCATTATAAGATAAAGAAAAGAAAGACATTTTTAGTGTTGGGACTCTGAAGTTCAACTGTAGTAACTCTAGAAGAAGGGAAGGATTAAAAAAAATAGAAGCTTTGTCAGCAGTGGCAAACTCTGCACAGGATGGAAGGAAAAGCAGGTGCTCTCCACTGTTTAATGAAGATTTCTAAGCAACTGCAGCCATCTCAAGCCTTGGCAGTACCTGGCTCATCTGAAATGTTTGTCTATAAATTTTTGTAGACTGCTGACCTAAGTGTTATCAAAAGTTCCTGTACCCATTAGGTCTAGAAAGCCAAAGAGAAGGTAAGTTTTATTGCTAGTTGAATTTTAAGGTCCGTATGATTGATCTGAAGTCCCCACATTGAATGTGTACATGGTAAACAACTCTACATAGAGATTACTTTTAAATATATATCTGTAATTAATGTATAAGTGTATTGAAGACTTTGGGTGGGTAAAAGGATGTTTGGATTTTTAAAATATCATTTTGCCAAAGTCTTTCTAGTCCCAATTTAGTTTAGTAAGAACCCTCTGGACCTGAACACTTCTAATGGGGATTGTATTACTAGTAAGAATCCCTGTAGGAAGAATAAGAACCCTTGTTGTGGGAAGAGTCCATCATGCCATAGTTAGCCCTCCACATCCACAGATTCAAGGAACAAGGGATGGAAAACTCTACATGATTCACAGTTGATTGAATCCACGAAGGAGGAACCCGAGACTACAGAGGGACCTGAGCATCCGTGGAGTCTGGTATCTGCAGGGGATTCTGGAACTGATCTCCTACAGGTAGAGAGGGATGACTGAATTTAATTTAAAAAGTCACCACAATTGCCATTTGTAGGAACTTGCTATATGTGGAGTTCAAGAGGCATCTACACTGACAGATCCCCTCCCTGCCCTTGCTCTTTACGGGATGAAAGGCAAAAGGATGAACGCACTCCCGCTTAATAAAGTACCTAAAATCTAGTGGGCACAGTTATGAGAGCCAGGGATGAGGGAATATCACAGGTGTGACTCCTTTTCTCCTAAATAGTGAGATCCAAACCATCCCAGGACCTAGTCTGGGGTGCTGCTGCTGCTGCTAAGTCGCTTCAGTCGTGTCTGACTCCTCACAGCCCTATGGACTACAGCCTACCAGGCTCCTCCGTCTATGGGATTTTCCAGGCAAGCGTACTGGAGTGGGTTGCCATTACCTTCTCTGCTAGTCTGGAGTACCTGAGAGATAAAGGAAAACCCAGAAATCTACCACAATGTGGTTCAATATTTTTGCCTGCTTTTAGTATCAAAGTAATGCTGACCTCATAGAAGGAGTTGGCAAACACCCCCTAACTTTCAATTTTTTGGGAGAATTGTTCATAATTGCTATTATTTATTTCTTTAATGCTTAGCAGAATTTGCCAGTAAAGACACCTGGGCCTGGAGTTTCCTTGTAAGCTACATGAGTAAATCGAGTGGAATTCAGTTTCTCATTTTTTTCTGGATCAAGTTTTGTCAGTTTGTCTCTTCCAAGAAATTGACTGTTTCATCCACATTATTGTTTGTCATAAAGCTGTTCATAAGTTTCCCTTATTATTCTTTCATTATTGTGAAGTCACCTGTTTCATTTCTGATATTTGTCGTCTGTGCATGCACTTTTTTCCTTATCAGTCTGAATAGATGATTGTCAGTTTCATTTTCATTAAATTCAAAAGACTTTTTATTCCTTCCCCCACCCCGCTCCCCATCCCCCCAACCCCTTTCTTTCCGTGGACTATTTGGTATGCCATTTAGTTTCCAAATATTTGGGGATTTTCCTGATGTTTTTCTGCTATTGACCTTTAAATTATTTTCATTGTGGGAAAAGGACATACTTTGTGTGACTTGGATCCTTTGCGGGGATTTGTTTCACGGCCCAGAATACGGTCAGTCTTGGTACGTGTCCACGTGGAGCTCTGCGCACTCTGCCCGATGCCCGGTGAGTTATGAGGTGTCCTCGCTGGCCGCTGGGAGCAGGAAGTGTCCCCACCTGCCTGCAGCTCTAGCTTCATTTCCTCTTTTCCTCTCGGGTGGGTCTTTCCCCGGCGCCTGGTATTTTCCGTACTTCACTCAGTGACTCACAGTCAGATGAAGACTCAGGGCAGAGATCTCCATGGCTCAGGCTCAGGGATCCTCTCTGTGCAGTCTGACTGCTCAGCCCTCCCCAGATTCACCATCTCCATTCTTCTCCAGGCAAGCATCCCCCTCTCCTTGCTCCCCCCACCTAGGGCAGCCTCCTCACTGACAGAGTGGGTGGGTTTTCATATCTGCTTCCACAGTCAAAGTGCTGTGACATGCCGTTTAGGAGAAAAAACGCCCAGCCTCACAGAGATGCATGATGGATGTGGAGAACACAAGATTATTTTAGAATTTTTCCCAGATTATTATAGGTATTTTTCATGGACAGTACACCCAAATTTGACAAATGGTAATTTCTCATAGTATAATTGCAGCGAAGAATCAGTAATCATATTGATGAAAAGAAACTCACCTACATTGTTGGTGGGAATGAGAATTGGAGCAGCTACTGTGGAGAACACTATGGAGAGTCCTCAGAAAACTAAAAATAGAATTACTATATGGTCCTGCGATCCCACTCCTGGGTGTATATCTGGGGAAAACTATAATTCAAAAAGATGCATGGACCCCAGTGTTCCTAGCAGCACTGTTTTCAATAGCCAGGACATAGGAACAACCATGTCCATCGACAGCGGAATGGATAAAGAAGATGTGGTATATGTACACAATGGAATATTACTCAGGCATAAAAAAAGAATAAAATAATGACATTTGCAGCAACATAGGTGGACCTAGAGGTTATCATACTAAAGTGAAGTAAGTCAGACAGAGAAGGGCAAATATTATGATATCACTTAAATGTGGAATCTAAAAAAAAATGATACAAATGAACTTATTTACAAAACAGAAATAGCCTCACAGACATAGAAACCAAATAATATGGTTACCAAAGAAGAAAGTTAGGGAAGGGATAAATTGAGAGTTTAGAATTAACAGATACACACTAATACATATAAAATAGGTAACCAACATGATCCTACTGTATAGCACAAGGAACTGGACTCAATATATTATAATAATCTATAAGGAAAACAAATCTGAAAAAAGAATATATTACATAATATATATTATATATATTAACCATATATAATTGAATCACTCACGGTGCTGTACACCTGACACTAATACAACATTGTGAACAACTATACTTGAATTTTAAAAAATCATTGTCTGTGTTTCAGTTGGAATGGATCATTTTCTATACAAGATTTTGTTGCATCATGCATTCATCATCTGGCAAACACTGATTCACAGAGTTATGCTGACTTTATAAATGTTGATACATTTCATTATACAATATAAAAAAACTGACAATTGTTGTTTTCATTGCAAATCTCACCTTTCTTTAAAATTGCCAAGTGTTCAGGTTCACAGGCCATGGAATGGACAGAGAAGCCTGGCAGGCTACTGTCCATGGGGTCAAAAAGAGTCAGACACAACTAAGCGTGTGCACGCACACACACACACACATGAGCACACACGTGTAAGCTAGTTCCAAGTTTTCAAGATTTCTGTTTTTTAACTGGAAACTTTGAGGTTTATCATTGGCAACAAATACTGCCAGTTGTTTTATTTAAGGTAAGAGATTTAATTCTTTTGAGGACATTTTTGGCCAAAACCCAAGTCTGAGAAACTAAGGTTTGTAAGGAATGCCTCAGGAAAAGTCACATTGATTGCATTCGAAGGAATCGAGTGAGAGCCTTGTGCAGGGCTCCCATGCTTCCCACTCAAGCAGACTGAACTTCCCACCTCTCCATTCGAGGTATCCAAAAGGTGTGCTCAGGGACACAATGTCGCAGAGGTATTAATGTGTGCAGTTTCACCCACAACGTTCTCCGGTGGGACATTCCTTTTCACCATGAGCCTGTGGCCATGATGAGCACAGGAGTGACTTCTGGTTTTGCCACGAGTCCTGCCCAGCGGCTAACATTTCTTCTCTTCTTTTAAATACCAAAGTCAATAGGGCTAAAAAGGGCAAATAGCATTTTAGTTTTATTAAGATAATAGTTTTGACCTCATGAATTTTTTGCAAAATTCAAAGAAACTCCAAGAGTCCACCCTTGGAAATCACTCTGAGAGTCTCTGGTTTAGGGAACTTGCCTAGGGTCAGACTCTGTGCCAGTTCATGGAATAGATTTCCTGGGTGGAGTTGACCCCCAGCGCTTTCCTGACTCTGCCTGAGATGTCTCCTCAATCTTGTGTCTGCTGTTGGGAAGAGTTAAGAATGTGCTGAAGTTAAGGAGATAAATTCGATGTTTCACTGCATCCAAGTCTTACCTCCAACACCTTTCTCTTGTTAGCTTAATGTCATCCTGCCTTCCTCTAGGTCAGAGTTACAAGAGCTAAAAGCATTGCAGTTCTCTGAGTTAGAGACTTGGTGCCAAAAGCCAGCTAAGCTATCTCAGGCTGAGTTTTCTTTCTTTTCATCCTGAGGCAACAGAAACCAGAAGAAAAAAAAAAAAGCGTCTAAACAAAAGACATCCAGACCAGGAGGCTTGATGCTGCTGCTGAATTTTAGTGTTCAGACACATCATCTCGCCAGAAGTTTCACTTCCAGCTGCTGACAACAGACAGTCTTTGAGCTCTTTTGTATTATGTCACTCATCGTCTGGTTGGGGTGAAAGCAAGGGATAGCTTTTCAGGAGGAAAGTATGCATTTACTTTGAAATTATCCTGTTATACTTATTGAACCACAGGTTCAACTAAGAAAACATGCATGTGTGCTCAGTTGTGTCTGACTCTTTTTGACCCCATGGTCTATAGCCCACCAGGCTCCTTTATCCATAGGATTTTCCAGGCAAGAATACTGGAACAGGTTGCCATCCCCTTCTCCAGGGGATCTTTCCAGCCCAGAGATCAAACCTGTATCTCCTGTATTGGCAGGTGGATTCTTTACCACTGAACCACCAGGGAAGCCCATCATTTGCCTAAATTTATGTAATAGACCTGCCAATGGAAGTGAAAATAAAATTTGCTGCTGGAGAAGAGACCTGAGTGTGTCCACATAAAGTTTCTCCAGCTGATTGAAAACAAATTTTTTTCTATTTCTGGTAAGAATTCAAATTAAAAAGCCTCATATTCAGCTTCATTAGTGGCTCACACCCATGCCCCTGTTACTGTGGCAACTAACTGAGATCCCAGGTCTCATGGGATCAGTGTCATCTCTTTCTTCCCAGGTGGTTCTGGCTTCTTGGAGTCAGTTCTGCTCCAATCCCATTCCTGAAGTCGGTTCAGACAAGCCCAGCCGTCTGTATTCCACAGCTAATAAATCCAGCAGACTTCATGGAAATACCATCTACAAAGCGTCTCATCTCTAAAGCTGGGCTGCACATAGTATTTTTGGATTTGCGATTAATTATCTCCAGCCATTGGAGAGCAAAGAACACTCCAACCTAAAGCATCAAATGAACGTTCTCCGTGCTCTGGGGTCGCAGAATTCACTGAGCTTGTGTGACCTTGAACTGCACAGAATCCCTTAGTGACATGAAAGGACATTCCACCCAGCACTGCTAGTTTCATGGGAAAATGAGTCCCAGAGGCTGTGAGTTCTGAGCCTAGGGTCACACTCCTGACTAGCGCTTGGTCCAGGACTTGCTCTCAGGTTTTGTACTGTACATCTTATACAGTATGTTTTTCTCAAATGTTGTTCCACTTTTTTAATGAGGAATCCTAGAAGCCACAAACTACCTCAGGTGTACACAGCATGTGTGTGTGTGTGTGTGTGTGTGTGTGTGTGTGTGTGTGTGTGTGTGTGTGTGTGTGTGTGTGCAGGTGAGGGAAGACAGGAAGTGTAAAGAAGCAGCATGTAAATTAGGGAAAACCCTCAAGTGCACCAGTTCCATCAACCCCATCTTATTAGTTGTAGAATATAGTGCTGCTGCCAGGCCACTGGGCCAGAGACAGTGTCACCAAGGGAAAACATGGGCCTGTGACTGTGCTCAGGGTGAGGGGTCATGAGTGATGGTTTCTGTCTGTCTCCGTGTGGATGCTCAAGATCCTGATGAGAGGCTGTATCTCAGCCCCTGAAAGGGGCTTGGCGGCTGAAGTCTGGTGTTCCCTGGTGCCTTACGATTGTGAACAGGATATTCATTATTCATTCTTGACTCTACTAACTAAAAGTTGGGCAGCATTTCAATATTCTCCTCGTGCAATTCTGCAGCCAATGCTCAGTGATAGAAGGGCTGTGCTTTATGGATTCCACTCTCCTCCTCTCTTATCCTCCCATCCAAACCCCCTCACCTTTGCATTTGTCAAAGGCACTGATGACGTCTTCTCCACAAGAGGCTGGCTGGGAGTGAGAGGAAGAGGCAAAATTCAAAGATTACTTTGTCTTCTTGTTCTTAAATTTTTTTAAGTTTTTTGAAAAATATTCTTTATTTTTAATTGTATGATAATTGCTTTACAATGTTGTGTTGATTTCTGCCATACAACAATGAGAATCAGCCAGAGGTATACGTATGTCCCTTCCCTCTAAAAGTATGGAAACATTCATGAATTTTTGTGTCATCCTTGCTCAGGGGCCACGCTAATCTTCTCTGTATTGTTCCAATTTTAGTATAAGTGCAGCCGAAGCGAGCTCTACTTTGTCTTCTTATACCTGTGAGCTGAGAACAGAGGGACCATGAGCTTGAGGTCACCAAAATACACACAGTGACCATGAGGCACCCGTCAGGACCTGCCATCGAGAGGGCGGCTCTTGGAAGAACCCACTCCCCACCCTCTGCTCTTGTTGCTGGTGGAGGTCACTGTGAGCCCCACGGATGACCTGGATATCACACACATGCACACATGCACATGTGCACACACACTCTTCACACTACTGACTGGGGTCACACACGTGCCGACACGGCTGTGTTTCCAAGCCTCTTCAACCTCTGCTCCCTCCTCACCAGTCCCTGCCGACGCCTCGTCATCCTTCAGAGTTCACGTCAGAGGCCTCCTCTTCAGCTCAGCCTTCTCTGCTGCCTCCAAGGCTGGATTGGGTACCTCGCCTACGGGCACCCAGACTCCTGCTGTGAGAGTATCTACACACAGCCAGTTGGCTGTACTGGAATCGGATGTTCCTGGGTCTTCACTACGTTATCTTAACCTCAAGAATCTAGCACGAGTTGTTGTTTTTGTTGTTGTTCAGTCACTAAGTCATGTCTGACTCTGTGACCCCATGGACTGCAGCATGCCAGACTTCCCTGTTCTTCACCATCTCCTGAAGTTTGTTCAAGTTTATGTCCATTGAATTGGGGACCCTATCCAACCATCTCACATTAAGTTGGTGTCCCGTAACTTAAATGATGATTGAACAGTGAGTGTGTGAACAGGTTTTGCACAAATATGACCCCTCGGGGGAAGGCCTTCTGTACATTGGGGGTTCAGTTCAGTTCAGTTGCTCAGTCATGTCCGACTCTTTTCGACCCCATGAGCCGCAGCACACCAGGCCTCCCTGTCCATCACCAATTCCCAGAGTATACCCAAGCTCATGTCCATTGAGTCGGTGAGGCCATCTAACCATCTCATCCTCTGTCATCCCCTTCTGTTTCTGCCTTCAATCTTCCCCAACATCAGGGTCTTTTCAAATGAGTCAGCTCTTCACATCAGGTGGCCAAAATATTGGTGTTTCAGCTTCAACATCAGTCCTTCCAGTGAACACCCAGGACTGATCTCCTTTAGGATGGACTGGTTGGATCTCCTTGCAGTCCAAGGGACTCTCAAGAGTCTTCTCCAACACCACAGTTCAAAAGCATCAATTCTTCTGCTCTCAGCTTTCTTTACAGTCCAACTCTCATATCCATACATGTGGGCTACCTGTAATGGGAAGCTCCCAGAAGGGATTATCTGAATGGGTCTGTCCAACATCCTGGGCAAACAGCGAACTTCAGTGAATTCAGCACCTCCATACTCATCACCACCTGGATCCCTGCACACACATACACACACACACACACACACCACTTCATGGGAAACTGGTTTTCAGCCAAGCCTCTGCTTTAGGCCACACACCCACATACCACACAATGATTGTTGCTATGAAGCATGGACAGACAGATGGACCTAAATAGCAGATGTACTGGCTTTCCTCTGTTCACACTCTTTGGGAGCCACCGCTTTTGAGTTCAGACCTGTGGTATTCTGTCTTTTTTTACACTGTTGATACTTTTCTTCATTCTCACATCTCTTACTCTGCTTCCTTGCCAAGAATTTACTGTTTGTTTGGGGCTTTCTCATTGGAGGCCTTCACTGAGAGTTTTTAAATCCTCCTTTCTTGGAAAATGTGCTCATTTTGCAAATTCCTACGTATCAGGTCCAAGAAACTCTAAAGCCAAGAATCATACAGTCTCAGCATTTCTGGGCTCTTTTTTGTGAAGCTATCTGAGCATTCTCCTCCCTTGTATGTTTAACTCTGTTTCCCTCAACCTTCTGCAAGGGAGTTCCTCCCCTGGCAATTTCAAATTAAGGTTTTTTTCCTCATGTAACAAGATTAGGAATACTCTGTTCTTTTCTCTGTGATCTGTTTGTACAAGTGGCAGTCTGAGCAGAAACAGTACAAACTGCAACAGCTTCAGCCCTGGGCATTGGCTCCTCCTCCTTCCCTTGGGAGTGTCCGCCCACCCCTGGTCACCAAGGAGTTCCTGGGTCTAAAATTGGCTTCAAGGGACTTCCCTGGTGGTCCAGTGGTTAGGACTTCACCTTCCAGTGCAGGGTGTATGGGTTTGATCCCTGTCAGGGAGCTACATCCCACATGCCTGGAGGGTCAAGAAACCAAACATAAAAAAACAGAAGCCATATTGTAGCAAATTCAATAAAGACTTTTAAAAAACTGTCTATATCAAAAAATCTTTAAAAAATAAATAAAATTGGTTTCAAGATCACATTCTTTTCTTTGCTGAAGGATACATAGCAGCTGGGACTCTGGTTTTTCACAACACAAACTCACCTCAAACTTCACAAAGCAAAGCAGCAAACTTCTGGGGACAAACCTGGAGCCTCAGAGACCAGATCAGAGCTAAGCCTCAGGCTCAGGGGGATGAGACCAGCCGATGCCATGTCTTCACTCCTCTCCCCTCTCCCTGTGCCCCGGCGCATCTAGGCCTTTCCTTCTCCACGTGGGCCCCGCTGCTGCTCGGTTGGCCTGGCCAACACCTGTCCCTTCCCTTCGTATCATGGGATGAGGGCACCCAGAAGAGACTGCGGCTCTAGATCTCTCCTTCAAAAATTCTTGAAAGAGACATTTGTGTTAACCTGAACTGACCTCATTCCCAGGGCTAGACAAACACAAGCCGGCCTACAGGTGGGGTTACTTGATCAATGAAGTAGTTTCCACGACAGTCATGTGAACAGGGGTTGGAGGCAGCAACTTTAAGGGAAGGATTCCTGGGCAAACATTCTTGCTGGTCTTTATTACAGCTGCTGTTGATGAATCCTGGACAAAATAGTCTACCTCTGTGTCTGCACTATAACTAGGCTATACTGTCAGTGGTATTTTATCTTCCTTCCTAGGCCTAGCTTATACCAGCCCTCTTTTCCCTAACACACACACACACACACACACACACACACACACACACACACACACACACACGATGGACAGAGTCTATTTCCAAATGCAGGCTAAAGAGCTGGTCTCAGGAAATGACTGCCTGAACCATGAGAGAATGAGTCAGTGTTATCAAGTGAAACTCTTTTTTTCTTAAACATCTAAGCAAAGGAAGTTCATTGGGAAATGCTAGCCCTTGACCTCTAACAAGTTAAATATTTTGTGTAAAACTTCATTAAATTCTTATCTTACCCAATAAGCTGACTTCATGATTTCTTTCGTAAAATATGCCTAACAGCCAATAGAGATAACAGTGTTTGTGATTTCTGGAACAGATGCTTCTTCTCGCTCATATTTCTCCATTTCCAGAACCACTTCTAGCCAGCCAGTCTTCCCTGGGCACAGTTTACCCATCACAGTCAGAGGAAGTGGGCAGCATTTTGTCACCAGGGCAGAACCAGGGCTGAGAAACGCCTTAGGTTAAGAGTAGGCTTAGACCATGTCTCTCAACTCCTCCATCTCCCACCATGAATTTCTAAATGACATGGATGGATTCTGATTCTGTACAAGAGAGACATTTCAAGAATGAAAGTAATCAGTGGCATCCTTGAAATCAAAGAAAGGAAACAAGAAGTGTTCACTAAACAAATGATTTTTAGCTTTTCCTTCACTTCGAAACTTCATGCTCCTCGTCCTGGACAATTGAAACCTCACTCCAGTGATGAGACTGTAACCAAGCAGGACCCTACAGGGCCTTCTCAGGACGGACCACCACTCCACGCCTTTGCCTATCTCTTGTCCATAGAAAAATGTTAGCCTCCTAGGCCTCCCATGAGATCCAAAGAATAAATTACATCAGAGAAGTGAGAAAATGCAGAAAAAAAAGGAAAGAGTCAAGCAAGAGAAAATAACGCTGGCTTAACCATTAAACAAAGTCCAGGACCTTCACTTCCTCTTCAGTGTGTGTGTGTTCAGTCACTCAGTTGTGTCTGACTCTTTGCGACCCCATGGACTGTACCCCACCAGGCTTCTCTGTCCGTGGGATTTCCCAGGCAGTAATACTGAAGTGGAGTGCCATTCTGTCCTCCAGGGGATCTTCCCAACCCAGGGATAGAACCCACGTCTGTTGCATCTCCTGCATTGGCCGGCAGCTTCTTTACCACTAGCACCACCTGGGAAGCCTCAGTTCCTCCTCAAGGGCTGTAGATAATATTCTGAGCCATGTCCTTTGACTGTTATTTCCACAAGATGTCTCTTTAGTGGCAGTGCCATGAGTTCTAAGATGAAGCAAACTGATCACAAATCGCGGTCAGGATGAAGGGGTATGGGAGGGGCCTCGCTGGCCAAGAGCCACCCTTTCATTCTGCAGGGGTCATTGGCCAGTGACCAGGGCCAGCCTGAGTCCATCAACCTCTCCTATAAATACCCACCATCCAGACGGTAAAGATGTTTGTCAGGAAGCGGGTGTGTGCATCAGTGTGAGAGCTAGAGGCACTTCTGAAGACTCAGAGGAAAAAGTGGTTGACGACATACCTGTGGGTTCTGATGCAGAGATTATAAGGGAACTTTTATTTCTTACAGTCACTAGGACACATCTTCCATGAATCACAGCTTTTTTCTTCCTAATCCTTTACTACACTATAAAAAGACCTTTGGAAATATTGCTTTTCAATAAATTATAGGTTTTTTTCTAACTCTTAGTTACTATATTAAAAGAACTTTGGACATAGGGAGATTTAAGGCTTTGGAAATTGGTAAGGGCTTTCTTAAAACCTGTGCGTGGCTTGCCAACAACCACCTGTCACAGTGACTCACTCCAGTGCCGTGGGTGTGGTCAGCACACAGGAGGGACAGCTCTCAGGGCAGATGTGAACCAGGGCTTCTCTTCTGCAGAACCAACCATATGATGATCCTCGGGCATCATTTCCTGGGCAGAGCCAGGGAGCATAAAGGTGAAGACTAGACAGTGTGTCTCAGCCTCTGCCCCTCCCCATCTGTGCCCTGGCCCCTCCCCAGATGCTGCCTGTCCCTGTTCCCCTGGTCACCTCATGCACCCCCCACCCCCGCGGAGGTCTTTCCTGCCTGAACCACAAAGGAACCTTCCTTCTCCAGTTACCCTGAGTCTGTCTCCCTCCCCTCGGGCAGAGATGCTCTGTCTCTGGGTATCTAGCGCATTTCGTCTAGCTTCCATCCTTGGGAGACCTGATCAGAGGCCTGGGAGACACCAGGGCTTGAGGGCGAGCTGGCAACCCCCCGTGGTGCTGTCCCTCCCACACCAGCACCAAGACCAACCCAGCTTCCTGCCCCCTCAAGGCCCTGAATCCCAACTCACACACCTGCCTGATGCCAACCTGGTCAGGCCTTGCCCTGCGCTCCTTTAAAATATTTTTATTTTATACTGGAGTAGAGTTGATTAATTACATTGTGTTAATTTCGGGTATACCGAAAAATGATTCAGTTATACATATACACATGTCCATTCTTTTTCAGTCTTTCCCCACATAAGTTATTACAGAATGTTGACTAGAGTTCCCTGTGCTATACAGCAGGTCCTTTTTGGTTATCTATTGTATACATAGCAGCGTGTCTATATGTTAATCCCAAACTCCCAATCTATCCCTCCCTCTCCCCAACCCTTTTCCCCTGATAACCATAACTTTGTTCTCTCTCTGAGTCTGTTTCTGTTTTGTGAATAAGTTCATGTGTATTGTTTCTTTTAGACTCTGCATGTAAGTGTTACTGTGTCATATTTGTCTCTCTTCCTGCCCTCTCTCCTCCCCCACCTCGTATCCACTCACATTGAGGTGCTATTTCCAGCCCCCAGTATTCCTAAACCAACACACAAATATATATGAGTCCAAGTTCCCCTTCCCCTAACACTCCCAAAAGTGAGATAAAAGTAAGTCTAGTTCTCTGCCGTGGTGGAAAGTGCTAGACACATGTGATGCCACGGAACTCAGAGGGACAAATGAATCTGTCCTGACATGATACCCCTGAGTGTCTGGGAACTGAGTTCTGACAGCAATGGAGGAACCATCGGGCCTCTCCCCACAGCCAGAGTGGAGCCTGATCCTACAGGAAAGAGAGAAAGCCAGAAACAGCAACACAGAAAACCCAAGACAGCTCATCTCTGTGCAAGAGTCCCTGACTGGTGCCCAAGAGGAGGCCTCATCTAACAAGAAGGTTCCACGGTGACACCCTCAGTGGAGACCTGTCAAAAAGCCAGTTACCCCTGCCTCCTTCCCAGGCTGCTTCTGGTTACAGTGTCCCCTGCAGAGCACCTCCCCCAAAGCCTAACTGCCACCTCTCCAGACTCTGCTCAACTCCTCTCCACGTTCCTTTTAATATTTCATGGCTCTCTTGAAAGGGGGAGGAGCAGTGTCTGTCTGTGCATGCTCCTTTTAATCGATTTGTTATGGCAATTACAATTTTTTTTACTCCAGAGGATGCTAAGGAGACTGCTACTTCCTGGAAAGGGAGTGTTTTGGAAGAGGGTGAAATGCGACTGTCCACCCCACGGCGCCACTTGTGGGGTCTCCCGGGGGACGCCCCTGCATCTCTGGAAAGCCAGGGTCCTTCCAGCCGAGGAGCTGATGGCTAAGACCTTGTCTGAGATGAGCAGAGGAATTGTCGGGCTCATTCAGTAGTGGTTGAAGAGGAATTTAGACAAGGGAGTATCGGGCCACAGGCTTCCCTCTAGAAAAGGTGCAGAGAAAGACCTGTTTCCATGAATGTGGACTGTGGCTTCCCCTGGTCCCACAGAATACACGCCGAGCCATGGACTCCAGCCCCGTCTGCCAGCAGCCAGGGAGCTGTTCATCACAGCACATCTGATGTTTTCTTCAAGTTTTCGCTCCCACGTGTTGGAACAACTGTTGCAGGTAACACTGATTAGGGCTTCCCTGATGGCTCAGTGGTAAAGAATCTGCCTGCCAATCCAGGAGACTCGAGTTCGATCCCTGAGTCAGGAAGATCCCTCAAAGAAACGAATGGCAACCCACTCCAGTATTCTCGAATGGAAAATTCCATAGACAGAGGAAACTGATGGGCTACAGTCCATGGGGTCTCAAAAGAGTCAGATACAACTTAGCAACTACAACAGCAACAGTATTGATTAATTTTACATTGTTATACTCTGGAAATTTCATAAATTCAACATAGAAATAATATCCAAAATAGAATTGGATATGCAAATATCCAAAAGTTGACTAAAAAAATATCAGGTAGAATTATGCTAAGTTAACCTTGCAAGCATTTCATCTTTCCCTTCTTCCCTCCTTCCTTCAGAAAGTGACATGATACAACCTGGGTTTTCACACGGTCACTATTGCTGCTCTGAGGTCAAACCACAGAGCTGTTCCCATCACACTTGTAACCACTGTCAATTTTTAAATGTTCAATGCATAACCTGTGTCAAAGCACATAGTGGTGGCTCTGGACAGTATCTGAAATTATCTAACATATAGCCACCCTGAAGGAACTGCCGCATAAAACAAAACTATGACTTTTCTGTAAGAACAAACCAGCCCCCACCCCAGCTTTTTTTCTAAAACACAGCAAAGATTTGACTAACCTGAGGAACGTGGAGTGCTGATTAATTGAATTTTCTGATGAACTGATGGGTTAATCTGATGGAAAAACAGACGAAAATTAAAACCATCCATGTTCCTGTCTTATTAAGAAAGTGTATAATACACAATGCAGATCACTTTGATGATAGTATCTTCTTCCTGCTTCAAGTCATTGTCAGAAATACCTTCAGGGACAGACAGATGGTGCACTGGCTAGGCTGATGGACTGATAGGCCTGGGGGCCACGAGGGAAATTCAGGGGAGGAAGGACCTGGGGGACATGAGGGAAGGGCAGGGACACTGGACAGTTCTTTTGCAGAATCAGCTCCGTCAGCTGAGTTAGATAAGTGAGATTCTGAGCCACCTGAAAATGAGAGGAGATGCTCTCAGAAGTCTCCCGAGTCCACGTCCTCAGCCAGGATCAGGGAGGGGGGGGTCTGGAATCATGGGATGGGGGTGAGAGGAGTGGGGGGTCGGGGGGTGGGGAGGCAGAGGGACCCTTGCTCTCTTCCTCTCACAGAGGCTCACTCGTTCACTGGCACATCTCACTGTGGTCAACTCGCACCCTGTATCTGCATGACTGTCGCTCACAAGATAAACTTGTTCTCAAGGAAAGATCTAGACCACTGGCCCAGTCACCCCCAAACACAGGGTGATCTTTCCCAGAGCTCCCATTCTGTTACTAATTTAATTCTCATCAGACACTGACATCTGACACTGAAAGTATGTGAATGCTTGATTTTTCTCCCGAGTGACAGGGTTCTTCTTGCTCCCTGCCGACCCCCAACAGGAAGGCAGCGGAGCCCTGGGATTCAGAACCTGGAATCACACTCCCAGGCTATGAGCAGCTGAGCAGGCACCAAGCAGCAGGTCAGCCCCCTTGGCCCTGGGACGCAGCGGGTGTGATGACAGGGCCTGAAGCCTGCACGGCTGCTCAGATGGAAGTGACAGAAAGCATCCTGGTGACAAGCTATAGATGCATTTACTCTTGGTTCCCTAGTAAGCAGATTCCTCTAGCCATCAGTCTAAGAGATCTAGGCCATGGAGTTGGGTGGATTGGAACCAACACAGTCCTGGATGTGAGGAAAAACATTGAATGCACTATTCCTGGAGCATGCCTTTCAGCCCCCTGCTGGTTCACCCTGATGGCTGGGCCAGGCAGGCGGACAGGGTGATCTATGGGCTTCTGCTCCCCAATAACCCCAGGAGGCCTGACCAGAACATTGAGACTCGAATACATGCTCAAGATTATCTTTCCTAATTTTTCCTACTTTGTGGAATTTTTAGCTAGAAATCAAGGAAGGGGGACCATTTGGAGATGCTGTGTCAATGGACTCCATGTCTGACCCACAGAAGAAGCCACTCACAGTCCACACCGCTGTCCAGGGTGACTTGGCTGCTCCATCAACACCTTCATTTCTCCTCTTAAACTTGCCTTGCTTGACTTCTCAGCCATGTAAACCAACGACAATTTTAGGGCCAAGCAGGGAGGAGCCAATGTTGGTGCTGAGAATAGACTGGTTCAACGACCAGGGCAGCGGGTGTAGCAGGTGGAGGTCATGTTATCCTGCCTTTCTGACTACACAGAGAGGCGTTAGAGTTTCATGGGTCACCCAGATTCTAAAACCAAACTCAGGGAGTTAGCTGTTAGCGACCTTGTTTGCTACCTCTGTTCTCCAGGTAGAGTGTAGGCACAAAAACGCAAGGATTTTCAGTTTTTATTCCGTGTGTGTGCACAGCCCTGGAAACTGAACTTCAGCCCAGAGCTACAGTGAACATTAGTGGTACGGGGGCCTCATGTGGCAGAAAAGTCATCCTATTTACATCTCATGAAAGCAGATTAATCCACATGCTGGTTGTCTATTTACACAGTAAAGAGTAGTGCATGTTTTCACCAATTTTCCACCGTTAAAACACCAAGTGAATAATCTCCTGATTGCATTGCTCTTCATCCTCGGGAACTATGGCTTACACCCACTGAATTTTCAGGAAATTGAAAGAGTGAAAAGTTGGCCATTTGTCTGAAATGAGAGTGTGTTTAAAAAAAGAGAGAGGGGGAGAGAAGAAAAGGCTCCCCAGAGACTATTTTAATGCTGTTGAGCATTTAGTAAGAAAACATTCCAAAATAACCAACATCTGTGGAACTGTGGAGCCTACAATGCTGTCACTTAATTTCAAAGGAGAAACTGGCTGAATCCAGGAGACGGCACAGCGCAGCACCCGGCCGCGCCTTCCTGGTCAATGTCGACGTTAAAAATGCAGACACATCACTGTGAATCGCTTCTGCTGGCAGCGCGTTCACTGCAGAAGGTTTGCTCTTAACTGCTTTTCTACTGCCAGCTGGGCGAGATGGCTGCATTTTCCCTGGTGTGTCCATGATGAAACTGGAGGCCCTGCCTGTGAGGGTTCCAACCAGCTAAGATCATGTTTGGGGAGAAGCCAAGTGCAGACGCAGCATTCTGCCTCCAAGGTCACTAAAGTGCAGGAAACTCAGAGAGACGTTCCAGGGAAGGACAGAGTCTCAGGGTCGTCACAGGATGCCCAGGTCGGGCGGCTCAAGTCTCATGAGTGAGGGAAGGCTCCAGAGACTGGAGAGGCCAGTGGGGCCAGGGAGGAGGCTCCAGGCTCGACTCTCCTCCGCTGCTGGCCTCCATGTTCTTTCTTTCGGGAAGCTCTCAGTGAAGATGCACTGATTTGATTTTGTCTTCTGACAATATTCCATATCTTTCTTCCAGAAATCCTCATTAAAATAAAATAGCACTCCAACTTTTCCAAAACTTTTTCCACATTTTTGTCTCACTCTCATAACAACATAGAAATAAATGCAGGGGGCTTATCTCCTCCAACAGGCTCCCCACCAGGCGTCCACAGAACAGAATAGAGCAATTTAATACCCCAACCATGGCCTCAGGACTACACAAGGGGACACCAGGCCATGGGCACTGTCCCCGTCATTCTGCTCACACTGCTCAGATGGGAATACAAGTCTGCAGGACTCCAAATTCAGGTTTGAAAACAGAAAGAAACTTGTAAAGCAAAACAAATGAGATGCAAGCCTAGAAACAGTGGCAAAAAAATCTCAAACACAAACTCTAAAGCCCCCCACCAAAAGCAAACTTAAAGACTGAGTTATCAATGGTGAGGAGGCGTCTTCTGGTGTAGTGAAGTGGTGCCCAGGATGGATGCTGGGAGCAGAGATAGTCCACTGGCACTGCTCTGGGAACAGCTCACGTCGCTGGTGTCTCAGCGAGGGGTTGGCACATTTTTCCTGTAAAGATGAGTAGTTTGGGGCTCTCTGGCTCTCACAGTGGCATCTGCCCCACTCCAATTGCAGCAAGGGGGCAGTCATGGGAAACACGTGGACAAAGGAGCCTGACTGCGGTGCATCGTGTTTCTTCTCAAGATGAGGCAGACGCCAGATGCAGTGTGTGCCTCATTAAACCCCTCATTCATGCCTTTCATCCTCCAATCAGTGACATCGCCAAGAACAGCTTGAATTGAATTTTGGAGGATCTTTGTTCAGCTTCATAAGGCCACCACATTGGGTAAAATCTTTATTGGAAGACCAAAAACATTTGTGATTTTTAATTTTTTTATTTTTTAAAAGATAATATTGAACTATAATCATTTATTAGCATATTCATATGCACTTACTAATATTTAGCATGTGGTGGTGGTGGTGGTTTAGTTACTCACTCGTGTCGGACTCTTGAGACCCCATGGACTGTAGCCTGCCGTGCTTCTCTGTCCATGGGATTCTCCAGGTAAGAATACTGGAGTGGGTTGCCATTTCCTTCTCCACATTTGTGATTTTTTAAATCTTCCACTGAAATCTAACCTTTGTCAGAGAACTCTCTACAGAAGTTGTTTTCACCATGAAGGAGTTGCCATCCTGGTTGGCTAGGATCAAAGATTTGAACTTACAAGTACCTCTGACTTCAACAGTACGTGAACCATGAACTTCCAGATGATCAAGCTGGATTTAGAAAAGGCAGAGGAACCAGAGATCAAATTGCCAACATCCGTTGGATCATCAAAAAAGCAAGAGAGTTCCAGAAGAACATCTACTTCTGCTTTATTCACTATGCCAAAGGCTTTGACTGTGTGGATCACAACACACTGTGGAAAATTCTTCAAGAGATGGGAATACCAGACCACCTGACGTGCCTCCTGAGAAATCTGTATACAGGTCAAGAAGCAACAGTTAGAACTGGACATGGAACAACAGACTGGTTCTAAATTGGTAAAGTAGTACATCAAGGCTGTATATTGTCATCCTGCTTATTTAACTTATATGCAGAGTCCATCATGAGAAATGCTGGGCTGGAAGAAGCACAAGCCGAAATCAAGATTGCTGGGAGAAATATCAATAATCTCAGATATGCAGATGACACCACCCTTATGGCAGAAAACAAAGAAGAACTAAAGAGCCTCTTGATGAAAGTGAAAGAGGAAAGTGAAAAAGTTGGCTTAAAACTCAACATTCAGAAAACTAAGATCATGGCATCCAGTCCCATCACTTCATGGCAAATAGATGGGAAAACAATGGAAACAGTAACAGACTTAATTTTCTTGGGCTCCAAAATCACTGCAGATGGTGACTGCAGCCATGAAATTAAAAGACGCTTGCTCCTTGGAAGAAAAGCTATGACCAACCTAGACAGCATTTTAAAAAGCAGAGATATTACTTTACCAACAAAGGTTCGTCTAGTCAAAGCTATGGTTTATCCAGTAGTCACATGTGAATGTGAGAGCTGGACTCTGAAGAAAGCTGAGCACCGAAGAATTGATGCTTTTGAACTGTGGTGCTGGAGAAGACTCTTGAGAGTACCTTGAACTGCAAGGAGATCCAACTAGTCCATCCTAAAGGAAATCAGTCCTGAATATTCATTGGAAGGACTGATGTTGAAGCTGAAACTCCAATACCTTAGCCACCTGATGTGAAGAACAGACTCATTGGAAAAGACCCTGATGCTGGGAAAGATTGAAGGCGGGAGGAGAAGGGGACAACAGAAGATAAAATGGTTGGATGGACATGAGTTTGAGTAAGCTCTGGGAGTTGGCGGTGGACAGGGAAGCCTGGCGTGTTGCAGTCTATGGCGTCACAGAGTCAGACACGACTGAGTGAGTGAACTGAACTGTACCTCTGACTTCAGGCAATCTCCTAGAGCTGTAATTTCTACATATAACTGCTGGTTTTAGAACAAGAAACCAAGTTACCTCATGGGTTGATTTCCAAAATATATATAAATAATTTTCCTAAGGTATTATAAGGGCCTGAGTTTGTTTACCAAGAACTCCTAAGTGAGTGCAACCTTTTCCTATAATTAAGAAGGAACTGAGAAACCCTAGTGAACCAGACTTGGGGCTTCTAGTGGTTTGGTTTTTATCTTGTAATTTTGTTTTTCTTCTTCTACGGATCAGCCGTGTTTCAAATGATTGCAGTTGATGCATTTCTGTGTTATTTAAATCTTAGATTGAGAACAATTTAAACATTTCTTGCTTAAAAAATTGAATTCAAAATCAAGAACAATCTTGAAAATAAGAATATGATGTTTTAAATAGTTACCGTAATGTTGATGCATTCAGTTAAATGCAGTTATTCTTAAGAACACACATACACAAAACAAAAAATTGCAAAGTATAATATTAAATTCTCTAAGTTCTCTGCATTTTACAAATTACCTGGAGTGTTGATTCACATCGCCTGGTTCCATGAAAAATAGAATTCATCAAGAAAAATACAAACCTTCCTTCACTACTTTAATCCATGTTTGAGAAGCTCCCATTCACTTCATTTTCACTTTTATGAATCTACTTGAATTGACTTCTGGTTAGTACCAAATGTTGGGATGTTTCCCAAGGAAGTTTTTTTTTTTTTTTTTTTAGGCGAGACAGTCAATATTAAGTACTATAATATCACTAAGTCAGCAATTTTTCTCCAGCAATTAACAGGATCAATTTAAAACATCCTGAATAATGGCTTCGGTCTTTACTTAAACCTTTCAAAAACAGAAAGAAATGTGTTTATAAGAATATGTCAGTTTTAACAAGATGTATGGCATATCTCCTAATTTGATCTTTCTTAGAGCTCAAACTAGAGACTTTTTCAGAATTTGAAACTTGGGAATAGGCTTTCAGAAGTTTCAGTTGTTAAATAATTTTAAGGGAATCCTAAACTGTGCCTAACCCACCCCTGAAGCCCATGTGTCTAGATTCCTTGTGGGCAGCACCTCATGACCTGGGAACCAGCGGAATTACTTGTTCGTTAGTTGATTCCTTCCTGTTTAAACTTCTTTCCTTTCAGGGATATTTTTCTTTGGCTGATGGTAGCAGAACAAAATGACATGCATGACAAAGGGTTTTAACCCATAACGATCCCCACCAACAGGGCCACTGGGGTGGGGGAGAGTGGACAGGGTTTCCCTGGACCCACACACCGCCTTCTCAGCCTGGCTCTGCAGCCCCTTCTCACTCAGTAGGGTTCACCGTCAAACAGAGAAGGCTGAAAAGTGCTATCAACTCTCTCCTGCTGCTGGAAGATGCAGGTTAAGACATGAAGTTCCTGGGACCCAAATCAGGAAAAGCGTGGCATCATCAGGAAGCACTCCTAAACCACATGCTCCGCCTTTAAGACTTTGTACAGAATGTGTCCACCACCGTGTCCCTGTGAGACACGTCCTCTCAGTCACCAAGTCATTTCCTAGTAAACTCTCAAGTGAAACTTGGTCTCCACCTTTTCATCCACTGAGAGCCTCAACGTCTAAAGGAAACATCATTTTGCAAGTCATGGGTTAAAGGCGCGGTGTGAAGAGGGCTGAGGCCAAGGGTCAAACCTCATGAGCACAACCTCGCTGCCTTAGAGCTAGATGTCTTTAGGCAAGTCCCCTGGGGACTGAGTTGTCTACAAAAGGGCCACTTCCTATAGTCCCCACAAGAAGTCTTATTTGTGGAAGTTACTAAAGACCTGTGTATTAATTGTCCACCTGATATTTTATAGCCAAACAGACAACACAGCACAACAAGCTCATGCAAGATTTCAGCCTTTTTAGAGCAGAGAGGCCCGCACCATCCACACCCACTACCCAGTACAGACCTGTCTACAGGGACAGTCTCCACAGCAAGAGTTCATCAGGAAGTGTCCCTGGGCCTGAATGGAGGTAAGAGAAAGCCCTGGTCATGAGAAGAGGAAAAGTTATTAATAATTCTGAGTGAGTTTTAATGTTTTGGATTTTAGGATGCAGGCATGTACAATCTTTCTTGAACACACCTGTTGTCTCCTTGGCTGAGTGATTCCTCTCCTCCCAGAAGAAGGGTAAGAGGGGTCAGGGGGGAGTGAACCATTGAGCTAGAAATTGTTCATTGAGTTCCTTGAAAATAAAAGACAAGCTATGTCCTCAAGGGGCCCTATCAAAGGAACTAAATATTTTGCAAAGATGGTCCTTGTTTTTTTAAACTTTAGCCCTTATTTTATTTTCTTTAAAGAAGCAAACATGAGCCATATAATCACAGCATACAGAAGTAAATGACGATGACCCCTATGAGGGAAAACGTAGGCACTGCTCTGTGTTTATGGGGGCGTCTGATCCATCGTAGGAGCCCCAGGAAAGCTTCCGGCAGGAACGGCCCCAAACTGAGACAAGAAGGTGAGGTTAATACATGGTGGGGGGCGGGGCGGAAGATTGGCAGAGTCTCAGAGCAAACTGAGGAAGGGGAGTTGAGACCCAGGTGGGAAGAGGAGGAGGAGAGGGGCTGTGACAGGGAGGGTCACCCGTGGGGCAAGGCCTTGGGAAGCAGCGCCGGATGGGGTCAGACCACCACTTACTCTTGGAGATTTAGAAGCCAACTCTCCAAAGGTGCTCATGTACCTGGGGGCACAAAATAGAGTGCTGGGGGGAGGTGCCCGAATCTCAGCTGACATGCCCCCACTGTGATCTCCACCTGAAAACAGGAAAAGCTCTGCTCTCTTCCCACGGAACGAGGACAGACACACATCCCCTCCACCCCCCAAGTGTGTGTCGAGCGCTGTCACATGGCGCAGAAGTACAGGCACGTTGGTTTAGCTTCCCGTGATGCATCGGTCCCCACAATTTACCAGTCGTATCATCTAGATTTAACTGATAAACGACAGACTGAAGATGACTGTCGTGATACAAGCTCAAGAAAAATGAGGGACTCATACTCCTAACAGGAGCCACGTGTGCAGGTAAGAATAGTTATCATTTTGTTTTTATGTGGACCTTTACAAATTTCATTTAAAATGTATAGGGCCTGGCTTACAAGGAAATACATCAATTCACAGAGTGTTTTAAAACATTTTGTCGATAGTGAAGTTTCATTTAAAATGCCTGTGGACATTGATGTAGATGGCCAATCCCCACCTAGGAGCAGGCAGCCCACCTGGCCTTGCTGGCCAGCTCTCCCGCCCTCCACACCAGGAGCTCTGGCACACATAGGTGACAAATGTGGCCACAACAGCTGTGGGACAAGGAAACCAAACAATGCCTGGGGTAAATCACAAGGTGACTGGAGGAATCCCCCTGCTGCCTGGCTCTTCCCACACAGGCACCAGAGCAACAGGACACCCTCCACGTCCTTGGCCGTGGTCAGCGGCCGTCCACCCTGGAGCAGGCCTGCTGCTCACCTTCGCTGGACGATCACCAAGCTCCACAATGGCTCTGTGATGCCTGCTTCTTGATTTGGCTCCCGAAACTCGGCAATCTGAAGTCTTACCTTGTTCTGGATGGAAACCATGTTGATCACAATGTGTTGCTTCTATTCTACACCCTGAGTTCACTGGCCTCCATCCAAACCAAACCTTGGCCCCAGTTTCCTCAATATTCAGCCCATGTTTAAAGCCTCCCAGCCAGCCTGGCTTGAATCTCAAGTCTCTTTACCCACATGGTACACAGCTCTGCTTTTAAAACCAGCAAGCACACCATTGACCACTCAAGAATCCAATAGCCTTGCCTGATTCTATTGTATTTTCAGTACTGTTTGTTTAAAAGAAGAAAAAAGATTGCTTTGTGACTCAAATCACCTAAGCTTACTAGAAGCTGAATGATCTGGGCAATCTTTTTCGAGACTGAAACAGCTAATCATTGTAGGTTGAGCTCTGTATCCTGACAGACACATGGAGAATATTAACAGAAATCTTCCCACAAAGTTTCTTTTAGAGCTTAATGCTGCAATTTGCTGAAGTTCTCCCTCACTTTCTGTTGAAAAGGTCATGGCCCCTTTTTAAATAAAAATATTCCAATGCTTTCCACATACTGCTTTTGTAAGAAAAAAATGCATACTTTTTTTCAGAAAAAAAGGAGGAACAGTGTTTGTATGTGGCAGGGTGTCATGTAGTTTGAATCCCGACATCACAGAGTTAACATCACCTGTGAAAAATGTTGATTCTGTGAATATGTTTGCACTGTACATGCGGGAGGAACACATTGTGTGTCTTACACCCTATGAATGTGACACAGGAAGTACACATGAAAGCTGGCATCTCTCTCCCATGGGGGTCCCCAGACTTGACTTCCTCTCCGGATGCAGGGCAAGTATGCCTAAGTCCACGTGTTGATTCTCCATCAGCCCTGAGCACACCCTGCCTCAGATACACAAGAGGGAAAGGCTGCAGTTGTTTTCCTTTCCTGATAGTTATCACAGCACTGGGGAGATGTAAGCAGGAGATGCTGGTGGTCCGAGCTCTGGCCAGAGTCAGATCAGGGACAGGAAGGGTGTGGGGTGTGGTGGTGGGTCTCTTGTACATGTACAGGGGCTGGGGCAGGGCTCTGCCAGCCACTGGGTTCAGCCTGCAGTTTGGAGGTGAGGGGCCGGGATAAACAGTGAAAAACAGCGAGGTGTTGTTTTAGGGATGGAGGCTGCCAGGCCACCTGGCCAGAGAAGTGACGTCTTGAACCACAAGCAAGAAAAACATAAAAGGAAGAGGCTGGGCACGTCCATGTGTGCTACAACTACAGGCAAACACTGCTTTAAACATAGACTTGGGAACAGGGGTGGGAACTGTGCCTGCTTTAGCCTCCCAGGTGGTCCACCTTCACAAACCCAGCCTCATTGCCCATTGCTAAGCCCCAGCTCACCTCGTGGTGCAGGGCATGACTAGACCTCAGCCCGTTCTCCTGGGTGAAGTTTCCAGGGTGCCATTCTAACCAAGGCCTTTATGGGTTTTGAAGCCAAGTTTCATGTTCATAAATCAGGTAGCAAGTCAAAAGGCTGATTTCTAAATTCCCTGAGGGATCACTGAAGGAGTTCACCTCCTGGAACGTGAACTGGAATATGTCCTGGTTAATTCACAGGCTCATCTCACAAGCCCTAGAAACCCGTTTCTTTAGAGGTGACATAAACAACCAGGAATCTTTAAAATCAAGAACAAACACCAACCTTGTAATTGAAAAAAAATCAATAAAGCTGTCATAGAGTATTTGACACTGAGTAGTAAAACTGCCTGATGCTCTCACCAAGACAGAACAGTTAAAAAGTATGTGTCCAGGCAACTCAGGGAGTTGAACTCAAAGGCAATAAAACACTGGTGTAAGTGTAATCAAAATGCTGTCTAACACAATTGATATAATTGGGTAATATTGTCAACTGACCCTTAAAACCTAATTAATTACATAGAAACATATTTTAATCTTCATCTGAAAGAATGCCTTTGCTGTTGTTGTCCTCTGTGAATAAGGAAGTCACTCAAAAGAGAGGCCTTTCCTAAGTGAGCTAAAAAACACAAAAACCTTACAGAAGGTAAAATTTGACCATGTTAAGATTTAAAGGCTTTGTATGGGCTTCCCTGATGACTAGGTGGTAAAGAATCTGCCTGTATTACAGGAGACATAGAGATGTGAGTTTGACCCGTGGGTAAGGAAGATCCCCTGGAGGAGAAAATGGCAACCCCACTCCAATAATTTTGCCCAGATAATCATTTCAAAAATTAAAAGACAAATGAAACAGTGGGAACTTGACATTTTAAAAAGGTTAATCTTAATTTAAAGTTTCCAAAAGTAAATTTTAAAAGGCAAACATATAAAAATGAACAAAGGCCAAAAACATATAATTTTTGTTATATCACATGGGCACCGACCCCGTCCACTTTCTACATTTCCCATCCTCTTCTCACTCCTGTGGAAACTTACTTCCCCCTCTTCTTCTCTCTTCCTCTTCACTCTTCAAAACCTACTTTGGGAAAGGAGCTAATAAACTGACCGTGATGATGCACGGACGAAAGGCTCAGGTGTGTACTCAACAGGGGACAAGGGTCCTCGTGATAAAAGACCACCTCCCCACCTGCGGCATCCACAACTTTATAGAGAAGAAAGAAGGCTTGATTTTTAGGAAAAGCAAGCTTCCCTGGAGACCCTCTATCCACCTGGTGACCAGTTGCTCTGTCTACATCTAAGGCAGATGCTCTTTCTGAGTGTCATTAACTACCATAAATCTCTCTTTTGAGGATAAATCCAGGAACTGACTATATCTCTGTCCTTCTCCAACATCTGAGCATTGGCTCAATCTGAAATTCAGCATTGGCTGAATCTGTGCCCTGTGGCTCCAACACCAAAATGTCTAAAAGTAAACCTATCAGCCCCTGGAAATAAACACACATATATAGACATAAAAAATTGCAGAACCAAAACAAACTAAAATATTTTTCCTTGGTGGCACCCACTGTGCTAATCAAATCTCATCTAAAGTATTTTTCCAGAATCTCAGGCACAGAGACAGAATTTGAACATGATCATGATCCAGAATCAAAGAGTAAACACAAGGCTGTGTCTTTGACAGAAGGAGGACCTGAGGACAGGATGTGGCCGCAGGGATATTTCCTCTTCAAGCCACTGGCTTCATGAAGCCTTGGGGAAGAAAAGTCTAAGAGGTCATTTTCATCATAGGGTCTACATGAAAGAATTTTTAACTTAAATAGCCACCAAAGGTACTAAAACTACAGGAGGCTCTGGTTTGCTAGTTGATATGAGAGTGATGGGCTTTCCAGGTGGAGCTGGTAGTAAAGGATTCACCTGCCAATGCAGGAGACATGGGTTTGATCCCTGGGTCAGGAAGATCCCCTGGAAAAGGGAATGGCTACCCACTTCGGTATTCTTGCCTGGAGAATCTCATGGACAGAGGAGCCTGGCGGACTATAGTCCATGGGGTTGCAAAGAATTGGACATGACTGAGCACACAGCACACACATATAAGCGTGGTCAGTTCAGGCTCATAGATAATCCACCATCTAGGAAAGTCAGCTAATGCTCTAATGCCTGATACCACTGCATTGCTGGGTTATGACTCTTTGTTATTACCATAGCAAATAATAATTTTTAAAAAGATATTAGTCCTCAAGGGTTTCTTTTACTAAGTTTCAGGACAGTAAATAAAGAACATTATAGAACGAAAATTCCCATAAGGAATAAATACCTCGGCTTACAGCTGAAGGATCTGTGTAACTTCCTAAAATCTAAATTTGAGAAGCTTGAGAGGGAGCAGGTCAGGCAACAGCATCGACAGAGGAAAAGAAAAATCCTGTGTTGAACATCTTCACTTCCAGCTACCATTTCTTGTTGTTGTTCAGTCACTCAGTAGTCATGTCCAACTCTTTGTGACCCCAAGGAACTGCAGCACACTAGGCTTCCCTATCTTTCACTGTCTCTCAAAGTTTGCTCAAACTCATGTCCATTGAGTCTGTGATGCCATCCAACCATCTCATCCTCTGTCCTCCCCTACTCCTCCTGCCCTCAATCTTTCCCAGCATCAGGGTCTTTTCTAATGAGTCAGTTCTTCGCATCATGTGGCCAAAGTATTGAAACTTCAGCTTCAACATCAGTCCTTCTAGTGAATATTCAGGACTGATTTCCTTTAGAATTGACTGATTTGATCTCCTTGCTGTCCAAGGGACTCTCAAGAGTCTTCTCCTGCACCACAGTTCAAAAGCATCATTTCATCAGCGTTCAGCCTTCTTTATGGTCCAACTTTCACATCCATACATGACTACTGAAAAGACCATAGCTTTGACTAGATGGACCTTTGTCAGCAAAGTGATATCTCTGCTTTTTAATAAGCTGTCTAGGTTTGTCAAAGCTTTTCTTCCAAGGAGTAAGCATCTAGAAAACTCAAAAAGAGAGATCAAGCACACAGGGGGCTACACAGATTTAGAAATTTGGTCAAGAGACATAAATGTAGGAGTGTAGCCTTTTATTTAGAGGCACTTTGATAATGACTGGCTTTTCAGCATTCTTCTGCAGTGGGCACATATGCCTAGGCCAGCACCGTCCACAGAACCAGCCTCAGCGATGGGAATGTCCACATCAGTGCTTCCCCTTGTGTCTCCAGGACCTATATACAGCCATCAGAGCAGTGGGAGTGTGACCCAGGTAAATGAGGTGCTGAATCCTTATATTGCTTTGTTTTTATTCACTTAAATTTAAAGAGTCACCTGTGGCTGTTTATTGCACAGTGGCAGAATGGATGCATCTGGGACTTTACCCTACACAAGCGTGGGCATTAGAGACCCCACTTTACACACAAGAGCACACACATCCAGACGCTCCAATGAGACAGAAAATGAGTCTGACTACTGATACCCATAGACACCACTCCCCCTAAAGTTATAATCATTAAACAACTAACTACCGAACCCCAACTACACACCCAGCACCGGGATGGACTAGATGAACACAGGCCCTGACCCTGACATTGCCACTCACCTGACACCTGAGCAGGTGCTTATCTGGGATTAGATGTGACAGAACATAGGAAACAGTTCCACCCAATGTGGTGAGGGCTCTGGTGGGAGGACAGAGGCTGTGGAAGCCAGTCAAGAGGCCCCACCTCATCCAGGGAGAGCTGGAATCTTTGGATGTGATACAGGGTGACCACACACTGGCTGCCAGGATGGTCCTGAGTGATACCTGCTATCAGAGCACAGTTAATACCCTGAGCATTTCCACTCATAGTCTGTACAGTACACTTTGGACTATAGATTACATGGTCAGCCCAGAGAGGCCAAAGGGATGTCTTTCTTCCCCTGGAAACGAGCAAGCTTCCTTAGGACCTCGAGAAGTTCTTAGACTTCCTTACGCTCTGAGCAACTGCAGGTGTAGCTTTGGGGATGTAAGAAGTCGTAACTATGCAGGCAACTATACAATAATCTACACAGTGCCCCTGTCGGCCAGGAAGAGACATCATGTCACTTCCACACCTACATGGAGCATCACTGCCTTTTAAAGGTGAGGGTTGGGGGCAGAGAGGTGAAGCACTTGCTCAGATTAAGCCAGGTGGTACCTGGCCCAGAGGGACCCTGCTCTAGCCTCTCATGATGCCTCTCACGCCAGCCCCTAGAGTCTGCCTCTTTGTCAGACGTTCACCCGCCTGTTGCCACCATAAATCTTGTGACAGAAGAGGGTCAAACTTTCTTAAATTTCATTGAGATAACAGCTAAGATGAAAGCGTAACCCTATGTCTCTTATTTTTTAAGTCTCTGGCAAAGGGGAGAATACAGGCCTCTTATTCATTCCAGCATCCTTTATTTTTCAGTTGTTTTAAGTTGATGATTTAGGGACTGTTTGGTTTTGCGTGCCATAGTCACGAGCGGACAGGGAAGAAGATTTCAACAAGTACTTGAAACGGCGGCAAACTTCCTCCTGTGTGCAGCCCCTGGCCAGTCACAAGGAGCTGGTCTGCGAGCCTCTCCAAGCAGGAGGTCATCGGAGCCACGGCGGCCGCCAGGGTCCACTTAAAACTATGCCGCCTCAGAGCCCTCAAATGGCTCCAGTTTTCCTGTTCTTTCCCAGCGGAGAAATCCTGAAGGGAGGGGAAAATATCATACTTTCAAGATGAGTCTTTCAAACCCTTTGCCCTGAGAGCCGCAGATGCAGGCACATAATTTTTACAAATATTTGGCCCCAAGTCGCCACTCTGTCAAATAGCAGACGGTACCAATATTTTACATTGATTCTATTATTTTTTCCAAGGGAGTGTATCACAGTCAGCCAGGTACACATTCCTAATGGCATAAATTAATCTTGTCGACTATGATATTAAGTTCTGAAGAACTGCTGACTGTTCTTCGGAAAGCCAGGAATGTTTCTCAGAGGAAGGTTTCTAAACTCAAGCCAGATTTTTCACGGTTCACATATCAGGCAGTTATATTCAAGGGGCAAGAATCGAACAGCCAGGGATGCCTCCAGGCTGCCCAACAGCATTTATAGCTTTGACACACTGTGGAGACAGGGGGCCTTTGGCGAGGGAGCATAGAGGGCTGTGAGCTTCGAAACCCCAACTTCTCCTTTGTCAGTTTCAAAGTGATCAGCTGGCTTGTCCAAGAAATGCAGTTTCTCTCAGAACCACAAGGATTTCAAAGATCCTGTTGATTCAGTGAGTCAGGGCAAAGTGAAGCCCTGCAGCCTTGCTAAAGACAAAGCGGGAGTTTGTGGAACACATGTGATCGGGGAGGGCAGAGAGCGAAGTCCACGTCTAACACTAGAAGTAGAACCATGGATGGCGATGGGAGGGCCCGAGAGAGCTGAGCCTCCAATGCTTGTAAAGGTCCCTTCCACCCTCCCTGAGGGACTCTAGCCCTCCCTCTTCATGGGGCTGTGGACAGAGAAAGATGGCTAGGTATGAACAGGTACCCTGTCCGGCACACTTAGCTCCAGTTCCTCCTTCACCTGCCTATCACCTGTCGGAGTGAAGACGTTATTCTTCCAAGCACAGTGAGACCAACGTCTGAATTTAAAATGTTTTGTGCATTTCTGATTCAGCTACTGCAGTTCATGAAGCTGGAGTCCTGGGGGGGTGTAAATGGCCTGTGACAGTGACAAAATGACAAATAGCACAAAGGAAGATCTACTCTCAGCCAAACGAGGAGGGGTCTGAGCAGCAGAGGATGCTTTGCAAGACGTAAATTTAACACACTTCAACTTGATAGGTTTTTCAACATACTGCCCAGAATGGGTCCAGCCATTTACCAGCAAGGTTAGAAAAATAAGAATTTGAGGAGACGGACGACATTTGTCAAGATGGTTTATCAGCCAAGGCCAGGCCTTCAGTAGCAATCAGAGTGCAGATGTAGAGTCAGTTTCTCTGAGCAGAGCTGGTCAGGCATGGTCCAGCTGTGGCCCAAGGCCGATCCTCTGCCGACTCTACTTACTGCTGGGTTATTGCTATTGGAAGGGAGCCTCCAGAGCTGTTAAAAGATGAAGGTTTTTCTAGTGCTGGGGAGGGAGACAGCAGTGAGAAGAGAAACCGAAATGTTACGGGGCCCAGTGGTGGTACAGGATGAAACTCTCATCTCCTGAAGCTGAAAAACAGTCAGAGGGGAGCACCAAGGCCAAGATTTCGTTGTAGGAACAGCAGAGCTGGGACTGCCCTGGCAGTTCAGTGGATAAGACTTCACCTTCCAATGCAGAAGGTGCGGGTTCGATCCCTGGTCAGGGAGTTTAGATTTGTGGCCAAAAAAAACCCCCAAAGCATAAAAAAGAAGCAGTGTTGTAACAAATGCAATAAAGCCTTTAAAAGTGAGGACTTTCTTTAAAAGTAGAAAACAGTGTTATGTTTTCTATCTAACCTGCTTCTCTCCCTAAAATACCAAACAGTAATACATTTTGTACGAAATTATAACAGATTAGCATGCGTGCATGATAAGCTGTTTCAGTCCTGTCCAACTCTTTGTGATCCCATGGACTGTAGCCCGCCAGGCTCCTCTGCCCAAGGGATTCTCCAGGCAAGAACACTGGAGTGGGTTGCTATGCCCTCCTCCAGGGTACGTTCCCGACCCAGGGATCGAACTCATGTCTCCTGAGGCTCCTCCATGGCAGGTGGATGTTTTATCGCTGAGCCACCGGGGAAGCCCATAGCAGGTCAGAACATATAACAAATGCCTTTGGTATTACACCCTTTAGAAGTCAGAGAATAAAATTTATGGAAAAGAGTTTTGGAGTACTCTGAAGTGAAATTCCACAAAATAATAGTAGAAAATGTTTCTTTCTTTTAAAATATGATCCTGAGTTGCTGAAGGGTACATTCTTTATCTCAAAGCAATAAACAACTTCTTGGTCCTTTCAGACCCAGAAGCCAGTATACAGAAGCAAATCGCTAACAATTAATGTACATATACAAATTTAAAGCTCTTTGAAATATTTCAAGCTGTGAAAATATTGATAATGAACAGCATTGAAACAAGCCTTAGCCTGCCTGAGACTGGCTCTATTGTCAAAAAATTTTCAATCTCTTTGAAATAGAAGATCTTTATAGAGGAAACCAAAAAAATATAAACATATTAATTTGTTGTTGTTTAGTCGTATCTAACTGTTACACAACACTAATTTTATTCAATCAAAGTGGCATATGTAAACATAGTATTTGGCTAAAAATTAAATTTTCCTTACATTTTGTCTTGAAATTTGGGGAAGGTCAGGATTGAAAAGTCTTCTCCTAACTGCCAGATAAAACTGAAGCAACTTAATCCTTGTCCCTGACAGATTTAATCTATTTGAAAAATAATTGTAGTTCTAAGAAACTTTTTTCTCTATTTTTAGCAGACTGTCCATTTTACCATCTCAGTAAAATCTTTTCTAAAGAGCCACTCCAGGCACGAGTGTGAGGTCTGTAAACAACACCAAGAAAAATTAATTAATTCCATACATTTTTATGCATAAATATTAAAAATATTTCAAGTAGGGAAATTCTGAGTACGCTGAAATTAAAACAATCCTCTTGGCCATGATTAAATTAGGATATTTTTTGCTCTTATAGCTTTTTTTTTTAATGTTAACAGAGAGCTGAGAAATCTTGAAAATGCCTTTATTTAGCTGGAGAAGACTCTTGAGAGTCCCTTGGACAACAAGGAGATCAAACCAGTCAATCCTAAAGGAAATCAATCCTAGATATTCATTGGAAGGACTGGTGCTGAAACTGGAGCTCCAATACTTTAGCTACCTGATGCTGTTTCATTGGAAAAGACCCTGATGCTGGGAAAGATTGAGGGCAAGAGAAGAAGGGGATGGCAGAGGATGAGATGGTTGGATGGCATCACCAACTCAACTGACGTGAGTTTGAGCAAAGTCCGGGAGATAGTGGAGGACAGCGAACCCTGGCATGCTGCAGTCCTGGGGTCACAAAGAGTCGGACACGACTTAGCAACTGAACAGCAACAACATGATATAAAGCAGTCCCAACTGAAATTCTAGGTTAAAGAAAATATATACTGCCTGAGATGAAAAATACACAGAATGAGATAAACAGTAGATTAGACAACATGGAAGAAGAGACTTAGAAACAAAAACTGCCCAAAATGATGAAACAGAGAAAAATACTGTGAATAAACAGAGTAGCTGTGAACTGTGGACCAACATCAGGCATTCTAATACATGTGTAATTCCAGCCCCTGTAGAAGACAGCACAGAAAGAAATATCTGAAAAACTAATGTCTCAAAATTTTCTTAATTTCATGAAAACTGTAAACCCACAGATCCAAAAACTCAATGAAACTCCACAAAAGGAATGTGGTGAAAATCAGACCAACACATTTGATAATCAAATGGCTGGCAACCTAGTAATTTTATAGAGAAAAAAAAAACTTCTTCAGGTTTTTAAAAATTATATTTCTATTACTACCATGCTGCATTGGCACTAACATTTTTACCTAAAGACCTTATAAATTTGGTATATGTGAAATCAGTTCAGTCGCTCAGTCATGTCTGAATCTTTTTGAACCCAAGGACTGCAGCAGGCCAAACTTCCCTGTCCATCAACTACTCCCGGAGCTTACTCAAACTCATGTCCATTGAGTCGGTGATGCCATCCAACCATCTCATCCTCTGTTGTCCCCTTCTCCTCCCGCCTTCAATCTTTTCCAACATCAGGGTCTTTTCAAATGAGTCAACTCTTCGCATCAGGTGGCCAAAGTATGGGAGTTTCAGCTACAGCATCAGTCCTCCCAAAGAATATTCAGGACTGATTTCCTTTAGGTTGGACTAGTTGAATCTCCTTGCTGTCCAAGGGATGCCCTAGAGTCTTCCCCAACACCATAGTTCAAAAGCATCAATTCTTCAGCACTCAGCTTTCTTCATGGTCCAACTCTCACACCCATACATGACTACTGGATAACCATAGCTTTGACTAGACCAACCTTTGTTGGCAAAGTAATGTCTCTGCTTTTTAATATGTTGTCTAGGTTGGTCATAGCTTTTCTTCTGAGGAGCAAGTGTCTTTTAATTTCATGACTGCAGTCACCATCTGCAGTGATTTTGGAGTCCAAGGAAGTAAAATCTGTCACTGTTTCCATTGTTTCCCCATCTATTTGCCATGAAGTGATGGGACCAGATGCCATGATCTTAGTTTTTTGAATATTGAGTTTTAAGCCAGCTTTTTCACTCTCCTTTTTCACTCTCATTAAGAGGCTCTTTAATTCCTCTTAGCTTTCTGCCATAAAGGTGTTGTCATCTGTGTATCTGAGGTTATTGGTATTTCTCCCTGTAATCTTGATTCCAGCTTGTGCTTCATCCAGCCCGGCATTTCACATGATGTACTCTGCATATAAGTTAAATAAGCAGGGTAACAATATACAGCCTTGACATACATCTGCTAATATCCTTTTATATAAAAAGTACTAATTTATAAATTTGGGAGTGGGAGAGGCTGAAAAAGAAATATGAACTAGATTATCATCAATTTACCATCAAGCTATTAATTTGGGCCATTTTTATGAACGTAAGTATTATGGAAATCCTGTAACTTCAAAACCCTCTCTTACTGAAGGGTTCAGAGCCTTGGCGCCAGGCCTATACAAGTCTGCATCTGAATCTACCACTGTTTTGCTGGTGGTTTTTTGTGGGTTGGGATTTGGGTTTTGCACATGGTTTGTTGACTTTAAAGAAAAAAGAAAAAAAAAACAGAGGAGCGATGTGGATGTTTATTTTACACAAATAAAATCGGAAAGAAAAATTGAGAGTGATTGGTGAATTTAGAGAAAAAAAAAAATATCCAAGGGATAAAGAGACAGGAATTAGCTAAGGGAAAGTTGCAAAGTGAGGTCTGCCCAGATACTAGCAGATGGTTTTGGATGATACCAATTTACTCATAAATCTGTATGACTATTTCTGACCTTGTGTGGTTAAATAGGAAAAGGAACAGAATGCACTAATATGAAATGCATAATTCAATGCCTCCTGTAGGGCAAGTCCTTTTTGTACATTATCATGTGAAATCCTTATTTACAAACATGTCATGGATGAATTAATGAGTTATTAGTTAACAATCTTGTCGTTACAGAATAAAGACAGAGGTTTTCAGAAGTAACCATACAGATCAAGATGTAAGCCACTCAGTGTAGGAAGTAACATCACATAAAAGACACAAAGCAAGGACTATCTTCCCAGTGGAGCCTGGCTCATCTCCATCCCTCAGGACACATCCCTGAAGGTCACGAGCCTTTGGAGAGTCTCCCTGATAAGCATATATTGTTGGCTCCTCCCCATCATCCTCCGGAATTTTTTTCAGAATTCTTCATGATTCGAAATTATCTCTGTATATGTTCACTAGCTTATTGTCTAAATTAAGCCTGCTGAGGAAAGGGACAGCACTTTCTTTGTTTATCAGGCACCACTGTGGGTGGGTACTGCTCCTGCTACCATGACAGCAGCGGCAATACTGCAACACTAGACTGAGTACCCCATAAGGACTGTGGTACTTACACAGTCCAGAAAAAAGATGGAAAATGGAGCATGAAGTGGAATAGGTCCATTTTTGTCAGTTTGATGAAAACAGTGATAAAATAAGTCATAATACATTTACTGCGATAAGAAGAGCAAGATATTGTAAATTTAAAACAATTTCAGTTACCAGTCAAGCCTGTGCTTTAGCAGGCTTTCCATTAGAAACAGACTATTTCAGTAGAAATCACCCCTTGCATTAGAAGTAGCCATTTTCTGAACTTGTCCACGAAACAGAAACAGACTCAGACACAGAGGACAGACTTGAGGTTGCCAAGGGGGTTGGGGTGAATAGGAGTGATGAATTGGGAGTTTGGAATTAGCAGATGCAAACTAGTATACATAGGATGGATAAAAAACAAGGACCTACAACACAGCACAGAGAACTATATTCAACATCCTGTGATAAACTACAATGAAGAAGAATATGAAAAAGAATATGTATGTATAACGGAGTCACTTTGTTGTACAGCAGAAATTATGCAACATTGTAAATCAACTATAGGACTTCCCTGGTGGATCAGTGGTAAAAGAATCTGCCTGCTAAGGCAGGAGACATGGGTTAGATTCCTGGGTCAGGAAGATCCCCCAGAGAAGGAAATGGCAACCCACTCCAGTATTCTTGCCTGGGAAATCCCATGAACAGAGTAGCCTGGCAGGCTACAGCGCACAGGGTCACAAAAGAGTTGGACATGACTTAGCAACTAAACAACAACAAAAAACCATCAATCATACTTGAATAAAATTTTTTTATAAAGAAGTAGCCATTTACAACACATGAAACTCTCTCATCCAAGGAAACCTTATTGGCTAAGCAGTGCTGCATAAGAGATGTAACTAGATAAACCTCCGCTTCATGTTTTCTAAGAAGTCTGTGTAGTGTTTTGAAAGTAATTAAAATTCTTGTGGCTTTTGGATGTGTGATATCATCACGCCAGCACTCTCACCCTTATTTGCCTAATTCTCCCATTCCGATCATCATTCTGGTCGCCAACTGCCTCATGGTTTCATTTGATGAAGTGCAGAGCTCTGTGAGTATTTAACATAAAACACATGGAATGCACATGCCCAGAGCAATTAAATCAGTGGGAAATTCAGAATGCACTCCACTCCCTACACCTCAGAGCTCCAAAAATGTGAATTAGTCACACCCATCTAAGACAAGGAGTGCTTGGAGTGGGACTTTTTTAGAAAAACAATCACAGAAGGGTTCCTTTAAAGTAACAGAATTGTGCAAAGAAAGTGAACAACAGTGTAAATAACTTTTTCCTGTCTAAAGTTCAATAAATTAGGAGTATAAACTCTAGTTTTCCAAAAAAGATGGAATCCGCTCAATAAATTTCTTCTGCAATTCCAAAAGCCATTCCTGCTTCTGTACTTTAACTGATAGCTTCTTAACCCAAAATAATTTTTTTCCTGAACATCTAACTTACTTACTTCAGAAAACATGGAATAGAGAAGAAAATACTGTGATTTTTTTTTTTTTTAATCACCCAGGCCTGGTTTGGAATCTTTGCTCTCTTGCAAACTTAGGGTGAGTTTCATTTTATAGGCTTTTTAATGAGATTAAAGCAAATGAAAGACCTCCCAGGAATGTGGGATCTTTTCGAGACCCAGGATGACCATTTATTATTCTCTGGGTTACTCTGTTAACATTCTACAGGTCTGTCCCCATCCCACCTGGAATCTCAGCTCAAGCCATCTGAGACATTCCCTTCCCTGGTCATTTGCCACCTCCATCCTTAAACAAAACACCTAGGGAAGAAGTGTCTCTTTGTTCCCCCCACTAAACTAAGTTAACCCCTCCAGCAAAGAAGCTGCACATCCTCACTACCTGCCTTTCCCAGTCCAGGACCAACATCCTAGACCCATGGTCTGCAGGGAGGTGGGGATGTGGGGGCATGGTGGCAGCCCCTTGGCTAAGATGCCAGACTCCCATTGTTCTTATCAAAGTTCAGTTGTTCTTCTTGAATAAAGTTTCTCAATTTTTGTATGCCTTTGGTCATTTTCTAGAGTCCTGCAATGCTTGTCCATTTTATCGTTGCTTTTGTGGGAAAAAAAATCTGCCCTGCTCTTCACAACAACACCCTGGAGGTTCACTGTACACCTTTGTAGCTTTCAGCCCCTAAGATCTGGGAATTCTTTGCTACTCAACCCTCTCTCCTACCCTCCCTCCCTACCTCTCATTCAAGTAAAACATTCAAAGCTTAATTCCCATTTCTAGTTTCACCAATAAGAGCTTGGAGTTTGTCACCCCATTTTTTCGCCCCAATAGAAAAAAAGATGAACACACTTAAAATCAATGAGTCTTCGTAGATGCTTCATAATAGTGAGGTCAAAGGGCAACATCTGGAGAGACAAGCAAATACAAAACCTATTCTGAACCAATAGGTCAGTCAGTCAGTTCAGTCACTCAGTCGTGTCCGACTCTTTGCGACCCCATTAACCACAGCACGCTGGGCCTCCCTGTCCATCACCAACTCCCGGAGTCCACCCAAACCCATGTCCATTGAGTCGGTTATGCCATCCAACCATCTCATCCTCTGTCGTCCCCTTCTCTTCCTGCCCTCAATCTTTCCCAGCATCAGGGTCTTTTCAAATGAGTCAGCTCTTCGCATGAGGTGGCCAAAGTATTGGAGTTTCAGCTTCAACATCAGTCCTTCCAATGAACACTCAGGACTGATCTCCTTTAGGTGGCACAGAACAATGATGACTTTGTAGCCTTTGCACCACAGGCTTTAATACTAAAAGCCAGAGTCACAGCATCTTCCTAGTAAACCATTCATCTTCTCTATATACAATTAACCTCATTAACCCTGATCAATTTTTGCCTTAAATTTATTTCTCTTTATATATTGTTATTTCCAGGATCAAGCAGAGTGACCTAGGAAGATGGTACTGCTAGCAGATGAATCATGATCCAATTTATTTTCCTCTCGTGGACGGCCCTGTGAAAATAGCTATCAGCCTCCTGGGTGAGGAAGGAATTCTGTGGGATGAGAAAGGGAGGGTCACTCCTCTGAGGACTTGATGTGGTTCCCAGCCCGGGTCTGGTTGGTGCACTCTGCTCTCCGTCAGTCTCTCGGGTGTGGCTCGGCATGCGCAGCCTCCTTGAAGTGACCTGGGAAGCAGCCAGTAGTTCACAGTCCCTGATGCCTCCCCTTCTCTCCTTCGCACCTGTGTTACCTTCAGCCTCAGGAGACTTTTGTGCACGACGAGTTCCCAACATCATCTGTCCCTGGAGGTGGCCTTAAACCTTGTCCTGCCCCCCTGCTGTGGCTTTGGAAGGGCAAGCTGCTCCTCTGATGGTACTTCTATTTTTAAGGCAGACTGAGTTCACCGAGATCCGCTGCCACAGGGCTCCCGTGAGACTTGGAAAGCCCTGATGTTTGTATCTATTTGAGTGGAATTAGAATGAAAATATAATTGGATGGTGAGCAAAACAGGCCTTGATCATGGGGGCGATGGGAATGAATAAAAGCTGCTATGAAATCCTATTATATCCACATCTTGGTTCTTGGTCTTAAAGGATAAACTAAGAGGCTGAGTGCGGGCTTCCCAGGTGGCACTGGTGGTAAAGAGCCTGCCTGTCAATGCTGGAGATGCAAGAAACATGGGTTAGGTTCCGGGGTCGGGAATATCCCCTGGAGAAGGGAATGGCAACCCACTCCAGTATTCTTGCCTGGAGAATCCCATGGACAGAGAAGCCTGGAGGGCTACAGTCCATGGGGTCACAAAGGCTCGGATATGACTGAGCAACTTAGCACGCATGAGGCTGCACCAAGGCCAACAGTGCCCGCTCCTATTTTGTGAGGCACCTTGGTCTACTTTACTTGTCAGATAACACAGTGGAATGCGGTTATGGCACTTGCTTTCCCATTTTTCCTTTTAGTTTCATAATTTTTAGATTTTGTTTCATTTTTTTCAAGATGTCTAGGTACATCCTTCACATATTCTAATTGTTTTTAACCTCTTCATCTTTGTATTAATACTTATATGTGAATCTTATGTTAATACTTACATGCTAATTTTTCAAGCTATTAATATTTTCTCTTTTTTTGGTTTTTCTTTCAGTTTCTGTAAAGTCTTTTTGACACAGAGAAATTTTATTCTCTTGGAAGTAAATTTATTTACTCTATTCTAATGGTATCTGGATTTTCTGAGTTTCTTGGAAAAGCTTTCATCACCACAATTATCTTCTACTACTGACACACACATGTGTACATGATCATAAATACTAAATAACTATATTTGCTAGTAAAATCTTTTCAATTTTTAAATATACAAATTTTCTACATTTGGAATTCATTTCTACACTAGGGTGAGGTAAGAATAGTACCATAAATTCTTCTGTGTTCCTTGCCCACATTTATTTACTCTTAATCTCTTACTAGATTTGTTCTCCCCTCTCTTGTATGCTTTCGGGCTTCCCTTGCAGCTCAGCTGGTGAAGAATCCGCCTGCAACGTGGGAGACCTGGGTTCGACCCCTGGGTTGGGAAGATCCCCTGGAAAAGGGAAAGGATACCCTGTATTCCGGCATGGAGAATTCCATGGACTGTATAGTCCATGGGGTTGCAAAGGGTTGGACACGACTGAGTGACTTTCACTCACTCACCCCCTTGTATGTTTATATTTGCTGAAATATCTGGTAGAAAATTGTAGATATAATTAACCTATTCTGCTAAATCTGATAGTGTGTAGGTACTAAAAATTAGAACATTCTCCTATATGACCACAGACAGAAGGATCAAATCTAGGAGACTGGCAATGCGGACACTATCCTATTATCTAACTTATGGTCTATAGTCCAATGTTGCCAGTTGTCCCCATCGTGTTCTTTATATATTTTATTCTTCTGATCCAGGATCCAATCAGGCATTAAATCTAGTTATCTTGTCTCTTTAGCATTTTTAATGTGGAAAATTTCCTCAGAATTTATTTTTCTTTCATGACACTGAAGTCTTGAACAGCACAGGCCAGTAGATTTACAGACTGTCCCTCAAACTGAGTTTTTCCTGTATCCTAAAGCTTAGTTTCAGCTTATATATTTGGGGCAGGAATTCACAGAAATGATGTGTCTTCAGTCATCACAACAGACACCTGGTGTCAGTCAGTCCGTCTGTGGTCGGTCACGTGAGTTTGGATGACATACCTGCCAGATGACCATTTTTTCCTCTGTTGTTGTTGTTGTTCAGTCACCCAGTAATGTCCAGCTATTCATGATCCCATGGGCTGCAGCCTGCCAGGCTTCCCTATGCTCTACTATCTCCTGGAGTTTGCTCAAACTCATGTCCATTGAGTCGGTGATGCCATCCAACCATCTCATCCTCTGTTGCCCTCTTCTCCTCCTGCCCTCAATCTTTCCCAACATCAGGGTCTTTTCCAATGAGTCGGCTCTTCAAATAAGATGACAAAAATATTGGAGCTTTAGTCAGGATCAGTCCTTCCAATGAATATTCATAATTTTTCCTTTGCAATTAGTAAGTAATCTGTGGAGGCAGACAGATATCCAGGACTGGTAATAGCTTTTTCCTCATCTATAACTCACCCACAAGTTTTAGAATCCCTTAATGATTTTTTGTCTGAATCAAATACTTCTATGCTGGCAGCAACAAGGTCCTTCAAACTCTCCCATTTCTTTTTATATTTATTGGTTGTCATTTTACTACAGGGAAGAGCTGTTCTTCTTCCCAAGTCACTCCGTTTCTCCCTCCCTTCCTTCCTCCTTTCCTTGCTTCCATCCTTCTTTCCAGTCTATGGACACCTGGATTACTTTTCCACCAATAGGCTATAGCCCATTACTATCTTTATTATGTATTCTTTCATTGTTCTGCCAGATTCTACTTCTTAATATTTTATTTATTTGTCATCAATATTTATAAGTGATACTGATCTATAGTTTTTATGTTCTCTGCTAACTTCATCTGGTTTTGGTATAGCTTTTATACAGGTGTTCTAAGAGTAATCAAAACACTTTAGAACAGTTGAGAAGGTATGAAAATTTATGTTTCTTTTAAGCTTGGAAGAATTTCCTCTTCATTTTTTTAAGATGTAGATCTTTTAGACATTTCTCCCCCTCCCGCCCTCCCTCGCTCCCTCTCTCTCTCTCTCTCTCATCAGTTTTGTGTTATTTATACTTTCATTTTATCCTATATTTGATCTTGTTTAGGACAGATTCCTGTCAAGGACTCCTAATGATTTCAAGTTTGACTAAACTGGTTATTTTCCTATTCTTATATCTATTTTGTCATTCTTACACTCTTCCCCTTACCAATTCCCTGATTTGTTTATTTATTGGGCTTTATTTGATTAATGTTTATTTAGATATTGAAGGAATAGCCCTTTATATGTGCATCAATTCTTTTATTTTTCCTTTATCTGACTTATTTTCACAACTTTAATAATTTTCCCTCCTGCTTTTCCTAGGTTTGCTTTCTGTTACTTTTTAACAACCTAAGTTTTATGATAAATTCTGCTTTCCCCTGAGTGTAGGTTTGGCAATAAGTTGTGGATTTTTATTTGGAGTTTTCCCATTATTGTTATTTTCTAAATGTTCTGCAATTTCAGGCTTGACTTCCTCTTTGATCCTAAACTTACTTTCCAGATGTTTGTATAATATCAAAATGGAAGGGGTTTTATTACATTGTTTTCACGGTTGGCACTTATTCATAATATCATTGCATAGCCAGAAATACACAATGTTTACTCTGTCTATTCACAATTTTATTTCTTTGTAACATAATACTTTGCTAGTTTTTATAAATGTTTCATGAACATTTGAATTGAAAATTCAGTGTGAGTTTATAAGGTATACATTCAATGTGTATTAGATTTACTTGGTAAGCCTTATTTTTACACTCAAATATTCTGTGTATGTCCTAATTAGATCCTTCATCATCAAGGACTGAGAAAAGGCTGTTAAACGGTCCCACTTGTATGAGGATTTTTTTTTAGGTGTAACTTTTTTTTTTAATCAGTGAAAGAAACTAGGTTCTAGAAGCTGAAGTTGTATATGAAGCAAGTCTGTGCATCAGATGCAGTCCAACCCGGAGCAGCCTCGCCCACATGCTGGCTGGTCCTCAGCGTAATTACCCCTGTTGGCTGCTCCCACTTGCTTACAAGAACCTCATCATAATATGATGCAAGTCTAGTAAAAATACCTGCCTATTCTGTGTTCCGTAATGTCACGCACAGAGTGAACATGTTGAAGAAAAATGAAAGTTTTGCCCTGGGTCATTTCTGCTTTAGGTCATGAGAGCATCTAAGAATGGTTTCAGCTCGGGCTGTAATTTATAACTTGTACTTGCAGAGATTTTAGAAATCACTCACAGCCGAAAATCAAAGTTATTCAACCTAGTTTTCCCCCTTTGCACTTACAATGTCAAATATAAAGTGTTAGAAAGAGAGATAGACAGAACAATGAAAAAAATAAAATGTTTTCTTCTGTCAGAAGGTAAATACTATGGCATCCAGGCTGCCCTCTCCCAGTCCCCCTTTTTCTGAAGAGATTTTTGCTGAACACAGAGGGCTCTTTCTCCTTTTTTAACTTGTGACAGGAAGAATAACTTGGGTGACTGTTCGACCCTTACCAGTTGGGAAACTTTATTTGGTAGAAAAACACAAGCCCTGCATTTGAGAGCAAGGAGCAGAGAGCAAGGGGTGAGTAACACCCTTCAGGGAAAGACCGCAATGTCAGGCTCATCACCAACCTCTAAGTCCCCCACACTTTTCTCCAGAGGCTCTCTCTTCCTGACACCACAGAGCACATGTGAGGGCTCAGAGAAAATTGGGGAAGGTTCCTAACTGCCTCTTCACCAGATGCGGCTGGCCCACTACTCCAGTCATATATGTGGGAGAGGGACTGTCATCAGAGAGGGAGGGACACTCAGTAAGGCGGGATTCAGGAGTCAAAGGAGCCATGCCTCTGGTCCAGGGAACAGGAGAATTTAACTGATGTGGTGGGAGCAGGGGTGGAGGTCGGGTCAGGTAGGAGAGTGACTGCTTTCGGTTCACGGTCCTCTTAAACACAATCCCATATGCCAGCTGTATGCATTTGGCACCTGTAAGTGTTTCTTTGAATAGAAGGTTTTCGCTGAAAATTCGGAAAACCACTGATACTGGCCTTGTCATTCAGGGGAAGAAAGTACAGTAACTGCCCACAAGGACCTCAGGTATCAGGAGGCAGCTTTCGACAGGTTTCCAGAGCCTCAGTCAGTTTTCTTTCCACTCTGGCAGTGGATAGATGCCACGTGTGTACGGAGACATGTGATGACTATGGGCTAGCCCAGTAAGAATGAAGCTCCATGTCTCGTAGCAAAGACAGGTCTGACTTCTCTTCATCTCCCAGGAAGGCAGGAACCATCAAACCACATATTTTTAAGAAAAGTAAAAAACCATAATTGCTATTTCATTGAATCACTGAACCAAATTATGTTTATTTGGAATATTTTCTTTTTGATATGAAGCTGAGTATTTATTTGAAACAGAACACCATTCCATGTTCGATGCATGAGACAAACGCTCAGGGCCGGGGCAATGGGATGACCCAGAGGGATGGGATGGGGAGGGAGGTGGGTGGGGGGTCCAGGAAGGGGAACACATGTAAACCCATGGCTGATTCATGTCAATGTATGGCAAAAACTATTACAATATTGTAAAGTAATTAGCCCCCAACTAAAATAAATAAATTTATTTAAAAAAAATAAAATAAAATAAAATAAAAAGAAGTTATACAGCACTGGCTTTTTCAGTAATTCAGTGGAAGGAGATGTAATTTTCCAAACTGTGTGCATACCTGAGTTTTTTGAACTCTCTTAAATGAGTCAAAGTAATGCATTCCAACAATTACAATTCCTGGGTTAACTTAGGATCCTTTATGACAGGAGAAATGCCCTGGTGATGCTATGGGGACTCTTGGTGGGGGAGGAGCAGGAAGTTAACAGCAGCCAAGCTCTACTCAATACAAACACTCACTCACACACACACAAAACATACATATACACATACACACATATGCGTACACACATACATGCATATACATGTATATACACATGCACATGAACAAAGGCACACATATACATGTATGCATACATACATTTACACACATACACACACAACCACACACTGAAGTAAGGTCCTAGACCCCAATGTGTTTGCTTCCTGGTGGGTTTTGGTTTCAGCCGCCCGTCTCCGTGGTGGGAAGAACCCACGGTGTCCTGCCTTAGCTAATACTCCAGATCTATCATGCTCAGTCTGTTTTCCTGCATCATCACAAAGGACTCCAGATGCTGAGCAGGGAACTGAAGGGGGAGGAGTTGACCTTTGTGACCTTGAAACCAGTTCTCAGTCCCATGCACATCATCGCACTGCTCTAACACAAGGACAATCACTGTCTTCCAGGCAGAAGACTGTCTAACGTAATGTGGCCGGCAGGATGGGATGGATCACTCCCCCAGGAGTTCTGCTCCCCTTCTTAGAGAAGAATCTGGAAACAGGTGTCAGTAGAAGCATCATAGTTAGAAATCGGGAATGGGGGCAGGATGCCCGGTGAAGGGAGAGGAGTAGGTACCGGGAGGGGGGTTGTCTGTGCCCTGAAGCCAGCCTGGAGCATCTGCGTCAGCACAGCTCTAGTTTTTTAACCAAAAAAATGTGCCAAATAGTGTATCCGCAAAATACACTGATTTTGCTTATAAATTAGCTGAACCAGGCTTTCTTCACCTGGTGCCTATCAGAGGATGTGGTAATTTCGACATCTTGAAAAGGGAATCCCTAAGAATGTACCCACCTACGACATTGAATACTAACTTACCCACAGACGGCCAGGCCTCTGCAGAAGCACAACCTTGTCATCACCCGCTATGACCTCAGAGGACAGGCTTGGAGTGAGTTAGGACACAACCGAGACATTTCCGTGAGTCCCGGCAGGAGCCAAGGGCCCCAACAGAGCAGCTTGGGCAGAATCAGTGAGGGGGGAATTGACAAGGTTGGGGGGAGAACAGGGAGCCCCTGGGGCCCAGAAGGACTGCAGGGTGGACAAAAAGGCCTGACTTGGAAGAGAAGAACAGCAGGGCTGTAGGGGAAGCAGCCCACTGGTGGAGAAGCACAGCCGGCCCTGAGCCAGGGAGCATCCCCTGTCCTCTCCCCTCATTGCCCCCTCCACCCCCAAGGGGGTTGTTACAGCCGAGGCCAAAGGGAGTCAGAAGTCAGAGACCCCAGTGCACACAGGACCTTCCAGGCACAGAGGACGAGGGGGTGACGGGCAAGCAGACACCAGAGGAGGGAGATGCCCGTGCATCCATCCGGATCCAGAGCCCACATCTATCCATGGAGGGGCTTGGGACCACGGGTGGGTCTGCACCTGGCTCCAAACGACCGGCTGGGGCTTGGGGCTTAGGGCCAAGGGTGTACAAATCCACCCTCCTCGGAGGTGACAAGGCTGCCTCTCGGGGCCTGGAAGGACAAACAAGTCACGTGCTAACCCACCCCACACAGAGCCTCAGCCCTGGACTTCAGTGCTCGCTGACAAACTGGCCCGGGGAGGGCCTGAGACTCCCAGGCCTGGCTGTCCTCTGCCGGCCACACACAAAGCCCTGGTGGCAGAACCAGGCCCAGGCCACGGACACAGAGTCATGCAGGCCATTGTGGCCGACCCAGTTCCCAGGCCCTCCTGCCACATGCATGGGTCCTCTGGCCCCCTCAGACAGGGGTGGCTCCTGCCCGGTGCACCAGACAGAAAGGCTGTCAGGGGTCCCTGTCATCCACTCGTGAAAAAGCCTTACAGCAACACTGCAACAAGACAACAACTTCCCCTACAGACGGTGAGGCTGCCAGATTATTCCAGAAAAGCCCCTGAACTCTCGTGATGGCTGGAGAAGGGGGGGGGCGGGGCGGGTTGCTCAGCTCCACTCCAGGAACCAGCACAAGAGCCTCTTTGTCTGTTTCCCAACCTGGAAGCAGCACAGGCCCTTGCAGACTAGGCACCATCCCAGCTCACAACACAGCTCAGAGCAGGGTTCAGAACAGGGTTCAGAATAGGGCTCAGAATAGGGCTCAGAACAGGGCACAGAACAGGACTCAGAGCAGGGCTCAGAACAGGGCTCAGGACAGGGCTAAGAACAGGACTCAGGACAGGGCTCAAAACAGGGTTCAGAACAGGACTCAGAACAGGGCTCAGGACAGGGCTCAGAACAGGACTCAGAATGGTATAAATCTTCGATCTGTCAGAAAATGCACTACATGTTGTTTCAGAGCTGCCGGGGGTCCCATGAGATTTCTCTTGATATGGCTAAACCCTTGGTATTTATGGAAGGTCCGAGTGTCCGATGGGGATCAGGCAGCCACCCCAGGGCTGTTCAAACCATCAAGATATTGAATGAAAGAGAAACATTCTCTCCTCTCTCCTCTCTAAACTCTGTCGGTTTAGGTAAGTAGATTATTTCTTGACTTAGGAACTATTTCTAGATAGACCCGCCCTCAGAGGAAGAAGGTGGGAGCCCCACTTCTCTGGCATCACATGGCTGAGGAAGGAGGCTCACCTCAGTCCGGGCAGCGAGCTGGGGGCACCAGGGGCAGAGTGCCGGGCCCTGAGGATGTGCTGCCCCCCAGGGATTCAGTAGGAGTTGTGCCCGCCTGGCTCGGCCGGGCCTGAGGACAGAGACAGGAGGCACGTGGCCCTGGTTCAGGGGGACACTGCCTAGAACAGATGTTCCCTCCAGAAAGAGAGAAAACTCATCTACAAAGTGGAATCATGAAATCGGAGTTATTGGGGGAAGTTGACTGCAAGTGGAATGAATGTGCAGTCCTGCAGAAGAGTCCAAATCCATCCAAAACCACATGCTCCAACCATTCAGCGAAACAGACAAAGCACCCTTTAAAATATCATGGCTCCAAGAACATGCAAATCACAATAAATATTCTAAGAGCTTCTTTTGGGACAGCATAGCTCTTTGTGGAGTGGTTACTATTCTCAATTAGTTTTCTCATATTTATCACCCATCTGGGGCCAGCTCATTTCTGAGCCATTAACTTGTTTCTTTGATTTCGTACAGTTAATTGAAATAAAGAAACATTGCAGTGAGTCAATAAGAGGAAATTCTTCTCAGAACAAGGACATGAAGATTTTGTTGTATTGTTATTACTATCATTATGGTTAATTATAGCATCTTAGAGGCAATGCAGGACTAACAGGGGAGCAGGATCTTGTGGGCCAGGACACCTCAGTCATCTTCATCTACAAAGGGAGGGAAGACAGAAGGATGGAGGGAGGGAGAGAGGGAAGGGAGGGAGGGAGAGAGGAATGAGTCAGGGGGTCTCCTTTCTTGTACAAACAAGCACAGAAGCAAGCGCTGGGCCCGTTTGCATTGCTGGGTTGAGGCAAGTAGATGACAGAGGAGAAGACCTACATCTGTACAGGATTGTGGACCAGAATGACTCCTCCAGACCAAGACCAGTGACCAGATCCCAGCAGGAGGAGAGGGAAGCTGGCCGCAGCTGTGACATAGCCCTGGCTCTTAGCTCCCAAGACTGGGTCAGTGTTACCTTGAGGGCTCTTTGAGGACATGGATCAGCTGGGCTGTGACAAGAAGTACAGGTGGCCCCCAACCTGTGATGAGGGGAGGCCTCAGTGAAGTCAGGATTTACAAAAGTACTGGAACTTGTGGGTGGAGGTGGACAGAGCAAGGTTACTACAGGAAACCAGCCATGGGTCACAGGGGGAGCTGGGCAGTGAGGAAATGTTAAGCCAACATTTCTCATAAACAGCAAACTTTTGAACTTTCTGTACTTGCTTTTCTCTCAAAAAGATCAGCAACTGAATACAAAGTGATTGGGAAAGATCTATTTTCTAATAGAAAAATGACTTTTCAAGAACTATGATTTTGTGCTTTCCCAGGGAACTTGGAGGCGAAAGCCAAACATGAAAGAAATCTTCTAATTCAGGGAGAAACCTGGCGGTCAGCCCAACGCATGACTCTGAGGGCTGTGAAATAACATAGAGTTTCCGACATCGCCCTACAGAGAGAAGGGCGTTCCTCAGCTCCCAGTTTTCTCTGGTGTGAAAACAGAGAAAAAGTGAATCGTACCTCTGCTGGACAAGACTATCTACCAAATGTCCGAATGTTATCAAAGGGAAACAAAAGCCTAGAGGATTATACAATGGGGATGGAAGGCCCAAGTCTTCCAGAAAATTCCCATCCACTGTAAGTGAGCCACGAAGATTGTGTGGGCTCAACTTCAGTGCATTTAGGAGACGAGACAAAAACCACCATGAAAATGGAACCGAATATCTTGGCTTCTTCTTCCATATTCTGAAATGCTGAGGGGTGAAAGTAAGAGAGATGAGGGCATTTTTTATTTTAAACAGAACTAAATGAGTTTTTGGATTCAAGGAACTATCTTGAAAATGAACCATTGTGCAGGATTATCATTGGTCACAAAGAGCTCTTTCCTGGATCCATACACAGATTTCTCTCTGGGCAGATCACGATCAAGTTTGTTCTATGTTGGTGTTGCTTTTCTCCAGGGATTATCGTGAGTCAGCTGGGAAGTTGGGCAGGGACTGTAAGAGGTTTGGGGTTAGATATTTACTAAATGAGAAGAGAAATATTTATGAAATCTATCATTGCAAGGAAAAAAAAGAATTCAAAGTGAAGGCAGAGACCAGTCTGCCCACTGTTGTTCACAATGCATTAGTGGAAACCATCCGTGTAGTCTGCCCACTTTCCCTGAGAAAGCACATTAACAGGCTATGTGAAGCTCTCTGATGAGCATGAGTAATGTCTTCGGTTAACAACACCAGCGCTGAGTCTCCATTGTCAGGAGTTCTTCCCTTGGCATTCGTTAAGGTATCTCCAAGCATTTCCAAGCTAGACCGGAGACTTCGTGGCTGCAATAAAAACATCAATAATTAAAATGACTTCGGTTGTCCCTTCCTTTAACATTTCCTATCCAAAAAGGCCATAAATCATTCCAATAAAAATGCCTCATTTCTGTAAGCCTAGGGTCTGTGTTTAGGTTTCTGTACTTCCCATCCTATATGTGCATCCGATGCAGCAAGAATTTAACTGGTGGCCATGTGACAATGCCCTAGACAGACAACCACAGCTCAGGGCTCCAGCCCAGGGGAGGTCACAAAAATTAGATTTCACAGGAGACCACCCACAGCTTCCTCCTTCCATCAGGTTCCCTGCTCTGAATCAGATTACCAGCTACAGTCAATTAACTCTAGTTGAGAAATCCTTTCAAGATTAGACAGTGTGGGAGCAAAAATAGCAACAACTGTAGCACTACTAACTGCCTGGACCCACCGTCTTTGTTTTATCAAATACTCAGACACAACTCTGCATAGCTAATTCTATTTTCTCTGTTTTACAGTCTTGACAATAGTTGTCCAGTCACTAAGTCATGTCCGACTCTTTGCAGCCCCATGGACTACAGCATGCCAGGCTTCTCTGTCCTTCACTCTCTCCCAGAGTTTGCTCAAATTCATGTCCATTGAGTCACTGATGCTATCTAACAATCTCATCTTCTATTGCCCCTTCTCTCTTGCCCTCAATCTTTCCCAGCATCAAGGTCTTTTTCAATGAGTCAGTTCTTCTCAACAGGTGGCCAAAGTATTGGAGCTTCAGCTTCACCAACAGTCATGAAATTAAAGATTTCATGAATAAAATTTTTCTTTAAAAAAAAAGTGAAAGATGACTCTGGTCTAATTATTAGAAAAGGACATAAGATGTCAATTGTCTCAACCATTGTCTTCTCAAAGCAAGATTCTGATCAGGTATTAAAGCTGATGGGAAAGCATCCTAGAGTTTAACTTCTTTAGGGAAAGCGATTTCTTAAATTGCTTCAGTGTCCAACTATGGATTATTCTATACCTGTAATACATTCCTGAAATGCTGCCCACTTCTGAGCAGGCTCTACTTGTTCTACTCAACCAACTCCAACCAGATAGTACCTAATGATGGTATCAGATAATACACACAAAGTGTGAGACCATGACATGGCCCATCCATTCCTTCCAGGCAATTTCTCACCCACTGTGTATTGCAACAAGATGGATGTTGAACTAATAATTATATGAATTACAGGAAGCTTGGCAGAGCAGAAAAGGACTAGATTTTGGATTTAGAAATAATTGAATTCAAATCACAGTTTCATTACTTAACTGATTAACCTCTTTTTATTGGAGAAACTACAGGGCTTCCTTGGTGGTTCAGTAGTAAAGAATCCACCTGCCAATGCAGAAGACTCAGATCCGATCCCTAGGTAGGGAAGATCCCCTGGCAAAAGAAATGGCAACCTGCTCCAGTATTCTTGCCTGGAGAATTCCATGGACAGAGGAACCTTGTGGGCTACAGTCCATGGGGTCACAAAAGTCGGACACAACTTAGTGACTAAACAACAACAACAATCGGAGAAACTAAAATCGACTTCCAATGATCAAGAAATGAACACACGAAGAGTAAAGCTGATCTACACTGCACTGGAAACAGGCTAGGCTAAAACTCATCCATTCCAAAATGAGTAGATAGAAAAAAATATCATAGAATCTATGTCAATTAGGAACAGTTTTGGTTATACACAGCAGAACAACACAAAATACTAGTAAGTTAAGCATAAGATACAAGTTTTTTTATTATATAAAATAATTCAGAAAAGGTCTGTATAGTTACTCAGTGGATTAAAAGAGGAAATAAAAACTAATGAAGGACTTCTAGTTCCTATTTTTCTGCTCTTCAGTGCTTCCTTACATCTTCAGAGTGAAAAGAATCTGTTAAAGCTCTAGTCATTACCTCTACATGGCAAACAAATGAGGGGGAAAAAGCAAAGGAAAATCAAAAGCATACTTGCTCCTCTCACCACCTTTGAAAGAGCCTTCTTGGAAGTTTTATATAACACCTGTGCTTGCACCTGATTGGCCAGAAATTGTCACATGGCTGTGTTTATCTAAAATGAAGAGTGCCATGAAATGCTGTTCTGGTAGGATACAATGTCTAGGCTTGTGACCCAAAGGACAAAAGGAAGAATAAATACTGAAAACTACTGATGCTATAGTCCTCAGATCCTATGAAAATGACCAGGAACAGCCAAAACAAATTGAAAAAGAACAAGTTTAGAGAACTTACTCTATTACCATCAAATCTAAATAATCGAAAGAATGTTATTGGCATGAGAGTAAACATACACATCAATGGAACAGAACAAAAGTATTCCAAAACAGATGCAAGCATCTACAGCCAATTGATGTTTGGCAAAGATTCAAAGGTAAAAGATTCAATGGGAAAGAAAAGTCATCTCAAAGAATGGTTGCTATAACAACTGGATATCAGTTTGGGAGAAAAATTAACCTCAACCACTGCCTCACAACATACATGAAAATGACACAAAACAGGGCTTCCCTGGTGATCCAGTGATTAGGAATCCACCTTGCAATGCAGGGTACACGGGTTCAGCCCTGGTCCAGGAAGATCCCACATGCCTCGGAGCAATTAATTAAGTCTCAGAGCAATTAAGCCCATGCACCTGAGCTCTGGAGCCAGAGAGCTACAACTGTTGAACCCATGTGCAGCAGCTACTGAAACATGTCTACCCTAGAGCTTGTGCTCCCCAACGAGAGAAGACACTACAGTGAGAAGCCCACGCATCTAGAGAAAGCCCACATGTAGCAATGAAGACCCAACACAGCCAGATAAATAAATAAATAAAATGAAAATTTTTTAAATGATACAAAACAAAAATCTTATGTGATATACAAAAAAAAATCACTCAAAATGGACTACAGAACTAGGTGTAAAACCTAAACTATACAATTTCTAAAAAAAAAAAAAAAAAGGGAAAAATCGTCGCATCCTATGTCAGAAGTCCACTTATTGTAGACTTCTTTCTTGAATAGATGAAGAATCCTCAAAACAGAATAATTAAAAATGGATGAGTAATTTGAACTGATATTTTGTGTATGAAAATATGCTAGTGGCACATAAGCACAGGAAAAATGTTCACTATCATTGGCCTTTAGGGAAACGCAAATTAAAACCTCAAGAGCTATCCTTGCAAACCCATTAGAATGTCTAGAATTAAAAGGATTGATTACAACCAGTGTTGGGAGGAGATGAAGCAATTCAATCTAGCATAAGGTGCTGGTGGATATTTAAAATGGTACAATCCGGTCCGAAAGTCATCTGACATTTCTAAAACATTAAACATGTAGCCAGTATATAATTCAGGCCTTCCTCACCTAAGTACTTCCTCAAGAGTAAGGGAAACATATGTCATAATATAAACAAATGTGGGAATATACTAACATTCATTGCAGCTTTATCTATAAGATAGTAGATCTTACAGATAGCAGATCTTAGCAGATGAATGCGTAAATGAATTTCAACATCTCTTTACCATGGAACACTACTTTCCAGTAACAAAGAGTAAACTATTAATGCACTCAGTTGTTGTTCAGTCACTAGGTCATGTCTAACTCTTTGCAGTCCCTTGGACTGCAGCACACCAGCCTTCCCTGTCCTTCACTATCTCCCAGAGTTTACTCAAACTCATGTCCATTGAGTCCATGATGCCATCCAACCACCTCATCCTCTGTCACCCCCTTCTCCTCCTGCCCTCAATCTTTCCCAGCATCAGGGTCTTTTCCAATGAGTCAGCTCTTCACATCAGATGGTCAAAGTAGTGGAGCTTCAGCATCAGCATCTGTCCTTCTAATGAATATTCAGGGTTGATTTCCTTTAGGATTGACTGGTTTGATCTCCTTGCTGTCGTCCAAGGGACTCTCTATCCCTGAAATGCCCAGGAGTTTTCAGTAAAAATCTGAAAACTAGTAGAATCAATAATCAAAATTGGCAAAATGGATAATTATAAATAAAATTTAAAAATTAAAAATGTTCAACAATATCAGTGAATAGCTAGAAATATTATAACTAAAACTTCCCTTTTCAAAACCAACAAATCATAATGCATGTATGCTGCTGCTGCTGCTGCTGCTGCTGCTGCTGCTGCCAAGTCGCTTCAGTCATGTCCAACTCTCTGCGACCCCATAGACGGCAGCCCACCAGGCTCCGCCGTCCCTGGGATTCTCCAGGCAAGAACACTGGAGTGGGTTGCCATTTCCTTCTCCAACGGATGAAAGGGAAAGTGAAAGTGAAGTCGCTCAGTCGTGTCTGACTCCTAGCGACCCCATGGACTGCAGCCTACCAGGCTCCTCCATCCATGGGATTTTCCAGGCAAAAGGACTGGAGTGGGCTGCCATTGCCTTCTCCGTAGTGTATGTATAAATACACACATACCATAGACATAAAGTGTCTAAGGCTTATAAGGAAAAAAAAATTAGAAATGTGCATTGAACAAATTAATGGATTAAGTAAATTAATGAATCTAGTTCATCATTGGATGGAAAGACTCAAAATGGAAAAGATTCTAAAATTCCCTTCAAATTAATGTATAAATGTTGTGCGATTCCAGTCTAAATTTCAATGCTATTTTTTGGAGGAGAGTGGTATTTGAAAACCGTCAATCTGATTTTTGAATGTGTCTGGAAGGCAAAGTGTGGAAAGATAATGAAAAAGAAGAACAATAAGCTCCATTGATGCCATCAGATATGAAGGTATATTTAATAATTTAAATTAAATGAAAATAAATCCATTATTTAAACAGTGTGGTTATTGCAGAGGACAGAAAAATAAGTGGAACAAAAAAGAGGACTTGAAGAATTACATTGAAGTATATTCATGGCATTTCAGCTCTATAGTGGAAAATGAACTATTGAATAAATAATGGAAGGGCAAATAACTGATCATTAGAAACAAACAAAAACAATGTGTGCTGACTTGAGCCTTACAATATAATGTGCTCCAAATGGATTAATTCGGGATATGAAAAAATGACCATGTGAAAAACTACAACCAGGAAAACAGTTCAGATTGTTGATGACCTGGAAACAGGAACTTTTTCCTCAGCACATAAATACAGAGACTGTTAGAGAATGAATGATAAATTGGGCTATATCAAACTTTGAATTTTCTTCAAACATTTTGTATCAAAGATGAATGACAAACTGGGAAAATGTTTGCATTTTATAAGCCAGCAAAGACCTCTAACATTAGAGGTACAAAAAGATCTTACCAATCAAAAGAAACATATCAATAGAAAATTGGATAAGACATGATAGGCAATTTGAGAATGGCTAATAAATGTAAGAGAAGGTGACCATTGTATTGTAAAAAAAGAAATTCGTAGATAAACATAAAGGTTGTGCCTATGTAGTTAGCAATTTATTAAATATTACCATATGCATAATTGGCTATAAATACTGTAAAAAGGGCTTCCCAGGTGGTGGTAGTGGTAAAGACCTTGCCTGCCAATGCATTAGACACAGAAGACATGGGTTTGATCCTTGAACTGGTAAGATCCCCTGGAGAAGGGAACAGCAACACACTCCAGTATTCTTGCCTGGAGAATCCCGTGAACAGAGGAGCCTGGCAGGCTACAGTCTATAGGGTCACACAGAGTCGGACACAACTAAAGTAACTTAGTAATAGCACTGTAAAAAACACACTTCTGGGCCATCTTGGACATTGTATGTCCAAGCTATTAAAAATTATAATGTTTATCATAAACATGCTGATATATCCCTAAAAAAGCTGAGAAGGAAAAGCAGCTTATTAAAAAGCCATTAGAATGATTCCTGTTACTGCAACTAAAAATTATACTAAGTGAAGTAAGTCGGAAAGAAAAAGACAAATACCATATGATATCATTGATATGTGGCATCTAAAATATGACACAAATGAGCTGTTCTATGAAACAGAAACAGAATCACAGACACGGAGAATAGACTGGTGTTTGCCAAGGGAGATGGGGTTGGTTTTAGCAGATGCAAACTATTATATATAGGATAGATAAACAATCAGGTCCTACTGTATAGCACTGGGAACTGTATTCAATATTCTGTGATAAACCATAATGGAAAAGAATATTTACAAAGAATGTATATATGTGTATAACTAAATCACTTTGCTGCACAGCAGTAATTAACACAACACTGTAAATCACCTATACTTCAATGTTACAAAAAGAATAATTTCTGTTGAAAAAAAAAACAAGGAAATGCACGCGCACTTGCCTAGGCAGAAGAAAGTCCGCGGTGCTGCCCTTCATGGGGACCAGGTGTGTGACAAAGAGAAGGTGACACGGGATTGAGACAGGATGGACGTCCACCCTGGCTGCCACCCTCCTCTCATCACATCCCCGTTTGCGGTGCTCTTTGCTGTGGGCTCCTGGGAGCCAGGACTCTGCGGTCCACGTCTCCCGGAGGCAAGCACTTTGCTGGAGAGGAATCTGCCGGAGTTCACAGGGCCCCTGGCCCTCTGCCCTACCCCCCAGTCTCTGTATCTCTCCTGCCCCAGGCTGAGCACAGGGCTGCCCCTGACCCTTGACCCCCAGCTCAAAGGAGAAGCAGAGCAAAGAATTGGTGATAAAGGACAACATGGATCTTAGTAGGGAGGGTAGAAGATGTCAAGCCCCATATCTTTAAAAACTATTTGTCAACCAGTAATACTCAGAATAATTTTTCCTGCAGTACCTTAAAATGCCTAGAGAAATTCAAGATTTTTCTGAAGCAGAGTGATTTATTTATTTATGCTGACCCTAAGTCTATTTTGACCCCTTCCCACCCTCTCCTTTCTCTTACTTCATGCCCCCTCCTTCCCCACCTCATCCATTCCTCCCTACCTCACCTGGCACCCCTCCATTGCCTCAGCCCCTCACCACTTCTACCCCCAGCTCACCCTCCACTCTCCCCCCAACCCCTCCATTTCCCCTTCTGGGACCACCGCCGTTCCTTTCCAGAGAACGCCACCCTTCACACCTTTCTTCCCTCCCGCATTATTCTACAATTAGCTCCCACATTTTGGCTGATAAAATGCCTCTCAAATTTCTCACTGATTCAAAAAAATCTTATAAGTAATTTTTTCAAGTTTACAGTAAGTAATATTGATGAAAATGATCAATAAAATGATAAAATTGACACTGGCTGAAACCTCATAATGTGTTCTGCTACCCAGACACCGGCCGGTGAATGACAATAACTTGATGTCACTTTTAGAACTGCAACGGTTAACCTATAAACATTTGTATTCAAAGAAAATAGTGACTACAAATGACAATACAAAATAGAACTGATAATCCAAAATGTTGATGGGAGAAAATATTAGTTAAATGAATCAAATTTGTATATAAATCTGGTAGGGTAGAGGGATAAATTAGAAGGTTAGGATTAACACATACACAATATGATATATAAAATAGATCATCAACAAGGACCTGCCTTGTTGTGTAGCACAGGGAACTCTACTCAATATTTTGTAATAACCTATATGGGAAAAGAGGGGCTCCCAGGTGGCACAGTGGTAAAGAATTCCTCTGCCAAGCAGGAGACAGGGGCTATCCCTGGGTCGGGAAGATCCCCTGGAGGAGGAAATGGCAGCCCACTCTCTTGCCTGGAGAATTCCACGGACAGAGGAGTTTGGTGGGCTATAGTCCGTGGAGCCACAAAATTAAGACACAACTTAATGACTGAGCACAGCACGGTCATACGGGAAAAGAATGTGAAAAAGACTGGATACATGCATATGTACATGTGAATCACTTTGCTGTACACCTGAAACTAACACAGCATTGTAAATCAACTATCCTCCAGTATAAAATAAAGATTTGAAATATATAAATATGTTTAAATAATTACTTCAATTAAAATTATATGGAACTATGGAAACTGTTTGTGCTATTATAAAACATTGATCCAGAGTTTAGTTTGACATAATGAAATCTGTTTCAAAAGCCATATTCTTGACCAAAAGAAAAAATGTATCAATGTTGGCATAATTATGATTTTTGAAAGTTTGTATTTTAGAATGCTCCAGGTCAAAATGGGCTGAGACCAGGAATTTCCTGTTGTTACACTGGTCCCATGCATCCACTGGGCCAAGAGTGGCCTTCCCTTTACAAGGAAATGGAAGAAGCAGAGGTCTCTGGGTGTTCCTGTTACAGAGTTTCAGGAAGAAATGCAGTCAAGAAAGAAAGCCAAAGAAAATACACATGTAAGTGGAGCTGAAGACCTCTTCCAAATAACATTATCTCCACAATTTATTTTACCAAATGATGCTCAGTGCAAACCACAGAGCCCGGCAGGAAGTGTCAGGATCTCAGGTCCATTGCTGCCCTTAAGCAATGAGGCACCAGCCCCTGACCAGATTCAGACAGTGCAGTAACAATGAATAATGGTTTTGCACAATAATGTTTGATATTAAAGAGACCAAAACCTAGAGAGAAAGGAAACTGTAGAAAGACTGCATTATTTATAAAGTTAAACCATCTCCTGGAATGTGTCCACAAGGGCAGTTATGGAGTCGGGAGATCTTAGCCGCTAGGATCCCGCCACTGGGTTCTGCCCTTCTGCAGACCGGCAGCTGGCCTGGACAGTGCTCTTGGTGTGAACAGCAAAGCTACCATAGTGTGCATGGGGGAATTCATGCTTCTTAATCCCTGTCCTTAAAGGAGACCACAGCTGTTACTTGCAAAAACTCAGTGATGTATTTCTAGCGGCATTGTTGCCCAACTATGTGATGAGATTGCTGGATTTCATCATTGTGCACTATTTTTGCTCAGTAATTACTTTGGAGGATGATGAGCATCTCTTTCTCTCTGTTTTTCTTTTATCCTTGCCTCTCTTAGGTAAACTGTTAACTTGTTTACACTCCCATCTTTTCACATAACCCTTGCTAAAGAAAAAAAATCATTGTACATTCAGCTATCTCATCAATGGAGACTCAGTGGACATGAATTTGAGCAAACTCCAGGAGGTGGCACAGTGGTAAAGAATCTGCCCGCCAATGCAGGAGATGCAAGAGAGGTGGGTTTGATCCCTGGGTCAGGAAGATCCCCTGGAGGAGGGCATGGCAACCCACTCCAGTATTCTTGCCTGGAGAATCCCCATAGACAGAGGACTCTAGTCATTTGGTAAAATTTTTTTACTGCCTCTATTTCCTTTACTGCCTTAAGTCTTGGGTGCTGAGATTTTTTTAAGTCCCCTAACCCTACCTGGTTTCTTTCAATTTCCTATTGAATTACTGAGTTCTCATGCTTTATATTTTTTAATTTTTAATGCAACTTGTTTTAGCACAGATTTTCATGGAACTTATATGGACAAAATGAGAATTTATCATGTTATTTTAAAATTTTTACTTATGTATTACACAGTATTTAAGAAATATAAGGTTATAAAAACAATGCAACAAATATTTGAAAACCAAAACATTAGCAACACAGTTAATTCATCTTCATGATCCCTCCCCTGGGCTGTCTATCTTCCTTCCTCCCCAGCTGAAACCTTTGTACTACTTCTTAAGTTTATATTTCTCATAAATTTTCTCATACTTTTGTTAGCTATGGGTCCAAAAATAATATACTATGGTAGTATTTTACGCAGTGGAATTTCATGAACCAATGAAAATGAATGTTCGTAAGACATGTTTCAAGTCATGAAAATATCAAAAATATTTAGGAAAAATAAACAAGTGCAGAAAAATACATGCAGTGTAAAAACCATTGATAACCTGTTTTAAAACAAGAATTGTACTTTATCAGTATAAAATATTCTTTTTTCTCTCATTTAAGTCTTTTGTCTTGAATTACTATCTCTAATATTTAATATGCTAATATTTGGGTTGTTTCCATTTTCGTGATTTACAAGAGTCCACATTCGAGCTTTTATTCTTTTTAAGGTGACTTTGTCTTAAATATGCTGCCTTACACTGAACATTTTGTCTTATATCCAGTGTGAAAGACTATCCTTTCATGAGGTAGTTCAACCAATTAGCACAGAGTTGAAATACTTAGTCATCTTTTTGTGTTGCTCTTTCCTTTATGTTTTCGAAGTTCATCAACTATTTCCTTTGTTTTCATTTACTCACCAAATAAACTGTATAGCTCTTGCTTTTATCATAACCAATGTTTTAATATAGATAAACATATGACATATACATATACATACTTACATAAACAATGTATCTTGCCTTCTATTTTAACTACCAGTTACTTTTAAGTTTTTCAAAACCATATTAACCTATATTTCCTGTTAACATTCTTCTTACACTGTCCTAAGAAAAGACAGTAGGTTTTTGAATTATACTGAGCAGAATACTTTAATACACTTTACTACTCCGCTTACTCTTCTCTCTCCCACTCACCACTGGACTCTATTAGCATAATTAAGAAGATATTTTTAATATTTCTATTGCTTTATCATTTTAATGTATTTTCTCCTTTGACACTTGTATTAAGTTTCTGAATCCTATGAAGAAGTGTTTTTTCGTTTATTTCTGTTGTTGAATGGGTTTCCTGTTTGCCTTCTCTCTCTGTCCTCTGTCTTCCCCCTTTCTGAGTTTAATACAGACTTTTCAGTGCCCTCTATGACTCACCCTGGAATTGCTGAGTCCAAATACAGATGACAACTAAGATCCCTAGAATCTCCCCATCCAGGATTGCTCCATCCCCAGCTATTCCCCCAGGATGGGTCCATTCTGGGACTGAGCGTCTCAGATTTGGCCCAGAGCAGACCTGCCCCTCTGGGTGCCGTGGCCCAGGACCATGGCTCTTCTGGTCCACGAATGCTAGATATCCACATATGTGGGAGGCTTTCTCTCTCTTCCTGTCCCTCCTTCTTTCATGACACTTTGGATGCTTTATTAATGCACACATAGTAAAGGTGTAAATTCAGATGCTGAATGAATTAAAAATATAAATGATTCTTGAAACAGGTTGTGGGTAACTCCCCAGAAAGGTCAAAGAGAGAGAAAGGAAGTAATTCAACAAATAATTAGTGACTCTAGTTTATAGTGGAATCCCCTGTGTGCAGTATGTTATTTTTTTAATGTAATCTCTTGGCCTTCCTGGCATAAGTTCTCAGGCATTTACTCTGCAAAATATTTATTTGTTCAAAGTTTCTCATCATAAACAGGAAGGCAGAGATTTGCAGAGGTTTTCTTTATGCTTTATTTTCTTTGTGAGTAATTAACAAGCTTTCTAGATTACCAGACGGATTTTAGAAAGATGACACAGATGGTATTTGTTAGTATTATGCTTTAAGTTTTGATCAGTTAAAGCAGAAAAATGGGGAACTGGGCAACCGGCCCAGCCATCCATATCGTTCACACGAAGTTGATGGATAAGAGAATAAGGCAAGCACTGTGTTTTCCTGGCAAATACAAACAACACACAGAGAAACTCAAAAAACCTTAGATGTGTCTCTGAAAAAAGGAAAGAAATTCAGAGAAGAAGGTGGAGTTAGCGGACATCCCTACATGTGCTAGCTATTACAGGGCTGGTGTTCAGCCAAACCCCCGACAGGGACGCAAAATTAAACTTTCAGTCAATTAATTATGACCTGGGTTTTGAGAAAGTCGGTCTTTTTGAACAGAGGCGTTCTCAGGGTACCCCGTTTTCTTGGTCCCTTGAGCAGGGTGGGCTTTGCAGCAAGAAACGGCTCTCCTCAAGGCCCAGTTTGAGAGAAACCAGTAGAGAAAGACTATGCCAACCCTGTCGCTGCCCCCCATTTTTTCTGTGCTGAGTTGGAACTGCACAAAAGCCTTCATCCTCAGAAGCATCACCCAGGCATTCTTTGTCACAGAAATAAGGCAGAGTGGAAATGTTGATAAGAAACTTCACATCAACCTTTCACAGGACAGAGGTGTGACCTGGCAAAGGAGCACTTTTCTCAGAGTAGCCAGCACCCCTCCTCTCATCCCAAACAGAGTTTCTTTTCCAGCGTCTGGAAATGCCGCATGGGTGAACCTCCAAACCCCTCACATACATAGGACCTGGGTCTGCCCTCGGGCTGAGAGGAGGCCAGCTGGTGTCCACGATGACCTGGAAGTCAAAAGGCCTTCTCTCCCACCTGTTCCGCTCATCTTGCCGAAAGGCAGCTTCAGACCTAAGTCGCCCTCCCTGCACTTTGCTCCCCTGCTGTGGGGATGACAGACACCCCCAAACTCCAAACTCAAGGTCAGAGCCTTGCATATCTGGTTAACAAGCTCTGTATCCAAAGAGAGTAAAGAGTGACAGGGTACACGATTCCTGTGACAGGTAACGTGTGTGCTCAAAACGATAGACACTGATTCCCATGGCTCTGGAGGCCAGAAGCCCAAAGTCAAGCTGTGGACTGAGCCATGCTCCCCGCAGAGGCCCCAGGGGAGGCTTGCTGTGGTCCTGCTCCAGCTGCTGGGTGGCTGCATCAGCCCACCTCTGCCTCCTGGTCACCTTGCCTCTTCCTCTTCATGGGAGTCTGTCTCTTACCAGGACACTTGGGATAGGGTTAGGGTTTGAGCCCACCCAGATAATCCAGGATAAAATCCCTGTCTGTGTGTGTGCTGAGTTGCTTCAGCATCCAACTCTTTTGTGACCCCATGGACTGTAGCCCGCCAGGCTTCTCTGTCCCTGGGATCCGCCGGGCAAGAATATTGGAGTGAGTTGCCACACCCTCCTCCACGGGATCTTCCCAATGCAGGGATTGAACCTGTGTCTCTTATGTCTCCTGCACTGGCAGGCAGGTTCGTTACCACTCACTCGAAAGTTCCTACCTTTCACTTAATGGAATTAGGTATTAGGACCTGGTACCTTTGGGTGGCCATTATTCACCCAAAGTGACTACAAAAGGTAAGAAGAGCTTCCTTTGTTTAATTCAGTCTTCTCTTATTACACCGGATGTCTTGGTCTGCTCAGGTTGCCATAACTGGATGGTTTCAGCAGCAAAATTTTGTTTACTTTCTCTCAGCTCTGGAGGCTCGGAGGTCAAGCTGAAGGGACCAGCCTGGGTAAGCCTCTCCTTGAGGCTAACAGATGGCCGCCTTCTCCCTGTGTCCTCACGTGGCCTCTTTTCATTCGTGCTTAAGTTCGTGCTGGCATCTCTCCTTATAACGGCACGCATCCCACCATGAGGCCCCATCCTCACAGCCTCGTCTGATCCTAATTACCTCCCAGAGACCCGTCTTCAAACACCATCACTTTGAGGGTTAGCGTTTCAACATGTGAATTTTGAAGGGACACAAACATTCAGTCCCAAACACTGCTCTGAACTAAAAATGCCCAACTACAAACTCCAAGGGCCCAGGTAGCACTAATGGTAAAGAACCTGCCTGCCAGTGCAGGAGACATAAGAGACACAGGTTCAATCCCTGGGTCAGGAAGATCCCCTGGAGGAGGGCATGGCAACCCACTCCAGTATTCTTGCCTGGAAAATTCTATGGACAGAGAAGCCTGGTGGGCTACAGTCTATGGGGTCGCAAAGAGTCAGACATGACTAAAGCGACTTAGCTCAGCACTACAAACTCCATGAAGGGAAGTAACCCAGGACTCCATACTCATCACTGAGTCTCTGAGTTCAGCTCTGTCAGACCTGGAATTAGCTGTGGGAAGAGCAGCTTTTGTTTCTCTTTCAAGAGGAAAAACGGCACACCACACTTGCTGGCTCTTGGGTGGGGGTGGGATAAACACTTTGCAGAACAAAGCTTATTGTCACTGAAATGTTTTCCCCCAAACCTGCTGGGATCTCACTAACGACACACCTATAATGAAAAAGTACAAATATCCTCTAATTTACCCTGTTTTATAACATCTAGGTCATAATAGTTCTTGAGACCCAGAGGTTTCATAACTTGCCTAAGAATCCAGACCATATGTTAAACATTTCTCTCTGCAATTTTGCATTCTGGATATACATCTGGGCCTAATCTGAAAACATCATGTACTCATTCCACAGGGCAATAAATTTTATGACAAACTGAAGAATGCAAAACCATAATCTAACATTAAAGCATATATTTTTCACTTCTAAATAGTTTAGCTGCTTATCCTCAGAGATCAGTAATGCAGCCACGGAAGCCAACTTCCCTCCCTGCTTTCTGAACAAGGAGATTCAGTAATATCCATCCTTCTTACACTTCTCTGCAGTCTGTGAAAAGTAGCTTGCTGTTGTTCAATCGCTGAGTCACGTCCAACTCTTTGCAACCTCATGGACTACAACACACCAGGTTTCCCTGTCCTTCACCATCTCCCGAAGTTTGCTCAAAGTCATGTTCGTTGAGTCGATGATACCACCTAACCATCTCATCCTCTGTCACACTCCCTCTTCTCTTGCCCTCAATCTTTCCCAGCATCAGGGTCTTTTCCAGTGAGTCAGCTCTTCGCAGCAGGTGAAAATCACAAACATCACTACGGAGCCTATGTTAAACTCTCAAATGAGAGAGAGACAGAGAGAGCAGAGACACACAGAGACAGAGACAGAATACAGCGTGCTGCAAAGACTTGGAAGGAATCAGGAGAACCGTTCCTGGAGCCAGCTGGCCCTGCAGTGGGACCTTTAAACTGTTTGTGAAATGTGTTTTCTACAATTTATGGAGAAATTTCCCCAAGATGCTGCCCAATTCTTTTTGTGATCATTTGAACCATCTTCTGTCTTTAAGGAATAAAAGCAATGCATCATTTAGAAATAAGTTACAAACAGCAGAGACTAAAATCCCTCAAGCTGTGTACTTGCAAACACACACACCACGTGTTGCTTGAGATAAACACACCATCAACCAGCCTCCATCCCTCCCATGTCCACAGGGGTCTCTTCTTGCTCCTAAATTGGTTGCTGATTGTTGAATGCAATGAAGATGGAAGCTTCTTTTAGGGTGTGTTTTCTTTCTTTCCGTAAAGAGCACAGGAGACTGACAAGTATGAGGGGAAAATAATTCATAAACCTAGCATTCATAATCAGCAACTCTTAAGACAATTAGCTATTAGGATACACAGAAAGAATCGACTTGTTTTTTAAGAAGAACCCCATGGGATTTCTGAACCATAACCTTAAGTGTTCTCTTACGAGCTTCGCTGGTAGCTCTCCTGATCGACATTTGTGAGGAAGCCTGCCTGTGATGGCCCTGATGGATAGGAATATGCTGCATTAAGGCCACTCCCAGCTCAAGAACAAGTTGCATTCACATTGCTCCCTTCTAACTTGACTGTTTGCCATCAAGTCTCTTCCTCTGACCAGCCTGAAGAAACCCTTTTATTCCTGACCAGGCCATGGGTCCTCCAGCTGTGGCTTCAGCAAGGAGGCAGCAGCAGAAATGTCTGCACTTGCTGCCTGCTGCTCATAAATCCAGGACCCAGGCCTGAGGCATGGCTCTCCCAGCCGCATCTTTGTTAATACATGTACTCTTCAGGGGCAGAAAGCCCTAAAGTTTCCTAAACAAGATCTCCCAGAACCACAAGGTGGGTAAGATAACATGGTTGCAATAAGGACAATCTTTTTCTGTTGTTGGAAATACCAAAAGAAAGAAAGAAAGAAAAATTGGTTTCAATTCATTATGTTTTTAAATACATTACTTAAAAATGAAAAAGAATGTGTTATCAAAACAGTTGACTTCATAAGCCACATTATGGGTGAAGAACACATTCATCTATGGAATACGTGGCTTTTCTCACCATGGAAGTTCAGAGTTCTTTATGTGAAAAACTTTTAAAGTGATAAAAATGTGTGCTAACTCTCACCAGTGGAGGATAGATCCGTTTTAAAGGCAGACATTTACCCCTGAATTGGTGGCTCCCCACTGCTGTGAGCGCCTGTGCTGTGGTTTTTCTGCTCACTGTTGCCTGTATCATCAATTTCTATTTACTATCGTCCACTCCTAAGTGGAAACACAGTTTACTGCATAAACCACAAAAGCCTCTTGTTATCCTTCTTAGGCAGGCATTAATAATGCATTCTGCCATCCTGCTCATAAATGCAAGTGCATTTACAAACTTCACATTAAACGTGGAGGCCTCCCAGCACCCGGGGCCCCTGGCATCCATCAGAGGTGGGAGAGGTGGGTCTTGCTCAGCGATCAGTAAGTGTGCATCCCCCTTGTTGACTAATTCATGGATTTCATGGATTCTGAACATTAGGACAAAACCTAGAAGTCATCTACCCAGCTACCGATTCAAAGCAGAGACTCGCCAGGCCCCAGTATCTTCTGGGAAATCTCCAAGAAGGAAGATACTTAGTGCTTGGTTTTGCTGTGTTTTTCTAGATAATGAAATGCCTACATGATGAAAAGTAAATCCAAGATGATCTGAATAAACAGTGAATGGATGTGATAGTGGCAAAGTTTCATCATAAGCAAGTTTAAGTTTTAGGAGTAAAACCATCTGAAAGAGTTACATAAGAAACGTGTGTTTGGCTTTTATTTTACATAGAGTATATTTCAGAGCTAATTCTACTTGATCTGTTCTTCAAGGAGCATGAGTTCCTAGGAAAAACAGGCATGGATAATGCAGTAATGGATTCAACAGGAGTAAAAACATCCCAATATTTAAATACAACAATGCAAATGTGCATTTGGGGCTTAGGTTTGAATATTTTTAAACTAGAAGAATCTAAAACTATTTCAGGAAAAAAAAATCACATCCTCATGTCAGCTGTTCAACATCCTTGTTGCTCTCATCTGACAAACTGCAGGTAGAACAGAGTTTTATATTCACAGGCAGCAATATTATTAGTTAGATTTTTCCAGGAAGAGATGTTTCTCTAAATCAGTTAGAAAAGTTCTCGCTTTCCTTGAAGGTACCTAGGTATATTTCCTTGTAAGCCTAATCCAGATACCAACAGATTAGAAAAATGTCCTCAGTTTATTTCAGTCAATGAAGGATAATTTATTCATAGAGTACTCAGAGGGGAAAAAAAAAGCATTCATTCACCCATTTGACAAAGTGTCTATTAAGGGTTTTCTATGTGCCAATCACTGTTTTAACTACTTCAAATTGAACGTGAGCATAAAAGTCCCAGAGCTCATGGGGCTCTGACATGGACACTGAAGGGCTAGTTCCAGTCAACTCGCAGATGTGCTGAGGGAACCACATGGAACCCTTCACACCTGGGGACCTCGACCTTCTTGTGGATAAGTGAAGAAGCTCTCGGCTCTAAACCTCCCTCATTCTGTACAAATAGAAAATGCCCCACACAGGTGAAGATGATACAGGAGGTAAGAAACATTTTCCCATTTAAGGAGAGGAATTTCTGCAAACCCACTTCATTCTCTTCCAAACCCCTTCAGACACTATAAACAAAAATGATCCATGTCCTAAGGATACAGTGTGGACAGATTCTAAACTGGCTTTAAACTCAATAACTTTACATCCTAAACAATGGGTTTATAGATCTGCCATAGAATTATTTTCATGGACCCCCCCCAAAAAAAAACCTAAATGAAATGCAGCATTTATGTCATGAAACTATCCAACTATTCAAACTATTTAAAAGGTTTAAGTCACATCAGCATTACCAAATCAAAATACACAGTCCTCACTAGAATATAAATTCCACAGGGGCAGGGGTCTGTGTTTCTTCTCTGCAGTCGCCTAATCCTGATGGCTTAAATACCACCTCACATAGTAGGCATAATAGTTGTTGATTAAATATTTTTAATGTAGACAGGCTTTATATCTACATGTACTTGGATAAATTGCCAATTGCATGTGTGCTAAGTCACTTCAGTCATGTCCAACTCTGTCCATGGGATTCTCCAGGCATGAATACTGGAGTGGGTTGCCATGTTTTCCTCCAAGGAATCTTCCCAACCCAGGAATCGAACCCACATTTCTTATCTCTCCTGCATTGGCAGGCAGGTTCTTTACCACTATCACCACCCGAGAAGCCCAAATTGCCAATTAATATAAGACAATTGGTAACTCCAAATGGAAAATAGATGTGGGGAAAGTGGAAACAGTGGCAGATTTTATTTTCTTGGGCTCCAAAATCTCTGCAGACAGTGACTGCTGCCACGAAATTAAAAGACGCTTGCTTCTTGAAAGAAAAGCTATGACAAACCTAAACAGCGTTTTAGAAAACAGAGACATCACTTGGCCGACAAAGGTCCATCTAGTCAAAGGTATAGTTTTTCCAGCAGTCATATATGGATGTGAAAGTTGGACCATAAAGAAGGCTGAGCACTAGAGAATTAATGCTTTCAAATTGTGGTGCTGGAGAAGACTCTTGAGAGTGCCTTGGACTGTAAGAAAATCAAACCAGTCAATCCTAAAGGAAATCAACCCTGAATATCATTGGAAGGATGCTGAAGCTGAAGTTCCAATACTTTGGCCACCTGATGAAAAGAGTCAACTCATTAGAAAAGACCCTGATGCTAAGAAAGGCAGGGGGAGAAGAGGGTCAACAAAGGAGAGGATGGTTGGATGGCATCACTGACTCAAGGGACATGAGTCTGAGCAAACTCCAGGAGATAGTGAAGGACAGGGAAGCCGGCTTGCTAGGATCACAAAGTGTTGGACACGACTGAGTGACTGAATAACAACAATAACCTTCAATTCAAGCTATTTAAGCAAAGTAAGGCTGAAAATCCATTACTTAAGAAAAAAACAATTTCAACTCCAGAAAGATTCTCTATGTGGTGATACTCCTAGTAACTGCTTCCACAATTGCTCATGTTATAAGAGAAAATGTTATTTTTAAGTGATTAATCACTTAGGGTCTGGATATCAAGTATACTGGTTGCAGTTTGCTTTGACACTACTTGGAAACAGTAACATCTAGTTCCCCCTTCACTGTACTGTTGTTCTCCACTTAGTCCTATAAGCAAGTCACTTCTTTCCACCCATAACTTGGAAAAGACATGATTTTGTGCATTGGAGAATGGGGGTGACCCATATCGAACTGACCACACAGGCAGTGGCAGAAAAGTCACCCAACATGGCCCCTGGGGACATGGAACTCCAGCCCAGAGAGAAGGAGGGTAGCTTCTGGCAGCTCTGGCTCTGAAGGCTGGAGAGACATGCGGGCGAGCCTGTGGCTGCCGCTGTGGTTGGAAGCAGTAAAAAGGTTTCATGGGTTATTAACTTTCAACAGTTGGGCATTTTTAGCTTGAGAAATTACTGGAAGACTCAGCCTTGCCATGTCTTACCCTGAACCAACACTGGCCATGAAAACAAGACAGGCAGCATCCCTGCACTGTGGGTTTTACAGTGCAGCAGAGAAGACAAAATTAGGCAGATAAAACCATGAAATAGGAGGAGGCTCTGATAGAAGAAACTGGATTGTGCTGAGAACATATCCCAGGGAGTCCATCTGGTCCCCGAGTCAGAGGAGGCCTCCTCAGGGGGAGCTGATGAAGACGAGGGCTGGAGAGTTGAAGACGCCAAGCATTCAAAATATGACTCAGGTGTGGCCTCAGCAAATATTCCCACCCTGCTCCTCCTCTCAGGAGCCCAGACCTAGCTCACATTTTCTAAGAAGGAAGAAAGGGTGGGTTGGGATAGCAAAGCAGAGAGAGGGTTAACGTTTCAACTTGATGAAGACCGTTTCCTTCAGCTTCTACAAAGTTTGCAATTCAGGAATATTGATCTCTCTAAAGTAGTTGTTGGCCTTAAGTAAGCAAGAAAAGAAAAGCATAAACAATCTCTTCTCCACCAAACAATTTTGTTTTATTATCTAAGTACTCCGTGCCTTTCGGAAGGCTCCACATCAGCCATTCATCAGCGTCTCCAGCAAGAATAGTGAAATTCTTGGGGGAAAAAAGAAGCAATTAAAAGTGCTTTCAGACACAGAGATACAGAGAACAAACTAGTGGCCTAGTAGGGAAAGGGGTAGGGGGTAAAATAAGGGAAGGGGATGAAGAGGAACAAACTACTGGGTATAAAATCAGATACAAGGGTGTGATGCACAGCACAGGGAATACATACAGCATCTGAAATTATCAGATGATATTGGCTAGTCTATGAAAATACTGAATACTAAATAAAATACTACAATACTAGGAAAAAAAGTGCCTTACTAATGAGGTGTCAAATAATTGTGATTTTAACTTTAGGATTTCCAGTGTGAATGATTTTCTAACTTTATTGACTACCTAAATCAGAAACCTCTAGAGTATGGTGTCTTTAAAAATAGTTTATGATGACATGCTTGTAAGCAATTATTTACCTCTTTTCCTCTTTTCCACCTCTACCTCCAGAGAAAAGTGTGTGTGTGTGTATTTGGGAGAGGAGGCTATTTAGTCATTGAATCTGAAACGAACTGTATCAGTGCATCCAAGCCCCTTTCTAACACACCTAACCACATCCATACTAAATTTTTAAGCACCTAATTCACACTGCTTCTACATCACCTAATGATAGAAATAAGAGGTGTTGAAATAGTTTAAATGTTCCTTTAACAGAATCTAGAATTATTTGCATTAAAAAATGCTAATAACACTAAGGCATTCAATAAAATAGGTATAAATAAGGTAATATTCCAATATGATCACAAATTACTTGCCATCCAATCCTATTTTGAGCCGAGTTCTCTCATTCCAATTTAATGTGAAAATCATTAAGTTGTGGGGAGATTCAAAATGCACCAAAAGAGAATAAATTAGAGAGGAACAGATGATGACTGGTTCTCTTTTATATGTACCAAAAGGTTCATAAGCCCACTTTTAAAACCCCTGCACATGAAGAACCCAATAATAAAGCAAGCTGAATCAGCAAAACCTGTGTTCGGGGATGGTGGGTCAGGGGAGTTGGTCTCTAACACTTATTTTAGTCTCCATTTCTTTCTGTTTTACAATAATCAGAGCAGGTATAACTGAATTCCCAAGGGGAAGGAAGTACTTGCCCCAGAAAACCTCATCATTTGTTCAAACTTTCACAGATAACTTCAGGAGGCACCTTCTTATAAACAAAGATTATAGTGATTATTTGCAACTTCACCAGCAGAAGAGAATAGTAAGCATGTCAATGTTTTTGCTTTTCAGTCAAGTACTGTATATTGGTGAAAGGTTTCTGGGGGCAATGGTTAAAGCTACTGAATGAATGAATATTTATACATTTATGTCGACCACAGGTATAACAACTGATCAAGAACTGAGAGTACTTATAGTGATATTACACCTAAAACAAACACTTGAAAATTAAAATGAAGCAGCTATTACCCTCATAAGCTCAAAAAGATATGACAGATGGATTAAGCAATGTGTAAAAAAATTTAAAAAGGAGCAAACCAGTTTAAATTTTTATTTAATTTTATAATAAAATTACAAATCATTTGTTTAATTTTAAATTACTAAAAAGAAAAGAAAATGTATATTTGAAATCATGATTGGGATATTTTAAGGACATGGAAAAACCAGCAAAGAAAAATAAAATTTCACCACATAAAGATGAAAAACTCCCAAGTATCTAATAATAATAGTTGAAAATTTTAAACAAACAAAAGAAAAATATTTGTAAGAAAACATAATGGAGGATCAATATGCAAAAATTTTATAAAAATCAATAAGCATACTAATGCCCCATGGATAAAGACAATGGAGAACCAAAGGTGAATTTTTAATCTTCAGGAGTGTGTGCAACCATATCTGCTACATTTTTAAAAGTAAACTGAATGTGGAACTATATTCAGTATCCTGTGATCAACCATAATAGAAAAGAACATTAAAGAATGTATATAGATATAACTCCATCCTTTTGCTGCACAACAGAAGTTAACACAACATTGTAAATCAACTATGCTTCAGTTTTTTAAAAAGTGAACTGAATGACACAATGTAACCTATCAGTATGGTTAAGGGCCAAATTGGGGGCAAGTGAAAACCCCTCCCACACAACATCCTTCATCATCTTGCACTCCCTCCAATATTCCAATAGCAAAATACTTCAATATGACCTCACAGCGTTTTACTAACTTACCCAAGGATATGTCTCCATTTGTCATCTAAAATTTAGACAACTATTACATCATCCTTTTTGCATGAAGGAGATTTTTCAACTCTTCATGTTCACTTGAGTCAGATAAACTTTCACTTCATCCACAGAGCACTTCACATGAACATTCCTCCCAACTCAATAGAAGAGCGGAGAAGGCAATGGCACCCCGCTCCAGTACTCTTGCCTGGAACATCACATGGACGGAGGAGCAGTCCATGGGGTCGCTAAGAGTTGGACATGACTGAGCAACTTCACTTTCACTTTTCCCTTTCATGCTTTGGAGAAGGAAATGGCAACCCACTCCAGTGTTCTTGCCTGGAGAATCCCAGGGGCGGGGGAGCCTGGTGGGCTACCGTCTATGGAGTCGCACAGGGTCGGACACGACTGAAGCGGCTTAGCAGCAGCAGCAGCAATAGAAGAGATATTATATTACCAACTTTATGGACTCTGAATTTATTTGCTCAGTAAACAAACAAGGGCTCAAATTCTGGTGAAATTTCTCTTGCTGATGCCAGCTCACCTGGCTGTTATAAGTCGTTGCCACCCAACATTTATTTCTTCTGCTCTTTGGTGATGACTGACGATTTTTCTTCTCCAGATGGAATGTGCATAAAGTGAAAATGTAGGTACTATCTTTAAAAACAAAACAGAAAGGTAACAAATATTACCATCTGAAATTCATATATTTTGAAAAGAAAAACCTAACATTCCAGGTGTAATCAATTTTCAGAGTCTCACAAGTTAGAATTTATACATTTTGGCTATACCTTTTTCTTTTACCAATTAAAATTTTTCTACTGAATAATCAATACTATGAAGAGAGAACTTTTGAAAAGTAGATAAATTAGGTATAAAAATGAGGAACTTCCCTGACTCTCTGTGTTTCCACTGCACGGGGCACAGATCCAATCCCTGGTCCAGGAAATAAGATGCCCCATGTCACAAGGCCAATAAGTAAATAAATAGGTAGATAAAATAAATTTTTTAATGAAACCCAAACTCTTTCAAATGGAAATTCATTTTTATTCACAACTAGGAATAAGGTGAGTAGAAGACAATTCCAAATGATTCGCTCCCAGTGGACAAGAAATACAAGTTCACTTTTCCACTTGAGCTCTGTGGAAATCCCTAGGGACCGAGGAGCCTCAATATTTCTGGGCAGAAGTTTCAGGCTCAGCTTCTACTCGGCCTCTGCCAAAGCTGCCCTCCACATAGCCTTACTGACTCACGCACCTCCTGACTCATGGACAGTGTCCCCTGGGCCTCTTTTGACATCGCATCATCTCTACCAGGGAGGGAAGAAGTGCAGGCTTCCCACATGGCCTCCAGGGGCGCTCCAGTGCCCGGTGGGGCTCCTGGGCACCACCACTGTGTGGGGACTGGACTCTTACTGCAGTCTGACAAGGGTGGAGTCCAGGCTCCTTGTTCAATTATGTGGGAAGGAGTGGAGAAAGGGACAGTTTTTTCTGTGATGTTGTCTGCAGTAGAGCAGTTATTATGTAAAAGTTTTCTCTCTAATGAGGCTGCTCCCTTCCTGAGTTTTGACCAGAGATAGGAGGTTTCTGTTATTTTTTTTTTTTCATCCGTGCCAATGGGGTTTCCAGGTTGCTTGTTTTTTTCAGCTGCAAGTCTGGAATATATGAGGCAAAGGAAAACCCAGGGAACATACCACCACCCCACTGACTAGGTCTCCAAATCCCCAGCCAGTCTGCTGTCCACTTCACCTTGCAGAGCCTCTTTATGCTGGTTTCCTATATAACATTTAGGGGTTTTAGTCGTACTTACTGAGAGGTATAGGGAAAACTACCTCTACCCTATCTTCCCAGAAGTAGAAGTCCCCCAACAATTAACTATTTAGAAAATTTACATGCCATTTATTTTTCTGAAATATTTAAGAAGCTTTTAGATTTGTCAATTCCTCTAATTGATGCAAATGTTTCAGTGAGGCAATCAGTGAAAAGAAAGCAAGCATCCATCCAGCACCAGTCCATTGGGAGGAAAGAAAGTAAACAACAACAAAAAGATCCCTGGAGGAGCAAATGGAGATGGAGTTGATGGATAAGGGGAATCTTATCTTAGATGGACAATGTGTCTATTCTATCCATCACAAAGTCAACCTGATGAAAAATGTCTCCAAGACAAGAATAGACTTAACAAACAAACAGCATCAGGTCAACAGGGAGGGTTTCAGATATAGAAGGCACATTGTTACTAATAGGATTTGTACTTTTAGCAACTGTGTATGGATGCTGTTTAGCCTTGGGTTGGAGGAAGGAGGAATGTTTTTGCTCTCTGCCATCTGCAGTACAGAACCTGGTCATAGATGGGGTTGTGCCTCTGCCAGTTAGACCAAAAGTGGCCTACCCATAAATACGATGGTATTTACATCTCTATCCACACCTTCCTGCTGCTGAGCTCTTTAGGCACGGTTGTCATTCTTTTTCTCTACTCGGTGCAAGTAATACTTCAGCAAGAAGGAGCTATTCTCCTGAAATATTCCACCTTCCCACCCCAGGAACTTAAAAAGCAGGTGATCTCTAAGAGCAAAACTTTACAACAGTGAGTTAATGGATCAGAACAGAGTTGTGCCAGTTCACCATCAAGCGACAGCATGGCTCTCAGGCCAGTGGTCCCCGACTAAACCAGAGAGATGCTAGCCTGTCTCTAGAAACAGCGTGCCAAGAGTGGGGTGATGGGTGATGCAGGCAGGGGAGAGGCGGGTGAAATGAAATCCTGAGGCTGTGTCTCCTGCCCTGCGCAAGGGAACAGATGCCCCAGCCTGGCAGCAGGACCTGTTCATGGGACACAGCATCTCACTGACAAGAGTGACAGTATAGGACGAACACACCGACACTTTCCCTCGCTAAGAGCCCAAGCTCCACAAGCAACCTCTGACCCTCATTCGGCTCCCATGTAGATTTATCTCCAAAGAGAAAATGAACTGGATGGTACACCTCATACCTACATTGCTTCATGTTCTCAGTGTAAAGGAATAAACGGGCATTTTGGGTTTCACTATCATCCATGCTCACGAGTCCTCTAGCCCAGTTACTTCTGAGAACGTGAGCACTCACATCTGAGGCCCAGGAAGCCCAGGACGAGGGAAGGCTCTCCTGCCTCCTGCCCCTTGGGGAGACCTCTCTCCCCCTGGAATTCCTGCTGGTCTCATTGTTTGTTCCCTCCAAGCCACAGCATATGAGTTCCACCTCCCTTCAGGGCAGACCTAGTATGCTTTATCCTTACATTAAGGTGCACACCCTGATGCACCATCAGTTTAAAATCCCACATCCAATCGCCAGGTGAGACTTTTGCTCAATATCTGAGCCTGTGTCTCAGTTCCCAGCCTGCCCTATCCAAGTCAGCAACTTCAGTTGCAGGTCCTGGCATCAACCAGGCATGGTTACCTGAACCATCACCACGGTTACCTGAACCATCACCATGGTTACCTGGACCAGGCCTGGCTGCATCTCAAGACACAGCACTGGCCAGGAAGCAACAAGCACCATTATAATAGGTTGAATACTTTTAACTGCATTTACAGCCGCTCCAAACATTACAAATCATTATTAATGCAGACTTTGGGTCTGAGGCCTAGGAGAAAAACTTGAAAGTACTCAATACTGTCTCAATAGTTAAGTGCATAATGGAACTGCATAGACAAAGGATGTTTCTTTTATCAATATAATTGCAGATACGATCCATGAATCATGTGACACAAGTCACAAATCATGGCCCGCCTGTGAGTCTTATCAAAGCATCAAAATGCAACTCAAGATAAGAGGGTCTTTCTCCTAAACCTAAATCAACAGAGGCTTATTCACCCATGAATGGGAGCACAGAGAGACATGGGTGGCCTTTTGTGCAGCTGGAGGTATGTTCTCATGGTCAGCCCTGGAAACACAGGAAAAATGACCATGTGACCAAATGGGGTGTGCTGGGGTAGGAGCCCATCTTCCAGAATTCAGCATCACCCCACTTCCTTCTTCCTTGTGAATAAAGAGCCATACCTCCAGGCCCTCAGCCCTGTCTGTCCAGATCTTGAGCCTCAGTGCTCAGTGAAGGAAAGAGGACAGGAGCCCGACTTCCTCAGAGCTGCGACCACACGATGCCTCCCTTCATCTTGTTGTTCAGTCACTCAGTCGTGCTCAGCTCTTTATGACCGCATGGACTACAGCACATCAGGCTTCCCTGTCCTTCACTATCTCCCAGAGTCTGCTCAAACTCATGCCCATTGAGTCTGTGATGCAAAACAACCATCTCATCCTCTCTTGTCCCGTTCTCATCCTTCCTTAATCTTTTCCAGCATCAGGGTCTTTTCCAATGAGTTGGCTCTTCGCATCAGGTGGCCAAAGTGTTGGAGCTTCAGCTTCAGCTTCAGCATCAGTCCTTCCAATGAATATTCAGGGTTGGTTTCTTTTAGGATTGACTGGTTGGATCTCCTTGAAGTCCAAACGACTCTCAAGAGTCTTCTCCAACACCACAATTCAAAAGCATCAATTCTTTGGCACTCAGCCTTCTTTATGGTCCAACTCTCACATCCATGCATGACTACTGGAAAAACCACAGCTTTTACTATACAGACTTTTGTCGGCAAAGCAATGTCTCTGCTTTTTAATATGCTGTCTATATTTGTCATAGCTTTTCCTCCAAGGAGCAAGCATCTTTTAATTTCATGGCTGCAGTCACCATCCGCAGTGATTTTGGAGCCAAGAAAACAAAACCTGTCACTGATTCCATTGTTTCCCCCATCTATTTCTATCCCTTCATCTTGCCTGGGTCCAAATAAACTCCAAGATGACTTGTGGTGACAGCACTTGTACACAGGCCATTAGGCTAAGAGAAGATGTTACTTTTTCACATTCATAGATACAAGCACGTGCTAATGTCCACTTTGATGGACAAAAACATTTCCTAGTCTTTGGCCATTGTAGAAAAATCAAACAACTCCCCACACTGTTGTTACTTTTCTTATAAACTTAAACATAATGTATTCAGACCAGCATATCCCAATCTGTGTTTCAGACATTATGAGGTACTAGAAAAGGGTCTCATGGCCCAAAAAGTCTGGTAACCCCTACAATGTCTGATGTCTGGAGAATCATGAGGAATGTTTTTGTATTTAGAAACTTAAAGGTCCTGAAGGTCTTGCAATTACAGACAACTAAATATTATTTAACCCAGATTGTTTGACTGATTGATGTGTGAGGACATAAACATGTACATACATATGCATGAAATATTTATTTCCAAGAGTTTCATTGAGGTATGATTTGCATACAATAAATAATGTTCTCATTTCATGCTATGCTTTAATTTGGGCCACTGTGTACACCCATGTAACCATCACTGCAGTCAAAATACAGAATATTTCCATCACTCCAAAAAGTCCCCTGATTATTCTTTACATAAATCCATAACCCAAATCTAATGATGAGAAAAACTTCACACAAATCTAAATTAAGGGACGTCGCACAAAATAGCAGAAGTCCTCAAAATTTTTATGTCATAAGAAGCCAGAAGGAATAGCCCAGCATCCCAGGAGTACCACAACTAAATGTGAGGTCGTCAGGTTCTATGGCACCAATTAAGGAAAAGAAAGAGCTGATCAAATGGGGGCAACTACTCAGGTCAGTGCATGAGCCATGAACACAGCATGTGTGGAAAGAAACCCAGCAGGTTCATCACTTCTCCTCTGTGCCTCCATTGTATGAGGACCACCTGGGCGACTGTGGAGGGACAGAAGCACCAAGAGAAGCCACAGCATGTTCCCGGAGATCCCCCTAGTATCACAGGCAAGAAGCTGGCTCATCTTCAAGGTCTGAGCCCCTGCACACAGAACGTTAGAGCAACATCTCAGTATCACCTGTGAACCGTGATTGAAATCAAAGAAGTTTAGAATTTTTAACTATGAGGAATCTTAGCAGTTATCACCAGAAAGCATCACTTTTTATAGTGAAACACTCAACCATGTTCGAAAATGGCATGTTCATAGGAAGTTACAATCTACGTTGTACTTTTCATTCATATATGTGTTATTCTAAAACAACTTTTTATTCAACTGTATTCTAATGCTAATTTCTATTTCTAAGACACATTTTGGTTCACACATTTCAGATTACATAATATTTCAGTGTTTGCCCAAATCTGCAGTGGCCAAAGCCTTTACTTTAAGAGATGATATAATATTGTTTATGTTTCTGAAATCAGATAGATGATTAGCAAGATAAAGGAATGTTACTCTAAAAGCATAAATCTTATCGGGATCAAATTATTTGCAAGTGCTCCCTCAGGAAGGCAGAGAAACTGCTGACATCCCAGAGAGGAACAGCCTGAGTGCACATTACCAAGGACCAGCTGGCTTCCTCCCTTCACGTGGATGCTCTTCACAAAACATAAGGTGGGGAGAGCAACTCAGTTCTTTTCATTTCTTCCCAAAACTTACCAAGAAATCATGTAAATGATGAAATTCCTAACAAATTGCATGCATATATGAGCACCTGCATATCCCATGCCTTGTTTGGATGGGTGTCCCATCCCATCCAAATCCAAAAGAATATTTAAAATAAGGCCCTTTTTAAGGAGTTACTATTCTGGACATAACATGGTTCAATGTAATTCACACTCCTCTGAAATACATCTCGAAGAAAGCAAACCCTCAGGGCCCTTGGTGGGAATGTGATCCTCTGGGTCTTCCCAAAAGGAAATTTAATCATCACCCATCACAAAGGGCAAATTGCCTTTTTGCCACAAGTCAGTTTTTTGAGTATGTATTGCTGGCTTCTCATGTCCTGACCACTCCTTGGATAAATGAACAAATCATGGCCCAAGGCAGGAGTAGTAAGCAGTAAGGTCTCAATGGGCTTCCCTGACGGCTCAGACAGTAAAGAATCTGCCTGCAATGCGGGAGACCCAGGTCTGATCCCTGGGTCCCGAAGATCCCCTGGAGAAGGAAATGGCAACCCACTCCAGTATTCTTGCTTGGAGAAGCCCATGGACAGAGGAGCCAGGTGGACTGCAGTCCATGCGGTTTCAAAGAGTCAGACACGACTGAGCAGCTAGTACTTAAATACCCCAATGAGCAATAAGACCATCCTAAGACAGGTTCCATGGTGACAATAAATAGTAGAATGAAATGATCTAATTATATCCTTGCCTTTCAATGTTAATTCTTAGTCTGGTCTCCCCAGGGAAATCTAAACAAACTGTCAATGTCCCTCAGACAGGATCCAGACACATCTGTGAGCTTGAGGCATTTTTGCTGCAGCATCAGCACCAGGAGTTAGTGATGGGGACCCAGGGCTCTCTGTATCCCTCCTGTACATGGTGCCACTTCGTTGTGTGTGTAACTAACTCACCCCCAGGAGCAGAGGTGCTGAAAGTGTGGGCCACGGTCCATGGGGGTTCTCCAGTGCCCTTTCATATTTTCATTATTTCATTTGAATCTATTTTCATAACTTGTATAATCTTTAAAACAAGTTTTATAATACTATCTGGACACGATTTGCCTTCCTTGCCTTGTTGCCACGTGCAGTGATGGCAGAAAAGCAGCAAGAACTAACACAGTGTTGAAAGTCAATTCTACTTTAAAAACAAACTAAATCATTAAAAAAAAGAGAGAGAGAGAGACCACATTTGTGGTTACCAGAGCAGGAACTAGGGGGAGGGAAAATTGGATGAAGGTAGCAAAAGGTACAAATTTCCAGTTATAAGATATGTATTAGGGATGTAACGTAGTATGTTATATAGAAAAGTCATTGAGAATAAATCTTGAGTTCTCATTACAAGGGAAAATTCTTTTCTTTTTCTTATATTTTGTATCTCTATGACATAACGGATGTTCACTAGACATTTAGCTACTTGAGAGGCATTCAATCTTCTAAACACAGAGACCAAACACCCAAGTGAGTCTGATTCCTTGGGAAACTAGCAATTTCTTCGTGGCTCCTCTCCTCCAAAACAGGAAGCTAACATCCTTCCCAGGAGAAAATGAGTATCCGTTCTCTTCCTTCTCTGGTTTCCAACCAAATGTCTGAAAGACTTATGGAGATTTTGTTTCAGGGATAGAAAAAGTATCAAGTGCTTCCAGGAAATCTTCCTATACTTATTTTTTTAATTTCTAGTTGAGTAACTTCAATGGGTTCGCACATTTGATTCGACTCATATTGCTGCTGCTGCTGTTGTTCAGTCACTAAGTCATGTCCAACTCTTTGAGACCCCATGGACTGCAGCACACCAGACTTTCCTGTCCTTCACTATCTCCCGGAGTTTGCTCAAACTCATGTCCATTGATTCAGTGATGCCATCTAACCATCTCATCCTCTGTCGCCCCCTTCTCAATCTTTCCCAGCATCAGGGTCTTTTCCAATGTATTGGCTCACATTGTGGGATGGAATTACTTCAAGACCCACAGTCCCACAGCATCCCCACTGTCCAAAACAACAATTCTGGACCAGGAGAGGGAGGGGGAAGGGAGAACATCCAGACTCTTCAGAAAAGCAACACAGCTGCTTCATGGTCAGTCTCAGCCTCCAGGAAGGTCTCACCTTCTAAGAAAAAGCAGCTAGAGAAGTTCTATTGTCCATTCCACCCCCAACACAAATGCACGGGAAACCTTCCACTAAGGTAAAGGATTGTCTTCTAAAGTGGACCTTGTGAGTAGACAGTAATAGGAAGACTTCAGAGAACAGGTTCAGAAGGAAATCAAAACAAAAGCCAAGCTCAGAGCTTTTGGTTTTCCTTCCTATTACTGATGCTGAGCACTGCCACAGTCTACAACCATTCCACCCTGAATGTACCAGATCTCATCTGATCTCGGAAGCTAAGCTGGATCAGGCCTGGTTAGTACTTGGATGTGAGAACTGCTGTGGACTCCAGAAGTTGTCCATGAACACAGTCAATTTGTTTCTCTTTGCAGGTTTAAATTTGTCATAGGCCTTTGTCAGGATTTAGGAAATCCTGATAATAAGGCAAAAAGCAACAACCAAATACATACTTTTTAAAAATTAAGTTGTGTTGTTTTTTAGGGGATTTTTAGTTGAGTTCTCACTTCTCTGTTGTTTTTATTTTTGGGTATTTTGTAACTTCACATATACTAGAGATGGTACTTCAAATTTCTCTTATGATGCGTTTTTGGACTGCATTGTTGGGAGTAATCATTTTAAACTTCAACATCTTTGTTGATGAACTACTGCAGGTGACATTCCTTTCAGGTGACGTTGAAGAACACATCTGATGTGTGCATCCCATAGACTGGCCTGTTGTGTGTCATCTCTCTGAGACTCACCCACAGATCTACATAACAATTACAATTGCCAATCCTGGCAACACATTCAAGAAGGAAATCTTGATACACGTGTGAGTGTCCATCACCGATCCAAATTGTCCCCAAAATCACAGCATCAAAGAACCGTGGAGCTGAGCCCGTGGAGAAACCATGGCCTAGTTTTCTTCAGTTGAAAAAGAAAACTGACCTGTGTCACATGCAAGTATTCAAAAGAGAGCCTAATAACTCTTCTTCCTAAAACACACAAGAAATTGCTTTAAAATAAATGAATAGAGTGTTTCCCACTTAAGTGTGTGTGGTATAATTGCTTACAGTGGATTTCCCAGGATGCTGACACCTAGCGCTTATGGGAAATCATAACAGCCTCCAGACATCCTTCCTTCGGTCTTAGTGCAGCTCAGAAGCAGTAGTTTTCTGGAAGCCACCAACGGGGATGGTCACAAGGACACCCAGCCCCCCTCAGCTGCCTGCAGAGGCAGGTTTGCAGCTGGAGTGGGGAGAGGTGGGACGAAAATGGTCAGGAGAACTAAAGGGGCAAGTTTGTCAGATTTCTGCTCAGCGAGTTCACAGACAAAGAGGCATGTGTTTCCCCTCACCCTTCCTGGTCCACATCACTCACTTTTCTCAGGCTACATCAGCAGCTACACACAGAGCCTTTAGTGCCCGTCTGTGATCCATTATTTAAGGAGGCGACGCATAACCCATCCAGACAGGCACCTTCCTGCCCACTTCCTACCGCACAAGCAAGCAGCCCTAAGTAAGGAATTACAGGAAGGGGCAGAAGAAGAAAAAGCAATTCCTCTTCAATAGTGAGAAAGGACTGTGTATTGATTAGCCTGGGGGTGACCTTGAGCAGCAGAAAAGAGCATCATTTGAAAGGGATCAATTCATAATCAAAGTGTGTGTGGGTGCAGAGAGATTGGGGCTCACGCAGCCTTTGTGAAAATGATTTCCCCTCCACAGGCATCAGTTGCCTCACTGGTCAAGCAGATGTTTCATCCTCTCCTGGTCTGGATATTGAAAGGATTCCAGGAAGTCTATGAGAGGACCTGGCCCATCCATAGCAGGGATGCAGTGAGTGCATGGCCACGGCGGCAGGAGTCAAAGGAAGAGCAACACTCCCCAGACAGTCTTATAACCACAAAAACAGGGGTTTGGGACACACTGTTGAACTACACAACTGCTTCTCCAGACAGGGGTTCCCTGCAAGTCTTCTGAGTCATCAGGTCCCCCAGACAGTAACAGCTTCTTAGGAAGAGAAAACACAGTCAGGGGCAGTTCACCTGGTCATGTGACTTTTGGATATTGTCAGGTTAACAATTAATAGTTCCTTACTAACAATTTCTTTAGGATTAATATGTTAATGCATACAAAATTCCCATGATATGCTGTGCACCCCAAAAGCTTATGTAGAATTATTTTTGAGGGAGCATCATATGTGACTGATGATTTACAGAAATGTTTTGAAAATTGCTAGTCTCAAGATACAAGTGACCACAACAAATCAATCTGACCATGTAACTGAAGAATAAGACAATAAGTGTTTGTATGAAACAACTGCGATAGCATTCTTATTTGGTAATTTTTAAATAACATCATCAACTCTGCACATGTCCTTCTGGCTTTTTATTTGCATAAGATAAGTGAACTCCTAAAAAGCCAAACATCTGCAGTCCTGAGGAAGCTGCAGGGGTGTGACTCTGTGTCTCAGAGTCTGTGCGTGAGGCAGTTCTGGGCCATGTCAGCCGTCAGCGGTCCAGCCACGAGAGCGGGCTCGGAATCCCAGAGAGGCTATTTGGGCAACCAACACTGTTCCGAGTCCAGGCAGAAATGAATAGAATTCTCCCCAGTTCTGTACAGAACTTATCACCTGAACCCAAACCCAGCAATCTGCGTACCAGAAGCCTTACAAAATCTCATGAAAACACTGACTTTACTCTCTGCTTCTAACACCTGTCTCCCTGCCGGGGCGGAAATGTCAAAGGGACCAAGTAGGGGATGATCGCCAGGCTTCCCAGTTATAGAAACCATGCCATGTCATAGTCCAGGCAAAACCCCAGACAACCCAGGCAAGCAAGTCCGTGTCTGGGTGTGTCCCTGGCCCACAATTAACTCTGAATCCCGCTTCCTCTTGCTGAATTTGAACAGGGGTGCCTGAGAATGAGACCAGGAAAGTGGCATGGTGCATGTGGAGGCAGGGCAGAGGTGATAGCAGCTCCCTGACTATGCTGAAGGTGTCCAAGAGGACACAGACCCAGCAAGACCGCCACCTTAACACTTATGAGCAGCAGCCCACTCCAGCATCCTTTAGTCTGTAAGCACTGAGCACAAAATGCCACCATTCCCTGGAAGGCTGATTCATCAAACCACCCACATGCCCCACGTCAAGGGAGTTCTCGCCAAGGTTCCACACTGGGCACTTCTCTGGATCCAGTTAGAGCAGCAAAGACAACAAGCAGAAGTCCTGCCCCGTGGAGTCTGTGTTCTGTCGTGATTATGAACCACAAAACGTCTCTTATGTCAGGGTTGTCTTTACAGCCCACTTGGAACTACACTGCGATAAGAGTTTGGAATTTGTTTAACTGCATCCAGAAGACGGTAGTCATAGCCCGGAGAGTCTTTACAACTTTTGGGAAGGCAAGGCGTCTGAAGACCCTGGACACTGAGCACAAGGGATGTGTATGTGTGTGTGTGTGTGTGTGTGTGTGTGTACAGTGTGTCTGGTATGTGTGTGCCTGTAGTGTGGAGGTGGTGGGGGGTGTGTGTGTGTGTGTTGTGCCCCATGCACTGATCATATTTGAGTAGACATGGAAAGCATTTGGGCTTCCCAGGTGACACTAGTGGTAAAGAACTCATCTGCCAATGCAGGAGATGTAAGAGACACGGGTTCGATCCCTGGGTCAGGAAGATCCCCTGGAGGAGAGCATGGCTACCCACTCTGGTATTCTTGCCTGGAGAATCCCAAGGACAGGGGAGCTTGGCAGGCTATAGTCCACGGTGTCTCAAAGAGTCAGACACAATTGAAGCAACTTAGCACACACGGATTTATGCACACATGGATCCATGCACACATGGAAAGTATTCACAGGAAGAACATGGCGGCGGGTCTGCCTACCCCAGGATTCATCCCAGGCCAGACTCCTATCGAGTTGGAAGGAGAAACAAAAATAAACTGGTGCCCACTGAGTGCTCTGCTGAGGCCACCCTGCCATCTCTACGGTGAGTCTGGTGAGTTTCATTAACTATTTACACAGGCCCTGCTAATTGCACAGGGCACTTGGGGAATTCTAAGAGGGTACTTACTTCTAATGGATGAAGAGAAGTTCTGAGTCTGACAATCCAATTGTAAAACAAACTAGTGGGGGGGGGCGGGGTGTAAAATGCAGCAGTGAATATATTAGGCCCCTTCCGCTGTCTGCCTGGCTCACAGGGCAGTCTTTGAGGTCCCAGTCAGACCCCTCACCCTGGCCCCGGCCACAGACGCCTAAACCACCAACCACACCAGATCTGAGTTTGGGATATCGGATAGATGGTCCTTCCTGGCAGTCTGCTATTGGAGCTCTGCAATCTGGTTGCATCTGTGCTAGTGTCTCTAATAAAGAGCATCTTGTAAATTATCAAGAAAACTGGGGGGGACTATTGTCCCCATTTTAATGACATGACATCTTGGACCATAGGACAATATTTCTCCCACCCCCACCTGTGGACTGAGAAGCAGAGTCAGGATGTAAAAATGGAGAAGAATGAAATGGGTGGAAAGAAAGAAACCACCTGGGTATTTGACGGTTTTGCAAGTACTGACTTCAGTACCACTGAGGCTGAAGACTGGGTTTTCCAAAGATGACCAAAACCATGTCTCCCCTGCCATGTGCTCTTCTGACCTCTCACATTGATCTCCCCACCGAGACCTTGATGCCAATCCCTCCTTCTTGAATCAGAGAGGCTTTTGTGACTTTGAATCAACAGTGCAGCACAACTTGTGGCCTGGATTCCGAGGAAGCACGGCTGTTGCCTCCTAAGCTGGGACACTTTGCTTGGCCGACCTGAGGCAGTGTGATGGACCTGACTGCCCAGTGACCACCACGATGGGAGGAGCCCAGGCCACATGGAGAAGGCATGAAGACAGTCCAGCCACGGCCCACACGAGGTTCTGCTGATAACCAGCCTCAGCTGGGAGACCCCGGAGTAACAACACCTCCAGGAGCCAACCCTTCCCAGACGCTGAATCTTGCAGCCGACACCTCGGGCAACCTGGAGCAGAGACAGGCGCCCCCGCCCATGTCCTGTGTGGACTCTGCCTGCAGAGCCCAAGAGTATATAAGGTGGTTGTTTTCTTGTATGAGTGTTGGGGTTGTCGGTTTGCCAGCAATGGGACATACAACAGAGGCCCAGCTTTGCTCCTACCCCAGATAGATGATGGAGACACGGCAGAGTCACAAGAGAAGTAAGGACAACAGGGGCAATTTAGGGGGAAGAGGATTTGTCTGGTTTTGATGGCGGAAGTATCAGGCCACACATTGCTTTTTCTCTTGGACCCTCTGCTGTGTTTTTCTTCTTGACTTTTTTGACAGCAAATCTCTAATACCCGCTTTTGGCAAAATGCAGGATCATATCAGAGCAGAGGTTACTGAGTACCATGTGTGATCGTGTGGCACAAATATGTTACAAGTATCTTTAATTACAATGCAGGACTTGGGTAGAAAATAAGCACTATTTCCTCCCCCCAAAAAATAGACATTGGAGATTTTTTTAATTTTTAGAGTTGATATTTTGAGTAGTTTACCTTCCTAAATATGCAACTATTCTCTGTAAATAAAATAAAATAAACCCTTCATTTCTTTCCTGATTTCTCTTTTCTACACTTTTCCAGGGCCTGGAGCCGCCCCATCACAGCTCTGAGCGATTTCATTTATTACTGTTTTTCAGCCTCATCATCCAGGCATTTGGTAAGTCAGTGGAGAACTGAACCCTTTCCTAAATCCTGCTTGAAAGCTGATCTTTAAAAAAGAGTTTCGATGCAGCAGTCATTCTGCAGTCACTGTCCATCATGCTTCCCAGCCACAACTCCAGCCAATCAAGAAAAGAGCTGTTCAGGCCACTCACACGTCTCCTCCTGGCAAAAGACAATGATCGCCTTGTGAAACTGAAGAAGAGGCAAACTCAAGTTGTAACTCACCTCTCCATCTTCAACCTTAGTAACTATTTTAAACATAACACTAATAGTAATAATAACAGCAGCAATAACTCAGCAACTGCCCCAGCTCCCACTTCCTCAAAGATTTCAATCACTCATCTTCCAAAGGCTATTTGATAGAACAACCAACAGTTTCCAAACCAATGTCATTCCTCTGAGGGTCCTGCCCGTGCACCCTCATAAGACAGCAGCATTCACCCTCTCACCTGCTCCAGGAACTGTCCTCAACTAGAAGACTCACTTCACCCCAGGTCGTGCTCCCTTCCCGGGGGCACTCCCCTCCAACCATGAGGCAGAGTGTGGGGTCTCAAGAGTAGGACCGAGTCTCAAGTCTCAAGAGCAGCCTGGCACCAGGGTAGCAGTCACAGGAGGTTCACTGTCTCCAGCCCATCCCTGCACCCCTCACCTGTGATAGGTGCTGTGGCTGAGCTTCCATCAAACCTTCTCCTTGTAGATCTCAGTCTGTTTCTGAGGGAAACCAAAGTACTGTGTAATATAATAGAGAAGGAAAGGCAAGCAAAGGTAGAGTCAGCCTGGATCTGACATCTATGTGTCTACACCCATGGTGGATTCATGTCAATGTATAGCAAAACAAATATAATATTGTAAAGTTAAAAAATAGAAAATAAACTAATTAAAAAAAAAGAAATTGGAGAAATAAAAAGAAAAAAGCTAAATGATGACTTGTTGCTTCAATAAGCCTCAAAATACATCCCCCAAATTTATAAAAGTTGGAGCGATTTATTGCTATCATCATGAACATTTATAGAGTTAATCTAATTATCAATGGTTCCTCTTTTTAACTAAAGAAAAACACAAAGCCGATATGGGATTAAGCTCCCTATCAAGTTTAATTTCATATTTAATAAGATAGTTCATTTACTTATAGTGAATTTCTTGACAATGCGTGTTCAACTCTTTGAAATTATTTGAAGGATGAGGAGTTTCATTAAAAACATTACTTTATCATACACCTGGAATGGATTATATAAGCTTATCTCATCCACACATGACTTCTTTCAGTAGTGCAGTAAGGTAAGAACAAGGTGGGAATCAAAAGCCTGAGTTGCCACTCCTCCCACATCCCCACAGCCCTGGGTCCTCTTCCAGCTGCTCCCTTATGCCCTGGCCCATTTCCTTATCTGTAGGCTTTCTTTAGAAAGCATCTGTGATGTACTTCCAAATCTAACACTCTATAACTGCAGGATCGCATCCAGGCTTTTGATGTAATTGTTTCAAGCTCTCGGTAGTATAAAAAATTACAGCAGAGAGTGGGAAATTTCTAGGAGCACTATTTCTACAGAGGCACCCTGGGAACACTTCCCCAATAACATTTTAAAACAATCTGCAATGTACAGAATTAGGAAAACACAGCTCTGTGCTATTCGTGTCCACGGCAACAAACAGCAAGTCTGGCAAATAACAGGCACTCAATAAATTCTAGATAAATGAGTAAATGATCATCCTGGTCATCATCTCACAAGAACTCTGCTCATTTAAAGGGAATATGATCAATTTTATCCATCAAAGAAACCCAGGTATCAGATATTTTACCATCACCTGTCTACCAAGTACTTGACAAAGATGGTATTCTTCTGGAAAAGACTTCAGTGAGAAATAATATCTCAATACCTGCCTGTGATCTAAATATTTTAATCCAACATAGTTTAAATCATCGAGTTGCTGGTAATCTTTCTACATTGTTTTGGGGAAAAAGTGCTTTCAAAATGCTTCCTAAAAAGTGGAGGGCTGTGACTCTAGGGGCTGTGTGCTGCAACCCAGGTCTTGTTCTTGGATTTAGATCACAGCACTATTAAGGGTTTTTGATGTTTGGCATATCAGTGCTTTTCACATAGGTGCAGCTAGGCATGACTCTTCCTGCCAGGACCTAGGGTGCATACCTATTGACACATCACCTCCAGGGTCACCTGCTCTCTCTGACCCTAGGAACAGATGTACAGTATTGTCAGCCCAGCCTCTGCCATCACACAACCTTGGTTCTGAGGCCCAGCTCTGCTTTTGCTTAGAGATATTTCTCATCTGTAGATTGAAAGGTCATACACATAAAACACTCAGCCCAGCACCTCACATATATTAAGCACTTACACGTCAGCACATCTTTTTATGATCATGGTAAAGTAGGTCATTTCGAGTCTTTGGAAATCTTTTTTAATCTTTAAAACAAATTTAGATGATGATTGAGATGTCTGGTTTTGAGATTTTGTAATTCTGTATTCTTCATTTTCCAAGCTGATAGAACGTCGAGTGGATTTTTTAGCCTCAGATGTAATCGTTTCCCTGACTTTCAATTGTCCAGCTGGAAAGATCCTGCGGAGGTTTCACCCCAGTAAGCTGGATGATCCGAGAGCCAGAAAACACCATGGAGACACATATCAAGGGGTCGAGGCCGACTAAAGAGGCTGACGCATCAGCAGAGAAGCCAAGGGTGATGGTTTTCGAATGTGGTTCTGTTTCTGTTGCTCCTTGGAAATGAAGCTGTGAAACAAGATGTGGAAATGTGGCAGATCAAGGAGTGTGAGTCCCTGGACAGAGGGTCATGGGGTCAGGTTTACTTACATGTCTCCCCATACCTTCACTTCTGCCATCTGCACTTGAAGGACCCAACTTGCCCCTCTAAGCAGCTCCACACTCTGTGAAGGCCAAAAACAGCACCGTCCAAACCACACTCCTGACACAGTGAGCCTACCGGGAGGTCAGACCTTGGGGTCAAAGGCCTGCATTACCCCACCAGGCAAGCCACCCAGGCCAGCTGAAGTTCAGGTTGACAGCAGGGAGACCTTGGACGGGCCATAAAGGAGGGAAATGATGACATTAACTAGGATATTAGCTCCTCTGTGGCAACAGTGGAGACCGTGGCTTGGCGTCCAGACCCCTTTGCAGCCTTGGGACAGATGGCTACTGACCATCTCCATTTTCTGGGAAGAGGTGAGGACATCTAGCTCCCTGGCTACTTCATCCATGAAGAGCAGAGACATGCCAGGATATTAAATCAATTCTCCAAATGTTGGGGACAGACAGCAGCACGTTTTCTTACGGGATCGGCTTTCTGGATGACTATCTTCCTGCACTCGAGTCAGTATGTCACAGACTGAAATATGAAAGAGAGGTCCATTTTGGGATAACGGGGAACCTGCGGGGCCCTTACCTGTCACCCAAAACTTGTCCTTGGTTTCCAGACTCCTGGGGAGGGGAGTACTGTGATTGGAAATTTGATGAGCAAGCCTTAGGTCCTTGGGAAGCTAAATAATCTAAATGGGAAAAGAATCTGAAAAAGAATAGATACACGTATATGTATAACTGGATCACTGTGCTGTACACCTGAAACTAACACAGCATTGTAAATCCATTCAGTTCAGTTCACTCAGTCGTGTCCGACTCTTTGCCACCTCATGGACCACAGCATGCCAGGCTTCCCTGTCCATCACCAACACCCAGAGCTTGCCCAAACTCATGTCCAACAAGTTGGTGATGCCATCCAACCATCTCATCCTCTGTCGTCCCCTTCTCCTCCTGCCTTCAATCTTTCCCAGCATCAGGGTCTTTTCCAGTATGTCAGTTCTTCACATCAGTGGCCAAAGTATTGGAGCTTCAACTTCAGCATCAGTCCTACCAATGAATATTCAGGATTGATTTCCTTTAGGATTGACTGGTTTGATCTCCTTGCTGTCCAAGGGACTCTCAAGAGTGCTCTCCAACACCACAGTTCAAAAGCATCAATTCTTCGGCGCTCAGCCTTCTTTATGGTCCAATTCTCACATCCATACATGACAACTGTAAAAACCATAGCTTTGATTATATGGACCTTTGTGGGTAAAGTAATGTCTCTGTTTTTTACTATGCTGTCTGGGTTGGTCATGACTTTTCTTCCAAGGAGCAAGCGTCTTTTAATTTCATGGCTGCAGTCACCATCTGCAGTGATTTTGGAGCCCCAGAAAATAAAGTCTGTCACTGTTTCCATTGTTTCCCCATCTATTTACCATGAAGTGATGGGACCAGATGCCATGATCTTAGTTTTTGAATGTTGAGTTTTAAGCCAGCTTTTTCACTCTCCTCTTTCACTTTTATCAAGAGGCTCTTTAGTTCCTCTTTGCTTTCTGCCACAAGGGTGGTATCATCTGCATATCTGAGGTTATTGATATTTCTCCTGGCAGTCTTGATTTTGGCTTGTGCTTCATCCAGTCTGGTATTTTGCATGTTATACTCTGCATATAAGTTAAATAAGCAAGGTGACACCCTTGCTTGATGTACTCCTTTCTCAATTTGGAACCAGTCTGTTGTTCCACGTCTGGTTCTAACTGTTGCTGTTTGACCTAATACAGATTTCTCAGGAGAAAGGTAAGGTGGTCTGGTATTCTAATCTCTTGAAGAATTTTCCACGGTTTGTTGTGATCCATACAGTCAAAGGCTTTAGCTTAGTCAATGAAGCAGAAATAGATCAACTAAACTGCCATAAAATTAAATCAATTAAATTAAAATTAAATCAACTAATTAAATTAAAATTAAATCTAAACTCACATAAAATTAAAGTTAAAAAAAGAAAGATGTAAATAAATGTACTATTTAAAAAAAAAAAAGAGTATCTACTCCTTTGCTGCAAATTTAGTTCCCTCCAATGCTTTTTTTTCTACTTGAGTTCAAAATGCAACAATGGTAGGACTAAGTGGTTTTGACAGACCCACCAAAAGTCATAAACCACCATAAACCGTGTCATAAACCATGCAATGACCACCCCCCCCCACTAAAGACAATGCCATCACTGTGATGTTTGCAAACATCTCTGAAGTGCCCAGTGATTCTCCAATGGAATCGCTTATGAGACATAAAAACCTCTGGCATGGAAGATAATTGAGTTTTACTTCTATCACGAACATTATCTAATGTTCCTCAGAGGTTTTATGAAACCAGGGAATCACTGTCTAATTCCTACTGCATTTATTCCTGAAAATTGGGCCTTGGTGTTACAGAGAGACCACAATTACACAGAGATGGCCCCACGAGGGTAAATTTTATCTCACCCACCACCAAGCTCACAACCACAGAGAAGTAAGAGGCAAGGAGGGAAAAAGTTGAAAGTTGTGTGATTGTAGAAAAGTATATAAAGAATTTGCTCATCCAGTGATGAGGATGTTACAGTGAATTCCTGATTTGCTTAACTGAGCAGACAAAATTAGATCTCCACCTTGATGAAACTAATTATTACAACTTCAAAATTTCAAATGGCCTTAGGGGAGGGGGGATGTTACCAAACCAAACTTGGGTCTGCTCACCAATCAGTAAAGCCAATCTATTGACGCCAGGTTATGGTCAAGGAAAGCATAGTGTTTCTTGCAGGCGTGAAGCAAGAAGTCCAGGTAGCTCATGCTCAAAAGATCTGAACTCCCCAGTGGCTTTCAGGGTAAGGAATGAGAGTTTTAGGATGTGTGATCACCTTGTTGACTTTCTTCTGACTGGCTGGTGGTGAGGTAATCAGGAGTCAACATCATCAATCCTCTGGTTCCAGCTAGTCTAGGGGGTCTGCATGCTTGTGGTCAGCGTACAGACAACTCTTTCCACCTGGTGGGGGTTTCAGTATCTGAAACCCAGCTCACAGGACGTGGCTCAGCCCTTGAGGAGGAACTAAAGGTCCATGACTCTGTTCAATGGCTGAATATTATTATTTTGTCTTACTTGACAGCTTCTCTTTCTTTCTGTGTCTTCTCACTTCTCTGATGAAATTTATTCTTTGGAACTTGGGGAAGCCCTAGGAGGCCAAAGTTCCTCTAAAGACGAGAGACAGGCAGAGGACATGAGGGGGGGCTGTCCTGGGAAGGCCCTGCAGGATTCTACTCGGTCACAGGTGACATAGAGCAGCCTCATTTTCAAGTGAAAAAACGCAAACCCAAAGAAGTTCCATCAATCCCCCCCCACCTTGGTGTGGAGCCAGCAGGGGAACAGAGCCCCTCAGCCCCCCAGGTACTCAAGGGCTCCGGGAACCCCATTCTCATCTGCAGCCCCAAACACACAGGAGCTGCAGCCGAGCCTGACGAGTGGACCCACTGCCGACAGCTCAGCCAGAGCTGGTCTGACCGAGGCTCACGGGCCTGGTCTTCCCATCACATCTGTCTCTGCGTTCCGACATCCACCTTGCTCCCTGCACCTCTGTTTGTCCAGAAAGGTGTGACCTTTCTTTCCAAAAACATTCTCTTTGTGAACTCAGCCAGGCCAGAAGTCAGTCTTCGTTTGTGGTCTAAACTTACAGTTTGGTGCTCCAAAGACATTGTTACATTCTGTATTGGGTACGAAGCTCCCTTCACTCGGACTTCCTCTAAGTCTCTGAAGTCCATACCCCCGAGGTGACCAGCACTCTCCGAGTTGCTCAGTCCAGTGGAATACGATCCTTCCTCTCCCATCCGACCATCTGGAGCACTTGGCTCCATGTGCACAATCCCTCCCTCTTGAAACAACACCTTCTGTTGGTTTCCAGGAAAACTCTATTCTTTTGGTTCCCTCCTGCATTTTCCTCTCCATCCTTGCTGCTGGCTCATCCTCCTCCACCCAGTCATTAAACACTGAGGCTTCTCCAAGTTCACTCACAGTTCACTGTCTCACACTCAATCCCTGCCTGAGAATTCCTGAACTCAAGCTCCACTCTCTTCTGAGATCCTTATATACACAGGCCACTATCCTCAGAGTCTCTGTAAGGTTTTCAGAAATATACACTTCAAATTCAACACTGTACACATCGAAATTCATAATTCTCCCCCTCATAAACCCATTTTCTTCCAGGGGTGTCAAAGCGAGGGACTAAAACCACCACCCGCGCATGTGGAGACGTGAAGACTTGGAGGACACCGACCCTCGGCCTTCTTCCTCTCACTTCCCAGGACGACCCATCTCCGAGTCAAGGGGACTTGCCTCCCTGGGTCTCCATCAAGTCTCCATCTTCACGTCTCCTCCTCCTGGAATCCATGCTTGCCTCTGCCTCCACCGCCTAACTGGTCCCACCAGACTTGGCTGGTCCCCTGCATCTGCTCTCTACCTGGTGGATACAAAGTTCTTGACCGAACGCAAGTCTGATCAAATCACCCTCTGCCTAAAACCCGTGGGCAGCTCACCTTGGCCCCTCCCAAGGCCCACAGGCTCTCGGTGGTCTGCCCCTCCCTCGGCCATCAGCCTCATCTCTATCGTGACCCCAGGATCCCATGCCTTTGGTGCTCCCCACCCCCACCACGGGGCCCCAGGGCACTCCCCTCCCCCTGAAAGGCATCCTTCATCCTCAGACAGCTAAATCCTATTTCCCCTTCAGCTCTCAGCCAAAACAGGATTCCCAAGACAGTGGTTCCTAAACCCTCGTCCGGTCAGGGCCACTCACAGTGCCTTCCAAGCCCCTCTGCCTTCTTTCGGCTGCCCTGCCTGCCGCTGCTGTCCTTTTCCACTTGTGTCTGAGATCATGTGGTTGCAGGCCCCTGGACTCTAAGCTCCAAGGGAGTGAGAACCATGCCTGGTCCTCCGAGCCCTGTGTAAATCCACAGGGCCCAGGCCAGAGCCTGGCACATAATAGGTGCTTGATAAACATTTGTTGAATGAATATCAGTGGGTGTTTTCCCCCTTTTCCTGCAGACTCCTTGATGTGAAGCAGGTCACTCAGGAGTGGAGAGTCGGTTCTGGAGTTACCGGCCCAGCAGGTCCCCCCTCTTAAGCAACCTGATGTCACCAATGTCACCAAATATCTCCAGCTCCTCCGGCAGAGACAACCTGTCCTTCAGAGATAGACAAGAGGGGCATGGACTCCTCCTGCTTACTGGTAGTACTGGAAGTGTTTTCCTGGGGGAGCTATCGAAACCCCTGAAAAAGTGAGCTTGTGGGTTTCATGAGCTCACATCATCCTTAGGCCTCAGGAGAACAGACCAGGGATGGAGATCACAGCCATGCCCTGGGGCTCCCCGCCTGCAACCCCACATGAGTCACCCCGCGGTGCTGGAAAGAACCGGCTTGACACGGGTTCAGATTCTTCAGCCAACTAAGTAATAAAACGATAAAAGGTCACATTGTCATATTTAGCCTCAGCAACAGGCTATAAATTTGTAAATGTGCTTTGGAATTAAGTTCCTGCTCTAAAATTTAAAAGGATACTTAGTCACTTTTTTTTTTTCATTTTAAAAACAAATTATTCTCCTTATCCTCTGCAAAGGGAAAAGTCAGGACACCCAACTCCTAGTAAGTTTTCTTTGCCAGGACAGCAAGCAGGGATCCATGAGCAACATGAACGTTTGGGGTGGGGTGAGGGGAAGAGGGGCCAGGAGTCACTAGTTGGTCAGAGGGCCTCACTGCAGACAAAGAGGTGATTCCATTACTGTTGATTATAAGGATGCTTTTGTCTCACTTGGGTGACCTCTAAATGCTTGACCTCAGGTCATCTCTCTGTCAGGATAAAACTTTGAAAAAGAGAAAAATATTTTACGGAAAAAGAAATTTTTAACTGGAAGGGATGCAGATCTTTCAGACACAGTGAAGTCACACAGAACAGAGCTGTCTCGGAAAGAGGGTCTACAATGTTTGTCTTTCTCTGACTTATTCCCTTACACCCTCAAAGTTCATCTGTGCTGCTGCAAATGGTAGTAATGCCTTCTTTTTGTGCTGAATAATATTCCACTGTATGGCAAGACCCATGTCCTTTATCCATCCCTCTACCATTGGACACCTACTTAGTTTCCCTGTTTCGACTGTTGTGAATAATGCTGCAAGGAACTGGAAATCCTGCCATTTGCAACAGCATGGAATAAACTCAAGGGCATTATGCTGAGTGAGATAAGTCAAACAGAGAAAAATAAGTACTCTATGAATCTTAAGGGGCTTTCCAGGTGGCGCTAGCGGTAAAGTATCCTCCTGCCAATGCAGGAGACACAAGAGACGCAGATTCAATCCCTGGGTGGGCAAGATCTTCTGGAGAAGGAAATGGTAACCCACTCCAGTATTCTTGCCTGGGAAATCCCATGAACAGAGGAGCCTGGAGGGCTACAGTCCATGGGGTCACAAAGAGTTGGACACAACTTAGTGACTAAACAACAACAGCATATATGCAGAAATTAATCTCTATGAAGTTAATCTCTATGTCCTAACATGGAAGGATCATCAAAGATAATGTTATCTGAAGACAGAAAAACACAGAAATACTAGTATTATTTCTCGTTATAATACTTATATACTATAATGGCATATTACCTCGTTTTTCAGGTTAATGATTTGTGTGTTCACATGGATGAAAGTAAAGTTGCAGGGACTTGTATAATTTTTACAGATATTAAAACAGCTCCCCTCCCCCATCACACACGTGCATAAACTGATCAGTTCGGTAAAGATGAAGAGCCCAGGAGAGGCTTCCTGGTGTCATCCAAAAGCAATGCTTGGCCAAGAGGGTGAGTCTACCACATTCCCCATGGAAGGCTGGAACCTGCCTTACAGGTAAGAAAGGAAAAAGGGAGGAAAAGAAACTTTGGAGAGGGATGACCTGCAGGATGGGCAAGGGGGCCAGAGGCCACAGGGCAGTACCTTCTGGAAGAGGAGGCATACAGTCTCCTGAGATGAGACCCACCGGCCTTCACTGACCTCGCTGCCCCCTTCCTCCCAGGATCACTCGAGGAGCTCAGTAAAACCCCCGGGGGCTTAGCAAGGACCCTCGCTAAGACTGAAGGACCCTCAGCGGCTGAGTGGGTGGGACTTCCGGTGGGCGTGGCTCCCTGGAAGCACCAGGAGAAGGTGCGTCCTCGGGACCAGAGGAAGGTGTGGAAGCCAGGACGCCAGCATCCTTGTGCATAAGCAAAGGGCAGATCAGAAGCAAAATGATTTCATGGTGGTGGTTTAGTCGTTATGTCGTGTCTGACTCTTGCAACCCCATAGGCTATAGCCAGCCAAGCTTCTCTGTCCGTGGGATTTCCCAGGAAAGAATACTGAAGTGATTTCATGAAGCTCAACCACTTTCAGTGAATTCCATCACTTTGCTCATCTAACTGTAGCCTGCTTCTGAAGATGCCAGCAGGCTGGATGGCAGACTCCCATCCAGGTGGTCTGGGTACAAGTGACTGTCCCAGCTGGCACCGACGTGGCGGCCAACCAGCCCAGCTTTCGAAGGAACCCTGGCTGCACGTACCATGGTTTTAGGCACTACCAACCACAGGCCCTTCCAGGGCCATGACTGGCCATCCATCTGCCCACAGACGGCCTGAACCCAAGTCCTCTTTCTGCAGAGGCGCCTTTAAGAAGTCTTCCTGGCACTGTTGCTTTTTTACTTCTGGTAATAGCTCTAGAAGAACAAAGCTCTTTGTTTAAGGGGGGCCCAGGGATCTCCTAATTGCCACAAGGCACATGAGAGGTTCCTAGACTTTCTAAACAGTTTCTCTTTTAACATTAAATATTAAGTTCCTAATGTTTGGCCGAAATGTAGATGCTCCCTCAGGAGGTGGATGTTGTACGCTCAGGAAGATCATGAAGGCTGATAAGTGATGCCGCCCCACCCCTCACCTTAGAACCACAGAGCACAGCGCACACCCAGGTGGGCACAGGCTGACCTGAGCCCCGAATCCAACAAGGCTGCACTGGAAACACAACAGGCTCCCTCCTCACATGGCATCGGGGCTTCTGGCTCTCATTAAATCTGTTCCCACACTGCATCAAACTGTGGTCCACCTGTCCAGCCCAGATTCAATGTGTGGGGTCGCATTTGCAGGAGTATTTTCAGAATCTGTAGGAGCTCCCATACACACCATGCCAGGACCACCTCCCCAGCCCCTCTTTCTCCCTCAGTGGTTGATACCTCGTTTTTCCCCAGAATTTTCCTTTTGTAACTAACAGCAATTTCAGGGACACTCGACACTGTAACTGAAACCTCAGAAAGGCAGAAGAGATGAGAATGAAACCCTTTAACCCGAGGACCCAGACACCCCTTCAACCTCCTCAGGCTTTGGTGTTGCTCACGAGCTTTGTGCAAAAGATGAGATCAACGTGCCTTTTCCAGACACAAGACCAATTTCCAAGATAATGTGGTGCTTGGGCAGAAAGTCTATACTGTGATAAAAGGTTATCTGGTCACGATTTTATGATACAGACCTCAAATCTTCACACAGAGGAAATCTCTGCTTTGGGCTAATCGGTTATTCTCTGCATGCATAGGAGACCAGGCACACACCAAGCCCAGTTCACAATGCTGGGCTTCTGCAATGTTCAGGAAAACAGAGAGGAAACAACAGAACACCAAAATCCAACAAAATCAAGCTTCTCCACCTGACTCACACTGCCATAACTAGTTCTGCAGGACTTAAGCAATTCTGTCTTGTATTTGCAGTATGGTCTACAGGGAGTATTTAATCTTCAGGTATGAGTTAGGCATTATTAGCACCATTAAATGCTGAGGACCCTGGGAGGTGACTTCTCCAGCCCCTCTGGTTCACAGAGCTACATGGAAACCCTTCCCCAAAGAACCTAAAGTGATAAAAGCACAAGTTCCCATGGCAGCTGCAATGGCTGGACAGATCTGGGCCTTCCATTTGCAACAACAACCTCAATGGATAACTCGTGTGGCCAAGCTTACGAGGAGGAAATTATGCTACGTTGTCCTCTGAGGACAGGATGAAGGACTCACTTCTCTCACCTGCTTACTCACCCTGGAAACAAATAGAAGGAAATCTTCCTCCACAATTTGAGGAGAACTGGGGTCCACAAAGTCATTCATTCCCAGAGACCCCTGCACAGGAGCCCCTATTGACTTACAGGACCTGCGGGAGAGGGGGCATCTCCACAGGAGGAAACAAGACAAAGGTCCAGGCTGGCTGTCAACCTCCAGGTTTCCTGAGAGTCTGGGTTGCCTGGGATGGAGAAGACACAGCTTAGAGGAACCAGGCTGAGACCCCACCCCTGGGGGTGTGAAAATGAGAGGACAGGACCAGGCCACCCGGGCTCTAAGGAGAAATTAAGTTCATTCATAAGCATCTGCCTTTATTCGGGCAGAAAAAGAGTGACAGGAAACCAACTCTGTCATTTTATCTCCTTTTAAAAAACACTTTGGGCTTCCCTGATAGCTCAGTTGGTAAAGAATCCACCTGCAATGCAGAAGACCCCAGTTCAATTCCTGGATCAGGAAGATCTGTTGGAGAAGGGATAGGCTACCCACTCCAGTTTAAATCTGGTGTAAGTGAAGGCTTACTTTTGATTGTGCCACTTTTCAATCCAAGACATTTTTATAATAGAACTTTGACTCTACCAATAACCAGACACAAGCTGCCACAATGATACGCGGTGCACTCCAGGACACAGAGACAGGCCAGCCTGGGCACGTGGGGGGCATCCCCACCGAGGAGCACCTGCCATCCTGCCCGCCACTTGTTGAGGCTGGAAGAGCTTTGGGACCACTTCAGACTCCAGCTTTAGCTGGGGGTGGTCCATCCACAAAGCAGGAGGAGGTGAGGACAAAGGAGGTCTCGGCTGTCCCCGCTTCACCTCCTGTTTTGAAGATGACAAAGCTCAGCTCTGAAGGAGCCCAACTTCATCCCGAGGGGCTGCGGCTGACCCAGAGGACTCCCACCAGGCCCCTCCTCCTTCCTCCCTCCGCTCCCCTCCCCCACACCGAAGACCCCAGCCCCTTCCCAGTTGAAGAGGGGTGAGTCCAGCACCAAGAGGAAAGTGAGAGCCCGGGTGATGGGAGGACCTCAGCTTTGTGGCTTTGCCGCCTCTTAGACGTGTGTTCGCGGGAGCAGAAGGGTTATGACTGCTGTGGCCCTGTGGCTTCAATGGAAACAAAATTATTAATAGGAAAACCATTTATTTCCACTTCACCTTCTGATGTAGTGAAGGAGATTTTGGCAGCTGGCTCTAGTTTGCTTTGCTAATTTAAAATGAGTCTGCATTCCGGAGCGGGTGCCCGGGAAGCGCTGTGAAGGCCACCCTGTGAGGCCACAACAGGGCCACCGCTAACCCTGTCCCCTCCCAGTACACAACTGTGCTATAGTTCTACGTAACGACTTTTTAACATGAAGTAGGTTTATTATATGAACTGATTTGAAAAAACTATTGTTAAGCAAAAAGAGACTCTGTCAATGTATACAATGCAATCCAATATAGTACAGTTCAGTTCAGTTCAGTCGCTCAGTCGTGTCCGACTCTTTGCGACCCCATGAATTGCAGCATGCCAGGCCTCCCTGTCCATCACCAACTCCGGGAGTCTACCCAATATAGTAGAAGCACCATAAAACCATGCATATGACATGCATGTGGTTGGATGGAAGGGCACAGGGGACAGTCCGGTGTGAAAGTGAGCTATCAGCCATGGTGATGCCAGGAGACAGCAGGAGGGCAGGGGGGAGTCTTACTAAACTCACACTTCAGAAGAGTGGAGTACTATTTAAAAAAAAAAAACTTTTTGCATTTTTGGTTTTTCTAAAATTTTCTGTTGTATTTCCATAGAACTACTTTTTCTTTAACATTTTTAATGAAACCCTGGCTCCCCACCTCCCATCTCCACTCCTATCAGAGAGGCCTGCCTGGCTCAGGCTGCAGAATCAAGGCTCTCAGCAGTTTCTCTGGGCCTTCGTATCCCATTGAAACCACAGAGGAGTGGATAGGAGTGGACCTGGGGCCACAGAAGACTGAGAGCCTGAGGCCATCGCAGCCCATCCCCATCAAGGCGAGGATGTCCAATCCAAATGCCCACGTGGCAAATCTGTGACAAACAGCTTATCTTTATGGGTTTTCTTTACCAAGAAGGCGACCAAGCTTGTAAAAACCAGGATATCACATCACCTTACAAGGGCTGGCGTGGAAACACTCTCTCCTAACAGACTGTCAAGGGCAGAGCATTCCCCAACCCTTATTACGCTCCAGAGAGCAGTGTGTTTGACTTCACTCCACAGAGGGAAGAACAGGCTGCAGAAACAACTAAGTCCAAGCATGTCTCACATTGCCTTTGATTTCACTTAGATGTCCTTCAACAGATGAACAGATAAAGAAGCTGTGACAGGTATACACAATGGAATATTACTCAGCTATAAGAAGGAACACAAATGAGGTGGATGAACCTAGAGCTTATTATGCAGAGTGAAGTAAGTCAGAAACAGAAAGACAAATATCATATATTAATGCATATATATGGACTCTAAATAGATGCAACTGATGAACCTATTTGCAGAGCAGCAATGGAGATGCAGAGATAGATAACAGACTTGTGGACATAGTCTACAATTCGGACACAAATTGCCTACAATCTCCACTTCTAAAGAAGAGAATAAATTAGGCTTCCTCCTGCCCTCTCTAGACTCTACTCCCCTTAATATCTCAAGACGGCTCCTTTTTCTAATTCATTGGGTCTTTTCAAGGAAAACTAAAAGGATCTTTCAAGCTGCAATAAAACAACTCATATTATGATGTTTATTAGGACTTTCCAGGTGGCTCAGTGGGTAAAGAATCTTCCTGCAATGCAGGAGATGCAGGTTTGATCCCTGGGTCAGGAAGATCCCCTGGAGAAGGAAATGGCAACCCACTCCAGTATTCCTGCCTGGAGAATCCCATGAGCAGCAGAGCCTGGTGGCTACAGTCCATCGGGCCACAGAGAGTCGGACACGACTGAGCAACTGAGTGCAAGTGCAGGGTCTCATTCTCTCTACGATGTTTATTATTTGTGTCTGAGTTTATGCTTATGTGTACATTTTACAGTCACAAGAAGCCATGTTATAACAATAAAAGATGAGTAAACCCACAGAGACTTTGACACATCTGATCTTCTACTTCTCAGTTCAGTTCAGTTTAGTCACTCAGTCGTGTCTGACTCTTTGCGACCCCTTGGACTGCAGCATGCCAGGCCTCCCTGTCCATCACCAACTCCCGGAGTCCACCCAAACTCATGTCCGTTGAGTTGGTGATGCCATCCAACCATCTCATCCTCTATCGTCCCCTTCTCTGCCTGCCCTCAATCTTTCCCAGCATCAGGGTCTTTTCAAACGAGTCAGTTCTTCGCATCAGGTGGCCAAAGTATTGGAGTTTCAGCTTCAACATCAGTCTTTCCAATGAACACCCAGGACTGATCTCCTTTAGGATGGACTGGTTGGATCTCCTTGCAGTCCAAGGGACTCTCAAGAGTCTTCTCCAACACCACAGTTCAAAAGCATTCATTCTTTGGCACTCAGCTTTCTTTACAGTCCAACTCTCCTATCCATACATGACTACTGGAAAAACGATAGCCTTGACTAGACGGACCTTTGTTAGCAAAGTAATGTCTCTGCTTTTTAATATGCTGTCTAGGTTGGTCATAATGTTCCTTCCAAGGAGTAAGTGTCTTTTAATTTCATGGCTGCAATCACCACCTGCAGTGATTTCGGAGCCCCCCAAAATAAAGTCAGCCGCTGTTTCCACTGTTTCCCCATCTATTTCCCATGGAGTGATGGGACCAGATGCCATGATCTTAGTTTTCTGAATGTTGAGCTTTAAGCCAACTTTTTCACTCTCCTCTTTCACTTTCTTCAAGAGGCTCTTTAGTTCTTCTTCACTTTCTGCCATAAGGGTGGCGTCATCTGCATAGCTGAGGTTGTTGATACTTCTCCCAGCAATCTTGATTTCGGCTTGTGCTTCCTCCAGTCCAGCATTTCTCATGATGGACTCTGCATATAAGTTAAATAACAGGGTGACAATATACAGCCTTGAAATATTCCTTTTCCTATTTGGAACCAGTCTGTTGTTCCACGTCCAGTTCTAACTGTTGCTTCCTAATCTGCATACAGGTTTCTCAAGAGGCAGGTCAGGTGGTCTGGTATTCCCATCTCTTGAAGAATTTTCCACAGTTTATTGTGATCCATACAGTCAAAGGCTTTGGCATAGTCAATAAAGCAGAAATAGATGTTTTTCTGGAACTCTCTTGCTTTTTCGATGATCCAGAGGATGTTGGCAATTTGATCTCTGGTTCCTCTGCCTTTTCTAAAACCAGCTTGAACATCTGGAAGTTCATGGTTCACATATTGGTAAAGCCTGGCTTGGAGAATTTTGAGTATTACTTTACTAGTGTGTGAGATGAGTGCAATTGTGCAGTAGTTTGAGCATTCTTTGGTATTGCCTTTCTTTGGGATTGGAATGAAAACTGACCTTTTCCAGTCCTATGGCCACTGCTGAGTTTTCCAAATTTGCTGGCATATTGAGTGCAGCACTTTCACAGCATCATCTTTAGGATTTGAAATATCTCAACTGGAATTCCATCACCTCCACTAGCTTTGTTCATGTTCCTTCTACTTCTAGGCAAAGCCTGTTGCCCACTGCTGTAACAGCGCGAGCACACAAATCCCTGAACTCCTGCCGTGGACTCTGGGGTGTGGATTAGTTGTCACTGTCCTCTAGGAGTGCTTCTGAGCCTGTCCACGATGCTGCTGTGTGTGCTTCATTCCTCTGATCCACCTCATGGACACACCACCGTGTATAAAGGGGTATGCTTATTGCCTCCGCCTTCCCAGATACATTTTCATTTTTTTTCATCCTCTTCCATGTATTTTGTCTGCCAGGCACTTTCTACCTGCTTTGATCACCTAATTTATATCCTGAATCCTCCCTTAGTCCTAACACTGAATTTACATCTCAATGGAGCCTTGTCTGTCAAAAAATATCACTTTATTCAGTTTTTTGTCTTTATTTTTTTTCAAGCTTTAATCTTTTTTATTAAATTTATTTATTTTTAAGTGAAACAAAGATGAATATTTTAATTATAAAAGGTACAATTCATAAAGAAGATAGACATCATAAACCATTAGACACCTAACTTTGTGTGTCTTTATAAGTTGGAAAATAAAGTGGCTTGGAAAAACAGCCCTTTCTTAACATGAGAATTATAAATCCTCCAGCTGCACTGAGGAGGTGAAGGAGACTGGAAAGAGCTCACCTTAAGTGTTAATGGCAAATTAATTTACTATAAATGTGCTGGCTGTCGATCACTTGGCCAAGCTGAGCCTCCAGGGCAATTGTTTCCCAGGGACTAAAAGAGTCCCTACAGAAACATGACATTAAGAAAATTGTCTCAGGAGATGGAGCTTTTAGAGGACGACTGAAAGGATCCCCGGGGATGTTTGGGGTGATCTACAGTGAGTTCTTAAGCCACATGGGGCCTGGTTATGGGGTGGGTGGGGACAGGCATCCCTGCGACCTGCATCACACCCACAGATTCACTCGGTGGGCTTCAGGTGATCCATGCCTGCTCTGAGACAAGGCTGCCAAGGCCTTTCTTTCCCTAATATCATGTCAGTTGAGTAACTTTAGATCTGCTCATGGTGTTTCTTTCAGCACGTTTGGAAATGCCTACATCTGGTGCAGGGTTTGCTCATGCAAATGTTGGAGTTTTACAGGCAACCTGGGAAAACCACAACACAAAGAGGACAGTAAAACCGAGATTGCCAGGAGAAATACCAATAACTTCAGATAGGCAGATGAAACCACCCTTATGGCAGAAAGCAAAGAGGAACTAAAGAGCCTCTTGATGAAAGTGAAAGAGGAGAATGAAAAAGTTGTCTTAAAACTCAACATTCAGAAAATTAAGATCATGGCATCTGGTCCCATCACTTCATGGCAAATAGATGGGGAAACAGTGGAAACAGCGGCTGACTTTATTTTTGGGCTCTCCAAAATCACTGCAGATGGTGACTGCAGCCATGAAATTAAAAGACGCTTACTCCTTGGAGGAAAAGTTATGACCAACCTAGACAGCATATTAAAAGCAGAGACATTACTTTGCTAACAAAGGTCCGTCTAGTCAAGGCTATGGTTTTTCCAGTAGTCATGCGTGGATGTGAGAGTTGGACTGTAAAGAAAGCTGAGTGCCAAAGAATTGATGCTTTTGAACTGTGGTGTTGGAGAAGACTCTTGAGAGTCCCTTGGACTACAAGGAGGTTCAACCTGTCCATCCTAAAAGAGATCAGTCATGAGTGTTCAGGAAGGACTGGTGTTGAAGCTGAAACTCCAGTACTTTGGCCACCTGATGCAAAGAGCTGACTCACTGGAACAGATCCTGATGCTGGGAAAGATTGAAGGCAGGAGGAGAAGGGGATGACAGAGGATGAGATGGTTGGGTGGCATCCCTGACTCAATGGACATGAGTTTGGGTAAATTCTGGGAGTTGGTGATGGACAGGGAGGCCTGGCATGCTGCGGTCCGTGGGGTCACAATGAGTGGGACATGACTGAGCAACTGAACTGAACAGTAAAACCACAGCTTCCACCTCCACCTTCACATCAAATAAATAAACTGAGAGATCAGTGCAAATAGGCCTGGCCTCTTCTATTGGGGTGACCATCAGGATTACCCACTGGGTCTGAACAATTTCCAGAGTGAGCCACAACCCCTTCCCCAAATGCACTCACAGTGGAAAAGGGAGGCAGGTGGACGGAGCAGTGCCTCAGAGGGAGCATCAGAGGAGATCAGTCCTCAGGGGCTGTGGACTCCGTCAGCGCGAAGCAGAGGAGTATCTGTGCGCAAACTAGGCAACTAGACGGGGTGAGTCTTCCTCACAGGGCTCCCCCTTCTCCCGAGAGTGCTGCCTCTGGAGACCTTAGGGAAGGGAAAGCTGCTCTGGTCCTCCAGGATGCGCTGGACTAAAGCGTCGAACAGACGTGATGTCAGAGCAGGGATGACTCTGCCCCTGGGACTGGAGAAGGATGGATGTAAAGGACAGTGGGAATGGGGGATCACTTGGAAGAGACAGCTCATTCTGTGTTGTGCGTGGCGGTTGTTGGCCATATCCACCCCAGGGAGGGGTGGCTGGGGGCAAGCACCAGGGAAAGAGTAGACACGAGGCCACAGACTTCTGCCTCCTCCTCAATTTCATTGGAAATGGACTAAGGAAATGGAACCAAAGGACTAAAGAAATCAAAATTTGGGTGAAGTGTGGGGGAAAGAGGGGTGGAAAGAAATAAGTCTATTATTTTAATATAAAAGAAATGATGGGTATATTACAGGTTGCTCATAAAAATTAGAATTTGTGGAAAATAAACATTCCTCCAAAAAAGAGAAACAACGATATTGAAATAATTTTCAAAAGAGAGCTTTTGCTATTTTTCTGGGCCACGTAATTTAGAATTCAAAGGAAGACTGAAGATGATGGAAATAACATCTACAAGGCAGATTTTGCTTCTTGGAAAAAGACATGTGCCCACAGCAGTGACGGCCCAGGACTTTCAGTAGCCCTGACGGCTCCTCAATGCAGGCCTCCATCCATCTAGGAGGACAACCCTGGGAGGACTATCTAATGACACGCATAGAAACATTCAGTGGATTCCCAGGGTCTGGCTATCTAGTCAGTCCCTCTGGCCACTGCCTGTCCTCGGGTTTCCTCCTGGAGCATTCTGTGCTCAGGACCCCATCACCTGACCTGGAGGCACTCAAGGAACAAAACCTGGTTTCTTTACATTATTGGACTCACTGTCTTAATCACCCAACGACCAAATAGAATCCCTGGTGCCTAACAGGGTGACCTTGGTCCCCAGACCACAGACACTCCAGGCTGTCCGTGGCTGGCTAGGGGTGGCATAGGAGGACCCACAGCCCACCTCTGAGCCTGGGACTCCTGGCACAGCGTCTCCAATTATCTTCCAAGCTGCACGCCAGCTAGGAGGAAACATGGCCTGGGGGGGCCACTTGATGAAGTGTTAGTTGGAGAATTTTCCACCAAGCATATTTTTCAGTGCCGTTAAGGAGGGAGGAAAAAGCCCAGTGTCTCTCTGCAAATATTCTGTGGGGCAAAGGCCCGTTGTGTGAAGACATGCAGCCCACGGGCCCCCACAGTGAGCAAGACGCGAGTCTACAAGTGAGCGTGACCAGGGGACCAGGAGGCTTCCGGCTTGTCCCAGATGCAAGCTTTGCTCGCACATCCTGGGAGGTGTCTGCAGAGATTTCGGAGGCCCTGAGAGGCAGCTCCAGCCAAGGGAAGGTCCAGAGCAGAAATGAGACTCCCTTCCTGTCTTCCTCCCCATCTCATTGTCAGTCAGCGGCTTCACCGGGTTTCCCTGGGGCCACCTCTGGGGTGCTTATGCCCACTATGTCCACCACCTATATTTATGTATTTATGGCTGCACTGGGTCTTCATGGTGGCACACAGTCTTTCTCTAGTTGTGGGAGGGGGGCTACCATCTAGTTGCAGTGCACAGGTTTTTCATGGTGATATCTTCTCTCGTTGCAGAGCATAGGCTCTAGGCCCGGGGGCTTCAGTAGTCGTGGCTCGAGGGCTTTGTTGCTCCAAGGCATGTGGGATCTTCCCGGACCAGGAATCGAACCTGTATCCCCTGCATTGGCAAGGGGATTCTTAACCACTTCACCACCAGGGAAGTCCCATCCCCTATTTTTACCAATAGTTTTATTGGGAACACAAGCTCTCTTCTCTTACTTACTGTCCAAGGTGGCTTTCACCTACAGGAGCTGGTGGGATGGGGGCAGGACCCATGTGGTTGCCAAATTGAAGGTTCTCATGCTCTGGCCCTGGACAGAAGAGTCTGACGGGCCCTGGTTGAGAGGTCGGTACCAGGCCTGGACAGCTCCTACTTGATCAACCCCTACCCCGAGCTGCCTCAGGCTCTGCCTCCCCCTCTGCTCTGATGCTTCAGACATGGGCTTCCCACATGCACCCAGGCCCAGATGTCCTTTCTACAGGAGAAAGACAGAAGGAAACGCATCCTCCTTCATCTCATCTGATGGACACTGATGGCGTTGGCAGGGTCAGGTTCATCCCTGGGCACTGGGCGTGTACTGGGTGGGGACTGGGGAGCCAGTCACTTCAGATAAGAAGTTTAGTAGAGGCTCTGCTCCAGGAAAAGCATCTCAGGGGCCTCAAGCTGCCCGGTGGTCCTGGCGTGGGCTCAACCTGACCCCCCTCCTTGACAGGAGGGGACTCGGAGGCCTGGAGGAGGTTCCTTGGGGGCTGTTCCACCCCCTCCCTGTGCGTGACATGACATCTCCCCATTTTTGGTGTTAAAAGGAGTGTCTGGATGTATTCTAACTCTGGATGAAGGGCACTCTGAAATCTGGCGACTTAAGTTTTTTCTCCAGAGTACGATTTAAATCCTCTAATTAATCATCCACGCCTGCCCGGCAGAGAGGCACTTTCAGTTCACAGGGAGCTTGGCTGGTCCAAGCTCTGAAGTGAGTTTTCAAGCTTGGCAGTGTCCTTCTGTGCCGAAAGCAAAGGCTTGACTTCCTACCAAAATTATAACTTTCATGGGAACAAAGGGTAACATAAGATTTGCAAAGCTTTTTGTTTTCTTGTTAATAAGAGAATGTATTTAATGTTAAAATTATCACGATTAATAGTGTTTTTTTTGAACTGGTGAAGCTGACCCACTGGACAAGAATGCCGAATTTATGGCACTGGATATTAAAAACCCTTTTCAATCATTATTGGCCCTAAAATCAAAGCTATAAACACCCTATGTTGGAAAATACATTTTGCTTTCTGTCTGACGTTTAATTCCAGTGAGATGGAATGTTGGATAAGAACTTCTTGGTTATTGATGAGCAGAAAATTTTGACTTTCCAGAAAGAGAAATTTCTTTTCATCTATAAATTTTTATATAAATGATTTACTCAAGACATACATAACATGGAACGCTGAAAGAGAAAAGCTTTAAAATATTAAAGCCTTTAATTCCGATTTAGTAAACTCTCTAGCTACTCTTTTGAGCCAAATTCCTTCACAAACATCCTGACTTAATCATCACAGAACCCTTGTGAAACGGGCACATGAGCCCACTTTACAGATGAGAAAGCATAATCTCATTACCTTTTCCCAAGGTCATATACTACTGAGTAGACATCCCCATTAAATAACACTGATTCAAAATAGGTTTTATAAAATGCAAACATGATGAAAATCCAAAAATCTAAAGAATATTGCAGTGCAATTTGTTTTTATTTTCTTAACTAATATTTCCGAATTCATACTGTGAAGATCACAAGCGTTAATGCAAAGCATCAAAGAAAACAGGACTCGGCCACTGTTGACTGTTAATGTCGCTATCTGAGAGGACTGGTTGGCGGGAAAGAACGAAGAGAAGACTTTTCTCCTGAGGCACAACTGTTTCAGGGTCCCCTGTGCAGTCAGGCAGAGGCTGGAGAGTAGTCTGGCTGGTGAACGCCCTCTGGTGGCACTTTGTGAATCCTCATTGGGTCTTCACGTTTTGGGGGGCTTCCCTGGTGACTCAAGACTGTAAGGAACAGGCCTGCAATGCGGGAGACCCAGGTTCCATCCCTGGAGAAGTAAATGGCTACCCACTCCAATATTCTTGCCTGGAGAATTCTGTGGACAGAGGAACTTGGTGGGCTACGGTCCATAGAGTCACAGTCAGACAGGACTGCGTGACTGAGCGTCTAACATCTAGAGACCCGCAGGAATGCTATTCTGTGTCACCTGTATCCTCAAGGGTGGTTGAGACAACCCTTTAGGACAGGAATGCTCTTGGTCTGACGAGTGATTTGGCTTTTCAGCCCTCACTTCAGTGCAACAGTGGCCCAAATTGTGTCAATTATATAGAAATGTGTATCTCACAATATTGTAATTATCCTTCAATTTAAAATAAATAAAGAAAAAATAACCTAAAGAAAAAAAAAGTGTCTCATACTGCCACGCAGACTCCCCAGAAGACTGATTTTTATGGTCTAAAATATTTTACCCCCAATGAATGTTTTCAACAAGTATCTGTATGAGAAGAGGATGAGAGCCTTTGGGGGTCCCAGCTAAACAACTTAAGCAGACTCATTACCCCTGCCCCGAAACCCCACAGTCCCATGCAGGGCCACAAAGAACCAGCTGCCATTGCCTTCGCAGGCCGCCCCTACCCTCTGGCATCCACCAGGAGTCACAAATTAAACCCGCACTTATAAATGTTTCTAGGAATTTGCTTCCTGGGCTCAAACACTAAGTTTTTAAAACTCCTTTTAACTTATCCAAAAATCAACAGAGGGTTAGTATTTTCTGCTTGCTAGACTGTTAACTTGGCAATTTGTTCTCAATGCGGGACCAGGTACAAAGAGACCAATTCAAAGCGTATATTTATTCATGTCTAAAGCTAGAACACCTATGGAATGTTCACATTTTAGCACTCTGAGGAAGGCAAAAAAAAATTGTATTTAAATGTCCCTATGAAAAACAATCTGTTTCTTTATCAGAATGCCCTGTGTACTTTAGTGATAGTGTTGATGAATTTTTAAACCAAGAAGTTGAAATAAATGAAAGGATTCAAGAAAAAAATGGCATTTCCTAGAGGCTCCTTTCCAAAACTAAGTTTGCCTTACTGAAAACTTCAGGAAGAAGTGCAACTGTCTGTGAAAGTTGTGGGCTGGACAGGGTGACCCTCATCACACATGCTCTGTGCCCAAGTTCAAGTTTAACACTAAATTGTGTATTTCCCGGTATCAACATCCCTAATTCACAGCCTACCTCTCCCAGTTTCAGACATATGTCCAAGTCTCTGTCATTGTTTTTACTACTTACTTTATTAGGAATGTATCCAAATATTACCTCTGACAAAGGAGAAAATAAGCTTGCCTTTCCAACAGGTGACCTTGTATTTGTTACGAATCTCAGGCTGAACCAGCTGGTTGACCAGAAGCCTGTGTTGTTTCTGCTGCTGGAAATCCTTCTGGATTTCCTTTCCTGCCTTAAGTAGAGCCATTTCTAATACAAACAAGAACACTCCAAAACTTCATTTTCCATGGATGGTTTAAGACCCCGATCACATTACCCCCATAGAAATGCAATTAGAAATGGTTGTTTTCTCAAGTCAGTCTGTAAACGATGGTTGTGATGTGGATTACCATGGAAGCTGAGGGTCCCAGGTCCCCACACAGGAGAGACTTGTGACCACTCTCACCTGCATTTCATTGAAAGTCTCTGAAGGGGTGAACCCAGCTCAGATGTGAAAGAAGAGTCTGAGCAAAGACAGCAACCCAGACGGCTCCCTGAGTCTCAGTTCCCTAGTATTCTGACCTTGGGGTCATTCAGAAATGTCCACTCAACAGATCCTTAGCCCTGACTGTGGCCATGATGCTACCGTGGCCAGTCCCATGGCCATGTCTCCCCCCATCCACAGCCCACACAGCAGCCCAGCTGACTGCCAACAGATGCACTCCTCCACCATAGAATTTACCAGGCCAATGCCTGATATCCAAAGTAGAAATCCATTCTCTCATTCAAAAGAAATGTATTAAGTTTCAGTACCTGGTGATAGATATGGAAACATGAATATAATGTGATTAGACCTGTGAAAACTGCCTGTACCCCTGCTTTAAATAAATATCACCTACCAATTCACCAGTGATTAGATGGAGAGTGACCTGTAACAGCTGTTACGAGTCAGAGCCTGCATCCAGACTGTCTGCAGCCCAATCTGGGCTGCTCCCTGCTGTCTGTGATTTTGAAAATTTTCCTGAAACGTCTCCAGGTCCTGCTTTCTTATCTGCAACATAAAACTAGTAAGAGTATCCACTAGGATTGTTGTGAAGAGTAGATTATTAATTCAAGTCATTGGTTAAATAGGGCTTCCCTGATGGCTCAGACAGTAAAGAATCTGCCTGCAATGCAGGGGACCCAGGTTCAATCCCTGTGTGTCAGGAAGATCCTTTGGAGAAGGAAATGGCAACCCACTCCAGTATTAATGCCTGACACATGGTATGCATTCAATAAATGTTAGCTATTAGGATTATTATTCATTAGCATTAAAGTGGGTTTCAAATGTTTAGTACATGCTAATGATGGGTTAAAAAAAAAAAAGAGAATTAGAAAATAAATAATACATATGATGTCACCATAACAAAGAACAGAAAAGCCTTATGTGTGGAAGAAACTTTTGTGGGAGAAAGTGCAGCCAAATATGTTCTTTTCTTTTTTGGCTGTGCCATGTGGTTCGTGGGATATTAGCTTCCCGACCAGGGATCAAACAGGGGCCCTCAACAGTGAGACTGCAGAGTTCTAGCCATTGAACTGCCAGGGAATTTGCCAGCCAAATATTTTCAATGGTGTGTTGGAGTTAGATGGCACAGTGGTAAAGAATCTGCCTGCCAATGCAGGAGACATAAGTGACACCATTTCTATCCCTGGGTCAAGAAGATCCCCTGGAGTAGGAAGTGGCAACCCACTCCACTATTCTTACCTGGAGAATCCCATGGACAGAGGAGCCTGGAGGGCTACATGGGTTTGCAAAAGAGTCGGACACGACTGAGCGTGCAGCATGTTGGAGTGGAAAGACAAAGGGAAGTTGTTTTATTTTTCCTTTTCTCTATTGTTAAAAGATAAACTGACTCGTATTAAAAGTTTTAAGAGTTTACTTAAGCAAAAATCAATTCAAACCAGGCAGCATCCAGGCCAGCTGATAGAAGGGAGGTTGGAGGAGCCAGCTGTATGAAATGAAGGACTTTTCCAGGCAGAAAAGAGCCAGAGGCAGAAAAGAGCCAGAGGCGGAAGTTACCGCAGACAGGAGAGCGGGTTGTGAGTTCCCTCAGGGGATGGTGGGGACTACGGGGCAGGTGACTGGTGAGGGTTCTTTCCTGGGAAAGCTGCACCCATAATTAGGTCACGGTTTGGACGTGGGGCTTAGCACGTTGTTGTCGTGTTAGTCACTCAGTCATGTCCAACTCTTGGTGATCCGCCAGGCTCCTCTGTCCGTGGAATTGCCTCTATCCAGGCAAGGATACTGGAGTGGGTTGCCATGCCCTCCTCCAAGGGATCCTCCAGACCTAGGATCGAACCTGGGTCTCCCGCATTGCAGACAGATTCTTTACCATCTGTGCCACCAGGGCAGCTCATTAGCTGGCCATAAGCAGCTCCATTTTGGGCCTCGTGTCTTGTTTTTAACACTGTATTCCAAAGGATCTTCCCCACAAAATGAAATTGCTTGTATAATTTTAATGTGCCTTAAGAAAATAAAAACTGTAACTGCTGACCAATAAGTACGATAACAAAGCTACTTGCCATTAAAAGAAAAATTAGTTGTTGAAAGGTATATACCCTCTGCACTCCCAGCTCCCTTTAAAGCTGATCATCTAGGTCACTTTCTGCTTTGCTCATCGATACAGGGCACCCAGTGCTGCAGTGTCCAGATAGGAAAGTGAAACCTAAGGACATGTAACAGTCTGACTTGCTAATGCAAACTTGGTCAATCTCCGATTCCCAGAAGACCATCTGTCTCCCTTTAATGTCTGAGATAACCATCTATATGTTTCAGGTTTACCACTCCAGCCCTAATGCATCTGCCAAACACATGAATATTTAAATATCTAAAAAGACTGCATCAACAACAACAACAAAAAGTGACTTATTTACAGCTGGGGGAGTGGTTTCACATTGCCCCACAGAGGGGCTAAGAATGGGCGGGGTCTCAAATCCATTTCACTGGGAGGGACTGAAGACCCCCAAAGGAAAGAACCTCCATCTTAAAAAGAGCTAAGCATGCAGAGAACTTGCATTGTCCCAGCTCCAGGCTGTGTGTCTGACATATATCATCTCATTTCACCCTCACAAGCGCTCTGTGAGGTATGAGATGTCATTCACCTGTGATACTGTGATTAAATATATACTTGGTCTTCCTCCCGGGTTGGTGTTGCTGGCACGGAGCTCCTAAAACCCTTGGAATTTCCTACCTGATAAGAGACGTAAAGTGTCTTTTTTTATTCATCACAAGCCCTATTCCATTACACTAGAGTTTAAAGTAACAGTGGCTTTTGGAAAGTCCCCCAAGGATGGAAGCTGGTTACCAGGGAGACCAGGGGAGTGATTAGAGGGTTGGAACTTTCAGCTCCAGTCCGCTGATCTCCTGGGGGATAGTTAGTCACCAGTGGCCGATGATTCCATCAGTGGTGCCTAAGCAGTGACATCTGCACAGACCCCAAAAGACTGGACTGGAGAGCTTCCAGGTTGGTGACCACGTGGAGGGCATGGAACCTCCATTCCCTGTACACGCCTTGCCCTGGCCATCTCTTCTGGCTGTTCCTGAGTTTTATCCTTTAAAATAAACTGGTAATCTTTTTTGTTATATTCACTAGTGTGTTGTACTTTTTAGAGTCCACATGTAAATGATATCATATAGTGTTTGCCTTTCTCTGTCTGATTTATTTCACTTTGATAATACCCTCCAAGTATTATGTTGCTGGAAATGGCAAAATTTTATTCTAGGGAGGCCAGGAGGGATGGAGGGGTGGAATATAGGAGTAGGGGATTAAGGAGTACAAACAATTATATACAAAATAAGATACAAGGATACACTGTACAACATGGGGAGCTTAGCCAATACTTTAAAATAACTATCGTGTCCAACTCTGTGTGACCCCATGGACCGCCAGGCTCCTCTGTCCATGGGGATTCTCCAGGTAAGAATACTGGAGTGGGTTTCCATGCCCTTCTCCAGGGGATCTTCCCAACCCAGGAATCAAACCCAGGTCTCCCGCATGGCAGGCAGATTCTTTACCATCTGAGCCACCAGGGAAGCCCAAGAATACTGAAGTGGGTAGCCCACCCCTTCTCCAGTGGATCTTCCCGACCCAGGAATCAAACCAGGGTCTCCTGCATTACAGGTGGATTCTTTACCAGCTGAGCTACCAGGGAAGCTCAATAATAACTATACATGGAGTATAACCTTTAAATAGTGTGAATCACTATATTGTACACCTGAAACACATAATATATTGATCACTCACCTAGAGCCAGACATCCTGGAATGTGAAGTCAAGTGGGCCTTAGAAAGCATCACTACGAACAAAGCTAGTGGAGATGATGGAATTCCAGTTGAGATATTTCAAATCCTAAAAGATGATGCTGTGAAAGTGCTGCACTCAATATGCCAGCAAATCTGGAAAACTCAGCAGTGGCCACAGGACTGGAAAAGGTCTGTTTTCATTCCAATCCCAAAGAAAGGCAATACCAAAGAATGCTCAAACGACTGCACAATTGCACTCATCTCACACACTAGTAAAGTAATGCTCAAAATTCTCCAAGCCAGGCTTCAGCAATAGGTGAACCATGAACTTCCAGATGTTCAAGCTGGTTTTAGAAAAGGCAGAGGAACCAGAGATCAAATTGCCAACATCCTCTGGATCATCGAAAAAGCAAGAGAGTTCCAGAAAAACATCTATTTCTGCTTTATTGACTATGCCAAAGCCTTTGACTGTGTGGATCACAATAAACTGTGGAAAATTCTTCAAGAGATGGGAATACCAGACCACCTGATCTGTCTCTTGAGAAACCTGTATGCAGGTCAGGAAGCAACAGTTAGAACTGGGCATGGAACAACAGACTGGTTCCAAATAGGAAAAGGAGTACGTCAAGGCTGTATATTGTCACCTTGCTTATTTAACTTATATGCAGAGTACATCATGAGAAACACTGGGCTGGAAGAAGCACAAGCTGGAATCAAGATTGCTGGGAGAAATATCAATAACCTCAGCTATGCGGATGACACCACCCTTATGGCAGAAAGTGAAGAAGAACTAAAGAGCCTCTTGAAGAAAGTGAAAGAGGAGAGTGAAAAAGTTGGCTTAAAGCTCAACATTCAGAAAACTAAGATCATGGCATCTGGTCCCATAACTTCATGGGAAATAGATGGGGAAACACTAGAAAGAGTGGCAGACTTTATTTTGGGGGGCTCCAAAATCACTGCAGATGGTGACTGCAGCCATGAAATTAAAAGACACATACTCCTTGGAAGGAAAGTTATGACCAACCTAGACAGCATATTAAAAAGCAGAGACGTTACTTTGCCAACAAAGGTCCATCTAGTCAATGTTACGGTTTTTCCAGTAGTCATGTATGGATGTGAGAGTTGGACCATAAAGAAAGCTGAGCACCAAAGAATTGATGCTTTTGAACTGTGGTGTTGGAGAAGACTCTTGAGAGTCCCTTGGACTGCAAGGATATCTAACCAGTCCATCCTAAAGGAAATCAGTCCTGAATATTCGTTGGAAGTACTGATGTTGAAGCTGAAAGAAACTCCAATACTTTGGCCACCTGATGCGAAGAACTGACTCCTTTGAAAAGACCCTAATGCTGGGAAAGATTGAGGGCAGGCAGAGAAGGCGATGACAGAGGATACGATGGTTGGATGGCATCACAGACTCGATGGACATGAGTTTGGGTAGACTCCAGGAGTTGGTGATGGACAGAGAGGCCTGGCATGCCTTGGTCTATGGGGTTACAAAGAGTCGGACACGACTGAGCGACTGAACTGAACTGATCTCAGAGAGTCAGCAGCGAGCAGAGGCTTCAAGTGAGGCATTTTAGTTCTCTGCCCAGGAACTAAGAACTGGGTGGACGGTGCTCAGGCATGACCGACTCTTGTGTGTGTGTTCCATGGACTGTAGCCCATCAGGCTCTTCTGTCCATGGGATTTTCCAGGCAAGAATACTGGAGTGGGTTGCCATTTTCTCCTACAGGGAATCTTCCTGACCCAGGGATCAAATCCGAATCTCTTGCATCTCCTATGTTGTCAGGTGGATTCTTTACCACCGCATCACCTGGGCTTCCTGGACCTGGGTGGCCTGGATGAAAACCAGGAATCCTGGCTAATATCCAACAGGGGCTGGAGGCTAGAAACAAGTTTCCCCTGGCTCTTGCCACCCTCATTTGAAAGAATGCTTCAAGGAGGAAAAACTGTAAAAAAAAAAAAAAAAAGGTACAAATTTATTATTGGAGACACAACACATAAGTAGGAGAGTACAACAGGGAAACAGTGCTTGGGGGAGGACAGGGAGGTTCTAGAGGGAAGGGATAAATGTATAATTAGGGCTGATTTGCATTGTTGTATGGCAGAAACCAACCAACACTGTAAAAAATATTTTAATTTCTAATGAGTCAAAAGAAAAAGACAGAAGAAAAGCAGAGATGCATACCCAGAGAGAAAGGGTGTAGGTGTTCCCCCTAGTGAGGAGGAGCCTAGTAAAGAGGTGGTTAAGTCATTTATATAGGGCAGTTCTTCCAGGCCTTTCTTTGTGTGTGCATGCTCAGTCATGTCCAACTCTTAGAGACCCCATAGACTGTAGCTCGCCATGCTCCTCTGTACATGGGATTCTCAGGGCAAGAGCACTGGAGTGCATGGCCATGCCCTCCTGACCGAGGGACTGTGTCTCCTGCATTGGCAGGCAGAGGCTTTACCACTGAGCCACCTGGGAAGGGTGCCCAACTTATTTCAAGATGGATTTCCGCTCATAGGCCTATGGGGGGATCAGGGAACTTGGCATCACCTATTCTGGGGTGTTGCCCCCTTCTCTTTGACCCCAAGGAGCCTTTCTGCGCATGTGCAGTGTTTCCCTTGCCCCAAGGATGGGAAACATGTAACCTCTTGATCTTTGACTCAGACAGGGCATGGCACCTTTTGTCCCTGATATAGCTGTTATCTTAAAGTGTCCTCTGGAGATAAAGTCCAGCGACTATCCTGTTCCTGTTGTTACTTCCATTACAAAGTGTCTGTAAACCTCCAGGAGCCCGTGTCCTGCCCGCCTCCCTCCTGTGCTGAACTGAGGCTCCTAAGCGATGTGTGTTACTCATGTTGGCGACTTCACCACCTCTGACAGCGCTGCTGCCTCACAACAACAGGATCTGCCACCTGGCAACGCCGAGGGTCCCAGCGGCTGGTGGTCTCAGGGTGAGACCACCCCAAGGGCCGTCTGGCATGTGATGAGAGTTCTGAGCCCACCCAGGAGTGGGCAGCTTTCAGATGCCAACACTCATGGATGACCACGGGCATGTACTGTGACTGGGACCAGCCAACCCTGCAGAGACCGTCCCGGTAATAACACCTTCTTCCTTCACGTTAATAGATGGAACAGAAATGAGCCCATTTTGCTATGATGTGTGGGAAAAGAGTAACTGCAGGGCATCTGCGGGGAAAGCTTGGTGGGCAGGAGCAAGATGGAGTCGGGGGAGAGGGGTTGGCCCACAATGCCCACCCTCCCGCAGCCCCACCCCAACCCATAGGCTGATGTGGGGGACGGCGGGGTGGATGGACCTCTCAGGAAGGGGCCTGAGTCCCAGACCAGCATAGGGAAGGCCATCCGCCAGCCAGAAACACAGATTTGATCTCTCACTCTTTCCACCTCCTGGTGCTTCTCAGGGGCCCTGCTCTGGACCGAGGCCAGAGGCTCTGGAGTCCACCTGGCCCTTCGCTCACAGCCACAGAGGACAGGGCACGTGGGGGACAGGGTCCCAGGTCTGAGGACACATTTAGGGAGCGCTGGGAAGGCTGAAAAGGTGCGGTTACACCAAAACCTCCCTTTCTTAGCCCACAGCACCCTCTGCTGCTACAGAATGAACACGGGGTTTTTGTTGTTCACATGTGTGTAGATTAAGGTTTCCTACTTTGTGTCACACTCCCATTTTGCTTTGACCTTTAACAGACCCACATACTTTGACCCCCATGCAGAAGGCAGGATGAAGAACAGGAGAGCATGCAGGCCCCAGGAAGAGGCCCCGATGGGCACGGTCAGGGATGACCATCTGTGGGACCACAGGCACTGACTTGGTGTGAGCCCTGCAGTATCTGAAACGTGGGCAGCTTAACAAAAACGGGGTCCTGACCACCCTGAGCCAGGGGTTGGGGGAGGGGTGCTGTGAGGCAGAGGCATCAGAGAGGACATCTCAAACCAGGGACTTCATAGCTAAGCAGGTCTCTCCACCCGCCTGTATCGGCTGCCTGGGTGAATTTGGACTCAGACACGTTTCTTCACGTCCAGGGGATAATGGGTGAGGACCCCATGAGGTCCATCCATCAGTATATCCTTCCCACCCAAAGGTGGGTGCCTAGAGCCCCAGAGGTACACAACATTGGATGAACAGATTTTTTTTAAACCCACCAGTATTAAATAAATAAATTTTACTGGGATTACCATGCTTATTTGTAGTTGCCTGGTTAATCTCAGGAAAATCACTGAACAACAAAAGCTTCCAGTGCATGAAAATGGGCCCCATTTATGCAGATGAAACAACTCTTCCAGAGCAGAGCCAGAAACTATGTTTATGCCAGAAGTTCAATCCATTGGATGTTTCTAAATCTTCATTTCTCTCAAACTTCTCATGTATATTCCTCAAAGATTTTTAAACAAAGGGCTGTTATTATTTCTCCAACTGAAAACCCTGCTGACCAAGGACCTCTGCAGGGCAGGATGGACCAAGGCTAGACTCTGGGAGCCCCTTCTTCAGCCTCCTAAAATTCAGGGTCCATCTCACCAGTCCCAAGAAACCTGGCCACCCACCAGCCCCAAGGACCAGCAAAGGGACGGTGAGTGATCTGAGCCATGGAAAGGACACTAGCAGCGGGAAGTGCAGGACGAGCTAAATGAATAGCACAGATAGGCGCTTGGTGTGTGGACTGCAAATTGCCAGGCTAACTGTCCAGCAGCAGCAGACATCCCAGCTGGGCGCCCGCCCTCCCCCGGACTGTGGCCATAAGAATTCTGTCTGCCCCAGAGACATTTCTTATCTGCTGTCAGGAAGTTGAGAAGGAACCAAAGAACACAAAGAATGTGGGAAAGAACATTTCAGAAGGAGGAAATGGAGTCCGGGAGCTTGTGGTGGAGGGTTGAGGCTGACAGAGAAACCTGAGAGACGGTGATGCACGAAGAAGGGGTGGGAGTGAGTTACAAGCCTGGTGAGAACACATCTCTACGTTAATCTTACGTGTTCACACCTGCTGCTGAGACTCGAGCCAAGCAAATGCCTTTCATCACTGAAGCCCTGTCTTCGTGTTCTTTTTGTCCATTCTCTCCTGCTCTCTGCTCAAGGGAATTCACATGCACTTGCTTGATGATAAAGCAAGTGGTTTGTATTTGCATTTTTTGAGGTCTTTTCTGGGTGTCCCCTAACCACCCCTGGCCGTACTCTGTTTCTTCCTGACTTCTCAGCCTTTTAAATAGAAAATCTTTACTGCATCCATGAACCATATTTTTAAGGAAAGTAGAAGGTCTCCTTTCCTTCCCCCAAACCACTGAAAAGTATAGAGTCACAGAGCAGCAGCCCAGGGAGGCTCGAGCCCAAATGGCCAACAGGCAGCCAGTGGGTGATGTCCAGTAGGTGACCAACAGGTGTGCTGCCGCCCGCCTGCTCTCAAGCCAACCACCACCTGTGTCTAAGGAGGAACGTTCTTCCCCAATGAGCCTGTATTCATGAACTCACAGAGTCTAGTCATCCACCAGAAAAGAACTCGAGAAGTTTAGGCAAAACATGGGATGGTCGAGTCACTCAGGAAGGAAAAGCAGCACCTGAAGCAGATGGGGGAGTGGTCAAGTCCTAGCATCTTCATATGATGACACCGGGCTTCCCAGGTGGCTCAGCCGTAAAGAATCCACCTGCAATGTAGGAGGGAGACCCAGGTTCGATCCCTGGGTCGGGAAGATCCCCTGGAGGAGGAAATGGCTACCCACTCCAGTATTCTTGCCTGGAGAATCCCATGGACAGAGGGGCTTGGTGGAGTACCGTCCATGGGGTCACAAAGAGTAGGACACGACTGAGCGACTCAACCACACAACCACATGATGACTCTGCCACATCCCTTACCCTACATGCATGTGGATTGTGTGAGCCAAGTTTGTTGAATGATGTCATGGGGAATGCTGTTCCCTCACCTGTTGCCAGGCTGAGGAACACACAGAAGGCTTCAGATCCCAGCAGAGGGATCTCATTTTCTCCATGTTGGTCACATGGTTCAACAAGGAAAACTAGACTAAAGGACCTACTGAGTTATCTTCCCAGAGGCAGGATGTTTTGGGATGACAGCCTTCCCTGCGGCGGTCTGCCAGCTGCCACATTCTCACAGACGCAGCAGAAGGTTTGAACACACTTCAGTTTAACCTTCAGGACAGAAAAGAGAAAATCTTCATTTCTGGAAGAAAGTGTGTCTGCACAGGCCAGCGCTCTGCTGGGACAGGAGCCGCCGTGGCCAGGGAGCCACTGAGCAGATGACGAAGGTGTGTCTTCATCATCACAGTCCTGGAACAGTTTCACTTGCCAGATGGAGTTTTCCATCCTCTGGAAAGAGCCACAGCCCAGACCAAATTTAGAGGGAGAAGTCTTTGCAGTTCAAGCCAAAATGTTGCTTCAGCTTCTCAACATGGCTGTGTACCCGCCTCCACCATCAGGCAACCCCTTCGCAAAAGGCTCAAGAGCAGAGGCTCCCTTTGTGATTCTGGACAGAGTCTTTTCCTCACCTTTTTATGATTCAGCTGTGACTCACCAGCTAACATGCAGAGAGAGATGCTTCAACAGCCAATGCCATGTTATGTTTCAGGGCTTTTGTGTGATGGGTAAGGGAGGTAAACCTTCTTATCTTTGTTCTTCACACCAGGAGGCCGACACTTTCTCAAGACCTCAATCGCTGCCTGGTAAAGCAGCTGGAACATGAGCTCTGGAATTTGATGGCTCAGGTGGTCGTGACCCTTTGACTGATAGTGTGAATTTGGGCCCAAGTTTTACTCTCTCATAAACGCTGATTCCTTCAAGAAGATATATGATATGGTGTTTTTCATTTTCTTCATTGGTGGCATCATTCCAAATACACAGTCTGCTGTTATCAATACTGGAAACTTGGTCCCTATTCCTAAAAGATTGATGGGAGATTCATTGTGCAAACAGAGTATTCTGACCTCTAGAACAGAATGACATTTCCATGATAAAGATGAGAAGATTCAAAGGTTTTCTACTTCACTTGAATTTCTAACGTCAGCACTTTATAGCACTGGCTTTCTGTTTCCCATGGGTATTGCACTCTTGAGCTAAGTTGCCTGGGTCAAATCAAGGCTTTTCCACTTACTAGCTATGACTCTGAGTGCAAAGCTTGCCCTCTCTGAGCGTCCTTTTTCTCATATGTGAAACCAGCATAAAAGCAGCTCTTCTCTGTAAGGCTTTGATGGGTTTTAAACGGGATAATACATGTAAGTGGTTTGGTCCCATGTCTAACGTATAATAACTTTCCAATGAATTTACCTACTGGCATTTTAAAAACAATTGAAATAGAGGCATCATTTTTTGAGAAATTACCATCCTCGGTGTGTTTTGAAAGAGGAGTTGGATTAGTTGTAAATGTATATTGCAAACTCTAGGGCAATAAATTTTAAAAGTAAAAAAAAAAAAGGATAATTGATATGCTAAAGAGAGGAAAGAAAATAAAGTCAAGAATTTTATAAAATTTTAAATTAAAACCATACAAGGGAGTCAAAGAAAGGAAAACCAAAAGAAACAAGAGGCAAACAAAGAACAAGGACAACAAATATGGTGGATATTAACCCAGGTATTTTATTAATCACTTTAAACAATGGTCTAGACATTGTGTGTGTGTGCTCAGTTATGTCTGACTCTGCGACCCCATGGACTGTAGCCTACCAGGCTCCTCTGTCTGTGGAATTTCCCAGGCAAGCATACTGGAGTGGGTTGCCATTTCCTACTCCAGGGGATCTTCCTGACCCAGGAATTGAGCCCAAGAATCCTGTTTCCTGCACTGCAGGCTAGTTTTTTACCACTGTGCCACCTGGGAAGCCCATTAGACAAAGACCATCAGATTTTAAAATCCAAGATCTGATTATATGTTATCTTCCAGAAGCCCACTTTCAGCACAAGGTAGATTAAAACCAAAGAAAGAGAGATACAGCATGCTAACACTAATTGAATGAAAACTAGAGCAGCTGGATTAACTTTAGACAAAGCCAACTTGAGAACACAGGAATTACTGGAGATAAAGAGGTGCATCACATAATGATAAAAGGGGTCAGTTCTCCAGGATGACATAAAAATCCCTAAAGAGTATGTGTTTAACACAGAGCATGAAAATACAAGTCGTAAAAACCAATAGAACTGTAAGGAAAGAAAAGTGAACCCACTATTGTTCAACACCCCTCTGACAACACACAGCCCAGCAGGAAAAATATCACTGGGGACACAGTTAAACAGGACAGCACCACCAGTTACCTGCATCTAATGCACATCTAGAGGGCAACCTCACCAAACAGTAAGAGGACACATATGCTTCTCAAGCTCACATGGAACATTCTCTAATTCAAATCACATTACGGGACATAAAACACACATAAAACAATGGGATGAAACTCAAATCAATAATTGACAGAAAGCTGGAAGACTCCCAAACACTTGGGGATAAAACAACACACTTCTAAACAGCATGAGCTCAAGAAATCTCAAGAGAAATTTTTAAATACTTAGAACTAAGTGAAAATACAGTTTACCAAAATTTGTTGATGAAGCAAAAGCAGTACTTGGAGTTCTATAGCACTGAATGCATATATTAGGAAAAAATCTAAAATCAATCTAAGCATCCACCTTAGGAAACTAGAAAAATAAGACCAGATAAAACCCAGGTAAGCAGAAAGAAATCACTGAAAGTAAAGCAGAAATCAGTGAAATTGGAAATAATAACAGGAAAAAAATGTAAGAAACAAAAAGCTGGGATCCTTGAAAAAAAAATCAGTAAAACTGATGAACTACTAGCCAACTAAACTAAAAAGAGAGAAAATACAAATTTACAATATCAGAAATGAAACTAATGGCATCACTGCTGATTTCGTGGACATTAAAAAGATAATACAGATATAAAACAGATCACCAACAGGAGCCTACTCTATAGCATAGGGAACTATACTCAATATTTTGTAATAACCTACAAGGGAAAAATCTGAAAAAGAATGTGTGTGTGTGTGTGTGAATCACTTTGCTGTGCAGTTGAAACTAACACAACATTGTAAATCAACTATACTCCAATTAAAAATAATAATAAAGGACTATAATGACAACTCTGTACCCATAAATCTGATAATCTAGATGAAATGGACCAATTCCTTAAAAGACAAAATCTAGCAAAGTCACAGAAGAAAAAAAAAACTGATTAATTGAATAGCCCTATATCAATTAAAGAAATTGAATCAATAATTAATAACCATCCAAAAAAGAAAACGCCAAGCCCACTGTTGAGTTCTACCAAACACTTAAGGAATTATACTAGTTCTTTACAATCTCTTCCCCAAAATGGACTCAGAGAGAATAAATACTTCATAACTCATTTTATAGGGCTTCCCTGGTGGCTCAGATGGTAAAGAATCTGCCTGTAATGCAGGAGATCCAGGTTCCATCTCTGGGTCAGGAAGATTCCCTGGAGGAGGGAATGGCTACCCACTCCAGTATTCTTGCCTGGAGAACTCCATGGACAGAGGAGCCGGTGGACTACAGTCCATAGGGTCACAAACCAGTTGCTGAACGCAACTGAAGCAACTGAGCATGCATGCAAGCAACTCACTCTGTGGGGCTTCCCTGATGGTTCAGATAGTAAAGAATCTGCCTGCCATGCAGGAGACCCAGGTTCGATCCCTGCATCAAGAAGATCCCCTGGAGAAGAGAATGGCTACCCACTCCAGTATTCTATGAGGCCAGCATTACCCTAATACTAATATCAGCCAAAGGGAGGTATTACTTTATAAGGAAGGAAAACCTCAGATGAATAGCCCTCATGAACATAAATGCAAAAATCCTCAGCAAAGTATTAGCAGTCGAACAAGCAACCACAATCATGAAACAGCCACAGGTGTATGGAACAACCAACTACAGGCACACAAGAACACAAGAGAGGAAGGGGCAAAGGACCCCTGTCAGTGCCAGACCAGGGACCAGGACAAGATGCAGAAGACAGTCGTGAAGGTAAAAATACCCCTTTCATCACAGGCAGGGAAAACCATCTGAAACATCTCCCAGTCATTCAAAAAAGCTGAGAGAGAAGTAAGGCCGATAATATTTGCTTATTACCACAAGCTGAATGAGAAACCATCAGAAACAAGAGACTCTATTAGTGGACACTAGAATAGGAGTAACACTGTACAGACTGAGACCCAGAGACCTAGAAACATCTCCTGCATTACCAGGGTGGGCTGAAAAGAAAATCAGCCTCATAGAAACCAAATCTTACACCTACAGGGTACACCAGTGGGGACAGTTGAAATAAAAACAACCAGTTGTGGGAAAAAAAAAAATGCATATTAGCATATCAGACCCAACAATGCATAAAAGCGATATATACTGTGACCAACTGTAATTCCAGTGAGAATGGTGAAAGTGTGCAGCAAATCAAACAATAAAGTCCATGCAAAAAGCACAGAGCCATAAAATTTCAGAAACTTACCTATAAAAAGAAAAATATAGAAATGCTCTCAATGGAAAGAGTGATCAAGAATAAGAATTTTCCCACTTCTAAACAATAACAACAATTTTAGAAGACAACACAGCAGTGCAAAATTCTGAGGACAGTGTGTTCACAAATTCCAGTTTTACAGCTCTCTCCAAACTGTCAACCCTAATGAAGGGAGAATATATTTCCAGGCATGTAGATGTTCAGATATTTTGCCTGTCATGCATGCATTCTCATGATACTGCTTCCCTGGTCGGAGGACTAAATTCCCATACACCCTGCAACACGGCACCATTTGAATTGGAAAGACTTCTAAATTGTTAATTCTTTTTTAAAAAGACACTTTATTGCTAAAAAAAATGCTAATCATCTGAGCTCTCAGCAAGGTACATTCTTTTTGCAATAGTAACATCAAAGATCACTGATCAGAGATCACTACAACAAATATAATAATATAATAACAAAATAATGACAAATGTAATAAATATAACAATATATAATATAATAACAACGATAAGGTCCAAAGTACTGTGAGAATTACCAAAATGTGCCACAGAGACACAAAGTGAGCAAATGCTCTTTAAGAAATGGTGCCAGTACACTTGCTAGAGGCAAAATTACCACAAAACTTCCATTTGTGAAAAACACAATAAAGCAAAATACAACACAACAAGGTCTGCTGTAAAGATTTAGATGATAGGAGATGTCTTGGCAGAAACTATGTAAGCCAAAATACAGTAGAGCAACATCCTCAAGGCACTGGAAGGACAAAAATTATCAACCTAGAACTCGACTTCAAAGAGAACCTCTTTCAAAAGCAAAGGCAAAATTAAGATCATTTTTTTTCCAGACAAACAAAAGCTGAAATGATTCATCATCACCAGAACAACATTATAGGAAAAAGTACGGAAAGCCCCCCAGGCAGAAGGGAAATGATACCAGATGGAAATTCGAATTTACAGAGAGAATGCAGACCACACTAAACTGTAAACATGTGGGCAAATATGACAGTGTTGCTGATGCTTCAAAATTTCTATAAGAAACAACTGAAAGCTTACAGCAAAAATTAATAATAGTGCACTGCACAGTTTATAACCTATCTAGAAGGAAAATGTATACAACAGCACAAAGACTAGGAGAAGGAAAAACGAAGGTGAGCAATTGTAAGGTTATTGTGTTAGTCGATTTCCCTGCCATGACAAAGTACTACAGACTTGGGGCTTAAACAGCAGAAAGTCATGTGCTCACAGTTCTAGAGTCTGGAAGTCAGAGATCAGGGCCCTGGGCGGCGTGGGCTTCTGGTGAGGGCTGTCTTTCCAACGTGAAGGCCGCCCTCTCGCTGCATCCTGGAATGACCTTACTCGGTGTGCGCAGGTGGAGAGAGAGAGCACACACAGGCTCTCTGGGGTCTCTTCTTCCAAGGGCACTAATGTCAACAGGACGGAGCCACTCACATAACCTCATCTGTCCCTAGTCATCTCCCATCACACTGAGGGTTAGAGCTTCAGTACGTGACTTTTGGGGGAACACAAGCATTCCGTCATCCATATGAAAAACAAACTTTTTATGCTATTTAAAGGTGGACCGCTAATGGATGTATACCATAAACCCTAAGCAAACATTATATGAGTATCATTAGTAAAATTAATAAAACTGAAAAGCAGCAGACCCTGTGGTCCTTGCCCGCTTGCCTTTGGTCTATGGAAAGTTTCAGCCAAAGAATAAGTTCAATCAGGGAAGTGAGAAATGTAGAAACAAATATATAAAATTGACTTCATCAGAATTCAAATGTTTTGAACTTCCAACTGTTAAGAAAATGAAAAGACCACGATGTGGAGAAATCCTAGGACTGATGTCCCTTTACTCAGGCAAACAGAAGTTCCAGCCCCAGACTGGAGATCAGGCAGCTAGCAACCTTGCCAGGTTGACCCCGACCTCCTCCAGGTTACAGCACTGGGGTTGGCCACCACCTCTTCCACTTGCCGTCTGAGGAAACAGCTGAATGGTAGAGATGAGATTCTGGCTTCTCAACAGGGCAAAGATACCAGGCCTACTGCTGAGGTCACTGCCACTTCTCATGTGCTGCTGAAGGGAGCAAAAATAAAGGTATTTGATTTTGTAAAAAAAGAAAATGAAAAGACAACCCAATGACTAGGAGAAAATGTTTCCAAAACACGTATCCTACAAAGAACTTGTATCTGGAATATATAAGAAATCCTAACAGCTCAGTGACAAGACAAACAGCTTACTGTTTTTTTAACTGACAAAATATTTTTTTAATATTTACTTATTTGGCTGTGCCAGGTCTTGGTTGCATCTTCATTGCAGCATGGAAACTCTTAGCTGCAGTACATGGGATCTAGTTCCACGACCAGGGCTCAAACCCAGACCCCTTGCCCTGGGAGCATGGTGTCTTAGCCACTGGACTCTCAGGGAAGTCCCTAATCAGCAAAATATTTTAAGACATTTCCACACAGATAATACATGGATAGCATGAACAACAAATGAAAAGACTGAACTTTATCAGTGTTCGAGGAAATATAAACTAAATAAGACATCCATACACACCAAGAAAACAGACAAAACTAAAAGACTGTACGTTGGCAGGAATGTAGGGCAGCTGGAACTTGGTTACACTGCTGGTGGAAATGTAAAAAGGTAAAACCAATCTGGCAAACAGTTTTGACGGTTTCTTTAAAAGCTGAATATGCGTGTCCGTGTGTGTGTGTGTGTGTGCTAAGCCGCTTCAGTCATAGCCAACTCTGTGAGACCCTATGGACTGTAGCCTGCCAGGCTCCTCTGTCCACAGGATTCTCCAGGCAAAATACTGCAGTGGGTTGCCATGGAAATCTCCCCAACCCAGGGATTGAACTTTCCAACTCAGGGATCTTCCTCCAGGGGGTCTTCCTGGGGATCTCTCCAACCCAGGGATTGAACTTTCCAACTCAGGGATCTTCCTCCAGGGGGTCTTCCTGGGGATCTCTCCAACCCAGGGATTGAACTTTCCAACTCAGGGATCTTCCTCCAGGGGGTCTTCCTGGGGATCTCTCCAACCCAGGGATTGAATTTTCCAACTCAGGGATCTTCCTCCAGGGGGTCTTCCTGGGGATCTCTCCAGCCCAGGGATTGAACCCAAGTCTCTTTTGTGTCCTGCATTAGCAGGCGGGTTCTTTACCACCATCGCCACCTGGGAAGCCCCAAAAGTTGAACATACAACTTCCCTATGGTCCAGCTACTCTATTGCTAACTATTTAACCAAGAAATGAAATCATATGTTCAAACAAAGACTGGGACGTGAGTGTTTATGGCAGCTTTATCTTTAGTTGCCAAAATCTGGAAAATAACCGATGTCTAATACCAGGTGAATCAGTCAATCATGGTATACCCATAAGATGGAATACTACTCAGCAATAAAAAAGGAACAAACTATTGACATCCACTTACGTAAAACTGGACAATGCTGAAGCTGAGGATCCAGTACTTTGGCCAACTGATGAGAAGAACCAACTCATTGGAAAAGACTCTGATGCTGGGAAAGATTGAGGCAGGAGAAGGGGGACGACAGAGGATGAGATGGTTGGATGGCATCACCAACTTAATGGATATGAGTTTGAGCAAACTCTGGGAGACAGTGAAAGACAGGGAAGCTTGGTGTGCTGCAGTCCATGGGGTCTCCAAGAATCAGACACACCTTAGCGACTCAACAACAGCCATGGTGACCGAAAACAGATCAGTGACTGCCTAGGAATGGATTGCAAAGAGCCAACAAGAAACACTGGGTGACGAATATGCTCATTTTTTTGACTGTGGCAATGGTGCCATGGGTAAACACATACGTTAAAACTCATCAAATTATATACTTAAAGCAGGTACAGTTTATTTTATAAAATTACATCTCAATAAAACAGGGGTAAATGAGCAAAAAAGATTTGGACTGCCCTACTGTTTAACTCATCCAGGTGGGTGGTCCCCTATAATTTACTGATATTTCCTTCATCGCATCAGGTCACCTGGTCAAATACAGGTGTTCCTTTGGGAAGATTGCTCCCTGTTCCAATCCATCCTCTATGATTTTCAATACAATCACTATTGAGCCTCAGGGGCAACAAAAACCAAAAAGACAGACTCCCCCACATGCTCGGAGAAGGCAATGGCAACCCACTCCAGTACTCTTGCCTGGAAAATCCCATGGACGGAGAAGCCTTGTAGGCTGCAGTCCATGGGGTCGCGAAGAGTCGGACACGACTGAGTGGCTTCACTTTCACTTTTCACTTTTCACTTTCACGCATTGGAGAAGGAAATGGCAACCCACTCCAGTGTTCTTGCCTGGAGAATCCCAGGGACAGTGGAGCCTGGTGGGCTGCCGTCTATGGGGTCTCACAGAGTCGGACACAACTGAAGCGACTTAGCAGCAGCAGCAGCCCACATGCTCACGGAGGTTCTCTTCTCTGTCTGAAAGGACCCTCCTCTGTGCTGGGTTTGAGATCCCTGGAGAGTCTGGGAACTCAGGACTCACAAGTCCTCCCTGGCCAAGGCGAGAGCCCTGGGACACTGAGGCAAGCCATGGATCTGGTGAAAAGATGTGGGACTTCTGATGCCCACAGTCAGAGAGGAAGCAGATCCTTGCAGAGAAGAGAGAGCTGAAAAATGGAAGCTACCAGATAGAGCAGGAGAATATTCTGCTGAAGACACTGACCAGGGCAGAGAGCCGGACCAGGTGCCCCACTTTGTCCCACCATCAGCCACACACAGGGTCAGCACCACCCATCAGGCTCCCAGGGGACCGGACCTGCCAGTTTGCAGAGGGGACCAGGGCAGGAGGGGCTGCCTACAGCAAGTTCTAGGCTGTTGCCAGCTGTCCAGGGAGAGCAAGGCTCTCTGCCTCAGGGGCTTGCAGCTCCCTCCAGGCATGGATTCTGCAGTGACCCTCTTTTGACTTTTACAGAACAGGGAGGTGGAAAGTCCCAGCGGCCCTGCGGAGAAGTGACATCCACCCAGTTCACTGAGGCTGACCCCGGCCGTGTCTTCAGAGGAAACATCACCTGAGAAAGCCATTCCCATCCCTACAACACATGCCACCCACCCCAGGCACCCATGATGCACCAGGAGCACCGAATTCAGGAAACACACTCTTGATCAGACAGGCCTCCAAGAGCTCGCGCTCTGACACAGCCACGGGAACCACATTCTGCTGCTTCTGCAGGTGTGGAGCCAGCGCGTGAGAGCAGTGGCAGCCACTTGAGCACCCTGAGGAGGCGCCGTGGAGTGCAGTAGACACTGCACAGAAGGTGGACGGGACAGACAGACCAGGCTCTGAGGTCATGGGCAACATCACTGAGTCATCAAATCTGAACGTCAGTTGTCTGAGGTAACCACCTGAGTATGGCCTGGGGGTGGGGGCAGGGAGAGAGAAGTGATGCTATAGGAAAGCAAAGCAAAGGACCAATTGACACCAAAAAAAAAGAAACAAGAACGACCAGCCTCCAAAATACAGAAAGACGACCCCAAAACCCCCAAGATCAGAAATAAAAGTTAAGAAAACCGTCTTAAGCAGTGGTGACAGTATAAATCCCTGTGTTCACTTTGAAAAACATCTGAGTATCACTTGCTACAGCTGAGCACTCGGTGCGTTCTGAGATCCAGTGATTTCCCTGCAAGGCGGATACCGGGGCGATTCCTGCACAGTTACCCTAGGAGACATGCATCAAGGAGAGGTCCATACCAGCACTGTTCTAACAGCAGGGGGGAAAGTGAAAAGAACACAGAAGGGGAAAGTGCCCATAAAGTCACGTATTGTCTCATGACCGAGGGCTGTCCACCCCACGGTTTCTCACCCACCTGCTGACGCCGGGAGGAAGCTCAGAAATAAAACAGTAAATAGGAAAAGCAAAATAAAAACATCCAAAGCTGAAACACATCTTGTTTACAGACTCGAGCCCCCAGTGTGACCACGGCCAGGACCTACACGTGGCCGTGCTGGGTGTCCACAGCCTCACCCCTGAGGTCGGCGCCCGCATTATACTTGTTGTTAAATATTTTAAGTATCACCCCTCAAAGAAACTATAAAGACGACCAAGGTAACATGACCCTCCCATTTCAGGAAAGGCAGGAGAAGGGGCACAGAGCCCCCATGGCAAAGTTACTGATCGTGTTCTGTTTCTCGTGCTTAGCAGAGACCACTTGTTCTTCATTGAATTATTCTTTTTCTCTACATGTGGTGTGCATGCACATGCTCTCTTCTGTTTGGGGTGGATATGCGTGGATCCCTGCGTGTGTGATCATGTTCTTCTGACTCCAGGTTCGCCGCGGCTGCAGCCTCCCCAGCGGCCTTGCCAGGCTTGCTTTCTGGCGCTCGTGTCGCCTGGCCCACTCCACCCACAGAATGCAGGGCACTCTGTCACTGAAGACCAGACGAGTCCAGGTCCCAGAAAGCAAGTTCTCACCTGGCCCAAGAAGGGCTAGCTGCTGTGTTGCAGGCAGCCCCATGGAGGGTCCACGTGGCCAGGAGCCCAGGCTTCCCTGACAACAGCGGGCAGCAACTCACCAGCCCATGAGAGTGAGGCATCTCCCACCAGATCCCCTGGACACAGGAAAGCCTTCATATGACTGCAGCGCCAGCTGACCCCAAGCAGGCCCCCCGACTCAGCCATCTCTAGCTCCTAGCCACAGAAAACGAGTGAGAGAGCAAAGGGGCGCCCCAATGGTAGATAACCTGCCAGGCAGAGAACGAGAGCTCACGTTGTGGGCACGTGAAGGGGAGGTTACTACACGGAAACCCAAGACGTGGGAGGAGCTGCAAGGGCTTGGAAAGGGCTCCTAAGAGCCTACAGGGCTTTGAAGAACTGTTGGCAAAGCCTGGTGACATCTGAGAAGGGCCGGGGGCAGGGGCCCTGGATGAAAAGGAGAACGATGTTCCTGGAGACCAGAGGCCACCTGGTGGCAGGTGGTCTGTTGACACTGCCACCCACAGGACTCACTCACAGACTGAATCATCTAGATGAATTTTGAGGGACGCTGTTGTTTTTTTTTTTCCCTTTCTGATCACAATAAAATGCAACCATAGACTCAACAGCTAAAGGAATAACAGTGCAACATGGAGCCAGGAAGAGTCGGGCCTGAAAATCCCACTCTCCAGATGAAACAGAGGCTGGGACCGAGAAACTGCTTCTGGGCAAAGGTCACACCAGGGGACCTGTCTAGAAAACATGACGCTGAGAGCTCATCTTGGCATGCTCTGTGCTGGCCTTACAGAACTGCTCAGCCCTGGGCTGTCGGTGCAGGGCGACTCCAGGCTTCAAGGCGCTGCCTCCCACGGTCCTGGTCGCAGCCTGGGGTGGAGAAGGCTTGTCCTGCAGAGGGTGGGGCGTGGTTTGTGTCCTCAAGAATCAACCTGCTGAGGTGGAGACCCACCGAGATTTGGAGAGAATTGCAAGGACTGCTCTGGTAGCTGGATGGGCACGGATAGAGGTGTGCAAACGCCCAGGGGCCTTTGAACCTCAGACACCAGCAGACAGGACGGCTGGAAACCATTCAGCTGCAAACACGGCTGCCTTTGCAGTACTGGCCGAGGTCTTGACTGCAGGCTCAAGAACATCAGGCAGAGCCGCCCCCAGACTCAGAGTGAGGCCCAGATGCCCACTGCTGTTTAAAGCCCCCCGGGGGGGGTCAGTGTGGTTTTCATGAAGTAATAGATCACTAATATAGTTCATAATAAAAGCTTTACAGAAGCAAGTCTACTGAGACACAGGGAGGCGAAGAAGGCACAGCAGAGTTCAAGGTGCTGGGGGCTGACACCACCAGCTATTACATATAAATGAGACCCGCTACACGTTCTATCCTAATGCCCACTTGACACTCAAAATGCGTACATCTTTTCAGAGCAAAGGGAAGTGATCTATCAGTTTTACGTTTCTTAAGAAAGACATTTTTAAAACAATGGCTATGGAAAATTATATTGTGGGTGGCTTTCAAACAGAAACACAAATTCCAGGAGAGGAAAAAAAAGGTGTAGGGCAGACTACCCCACTGGGAAAAAAAATGAAAATATGATTCTTATTCATTACTTATTCTAAAGCATATCGTGATTATTAAAATGACTGTTAGTGATGTCATTTCATTAATTCCATACAAAGTGAAACCTTTTTTAATCCTCGCACGTGGCTGCCCCAGCAGTGCCCTCCTCCTCACTGGACTTTCTCTCCGGAATTCACTCAAGTGCCTACAGTCTCCAGCGGTCAACATCAAACACACAGGCTGTATTCTTCACTCACTTAACATTACACCTTGTGGGATTTTTCATGCTGACCCACAGACTTTCCGCTTACCATCATTATAGATGTTTACTTTAAAGCATTTTTAAGTCCCTTCAAATTTCTTGCAAAATTTGTAAATTCCTCCCTTTATGCACAAGTGTGCAAAGAAAACGCAGGTTCTTTACCTGCCAGAAACCCCTTGGATATTCTCACTTGACAATTTATGTAACCATGTCCCTGGGAGTAGTAAGATTCTTCATTTTCTTCCCATCCCCTGCCCTCCTCCAGGAGGGCCTCTGGGCTTGAAGGGGTGCCGGGGCCTCAAGGCATCAAGGCTCCGTCTCCACCCCCACCTCCTCTGCCTCTAGAGCAACTCCCCAGCGAGGCTCTCAGATTCTCCCTGCAGGAGCCCTGCCCCAGGAGCTGACAGTGCTCTGTGTCTGTGCCCTGCCCCCGCTGCACCCACCCCTTCCACCGCTCCCAAAGAGAAGCAGAGCCAAACCCTATCCAGTGTGGGCTTTTCAGATGACCCTCCCAAGACACCTCCCCAGCTCTGTCCTTGCCTCTGCCTCTGTCCCCCAACCCCTTCCAAGGTGGGATGTGTGGAAGCAACACAGAGACGGGTGTGGGATGGACAGAGCCCAAGGACAGACAAGCAGCAGGACCCAAGGTCAAGGCTGGGAGGACCAGCGCTGGCCAGAGTGAGAACCCAGGAGCCTGGACAGGAACCCGGTCAGGGAGGGCGTGACAACCAGCCCGCTGGGTCAGGAGGACCGTAAATGTCAAGTCCACTGCCCTGGGCTCCCAAGGAGGTGGGTGGGACCATGGGGGTGGACTGATGGGTGGAGTGGGGGACAGTGAATGTAGACACTACTTTCAAGAAATTTGGTTGTGAAACAAGAGAGGGAACGCAAATGGGAGAGGCACCAGGGACAGGCTTCCTCGGGGACTGGACAGGGCAGCTGTAACCCACAGGAACCAGTCACATGCAGGAGAGGCTCCCACACCTCCTGCCCAGCTCTGGGGAGCAAGGGTCCCAGTGTGTGCATGTGTGTGTCTCCCAGTAGACCTGCCCCCATGCCTTGCAAGGGCAAGGTGAGTCACCTGCTCCCCCCACCGCCCTCCTCGCCCACCACCCCGGGGCTCAGGCTACAACAAACACATAGCTGGAAGGGTCCTTAGAAATCATCTAGTCAAACTACCCTGTTTTTCACAAGGAAGAGCCCAGCTTGAGAAGGAGCCAGGAGCCAAGCTGATGTCCTGCAGGGCAGGCCACCCACGGACAGCTGCCCCCTCCCCCCCGGGTGTGAGCCCAAGTCCCCAGAGAACAGCCTTGTCAAGCCTCTGAGCCAGACATGGTGCTACCCTGGAGCAGGAGCCCCCAGTGAAAATACTGAGCCCTTACCTCCACCTGACCCCGCAGGAGAACTTCGAACTCGCACCTTCTTACAGCTAAGACGCTAAGTTCCTAGATTCACCCACTCCTTTTTCCCTGGAGGCACCACGGGGCAGAGTGGGGGGTGGGGGCAGGTGTTGGCCAGGGCCTTCTGGACGAGGCCAACCGAGGACAGTCTACACCCTCCTAGAAGAATTCAGTGGGTCACATCATTTGCAAATATTTTCTCCTGGTCCCTAGGTCATCTTTTTGCCTTGTTGATGGTTTCCTTTGCTGTGCAGAAGCTTTTCATTTTAATTAGGTCTCCTTGGTTTATTTTTGCTTTTATTTCTTTTGGAGACAGACCTGAGAAAGTAAGCTCCCCGCACTCCCAGCTGCCAGTTGAGCAGGTTGACTTCCAAGTGGGAGTGGGAAGTCACTGTGAATATTTGGGAGCTGGTTGGGCTCCTTGTGCATCTCAAGATCACAGAACTTACCAGATAGCTCCAAACACTGGCTTCCACCACATCCACTGGGACAGCCTCCCTGGGCAGCGGGGGGTGGGGGGTTGTTCCCCGATCTCCTCTCAGGCTCACCCAGACACACCAGGCTCACATCTGTGTTCCCTCAGCCCCTCCTGTCCCCTGCTCCCCGCTTCTCTGTCCTCCAACACTTGCTCGTGGATGCAACTGCCGCTGGCCTGTCTTGCCCCCTTTGGCTTTCCAGAAGCCTGGGCTCAGGGGACCATTTCGTTCCTTCTCAGACCTCCCCTCCCCTCGGACTCCCCAGGAGATCTCCCCTTTGTTCACCTTCTGATGCTCTGGCCTCCTGCGCTTAGTTTCCTTTGAGCCCCTCCTGCAAAGTCGGGACCAAGGTTCCTTCCTGCCCCCTCTTCTTCTCTGAGAGTCTCCATCTGAGGTCTTGCCCTCACTCAACACCTCATGCAGTTTCTATCTCAGGTCCAAATCTCTGCCCTGCGAGTCACCCACCTACTGCCCATCGCATCACCCCAGTATCCGTGGATCCCAAGCCAACGACGTCACAGCGTCTGTGTCTTCCTGGGACACAGCACCCCCTCCCTACAGAAGGGCACCTCCGTGAAGAAGTCACCCATGCCCTCAGTGGGAGCTCACCCCTACCCCTGCACTGGTACCCAGGGGGCTGCTGGGCTCTGCCAGTCCCACCTCCCAAGTATGTTGCCACCCACCCACCCACTGTCTCCACCTCAACCATCCAAACCAAAGCACCTGTGACTGCACCACACACGTTCCTCCATGCCAGAGAGCATCCTGAAGGCTCCCCTGCCAACCCACCCACCCCGTCAGAGCTGCTACTCATGGCAGCTGGCAGCGGGGACCCTACTCCAAATGCTGGAATCACTGAACCACACGACCCCAGCCACCTGACCCCAGTCTCCACCCCATCCTTCCCGCCTTGGACCCCATGCCCTGGACACATGGGCTACATTTCTTATCACCCAAGGCCTGCCTTGCCCAGGCCACTTGCCCTCATGCCCCCTCCTCCAGGCAGCCCAGCTGGACCAATTCTGTCCGTATTTTAGTCTCATGTTCAGTGTAACCTCCTGGAGACATCTTCCTGGTGCCACTGTCCACCAGGTTCTCCATAGCCCTGTGGCTGGCATTGGGTCGCTTCTGAATTACCTGCTAAGTAGGTGTCTGCTCTCCTAAAGTGTGTGCTCCAGGAGAACAGAGACCCAGGCTGCTTGGCTCCACGTGGTCGCCCGAGGACTCGACAACTATCTTCTGGGAGAGTGGACAAAGCCTCAGCCCAGACCATCATGTGGACAGAGCTGTGTCGGATTCTCTCTCAAGGTCTGAATCCTTAAGCTGGCTCTCTGCAGGCTCCAGGGAGGTGGCCGCCCACCCCACTTCTCCCCGGTTGTCTGACATCATTATCGTGTCTGCTTCCCTCTCCAAAGGATCCCGGGTGGAACCTTAAGAGACATGATACCCCATGACCCAACCAACCTAGTGCAGACACAGCAAGACAGTGGTCCCTGGCCCTGGAGAGGTCACCACTGACCCCATCAGTGCCCACACAGCCTGGGGATGGGGCCTGGCTAGCATGTCTCGTGGACTGGGAAATCAGCAGCTTGGAGCAGCGAGTTCCCAGCCATGGACATCCCTTATTCCTATGTATCCCACTGTCTCTTCCCTCTACCTCGGGCTTCAATTTCCAGAGAACCACAAACTAAAGCCAGGGTTACTTCCTTGTGACCTTTGGGAGAGAATGAAAACAAGCGGAAGGGGGCCAGATTGGGCAGAGATCCCCATCAGGCTCAAAGACAGACCTAAGAGTCAGCAAACTGGGAGTAGGGCCTGGTTCAGAGAAGACAAGCTCGGCCCCAAGCAGGGCTGGGCGACTCCTGGCCCTGCCTTCCTGTCGAGGATCCCACAGTCCACATTGGGTAAACGGTTATTTCACTGTTTGGTTAGAGAAAGCAACTGAATGGTGGGTGAACCAAACTCGCTTAGTCAGCAAATCTTATGCAAAGAGCAGTTTTCCACAAACATTCTGGCTCATCACCCGACCCTCTCATGCAAACACGACCCCTCCTCTGGCCACAACAGTATTTGTCATCTCCAGATTCCACTGGCTGGTCGGCAGCAAGTTTCTCTGAAATCAGGTGATCTTCTTTCATCTCTTTTTCAATGGATCGTTTCTGAACTCTTCAGTCACTTTTTTTTCACTTAAAACAAGTGAACACTTAGAAGCAAAGTTCATGCCAGCCTCCCACACCAGCAGGGCAGAGTTTGGGAGGCCTTTCCCTCGGGAGGGGCCTCCTTCCTCAGGGCAGTATCACTTTTTCAGCACAGCCTGGACCCAAGATGTCACCGGAGGAGCCTCTGAGAAAGGAGAGGAAGAAGGCGATGTGTCAGCCAGGCGAGTGGATGGGTCAGCCCAGGTCCTGGTACGTCCAGCTGGCCGCCGTGGTCAGGTGAGAGCAACTCTAGGGGACTGACTGGAGCAGCGTGAGGTTGACAGAGACCGTCCCCTTGTGCCAGACACTGGAGGAGGGGCCAGCACATTTCTTTCAAGAGGACCGAGAAGTCAGGACAGGGTCCTCGGCACACAAGCTGGAATTCGGGGCCTGCAAGGCCGATGGGGGCAACGCAGAGAAAGACAGTCAGAGATAAACCAACTCAGACAGACCGCAACGACTCGGCAGAAAAAAAGAAAACAAAGCCTGGCGCATCGGGGCCTCCATGGGCACGGGGTACCCGTCACCCCGGATAGAAGGATCAGCTGAGGAACGCAGGGAAGCAAATCGAGCAGGGAGGAACCAACGGAGAAACCAGAGGGAGCAGTGGTGGGAGACAGGTGGGGGACTTGGGGGGCAGCAGGGGCGGGGGGGAAGGAAACCTCGTGCACAAGTGGCCTGAATCTTCCTTCTTATTTGCAAGCAGCTCGCTGTCCACCCAGAGAGCCCCACCCCAGCCCTTCTGAGGCACAGGAATTGCACTTTGGGGACCCCAGCAGGGAATTCAGGAGGCAGCTTTTTCTCTTTCTCGGTGAAGTTTGTGTTGGACTTGTCACTGCGGAATAAAACTGTACCCGCCCATCGCCCTTCTCACCCACATCACCGTGTCTCTCTGAGGTCAGTCCTCACCGTGAACAACCTGCCACGTTTGGAGTTCTCTCCCACCCCCTACCCCCATCAGCCCCCGCCATCCCTCGACTCAGTCCTGGAGGAATTCTCTCTGTCTCTTAGCCTTGGACCGTCTCTCCCTGATGGAAAGAACGATCCTTCTAACAGCACGAGGTTGATTTGGTGACAGCATCCATTTACATCCACCTGGAAAGCCAATGGGGGCAGCATGGTGCTGGCCTCCAAGGACTGGGTCCCGACCCAGAGCTGCAGGGTTGAGGGGAGCTTAACGAAGCCCATCCTCTAATCCCATAATCAAGGGGGTGAGATCTGAGGCAGAAAGTGACAGAGAGGTTGACTCCTCAGGAGACACATGGAAACACTCTCAAGGGCGCACAGCTAGCCAGCAGCAGCAACAGAATTGAAATCCAAATCATGCTTCTGTACCACCCTGCCCCGGTGCTCTCCGCCACCCCCCTGTGCTCCCCACCCCCATCCCATGCTCCCTGCTCCACCCCCCATGCTCCCCACGCCCCTGTGCTCCCTGCCCCCAGCAGCCTGATGCTCCTTCCTCTCCAACCAGCAAGCCATCGGCCCAGCGCTTGCCAACCACACGCAACACATGTGAACGAGCATCCAAGCACTTCCTGGAGCCTGGAGTCCATATCCGTGCTCAAGAGCTTACAATCTAGTCAGAGAAACAAGACACTGGCCGGGAGGGCTGCCCGAGCACCTGGGGGCCCGCATGGTGGTGATGTGATGCGGGGTGGGGGAGGGTGTCTGGGCCACCCTTCAGGATGGAGCGGCCAGACGCCACACCTTCCTGGGGTGTGATGTGGGGGTGGAGGGCTGGACAACCCAGACTGTCCTCGGACAGACAGAGGCCAAAGGAGCAGGTGGGCCAGGAGAAGAAGAGCCTGCATTGAGCTCAGAGTCAGGACCCCTCAGAGCAGGGGAACCTGCCTTTCAGGCCAGGAGAGGGCATCCCTGAGGATGGGCACAAAGCTGGCAACCCAGACACACACACGTGTGACAGAGGCGTGTGCCTCTGCCTGGGAGGGGCCGTGTTCTCCTTCTGAAAGTTCCCACGCTCGTCAGCTTGGATCTGCAGGGGGAGCAGGAGAGGCAGTGGGTTTCCAGTGAAACTCCCACTTGGGCGTGCAGGGTTGGGGGCACGGTCAAAGGTCACTCCTACTGCTGTCAGGGGGATAGGGTAGAACCACTGGGTCCATTGCAGGAGGGGCAGGACTGGGAGCCCCCCAAGCTGATACACAGCTCTCTGGCTAAGTCTGCACATCCAGTTGAGCAGCTCACGCCCCTTGTTCCACTCACTGTGGGGCGGACGGGCCTGGCCCTGCCCGTCTGTCTGCAGACCCAGAACGCAGCCCAGGAGCCTGGGGGGCGGAGGGCAGGAGGTGGGCTCGCCTTCACTGTGGACGGGGAGGGAGGGGGGAGCCTGAACTTGCTGGTGTCACCAAGACATCAGTAGTGAGGACGCTGAGACCCCCCCCCAAGTCCCCTCTAGTTCAGCTTCCTCAAGCCCTAAAGGTCAAGGGCGACTGAGAGAGGCCTTAATCAAGGTGTCTTCTCAAGTCTTCAGAGCCTCCTGGGCCCCCGAAGCTCCCACCCACCCCTCTGCAGACTCCAAACACGTTCTTCTTTGTGGGGCCTCTGCCCTCTGTCCCTGCCACCCCATCTCCAGGGTCACCTCCAGGCCCCTTGGACCCCCACCACATGGGTTATGAAATTTTACATTTCCTCCAAGTTTCCCCAGGAAAACCAACCACACAAAAGCGTTGGTGAGCAATGCAGACTTTACAAACTGTTCTTGAGAGAACAGGATTGTGGCCCCATTTCTGCCCATTCCTGCCCGAGGCCTGGATATCCACCTGGGACCTGGCCTTGGCTCCAAGTCCCCTCTCATGCCTTGGGCACTTGAGGGACAGGGGACAGCATCCAACCCAGTGTCCCTCCAGCCTCCCTGGCTCCTCAATTCACAGCCGGGGACCCCCAGGTCCTCACTGGAGGCTGCACCAGGCAAACCCCACTCAGTCCCCTGACCACAGACAGCACCTGTGGTCAGACATTACAGATAAGGCTTTGTGTTTTACACTCTATGCTTCAGTGTTTTAGTTTTACTTCTGGTTCTACTAAGAAATACAGAGTTTGGCTTTTTGTTCAAAAGGCAAATCTCTCCCATGGTGTCCGTGTCTGAAGGAGGACGCTTGAGAGTCAGCAGTCAAACCATCACCCAGCAAGTACTAGTTAACTGAGGCACTCTAACTGGCGGCAATTAACCCTTCCAGCTCCCACTCCACGGGTCTGCTGCAAAGAACAGGTGGTCCACACAGTGTGGCATCTCAGCTGACTGGATGGGACCCAAAAGGACCATGTGTTTCCTGGAGTTTCGTCGATGTTTACACACACACACATCCCACCAAGGGGCTGGTGTGGTCCAGGCTTCTGGACATGGTCCAAGGTCCCCTCACACAGAAAGATTCAGGCAAAACACAACACCATCTCATCTCTTTGGACTCTCTCTGCAGGAACGTTGAAGGATTCTTCTGAAATTGGCTACTGGGCAGATTGATTGTCATTCAGGCTAATGCGTTAATGAATGTTTTCCTTAGAAAGGTAAGAATCTCCTCCCTTTGTTTTCAGACAGGGAGCAAGGTGGGCAAAATCCCTAAATCATCTCTCAATCTCAGCTTCAAAACACGGGCGCTTCATGCCCACACAGTTCCTTTAAGATCATTATAAGAGGGTGAAACACACAACCTTTAACACTGGCCTTTTCAGGTCATTCCGAGGACTGACCTTCCTCCCAGTGGGTGTTGGGGTCCCAGGGAGGCCCTTGGAGTCACAGAGGACTCCTGAATTGCATTGCCCCTGCCCCACCCCATGTCAGGCCAAGTAGAGATCCTTGCTGAGGTCAACTGTCAATCAGGGCTCCTTTTACTTCTAGAAAATGACTTTTTATAGTTGTTAAAATGGAGGAATTTCCTTAGGTTACCAAGATACATATCTCTCTTTAGAAATGCCTCGGTCATGGCCCAGCATCTGGGGAGGGGGGCAGAGGCCAAGACAAGTGACCTTGGGGTGGGGGCTGTCACATTTCAAATATTGCTGGAGGCCTGCAGCCAGGTGTGTCTCTACCCCCCAGATCCCCTGGGAGCCCTCGAGGGCTCCCCTGTTCTCACTAGGGACTCCCTTTCCCATCTGGGCCACTCTGGGTCTTGAGCAGAATGGTGATTTGATAACTTATTCTTAAAGGAAATCAATCCTGAATATTCATTAGAAGGACTGATGCTGAAGCTGAAGCTCCAATACTTTGGCCACCTGATGCAAAGAGCAGACTCATTGGAAAAGATCCTGATGCTGGGAAAGATTGAAGGCAGGAGGAGAAGGGGACCACAGAGGATGAGATGGTTGGATGGCATCACCAACTCAATGGCCGTGAGCTTGAGCAAACTCTGGAAGATAGTGAAGGACAGGGAAGCCTGGCATGCTGCAGTCCATGGGGTTGCAAAGAGACATTAAGCTATGAAAAACAACAACCGTGAGTGAAATACTAAGCTGGGTAAAATTTTGAGAAAAAAAAAGGTGGTGATATCTTGACTGAACATAAACACAAGCTTTATAAAGTAGATAAAGTATTTAAAATATGGCTCCTTCACTCAAGCAAATATTTGCAAGCATATCGTGTATATATTGAATTATTTAACACTAGGCCTTTTTTAGTGTTAAATAATTAAAAAGTGGGATTTCCCTGATAGTTCAGTTGGTACAGAGTCTGCCTGCAATGCAGGAGACCCGTTTGATTCCTGGGTCGGGAAGATCCCCTGGAGAAGGGAAAGGCCTACCCACTCCAGTATTCTGGCTTGGAGAATTCCATGGACTATGTATAGTCCATGAGGTCACAAAGAGTCAGACACGATTAAGCGATTTTCACTTCACTTCACTTTAGGCCTTTACTGATGGGTGTCTGCACCTTATGGACCATGTGAAACCTCATCTAATCCCTGTGAAATCCTCTAAGGAGGAGTAGACTGAGTGGGTCACCCCGTTTCACCAACCGGGAGAGCGAGGTGAGATGACTGGGCCCTGGGTACCAAGGGGTGAGGCCGGAGGTCTCATGATGAGGCAGGGGGCCTGCCTGAGAACCGGGGCTTTCCCACCTCACCCCAAACCTGTTCTTAGACATTTCCAAGAAAATGCATCCACTTTGGGATCAGCAAACACATGGGAGCCGAAAGGACAAATTTAGGCCCTGAGGGGACTAGTTGGAAGTTACGTGACGTATCCAAGAAAAGAAACAGCTCCTCTGAGCACAGGAAACTAGCTGGAAGGAGGAGGTATCAGCTAGGGAGAACATACTTGAAATGAGGCCTAAACAGAGAGAAGGTGAGGCTGCAAGGTATAATGAGTGTTTTGATGACACTGGAGCCCCTGGATATAGTCCAACTGGCCAACCATCACTCCCCAACGATCCTGAATTATCTGGTCCAAAAAAAAAAATTTTTTTTTTTTTTTTTTGCTTTAACAAGTTTGAGTAGGGTTTCTGTCACTTGCAACCAAGAGCCTTGATTTTTAAAGCTAGTGTTAACCACAAGTGAATACCTGTGAAGTGGTACATGATTATCCAGGGTTTTCAGTGTATGGTTAGATGTTTTGTAGAGGGAAAATGAGTAATTATGTGATCACAGCATCTTGAAAATACTTTGTGATGGTTACTACACACGGCATCAACCATTATTATTAACAGAACTGCTGCTAGACACAAGGCATTGGTAAGGTGGGTAGTTAACACACTCACACCCAGCATAGCTGCACCACCGAGGCGGAGAGGAACCTGAAGTGAGGATGCTTCAGGTCCGCAGAGGAGGAAGGGACTGAGCAGGACAGGGAGCCACCCATTCAGTGGAAAAGACAGATATCACACAAGGGACGGTCTTGGTCGAGGATCCAAGGGGGCCTCATGAGCCAAGCAGGGGGCGAGGGGAGTGGTTCTTGGGCATCACACCTGCCAGTTGCTTGCAGAAGCCACCAGCAGCTTCTCCAGAGGTGCTGGTAAAGGCAGCCTGAGTGGAGGAGCCCCTCTGCACAGCAGGCATCATCCAGCTGTCTGGGGATTGCCACAATAGCGGCCATCTGCACCAAGCAGAGCTACCACGTCCATGCCTCGGAGAGAGAAGACCAGTCCAAATGCATCTGTCACCTGTTGTTTCAGGGACATCAGATTCCATCACCACTCGGGAGAGCTGGGAGCCACGTGGAGGAGCACATGTTCCAAACCCTTATTCTACAGAACATGTGGTCCAGAGATGCTGTGTGTGTCCCAGTGTCCTGGGCGGGCAGCCACCACAGCAGCCCCCAGGGTGTGGTGAAGGCAGGGGCAGCCTGTCACAGGATGAGGGATGGGATCTGAAACCCCATCCTCCTCAGACTTCTTGTGGCCCTTCCTTTGTAGACCGTTTGTGCAATCTGCCACTCTATACGTGGGTCGTATCAACCCAAAATCTTGGGACCCAGATCTTTACTTTGGTTGCACCTCAAGGTCTCAGCTCTCGGCATCTGTCTGGAAGGCTCAGAAACTCAATCTTGAGGCTAGCCCAGGCCACCCATCCCCTCTGATCTGTACACGAGGCACCTCCCAGTCCCTGAAGTTAAACTTGAGGTCCTGGTTCCTCTTCCTGTCACCCCAAGGTCTCAAGGCTCCTGGATCCCAATCCAGCTCTTTCTCTGCTCCACCAAGGTGACCTTCAGAGGCAGCCGATGTGATCTGAAACTAACTCCCCCAGTGTTAAAACTAGAGGAACCTAGTGTTTATGAGGAAAGCAAGCTCCAGATAAGCTCCTGATCCGAAGTCAGGAAGCTGGTCAATCACAGAGAGCCTGGACACAGCCCCAACTCTTGACCTGGTGCCTCCTCCCAGATCCCGCTGCCCCCCTGAACCCCTGCTCTTAGCCCCGGCAACCGCTCCCAGATCCCTCTGCCCCCGCCACCCCGACTGCATTAACTACGTGCTACTCGGCCCAGAATTGTGTCCAAGAAATATCTGACTGTAAACCAAATTTCCATAATCCAGATACCCCTTTTTGACTTCTTTGATGAAATGTCGAATCTACTGTTAGCAGGTGATTTGGCTGAATTTAATCTGATAGAAATCAACTGACAAATTACAGTAATGTCCAAAATCATGTAAGACTACTGATGTGGGCAAGTCAGGAGCATTAGCTCCATGTTGGTTTTTTCTCATTATCAGAAAATATAAAAAGTTTCATGGAATAAGGTTATTTTCCTCACAAGGTTTTCAAAGAGTAATTCTTTCAACTAATATTAGCATTCCAGGCTCCAAAGGTAAAGAATAATCAAAACAGTTTAAAACATCTCTGCCCTCAAACAATCATGTGCTCAAACATTCTAGTAGGAATCATGTATTTTCTTTTTTTTTTTCTTGTTTTTCATAAACCAATTCAAGTTAAGGGTTTTTTGAAGTGTTTTTTCATGTGCTTTCAAGGCACCGTGAAAAGTACAAACTGCACAGCCTTTATCTTATTCTAACTTAAAGTAATTAGGGGAAAACAAGTCTGCGGAAACTCACAAAAACAACTGCCAATGAGAGATGTACGATCAAGTGACAAAAGTTAACCTCAAAATGAATCCTGAAAATAATTCAGAAGAGAAATGAGGGCGAGTTTGTAATAACAGGCTTGTCCAGGGAAGAGAGGGGTGTCCAGCAGGGGTAAGGAACCACAAAGAACACAGCCCAGGAAGAGCTGGCTTGTTGCCAGGAGGGATGCCCAGCCCCAACTCCTGGCCAGAGTGTGAGAAACGTCTGCACCCTTGCAAGCCAGACTGAGACTCTATCCATTCGTAAATGAAGTTTCCAAAACATCTAAGCAGACCCTCAGGACAAGTGGTGCTTCCTCTAGACCCAGCAGAGTGGATGCAGCAAAGAGACCAGAGCCCCGTGCCAAGTGCCCGCCGAGGGAACTGCGGTGAACTACAGCACTCGGGAGACGGAGCTCCCCGGGGAGGCAGCAGCGGACAGGAAAACCTTCGAGATGAAGAGTGGGGAGGCCAGGCTGGAGGATCTGTGGGGTCTGAGGCTGGGCTGGGGACCCCAAGGACACGGGAGGAGGACAGGGGACAGGGCTGCAGAAAGGCTGCTGAGCTGCTGGCGGGGACCCCAGGCTGCTCCCGTTGTTACATTCTAGCTGCTTTGTGCAGAGTCAGTTACATGCAGGAGGCACAGCCCCCCTGAGAAGTGCGGGGAGCCGGGGGCCATCCATGCCTGTGGACCCTCCCGTCCTCTGCCCTCTATCCAGCCGGGCATGGGGGGGACAGGGGCAAACATCCATGTCAAGTCCATAGAATGGACAGCTGCTGCCGCTGTCACTTCCTGAGGAAGGTGCTCCCAAGAGATAGGCTCAGGGGTGCCCTCAGGGCAGCGACCCCCTCCTCCCAGGCTTTCCCCTCCCTGCCCTCTTGAGCTCGACCCCCCCCAGAACAGACTTCCACCCATGCCTGCCCCCTCCAGCCCTGTGTCTCAGGACTTGGCAACACTAAACTCGGGGATAGAAAATTTCAAAGCCCAAAGGGGGACGAGACATCGGTCGCCCTTGGCCCAACGTCCCCTCTGCCACACCTAGAGGATGCCAGCAGCACCTGGCCACTTGGGCTGCTAGAACCAGCTCCCTCCAACTGCCTGGGTTCCAACTCCCCCTCCTTACCCACCCCCCTCCCATCAACAGCTTCCCAGTAACTGCCACTGACTCAGAACTGCCTTCCCTCCCAGCCCCTCCCCATACTGGCCAGACCCTCAGCTCCTCCAGCATCTTGGCTTTGCCTCCTGGGCTTCTCTGGGCTCCAGCCCAGAATCAGCCCTCTTTCCAGGAGTTTCTCCAGGCTGCCCAGAACTGGGAAACAGCCTCCATCAGAGACTCAGGACTTTGAGGACACACTTAACTACTTTGCCAAAAGCTCAGGGTCACACAAAATTACTTATTCAAAAGGTCAATGCTATAGAGCATTGTTCTGGCTGGGGGACCCCTGGCAAGGCTGGTCTGGGGTCTAGTCTGGGGCCTGCCAGCCCTTCTGCCTCAAACACCACCAGCTGTGACATCCTGACTCCATGTCCAGGGACCGATCATTTCACATTCTGCATAGTCAGGATGGGGACAATAACAAAGCCAACTTCTGCCCAGGACACCCACGCTCTCCCAGCTGGGCCCACTGGGTCCAGGAGCCCTGCCCATCTCTGTGTCCTCACCCTCCACCAGCAGCTGGACACCAGCTACGCTCTCCTCCCCTCACAACCAAACCGCTAGAAAATTCTGCTCAGTTTGTTCTCTGGTTCCTCACCTCCCTGTAGACCAGTGTCTAATCCACGTGATCAGACTCCCCGCCCCCAACGTGGTCAACACTGTCTTGTGTTCAAGACACCAGGGACGTTCCCATCCCTAGGGCCGCGAGCGTCCTGTTTTAAAACTCTGTTTGAGCCCTCATGCGCCACAAGACGGGTACAGACGTGATGAGAGACGTGGCCCCTCCAGGATGTCCCAGTCCTTGGGGGGATGCACACAGAGGGTCCCCAGCCAGGAGGAAGTCCCAAAAGACAGAAAATGGGAGAAGCAAACCTGTGGCTGCACTGCTCATGGGCCTATCTCTCATAACCCAGACCCAGGGTCACAGCTGGGCCCCAAAAGGCCCCCAGCCTCTATTATCTTCTCTCCTGCAGACAGGCTTCCTGTAGCCCCTGGGCCCTGGATGCCCCTGTGTCTGAAAGTTGAGACTGGAGACTCTCTTATACATCTTGACTCTGACATTAGTTACCCAAGGTCAAGGCTCCTTCTGGACCCAGTTAGGCATGGCAGGAGTTGTGGGGGTGCGGGCGGCATTGGCCACACCTGGGGAAGGCCAGGGAGAGGAGGGCCTGGAGGCAGGGACCCAAGGCCCCCATCAGATGAGGGGGTGGGCAGGGCCTCCCCGGAGCAGGTGCTGAAGGGAGCTCGTCGCTCACATGACCAACTCCGTCTCCTAACAGACTTGACCTCCCCTCACCCCGGAGCCCCATCTCACTCTTGAGTCTCCTTTGTCACCAGGCACTTGTGAGCACCTCTGCTGGGAGTGAAGGGGAACATGTGTATGGCCCAGGGCCTCACCCCCCCTTCCCCCCCACCTCACCCCCCCTCAACCACCTGCCCTAAGCCCGAGCTGATTCCTGGGCGCTGTTGTGTTGCCCAGAACAGAGGCACCCTTACAGCAGAGGGTGCAGCCGCTCCGACAGCTGATGAGCCACCCCCTGGTTTCCCTGGAGACCCTCACCCTGACGGATCACTCCCCACAGCCGCACTTCCCAGTGTGGCAGGTGTGTTGCTTATGGGACCTGCTGGCCTGTCACCTGCCCTCTGTGCCCGCAGCCCCCACGGCAATGCAAGCTCCTGCAGGGTGCAGCTGCCTCTTGAGTCCTAGGGTGGAGCCACCCTTCTCCTCCTCACCGCACCCAGTCTGGGTGGGTCCCCACAGGAAACCCAGCCTGCCTGAATCCCTGCCCCCTCCACACACACACACAGGTATACCTGTACATGTGATCTTCCAGGTGCCCTCTGCAGCGGGCTGTGATGGGTCTGCACCTCATTCCGGCCCCTGAGCCTGGGGGCCAGTGCACGCTCACAGGGGGTGGGGTGAGGACAAGGTGGGGAAGGAAAGTGAGGGGGGCGGGGGGCGCCTTGCACAGACCGGTAAGGATAGTGGGCCAAGGACCAAGGAGTAAGGATAGAGGGGTCTCCCCTCCAGAGCCACCCTGGTGACCCTCTGCCCAGCTTCTAGGAACCAAAGTCTGTCCCCAGCTTCCTCTTCTGCGACCTCCTTCAGAGATGACCTCTGGACTGCGTGTTGAGAACTGAAGGTCCCTGTGACCCACATCCAGGCCCCTGGGGTGAGACAAGGTGCACACATCCCTGAAAAGCCCACCAGGCCTGGCCCCCATTTTCTCATCAGCTTCTCCTGGAAGAATTTCCTTAACAAGTCCCTCACATCCAAATCTCTCAGGGTCTGCTTCTGGGGACCCCACCCAAGATGATTCCCAGCATGAAAGATAGGGACTTTCCTGGCAGTCCAGTGGTTCAATCCCTGTTAGGGAACTAAGATTCCTCGTGCCCCAACACCAAAAAAAAGAGAAAGAGGAATTGGTAGCCCAACCTCAAGCCTGCAGAGAATAGCATGCATCTTCCTATAACCCAGCCAGCCTCCACTGAGAGACCCTGTTTCCCCTAGATTGAATGAATTCCCAGGCATGCACTGTAAACCAGGATCTCCATGGGGAAAAAAAAAAAGTCCTGATGTCTAGCATTTGCTAGTTTCCATGACGTAAACACTCCCACGACAGCCAGTCTCAATCCCCGACCCGATGTCATTGACCAGGGGCTGGAAGGAGGCGCGGGAAGCCAGCTCCAGCCCCTTCCCTCCCAGCCTCACCTCCACGAGTTTGCTATGTTACTGTGAACACCTGTGATGCAGCCACACTGCTGTGGTCAGAGCCTCCTCTCATGGATGGCCATGCAGCCCCGGCTCGGAGAGGGGAGGTGAGGTGGCGTGGGGACTAGGGTACCCTGCTGTCTTTCTGAACACTTCTCGGCACTGTGTGCCCTCCCTTTTGGAAGTGATGATTAAATCATTCACCCTACTGGACACAGGGATATGGTGACCTAGAAAAACTAGCTTCCACCCCCACGGAGCCCAGATCCAGAACCTGTTCCCAACTGCCAGCCACTCGGCCATGGAGCTGCTGGCCACCTGGGGAAGCTCTCCAGGCAAGAAATCGGCAGGTGCAAGGGCCCTGAGGTAGGAGTGACCTTGGTTGGCCCTTAGAGTTTAAAGCACAGAAGCACAGCCAGTGAGGATGGCCCAGTACCTGCTGTGGACAATGAACATTATAGAGGGGAGCAGAGACCAGCTGAGGCAGGAGCACAGCCAGGGCAGGGGCGAGGTGACCCCAGATGCAGAGGGCACCACTGCAGGCTTGTGAGGAGCAGTGACATCGGTGGATTTACGTCGTTACAAGATTCCTGCAGCCCCTGTGGAAGCAGACACTCAGACCAGCCTCCTGAAAAAGGAAGAAAATACAAGTGAAAGACAGTAATGATGTGACCCAGGGTAGGGGTGGTATACATGGAGGGACACAGGGGAGGACGCAACAGGACTTGATCCCTGATGGACAGATGGACAGGAGCACGACAGGATGGGGGACAGAGGAGGCTCCACGTGTCTGTCGTGAGCAAGGGACGAGGCCCAGTCTCCTCACCTGAGCCAAGGAAGAGAGAACAAGGAATGAGTTTGGGGGGAGAAGTAGGCACTCCATTTGCACAGGCTGAAGTGGGATGACCATCAGGCTTCCAAGGGGAGATGCCAAGCAGCTCATGAAATACAGGCACCTGGAAGTTGGGGTCATCCACATGCAGGCAGGATTTAAACCAGGGGCTGGATTTCTTAACCACGACCTGGAAAGGGCTGCACCTGGAGACTCAGCACTACTGACAAAGGAGACAAGGCCAAAGGTGCGGGGACCCAAAGGAGGCCAAGGAGTAGCCACAAGAAAAGAAAGGAAATGGGGAAGACTGTGGTCACAAAAAGCAAGGCACATTCTCAGAACTGTGTTGAGAGTTGCTGGGTCCCATGGGGACACAGACGTGCCCGGTAGGTGTGCAGCACAGAGGCCTCACTGACCTGAACCAGGGCCAAGCCGGTGGTCAGCAGGTGCAGGGGCCAGAAGGAAGGGGCTGGAAGAGGGAGGGGCTGAGGCCTAAGTTCCTACTCAGAATGTTTCAAGAGAAAGAGAGGAGGTAACTGCAGGAAGGCAAATTGCTTGAGACGGTGGGAGGGAGTGACCCTGGGCAGACACAGGGAGCTAGCCTCTGCTGGGAACAGAGACACCCCCGGAGAGAAAACAAGAGACACAGTATTGAGTGAACATAGGCTGGCACATATGGCCGAGAGAAGATGAGGCTTCTGTTCTCTTGACTTATGTGCAGGCCACTGTACCATTTCTAGATGAACCAAACTAGCCTCCAGCCATCACTTTGGTGTCAAGACAAAAGCTCACCTGGACTGGCTTCTCCATTTGATAAGTCTTGGTGACAAAGGAGCAGGCCTGGTTTGGTACACACTGTCAGATGACAATGTCCTATTCTTTTTTTAAGTGTTAGTCATTCAGTCGTGTCTGACTCTTTGTGACCCTAGGGACTGTAGCCCACTAGGCTCCTGTCTATGGAATTCCCCAGGCGAGAATACTGGAGTGGGTAGCCACTTCTCCAGGGGATCTCCCCACCTAGGAATCAAACCCAGGTCTCCTGCACTGCAGGCAGATTCTTTACCATCTAAGCCAAAGAGGGACACAGTAGGGCCTCTTTGATATCATGTTATCATATGCGGCTTTTGTGACCCAACAGGGACAGAGTGTGTTGCTGCTTCTTCATGTTGGTGTCTATTTCAAAACTGATCAAGAGCATTTAACAAATCCCACTAGATTGGAAGAAACCTAAAAAGTGTGTAGGAGAGGAAAACAAAATTCTGGAAGCCAGAAAGGCAGATGGAGGCCCAAGAAGGCTGAATCAGCAGAGAGCGAGGCGAGGTGGAGGGGAGGTGTCCCAGAGCACCCGACTCCCAACAATGCAAGAATGTAACAGACACAATAGATCCAGAAATGAGGCTAATTATAGGGCCATAGAGCTTTCATGAAGCAGTGAGATCCCTCCATCCTCTCTACCACTCAACACCCTGAACAACTGCCCCTCGCCTGGACCAGCCAGGGCCCTGAGCCTTGTTCTTCGGCAAGGTAAATCAGGATGTCTGGCCTAGGCTGGACACTGAAGGAGGGATTGCAATTGTGAAAATAGGGGGATTTGCTGAAAGTTTACACACTGAATGATGAGTCCCCGCCACAAAGCTGTTAGCATGCAAGCGCCCAAGCTCCAGCTTAGACCCTCTGGGCAGAAGCGTGTAGGAAACTTCGGAGAATTGGACCACAGACACTCAGCTGTGGGAATCCACTGGCCACACCACCCTGCAGGGAAGACCCTGGGGACCTGTAATGCCCACAGGCACAGGGCTTTCAACATGCTCTGAAGTTCAAAGGATGGCTGGAAATTTTGAAGGGAAAATAGAGTGGAAGACACTAAATCAAACATACAAAGATTCAAGAATGAGCAAATGTCACAACATTCTCATTAATATCCTCAGAGAGGCAAGGAAAGCTAGTCCCCAGTGAGCAAGGGCAGGATGATTTTGTATTTTTAGCTGGTTATAGATGCAGACATCCGAACAATAACCAAGGGGAAATAGCAACGGGAAGTGAAGAGTTTGAGAGCCGACTTTAAAAATCAATGACTCAACATCACTAGTCACCAGAGAAATGGAAATCAAAACCACAGAGTCCATGGCACACCCACGAGGACAGCTATAATCCAAAAGGCAAACAGCAGGTACAGGTGAGGATGTGGAGAAAGGACTTTGCTACATTAGTGCTGAGAAGGCAAAAGGATGGAGTCGAGACTTCCCTGGTGGTCCAGTGGTTAAGATTGTGAGCTCCCAATGCAGGGGGCCAGGGTTTGATCCCTGGCCAGGGAACTAGATCCCACATAACACGTGGCACAGCCAAATAAATAGAAGAAATTTTCTTAATTCTGAGAGAAAAAATATTTCTCATATGGAATTCTATATACAGCCAAGGTAGCTATTAAGCATGGTGGGGAGGCATTTTCAGATGTGCAAGTTCTCAGAAAATTCACTTCCAACGTACGAGCTTCTTTTCTACAAAATAGAGGGAGTAAGTCAAGAAAGAAAAACTGGTAGCAACCAGAAAACAGGGAATTCCACACATAAGAAAGGTTGATACCATACTATCCAGCAACCATGCTCCCTGGCATTTACCCAAAGGAGCTGAAAACTTAACGTCCACACAAAAACCTGTACATGGATGTTTACAGCTGCTTTGTTGACAACTTGGAAGCTAAAGTGTCCTTCAGTAGGTACATGGATAGACTATGGTACATCCAGACAAGGTAATAGTATTCAGAGCTAAAAAGACATGAGTTATCAAGTCATGAAAAAATATGGAGGAATCTTAAATGCATATGACTAAGTGAAAGAAGCCAATCTGAAAAGGCTACATAATTGTGTGATTTCAACTACATGACATTCTGGAAAAGGCAAAAAAATGGCATCTGTAAAAACATCAGTGGTTGTCAGGGACTAGGGGGAAAGAAAGATGGACAGGACCAGGGGGATTTTTAGAGCAATGAAACTGTTATGCATAATTAATGATGGGTACATGTCATTGCATGTCTGTCCAAACCCACAGCACATCCACCACCAAGAGTGAATCGTAACATAAACCATGACCTTTGGTGATACAATGGGTCCATGTTCACTGACTGTAAAACACACATTACTCTGCTAGGGGTGTTGATAATACAGGAGGCCAGGCATGTGTGGGAACAGGAGTGATGGAAAATCTCTGGGCTTTCTGCTCAGTTTTGCTGTGAACACAAGAGTGCTCTTTAAAATAGTCTTATTTTTTTTTAAACGAATCCATTTCAATATTAATACTGCTTCTTGCAATATTTCCTAAAGAAAATATAATGATTAAGAAAAAGCATGTATGTCTAAATGATGAAATGTTATGTCGTAATTGAATTTTGCTTTTTTTCAAATCTTATGTAATAAAATAGGGGGGAGGATTAAAAAGAGGTGAAAATAATACTGGGATGAGAAAATCTCTACCAAAAGGACAGCCGCACCCTGTAACAGGCTGAGAGTGCAGCCCATCAAGTGGGAAGCAGACGATGGGGGTAAGGATGCTAACGTGTCTGTGTTCAGAGGTGATTTTTCAGATAGGGCAGGGGTACAGAACATATTGTTGAGTTAGTGATAAGAGCACAGAAAACCAGAACGAAGAAGATTCCTCACCCAGAGGAATGGAAAAGTGATTATAATATGGTAAGAAGCTCAATCGTAAAAAGAATTTACCTAGTCATAGTAACGTAAATACTGATCTGAACTAAATTTCAATAAAACTCTGAGGGATTTTTGAGAGGACATGAAAAATGAATGTGAAAAGATACATCCACCCCCATGTTCACTGCAGCACTATTTACAACAACCAAGGTATGGAAACAACCTAAGTGCCCACTGATGGATGAATGGATAAAGACGATGAGATACGTATATACACCACAGCCATAAAAAAATACTGGGATCTTGCCATTTGTGACAAAATGGATGGACCTTAAAGGCATTATGCCAAGTGAAATAAGTCAGAGAAAGACAAATACTGTAAGTTATCACTTATATGTGGAATCTATAAAACAAACAACCCAAGTTCATAGATACAGAACAGATTGGTAGTTACCAGAGGCAGGGAGTTCAGGGGTGGGGGAAATGGGTGAAAAGAGTCAAAAGGTACAAATTTCCAGTTATGAAATAAATAAGTCCTGGGGATGTAAGGTGCAGCATGGTGACTATGGTAAACAATACTGTATATTTGAAGCTGTTGAGAGAATAGATCTTAAAAGTTCTCATTTGTATTAATAACTGTATGTGGTGGTGGATGCTAACTGGACTTATTGTGGTGGTCATTTCACAATAAGTAAGAATTTTGAATCACTGCATTGTACACCTGAAACTAGTAAAATGTTGCATGTCAATTATATCTCAACTTTAAAAAATAAATGTGAGGGTGGAGGGGAGGGATAAATTAGTTTGGGATTAGCAGATACACCCTACTACAGATAAAACAGATAAATGCTGAGGACCTGCTGTATAGCACAGGGAGCTATAGTCAATATCTTATAATAAACTATAGGGCTGCCCAGTTGGCACTAGTGGTAAAGAACCTGCATGCCAGTGCAGGAGATGCCAGCAATGTGGGTTCGATCGCTGGGTTGGAAAGATGCCCTGGAGAAGGAAATGGCAACCCACTCCAGTATTCTTGCCTGGAGAATCCCATGGACAGAGGAGCCTGGCAGGCTATGGTCCATAGGGTCACAAAGAGTCGAACACGATTGGAGTGGCTTAGCACTAGCACAATAAACTATAATGGAAAAAATTAGGAAAATACACATATATAACAGAGTCACTTTGCTGTACATGGCTCAGATGGTAAAGAATCCACCTGCAATGCAGGAGACCTGGGTTCAATTCCTGGGTTGGGAAGATCCCCAGGAGAAGGGCATGGCAACCCACTCCAATACTCTTGCCTGGAGAAACCCCATGGATGGAGTCTGGAGGGCTACAGTTCATGGAGTTGCAAAGGGTCGGACACGACTGAGTGACTAAACACAGAAACTAACACAACATTTTAAGTCAATTGTGCTCCAGTAGAAATACATTTTTAAGAAGCGAACTGAAGGGTGAGGTTTGGCATGCAGGGAGAAAGCAGGGGTGTTACAAAGCTGAGGTCCCATCAACTCTAATGGGGAGCTCATAGATCTGGCCTGAATTGAATGATCGATCGATCAAGCAGCAGGAATGGAAACAGAATCATAGGAATAAGATTTTTTTTAATTTTAATAAGAGCTAAGAAAATAGTGTTTTGGGAAACACTGTTTAACCCACACATGGTATCATATTGGATTAGAGTGGAACCCAAATCCAGTGAGACTCTGTATACAAAGAGACAGAAAAGGACACACACAGGCACAGGGGACAGACCAGTGAAGACAGAGGCAGAGACAGCAGTGATGATGAGCAAACACTGGGAGCACCAGAAGCTGGAAGAGGCCAGGCAGTTTCTCCCTAGAGCTTCGGGCAGGAGCTGTGGCCCCACCAACACCTCCAGAACTGGGAGAGAGTGAATATCTGCTCCTCTAAGCTTCCTGGTCTCTTGTTACTACAGCTGCAGGAAATTGGTATGCCATCACCCACATTTTTCCTTCTTTTTATTATCAACCTATTTGCATCTGTATTTAAAGTCTTCTTATAAACAGCAAAAAGGTCAGTCTTTTTTTATCCTGAAATTCTTGCCTTTTCATTGGAAAGTTTAGGCCATTTACATTTAATTATAAAACGGCTTGGATTTAAGGCAGCCATTTTGCTATTTGTTTTCCATTTGGTTCATCGTTTGTTTCTCTTCTTTCTTTGAACTTACTTGAAGTTTTGGGGTTTTGGTTTGTTTTCTTTTTTGTGTGATTTCAGTCTTATTTCCCTACTAGTTTTTTAGGTATCCCACCATTTATTATGTTTCAGTGGTTTCTCTAGGGCTGCATTGTACAAAATGGTAGTCACTAGCCACCTGTGGCTATTAAATTTAAATTTTAAGCTAATTAGAATTAAGTGAGATTAAACTCAGTTCTTCAGAACAACAGCCACATTCCAAGCATTCACTCCACGTTTCTGTCACTGAAGAAGATACTATTGGTGACTTATCACAATGTATCTGCATCACTACTACACTGCTTTACACACTGGAACTCTGGAGGGTGGTTCCTTCACCCAACCCTATCCTTTGCAACAGCTTCACATATTTCATATATATTTCATCTGCATATATTATAAACTCACAATACACTGCAAGGAGATCAAATCAGTCAATCCTAAAGGAAATCAACCTGAATATTCATTGGAAGGATTGATGCTCAGGCTCCAATATTTTGGCCACCTGATGCAAACAGCAGACTGATTGGAAAAGACCTCAATACTGGGAAAGATTGAGGGCAGGAGGAGAAGGGGGCAGCAGAGGATGAGATGGTTAGACAGCATCACCAACTCAATGGATGTGAATTTGAGCAAATTTTGGAAGACAGTGAAGGACAGAGGAGCCTGGCATGCTGCAGTCCATGGGATCGCAGAGTCAAATACAATGTGACTTTTCAAGATATCAAATGATAAGTTGGTGATTTTTTTCTGTATTCCAGTACTTCCACTGTGCTGTTTTGCTGCCTTTTAGCCTCCATTATCTCTGATGAAAAGCCAATATTTTCTATACATGTGTTTCCATGTGCTATTTTCTATACACAAGATCTCTTTTCTTTGGCTACTTTTATGATTCTCTCTTTATTTTGAGGGTTCAGCAGTTTGATCGTGCATGCCCATGTGCATTTTTCTGTGTCTTCATCCTGAATGTGACTCACTGGGTTTCTTGGATTTATTAGTGAATATCTTTGATCAAATTTCAGAAATTTGAGGCCACTATTTCTTCAAATATTGTTTCTGCCCTGTTTTTTTCCATTTTTTTCCAGGACTCTAATTATTCATCAACAGGCCTCTGGGAATCTGCTCATTTCTCCTCAATTGCTTCCTCCCACCCCACCTTGTAGATGAAATCATTTCTATACATCTGCTTTCTAAGTCTTCAAATTGTTCTTTCATGTTCAACCTGCTGTTAAGTACATCCAGCGAATTTTCTATGTTATTGCACTTTTCGGTTTTAGTATTTCCATTTGCTCCCCTTCAACAGTTTCAATTTCTCTGCTGAGATTCTCCCATCAGTTCATTTGTCATGCCTACATCTTATTTGAAATCTTTGAGCATATTTGTAACATCACATAATGCACAAGACACGCCCCAAGACAACAAATTATCCAGCCTCGAAGATCGATAGTGCAGAGGCTGGCAAATCCTGCATTATAGGAAGTTAGGCCTCCGCTTTCACTTTGAATGGCTATATTTTTATAAAATTTATCATTGCATTATTTAATGAATCCTCTCAGACTATATATCAGACTAATCAAACAAAGCCCCAACCTGGGGGAGAGGAACCCAAATTGGTCCTACCTCTTTTCTACGATTTTACTGAAGTTTCCAATGGAATGGTGTTCAAATGTGCAAAACTGGCATTAATAAAGTGCCACATTCATCAATTAAACATATATCCATACAAAGACATTAAACACACCCTTTCACTACATCCTAACCATTTGTTCTTAGAAAGGAAGTTCACAGGAAGACAAATTAAGAATGGAAAAATCCTGTCTGCAGCAGTGAAGATTACACAAGATTACATATTCTATCAACCTGCTGTAATGTTACATTTACTAGGACTCCCCTCATGGTTTCTATTTTCAGATTCATAATCAATCTTTGACATTAGAAATTGTTCATACATATTACCCAGTGATTTTAAATCACTTAAAAAACCTTAAACTTTACTAGCAGTTATATATAAATATTAAACATTTCACTCTAATTTATTCTATGCATAGATCACATAATCCAATTTTTCTAATAATTGTTGAGGTGTGGGTAAGTCATTGTGGCTTATGCATCATTTAACATGAATTTTATGCTCACTAGAACAGCCTGTCTTATGACCTGTCAAACATGCATTGTCCATCTGCCTGAACACTGAAGACAAGAATGTGTTTAAAATCGAAACAAATAGCTCTGGTTCAGGAAAATGGAGCTGGGTGGCCACTGTGGATGTGGTTCCAGACACGTTTCTGGATCACTGAGAAATCTGAATTTTCTGAATTGTGTCAGACTCAAGGACACCACCAGCCTTTCTCAAAACAGTAGCTGCCAGTCGCTGCCAGTTTCAACTTTCTGATCTAAAGTTCTCCCCTTATAGCTATGCAACCATTTCAGACCCTGACCAATCTGGTTTAGCAAATACCTTACTTCTTACCTTGTGGCTCAGCTGGTAAAGAATCTGCCCGCAATGCGGGAGACCTAGGTTCGATTCCTGGGTTGGGAAGATCCCCTAGAGAAGGAAAAGGCTACCCACTCCAGTATTCTGGCCTGGAAAATTCCATGAACTGTATAGTCTGCTGCTGCTGCTAAGTCGCTTCAGTCGTGTCCAACTCTGTGTGACCCCATAGACGGCAGCCCACCAGGCTCTGCCGTCCCTGGGATTCTCGAGGCAAGAACATTGGAGTGGGTTGCCATTGCCTTCTCCAATGCATGAAAGTGAAAGTGAACTCACTCAGTCATGTCCGACTCTTCACGACCCCATGGACTGCAGCCTACCAGGCTCCACAGTCCATGGGATTTTCCAAGCAATAGAACTGGAGTGGGGTGCCATCGCCTTCTCCGCTGTATAGTCTATGGGGTTGCAAAGAGTCAGACATGACTAAGAGACTTTCACTTTCACTTTTCACTTTCACTTACTTCTTACCAGATCCAGTTATCATTCTTGACACACAACCTATGTAATGTGCGGGTTTTGTCATTATTAGCTGCCCTCAGTTCGCAGCCCAGAGGAATACAATTCAAGTGCCCAGGCCTGTGTGGCATTAAACAGCCCAATTTGCTCTGTTAACAGGAATTCCTATTAGATATATTTACCTATCAATTATAACATCCCATGCCACTTTGATCAAAATTAAAGAACATGTGTTATAGCAGGGTTCTTAAAAGCTACGTCAAAATTTTCATGTATCGCAGAAGCCCTATAAGATTATGGACGTTATGTGAGAAATTAGGAGAAAATGGGGATCTTTTGTGGATCTGAGGCGTGGAGAGAAGGTGCAGGGTCTGGAAGTGCCCGGCTCCTCTCTGCACTACTTTGCGATTAAAAAATTGGATGCAGTGTGCAGTTCCGTATTCTTTCAGCAAATATAAATAGTACATGACAATTGTTGTTGTTGACAATTAGGTACCTGCTTTCAGTTTTTTACTAAGTGTAGAACTTGTTGAAAATAATGTCGAGATGGAAGGTGTAATAGTTTGAGGTGAGAGTAGAGAGTGTGCAGAGCTGTGTGCACTGGCGTGTATGACCAGCAGGAAAGTGAAGGAGTGTGGCAGGAGTAACACCCAGGGATGAAGGAAAGTTACACGGCTCAAAATAGCCTGGAGTTAAAACTCCCCTCCAGGTCCTCCCCACCATTCTATGCAAAACAAAGAACTCTCTCACCCGAAGAAAAAAAAATGGACATTAAGGTTGATTAAGCCCAGCTCCCAGCTGGTCCAGCCTCTGGCCGACCTCCAGAATTCCTTGCCCCTTCATGTCAATGTATGGCAAAAACCACTACAATATTGTGAAGTAATTAGCCCCCAACTAAAATAAATAAATTTATTAAAAAAAAAAAAGAGAGATAACTACTCCGAACAACCTTGGAGAACAGGCCCCCTTAAGACAGTAGATGTCCACATATACGCCTATATATACTTACTCTTTTCTTGAGTTTAGTGCAGCAGCTCACTAATCTGACTGCTGCCCCTTCTCGCCTCTTAAAGGTGATCTGTTCCTGTAAAGTGCCGATCTCTTTCTATTTCCGAACCTCGCCTTCTCTAACTCCCTTACCCTACACGGGGAACTCAAGCTCTCAACGCTGGCATCCCACCCCTTTAGCCAGCTTTGCGTTCTTACTGCCTACTGCCGAAGATCAAACCCACGGAGAAGTTCTAAGGAAGGCAATGGCAGCTCTGGCCGATGGCGTCACCACCACGGCCACGGTGACACTGTAGCTTCGTGCAGGGCTCGGGCAGCAGCATTTACGGTAAGGGGGCCTGGCTAGGAGGCGGTACTTACGATAACGGGCGTGGTGGGGTGGGGGACTCGCCGGCGGTGTTATTTACGGTAGGAGGGGCGGGCCGGCAGTGGTATTTACGGTAGGCAGACAGGGCCGTCAGCAGTAATTACGGTAACGGGGTAAGGGCAGGTAACGGTACTTACGGTAACCGGGGCCGGGCTGGTGGCCGGTCAGACCAGAGGTCCTCGTTGTCAGGTGATCTCCGGCCAAAGAGGTAGCCACCCCCAGAACCAGCGGAAAAGGAGGAATGGTCCTGGGGGGCGGTGAGGGGCCGGGGCCCCGACTCACCTGTGCGCCCCAGCCTGCCGGCCGCAGCGCCGCGCCGGGTCCACGCGCAGTCCCCTCCCGCCCAGAGGCCCGCGCCCCGCGCCCAGATGGGGCTGTGCCACAGCCTCCGGCCCCTGCTCTTCGGGGACCCGGAGCCGCCCGTGGAGGGCGCGCGGTCCGACCTGTACCCGATGTCGGACTTGGACCTGGCCCCGGTCTGGACTCCGACGCAGGAGAGGCGGAGGCGCACGGACCAGCAGCGCGCGGAGGAGCGCGAGGCCAGGCGGGTCAGCAGGAGCATCGACCGCCGGCTCCGCGAGCAGAGGCGCGATCTGCGGCGGACACACAGGCTGCTGCTGCTCGGTGAGTGCGGGGCGCTGGGCGGGGGGCGCACGGGGGGCGTGGTGAACTGGACGCGGAGCAGGGCGCAAGGGGCGCACGAGAGGCACGGGAAACCGGGCACTGGGCGGCGCACACGCGGCGAGGGGCGCACGCGGGCCGGGTGGATTCGGTCTCGGGTCCCGAGCAGCTCTGACCGGATAGCGGCCACCTGAGTGGACCGGATAGCGAACGAGCTGCCCAGTGACTCTGCTCTTTTCCACACTTCGTCCTCCGGGCCGTGGTTCACGTGTTACGGACGCAGGAGCCAGCCCGGGGATCTCGCGCCCGCTCGTTTCATCCCCACGGCGTGCCCCCGCGCGGGGCCTGGAGCATCTCACCTCCTCTGTTGCGGCGGCTGTTCCAAGCGCGCCTAGGACAGCAGGTGCTGGAGACCTCTACCGCGGGGTCGTCGGGGGGTTGGGGGGGCGGGGTGGCTTGTCCGCTTCTGAGAAATAACTTCACAGCCCGGAATACGGCCCCTCTGCCTCACTGAGTCGGCTTCAACCCTGGTGCCCTCAGAATCCCGCTCCTCCTTCAGATTCGTCTGCTGTGGCCCCTGCGCACAGGGAAGAGGACGAAACGCCGCCGGCGCGAAGGTGCAGAGCGCGCTGCCCGCCTGCGCTTCCAGCTGGAGCTGTAGCGAGCGGAACAGCCTTTACAGCGAACAACCTGGAGACGCGCTCTGTGACTCAAAGCCTGGGTCTCTGATGCTATTAATACTTGTGCCTTTAAAGTTTAGGGAGAAAAAATGTAACACGTGGACTTCTGACCCCAATTTTGTGAGCTCTAAAGAAGAATAATTGTTGTTCTCTGCCCAGCGGGGCACAGAGAACCCAGCCTACGATGGAGGAAGATCCTGCTTACAAATGAAAGGAGACTTTTCTTTAAGGACATCTAAGTCTTGGGTTTGGAAGTGCTCACCATTGCAAGAATGAACAAGTAAAACGGCACAAACCTAGCTGCGGTCTCCAGTGAAATATCTGAATTCGAATATAAAGGGAAACGTTTTTGGAGAATCAAAGAGCAAAAAATACAGAAGAGATCAGATTACCTGAAAAGGGAAGAGGAGGCATCAGAAGCAGAGTTGTCGTGTACACTGCTGACCTCCCCTCAGGACAGAGCAATGTTGCCAGAGGTCTGAAAATACTGAATGGTGATCCTAGACTCTCGCACCTCATTAAACCACTGTGGGCATATGCATATGTCTGTGTGGTACCTGTGTCTGTGAGGGGAAAATAGATTTTCAGATATACAATTGCTCAAAGGATATCCCCACCCACATATTTTTCTGGAAAGAAATCACTTAGAAATTACTCCAGCCAAATTTCTTTTCATGCACCAAATTAACTTGAAAAGGAGAGAACTGTGGTCTCAAGAAATAAGAGAAAACCAAATAAGGTCCAGAGTTCTGGCAACTTAATGTTTTAATGTGATTGTGCAGCCAGACAGAAACATTTCAAAGGATATGTGAAGTGAAAGATGCTCCATATAGAGAAAAAATTTAAATTTTTTTTAATTTAAATTAAAATTTTTTTAAATTTAAATTTTAAATTTACACTGGCAGGTCCAGTGTTGCCCATCTTGAATTTCCGGAATAAGAAAGAAAGACCCATTTTCACCTGAAATCTCCTTATTGTTAACCATTGGCTCATATTTATATAGGGCTTCCCAGGTGGCGCTAGTAGTAAAGAATCCGCCTGCCAATGCAGAAGTCAGAAGAGATGCAGGTTCGATCCCTGGGTCAGGAATATCCCCTGGAGGGAGGGTATGGCAACTCAGTCCAGTATTCTTGCCGGGAGAATCCTATGAACAGAGGAGCCTGGGGGGCTACAGTCGACTCATGGGGTCTCAAAGTGTCAGACATGACTGAGCAACTGAGCACACACATATTAATAAAACACAGTCTCCATGTCTGATTTGGCCCATGAGCCACCAGCAACAAAAACACAGTTGACAAGACTGGGTGTGGGGTCAGAATACATCGTCTGTCTGAACACCCAGCAATCGAAGCTGGGTCCTCACCCTGCTTCAAGTGTACCTTTCAGCTGCTGAACTCATAGTCATGACATAGTTATTGTTGTTCAGTTGCTCAGTCATGTCCGACTCTTTGTGACCACATGGACTGTAGCACGCCAGGTCTCCCTACCCCTCACTATAGTCAATGTCCCACAACATAGTAGGTGCCACTGATTCTTCTTCCATCTCTCCTGTTGATGTAAATCTCTGTTCAGTACACTCTGATTGGAAAAGTATTCATTTGATGTTATCCATTTTCCAGATACCATTCAAATTAAAAATGGACAACTATGAGTAGGATTTGTGTTTTCTGCCTCCTTCCGTTATCTCCTGCTATTTTCCTGTGTGTGTGGTCTTTCTCCACCAGCAATACATCTTTCCAGAAGGAGGCCATCTCTGTGGGACGTTTGCTGTCATCGCCTTGTACCTGGCTGTTGGGATAAACCAGAACTCTGGCTTGACCCCCGTGTGTGTCTAGTTCCTCTAAGAGGGAGTACTTGGTGAAATCACAGAAAAACAATATTCTGGGGGAAGGGGGTTGATCACTTTTTTTTTTCAGATAAATATCTTCTTAATTAATGGTAACGATACAGTGACCCAGCTTCCCAGGTGGCATTAGTGGTAAAGAACCCACCTGCCAATGGAGGAGACATAAGAGCACAGGTTCCATCCCTGGGTCAAGAAGATCCCCTGGAGGAGGGCATGGCAACCCACTCCAGTATTCTCGCCTGAAGAATCCCATGGACAGAGGAGCCTGGTGGGCTACAGTCCCTGGGGTCACAAAGAATCAGACAGGACTGAAGCAGCTTAGCACACACACACGCACATTGACCAAGATAGCAGTTGGTTCTTGAGTCGTGCAGTGGACGTGAGCTGGGTGGATAGTCAGGACACCTCCTTTTCAGTGTGCTGGCTTGTCCTGCCCTGGCCTCCTGGAGCCCCATGGGCTTTGACATCAGGAGAAATTCCAGATGCTCTGGCTGTGCCTTGTTTTTCCAGACCCACACGCTCACAGTGTGTCCTTACAGCCTGGAGGGGCTGCAGTCACATCCCTGTGTCAGTCCATCATATGTGTCATCACCCATAACCTCAGACACAGAGCTCCACAGTTCCATCGGTGGAGCAAGACTCAGGCAGCAGGTGTGGCCAAGGGACAGCGCAGAAAGAACAACCAGGGGGACTGTGGGCCTCCAGGGCCAGGATGGATGGACTCTGAACCCACACCCCCAGCACAGTCCTGGAGGGCATGAGTTGGAATTAATCCATCGTTTGATGTGGGGTGGCTTGTGTTCAGAAGGATGTCTGGCTGTGTTTCGGGCCACTCACCTGCCCAGGGGTCAGCAGAGAGGTGTCCCCAGGTCATCGTGCGGAGACAAGAACACCAGCACCATCACCCCAGTCCACGGGCACTGCATGTGCAGGACGGAGTGGGGCCTGGGAGAGGCAGGTGGTGTGGAGGTCACCGAAACATCAAAGTACACTCGTTGAATAGATTTGTTTTAAAAGTGGACCAGGGGTTCTTTTTTTTTCTTTTCCATTTTGAGGGGCTTGTCAGAGAATGGTGTATTAAGGTTGCACTTGGGGCAGATGCAGAGCACGTTTTCCACCTCGGAACTCACCCCTACCCCCATGGTCCAGTCCCGAAGCCCCAGCAACCTCTGTGGTGTCCCCCCAGGGGATGAGGGCAGTCTCTCTCATTTGGTTGTTAGAGATTTTCACATACAAGGAAATTCCGTGTGCTGGGAAGAATCAGCAAAGCCCCAAGGCGGGGAGGTGGCTGTTTTCTGTCTGTCCTTCCCTCCCGGGCCAGGAAGGATGGTGATGTAATCTGCTCTCTCGGAAGCTCTGAAGTAACTGGTACTTTAGAGTCATTTCTTAATGTAAGCGCATCCTGCACTCCAGCCAGCCATTGATTGTTGCCACCTGGCCTGAGAGGCAACCGAGACGCAGCTGCTCTGATGCACTAATGGAGGATGTGTATTCAACATTCAGACCCACTTCCCCTCTGGTGAGTGGTGTTTTCTCAGAAGAAACAGCTCCCCTTTGAGCTTGGGCACAATCATGAGCTTGGACGGGCTCATTATTGAAGGCCAGGGTCGCTGGTCCCACTCGGCCGTGGCCTCAGTGTAGGGCGTGATCTGGTAAGTGTGGAGCCGAGAGCATCCAGGGAGGTGGGCTTCCGCGATGCCACTGTGCCCCGGGGCGGGCCCCCCGCCCATTTATCTGTGACCTCAATTTGTGTGTGTCAGCCTGGGAGCAAACACTGCCCAATTCCATCAAGTGCAGCTGAGTGTTCACTTAGAAAAACAGAGGACGGGTTTCTGCGGTGACCTCCATATCCTGCAAGTCAACCCACCACCCAAAGACTGTGGTCACAACCTGAGTCACACCGTGGTCACTGCCATCAGGAATCCACAGGGGACTGGTTCCAGGGCCCTTCCAGATACCAAAACCTGAGGATGCCCAAGTCCCTTATATAAAATGGCCTTTCAGTCTGCCCCCAACGTCTGTACTCAGAGACAGAGCCTTGAAAGGGCTAATTAAAGTAAGGTCTTCCCTGGTGGCGCAGTTGATGAGAATCCACCTGCCAGTGCAGGGGTCACGAGTTCCATCCCTGGTCCGGGAAGATTCCACAAGCCTTGGGGCCACTAGGCCCGTGTGCCACAACAACTGAGCCCAAGGGATGCAGCTACGAAGCTGATGCACTTAGAGCCTGCTCTCAGCTACAAGAGAAGCCACCACAATGCGAAGCCCACGCACCACAACAAAGAGTACCCCCTGCCTATGGCAACTAGAGAAAGCCCTCGTAAAGCAAAGAAGACCCAGCACAGCCAAAAATAATCATAAAAAGTAAAATGAGGTCATTAGGGTGGACTCTGATCCAGCCTGATGGGTATCCTTATATATCCTACTATAAAGAAAAAATTTGGACACAGACATGACACAGGGATGACCATGTGAAGACAGACACAGGGAGAAGCCGGTGGGTGTCTACAACCCAAGGAGAGAGGCCTCTAGAGGAACCAATCCTGCCAGCACCTCCCTCTTGGACCTTCCAGCCTCTCGAAATTCGAGAAAATTCATTCCTGTTGTCTTTGATAAAAGACACTGACTTCTTTGTATTTTTTTCTGTTTCTGCTATGAGGCTAAAGAGGACAGGGTCAAGTAGCAAACTTTTCTTTTTTCTTAGGAGGTTACTTTGTTTTAGTATTTTTTAATTGAGATACAGTTGACAGAAAAGGTTGCATTAGTTGCAGGAGTACAACAAAATGATTCGATATTTGTTTATATTGTGAAGTGATCGCAATAAGTCTGGTTAATACCCATCACCACACAGTTACCTAAAAAGTTGTGTGCAATGAGGACTTTTAAGATCTACTTTCTTAGTGGTTTTCAAGTACACAGAACAGTGTTACTAACTGTAGTCATGTGCTATGCACTGCATCCTGGGGCTTTGTTTCATAACTAGGGATTTATACCCTTCATCTCCACACACCCCCCCCACTGATTTCTCAAGGCCCACTCCCTTCTGCCTATGGGTGGACCTGCCACACAGTCTGTGCCACCTGCTCACAGGCCCTTTGGCTTCCCCCACCCTCTACCCTGGAATCCTCTCCCCCACACCACTGAGTGTCCTGTTCAACCCCAGTTTCAAAGGTCATCTCCAGTGTCACCTCCTCTTCCAAGACTTTCCTGATCCCCTCTGTCAGCAGAGTCCCTTCATTTTATATGTAATTCCCTTAGAATACTTTTTTACCCTCTATTTAGACATCCAAAGTTTAGCTGAAATCCACCATCAGATTATATCCTATGAGAGTCACTAACGTTGCACATCTTTTCACATGCGGATGGGCCATTCATATGTCTTCCTTAGACATATGTCTGTTCAAATACTTTGTTCCTTCTTTAACTGGGTTGTCTTTCTGTTGTTGTGTTGTAATAGTAGCAACACAACAATTTAAGTAGTAGCCTCTTAAATATTCCAGCTTCTGGAGCCTATCATTCCTAACCACAGGTAACTCTGCGCCTGCGGTCCTAACCTGCAGGGCTGTCTGTTCAATAGAAAATAATGCCATTTTGCCTCAGGTCGTTCCTGAGGCGCCGCCAGGTGGCACTGCGGCGTGGGAAACCTGATGCACGAGCGGCGGCCGCTCCCAAACCGTGATCCTCACTGCCCGCCCGCCGCCGGTAGCAGGGAAACCTGCTGATCTGAGCTCCCAGGTGTGAATGGTGATGCTGGGAGAGAGATGAAGGCGACGGATGGCCGACCGGTGGCAGAGCTGGGCCCGGAGGCGGGAACCCCAGTGACCGGGCTCTTACCTACACACACCCGCGCGCGCACCTCCACACAGCTGCATCCATTCCCCCAGTGTTGGTGGCTCCTCCAGCAGCCCCTCCTTGGTGCGGTCCCTTTTCTCTCTTCTGGGAATAACTGCTCTGTGTGCCCGTGCGAAACTACATCCCTGGACAGGTCATGCACCTGTCCTTTCTGCGTGACTGCTCCTGTCCTCTCTGTCCCAGGCAAGGCATCCCGCCTCCAGGTTGGCCAGTCATCAGTTCACCAAAAACTGGCCTGGTCTCCGCCATGCTTCTAACAAGCATGACTTCCGGCCGGCCTGTGGATAAATAATCGCCCCGAAGGGCAAAGAGTTAGACACGACTGAGCGACTGAACTGAAGGGAACCCACACCCTGACAGTGTGAGTCTTGTCTCCTTGCGGCAGCACCTGGCATGGGGTCAGCACTGCATAAGCACCTGGGGAGACAGATGATAAACTGCACACAAATGAAACCCAACAGGCCAACAGGGAGGAAGAAAAGGAACCAAGAACTAAGAGGGTTCTCATTTTTCCATGACTGATAATATTACCCTTCTCCCCGCTTTATCTCTTTCTTATTGGCATCAGTTCAGTTCAGCCACTCAGTCGGGTCTGACTCTTTGCAACCCCATGGACTGCAGCATGCCAGGCTTCCCTGTCCATCACCATCTCCTGGAGTTTACTCAAACTCATGTCCATCAAGTTGGTGATGCCATCCAACTATCTTATCCTCTGTGGTCCCCTTTTCCTCCTGCCCTCAATCTTCCCCAGCATCAGGGTCTTTTCAAATGAGTAAGTTCTTCGCATCAGGTGGCCAAAGTATTGGAGTTTCAGCTTCAACATCAGTCCTTCCAATGAATATTCAGGACTGATTTCCTTCAGGATGGACTGGTTAGATCTCCTTGCAGTCCAAGGGGCTCTCAAGAGTCTTCTCCAACACCACAGTTCAAAAGCATCAGTTCTTCGGTGCTCAGCTTTCTTTATGGTCCAACTCTCACATCCACACAAGACTACTGGAAAAACCATAACCTTGACTAGATGGACCTTTGTTGGCAAAGTAATATCTCTGCTTTTTAATATGCTGTCTAGGTTGGTCATAACTTTTCTTCCCAAAAGCAAGCATCTTTTAATTTCATGGCTGCAATCACCATCTGCAGTGATTCTGGAGCCCCAAAAAAGAAAGTCTGTCACTGTTTCCCCATCTATTTCCCATGAAGTGATGGGACCAGATGCCATGATCTTAGTTTTCTGAATGTTGAGTTTTAAGCCAACTTTTTCACTCTCCTCTTTCACTTTCATCAAGAGGCTCTTTAGTTCTTCTTCACTTTCTGCCATAAGGGTGGTGTCATCTGCATATCTGAAGTTATTGATATTTCTCCCAGCAAGCTTGATTCCAACTTGTGCTTCATCCAGTCCAGCATTTCTCATGATGTACTCTGCATATAAGTTGAATAAGCAAGGTGACAATATACAGCCTTGACGTACTCCTTTCCCTATTTGGAACCAGTCTGTTGTTCCATGTCCAGTTCTAACTGTTGCTTCCTGACCTGCATACAGATTTCTCAAGAGGCAGGTCAGGTGGTCTGGTATTCCCATCTCTTTCAGAATTTTCCACAGTTTGTTGTGATTCACATAGTCAAAGGCTTTGGCATAGTCAATAAAGCAGAAGTAAATGTTTTTCTGGAACTCTCTTGCTTTTTCAATGATCCAACAGATGTTAACAATTTGATCTCTGGTTCCTCTGCCTTTTCTAAATCCACCTTGAACATCTGGAAGTTCACAGTTCATGTATTGCTGAAGCCTGGCTTGGAGAATTTTGAGCATTACTTTGCTAGCGTGTGAGATGAGTGCAACTGTGCAGTCGTTTGAGCATTCTTTGGCATTGCCTTTCTTTGGGATTGGAATGAAAACTGACCTTTTCCAGTCCTGTGGCCACTGCTGAGTTTTCCATATTTGTTGGCATATTGAGTGCAGCACTTTCACAGCATCATCTTTTAGGGTTTGAAATAGCTCAACTGGAATTCCATCACCTCCACTATCTTTGGTCATAGTGATGCTTCCCAAGGTCCAGTTGACTTCACATTCCAGGATGTCTGGCTCCAGATGCATGATCATATCATTGTGATTATCTGGGTCATGAAGATCTTTTTTGTATAGTTCTTCTGTGTATTCTTGTCACCTCTTCTTAATATCTTCTGCTTCTGTTAGGTCCATACCTCTTCTGTGTATTCTTGTCACCTCTTCTTAATATCTTCTGCTTCTGTTAGGTCCATACCATTTCTGTCCCTTATTGTGCCCATCTTTGCATGAAATGTTCCCTTGGTATCTCTAATTTTCTTGAAGAGAAATACTACAGAGAAAATCTGTAGTATTTCCCATTCTATTGTTTTCCTCTATTTCCTTGCACTGATCACTGAGGAAGTCTTTCTTATCTCTCCTTACTATTCTTTGGGACTCTGCATTCAAATGGGTATATCTTTCCTTTTCTCCTTTGCCTTTCACTTCTCTTCTTTTCACAGCTATTGTAAGGCCTCCTCAGACAACCATTTTGCCTTTTTGCATTTTTTTTTCCTTGGGAATGGTCTTGATCCCTGCCTCCTGTACAGTGTCACGAACCCCCGCCTATAGTTCTTCAGGCACTCTGTCTATCAGATCTAGTCCCTTGAATCTATTTGTCACTTCCACTGTATAATCGTAAGGGATTTGATTTAGGTCATACCTGAATGGTATAGTGGTTTTCCATACTTTTTTCAGTTTAAGTATGAATTTGGAAATAAGTTCATGATCTGAACCACAGTCAGCTCCCGGTCTTGTTTTTGCTGACTGTATAGAGCTTCTCCATCTTTGGCTACAGAGAATATAATTAATCTGATTTCGGTATCTGGTGATGTCCCTGTGTAGAGTCTTCTTTTGTGCTGTTGGAAGAGGGTGTTTGCAATGACCAGTGTGTTCTCTTGGCAAAACTCTATTAGCCTTTGCCCTGCTTCATTCTGTACTCCAAGGCCAAATTTGCCTGTTACTCCAGGTGTTTCTTGACTTCCTAGTTTTGCATTCCAGTCCCCTATAATGAAAAGGACATCTTTTTTCGGGTGTTAGTTCTAGAAGGTCTTGTAGGTCTTCATAGAACCGTTCAACTTTAGCTTCTTCAGTATTACTGGTCAGGGCATAGACTTAGATTACTGTGATATTGAATGGTTTGCCTTGGAAACGAAGAGAGATCATTCCGTCATTTTTGAGATTGCATCCGAGTATGGCATTTTGGACTCTTTTTGTTGACTATGATGGCTACTCCATTTCTTCTAAAAAATTCTTGCCCACAGTAGTAGATATAATGGTCATCTGAGTTAAATTCACCCATTCCAGTCCATTTTAGTTTGCTGATTCCTAAAATATTGATGTTCACTGTTGCCATCTCCTGTTTGACCACTTCCAATTTGCCTTGATTCATGAACCTAACATTCCAGGTTCCTATGCAATATTGCTCTTTACAGCATCGGACTTTGCTTCCATCACCAGTCACATCCACAACTGGGTGTTGTTTTTGCTTTGGCTCTGTCTCTTATTGGCATGGACATGTGGTATTCCTATATTTTTCAATGGCTTAGAATTCACTACTGACCTTAATTCTTTTGGTGCTGAAATCATCCCAGATTTGGCCCAATGGGAGTGCCTTTGGTCTGGCTCTGTGTTCTTAGGGACATGCCCCACCATTTGAAAGCATATTCCTATTTTCTGGGCTTCTCTAGTGGCTCAGCTGGTAAAGAATCTGCCTGCAATGCAGGAGTTTGGGGTTCAATCCCTGGATTGGGACGATCCCCTGGAGAAGGGAAAGGCTACCCACTCCAGCATTCTGGCCTGGAGAATTCCATGAACTGTATAGTCCTTGGGGTCCCAAAGAGTCAGACACAACTGAGGGACTTTCACTTTTTTCACCTTCTGTTGTAACCATATTTCAGGTTTATCTTGTGACTCCACTGCCCACACCCCAGAATCTACCATTTCTCTGCCATTTCTGGCTCCTCTGGGAGGTGGGTGATGCTGAAGGCCAAGATGGGGCACGAGGTACACTCACAGCTACTAGTGTGTCTAACACCTGGGTGTTTTCAGCAGACAGAACAAGAGAATAGATGCATGTGTGTGTTATACATGTATACAGTCACACAAGAGACACACATGTACATGCAGATAATCACGGACACACATACTCTGACACCGTGAGCTCATTCCGATTGCTACAATTCCAGTCCATCCCACCGGTTTGCCTTGCCTTTCCCCACTCCATATTTGTGCTTTCTCTGTTTCTCTGAAAATCCTGCTTCCCAGGAACCACCTCCACACATGCCTCTGTCCTGTCAATCATGTATCTAAGGGCTTGGGATCTGTCCCCACTCAGAGTCTCCCTCTTGAACATCAGTCTTGAATTGACCTGTTGTTTCAATTCATCAAACGGTTCCTACCCAATGACAAAATAAATAACAAATGACAACTACACACACTAGGCTCTTTCTCCCTGGTTCACAGTCTGCAAGCTTCAGGAAGAGCCTGTCCAACTTTCCTGGGAAAGGCCCATAGTTCCCACCTGTCATGGAGCAGGTTCAAGTTGTGTCGAACTTCATACACAGATTGACATTCTATCACAAGGAAAACTGTTGCTTTAGACTCTGTAACTAAGCCAAATTCTAAAAGAAACCAGTTGCTAAGACAACTGAGTGAAGAGTTAATTAATTCATCAGTCATTATATGCAGATTAACCTGCCCGTGTTCACAAGGAGATGGGTATGTTTGATTTTTCCTTCCGGAAGAGAACACGGTGCAAATTTTTCCCCACTTGTCAGAGTTCCTTCTGAAAAGGGCTCAGGCTTTGGGATCAGACAGGGCTCCACCCTGGTCAGGCCCCTGTGGGACCTTCAGACCACAGCCTTCTCTGCAGAGTGTGGATAATCTCGAAGCTGTTGAGATGATCTGATCAGATGAGCTGCTGGAAACAGAGCACCTTTCAGTGTCTTTTCTAACAAGACGGAGGGTGACTTACAGAGGTTAGCACACATCCTCTAGGGGATCAAGTGACATTTTCCTTCACATTCATAACTGACCACACACATCCCTCAGTGTCCCACTGTGATCTCCACAGAACCTTGAAGACTTGACTGCAAGTCTGCCCCTCTCTACTGGCCGGCTCAACTGCTTGAGATCGAGGACAAGGAATTCATCCTTGTAACCTCAAGGTCACCTGAGTGTAGGATTGGAAACCCGCTTTATGGTGAATGAGTGGTGTGTCTGGAGCCTCCTTCTGACTCCGTGCTCTGTGCCGCCACCTGCTGGTCAGAAACTATAACTGCAGGAGATGTTTGTAAGCAAGGAACTGGCACCCATGTTAATTACATTAACCGCCTCAAAACAAACAGCGGAAACCACCGCTGTCATGATGAAGACCGTGAGTGTGAATTTTTTTCTTGTTTTTGTAGTTAAACATAAAATTTACCATCTTAACATTTTTCAGTGTACAATTCAGTGGTCTTATGTAGATTCATGGGGTATCCCTGATGGCTCAGCAGTGTGCTTTGCTGTGGGAGAGAAATTATTTCCATAAATTCTACAATATTTGATTGCAGAGTGCTGTGTACAGAAAGGGAAAGGTGAAAATGTTTCCCTACTTTTCTATTTAACAATATTAAAAAAAAAAAAAAGATTTTTAAAGTGTGCTGTGATTAGGTCATAGAGCAAGCTTTGCTGCTGAGAAAGAAGATAATCCACACGGACCATTTCCACCGAGACCCTAAGAAAAGAAAGAGAGAAAACAGCTGCAAAGTGCTAAAAGGCACAAGGCAGCACAAGAGCCGTGTCTGCCCGGGCCATTCAGCCGCCCCCACGCTGACCCCACTGAGTCTGTTTGCAAAACAGGCACAGCTTTTAGTTTCCTGGGTCCATATCACTGCATTTAGTCAGGGTTGCTGGCCTCTCTCACTCTGCTTTGTTCCTCCTTTTAAATTTTTCAATACTCCTGCTGCAAATGTCTTAGAGTGCGGTTTTAACCTTTTTTTTAGTAACCTCTACAGTATAAAATGCTAGAAAAAAAGAAAGAAAGTGAAGTCGCTCAGTCGTGTCCGACTCTTTGTGACCCCATGGACTGTGCGACCCCATGGACTATAGCCTGCCCAGGCTCCTCCGTCCATGGGATTTTCCAGGCAAGAACACTGGAGTGGGTTGCCACCTCCTTCTTCAGGGGATCTTCCCAACCCAGGGATGGAACCCAGGTCTCCCACATTGCAGACAGACTGTCTACCGTCTGAGCCACACCTGTAGTTAGTACATAAAGGAGACTGCACCAGTTATCAGATATCTCCATGTGTTTTCTCCAAAGATGGTAGTTCTAACATTTTATTCTGAGAAATCCTTTAAAACATCTGTATGGTGCCGCAGGCTTTCATCTACACGGGTGTATGATCAGGCCACTCAAGATCGCTGTTCTCTTGCTCTCTGTACATCCCCTGCCCCACCAGGGCCTGCTTCTGCTGCTGCTTAGTCACTTGAGCTGTGTCCAGCTCTGTGCGACCCTAAGGACTGCAGCCTGCCAGGCTCCTCTGCCCATGGGATTCTCCAGGCAAGAATACTGGAGTGAGTCACCACAACCTCCTCCAGGGGATCTTGCCAACCCAGGGATTGAACCCTGGTCTCCCACATTGCAGGCAGATTCTTTACGACTGAGCCAGCAGAGAAGTCCCATAAAATGCTAGACCAGTTATTAACTTTTTAAAACACTGATTTTTTTAATTTAATTCAATATATCCGCTATCTTGTGCTCCACAGCATTCTGGTCACTTTTCAGATGAGCTCAGCATCTCCTGAATCCAGGCCTGAGGTGATGTGAGATAGTTCCTTTGCATTTTTTTCATCTTGTTGTTAATTAAACTTCTGTGGAGGGCCTCCTTATATAACGGAAAACAAATTTTGTTCCCATTGCTATCAGAGACTTAGGTCCAGCTAACCAGAGAATAGTTGTCAACTTTTGGACATCTGCCAGCTTCAGTTGGGGGGGGGGTGCTGAAACAAAAAACAAATTTCAAAATCATTACTCAAAATTCACAAATTAAGTACCAAAGAAATTCAAATAATTCAACTTTCAAATGCACTGGGGGGCTTCCCTGGTAGCTCAGCTGGTAAAGAACCCTCCTGCCATGCGGGAGACCTGGGTTTGATCCCTGGGTTGGGAAGATCCCCTGCAGAAGGGAATGGCTACCCACTCCAGTATTCTTGCCTGGAGAATTCCATGGACAGAGGAGCCTGGCCGGCTACAGTCCCTGGGGTCGCAAAGAGTCGGACATGACTGAGTGACTTTCACTTTCATAAGACTCCTTGTCTCTTAACATCAACAAGAGCAGGAAAAACCACTTTGTTTCACATTTGCCCTTTCACTCTAAACTCCATGTCTTCCCAACCCTCCTCATTGCCCGGGGCTTCCCCCCACCTGGCTGCCCCCTCAGTGGCCCTTCACATCCGCAGGTGGGCGTGCACCGCAGCGAGGGTGGTGATGCTGCTGCACTGCCGTTGCCTGGCAACAAATGCCGGCATCACCTGCTCCCAGCTGCTCCCCAACAGCCGTTGCTGTGTTCCAGGTGAGCTGGGTGGGATTCTGGATTCTGAGCCCAGGGTTCAAAACTCAAAGGAGGACTGGTCACCTAGACCAGACTAGGAAAAGGCCATATGACTGGTTTTTAAGTGTCTTGACCTCCTACCTGATAATAGACTGTGCAAAGATCACCTTGGCATTTCTCATCAGAAATGTTGCACTGCCACGTAAACAAGTTGCTTGTATGTTTTGGACTGGTTCGCAGGTGGCTCTGTGGTAAAGAACATGCCTGCCAATGCAGGAGATGCGGGTTCCATCCCTAGGTTGGGAAGAGCCCCTGGAGAAGGAAATGGCATCCCACTCCAGCGTCCTTGCCTGGAGAATTCCATGGACAGAGGAGACTGGCGAGCTACAGTCCATGGGGTCACAACAGAGTCAGGAGACGACTGAGCGACTACACAACAACAAGAGTGTTCTGTGGATAGACAGTGCAGATGCTGCAGCCAGGCTGCAAAGGTTTAGATCCCATATGCACCTCTTATTCACCCTCTAGCATTCTATGAAGCAACAGTCACAGTAGTTCCTTTTAGGGTTATTGCAAATACTAAATAAATCACTCCATGGGAAGGATTTAGCTCAGTGCCAGCAATCACTGGATAAATCATAGAAATGAGTTATTTTAATTCTAATTCTTAAATTTGAACAAGTGAAAACTTTTGCTGTATTTTTTAGGGTTATAGGTTCTTATTTCTCCCCTTTATCAGTTTTCCTGATGGCTCAGACGGTAAAGAATTCACCTGCAAAGCGGGAGACCTGGGTTCGATCCCTGGGTTAGGAAGATCCCCTGGAGGAGGGCATGGCAACCCACTCCAGTATTCTTGCCTGGAGAATCCCCATGGACAGAGGAGCCTGGCCAGTTGCAGTTCATGGGGTCACACAGAGTCGAACACGATTGAGCGACTAAGCACAGCAAGCTTCCATGGGATTTGTTTTGTCCCCTTCTCTTCCAGCTAACAATTTTATAGACACCTTGGCATTAGAAAAAATAGACATATCCTTTAAAACATCCCACCACACTCTGCCGTGTTTGTGCACCTGTTCTCACCTAGCACTGCCCCATCCACCACCTTCCAGGATTCTTGGATGCTTCCCTGGGTAAATAATTGTCTTAACAGAAAGAGGAAGGCCTCACAACACTGCTGAATAGTGTCTTTTCACAAGCTGAAACTTCTACCCAGCTCATCCTGTGTCTTTGCTTATGCCCTGACAGAAAGAGAGCTTCGCTGCTTTTGGTTTTGAAAGAGCATTCTTATTTGGATATGGTGCTAAACTGGACAAGTATCTTATGATACTTAAAATCTGATGGTGAAATTCCTTTCATGAGAACCCACACTTGGGAGTGGAATTATCTTTGGCCTTCGGGAATTCATTCATACATCCATCCAATGAAGACTCATGGGGCCTCTCCCTCCTTGGCCAGGCACTGAACTGGGCTCAGCGAAGCAGGTGCGAAGGGCAGGTTCCATCCCGACCCTCACTGAGCCCAAGTCCAGTGGACTTTTGAAAGAGCAGTAAACAAGCCATTACAACATAGTTGTGTTAGTCACTCAGTTGTGTCCAACTCTTTGTAACCCCATGGACTAGCCCACCAGGCTTCTCTGTCCATGGAATTCTCCAGGCAAGAATACTGGAATGGGTGGGCATTCCCTTCTCCAGGAGATCTTTCCCACCCAGGGATCAAAACCTGGTCTCCTTCATTGCTGGCAGATTCTTTACCATCCAAGCCACTAGGGAAGCCCCATTACAAGGTAAAGTGCTATGAGGTCCAGGACCACAAGCCAGGGGCCTGGCCCTCACTGTGGTGAGGCAGGAAGCGTGACTCATCATTGGCCAAGTGAAGAAGGGCCCACAAGTCTCCCAGAGAGAGAAGCACACACATGCCCACACCATATCCTGGGGTGTTCACGCACAAGGGGCCGAAGGGGGACTGGGGCAGCTCCAGGAAGCACGGGCATGAGTGCTCAAGCTGCACAGCTTACCCGGAAACAGTCTTGATGGACCATGGCTGGGGACTTGGGGGTGGTGGGGACAGTGATGTGGTCAGATCTGCATTGTCACTGTGGCAACTGTGCAGGGGGGTCAGGACTAAGTGAGCAGAAGGCCACTGCTGACATCCAGGCTGGACAGTGACCATGGCAATGGCAGATGGGGTGGAAAGAACAGGAGCGATGTTTAGGAAAGGGACCCAAAGGAACACAGTGACTGGGTTTGCAAGAAGGAAAAGGAGGGGATCAAACCATGTCCTGGTTCGGGAAATCAGGGACCTTATTCACTGAGACAGAGAGAGGAGCAGCTGGAGGTGTGGGTGGGCAAGGGAATGAGCTCAGGTCTTGGTCCGTTGAACCGAAGATCCTGGTAGGCCCCGATGTGGAGGTGTGCTTGGGGCACTGTGGACAGGAGGGGGCTGGGCTGGGGCTGAGGCGCCTGCTCCAAGTGGAAGGGGAGGGAAATTCAAGGACACGGTGGGGGGGAGAGGGAAGCCGAAGGAGTCTCCAGAAGAGTCAGTGAAGGTCAAGACCACAGTTCCTGGGCGAAGTCTAACCCCGGGGTCCGCTGATGGCTCCAAGAGTATTTCCGTGAAGGTTGGGTCAAAGCCTGACCGCAGGAGCTGAAGTGTGAACCGAGGTGGGGTGAACCGCGCAGGGCGGGCGGAGTCAGTCCTAGGTTTTAACTCGGAGCCCAGGGGCGGCAAGACAAGGTGGGGCTGATGTATGGCCTGGGGGGCCCGTCGGTGTCAAAACGTCAAACGGGACGGAGGTGACTGTGTGTGTTTCTCCGCTGGGGAACGCGCTGTAGAGAAGGGAAGAAACAGCGGGAAGCCGGGTGAGGCCCGCGGAGCGCTGGGCGCAGGAGACCAGGCGTGCGGACCGCGAGGGAACATCAGGGCTGGAGGGGACTGGACGGCAGAGCCGAGAGGAGCCCTGAGAGCAATCGGCGCTCGGTGCCAGGGTCCCGAGCCTAGAGACGCACAGAGGGGTGATCCCCGCGTCCAGCAGCGAGGACGCCGAGCACCGGCCTCAGCAGCGGGGTAGTGACTGGCTGGCACCCGCGCAACAGGTGGGAACTGGCAGCCGCCCTCACTGGTTTCGGCGGCGGAGCCAGGCTCGGGGCCACGGCGTCTTTCAGAAAAGTAGCCAAGCAGCTCAGAGCGCGCGGAGGAGAGGCGGGGGCGGGAGGCGGCGTGGGAGCGCTGGAACCGTCTAGAACGGGAACGAGGGGAGGCGGGATGCCTGAGCCCGGCACGGACCCTCCCCCTGATAGAATATGCATGATCCAGCACGAGGCCTCGCCCGCCGCGAGCCGGAGGCGGTGCGGGATCGCCGGAGCGCACGCCCAGATCCAGAGCCGCTCGGGCTGCGAGGAAGCCGCGCGCGCCGCGTCCGGACCGCACGCGGGTGAGCCTCCGCGGTTCCCTTCGAGGGCGGCCGCCGCCCCTCCAGATCCCGGGACCCCCTGCCCCGCCGCCCTGAGTCGGCTCCCCTTCCCCGCCGCGAGGAGGCCTCAGGGGCTCGGACCTGGGATGGGGCGCGGGTGGCCGACAGGTGCCCACAGTCACCGGCGGGGACCCGGCGCGCTCCGTCCCACCGAGCCTTGCTCGGCCGCCACCGGCGGGGCCCGGGCACCCAGCAGAGCGTCCATGCTACGGTCCCCCTAGGCGCTCCCCGGCTGCTCATCGGGCGCGAGCAGCCGGGCACGCGGAGAGGGGCGAGCGGGGCGCGCGGGGCGCGGGGAGGGCCAGCGCCACCCGGCCGGCTCCGGAGGACCGGCGCTCTCCGCCCTGTCTCCGCTTACTGCTGTTTATCCAGCAGATCATTCTAAACAATTGTCTTTAAAAAGCAGTTGGCTCCGCGCATCTTCCTTGCGTTCTCTGAGTTGGGAGCTCGCGGTGGGCAGGGGGAGGGAGAAGAAACGCCTGCTCGGGTCGGAAAACACCGAGAGACCGGAACGTCTGTTTCAACAGCGAGGAAGAGAGGCCGCCGCAGGGTCTACACACACCTACAGCTCTCTGCCGCCTTTTGTGCAAATTCCTAACTGTGCCTGAGGTCCACGCGAGCCGGCAGGCATGGGGTGTTTGGGCAACAGCAAGACATCAGAAGACCAGGGCGTCGATGAAAAGGAGCGGCGCGAGGCCAACAAGAAAATCGAGAAGCAGTTGCAAAAGGAGCGGCTGGCTTACAAAGCGACTCACCGCCTGCTGCTGCTGGGTAAGGCCGGGGGTTGCGCGGCGGCGCCCGGCTAGAGCGGAGCGCACGACCCGGGCGCACGGCTCGCTGCTCGGAGAGGGCCGGGCTGCGAGGCCAGCGCCCCCGCCGACAGCGAGCGCGCGCCTGAAGACGCCCGCGCGCGGGCAGGACGCTGGTGCGTCTCTGGTGGCGGGAGAGATGGCCACGGTCTCCAGTCCCTGGTCACAGGGTTCTCTCTGTGTATTTTCAGGGGCTGGTGAGTCTGGGAAAAGCACTATCGTCAAACAAATGAGGATCCTGCACGTCAACGGATTTAATCCAGAGTAAGGAATGACGCATTCCGGGTTTGCTTCCCAACCGCATGCAAACTTTGTCCCTTCTCTCCCGGCCTCCCCAAAAATGTTCTGTCTAAACAGTTAATTTGATCTTTGAGTCAGCCTTTAAGGACAGAAAATCTAGACGCAAGTTGTTGAATTTGGCATATTTAAGCAAATCTTTCCTCTGGTGGTGCCTACATCAAAATATTTACTTAACAAAGTATAATCTTATTAGATACTCGAGGTATTGATCTGTGTTATTACTATTGCTCTGATCGCACTTAATGTGTCAATATATACTTCTCCCTGTGTCTGCATCTATTTCAATTCAACATATGGATATATTCAAACAAGAAATGTTTGCAAGTGTAGCCCTGTATTTTTTGTAGCAGTAGTCATGACCATTTTACCTTGTTATGTTTAACCTGTGTGGTTGTCTAGAGCTAGAGTCTGTGGTGCGTCCCTTCAAATTTATTTATAGTCCAAACCTGAAAAGGTAGGTATTTTTCTTGCCCAGATTTAAAAAAAAAACACAAAACTTTTCACTATTGTCCTGGGGCTGATGTTGACTTCTGGTGGTACTATGTTAGCCCCACTGCATCTGGGAATCTAAAATCTCATTCAGCATTCAGCCAGCTGTGCAGAAAGTTAATTAATAACCATTCTTTTTTCATACAGAGAGAAGAAACAGAAAATTCTGGACATCCGGAAAAACGTTAAGGATGCTATTGTGGTAAGAATTTTGTTTTGTTTTTGGCCAAGCTGTGCAGCATGAGGGATCATACTTCCCCTACCAGGGATTGAACCCATGCCTCCTGATTTGGGAGCATTGGCATCTCAAACACTGGACCACCAGGGAAGTCTCAGGAATTTCTTAAATATTTGTTCAGTGAAAAGGTTGTGTCCTCTGCTCCCTCAAACGGTGTAGACAGAAATCACAGACTAGATTATCACGCATGGAGCCTAAGTGGTTTATTTATCTGTACATTCTTTTCCTTCATTCCACTGTAGACAATTGTGTCGGCGATGAGTACCATAATTCCCCCCGTTCCACTGGCCAACCCAGAAAACCAGTTTCGATCAGACTATATCAAAAGCATTGCCCCCATCACTGACTTTGAATATTCCCAGGTAAGTAAATCCTTACCGAAGTATTTTAAATGGTGCAAGATGGAACAGTTGTTAACCAGGTGGCTTACTGAGAACCAGTGTTAATATTATTTCATTATTGACTTTCTTCAAAATTCTAGCTCTCTGCCTGGGAGAAGTGCTTCCCTCTATACCAAAATATTAACATGTGTTAAAAATAGTAAAGACAATAAGATTGTGAGAAATGTTTTAATGAGTGTGTTGGTGCGCGTGATGATCAGGAAGACAGCATACCTCTAAGAAATACTGGTGGTGCTTTTTCCCCTGCGTGTTTCTTAATCAACAATTATGCCGTTTCCCAGATAATAGAAGAGTAGAAATTGCATGAGCAGAGAGAAGTGCTTTATGGTATGTGATCATATCCTTGGGAGTAAGGGAACAGAACCCAGTTTGCTCTTAAGATGGGGGTTCTTCAGCTCACATGAGAGGTGCAGGCCAGCTGTAGGTCACACCTGGATCACTTCTGAATGTCGACTCTCTCCTGGGAAAGTGTAATTCTCTTCATGTCCGCAGAATTTCGGGCTGCTTTTTTAATCACTTGGATAGCACTGTTGCTTATGCAAGAGGGTGATGTGAATATGAGTTTTCACTTGTTTGGTGGACATACGTTTCTTTAAAATACTGTTGTTTGGTCATTTGATGTAGCATGTTTCAAAGGAGAAGTATTTCTTCAGTTTCTCAGAAAGTCATTTTTTTTAGTTGTGCCAGAAGAGTGTGTGTTTGTGTGTGTGTGTGTGTGTGTGTGTATACCCCCCCCCCCAAAAAAAACAGTATTTCAAAGTTCCCGCTGCCTGTCATGGTGTCCTTGAGACGTTTTTCATTCTCAGCACTCTCTTTTCCCAGAGAAGCTGACACAGGAGGCTCTGTGTAAGACAGATGGGCCCGTGTGCAGCCCCCTCCCCGCCCCCTTCAGTAGAACACAATTGCCCCATAGGCTCTGTGTCCAGATGGTGGATAAGAATTATTTTTTAAAGCTTTTTACTGCATCCTCTCACATGACGTTTGTTTCTGATAAGCATTCCAACATAGCCAATGAAACCCCTAGAATTTCTAAGAAGACAAAAGTAGCAATGGCAAACCACCTAGAAAAAGTGACCGTGGCGTCTGGCATGGCAGGCACACTGTTGTTTACTTAACTGTGTCTTTAACTGGATGTCGTGGAGGAGGGTGTCAAGGAAACGATGGGGGACAAGGCTGGGCTTCAGCCTGCTGGAGCCCTGGGTCCTCCTAGCGCGCTCTGATGGCTTACATACTGGAAAAGTCCCCCAGCACTGCAGGCTTCTAGCTGAAATCAGGTATTCTCAATCCCCTTCAGATTTACTCATTTACAGATATGCATTTGAGTTCTAAATTTTGTCCTGCATGCTCGTCTAAAAGTAATCATGAAACACCTTCTGTGTGGTTCTGATGAAGGGAGAAGTTATTCTCAGCATATAATGAGAAATTAACACCAAGATGGATTGATCTGTCATATTTTCTTCTGCTTATGACGAACACACACGTGACAAGGCTGCCCAGATTTCATCTGAAATCCAAAAACAGTAACACACGCGTGGGTTACTAAGGAACCCAAAGCACCTAGTTTGCAAATGTGTTTTTGAGCTATAGAACAATTTTTAATAAAAAAAAAAAACCCATAAAACTCAAGAAACCATTTGCACTGAAGGCATATATTTTCATATAGGTATGTTGAAGCCATTGTGAAATGATGGTCATAATTAACTCATTAAAATAAAAGAGCATTGGGAACCAGCTGATGCAGATGGATTGGTAATGCTTTTTCAGAAGCAAAACTTTTTTTTTGGTAGTTTTTAAGCCTACATTCTGTTGTCATACTGGGTCTCTGTGTCAAATAAGATTATGTTTACAATTGAGCCAGCACTTACATAAAATGAAATCAATGTCTAATATTAACTTTCTTTCTGAAAATTCTGTTTTATTTTAATGTGCACACAGCTTTCAATAACGTTTGTTCTTTAGTGCTCTGAAATTCATCACCTATATTGTTAGATTGAATAGTTCTTGAAATTATGTTTTGATGAGCCTCATAAGGGTGATGTTAAGGCAAATGTCTGACATATACTAATAACACTTGGTTGATTTGAAGACAATTAACTTTTGTTTAAAGCACATGTCCATTTTAAAAATCATAACAGTAGAGCTAAATCAAGTATTTTAATAGTAAACATAACACGAATTTACTAAATCTAGTACTTTCAGATTAAATCCTTGAGAAAATCTTTCTGTGTCACAGTCCAATTCCTTGAGGGTCTTAAGTTTATTTCTCTGTAGATCTAGAATAATTGCTGAACCAAATATTTCCTATCATTAAAAATTAATTTCAGAGTTATTTAATTTAAGAAGGAAAAATTAGAAAGTTGGAATTTCTTGTTCATTATTAAGAATTTGAGATTCTGTATTAGGTTGCTCTTTATAATGAAAAGTCTAGAATATCTCAGAGGTCCTGAGAATTTCCTCTAAGAAGGTCACACCTGGGTTTACTCTTTTTTTTTTTTTTCTGGGTTTACTCTTCACTTTAGACTCCTGAGTGAATCTCGGTCGAACCCTTGTTGTTCAGTCGTGACCAACTCTTTGTGACCCCATGAACAGCCCTAACGTTGTAACAGGAAGAGAAGTGAGGCTGGCAAGTGGCCTGCCAGCAGAGGGTGCCTGGAGAGGTCAGGGCGAGCACTGGGGCCTCTCAGGCCTGGTCTGTCCCACCTGGGAGGGACTGGAACCTCTGAGAGGGGAGACCTGAGTGTTGCATCACTGTCGCTCTGGCTGTGGGTGGAACAGGTTCTGGGGAGGGAGAGGTAAAGTGGGGGGACTATCTCAGAGGCACCTGGAACAATCCAGATGGAGATAACCGGGCAGTCTGGTGTGGACGGCTTGCTGGCCACTGCCTGTTCACAGTGCTTTGCTCATGAGCACACGTCCACATGGCCTCAACCCCTTCACTGGCTGACACCCTTTCTGTGCACCCAACCCGTCTGCACAGAAAGTGGTAGGAGACACACAGTCCAGGTGGTGGGCCTGACAGAACATGTGTTATTTGATCACTTACAAAGTGGAACAATACTGCCGTTGCTCCACCAAAACTCTTAGCACAATACCAGACTGAGTGTGCTAAGTTGCTCAGTCGTGTCTTGACTCTTTGCAACCCCATGGACTGTAGTCCGCCAGGCTCCTCTGTCCATGGGATTCTCCAGGCAAGAATACCGGAGTGGGTTGCCATGCCCTCCTCTAGGGGATCTTCCTGACCCAGGGATCGAACCTGCGTCTCTTCTGACTCCTGCATTGGCAGACAGGTTCTTTACCACTAGTGCCACCTGGGAAGCCCATAGACAATCAGTGATGAATTAAACTGGAGTATTAATTGGTTTGTTTGGAGTTTTCTTCCCAAAATGTGGGTATTATATTAGTTCCCTTAAAGGTGTGTTTTGCTAGCATTTCTAAGGGCCAGTGGATAAGTGAAACTTAGTGAGCAATCTGACAGCGGTCAGATCAGTCAGGGCTCTGTTGTCGTCACCCGTCTCCTAAGTGGATGTTTATCACAAGTTCTTCTCCAGAGGCTCTTCCCAACCCAGGGATCAAACCTGAGTCTCCTGCATTGCAGGCAGATTCTTTACTATCTGAGCCACCAGGGAAGCCCTGGACAGAGTCAAAAATATTATTCTGCAGAAAATATTTTGATCTGGGATAAATTTATAGTTTATAGTAAAAATGTAAAGAAAACAAAAGTGGGATGTTAAAATATGTAAGAGTCTATCAGAAAAAATTTTCTCTTCCTTGGTTTTCATCTTGTTTTGGCGGTGTCAGTCTCCTGGCTTGATACCGGTGAAAACAAGGCCTCAGCTCCCGAAGCCTTGAGGCCACGTCCTGGATCGAGTGATCACAACGTCTGTGTTATCCTCCCAGGCCTCATCGGGGATGGGAGCTCAGAGGAGGCGGTTGACTGCTCCAGAGTCAGAGTTGACAGGTGGTCAGGACTGGAGCCCAGTGGTCTGACTCCAAAGCCTGCCATGTGGCCTTCCTGGGCTCAGGAATCACCGGTCCAACCCCACCGCCGGGTCAGCCTGGTTCCAGCTGCGGGCGGAGAGGTGTAGTCAGGCTGGGTGCAGCCCCTTGAAACAGCCTGGCAAGAGGAAGTTTCCCAGAAGAGCAGGGTGGTCTCTGAAGTCACTGTGGTCAACCTCCAGCCTGCCGGAGACAGTCAGCTCTGGCGGCCACTCCTTTCTCTTGGGAGCAAAAATGCAAGTGGTTGAAAATGAAACTTTGGGAATTACTACTGGGTCATTCACCCATTCAAGTAGAATTCCCCAGAGGCCTCTTAGGTGAAGGGTAGGGTGGCCTGGAAACAGGAACGTCCCAGTGACCAGAACACAGACCTGCCCCAAAGAACAGTTTATCCATCAAATTGTTGCTGCAAGTTGGCCACTTTCATGGGACATTCTTGCAGCTTTGTTTGTCCCATTGCATCATATTTGCAGACATTTACCTGTGCAGTCAATTAATTAATCAAGATGAAAAATATCAACGAGGGATTATTTTTCCACTCCCTTGAAGAAGTGTTATGCAGCTTCCTGAGCTGGTCAAAAACACCTCTAATAGCCTGTTGTTGTTGTTGAACTAAATAGGCCATTAGAACTTGGACATCGCCCCCTCTTCCCAGCTTTTGGTTTATACTCTTCCCCAGGGTCTCAGATAGCCTGTGTTACATTGCTTGGATGTAGTATAAAAATATTTCTGTGGTAAGTTTCTATTTTAAATTTTTGTAGCTTGTTTTCCTACTCTGATATCTGGTATTGCTCTGTCGGGACTTGAACCCAGTCCCTTAAGTAGAGGCATTCTTGTGTTGTCACATCTGTGCACTTCTCTCCAGGCATTTATCCTTACGGGCTATTGGGATGTGTTTGAATCCTATTACACAAGGCCATCTTTCAGAGAAAATGTATAAAAAGTTTTTATTATGTCCCTGATAGTTTAGAAAGGATACTTTTTTTTTGTCAAATTTAAGATGTACTAACTCTAGGACTTTAAATATTTTAAGGTCGTCAAAAAATATTCAGTGCCAGTGGGAACCTCTTTGGCCCTTGAAAATAATATAGTGCAGCCGTAAGCAGAAGGATGGGGCCTCTCTCCAAACAGTTTTTAGGATTATTCCAGCCAGCCCCAGTGAATTGGGGTGCAGCAGAATGAACCCAGATCTAATGGAATCGAGCCAGTTCTTGGCTGGACACAGCCTCTTAGCCGACTTGCCTATAATTTTCCCGTCTATAAAATGGGGACAGTAGTATCAGCCTCGTGGCATTACTTGAGAATGAGTCGCATCCGGTGAGAAAGCTTGGGAATTTAAAGACCGGAAGAGCCATGAATCATTATGGTTATTACTGTTGACCAAGTACAAATGCGAGAACCAGAAAGGAGCTTTAGTTACAATAAAAATGTGCTGGAAATCCAATTTGGTGTATATATTTTTGCCAACCCCCCTCCTGGCCCAGAAGACACGGGTCACCCCCAGGCCTAAGCAACCGATGACAGGTGTTACTCCCAAGTGTCTTTCCTTTTAATCAACTCACAGCCCGGGACCACAGGATTAATATTCTACAAGTTCCATTTTATTTTTTTAATATTTTTATTTATTTATTTATTTGGCTGCTCCTGGTCTTAGTCATGGCATGTGGGATCTAGTTCCCTGACCAGGGATCGAACCTGGGCCCCCTGCATTTAGAGCTCAGAGCCCCAGACACGTCTGGACCACCAGGAAAGTCCCCTACAAGTTCCATTTTAAATATCAACCAGTGAATGACTAAAACTTCTCAGGGCTTTTTATGGTTGCTTCAAATTAAGATTTACGTGTAGGGAAAATATGTTTTCTTTCTCATTATCAACATTTCCTCTTATAGGGATCTTTTCAACATCACATCTGTGTCCACTGTAGATAAAGCATCTCTTGACCTGTGCAAAGAAACTGGACTCAGAAATGCCTAACCGTTGAGTGCAGCTCTGAGCAGCTCTGAAGGGTCCTTTGTGTCACCCAAGCCGGGGAGACCAACCCAGGGCTGAGGGAGCCTTATCACTGTACCTTTAAAGTGTGGAATTTCTGAAACTGCCATGTGTCTTATAATAGATACACACATTTAATGTGACAGCATTCTCCTCCCATACACCCCCTCACCCCCAAGAATCTATTATTAAAACTGTAGTACATCCAGAGTGGAAGAAATACAGCATTTTGTGGGAAATTAAACATCATATTGCTTCAAAAAAAAAGAAAAGAGCAGTTGTAGACATGTTCTTGGCTAATTGCATAATTCTTAAAAAAAACATCATTTTACATAATGAACAAATTACTGAGTTCTTTGAAGATAAACCTTGTCCTTGTATACCACCAAGGACTGATGTATTTGATAATAACAGGAAGGAGATTCTGAGCTGCACACAATAGACTCATCAAAGTACCAGATCTTTTTTTTTTCATGCTGCCATTTTTGAGGAACACCTAGGAGATTTCTGGCTACTGCCAGAGGGGCAGAGATTACAATGGATTTCAAGATTGTCTTAATTAATAAAATTAGTGTCGTCGTTAGGAACGTGTAACAGGAAACATAGTGGCCCAGTGGTTAGAACCGAAGGCTGGAACAGCCCAAATGCCCATCCATAGGACATGGACTCAGGCTCTGCGGGAACCCATGAGAGATAGATGCAGCATCAGTGGACTCCACGTGCACCTCAACATGGGTGGGTTTCTGTATGTTGATGCTGAACCAACTGAAATGATGGAAGTCTATGTAAAGAACAACACCTTTCTATGATGTTCAGAAACAAGCAGAAATAAGGACTGAGCTGTTTCAGCACACATACTGGGTTGGTCAAAACAAACTTTTTGACCAACCCAAAATATTTGTGATAATTTCTGTAAAAGAGAAGAGAATGAGCATCGCAGTGTTTGGGGCAACAGAGAGGAAGCGGGAGAGACATGTGGAATGTTCTGGTGTGGGGGACAGAAGGGTTGCCATGTTTTCACTGTGTTATAGACAAACACACAACAAAGCAAAGCAAAAGAGGACCCTGTGAGGACGCAGTAATCCCCCCACTGTGTCACCCCCCAGTTCTGGCCACCTGCGGTCCACAGTAAAGAGAAATTGGAGTTTTCTAATTTCAGTTCAGTTCAATCGCTCAGTCATGTCCGACTTTACGACCCCATGGACTGCAGCACTCCAGGCTTCCCTATCCATCACCAACTCCCAGAGCTTGCTCAAACTCATGTCCATCGAGTTGGTGATGCCATCCAACCATCTCATCCTCTGTTGTCCCCTTCTCCTCCTGCGTTCAATCTCGCCCAGCATTGGGTTCTTTTCCAGTGAGTCAGTTCTTCGCATCAGGTGGCCAAAGTATTGGAGTTTCCGCTTCAGCATCAGTCTTTCCAATGAATATTCAGGACTGATTTCCTTTAGGATTAACTGGTTTGATCTTGCAGTCCAAGGGACTCTCAGAGTCTTCTCCAACACCACAGTTCAAAAACATCAATCCTTCGGCACTCAGCTTTCTTTGTAGTCTTAACTTCCACATCCATACATGACTACTGGAAAAACGATAGCTTTGACTGGACGGACCTTTGTTGGCAAAGTAATGTCTTTACTTTTTAATATATTGTCTAGGTTGGTCATAGCTTTTCTTCCAAGGAGCAAGCATATTTATAATTAGAAAATAATAAATTTTCTAATTTATTAGCTTGTATTCTTTATGCCCTGCTCCTTCTCAGAAGGAAGTTTATGAGATGATCTCAAAGGGGTCGTGTGAGCAAAATGCCTAGTAAAGAAAATCCTGAACCTTGAGGATTTTATTGGGACTTGCATTTCTTGTGATAGAGGACGATGCTGTGAGATTGGCTGGCATAACGTGGTTGAGGTGCTTCCTTGTGAAGACAGGCTCCGAGTGTGCAGGAGACACGGTGGGAGATAAATCCCTGTGTGCTGGAGTAACTGTCCTTCCAGGAGCTCCATGTCACTTCCTGGCAGTCACTCTTGTGGTTAATGGAACTGTAATTCCAGAGGCTGATGCCGTCTCATTCCTTTTTTATTATGAAGATAATAAGCCAGGTGATTTTGAAAGTATTTTAAACTTTCAACATTCCTGAGCCTGAGGCTGCCCACCGCTTCCCAGCAGCCACACTCCCTGTGCCTCACTCTGTCTGTCTCTAGAATGAGCATAACAGCGCTCCGTTCTCCCCCAACTCTGTGCGGATTGAGTTGAGTGAGTCAATATATACAGAAGGCCAGGCTCCACATTTGCTGTTCTCTGTACTCCTGATTAGCTATGCAGAAGAGAAACGTGTTTTAATCAGATGTTATGTGTCTGCAAACCCAAAACACTCTGCTGATTTCAGAGTGGCTGCGTCACCACGAGAGACCACAGCCAGCCCTTTCTCAGTCAGCACGTCCTCCACGCCACACTGACCACACACAGGAAGTAAAGGTGTAATGAGAGCCACAGATGCAAACCGCGTGTGTAATTTTACCCCCATGTAGCCACGTTTTTATGAAATGAAAAGAAACAAGTGAAGTTTAACAATATATTTTACTTAACGTGATATACCCCACATATTCCTGTAACGTGCAATCTCCAGAAGCTATTTATGAGATATTTTATCATCTGTTTTCTTAGTCTTCAAAATCTGTTGTGCACTGCACACGTCCAGGCATCTCAAGCTAAGGAAGCCACATGCCAGGTGCCCAAGGACCCCATCACCGTGGCTACCGCAGCAGAGATTTGGAGCTGGACCAGAGGCTTCTGGTAGAGGAAACAGAGGTTTCTTCTCTGCCAGCCTGCACGGTGGTGCTGTGGCAGGTACAGACCACTGGCTGTTCATTGGGCCTCCCCGAGCCCACGCTGCAACCCTGATGTCCACGTGGCCATCAGAGCCCAGGCTGGCGGGGAGGGACAGCCCCTGAGGAGGGGGCCTGGCCTGGCCCTGGCAGTGTGCATCCTCCTTGACGAGTAGGCACCCCCCATATGCCCTCCCATTGCTGACCAGACCTTCTTCTTTTATAGAGCTTTCTCAGCCGCACTTCTCTGTCTGCAAGTTGGGTGGTGGGGGACATGTCCATCAGTTGGCATGGCCCTGACCATCTCCCAGCCTCTCTGTCTCCCGTGTTGTCCACAGTCACCTGTTTCAGGGACAGTCAGCCACCTGGTGCTAGTCCATGTCTGTAGGTGGATTGCCAGTGGCCAGGCCTGGTTTACCTGTGAGACCTGCCTTTCCACACCTGTTGTGATGGAAAGCCGCCACATGCCCCGCACTGTTGTGTGTACCCGTGTCCTTCTGGATACCACTGCCAAGGAAGAGCCACACCATCTGGATCACTTGAGCAGAGGCAGATTGTGGGACTTTGTTCTTTTCATTGTCACTTATGTGTGCGCTTTTTTAGGGCATTGAGTAATTCACTGAAAACATACAAATTAGCATTGTACTTGTGAGCCACAAAATTGGCTCTGGTCTGTGTGTGTTTAGAAAAGGCTGTGTTATGAATCTGAATAGGATACATGGTTGGGGGAATTCCTTTTCAGCTCAGTGGGGAAAAAAGCCAGTTCCCAGTTCTTGAGTCTTAAAGGAACTCACCGTGCTGTTCAGTTGGATTGTGAGAGTGAGTGGGGCTGGGTGTCTGTCCAGGAGAGTGTCAGAGACGTGGGAGGAAGTGAGTGACTCACAGTGTGCAGAGAATTCGAGTGTGGAAACGGGGGATGATCAAGAAGCATTACTCAGTCACTACTATTTAAAACTGGGGCCCAGAAGACAGTGAGCACATGGTGTTTGCAGAGAGAAAGTTCCAGATATTGTAGCATCGTTGGTCTCTCCAGAGTCTGGAATTGCTGTGAGTCATACTTTCTGTCTGTCCCGTGTTTAGTATTGTCCCTTATCAGCCATTTGGAAGGAGCACCTTTCTTTTCCTAGCTTCAGTTTACCAAAGGCTTCCAGATCATTCTTTTTGCCCCAGTGGGGTTTGGAGATCAAGTCTAGAAGGAGAGTGCGTGCGCAGTCGCTCAGTTGTGTCCGACTCTTTGTGATCCCATCAACTGTAGCTGCCAGGCTCCTCTGTCCATGGGATTCTCCAGGCAAGAATACTGGAGTGGGTTGCCATTCCCTTCTCCAGGGCATCTTCCCAACCCAGGGATTGAACCCAGGTCTCCTGCATTGCAGGCAGATTCTTTACCATCTGAGAGGAGAGTTTGAGTAGGTGGACCTGTCTTCTGCGGGCTCCCCTGGCTTCATCCTTGGGAAGCTCCGCCCAGGTGCTGGGAGTGGAGGGGGCAAGAAGGGAGCATCCTGGGGCAGGTAGGGGACTGGGCTGCTCCAGGGCAAATCTGTGTACCTAGAGCCACCCAACGGGTAGAACACGTGGCAGCAGTACATGTTAGCACTCTGACGATCTGAGGAAACGGTGCTGGGCTGTGATTAGAGGTGCCAGCTTGGGTGTCCAGGTGCTTCCGCCTCAGCCCAGCACCACCCAGTGAGGACCCATGGAGCACCCTGGTCCCGAGGAGTTCCTCACCCAGACTTTCCAAGGGTTTTTTCTCTCTCGAGCATACAGTTCGTCATCTTAGGTAAAAGGAGTCAGTTGCATTGTTTCTGTTTCGTCTTGGTTTTCTTGCCACATGTCTTTCTTGAATTGGATCCACGTCATCATATGTAAGGCCATAAGGGGTGGTTCTTACCAGAGACCTGGAGTGAGTCCCCCTCCAGCAAAATATCAGGCATTGTCGGCTCTGAAGGGGTTACAGTGCCTGCTCCTCCGGCTGAGCCCCATGTTGAGCTGTTATTGAATCTTGAAAGATTTCCACCCACCTCCCGCCCACTCTGCTGGCAAGTGAAAGACGTTTGAATTCGTTTCTCAAGGGAGAAAATGATTAAAGTGAAAGAAAATGACTGTTCCCTGTTCTGAAAAGGAGAGGGAAGAGGGGGCTGTGACCCTCCCATGCTGCTCTGTACCTGGGGAGAGCAGGATGGGGTGTCAGGAGCATCCGCCCCGGAAACCAGGAGGAGGAGGCCAGTCCCAGCTGCCTCGCATGCCTGGTTGGCTCAGAATCCAAGGTCCTGAAACAGAGCAGGGGATGCACAACTCGGAGACCCCCAATAACTGAAATGGAGGGGGCAAAATGTAGGGGAAGGAAGGGAAACTCGATTGATGTTTCCACCCCTTGAGCCCTAGAACTGCCAATGGAAATGAATCCAATTTGGGGTCCCATCTGAATGAGAAGTAATGGTACTTTTACACATGACTCAGGATTGTATGGTCCTGATGATCCTCACACATCACCATTTAAATCTTTTGTATTTTATGAGCATCATTTTATGATTCATTAGTTCAACTCACCTTTTTGCATCCCAAGCTAATGAAACTGTTCAGGCTGTGTATGTGGAGCCCCAGCTGTGCTCAGGGCGTCTGGTTAAGGGCTCAGGGAGTGGAGTTGAGATTTTTAAAATAATCCCTGTTCTCGGGCTCATGGTCTAAAAAGTAGGAAGATGAGACCAGCACGCATGAAAAGCTTCAGATCAAGAGATCCTAGGATTTCACCAAATCCTAGTCTAAAATTGTCTCTGTGTGCATGCTAAGCTGCTTCAGTCATGTCCCGCCAGGCTCCTCTGTCCATGGAATTCTCCGGGAATAGTGAAGTGGGTAGCTATTCCCTTCTCCAGGGGATCCTCCCGACCCAGGGATTGAACTCGGGTCCCCTGCATTGCAGGTAGATCCTTTACCGTCATCTGAACCACCAGGGAAGCCCAGGTATGAATGTGCTTATATATACAGAAGACCTCGGTGTTATTGGGCAGCCTCATTAACTAACAAACACTCAACCTGAATGGGTGGCTTCCTATATTGACAGTCACCTGCCTCAGTCAGTTTTTATGTGGCGATGTTCTCGTGTGTACTTGGCGAGCTCCGTGGGCTTGTGGGCCCATGCACAGGGCCGGCTCTTCAACAGGAAAAACAGAGAGGGTGGTTGGGGCCCCTCGTCCCGCAGACTTCCCTTTTTATCTCCTGCTGCCCCAGTAAATAACTCTGATCAAACCCTGAGCCGACCCTATAATCAAGCCTTCGAGCTCTGAAGCAGCCTGAGAACTTGGCGGCCCCAGGGTCTAGGCGTTATTCCCAGATCCGCATCTCAGGATCATCTAGGGAGCTTTTAAAGCAAGATCCCTCCACCTGCCCTCAGAGACTTTGAGTAGGAACTCTCAGGGGAAGGTCCGAGGAATCTGTGTGTTAGAAAAGCTCCCTGAGGTTTCCGCTGCACCCTCAGGTAGAGATGGTGTCCTTTGTGGTTCTCAGCCCTGGGTGGGCCCAGCTGTGGCAGTGGACTTGGCAGTGCTTCCTAATCTCGGGGTGTCGGGGCTGCTGGGCATAAATGTTGCTATACTTTACCATCACAGCGATAACTGCACTTTCCCATAGTATTTTTATATTTACAAATCAGGATAGGTCTTGATTCATTCAAAGTCAGCAATAGCATTTTTGCTTGAAGACAGAATGTGTGATAAATATGAAGGATTGGTCATAATGAGGGCTTGATACTTCTTCCATTAGGGCACCTGCGCCCCCTCGAGCAGGTGGTCCAGCCCCGGGCAGGGTGGCCTGAACCTCCTCGGCCTGTCCTGCTCCCACCCCTGCCAGACCTGTGGGGACACAAGTGGATTGCACATCATGGCTTCCTTCGTGGTTCAGTGGTAAAGAATCTGCTTGCAGTGCGGGAGACCCAGGTTTGATTCCGGAGTCCGGAAGACCCCCTGATGCAGGGAATGGCTACCCACTCCAGTATTCTTTCTTGGGAAATCCCATGGACACAGGAGCCCAGCGGGCTATAGTCTGTGGGGTCGCAAAGAGTCAAGATACAACTGAGTGACTAACACTTATATTTTTCACTTTCAACTTGAAGATTAAATAAATAAGAAAGATAGAAGGACTCAGATCACTGATGCGAACATGAGAAGAAAATTCTAGGAAAACAAGTTCAAGGCTTCAGTTCCCTAGAGATAGAAAAGGGCCCAGGAAAGGTGTTCTTTTGTAAAATATAGTGAGATGCCACATACATTCAAAGTGAAAAATTAAAGTGGGGAATGGTTTCTAATGGTGTGACTAGAATCACTGAGTGGAGTGTGAGGTGGGGGTGGGGCTCACCCTGGACCTTCACCCCACTGCCTGGGACAGGAGAGGCCTCCAGGACAGTTGTCATGGCTCTAATTCCCGATGTGACATCACTGAGTCCCTGGAGGGGGATGTTTACCAGCTGGATCCTCTGCATCCTGGTGCAGATGCTTCAGGATTCCTGACTCTGGGTGAATCTTCAGTTCTACATGGGCCAGGGTGGGGCGTGTGGGGGTGAATCCTCAGCTCCATGTGCGGCAGGAGTCATATAGGGGTGAATCCTCGCACCATGTCGGGGTGGGGGGCGTGGTGTGGGAGTGAATCCTCAACTCCACGTGCGACGGGGGGCATGTGAGGGTGGGTGAGCCTGTTTGGCCTTGATCTGTGAGACCCCTGGGCGTTTATTATCGTGTCCAACTCTGTGGTTTGCACCCTGTTTGTTTTTCTATCAAAACTGTTTCAGTGCTTTGTCAAAGGAAGGAAAGGACCACTCAGGATGCACAGAGCAAGGTGCCCTGAGGGGAAGGGTGCTATGTCCCTTTAGTGCTGGGAAGGGCAGCTCAGGGTCAGAGGCTGGCTGGACCCAGGAACTATGCCTGGGACCCTAACAAGGGTTTCCAGGAGAGCAAGGCTCTGAGAGGTCTGCTGGCCACAGTTATTTTCGCATCCCCTGTCTGTGGTGGCTCCATTGCCAGCCACCCAAACAGGGCCAGCAAGGTGTTTTTTTTGTAGCCACAGCAGAGCCGTAGACACCCAGGCGGGAGGGGGCCCCAGAGGAGCCATGTGGGACCCGAAGTGCCTTCCCAGCAGAAGGCTGATTATCAAGAGATCATGCTTGTTTGTTTGAAACAAACGAGCTGATTTCTCTCCTGGGTGTTTTTCTTGGTAAAACATTTTAACAGCTTTCAAAAAAAAGAAATCAGAAGCCTATAACAAACACCACACAATCTAAAAAAGATGCTACACCTGTATTGTATCCCTTCCCCATGTAATACCCCTCCCCCATGTAATATCCCCTCCCTCATGTAGTATCTCGTCCCCCCATGTATCCCCCCTGCAAGGAAATGGGCGACTAGATTTTCTTGGTGGGGGGTGACGGGGATACATGGACACATGTATAGAGCACATGACCCATTAGATAAGACGTCATTGTTAGAGAGCAGCCAGGCTAGCTTCCAGGTGTCACCAAGACTTGGTGGCTCCCTGGTTTTGTGTCTCCCTCCCAGTTGGTGAAGCCACCCTGTTCTAGGCTCCTGACTGTTACCACCTTCATCACTCAGGTCCTGCAAGTTCTTTGAGTTTAATTCCACTTCCCTTGGAGACCTCTCCAGTCTACTCTGAAATGGGTAATCTCTCCCTTTCCTGAACTCCTGCAGCTTTCACTTCCTTGTGGCTCTAGCTTTGGTCGTTGTATTATACCTAGTACTTACTGCCCTTCATTGTCGCCTAGTTATTTGGTGTCTGATTCATTTTGTGTTAACTTCTTGGGACCAGGAGTCATGGCTCATCCTGGTGGTCCCTGTCCTTAGCTCCTCACCAGGCCCTGGGGACATAATCCACGTAGTTTCAAGCTCCTTGAGGACAGGGCCACTTCCACACTCACCGCAGTCTCCCAGCCCCCAACACAGCACCTTGCACAGAAGTAGAACTTAGTAAATATTTGGTGAATGCTTAGTTGATTGTTGGCCCTCAGGAAATTCTTCGGCTATGATGACAAATTTTGAGGGAGAAGGTCATCCTTGTTTTACAATATCTTTGACAGACCATTATCACAGTGAACATTCCACGCAAGATTCTTCAGAATTCATTTGTGGGAGAGAGAGCAGGACAAAAATTTTTAATATGACTTAGTAAGGACTTGTTATAGTATTGAAACATGTCATTTTCCAACAAAAATTCATGTGAATTTGAGAAATAATCTAGGTTGAACTAACCCTAAAATATATATAACCTCACACCATACACAAAAAGTTAATACAAAATGGACCAATGGCCTAAATCTGAGAGTTAAAACCATCAAATGCTTAGAAAAAATATAGGCATACATCTTCATGACTTTGGATTTGACAGTTATTTCTTGCAGAAACTCAAGCAACAAAAGAAAAAATAAACACATTGGATTTGATCAAAATGTAAAATGTTTATGGGACTTCCCTGGTGGTCCAGTGGTTAAGACTCCATGCTTCCACTGTAGGGAATGCAGGTATGATCCCTGGTGGGGGAACTAAAATCCCAGGTGCTGCAAGGTGTGGCCAGTAAAAGAAAAAAAGTGGGAGAAAATGATGGAAACAGTGACAGATTTTATTTTCTTGGGCCCCAAATCATTGCAGACAGTGATGGCGTCACAAAATTAAAAGATGCTTGCTCCTTGGAAGAAAAGCTATGGCAAACTTAGATAGCATATTAAAAAGCAGAGACATCACTTGGCCAACAAAGGTCCATGGAGTCAAAGCTATGGTTTTTCCAGTAGTCGTGTACGGATGTGAGAGTTGGACCATAAAGAAGGCTGAGTGCTGAAGAATTGATGCTTTCGAACTAATATTGGAGAAGATTATTGAGAACTCCTTGGACTGCAAGGAGATCAAACCAGTCAATCCTAAAGGAAATCAGTCCTGAATATTCATTGGAAGGACTGATTCTGAAGCTGAAGCTCCAATACTTTGTCCACCTGATGTGAAGACCCGGCTCATTGGAAAAGACCCTGATGCTGGGAAAGATTGAGGGCAGGGGGAGAAGGGGACAACAGAGGACAAGATGGTTGAATGGTATCACTGACTCAATGGACATGAGTTTGAGCAAGCTCCAGGAGATGGTGAAAAGCAGGGAAGGACAGGGAAGCTGCAGTCTGTGGGGTCACAAGGAGTCTAACATGACTAAGCGACTGAACAACAACCATCTGTGTTCAAGTTTAAATCAGAATCACGTTCAAGAGCTGGAAGAGAGTGAAATCTTGTCACACGGGCCTCACTGCTCAACTCCATTAAGGTTGTTGTTGTCTTTCAGTTGCTAAGTCATGTCCAACTCTCTGCGATGCTATGGACTTCAGCACATCAGGCTTCCTTGTCCTTCACTATCTCCTGGAATTTGCTCACACTCGTGTTCTTTGAGTCGGTGACGCCATCCAACCATCTCATCCTTTGCCACCCCCTTCTCCTCCTGCCTTCAGTCTTTCCCAGCATCAGGGTCTTCTCCAGTGAGTCAGCTCTCCACATCAGGTGGCCAAAGTATTGGAGCTTCAGCATCAATGCTTCCAATGAATAAATGTTTAGTAAAACTACTAAGTACTGAGATGAATTAAGCATGATGAATCACAAGTTCCAACTCAATAACTCTTGTTAAAATGGTTCTACACATTTCTCTTGGGAAAGGAGGCCTTCTCCTAGGTATACACCCAAGAGAGTTAAAAACGCACATTTCCACAAATATTTGTACAGGAACGTTCATAGCAGCATTGTTCATAACAGCCAAACAGTGCAGCAACCCAATGTCCATCAAAGGATGAGTGGATGAACACACATGGTCTCTCCACACAGTGGGATCTTATTTGGTCAAAAGCAGAATGAAGCACTGACCCATGTTACAGCCTTGAAAACTTGTTAAATGAAACAAGCCTAACAAAAGGCCATGTAGCTTATGAAGTCCATTTGTGTGAAATGTCCAAAACAGTCAGGTCAGTGGAGACAGAAGGTGGACTCATGGTTCAGGGGCAGAGGGAGGCGAGAATGAGGAGTGAGTGACTGCTCCTGGGTACAGGGTTTCTTTGAGGTGATGTGTGTGTGTGCTCAGTTGTGTCCGACTCTTTGCAACCCCATGGACTGTAGCCCACCAGGCTCTTCTCTCCATGGAATTCTTCAGGCAAGAATACTGGAGCGGGTTGCCATTTCCTTCTCCAGGGGATCTTCCCAACCCAGGGATCAAACCATCATCTCTTAAGTCTTCTGCATTGGCAGACAGATTCTTTACCAGTGATGGACGTGTTCTAAAGGTGATCATGGTGATGGGTGCACAACTCCACAAATAAACTAAAAACCAGATTTGTACACTTTAAATAGGTCAACTGTATGGTATGTGCATTAAAGGTCAATAAAATGGCTCCATTAAAAATAGAAAGAAAGAGGGAAAATAAAAAACTCAGAATCAGAGAGTCCCAGAATTGAAAGAAATCTTAAAGATGATCTCTCTCAAATTCACAAGTGCAGAATGTCAAGGGCTCTGGTTCTCTGGACGGTTTTCTTTCCCTTTTGTGTCAGATGCCAGATTCTGAGCTGCTGTGAAATTGCAGAGATCAGCAGCGCCTTTGAGATCTGTTAATTTGTGGAAACATGAGTCCCCTAATCCCTCCAGAAATGCACCAAGGGTGTCATGTTTCCTCGTAGCTGTTGTTTTCTCTCAAGGAGGCTGCACGGTCCTGCTGAGTACATCCTCAGCCTATTGTGAGTGCCTGGTACACGTGTTGCTTCAGTTCAGTTCAGTCGCTGAGTCGTGCCCAACTCTTTGCGACCCCATGAACCGAAGCACGCCAGGCCTCCCTGTCCATCACCAACTCCTGGAGTTTACCCAAACTCGTGTCCATCGAGTCGGTGATGCCATCCAACCATCTCATCCTCTGTCGTCCCCTTCTCCTCCTGCCCCCAATCTTTCCCAGAATCAGGGTCTTTTCAAATGAGTCAGCTCTTCACATCAGGTGGCCAAAGTATTGGAGTTTCAGCTTCAACATCAGTCCTTCCAGTGAACACCCAGGACTGATCTCCTTTAGGATGGACTGGTCCAAGGGACTCTCAAGAGTCTTCTCCAACACCACAGTTCAAAAGCATCAATTCTTCGTGTCACTTAGTTAATTACAAAGAGCCCCCTTAGTAACTGGGGATCCTGGGCCTGTGCCCCCAGCCTGCTCCCTATCCTCCTCCCCACCCCCTGGACAGAAGAGCCTGGAGGGCTGCAGTCCATGGCATCGCGAAGAGTTGGACACAACTGAGTGACTAAGCATGCATTCATTGTTCATCTTCGTCTACTATGGTCCTTTGTATACATGCATTATAAATTGTATTGATATCCATGACCCTGGGGACCCTCATCAGTATGGAGACTTGGGGGCTCGGCTCCCAGGCGCCTTTTCACGGGGCTGCACATGGTCTCCTAAGAAGTCTCAGCCTTTGTTTCTAGAAAGTGGCTGCAGTTCTGTTCAGCCAGCCCCATCCCTCCCCTGCTGTAAGTCAGGAGTCTGGGGCCTTGCAGGGCCTGGGAGCTGGGGTGCAGCTCAGCCCAACAGTAGTGCCCTTAGGGCTCCTGTCCCCAGGGCCCATGTTTGCCACCATAGCCAGCCTCATGCTGGTGACCTGGACACCCCGCGCCCTGTGTTCAGAACCCATGCTCCCTCCCCAGCACCTGGTGATGCCTTGTGCCAGCGGGTGTCCTCAATCCTGCACAGCTTCCTGTTCTCCGCCATGTACTCCCCTCGGGGGCCTTTTGGCACCTGGCAGCCTAGTCACAACACTGCCAGATCTGCACCCTTGAGTTCAGGTCCCGTCCTGGTGCCCGGAGCCAAGGACCCCCAAACTGTCCCCCGGCAGCACTTCACAGGCCGGTCCTCGACCTCTCGCCAGTCTGTCCTCCCTGTGCCACCCCCACCTTCTGGTTTTATCTTCCCACCCCTTTCTCACCGCCCCCTCCTGTCCCACCCCTCACAGGCACATCCTCAGCCACCTCCTCCACCTATCTGCCACGTGTTCCAGCCTCTGCCCAGAAGGACTGCCCAGTCTCCGGGGAACAGTGGCCAGAGCGAAGGAGCGCCCCCCCCCCCACACCAGGCCGGAACCCAGGCCCTCAGATACTAGAATCCACGATCAAATGTTGTCTTAGGATTCCTTGTTAGGCTCCTCTATTATGTCCTACACTAAAGTTTCCCCGAATACATATATATCTAATTCTGTGGGAATGTAGCAAACCCCCTTTTACAGACATTTGCTTTAATCTCTTCCTCCAGAGCGAGCCTTCTTCCACTTTGCCTCTCAGCACATAAAGCAGACAGGACTCAGGGTGACTAAGAGACCAAGAATAATACCTCCAGGTGTTACATAATCAAGTTGATACCATGGAGAACTTTGGGGAGACAACTTGACAGAGCCTGTCTGGAAGTAAAGACCAAAGTCGTGATTCTTTGAGTGTCTTACCCCTAATGAAAATACATAATTGTTTTATCTCTGTTCCCACACAAATAAGTTTCTCCCATGAGTCTCTTTGGCATGCTTCAAGTGCACGAGAATTAGGATTTTAGAGAGAGAATCTCAGATATAAGAGTGGGAGTATTGTGAACGAGAAAAATCAAAAGCTAAGAAATTAATTTTATGGGGAAGAATACTTTAAGGAAAATTATATGTTCCCATCAGAATGGGGTAGATTTATTTAACTGTACTGTGGGTCACGGATCTTATTACTAAAACTTTACACTGATCAGTTTTGTGAGACTGTAATTTTGAAACAAAAGGTAGAGAGTCCTTAGACAAGTCTTACTGGACATTTTTTTTATTTGGCTGCATCAGGTCTTAGTTATGGTTTGCAGGCTTAGTTGCTCCGCAGTATGTGAGATCTGAGTTTCCAAACCAGAAGGTAAACCCATGTCCCCTGCTTTGGAAGGAGGAATCTTAACCACTGGACCACCAGGAGAGTCCCTTACTGTATCTTTAAAAAAAAACACCTTTAAACCAAGTGCAACCTGGCCGCTGTGGTTAGAAAAGGCCCCTTTGTCTCAGTTACTCTGCACTTTGGAACCACAGGGCCCAGATTCTGGCCCAGACCTTGTGAGTCATGCTTCAGGGAAAAAGAGGCTAAAGCTACATGGGTAATTCTGTGCTCAGCTACACAGGAAGGAAGTGAAAGCATCTGGAAGTCATACATGAAATTAACAAGGTTGTAGGATACAGGATCAAATATAGAAATTAACTGTATTTCTTTGTACTAACCATGAAAAATTCCAAAAGTGATTTTTTAAAAAGAGTTCAGTTCAGTTGTTCAGTTGTGTCCGACTCTTTGCAACCCCAAGATTGCAGCACACCAGGCCTCCCTGTTCATCACCAACTCCCAGAGTTTACCCAAACCCATGTCCATCGAGTCAGTGATGCCATCCAGCCATCTCATCCTCTGTCATCCCCTTCTCCTCCTGCTCCCAATCCTTCCCAGCATTAAGGTCTTTTCCAATGAGTCAACTCTTCGCATGAGGTGGCCAGAGTATTGGAGTTTCAGCTTCAACATCAGTCCTTCCAATGAACACCCAGGACTGATCTCCTTTAGGATGGACTGGTTGGATGTCCTTGCAGTCCAAGGGACCCTCAAGAGTCTTCTCCAGCACCACAGTTCAAAAGCATCAATTCTTTGGCGCTCAGCTTTCTTCACCCTCCAACTCTCACATCCATACATGACCACTGGAAAAACCATAGCCTTGACTAGATGGACCTTTGTTGGCAAAGTAATGTCTCTGCTTTTTAATATGCATTCTAGGTTGGTCATAACCTTCCTTCCATGGAGTAAGCGTCTTTTAATTTCATGGCTGCAGTCACCATCAGCAGTGATTTTGGAGCCCCCAAAAATAAAGTCTGACACTGTTTTCCACTGTTTCCCCATCTATTTCCCATGAAGTGATGGGACCAGATGCCATGATCTTAGTTGTCTGAATGTTGAGCTTTAAGCCAACTTTTTCACTCTCCTCTCACTTTCATCAAGAGGCTTTTTAGTTCTTCTTCACTTTCTGCCATAAGGGTGGTGTCATCTGAATATCTGAGGTTATTGATATTTCTCTCAGCAATCTTGATTCCAGCTTGTGCTTCTTCCAGCCCAGCGTTTCTCATGATATACTCTGCATATAAGTTAAATAAGCAAGGTGACAATATACAGCCTTGACGTACTCCTTTTCCTATTTGGAACCAGTCTGTTGTTCCATGTCCAGTTCTAACTGTTGCTTCCTGAACTGCATACAGATTTCTCAAGAGGCAGGTCAGGTGGTCTGGTATTCCCATCTCTTTCAGAATTTTCCACAGTTTATTGTGATCCACACAGTTAAAGGCTTTGGCATAGTCAATAAAGCAGAAATAGATGTTTTTCTGGAACTCTCTTGCTTTTTCGATGATCCAGAGGAGGTTGGCAATTTGATCTCTTGTTCCTCTGCCTTTTCTGAAACCAGCTTAAACATCTGGAAGTTTACAGTTCACGTACTGTTGAAGCCTGGCTTGGAGAATTTTGAGCATTACTTTACTAGTGTGTGAGATGAGTGCAATTGTGTGGTAGTTTGAGCATTCTTTGGCATTGCCTTTCTTTGGGATTGGGATGAAAACTGACCTTTTCCAGTCCTGTGGCCACTGCTGAGTTTTCCATATTTGCTGGCGTATTGAGTGCAGCACTTTCACAGCATCATCTTTCAGGATTTGAAACAGCTCAACTGGAATTCCATCACTAGCTTTGTTCGTAGTGATGCTTTCTAAGGCCCACTTCACTTCACATTCCAGGATGTCTGGCTCTAGGTGAGTGATCACACCATCGTGATTATCTGGCTCCTGAAGATCTTTTTTGTACAGTTCTGTGTATTCTTGCCACCTCTTCTTAATATCTTCTGCTTCTGTTAGGTCCATATCATTTCTGTGCTTTATCCAGCCCATCTTTGCATGAAATGTTCCCTTGATATCTCTAATTTTCTTGAAGAGATCTCTAGTCTTTCCCATTCTGTTATTTTCCTCTATATCTTTGTATTGATTGCTGAGGAAGGCTTTCGTATCTCTCCTTGCTATTCTTTGGAACTCTGCATTGAGATGGGAATATCTTTCCTTTTCTCCTTTGTTTTTTGCTTCTCTTCTTTTCCCAGCTATTTGTAAGGCCTCCTCAGACAGCCATTTTGCTTTTTTGCCTTTCTTTTCCACGGGGATGGTCTTGATCCCTGTGTCTTGTACAATGTCACGGACCTCTGTCCATAGTTCATCAGGCACTCTGTCTATCAGATCTAGTCCCTTAAATCTATTTGTCACTTCTACTGTATAATCGTAAGGGATTTGATTTAGGTCATACCTGAAACTCCAATACTTTGGCCACCTCATGCAAAGAGTTGACTCATTGGAAAAGACCCTAATGCTGGGAAGGATTGGGGGCAGGAGGACAAGGGGACGACAGAGGATGAGATGGCTGGATGGCATCACTGACTCGATGGACATGGGTTTGGGTAGACTCCGGGAGTTGGTGATGGACAGGGAGGCCTGGGGTGCTGTGATTCATGGGTTTGCAAAGAGTCAGACACGACTGAGCGACTGAACTGAACTGAACTGAACTGAATGGTCTAGTGGTTTTCCCTACTTTCTTCAATTTAAGTCTGAATTTTGCAATAAGGAGTTCATGATCTGAGCCACAGTCAGCTCCTGGTCTTGTTTTTGCTGACTGTATAGACCTTCTTTTAAAAAGAGTACACCTTCAAAATAACACCAAAAATTTACTTAGGAAAAAAATCTAACAAATGATGTGGAAAATGTGGTACACTAAAAACTAGGAAACATTATTGAGAGAAAATAAGACATAAATAAACAAATATACCATGTGCACGGATAGAAAGTTCATTACTATTAAAATGGCATTCTCCCCAAAGTAGCCTAGAAACACAGTGCAATTCCAGTCAAGATACCAACAGCTTTTCTCTAGAAACTGACAGGCCCATTCTCAGATATATGTGGAAACTCAGAAGACCAAGAATATTTTACTCTCAGAAAGAAAATAAAACAGTAATAAGAAGACATATAACTCAGTTTTTAATGGGAAAAATATTTGAACAGATACTTCAAAAATAAGACTTGCAAGTGGCCAACCATCACGTGAAAAGATGTCCACCATCACTGGCCATTAGGGAGATGCAGTCTAAGGCCACAGCCAGATGCCAGCATGCACTCACTAGAATAATTAAAAATTTTTAAACTGACAAAAACCAAGGTTTTAGGAACTTGAGATTTGGAGGAACTCAAACCCCTAACACATTGCTCTTGACAGTGTAAATGGAATGGCCACTTTGGAAAACAATTTAGCGGTTTTTTAAAAGTTAATCGTGCACCTGCCCTGTACCCCAGCAATTCCACTCCAGGGTATTAACCCGAAAGAGATGATAATGGAAGTCCATACAAAGGCTGGTACCCAGATATTCCTGCACTTTTACTCGTAACAGTCAAAACCCAGAAATGACCCAGTGTCCATCCACTGGTGAGTAAATAAATAAAATGTGATCTTATTCATACAATGTAATAAAACTGAGCAGTTTTTTTTAAGCTACTAATAACAAAACGGGTAAATCCCAGAAAACTCAGGCTAAGCGAAAGAAGCCAGACCCAAAAGACTATGTGATTTCACTTACATGAAGTTTCTAGAAAAGGCAAAACTATAGAGACTGAAGTAGATTGTCAGTTGTCTGAGACTGGGGCGAGGATTGGGGAGGTGGTGTGGAGGTGGTGGAAAGGCTCTGAGACTTGGCTATGTTGGTGGATGTGTGACTGGATAACTACATGGGTGAATTTTAGGGCATATAAAGTAAACCTCCAAAGGCTGCTAGAAATGATTCTAAGAATAAAGCAGGCTGTCCAAGGTAGGGGGTCAGGGGAAGGTGAGTGTGGTATTTATTGTAAACGTGGGTTTGCTCTCAGTGGTCTCCAGCCACGAGGAGCTGCTACAGGCAGGGAAACAGGAAGCTGGCCCAGCCCACTGAGCTGCTTCCAGATGCAGGCAGACACCTCCTCGTCATGGGGCTCGGACAAGTGTGAAGGATCCGTGATCCTTCCCATTTTGTCATCTGTAGAACGGGAGCTGTATCACCTGCACGGCGGGACATTTGAGACTGGAAATGAGCCCTCGGCCAGGAGACCCTGAGAACCTTGCCTGGGACACACAAGGCCCTAGGAGGGGCCAAGTGACCCCCACCTTACATTTGGTTTCTTGCTGTGGTTCTTTGCCCATGGAGGCTGTGTTTCATGCAGGGAGACACACAAGCTTGGGGACCCCCGATTACTGTTAATACTTTGGTTTTTTCTGGGTCTTCATTGCAAGACGTGGGCTTTCTCCAGTTGTGGAGCATGGGCTTAGTTGCCCTGCAGCATGTGAGATCTTAACTCCCTGACAAGGGCTTGAACCTGCATCCCCTGCATTGGAAGGCAGATTATTAACCACTGAACCATCAGGGAAGTCCCCTTTAACATGGTTTCTGAACGCTTTTCTAAATAGAATTTGAGGTATCCTGTATTCACTTAGACCTGAGGATGGACAGAGATTATAAATAACCAGGCATGATGGATCCCACACGCACTTTCAACTTGACATCCACCAGATATCTGAAAAGAGAAATGACAGAAGCCTATTAGATCACCCTGCTTTCTGAGGGGTAAAACTGAGTAGGTGCATTTTAGATGAATCAGACTCAAACTTGAGCTTCAGAAAATTCCATTTAAATGGCTACTCACCTGAAACAAACTGCCTGTTTCTAAGGCTCACTTGATGGTGTGATGACCACTGTCCACTGTGTTACCATGGACAGTTCCTTTAATTATTTATTTTGCTTCAACATGGGCTTCCCTTGTGGCTCAGCTGGTAAAGAATCCGCCTGTAATGCAGGAGACCTGGGTTCAACCCCTGGGTTGGGAAGATCCCCTGGAGAAGGGAAAGGCTACCCAGTCCAGTATTCTGGCCTGGAGAATTCCATGGACTGTATAGTCCATGGGGTCACAAAGAGCCAGACACAACTGAGCTACTTTCACTTTCACTTTTGCTTCAACATATTCCATAAAGGATTTGGTGCCACTCACAAGGTTATAACACAAATTAATTTAAAAAAATGAACTATGGCAGAAGGGAACTAGGAGCAGGAAAGCGAGTGATGTGAAGCAGATTGAAGTAGGTGCCCAGAGCATAAGGCAAGGTCTACACACAAGCTCGGACCCGTGCCCAGACAGGGTTTCTGAGGTTCTGTGCCATCAACTCAGTAATGTAAGTGAAGAAGAGTCACAGGATCCCAGAGGATTAAAAATTAATAATAAAATTGAAAGAGTAATTGCCTGAGAGATGCAAAAAACTATTCCTGACACTAAAATTAAAGAGGGATCTTTTCCTTACATCATCCTAGGAATAATATTTTTCACTCCACCTATCGAAGGTTTCCACCTGCCTCAGGACAGGGCACAGAGTGTGGGAGCAGCCCCACTTGAGATCTGGATGCCCTCCAGACCCCTGCACCACATTCAGCTCACCAGACAAGAAGTATTTTTGACTTGATTTTTATTTCCAAAACGAAAAATGTATTTTAAGCGTTAGTGTAACCAAAATGTTGTTTTATTGTATTATATTAGGAGAAAAATCATGCAAGGATTTTTTTTACGTTTCTTGTTGGCATACATCTATTTCTATTTTAAAGCAGTAATGAAGAATTTAAAAGCAAAAAAAAAAAAAAAAAAAGTTACTCACCTGAGAATTCCAAGCTAGCTTTGAGTATACTTTACATCTACAGAAAGGTGTAAACAGCAGAACCAGAAAGCAAGTGCTGTGCTAGGAGATGGAGAAGTTGGGTATTTAATATTTTTAGTTTAAATTTTGATTTCAACATCAAGATTATGCTGTAACAATTTAAAGCCTTGCTTTTGTAAAAGTAGGTTTAATTTGGTATCATTATCATTTTTATTTTCTATAACACAACTCAAACTTCTTTGAATAAGAGTAACATAAATCTCCATGTATTTCAGTTGCTAAATATGTGAAGATCACAAGGTGATTCTCATAATCTGTAATACAGAAAAAATAGGAAGTATGACTTAGTAATTTTCTCTTTGTGCTCTGAGTGTCTTTCAACTCCCAGATGTCAAAAACAAGTGACACTTCACTGTGAATCACCCTCTTTTTAGACATGCACACACAACATTGAAATTATTTTTATTTAGTATTGTTCATTTTAGTTGCTAAGGGAGGCATACTAAAGTTATTCCTCATATTTACTTCCCAGTAGTCTTAGCAAATGTAGGAGGATTCTAGCCAGGCTCTGAACAAATGTTTGCTTGCAGCTCGAGAAGCTGCAGTGGTTCGTGATGTCACAGAATCATTTCTTTACTGGTTTGTATGTTTTTATTTGAGGTTGTGGTATTGTGGCTATACCTCTGAAGGAGGGCCTGGCAACCCACTCCAGTATTCTTGCCTGGAGAATCCCATGGACAGAGGAGCCTGGTGGGCTATAGGGTCGCAAAGAGTCGGACACAACTGAATCAACTTAGCACACACGCGCATTGTGGCTATGATTTCTAAACCTTTATCTTTTAGAAATAATGTTGAAATAAAACAGTGGTGTAAGAGAGCTGCTATAAAATAATAAAGGTGGGAGAGAAGGCCTGAGATACCGATAAAGAGACCGGCCACACAATGAGTGTGGAATCTGCCTGTGGGTAGCGAGTGCTAGGAGGCAGTCTCTCTGCTTCTGTGTGACGTTTTCCCTGATGAAAAGGTAAATAAGTCACAGCCACAGCCACCCTGGAATTTTCCACAAAGGTCTGAGAACTCCTTAAAGAGTAAATGTGGAGACTCCTGGGCACCTGGCCTTGGTCTTGCCTAAGGTCTTGTTCCCCAAGGAGGAAGATGAAGCAGATTGAAGTTGCCCCTGTCTTCTTGGCATCATCCACAGCATCTGCTGTAAGGTCACAGCGTCTGCTGTAAGGTCACGGCATCTGGTGTAAGGTCACAGCAACCAGGAAGCAACAGTTAGAACTGGACATGGAACAACAGACTGGTTCCAAATAGAAAAAGGAGTACATCAAGGCTGTATATTGTCACCCTGCTTATTTAACTTATATGCAGAGTACATCATGAGAAACGCTGGGCTGGAAGAAACACAAGCTGGAATCAAGATTGCCGGGAGAAATATCAATAACCTCAGATATGCAGATGACACCACCCTTATGGCAGAAAGTGAAGAAGAACTAAAGAGCCTCTTGATGAAAGTGAGAGAGGAGAGTGAAAAAGTTGGCTTAAAGCTCAACATTCAGACAACTAAGATCATGGCATCTGGTCCCATCACTTCATGGGAAATATATGGGGAAACAGTGGAAACAGTGTCAGACTTTATTTTTGGGGGCTCCAAAATCACTGCTGATGGTGATTGCAGCCATGAAATTAAGATGCTTACTCCTTGGAAGGAAGGTTATGACCAACCTAGATAGCATATTTAAAAACAGAGACATTACTTTGCCAACAAAGGTCCGTCTAGTCAAAGCTGTGGTTTTTCCAGTGGTCATGTATGTATATGAGAGTTGGACGGTGAAGAAAGCTGAGCGCCAAAGAATTGATGCTTTTGAAGTGTGGTGTTGGAGAAGACTCTTGAGAATCCCTTGGACTGCAAGGAGATCCAACCAGTCCATCCTAAAGGAGATCAGTCCTGGGTGTTCATTGGAAGGACTGATGTTGAAGCTGAAACTCCAATACTTTGGCCACCTCATGCGAAGAGTTGACTCATTGGAAAAGACCCTGGTGCTGGGAAGGATTGGGGGCAGAAGGAGAAGGGGACGACAGAGGATGAGATGGCTGGGTGGCATCACCGACTCAATGGACATGGGTTTGGGTAAACTCTGGGAGTCGGTGATGGACAGGGAGGCCTGGCATGCTGTGATTCATGGGGTCGCAAAGAGTCAGACACGACTGAGCGACTGAACTGACTGACACAGCAACCAGGTTCCTACCTCTCTGCTGTCTTCAGCATCACCCCAAGAACTATGCATTTTGTTCCTTGGACCGAGCACCTCTCTGTGACTTTGTCTCCAAGGCTTCTGCTTAGACTATTAAAGAAAAACTTCACTTACATCACTGAGTTGATGGCACAGAAGCTTAGAAACCCTGTCTGGGCACAGGTCCGAGCTTGTGTGTAGACCTTGCCTTATGCTCTCAGCACCTACTTCAATCTGCTTCACGTCACTCGCTTTCCTGCTCCTAGTTCCCTTCTGCCATACCTCGTTTTTTTAATTAATCCTGTTTTTAATCCTGACCCTTGTTAAAGACAGGAAGGAACTTTGTTCCAGGACCACTGCACAAGAGGTTGCAGTGGGGGAAAGGGAGTGCTCAAATTCCAGCATCACTGAGACAGTGGCATCACTGCCTGCCAGGACTAGCAGATGATAGCACAAGAGAGCATTTCTCTTTAAACGTGTGTGTGTGTGTTTGTCCTTGTTTGGCTCTTAGAAGTTTTTAAGGAAGCCCACAGACCCCTTCTCTGGAGAGATGGGAGCAGCCCTGGAAGGTTCCAGAAGAAAGCGTCAGTTCAGGGGGCAGGATAAAAGTTGAGGGTCCAGCTCCTCTCCTTCGCATGGACGCTGTCCATTCCTGTCCCCTGTGGACAGTATGGATTTGTTGTTGATGCCAACAGGCAGGCAGACACGATAGACACAAAGACTCATGGTGTAAGCTTAAACATTATTCCTGACATTAGGAGTCAGGATGAGACGTACTGGAATCTGGTGATGCTTACACTCAGGGCCCCCACTTCCCTTCCCGGGTTCTGGACCTAATTTGTACCTGTAATTCTGTGTTTCCTTTTTCCTAGAGGGCCTAAAACTTGTATAAATGTCAGGCCCCTCAGAACTGGGATCTACCCTTGTATGGAACTGTGAATCTCTAAAAAATGTGCCAACTCAGTTTGTTATTTTTTTTTCTGCAAAGAACCTGTGCTGATTGCTAGGGAGTGTGCCCTCAGCTGCTTCATGGAGGGTTTGCCCCAGACCCTCCCCTGCAGATAGAAGGTGGAAGTCAGTGCTTCCTGGTGTGGGAGGGGATATAAATATTCTAACAGAGAGTTTCTTGAAAATTTACATAACTTCTTTTATATTTAGCTGCTAATGTATAGTCATTTGCTACCATAGCGCTGCTCATTTAAAATGGGTAATTTTGGAAATACAGGTTCACAGAGTCACCTTTACCCAGGTGGCCAGCTTCCTGCTTCAGAGGCTGCTGGTACCATCATGGATGGGCTTGAATGAAAATTCCCAGTTCATGCTTACCTCAGAGCTTCTTAAAAGACCAGAAGACAATAAATCACTATCCCCAAAGATTGTAATTTTAAAAGTTTCTTTCTCATGTACCTAATGCTTCTGGGCAGAACATAACTCACCTGGTCAGTCATGTCTGTTCATGATCGTGGCTTCATTCTCACCTAGAAAATTAAAAATGAAAGTGTTGGTCGCTCAGTCATGTCCGACTCTGCGACCCCATGGACTGTAGCTCGCCAGGCTCCTCTGTCCATGGAATTCTCCAGGCAAGAATACTGGAGTGGGTTGCCATTTCCTTCTCTAGGGGAAACTCCCAACCCAGGGATCGAATTCAGATCTTCTGCATTACAGGCAGATTCTTTACCATTTGAGCCACCAGAGAAGAAGCTAAAACAGACCTTGCCATTATAACTAGTGTGTTTTTTCATGGCTGAAGTGGCCATTCTGCTAGTCAAGTCACTGAGTCTTAAGAACTGTGAATTCTTAGTGGTACGGATAGTTGATGAATGTCATTAATTTTGGACTCATCACTTCCGCTTTGGGAACTCTCTGGGACCATGAGAATGTTTTACGTAGATTGAGGAATGAGGCCTTCCACCCTGTGTGGAGCCGACCTACCCTGCAGATGGTTTTGGCATTTTCTTTTTCCTTTTAACTTTTGGTAGATGGGTAGCACATGTTTTCTTACTCATAACTTTTTCAAATTTCAGGAATTCTTTGATCACGTGAAGAAGCTCTGGGATGATGAAGGCGTGAAGGCCTGCTTCGAGCGGTCCAACGAGTACCAGCTCATCGACTGCGCCCAATAGTGAGTCTGCCCACAAGGCCCGGCCCAGGGTGGGCGCCCCCATCGCATTGCCCCTCAGAGTCCAGCTCTCCCACCCTGTGCAGCAAGTGGCATCACCTGGATATGTGATGACCCAGACTGTCAGGTCATTCTGGCTGCTGCTCAGAGGGTGGAACGGAGGCAACAGAGATCCATGGGTGCTTCAGGGCAGGTGGTGGGCTTAGAGGTGAGCCTTGGTCCATGGGGACAGAGCCAGGCAGCAGAACAGATGAGAGAGGTGGAGAAAAGAGGGGGTCAGGGTGACCACAGGTGCGTCATGATGCTGTTATTCAGATGGAGACCTGGGAGATGTCGTTGGTGGAGGACAAGACGCCATCCAGCTTCAGTTTGGAGAAGCCAAGCTGAGATACCAGAGCAGAGACAGAGAGGGAGCAAGTGGCTGGATGTAGGAGCTGGTGTTGATGAGAGGAAGCGACCCAGGTGTGGACGGTGCCTGCCCACTGATAACTGTAGAGCCTGGACAAGATGAGCGAGTATAGACTGAGGAGAGGTGCTGAGCAACGATGTTCAGTCTGCAGAGGATGGAGGAGTGGCAAGAGGGGGGATCCTCCTAGGAGGCAGTCCCTGAGGCCAAGACAGAGAGACAGATGGTGCTGGTGGGACCTTACTTCACCTCATCCCGCTTGTGCCTGGGAGCCAGCCGCACCCCTTCAGCCGCTGGCAAGTGGCGAGCTGCCCCAATACAGGGAGCTTCTGGGCTGTCCGACAGGGCCAGGTTAGCCAGAGGTGCCTACAGACCTGCCCCAGGCGCCCTGAATGACCACCAACAGCATTAACGATCCTCCCTTATGTACGTGAAAGTCTATTTACTGATAAGGATCTGTAGTTAACTAGTTGTGCATGCTCAGTCACCTCCGACTCTTTGCTAATTAACTAGAGCAGTACTTAAAACTTCTCTTTTCCTGCTGTGCTTAACAGTTCCTTCAAGACTTGCCTTGAATCCACATCACCCTGTAAATAGACCACAGGCTCTGGCTCACATTTGTGACTGCTTTCCTGTGCTCACTTATTCCACAGCTGGATTGCAAAGTCCAGAGAGCTGGTGGGTTTAGATGTGGGTGTGGGTGTGGGGGACAGTTCTGGTGGAGCTAAACGCAACCTGAGGGTCCTGGGGGCCACCTCTCCCAGAGGGGCCCTCATCTCCCATCTGAGACCCTCTCACGCTCTTTTCTAAGGCCATGTCACCGTCGCTTAAAAACCACAGTGGAATTATATGTTAAATCACAATGTTGTAGAGATGGGAATGTCATATTAAGAAAATGCCAGCAGCTGGAATTCCCAGCACAGCTCAAGATAACATTAAAACCTATATAAGTTTGCATCTGAGGTTTGTGAGGGTATGTCTGATCACCATTTCCAGCATTTCTTGAGTGAAGTCCTGAGCCTTCAGCGCCCTTCAGTGTCCCATTAGGCATTTCTCTGTATCTTATGAAAAGAGCACATCACCATAGTGATAGAATTAATGATTTACTTTAAAATAGAATATGCAAGGCACATATGACAAAAAGAAGCAGCCTGATCTTTGCTGGCAGGCAATCAGGATCCAGATGTTCGCTTGGGCAGGGTGCTTCGTGGGAATAAAGTCACGGACTCTGTTCTTGTGCACTTGTTGTAGGATTGACTAAGCAGAGAGCCAAACACCCCAGAGCCTGCCTGGCACCTGGGGGCCCTTGTTGAGCTCCTGCTGCCATGTCTCCATGTGGGAGTGGAGGTTCAAGGGATCTCCTGAAGGGCCTGAAATCAGCGCTGTCACCCAAGAGGACCCCAGCCACGATCTGCTGTTTCCTTCAGTTCTGTCCTTTCAAATTAGGGAGAGCGAGACTGAGATCCAAGATGAAGACTGCAGGCTTGTCAGACATCAACACCGTGACTCCTGCTCTGGACTCTGCCCCCCACCCCACCCCCACCCGCGAACATCACTCTCTGGGTTAATCCTAACATCCCCAGCTTGGCTTCCTTAATCCATTTTAATATGCATAGGACTCAAGTGGGATCAGCAACTGTTGTTTCTTAATCACGAGCTTGTTTTTCCTCTGCACTCGGATTTTGAGGCTGGGGCCGAGGGATTTCAAGAACAAGTAACATTTCATAACACTTGTTAGACACACACGCGTGATGCCCAATGTGTTTATGTTGCCAAATGAGATGTTGAAGGAAAGTAGCTGCTTCCACCTCCCATCACCATGGTTTATGGAAGAAAGGACATTCCAGCATCCAGCGGGGAATGCCCTGGGACCGGGACACTCAAGCCTGCCTGCCCAGCCCCCAGGTTTCCAGCTGCTTGGAGAATGTGTCTTATTCCTCTTTGGAGGCTCAATTCCTGGGAGGGTATCTTTGCATGAAGTCAGGGCTGTTTGAAATCGGGAGCCCAGGGCTCAGCATGGGGTGGTGGGGAGCTGAGCTGAGCTTCGCCCTGGCAGAATCCAGGATTCTGACGCATCTTCTTTTCCCTTCTCTTCTGAATTCTCAAGAAAAAAAATCTGCCAACATCTTGGCATGACTCCAAGTCACCATGTTATCTGCTCAGCAGTCTTGTATTTTGAACCCAGGTGCTAACTAAGAAAGGGATTCATTCTAAGTCTGTTCTTCCATGGCAGAAACCATGGGAATATTTGAAGGGAGGAGATGCTTCCCGAGGGACTGAACTTCCAGTGAAGAATCCAAGAATGGTCTCACCACAGTTCCTCAGAAACTTAAAACACGGAGGAACCCGGCGGTTTTTCTCCTGGGTACACCCAAGAGATTTAAAAACATACATCCACACAAAAACCATGTACAAATGTTCACAGCAGCATCATCCACAGTAGACAAAAGCACAAACAACCGACATGTGCATGAAAGGATGAAGGGATAAACGGACTTGGTCCAGCCACACACAGGGATCTTATTTGGCCATAAAATCAAATGAAGCTCTGATGCGTGTTGCAACACGAGTGAACTTGAAAGACATGAGGCTCAGTGAAAGAACCCTGGCACGAGGGCTACATGCCCTATGAGTCAATTTGTATGAAGTGCCCAAAACAGGCAAACTCATACAGACACAGAGAGTAGATTAGTGATTGCCGAGGGCTGGGGAGGGGAAATTGAGAGTGACTCTAAATGGGTGGGCACTGCACCATCCAACAGAGGACCCGCCTGGCTGGAGGAGCCTGGGAGCTTTAATAGTTGGCCTTTTGGTAAAAATTAGTGTCTTTGGAGTATCAAGCAACCTGGGCGAATTAGCAGAGATTCTGTTTCATAAGAGTTCCCCGGTGCCCACTGTGAAAATTAAAAACAGTCTCTACTGTATTATCCCCCAAAATGCACTTCCTCTAAGTGCTAATAATAAGTGATTAGGTAGCCATGGAAACAGCTATTTTGGGAGAAAGGAAATCAAAGAAAATTGGATTTCAGAACAGGTTTATAAAGTCAGACTTTGCTTAATCTAACTTGAAACTGCAGTGTACATAGGGTCTCATGCTTTGCACTGTTGTGTTTATGTGATACCTTTCAGACACGTCCATTTACTTAACTGGTTTTAGAATACTCTGGAAGAAAGATGCCCCCCAAAGAAAAGAATAGTGGGAAAGGTGAAGTGATTCACAGCTGTGTTAGTGTTAGTTGCTCAGTCATGTCTGACTCTCTGCAACCCCATGGACTGTACCATCAAGCTCCTCTGTCCATGGGATTCTCCAGGTGAGAATACTGGAGTGGGTTGCCATTTCCTTCTCCAGGGGATCTTCCCCACCCAGGAATCAAACCCTAGTCTCCCATATTACGGGCAGATTCCTTACCATCTGAGCCACCTTCTAGAAACGTCTCATATGAAGAAAGAGTTCTACTTTAGGGAAAGAAAATCTTCACTAAGTTGTTGATGAGAGTAACATCCTAGCCCCTCTCAAATTCAACTAAGCAAAGCATCACAGGTTCACAGTATGTGTGCAGAGCATGTTCTGGGTTCCACAGTGGGGAAAGGAACAAGGTTGTTCTCTGCCTCCACGTGGTTCATAATATTATTGGTCCCCAGACCCGTGCCAGGAGGTCTGCTATGTATGCTGTGCTGAGTGGAGAGTGCAGCACGGAGGGGCTCCTGGAGAAGGTTCTGGAGGAGCAGTGTGGAGCAGGGGCAGGATCTCAGCAGGAGATGTACAGGGTGGAAGCCCACACAGCAGAGACAGTGTCCACAGAGAGGACTCATCCAAACTGAGAAGTGACCACCCCTTCCCATCCACACTGACAAGTGACACAGTGGTGTTCAGCTTTCAAGCTCAGTCTGACTTGCCTGTGTGTGGAGAGAAAGAAGAGGGTGGGGACCGTGTCCACACATGCCTTTCTGCCCAGGTGTTGGAGCAAGAATGATATAACCAGAGCTGTGTTTTAGGAAAATGCATGTGCCAACACCACCATGGCCAGCTATCACAGGAGGCCCAAAGGGGTGGTGAGCCTCTGGATTAAAACTATCTCAAACAGTTTCAGAATCCATTTTCAGCTGAGCTCCTTAGGGCAGGTTGGACCTTTTTATGTTGTCGTTGCTGTACCAAAGGACTCTTCCTAAAAGAAAAAAGCCGTAGCACCAGCTGCAGCCACCTCCAAGCCTGCACTTCTGAAGGGTATGATACATGGTGACAATTTGGTATGTGCCAGTGGGTGTGGGTCCCAGCACTTCACCATCATCTGCCTGCATCATGTAAAATGACAGTTTTGCCTGTCAAAGTTAAATGTGAGTGAAGGTCCTTGGATATTTATAAAATATATAGAATCATGTCGGCAAAAGATGGGTCTTTTATTACTAACTCTCAGAAAGATTTCTGGATGGTCGTTATTAGCAGTTCACCTACTAGCTGACCTTCAGCCACGGCATAGATGAAGTGGTCTGTGGACTGGAAGGTATTTTCATCCACTGCAGTAAAAAGATGTCTCAGGCTGCAGCCAGATTGTCCCCAAAGAATGAGGTGCAGGTCAATGATAAAACTTTCTGTGTTTTGTACTTTTAATTATTAACGTCCACTTTCCCCTGAGAAGGTGGAAGTTGCGGGAGCAGGTGGAGAAAGTCGGCTGACCTCAGGAAAGCTTCCTGGTTTTCAGTCTTTAACTGGACACCTCCGGCCTCCAGCCTGTCCGTGCGTAAGAAAGTGTGCATACACGCACTTCTGTGAATTTACTAATGCTTCAGTGCTTTAACAACTGGCGAGAACTAGATACAGACAGCGAGTGCCCTAGTCGACAAGGCCGCAGTCGGCGTTGCAGGATCGGGTCCGAAGGACTTCTGGTCTCAGTGGTCCATGTCCGGAAACCCCGCCCCCTTCGCCGTGCGTCCCACGGGCCCCGCCCCTGGCGCCGTGCGTCTCGCGGCCCCACCCGCTACGCCGCGGTCCCCGCCCGGGCGCCGAGGGATGACGTCACCGCCTGCGCCCGGGGCGGCAGAAACAGGAAGTGAGACCAAAACAAAGGAGCGGCGGCGGGGAGCGGTCTCTGTTTTTCTGCTTCCTCCGGCCTCCTCCTAGACCGTGGCCGCCGACCCTCGGAAGCCGTCCGAACATGTCCAACATGGAGAAACACCTGTTCAACTTAAAGTTCGCGGCCAAAGAACTGGGCAGGAGTGCCAAAAAATGCGACAAGGAGGAAAAGGCCGAAAAGGCTAAGATTAAAAAGGCCATTCAGAAGGGCAATATGGAAGTTGCTAGGATTCACGCCGAGAACGCGATTCGCCAGAAGAACCAGGCGGTGAATTTCTTGAGGATGAGCGCGCGGGTGGACGCGGTGGCCGCCAGGGTCCAGACGGCCGTGACGATGGGCAAGGTGACCAAGTCGATGGCCGGAGTGGTTAAGTCGATGGACGCGACGTTGAAGACCATGAACCTCGAGAAGATCTCCGCCCTGATGGACAAGTTCGAGCACCAGTTCGAGACGCTGGACGTTCAGACGCAGCAGATGGAGGATACGATGAGCAGCACGACGACGCTGACCACTCCCCAGGGCCAGGTGGACATGCTGCTGCAGGAAATGGCAGACGAGGCCGGCCTCGACCTCAACATGGAGCTGCCGCAGGGCCAGACCGGCTCCGTGGGGACGAGCGTGGCCTCAGCCGAGCAGGACGAGCTGTCCCAGAGGTTGGCCCGCCTGCGGGACCAGGTGTGACCGCTGGACCGCTCAGAGGCGAGCCGGCCGCAAGCGACCTTCCGAAGACGGATACTCTACATTAGAACCTCGGAACCGGCTAGAATGCTGAACTGCTCTTACTCAAGATGCTTCTCCCTTCGGGTTTACAGTGCTCTCCAGACACACGAAGAATTCCCAGGCCTTCTCTTAACTCTTAACTGGATTTGAAAGTTGTGTATGGCTTGTGATCAAGTGTATCTAGTTAATTTGACTTACATGAATCTTTCTCAAAAATTTGGTCAAAACTCTAGTTCCCGTGTATTCAGTTTTCTGCCCGAATTATCAAAATTGACAGTTTTCTTTTTATTTCTGTGTAGTTGATAATATCTGGAGTTGAGGGGTGATGATTACTTAGGTCGATTGCCGGACTATCTACTGTTCATTCGGCGACTTATTTGATGGGCAGCGCCATTCTCTGTATCCTTTGTTTATTGCCGTCAAATGCAGTCTACAGCTGACTATTAATCTGTTCTCATAACTTACACTGAAATTACTTTAGTACCTTCTCGTGTAATACTCTTTTACTTTTTACGGCCTGTAAATTTCTTGCGGTAGTTGCCTTTCTATAACTGGAAGAAAATGCTACCTGATCTCCACATATCATACGTGAAAATCTTTTCTTTATGGTTTTAAGATTTACAAGGCTTAATGTGTGACGGTTATTTCCAAGTGAATTTCTCTCACACATTTCTGGTTATTTTCCTATTTCATTAGACTTTGATTAGATTTTTTTAAAGTATACCAATTAGCATGACAGTTGCATTTCTCTAATGTTGCCAAAGAACTGTTGATGGGTTTGAGAAGCCTTGGGACTGTGTGTGGAAGCGAGTTTTGTTTAGATTTTAATCAAAACTAGAAATAAAATTTAGGTTCTAGTTATTCGTATTTATTATCTTGTCTTAAAGCGACAACTCTTTAAAACCTTGGAAATAGTGATACAAGCTGGGATATTTGGCTTAACCTTTGAAATCCCTGACATTCTCATGCAGCATCTGGAAGTGTGGGAAGGGCAGGTGCAGACTCGACCCTCTCAGTCCAGATCCCAGCTGTGCTGCCTTCCGTCTTTCTGGAGCGGTGGTGTGCAGAGTAAAAGTGAAAACGTAGAGCCTGTAGCCACCACTTTCTCTGATCCTCACAACAAAGAGAGCAGTTACTTGCTTTTGCGTCAGCAAGCATATTAATCTATACTTAAGGGTATTTTTAATGCCCCCTTCCTTTCACTGGAAGATTTCTCCATGAGACAATTCCAGTATTTCAGGAAATAATTCAGAGGACTCTTCCAAGCCCTTCAGAAGGTGGAGAACCAAGTGTTCACCACTATAACATGTCCTCATGTATGAATGTGTGTGTTTAAGCGGGGGGAAAAATGCAGAGGTATGTGCAGATGAGCACTGACCCTCGTATTTAAGTATCATTACGTCTGACTGGCTGTTGTTCCAGAGTCTACTATGAGCAAAACCTGCCAGTCTCCCCACATTCTCTCTCTAGAACCTGTTGCTTTTAGGTGTCCTCCCATCTGCATGTTGCACAGAGGCAGCTGTATGTGAGCACATCATGAGTCCTAACCCTCCTCAGACTCAGAATGAAAAAATTATAGCTTAAAAAACAGCTTGGTGTTGATCCTTTGGTACATTTAGCACCCTTTTATAGTGCAGATATTCCCAACAAAATTAATATATTTTGTGAGATTAAACAGTGCTTATATATGCTTGGCCTTTCTTAGAATATGTTCATTTCAAACTACATGAATGTACGTTTTTATAAAACATACATATTTTCAAAAGCATATCAGGCCCACAAATTATTTCCTCACTTTTGCAGTTGATGAAATGCTGGAATATAAACCACAAAAGTTTGTCAAATAAATCATTTTAAACTGCATGTTATTGCACATGAGTGTACATGCTGTTTACAAAGCTATTTAAGGAAGAATAATTCAGAGGTTGATTTGGTTCAGGAAGCATAGTATTTTTCTGGACTCAGTTTTAGCACCTGAATTTCTGTTTGCTTGCCCATTTTTAGAAGCCCAGATCATTAACTTCTTTACTGTAATAGTTTCTTCAAGGGAACAAGATTCCTCCTTATTGAAACTGCCCTAGGCTAAGCCCAGCTCAAACATAACCAAGGAAATGGTTCCTCTTCCGTGCAACCACTAGTACAATTTCTGCTCTTATTTCTCCTTTGTATTTTTCTGCCTTCAAATGCACAGTTTCCAAATGGATTTAGAATAAACTTTTAAGTTCACTTTATGAGCTACTCAGTTTATTTCAGTTCAGATGAGAAGTGTGCTGTTGGAGACCCTTCTTACTAAAGCTGCTTCTCCCTAAAGGAGCCTTAGTGCGAGTGTGCCCTTCAGGTGGGGGTGTTGCATGCCCACCCTGCCATATTTGATTTGGAAAAGCACCCCCTAAAGTAAGCGCCAGTCCAACCACCCCATTCACTCAACGTGGTCTAGGGGTCAGCCAGACCACCTCAACCTGTTGAGCGTGAGCAAGACACCTGCAGCAGCTACAACACCCTCTTGGAGGCGTTTCCACAGCCAGAATCCAGAGCTCAGGACCTCAGGTGCTGCTGGCAACAAGCTTCAAGCCCGTCGACATCAAACACACTGATGAGCAGGCCTCTGTGTCTTTCTTCTTTTAATCAGCTGGTTGGAATGAAACCAGCCTCCCTGGTTTACCAGGTTCATTTTCCTACAGCCGGATGCTTAGGTTCCATCTGGAGCAGGACCGGTATGTCTGGGTTACCATCCCTGGGCGTCAGATGGTGCCCAGCTTGGTGGGCTCCTGGCAGAGGGTCCATTTGAACTCAGACCTCCCCTGGGTTCTCTTGCTCCCGACCCTGCCCAGAGCTCCCCAGTGACAGCGTCATTTCTAATTGGATTGTTTTTAGCTACTGAGTTTTATGAGTTCTTTATATGTTGTGATTATTAACCCCTTATCAGACATATGATTTACAAATACCTCCTCCCATCTGGTAGGCCGTCTTTTTGTTTTGTTGGTGGTTTCCTTCGCTGTGCAAGATATTTTTAGGTTGATATAGTCCCTTTTGTTTATTTTTGCTTTTCTTCCTCTTGCCTGAGGAGACATCCAGAAAGATAAATTACTGAGACCAGTGTTGGAGAACATATGGCCTGTGTTTTCTTCTGGGAATTCTGTGGTTTCAGGTCTTACATTCAAGTCTTTAATCCGTTTTGAGTTTGATTTTTATGTAGGGTGTGAGGTGGCAGTCTGGTCTGATTATTTTCCGTGGAGCTGTCCAGTTTCCCCAACACCAGTTCTTAAAGAGACCATCCTTCCTCCAGTGTACGTTCTTTGCTCCTTTGTCATAAATTTGTTGTCTGTATGTTGTGGACAGGGAGGCCTGGCGTGCTGCGATTCATGGGGTCGCAAAGAGTCGGACACGACTGAGCGACTGAACTGATGTTGTGGGTTTGTTTCTGGGCTGTCAATTCTGTTCTCTAGAATTGGCTTCTTAGAAGAGATTGGGTTCAGTCTGAGGCTACCAAGGGAAAAAAAAATTGTGGGGATTATATAAAGGTCTGAAAAGCCGAAAATCTCCATGTGGATTTGACTGGGGTAGAAGGTTTGACACCACTGGGAACAGGGAAGAACTAGGGCGGATCCCAGAGGGCGTGGAGGCAGATTCAATGTGAACTTCACTCCCTGAAGAGGAGCAGGATGTGAGTCAGCAGGTGTGCCCTGCAGGTGAGGGGCAGGGACAACCTGAGTGGGGGCACAAGAGTCACTCGTCCACCCCAACTGTGACTTAGCTGCAACTCCCAAGCTCCAGCTCTGGTCAAGGACCACTTCTTATATGACCTGGGTCTCGGGCCTGCTGCAGGCTGCTGTTACTTCTGGTAACACTTTCCTCCAGTATTTTTACATCAGGTAAATAAGCGTCATGAAGTGCATTTTGATAACATACCGAGAAAAGGCTTTACTCAGGTTGTCAGAGCTCTGACCTGCTACATTCTTCACAAAACATATCATTTTAAGTACATTTTATTTAAATGTCACTGGTGTGTTTCCTCGGATCCAGTTGTTCAAAGGCATTTAACAGAATAGTTTCGTGTTTTCACAATCCATGCCCCCACCCCCTGGCCAGAGGAACTCTGCAATTCTGAGATACTGGGGTGGGGCAGCCAACAGAGGAGAAAAGAGCAGTGAATGGCTGTCTTGTGCCAGGATCCAGCAGAAGGGGATCCCAGTGGCCAGAGTAAAAACACTCTGCAAAGACAACTATCCTCAGCTGTAGTAGGAAGCAGTTAAAAGAAAGCACAGTAAATTGCTCCTTAACTGCTTTTCCTAAAGTGACTGTGATGGGAGTGACTTTGTACAATGGTAACTTGTTGTCTGGCAGCTCTGCGTCTAGTAGGAGTGAAGTGTCTACAAGTGGGACTCTTAGATCTTGTGAATTTTTCCGCATCACAGGCATTGGTGTGTTTAGGGAGTCACCCCTTTAAAATTTAGTCACGGGCTTCCCTGGTGGTCCAGTGGTTAAAAATCCGCCTGCCAATGCAGGGGAAATAGGTTCAATCCCTGGTACAGGAAGATTCCACATACTGAGGAGCAACTAAGTGCTGACAACTACTGAGCCCATGAGGCAAAACTACCGATGCTGTGTACCTAGAGCCCATGTGCCACAGCAAGAGCCCCTGCTCTCCCCAACTAGAGAATGCCAGCATGCAGCAATGAAGACCCAGTGCAGCCCGAAATAAATAAATTTTTTTTAAAAACCATAAAAAAATTTAGTCACACAAAACTGCATAATCTGGAAAGTTCTTTTAAAATTCCCGTCCTATATATTATTTCAGGAGCCCCAATTTTAAGAAGTCCTTCTACACCATGTGGGTAAGACGCCAGTTGAACCAAAGATTAAGGCGAAAAGCCTACAGAAACTGACTGCTGTAGTTTTTACTCCTTAGGCTCTCAGCCACCTGGGGGGATTTGCCCATTTTACTTCTGTGGCACAAATGTGAACTCAGAGGACCATCCCGCATCAGTGACAGTTCAGAAGATGCCTGGGAAATGTTCACTAATGCCTGTCAGATCCCAGGTGGTTAAGTACCAGGTGGAAGTGGTAAAGAGCCCACCGGCCAATGCAAGAGACATGAATCGCAGGTTCAGTCCCTGGGTTCGGAAGATCTTCTGGAGAAGGGCATGGCAACCCACTCCAGTATTCTTGCCTGAAGAATCCCACGGACAGAGGAGCCTGGTGGGCTACAGTCCGTAAGGTTGCAGAGAGTCAGACATGACTGAAGCATCTTAGCACGCATGCATGGAAGAATCCTAACACCCATCCCACCCCATGGCTCAGGGGTGGGGACGCGAGGGACAGTTTTCCTTTGTCTGTGTCAGGAGGGTACTCCTACAGCGTCCTCCTTGGGATGGTGGTCTCTGATCTTTCAGGAACGCTTGATGTCTTTTTTGTTGACCACATTTCATTGTTTCTACTTGTACCAGTCACTGCCATCTAATAGACTCATTCACCCCCTCCTCTCTGTCTGCATCCAGTGTGAAAGTGAGTGCCCCCTAAACTCTGACTGGAGCTGAAGGACTTCCTGCCTGGTCTGATTTTCAGTTCCTTCCAGCCCTTTCAGCGAGGATCAGCACCTGTCACATGTTCATGTTAGATTTCCCTGCTAAGAGGAGGACCGCTTCAAGTTATCACAGCCCCATAGTGGGGAGGGAGGCGGGTCATCCCTCACCCCTGCCAGAGCCCCCAGGGTCCAGAACCCCACCACCACTGCGCAGACACCTCTCCCCCACCATCACAGACACGAGGCTCTTGCCCCCTTCCTTTCCTGTGAGGTGGTCAGGGTAGACTTTAAGGGCCCTCTGGTGCACCAGATACAAGGCCAGTGAGGACTGGGCCAAACCCCACTGTGGTTTTCACAACAGGCTGAGCTATCAGTGTCCCCTCCTAAGCCCCTCCTCCAGGAAGCAACTCCAGGGCCTGTAGTGCTGGCCGGGGAGGCTGCTGTGGCCATGGGGAGGTGCCCACCCATCACTGCGCAGAAGCTCCTGAACACACAGGCTGAGGGGAAGCCTCTGTGGCTTTACTCCAGATCAGAGCATTGGACTCGAGCCATCCAGCAGGAATGTTGAGCAAGTCCCCTCCTGGTCCTCACACGCTCCGCTCCTCCCACCCAGAACATGGTCCATGCTCGCTAGTTACCAGCTCCATGTCCTCCGGGCTACCCCTGTATCCCCTAGGTCCCCCCGTGTCCTCCCAGGTCCAGGTTGGGCCTCGTAGCACCTGCTCACTTCATCCCACAGACACACAGGGCCCAAGCCAGGTGCTGGGGAAACCCATCCAACGGGACAGAATGGTGGGTCCTGAATTCAGAGGGAGAGACAGATAATAGACAAATATGTGTAGAACTTGTCAGGTGGTGGTAAGTGCTATGTAGGAAGAGAAGGCTGGGTGGGTGTGAAGGTGGATGTGAACGAGGGTGGGAGGACCCACACATGCCGTGTCCTGCCCTCCCTCTCCCCCTCCACCGGTGAAGCATCAGACCTTGGGGGCCAGACTGACCTCCCAGTCAGGCTCAGCCTGTGCACACATGACTCCCACTGAACCCCGGTCTTACTGGGGCGGTCTGGCCTCCTATGTGCCTGCACAGTGGCCATCCACCAGCTCAACCTTGCAAGGACCTCAGCCTCACACAGGGGAAGAGGGGAGGAAGGGAAGGGTCTGGCACCCCATCAGCACCGTGAGGATACTGACCTGCTGGGGAGACGTGTGTTGAGGAATAAAGCGTGAACCTGCTGGTCCGTGGCTACCTGGTCCCCCTGGGCTCCAGGGGGCCCCCCCCAAACATGGGCACCTGCCTCCCAGCCCGGAGGTGTTCCTAGCATGTCTTGCCTTCTTTCCAGCTTCCTGGAGAGAATCGACAGCGTCAGCCTGGTGGACTACACGCCCACAGACCAGGTAGGTGGGGTCAGGCCACAACTACAGCCGAACCTGGGGAGACTGGAGGGTCTTTGCTCCCTGCCTCCCACCACCCAGAGATCTGGGCTCCTCACCCACCCCAGCATCCATCCCTCTGTGAGGCTGACCCAGGAGCTGTTACCTGGGCCTTGAGCCCACCCCTGGAGTGTCTGTCTTCAGACTCCTCATCAGTTCAGAGGGGCCACCATCCCCCAATTCTGGAATCTGCAGTCGCTGATTGACATCCTAATGGATTTGGTCACCAGCAAAGAAACACCGACACCTGACTGGCCTGCAGAGGTGTCAGATTGTGAAACTGTACGGCCTTCTCATCCCCTTGGGAATACAGCATCTTTTATGTTAGAGACTAGAAATACAGAAGACAGTCTGAAACCAGCCAGCACCCACGGGAGTCTGACCCGGAGCAAGAGCTGGCAGGACGGGCCCTGCTCCCCAGACCCCAGGCAGCTGTCAGGGACCCGTGTCAATAGAGGACTCTCAGGAGAGATGAGAAGAAATTCCTAAAGAAAAGAAAGCTGAGCCATTGAGACCGTATACCAGACCAATACATAACTGTGACTTTCTCTGGGGAGTGAGACCGAGAATGTTGACAAATGTCAAGTGTTTAATTTCCTTTTCTTTTCTGATGGAGGGAAACTCAAGGCATGTGGCTGCCCCGGGGCTACCTCCTAAGGACAGGGTCTCTGGGTCTGCTCCCCTCTCTGCCCCAGGACGACTCCTAAGGACAGGGTCACTGGGTCTGCTCCCCTCTCTCTGCCCCTAGGACCTCCTCAGGTGCAGAGTTCTGACCTCAGGGATTTTCGAGACCAGATTCCAAGTGGACAAAGTCAACTTCCAGTAAGTGTGTGGGCAGGACCCCTGGGCCTGGATGGTGGGTGATCCTGGGTGGGCAGGTGCTGCCATATCCCCCTGCACACCCTGGAGCGCAGGAGGTCAGTGCAGGGAGGGAGGTACCTGAGCTCCACATGGCTGAGAGGGTGAGCCAGCCTGGCAGCCTGGGCAGGTGCAGAGGAGGAGGACGCAGGCAGGGGTTTCCCTGGGAGGACAAGAGCCGAGAGCCACTGACAGACCGCAGGGCAAGGGCCGGGAGGAGAGAAACACTGGGTGTGGACACCCAGCCGGGCCAGACCAGGGAGGCCCCATGGGGCCAGTCCACAACGTCACCAAGCGAGGAGAGCCTTGGGCCAGGTGGGGGAGCAGCAAAGGAGGAGCATCCACCACCCCTGGATAACCACCCCCACCCCATTCTCCCCCAGCATGTTTGATGTCGGAGGCCAGAGGGACGAGAGAAGAAAATGGATCCAGTGCTTCAACGGTGAGTTCTCCACTCTCTCAAAATGGGGATGAACCCACCCCCACTCCCGCTGCCGTGTCTCAGCTGCTTCCCACTAGCTCATCATTAAGTGCCTTGACCAAGGGTCCCCTGGACACGGGAGTCCGGCACCCTGGGTCACGCTGTCCCTGCTGCTTTGGGGGCTGGGATTACCAGTGCCGTCACCGAGGGAGCTCTCCCTGGAGACATGGAACATCACTGCTGTGAGTCACCCAGGTGCCCCCCTTCCCCACCCAGACGTCACTGCCATCATCTATGTGGCCGCTTGCAGCAGCTACAACATGGTCATCCGGGAAGACAACAACACCAACCGCCTGCGGGAGTCGCTGGACCTTTTCGAGAGCATCTGGAACAACAGGTGAGAGGTGGTGAACTCGGCCTTGCCCTGGGTTTAGAGCTAATGCCACTCAGCACGGCCATCTTTGTTTTCCGAGGGAGTCTTTCCTCATGATAAATCTTCTCAAACCATAAGCAGTGTCCCTTCCAGCCCATCTAATGTGGAGACTTTCGATGGGGGTGGAACTGATAGGACTCGGTCAGGAAAATCCAGATCTCTATGGTGGAAATCTCCGAATCATGTATATGGTTCAAAATTGGCTTTGTTTGGGTTTTAACATTCAGAAAGCACCCATTCAAAACATGCACTGATGACTAGATGACCCCTGAGCCCCTCCCTTGGCTTGTCAGCCCGGTGATGGGTCCTTACTCAGACCCCCCACATGCCAGGTCCTCGACCAATAGCCCCACACGCCCACCTCTCTGTTCTGTTGTTGGGGTTTTAACTTCTTCTGCTTTTCTAACCCTTTACTAGTAAATTACACCACACAAATCCGAGTGCACTTATTCCCTACATGAAGCTTAGTTTTGGTGCCAATAAATGTACAGCCTGGTGGAGCAGAATTATTCTGGTGGAGAGTTTATCCTCATGGGAATGTCCTGCATGCAGATGGAGTGGGGGCCAAGGTGCTGGGGTGTCGAGAAATCCAAGCCCTGCCCCTTGTCCAGAGGGCGGCAGGTTGCCTCGCCCTGCTGCCAAGGACCCGAATCTGTATGCTTGCTTCTCCTTCCAGGTGGTTGCGAACCATTTCCATCATCTTGTTCCTGAACAAACAGGATATGCTGGCAGAAAAAGTGCTGGCAGGGAAATCAAAAATTGAAGACTATTTCCCAGAGTACGCAAATTATAGTGTTCCTGAAGACGGTAAGATTCTGAAACAAGTTATCTCAGAATTATGGGAAAGAACTGCTGTTTCGACAGCACTGTGACTATAATTCCCACAATTCTGATGAATCTGGGAAATTCAGTTAATTTGGATCAGTCTTCTCCACCCCTGCCCACTCTAAGCTATTAGAGCATTCAAGAGTCCATAGGGTCCCATGTGTGAAAATTTCAGTCTGACTTGGTCCACACGGGCAGGGGGAGGGAGGGCAGCTTGGTGTGGGTGAGGGTTGACGGAGACTCTCTGCCTCCCGGGCCTGTGTGGGTCAGTCCACGTGGACCTGCCCACTGACCTTGCACAGACTGAGAGGGAGCCACTGTCTGAGTGGCCCTAGCCAGGCCTCTGTCCTGAGCCACCCGCTGCCGGCACCATGTCAAGGCCTCTGTCCCCAGTGATGACTCCGGCCACAGCATGGTGACTTCAGGCAACCAACCGTCCGAGGAAGCCATCATTGCTGCTGCCCAGAAGGTCCTGTCCAACAAACCTTGGAGGATTCGCGCCCCCTTCCAGGGGCTGCTTATGGGGTTTGAGTTTCCTGGGCCACCCCCCATCCTGCCCCCAGAGTCTCCAGGCAGGGGTTTGCTTACAGCACAATAACCCCACTCCTCATGGTTTAGTCCCAAAAGGGATGAAGCAGAATGAAGGGGGCTTTCCCAGAGACTTCAGTTAGAAGAACCTATCTAGGTCTCTGCACCAACTTCAGCCAGCCTGGTGGGGGCTCCCTAGGCCAGGGAGCACCCCAGCCCCACCCTGCCCGCCATGTGGTGGGGTCGCCATCCACCTCACAGGCCGGGCCTGCTCTGACCACTCCGGGGAACCAGCCTCCTGCCCCCCTCACCCTGTCTGGTCAGCACGTTTCCTGGGAAGGTCTCAGGATGAGGCCTCAGGATGACCCGGGGGTGCAGGCAGTCGGGGGGCAGGGCTCCCCGGTCAGTGAGACACGTCCATCTGATGTGAGTGGACGACGTCTCCCAGCAGCAGACGCCAACCACTGCTAAAATCAAAATGACCTGGGAGGAGGAAGGAAGATTTCGGATGCATGGCCAAAGGCCCTCCGCCTCTCATGCCCTTTGTTGAGCTGTATCCATTTCACGGCTCTTAAATCAAAGCTCTTAAATCAAAGCTCCTTTCATCTCCTACAGCGACGCCGGACGCGGGAGAAGACCCCAAAGTCACGAGAGCGAAGTTCTTCATCCGGGACCTGTTCCTGGTGAGCGCTTCCCCGCCCTCTGCCTTCCCGCTGCCGCCGAGGGCCTCACCGCTCTGTGCTCAGCTGCCGAGGGCCTCACCACTCTGTGCTCAGCCTCCCACAGCTCGTTTCCCCTCCCCAGAGTGATGAGCCTGCCGAGCCTCCAAGAGGTGGACTTAGGACCTCAGGTCACACAGCTTGTCAGCAGCACTGGTCAGGGAGCAGGCCCCGGGGCTGCCCCGAGACAGCCACCTGTCCGCGTGTCGCCTTTTCCCAAAAGGACGGGGTGGGGGGGTTACTCCCCCTCGGTTCAGGGGTCACATGGAAACAGACCCACTCAGGTTTAAATGTCCTCATTTTGAAAAAAAACTTTGTATACTGAGCTGATTTCAAACTTGCATAGACAGTGGGTTCTGGGGAGCTCAACCCTGGCACAGACACCCCCTATCCCAGCCCCCCGGTCCCCCACCCCGGAGCTGATCGCCGTGTCCCCACAGCGCATCAGCACGGCCACCGGCGATGGCAAGCACTACTGCTACCCTCACTTCACGTGCGCCGTGGACACGGAGAACATCCGCCGCGTCTTCAACGACTGCAGGGACATCATCCAGCGGATGCACCTCAAGCAGTACGAGCTCCTGTGAGCCCCCCCGCCCCCCGCTGCCCCGCCCCGCCCTGCCCCCCATCCCAGGCCCACCAGGTGCAACTCAAGGAGTCCTGTTCATCCGCCCTGGGGCTGTCTGCGGGGCTCTCGTGACCACTGGGCCCCCAGCCACCTCTGTCCCCTCCCTCCTCCCCCAACCCTGGTCTGTGTAGGGGTGGGGGCCCCCTGACTCGTGGAGAACTTGGAAGATGGGGAGACACACTAGCTCAGGCCTGACTGGGGGTCACCTTTCTGACCCAATGGGCCCGACTCAGGGGAGACCCCGAGCCGCAGTGGGGTTCAGTTCCATCTCCAGGGGAGGCCAGCCTCAGCCTTGTTGCTGGAGCCCCTTGACCTTCCACGTGTCAGCAGAAAGCCCCAACTCGCTGGGGCCACATTCCTCAAGTTCACGAGTCCCATCCACTGTGGTCCCCCAGACTCCACTGCTGTGGCAGTGCCTCCTTTAATAGGTTCTTCCTGTTGCTGTTTTATTGCTGGTTTATTACACTGTACAGATCACAAGATGTAATATTATTTTGATAACTAACTACTCAAGGAAAATCCCTATAGATCTTCGTGCCTTGACTGTGGCTCTCCCTGTAAAGAAACGAGTTTCTGTTGTGCTGAACAGTCGTCCTCATCACTGCACTTGCTTTGAGGAAGAGAACAAATGGTGTATGTAGAGCTTAGGGGTTTATCAGGCTGGTACTCTTTATAATACTTGTTGATCAATAGATATGTATATATACGTTTATATAAATATTTTAAGTGACACACAGTAATCCTCCACCTCTCACAGAATGCCACGCCCACATCAAAAGCCTCTTGTTCCGGGAACCAGGGACATTTTTCTATCCAGAAAACATGTTTCTCCATTATCTGGCTATTTAAAGACTTTTTCAAGGCCACCTGTTCCCTTAGTCCAAGTCTCTGAACCACTTCCTTGAGCACAGGTCCCATCATAAACAAACAGCAAGGAAAAGACAAGGGTTTCAGGCTGTGTCTGGCCTAGGGGGAGTTAAAGGACAGACTCTTGATTTGCCTTTTGAAGAAAAAACACGACAAAACCTTTATTTGAAACATGAATACAGCTGTTCCTCAACTCTGAAAGATCTGCAAATGCAGCCTTGTGAGCTCCATCCAGTACAAGACCTCAAAAGCCGGCCTCGTCTGTCCACCGCCCCGAGGCTGGTGCTCTCAGGTCAGGGATAACCTGTTAAAACCGTCTGAGGTCATATCTCAATGACATGGATGCCGACATTAACTTCTATTTCGTCTTCATGGTCTTTAATGTTTTAAAGTTTACTCTCTAAAGCAGCATCTTACAATCTTTTGTAAACTCATCCACATTTACATACTAGTTTTCCATGAAATAAAGGATGACAGCTCTACAGACAGTGCACCATCACACATTTTCAATCATCATCACTGAATTTGGGCTCCTGCCATCCTTGTTCCATAAAACTCTCAGATGAACTGAGACTTACAAAGGGGAAACAATCTTCAGTTTCCATTGCATTTTCACAGTACAACATGAAGAGAATCTGAAGAGCTACAGCCCCAATATATACCCAAAAGAATGAAACTGTGTATTTTTTATGAATTATAATTCAACAATTCCCCTGTAACTAAACTTCCTATTTAGAAGTCCGACTGAAGAGCTAGATTCTCCAAAACAAACACACAGAGATTTTATGAGGCTTAAAATTACCATGGCATATTTATTTTTAAATACCAAAAGCCTCTTCCTGGTCCATTTTTTCGAGTTTCTTTTGATACTGACAGGCATTCAATTCAGATTTAACAACTTGGAGAGGAAATTACACTCATCTAAAAATCTGATTCCATTAATTTAGCACAGAAATAAAGAAGTCTGTGAGAACAATATATTCTTGCTTGTAGCATCTGTATTTTATTTTAAGCACACGACTTTATAAAACAGAAACTTGAGAACATTCACAGGAGGACAGACGCAGACCCCACATATGTGTACAGCTGGCCCTCTGTCCTGGGGAAGGGAGGCTGTCCAGTGCATGCCAGTGATCACACACAGCTTCTACACACTGTACAGAGTCTCTGATAACACACACACTTGATAAACGAGCAAACAGACCCGGTGTAGAGACAGGTCCCATTTCTGCAGCCTGGGAACACCACTGATCCTGCAGGGCCTGACACACATGATCCGGAACCCAGGAGTGGTGCCCATGGCCCACTGTAGTCTCATCGTCCATGAGCACCGCCCAAAGTTTATTTTCTTTGGCTTTGGGACTTACTACTGCCAAGAGCAAGTCTCCTGCTACTCACATGGTCTTAAATTTTCTGAGCACCCTCCAACCAAAATGAAAAGGTGCAGCCACAAGCCCAGTGGGGACTAAAGTGATGACCATGAGGCACCCGGCTGCCACACAGTATGTGGTCAGAATCATGTCCTCACGCGGCAGGTAGCACTTGGCGAGGGCGTAGTCCATGGGCGTGATGCTGCCCTGGGGAGCAAGCAAGACCATCAGCTTCCCGGATGGCACCAACCCGCACACACGACCAAGGGAGTGAGCCGCTGGGCCCAACGAATCTGAGACCAAGGACACTGCAGGCCACACTGCCCCCATCCCACATGCTGGGTCCCCGGGGCTGAGTGCACATGGCCCGGGAGCTGATCCCCCACTGAATCTAGCACCTAGCACAGGGTGGGGAGGTCCTCTAAACCCAGAGGCCATGCAGGAGAGGATTCAGAGAGGCCTGGAGACTTAGATCAGTGGTCATCCAGGAACAAACAGGACACAGCTGTTTATCATGCCACTTGATGCTGAAGTAAGCAATCTATTACTTAGAAATGCACGTGTGTGGGGCATTTCAATGGGCCTTTTTTTTCTTTTGGTAGACATTTTTGCTGTGTGCAATGATGGTAGGGAACATTTATTTACTTTGAATTTGAAAGCAGGAGGTTTTCCCCATCCTGTTATTAAGAAAAAACTCCTGATGTGAAAGCACTGTAACCTGGACATGGACTCAGGGCTCAAAGAAAGGAACTGAAGCTTCAGGTCGTCACTAACGTCCCTGACAAACGTGCAAGACCCGCAGCATCTGTCTGTCAGCACAAATAGGCGTGTGTGGAAAATAAGACAGGATGACCCTGTCTCCTTAGAAACCAGAAGGCAGAGCTCCTGGGGCACTGCTGTCCTTGCCGGACGAGACGCCATGAGATGGTCCCCTCACCACCCTGCCAGAAACAACTGTCCCCAGAGAGGGGTTCACGCTGCTGGGTGTGCTGGGAGGGATGTGGTTACAGCTTCTGTGTGTTTTCACAGATTGCGGCAATTCATGCTGCAATTCAGTAGGTGATCACTGTGTTGATTTAAATACTATGGAAGCTTTAAGACAAAAATAAACATTCACATACCATGATGAAACTGGGGTTGTTTCTGTTCCTCCAACTGAAAGATGGCACACTGACCTCCAGGACGCCTGCCCCGTGCTGGACCTCGCAGGCGCTGTGCGTGTGGCCGCTGAGCACCAGGCGTGGCCGCAGCCACCACAGCAGCTGTGGTGAGAGTGGAGGCAGTGAGAGGTCGCCAGGGTCTGGGGACACACACACCCAGCTCCCTATCCCCTCAAGTCCTTCAGTCTGTTCAGACTCCATCAAAAAGTAAGCCCAGGCTCTCAGGAAGAATCTATTTTTCCATCCCAGATTGCATGGTTTTAATTATATTTTCTTTTTTATAAATGTTAATAAGTCCATTTCATAAATGTATATCTTGTTTTATGTATTTCATACACCACACAGTATATAAATATTTGTGTGTATATATTTAGGGAGGACATTCTAATTAAGTCTTAAAGACTTTACTCTTCAGTCTCATTCACTGTCCTAGATACATGTTGGTGGGAAACAGAATAAACAAGAGCTGAGACTATCATCACCCAGATCTTAGGAACAGGAGTGGGTTTCCCAGCAGGGAAAGAGGATGAAACGCCTGTGTAGGCGCCACCTGCCCCACCCTGCATCCCCACGTCCCCACACACCTTCCGCGAGACCTCCTGGGACAGCACGTCATAGCGCTCCTTGAAGGGGGTGTACTTCTCATCGAGGGGTGCCGCGTCCTCCCCAGAGCAGTTGGCATCGTTTCTCCGGTAAAGTGGGAAGTGCTGTCCAGACCAGAGAGGGGTCAGGGGACTGTGAGACCCTGCGCTTCCCCCACACACTCGCAGGCCAGCAGGTGGGGACCCCTCACCTGTAGCAGGACGGGGGCCGAGGCCGGCAGCCGCTGCCTATCTCCACACCCGTGGGGGCGATGCTCCTGCAGGTCAGAGGCCAGGCCCTTCACTCACTGGACGGTGGGAGGGAGGGGGAAGTGGGGATGGCTGTGCCCCCAGAGTCGGGCAGGGGTTGGGGGATACCCTACCTCCCGGGAGCAGTTAAGCCAGTGAGAGATTTCCAGGAGCTCAGCCTCTGCCCTGGAGCAGATGTCACAGCCGTCCCCTTCCAGCGCGACACTGTTGACCATCACGAAACTGCGGAGAGGCAGGAGGTCAAGCCATGGGCACTGGCGCTGTCTGCAGGCACCTGTCCTCTGGGACCCGGGAGCTGCACCCCACAGAGAAGAGATCCCAGTCCTGCTGCAATGTGCCGGCAGGTGCAGATGATGCTAAGAGGACAAGACAGCATCTCTGGGAGTCGAATCCAAGACGGGAAAGGCTTTCCACCCTGAACTAGTAAGAGGCCCCAGGTGACCACTACACTCAGCACTTGACCTTGTGTCCCTGGGCCTGGGATGTAAGGTGGGGAGATGACGGCCACCCACAGCCCTGGCTCCCTGTGGGGGTGACATGGAATAAGACATCAGATCAGAGCCTAAGACCAGGTGGGGTGGGGTGGGGGGGCAGGCGGGGAGGGGGGCCTGCAAAGCTAACTGGGCCAAGGAGCTCACACCCAGATGACAGCACGTCAGCTGAGGTGCCCTGGCGCCTCCTCCCTCAGGGACATTGTCACAGTCCGTTAAATGTGCCATCATGTCCTGCACACATGTCCACTGGCCACAAAGAGGTGCCTGGAGTTTCAAGAATTCAGAGGTCAGGAGTTGATTAACCCCATGATCTAGAAGACGACCATCGTGTTTACACTTTCTTAAGTCACATTCTAGGGGTCTTCGTGAAGAATTCACAGATAATACTCACTTAATTCCTTTCCAAGAAAACAGCCGTTCAGGGTTGAAAACTTTCTCAAATCGTTTTATTCTGTATGTGTCCATCCTCCAATCAATTGTGAAAAGAAATATTTTTCAGAACAAGTCATTCTTAAAACATCCTAATTATCAAGAACACAGAAAAAATAACATCCAAGACCTGAAGGCCCAACCAGCACATTCTGAGCTCCCACTCGCCCTGGGTAAGCAGGGTGCTGCCACCACTGTCCGGCCTGGGGCCTGGAGTCGAGAGTCTGGGGCCCAAGGTGATCGACTTCATCCCCAGAGCTCTAGCTCCCTCACTGGTAGAGTGGGTATAGCAACAAAAATAACAGGTAAAGAAAGAGACTGAATGTACGGAAGCGCTGTGCTCACAACAGGCCGGCACCATGTGAACATCAGCTATTAAAGCCCAAATCATCTTATTTTCTGATTCCCAAAGAAAATGGGTCACAAAACATTAAGTTCAAACGAGAACCACTCTGGGGCACATACAGTTCGTTGGTGGGACTGGCAAGTGATGTGCAGGAGCTCCCAGCACCTGACCCCACAGGCAAGGCCCCCCTGGGCTGGGCAGGGGGAAGGTGCCTCCGCTGACGACTCACTGGTAGTGGAAGCCGATGTCATGGTTGCCAGCCACGACCCGCAGCTGCACGTGGGGCGGGTGTCGGAACACCTTCCAGAAGCGCCCCACGTCGTCTGCCCAGGCCTGCGGAGAGAAGCACACAGTTCAGCCTGGGGGACTGCCCTGCCAGGTTGTGAGGGTGGGAAGGTCACTCCCTGCTGGGATCAGGAGTCCATAAAGCCAATGTACAGAATTTCTACCATTCTTTTCCCAAGACAAACCTAAGTATTTAACCTGCTGCCAAGTTTGAATGAAACAGTGTATCTCCCCAAACCATCCTCTTCACACATTCGCTACTTCAATGGCACCTGACAGCCACGCACAGACCCCAAGCTGAGGATCCCCTCAGATCAGGACATGTCCTAAAAACGAGGTCAGGGGCGGCAGCCGAGAGGAGCTACCCCACGCCCGAGGTCAGGGGCAGCGGCCAAGAGGAGCTACCCCACGTCCAAGGAGCGGCGGTTGCGCAGGCACAGGAGGGCTGAGAGGAGTCACCCCACATTCAAGGTCAGAAGGGGTGGCCGTGAGGAGATACCCCTTGTCCAAGGTAAGGAGCAGCGGCTGCACTTTGCTGTAGCAGCCATGAAGAGATACCCCACGTACAAGGTAATAGAAACCCAAGTAAGACGGTAGGTGTTGCGAGAGGGCATCAGAGGGCAGACACACTGAAACCATAATCACAGAAAACTAGCCAATCCGATCACATGGACCACAGCCTTGTCTAACTCAATGAAACTAAGACATGCCGTGTGGGGCCACTCAAGACGGATGGGTCATGGTGGAGAGGTCTGACAGAATGTGGTCCACTGGAGAAGGGAATGGCAAACCAGTATTCTTGCCTTCAGAACCCCATGAACAGTATGAAAAGGCAAAAAGATAGGACACTGAAAAGGAACTCCCAGGTCGGTAGGTGCCCAATATGCTACTGGAGATCAGTGGAGAAATAATTCCAGAAAGAATAAAGGGATGGAGCCAAAGCAAAAACAATACCCCCCTGTGGATGTGACTGTTGATAGAAGCAAGGTCTGATGCTGTAAAGAGCAATATTGCATAGGAACCTGGAATGTCAGGTCCATGAATCAAGGCAAATTGGAAGTGGTCAAACAGGAGATGGTGAGAGTGAACGTCAACATTTTAGGAATCAGCGAACTAAAATGGACTGGAATGGGTGCATTCAACTCAGATGACTATTCTATCTACTACTGTGGGCAGGAATCCCTTAGAAGAAATAGAGTAGCCATCATGGTCAACAAGAGTCCAAAATGAGGTACGTGGATGCAATCTCAAAAACGACAGAATGATTTCTGTTCATTTCCAAGGCAAACCATTCAATATCACAGTAATCCAAGCCTATGCCCCAAACAGTAACGTTGAAGAAGCTGAAGTTGAACGGTTCTATGAAGACCTACAAGACCTTTTAGAACTAACACCCAAAAAAGATGTCCTTTTCATTATAGGGGACTGGAATGCAAAAGGAGAAAGTCAAGAAACACCCGGAGTAACAGGCAAATTTGGCCTTGGAATACAGAATGAAACAGGGCAAAGGCTAATAGTTTTGCCAAAAGAACGCACTGGTCATAGCAAACACCCTCTTCCAACAACACAAGAGAAGACTCTACACATGGACATCACCAGATGGTCAACACTGAAATCAGATTGATTATAGTCTTTGCAGCCAAAGATGAAGAAGCTCTATACAGCCAGCAAAAACAAGACCAGGAGCTGACTGTGGCTCAGATCATGAACTGCTTATTGCCAAATTCAGACTTAAATTGAAGAAAGTAGGGAAAACCACTAGACCATTCAGGTATGACCTAAATCAAATCCCTTATGATTATACAGTGGAAGTGACAAATAGATTTAAGGGACTAGATCTGATAGACAGAGTGCCTGATGAACTATGGACAGAGGTTTGTGACATTGTACAGGAGACAGGGATCAAGACCATCCCCATGGAAAAGAAATGCAAAAAAGCAAAATGGCTGTCTGAGGAGGCCTTACAAATAGCTGGGAAAAGAAGAGAAGCGAAAAGCAAAGGAGAAAAGGAAAGATATTCCCATCTGAATGCAAAGTTCCAAAGAATAGCAAGGAGAGATAAGAAAGCCTTCCTCAGCGATCAATGCAAAGAAATAGAGGAAAACAACAGAATGGGAAAGACTAGAAATCTCTGTAAGAAAATTAGAGATACCAAGGGAACATTTCATGCAAAGATGGGCTCGATAAAGGACAGAAATGATATGGACCTAACAGAAGCAGAAGATATTAAGAAGAGGTGGCAAGAATACACAGAAGACATGTACAAAAAAGATCTTCACGACACAGATAATCACGATGGTGTGACCACTCACCTAGAGTCAGACATCCTGGAATGTGAAGTCAAGTGGGCCTTAGAAAGCATCACTAGGAACAAAGCTACTGGAGGTGATGGAATTCCAGTTGAGCTATTTCAAATCCTGAAAGATGATGCTGTGAAAGTGCTGCACTCAATACGCCAGCAAATTTGGAAAACTCAGCAGTGGCCACAGGACTAGAAAAGGTCAGTTTTCATCCCAATCCCAAAGAAAAGCAATGCCAAAGAATGCTCAAACTACCACAAAATTGCACTCATCTCACATGCTAGTAAAGTAATGCTCAAAATTCTCCAAGCCAGGCTTCAGCAATACGTGAACCGTGAACTTCCAGATGTTCAAGGTGGATTTAGAAAAGGCAGAGGAACCAGAGATCAAATTGCCAACATCCATTGGATCATCAAAAAAGCAAGAGAGTTCCAGAAAAACATCTATTTCTGCTTTATTGACTATGCCAAAGCCTTTGACTGTGTGGATCACAATAAACTGTGGAAAATTCTGAAAGAGATGGGAATACCAGACCACCTGACCTGCCTCTTGAGAAATCTGTATGCAGGTCAGGAAGCAACAGTTAGAACTGGACATGGAACAACAGACTAGTTTCAAATAGGAAAAGGAGTATGTCAAGGCTGTATATTGTCACCCTGCTTATTTAACTTATATGCAGAGTATATCATGAGAAATGCTGGGCTGGAAGAAGCACAAGCTGGAATCAAGATGCCAGGAGAAATATCAATAACCTCAGATATTCAGATGACACCACCCTTATGGTAGAAAGTGAAGAAGAAGTAAAGAGCCTCTTGATGAAAGTGAAAGAGGAGAGTGAAAAAGTTGGCTTAAAGCTCAACATTCAGATAACTAAGATCATGGCATCTGGTCCCATCACTTCATGGGAAACAGATGGGGAAACAGTGGAAACAGTGTCAGACTTTATTTTTTTGGGCTCCAAAATCACTGCAGATGATGATTGCGGCCATGAAATTAAAAGACGCTTACTCCTTGGAAGGAAAGTTATGACCAACCTAGATAGCATATTAAAAACCAGAGACATTACTTTGTCAACAAAGGTCGATCTAGTCAAGGCTATGGTTTATCCAGTAGTCATGTATGGATGTGAGAGTTGGGCAGTGAAGAAAGCTGAGCACCAAAGAATTGATGCTTTTGAACTGTGGTGTTGGAGAAGACTCTTGAGAGTCCCTTGGACTGCAAGGAGATCCAACCAGTCCATCCTAAAGGAGATCAATCCTGGGTGTTCATTGGAAGGACTGATGTTGAAGCCGAAACTCCAATACTTTGGGCACCTCATGCGAAGATTTGACTCATTGGAAAAGACCCTGATGCTGAGAAGGATTGGGGGCAGGAGGAGAAGGGAATGACAGAGGATGAGATGGCTGGATGGCATCACGGACTCGATGGACATGAGTTTGGGTAAACTCTAGGAGTTGGTGATGGGCAGGGAGGCCTGGTGTGCTGTGATTCATGGGGTCACAAAGAGTCTGACACAACTGAGCGACTGAACTGAACTGAACTGAGGGAAATAAGCCGGACAAATTCCTTCAGTACTTTACAAAGACTTTAACAAATAATACTTAAAATTAGAATACCATAAAATTAGAAAAATATAACATGTTCTCCTTAATTTTCTAAAGCAGCATTTATATCCAAGCTCACTTTACAACCAGTTGCTTTTTACACACAGCGTTTCCCTGGTTTCACAATTAGTTCTGGACTAGATGAAACCAGTGACTCGGGGCAGAAGGAGAAGTGGGCAACAGAGGATGAGATGGTTGGATGGCATCACCGACTCAATGGACATGAGTTTGATCAAACTCTGGGAGATGGGGAAGGACAGGGAAGCCTGATATGCTGCAGTCCGTGGGTCACAGAGAGTCGGACACAACTTAGTGACGGAAGCACAACAACCAACACTGCAACCCCATGACCAGGGGTTCCCATCAGATCTGAACCAGGACTTTCTTTGTACAGCATTTGAAGTGTCCCAGTAAATTTCAATTAATTTTTTAAAATATCTTCCAAAACCATCTGGAAGATATTTTAAAAAATTAACTGAAATTTTTTTAAAAAATATCTTCCAAAACCATCAGGTTTCCCTGATAGGTCAGTTGGTAAAGAATCCACCTGCAATGAAGAAGACCCCGGTTCGATTCCTGGGTTGGGAAGATCCACTGCAAAAGGGATAGGCTACCCACTCCAGTATTCTTGGGCTTCCCTTGTGGCTCAGCTGGTAAACAATTTGCCTGCAATGTGAGAGACCTGGGTTCTATCCCTGGGTTGGGAAGATCACTGGAGAAGAGAAAGGCTACCCACTCCAGTATTCTGGCCTGAAGAATTTCATGGACTGTATAGTCCATGGGGTCACAAAGAATCGGACACGACTGAGCAACTTTCACTTTTCAAACCATCAGTGACTGAACATTTTTAACTAAGTAGCAAGAATGGTGCTTTTCTTTCCCCCATTAATCCCAAGAATGCAGTAAGCCAAGCGTTCTGCCAGCCAAGGTGAGAACAGCCTTGCACTCTGGTTCCTGGAAAGCTCACAGCACCTGGTCTCACCCCTGAGGGCAGAGGGACCTCCCACCAGCAACCCCCCCCAACTCCCTCAGAAAAAGGCCATGACCTCCTAGGCAGCACAGCCTCGTAAGTGTTAAGTCAAACCACACTTCAGCGTGCATCCTGAACTCTGGGGACGATCCAGACACTTCCCTCCTGCGGACTTCCCTTCCAAGAGGGTCGTGGGAAGCATCTGCCAACCTTCATAGATGTCTCCTACAAACAGGACCCGGGACCGGCGGGGAGATGGAGCCTACGACTGCAGACACTGGAGCCCCGGTGCCCAGTGCCAGGACTCCGCATGCCCTGGGCTCCCTGGACCTCAGTGCAGCCCCAGACACGGGAGTGTATGTCCACCTCGGGGGAGCTCCACTTCCCCTCGTCGAAGATGTCCCCCAGGATGAAGACGACTTCTGGCTGCAGCAGCCACAATGCTGTCTGGAAGGCTCGCTCCATCTGCCACTCCCTGGAGACCAAGAGGAAAGGAGGGGTGGGTGTGTTCCAGCTCTTGTCTTCCTCACACCTCCCGGGGTTTAAAGCTCTGAGAGGAAATACAGTAGCTCTGCCTTCATCTGTCCGGCCTCCCTCACCCCCGCCTGGGGATGTCCCAGTGGTCCAGGACACTCCACCCACCCCAGGAGTAAGGCCTGTTCAGGGAGGCACAAGGGCAGCCAGGGTGACAAGAAGGGGTCGGAGACAGGGCCACCGGGGCAGGAGGCGCCCCCATCAACCCTCTGGTGGCATCACCCACAAAGGTCAAAGGGTGGAAGCGACCCAGTGCCCATGTGCACTTGAGGTGGTGGAGACAGAAACAGATGGGGGACCATGAGACCCCACCTGTGGGAAGAGGCCTACAGACCTGCAGAAAACTCTGAATTTGGACCAAGTTACCTCCGTAATTTGTCTAGCCAGTGGCCTCTCACGGCCCCGAGCAGGTGGGTGTCAGCCAAGAACATGGCCCTGAGCACAGGCTCAGGGGCCTCGGGGGCCCCAAGGGCGCCGGCACCTTCAGGAGTTTTCAGCTCGGGCCAGCTGCACCGGAAGATGACGAGGTAGTAGATCAGAAATTCACAGAAGAGAAGCGTGGCAAAGACGGCGGCCGAGAGCTTCAGCAGCAAGAAGCCCCTTAGCTTCAACAAACGGAGGCACTGCCCCCTGGCCCCTAGCCGCCTTGAGGCCATATCTCTGCCCAGGGGTGCTGGCAGCCAGAGACTTTCCATGAGGAAGCCAGGCTTCTGGCCAGGTGCGGTGGCGTCCGCGTCTCCGCTGTGTACCTGCAGGGAAGGGAAGGACCGGGTTATGTGTCTCCCTTGAGGAGCCACCGTCAGGCACTGCCACTAAGAACCAGTGACTTCCAGACCCTGTCACCTTCCCAGACTCTCTGTCCTGTACTTTCACAAGGACAACCCGTCATGGCTCCGTACGAGGTCTCTACATCTGCAAGGGCCAGAGGAGCTACTAGAATGGTTCTCCAAACAAGAAGACAGTCTTATCACTATTTTAATGTCATTTGGTTTTCCTGGGGGCTCAGACAGTAAAGAATCCACCTGCAATGCAAGAGATCTGGGTTCCATCCCTGGGTTGGGAAGATCCCCTGGAGAAGAGAATCGCAACCCACTCCAGTATTCTTGCCTAGAGAATCCCATGGACAGAGGAGCCTGGCGGGCTACAGTCCACAAGGTCACAGAGTCAGACAGGACTGAGCAACTAACACTTTTACTTTCAGAAGTCATCTGATGGAAGGATGTTTGTTAAGGTCAGAGAAAAAAACAGGAAAAGTCAACAATTAACAAGTAAGTGCCAATTCCAGGACTCCTCACCACCCACCTCCACAAAAATCAACAGGCTGTATGTAGCCCCCTATAGGGTGTTGCCTTTGGTGTGAATTCACCACTTCTCTACACAGGTTTTCCACAAAAGAAGTGGATGTTCACAGGCGAGGTGTCCCCTCGCTGGCTCAGAGCCAGGGTTGGACGGAGCCACAGCCATGAATTCTGCGTTAGGATTACACATGTGTCCACAAACACGATTTTTCACCTGCACATCAGCCTTATGCTCTGGACGACCCTCCTTCATGAGACATTAATGTGCAACGGTTTCTCTTCAGGAGCCTTTCAAACATTCAGATTCACCTTCATTGTAGATGAGCTTTGCATCCACTTTTGACACATCTGAAGTGAAGGCCAACACAAGGGGGGCTTGAGGGGGGCTCTGAGAGCTGGTCCTCCATGGAAGGGTCCTACACTGATGGTCAAGACAAGGATCCTGCACGTGGTGACCTGGGGGCCACAGAGAGCTCAGACACAGGAGATGCCCCAAAAGTCTGGGGGGGGCAGGGGGTGCTAGGCTGTGGATACACTGACCACGGGTCCTAACTGAGCCAATAAATGCAGAAAAACCTTTCTGGGAAGGCGATTTTCCAGGATGACCTAGGAACCTGCATATGGTTGACACCAAGGGGACCAGGACACATTCTTTCAGGGCCTAAATCAATCTCCACTAAGTCCAGCTTGCAGAATGGTCCCCCTGGACCAGTAAAAGCCCAGCTTGCTCCACAGCAGTGTTCATAACACACAGCCACCAAGACACAGAAAACTGCACAACCTCACCTAAAAACAAATAAGGCAGCCAACAGGAATTTGCTGTATGTCTCAGGAAACTCAAACAGGGGCTCTGTATCAACCTAGAGGGGTGGGATGGGGAGGGAGATAGGAGGGAGGTTCAAAAGGGAGAGGATATATGTATACCTACGGCTGGTTCATGTTGAGGTTTGACAGAAAACAACAAAATTCTGTAAAGCAATTATCCTTCAAATAAAAAATAACTAAAAAAAAAAGGGCAAAGAAAAAATAAATGAAAGGCATCTTCTCTCACTGCCCATCTTCTCTCAAAAGGCCTAGAATATCCTACAATCCTGAAAGCTAAGGCCCAGCAGCAGCTGAAACTTTCGACGACCTGACGTCCCACGAGAACTGGGAGGAAGGGAGCCCATCCCTGCGGCCGCTGCTCTGTGCTTCCCCATTTCCCAGCGAAGAACCCTGAAAGACAAGTCGAGTGGCTCCTCCACGCCCACTGCTCCGTCATGGAACCCTGCTCCCAGCAGGCGTGGTGGGGACAGACCTCGGAGCACAGAGAGGCGACACCCCAGCTGCTCAGCTGGGCAGTGGACACAAGAGCGGTGTGGGACACAGGAGAGGGGGGACACAGGCGTGGGGAGGACAGGAGCAGGAGGACATAGGGTTTGCCATTGGGCACCACACACAGCTGTCAGCTTAGATAAGGGCCCAGGGCCCTGCCCTTCCCCAGGCGTTTTCTTTCCTCCATAAAGAGCCCTTCAGCCAGAGGACTTAGAGGGAAGGAGGGAGAAAGGGAGGAAGGAGGGGCAGCAGGCCAGCCTGCTGGTACTGAGACACGTCTTCTCAAGAACACCCTAAGGCCACATGAACCTGGTACAGTGTGATCACTGAAAAATACACAGAACTCCCCATAACAGAGAAACCATATTTGACAACTTCTGACACTGAATCCTTCCAACAAGATTCCTTTTCCTCAAATCTTGGAAACGGCTCTTCCTCTTTCCAAAACTCACTGTACCTTCCATCAAAGTCAAGTTCCCCTCACTGTCTTCAATGTCATGGCCACAGCTCACCCTCTTCACCTTCTGAAGTGAAGGCAGTGTTTCTAGGGCTGATGGGGTGTGGGAACCGGGCTGGGCTCGACTCCAAGCCCCACACTAGGGGCCCGGACGTCACTCCCACCACAGCTGCTTCTGACAGCTCCCTGCTCTCACGGAGCCTACAGTCAGCCTCACCACCTCCTGGCCCAGTTGGAAGGAACCTGCGGCCATGGATGACCAGTCACTGCCCTGCAGCCAGCAGTGCTGGAAAGAGCAAGACCGAGCCGCCCTGGCTCCTCTTTGTGCTTCACCCTCCACCACACAGAGAGAGCTGCACTGACCTGTGAGAACTGACTGCAGCTCCGCTTGGGGTCCTCAGTGAGTCCCCGACCCCCTGGGCCTCACAGGGTCACAGTACCCACCCCCCACTGCTGCTTCAGACACTGACAGTATGTTCACAAAAGTGCTTTTTAAGGGGAAAAAAAAATCTTTCTATTGTTGATGGGAAAATTAACCAACAGTTCATCCAAGAAAGAAATGGAGAATTTTATTCGAGCCAGCCTGGCAGTCGGTCTTTTGCTTCTGAGCAAGGTGTCATACATCAAATGTCTCACTGACAGTTTACACAATGCAGACCTGCATGTACAACTGGTGGGTGGTGGGTCAGCAGGCCCCCTACAGGAAGAAGAAGGAAGCCCCTCTGTCAGGAGGGCTGGTCAGTGCAGGTGCAGGGCACACACTAAAGGGGGGAGGAGGCCCAAATGGGCAGAGAAAAATTTTATTTTGAGGTTTTTCTCGTCTTGCCATCAACTATGAATTTTATTTCATTCCCATGAGGCAGGCTTATCAGGATGAGATAAGAGTCAGGCTCACACCCTGAGGGAGTCCCTCCAGCTTGGTCAGAGGAACCAGCGGGTCCAAAGAAAGAAGGCCAGTGACCGGAGGGCCTAGGAGCCGTGGCCGCAGGGCTGACCCCACTTCTCCACCATTCACTGCGTAGTGCTTCTCACGTTTCACACCCAAAGCCCCAGATCCTTGACTCACTGAAAGTAAACCTCATGTTTTATCTCAACCGTAACAAAACCAATGATCTAAGATCCCCACAGAGGTTCAGAAACCAATAACTGAAGCCGCCCATCTGGCCAGGCAGGACAGTGACCACCTGTATGAATTACCTCACAACAGAGGTCCCGATAAGGATAAGGAAGAATTTGGGAAGGGACAAAAGGAGGGAGGAGATGCCAGTCCATAATACATCCCACCAACTTCCCAGAAGCCCTCGAGCTGGGATCAGCCTTGTCTGAGATGCCCTCAGCACTGGGAATTGGACCTAACGTGGGCCTAACAAGATGACTGTCCAGTGACGACCCAGAAAACTAACCCATCACCATAAACCCTGAGACTGGAAGCACACGGCGGAGCAGGTCTCCTGGGTTCCCTGACTCCACTGTCCTCCCACCGGGTGACCATTCCCGGTAAAGCCTTCTGCTTCATCAGTATGTGTCTCCTCAGACAATTCACTTCTGAGTGTTAGACAAGAGCCCACCCTCAGGCCTGGGAGAGGTTCCCCTTCTGTAACACAGCCACTGCCTTAACCACCAAGTACTACTGTCCCCTTCACGTCCAGGCGCTCAGAGGCGAATGCAGAGAAAATGTGTCCTTTTCTAGACTAACCTGGGTGGTGGGGATGTCTGGTACCTCCTCAGTGCCGCCTGGGCCCAGATGCAACTGACCCCTCCTGTCTACTCGACAAACATGTGGAAAAGACGTGCTTATCCATCTGTATCACCAGTCTGTAAAATGAGGAAGAGGGAGGTTAGGATAAAGACTATATTCTGTGTGTTGCTTTCTTGTGATAAATGATGAATAATTCTGTCTATATTAGGTTTCCTTTGCATTAGCAGGTTTGGGCTCAAAAAGCAAAATTAATAAAATGTTATTGTTTTCTGTCTCCATGTTCAATTTGTCAGTTTTACTAAGCTCATCAAATTTAACCCTACAGGAGAGCCATACAGGCTGCCATATAGGCTCCCACTACTGTGGAAAACAGTATGGTGGCTCCCCAAAAAAATTACAAGTAGAACTACCATATGATACAGCAAACACACTTCTGGGTACACAGTGGCTTTCAGTATATTCAAATTGTCCTGCAAACATCACCTCCATCCATTTCCAGAGCTTTTTCCTCTTCTCAGATGGAAACTCTACATCCATTAAGTAATAACTCTTAACACACCCAAATGCCCTGAAAGTGGAGACTCAGATATTTTTACCCCATGTTCACAGTAGCACAGTTCACAAGAGCCAAAATGTGGAAGCTACCCAAGGGACAACTGACAGATGAATCACGGATAAACAAAATGTTGCATAAACCTCTAATTATTAATGGAGTATCATTCAGCCCTTAAAAAAGGAAAGAAATTCTGAGCCAGACCATAACGTGGATGAACCCTGAGGACAGTATGCTGAAAGAAATAAGCCAGTCACAAACAACAAACGCTACATGAGGGCCAGGTACATGAGGGCCCTACAGCAGTCAGTCCCATAGATACAGAAGTGGGACGGTGGATGCCAGGGCACGGGATGGGGAGGACGGAGAGTTATTACATAATGGATGTGGAGTTTCTATCTGGGAAGAGGAAAAAGCTCTGGAAATGGATGGAGGTGATGGTTGCAGAACAATGTGAATGTACTGAAAGCCACTCAACTGTACACTTAAAAATGGTAAAATTTAGGAGATACCAGACCACCTGACCTGCCTCTTGAGAAATCTGTATGCAGGCCAAGAAGCAACAGTTAGAACTGGACATGGAACAATGGACTGGTTCCAAATCGAGAAATGAGTATTTCAAGGCTGTATATTGTCACCCTGCTTATTTATATGCAGAGTACTTCACGAGAAATGCTGGACTGGATGAAGCACAAGCTGGAATCAAGATTACCGGGAGAAATATCAATAACCTCAGATATGCAGATGACACCACCCTTATGGCAGAAAGTGAAGAACTAAAGAGCCTCTTGATGAAAGTGAAAGAGGAGAGTGAAAAAGTTGGCTTAAAACTCAACGTTCAGAAAACTAAGATCACAGCATCTGGTCCCATCACTTCATGGCAAATAGATGGGCAAACGGTGGAAACAGTGAGATACTTTATTTTGGGGGGCTCCAAAATCACTGCAGATGGTGACTGCAGCCGTGAAATTAAAAGACGCTTGCTCCTTGGAAGAAAAGTTATGACCAACCTAGACAGTATATGAAAAAGCAGAGACATTACTTTGCCAACAAAGGTCTGCCTAGTCAAAACTATGGTTTTTCCGGTAGTCATGTATGGATGTGAGAGTTGGACTATAAAGAAAAGTGAAGTGAAGTCGCTCAGTCGTGTCTGACTTTTTGCGACCCCATGGACCGTAGCCCACCAGGCTCCTCCATCCATGGGATTCTCCAGGCAAGAATACTGGAGTGGGTTGCCATTTCCTTCTCCAGGAGATCTTCCCGGCCCAGGGATTGAACCCAGGTCTCCTGCATTGGAGGCAGACATTTTAACCTCTGAGCCACCAGGGAAGCCACTATAAAGAAAGCTGAGCGCCAAAGAATTGATGGCTTTTGAACTGTGGTGTTGGAGAAGACTCTTGAGAGTCCCTTGGACTGCAGGGAGATCCAACCAGCTCATCCTAAAGGAAATCAGTCCTGAATACTCATTGGAAGGACTGATGCTGAAGCTGAAACTCCAATACTTTGGCTACCTGATGCCAAGAACTGATTCATTTGAAAAGAGCCAGATGCTGGGAAAGATTGAAGGCGGGAGGAGAAGGGGACAACAGAGGATGAGATGGCTGGTTGGGTGGCATCACCGACTCAATGGACATGAGTTTGAGTAAGCTCCGGGAGTTGGTGATGGACAGGGAGGCCTGGCCTGCTGCAATCCATGGGGTCGCAAAGAGTCCCGCACGACTGAGCAACTGAGCTGAACTGATGGAGATTTTGCCACAATTTTTTCAAAAAGAAGACAAACACATACACACAGAGGACCCTATAAGTTAACGATATCCTATAACAAAGGCTTTCTTTCTGATTTAAATTCAGTACTTTTATATTTTAAAAAAGGAAAAGTCTCCAGAAGTTGGATTTAGGGGAATATCACTGAGTCATTTTCACATTTTTTTTTCATTTTCTCACCTTTTAAAGAATGAGACTCCTTTAAAGGTTGACTTGTGCTTCCCCAAATCAGAGCGCCTTTACCTGAAATAAAACACAAACGTGTGTTTTATGGCTGAATAATCTTTCGTCAACTATTAGTAAAGCGGAAAATGCATCACTTTCTGGAGGGCACAGTGGCTGCCACCCCCTCGGACACCGAGGAGCCTGAGCCAGGCGGGATGTAAAATGCGCTGATAATCTAGCAGCTGATGACTCACATTACGTGATTGGTCAAGAACAGCTCCTTTAAGTTACAGTATAAGTATTTGCAGAAAAAGCGCATATACAACATCGTTCTGTGTTCCCCAACACTCAAAGAGTAGTAGCTGCCGTCGGTCACCGGGAGCAGAGTATTTCATGCACTGACTAACCTGCGTGAGGGTCGCGGCTCGCAGCGCCGGAACAGCAACGAACGGAAGCACAAAAGCGCGGCACGGAACCTGCTCCGCGGGCCGGTGGGCAGACACTGGGTCCCAGAGGCCCAGCCCCATGCCGGCCTCGGATCGCGGGCTCCACCAGGCGCTCAGTGCGCCTTCCTCACTCGGCCTCCAAAGGCCGCGTGCCGAGACCTGCCCGCGGGGCCACACTCACTCCGATCCAGACCCGCAGGCGGCGCGCGTCCGGCTACAGGCGCGCGGGGCGGGGCCCGAGCGCCGCTGGGCAGCGGGAGGGCGGGGCGCAGGGGCGGGGCGTGCGGGCGTAGCGGCGGGGCGTAGGGGCGTAGGGGCGGGGAACTCAGAGACGGGGAGTATGGGACATGGGGCGGAGCGTAGAGGCGCGGGGGCGGAGCGTAGAGGCGTGGGGGCGGGGCGCGCGGGAGGACCTGGGCTTCCGGCGCACGAGGCGGCCCGCGGCGCTGGGCTGGCTGCGGAACCGCCGCAGCTCCCTGGCTTCCCCGCAGCTCTGGCTGCTGCGCGCCGGCGCGCGGCGGCTTTCTGCCTGATCTGCGTGGCTCAGCGCCTTTAAGAAACAGATGCGGAACAAGTGAGACAGACATCACAGTCACTGTTTGTATGAGGTTTTCTTTCTTAAATTTTTTATAACAGTAAAGCTGGCGTATTCTCTTTTGTCAAAATGCTCTCACATCGTGACTTCAAATAATCCCCAAAATGACCCTGTAAATCAAGAGCAAGCATCACTATGTCAAGCAAACAGAAGCTCAGAGCAGTGATTCAGAATCTTCCAAACAACCAAGTCTGGGCCGATTTTCAAATCTGAACACAGTGAAAATACTGAGATGTAATATGAGAAATCACAGAGAAAGCAGTTAGCAAGATGCCTGGTGTATGTAAGCAGTAAGTGGTATTATTAATTAAAATTTTGTAGTATTTCCAAATATGCCCAGATGAACAATTTTAACATCTCCACAACACCAACACAACCAGACCCTTCATGATGCAATTAGGAGGTAGACATCAGTCACCCCAAAGTATTCTCACTGAGAAAGAAAAGGAAAAATGTGAAATCTGGCCAAGTCTACAACTACAAGCCTAAGGAAATACAGGGACCAAACGAACCTGTTATGTGACACAGCAGAAAGTGATCAGTGAACCCAGAGTGTGGTAAGTACACAGAGCAGAGGGCCCGGCCCACTGTCTTTATTCCACAAACAAGTAGCATCACAGCAGAAGGGAGGAGGATCTATCTGTCTTTGCAAATCAGACAGGAAACAAGGCGGCCAAAGCAGATCATGGCCTGGGTTGGGTTATGATTGGGACAAACTAGCTTAAAGAAAATTTTTTTTTAAAGATTTGGGGACTTCCCTGGAGGCCCAGTGGTTAGGACTCCATGCTTCCACTTCAGGAGGCACAGGTTTGATCCCTGATCGGGGAATTAAGATCCCACATTCCACCCGCCCTGTGTAGCAAAAAAAAAAAAAAAAGTAATAAAAGATTGGGAAATTTGGATTTGGAATGGATGTCAGTGATTGTTGCTATTGTTCAGTAGCTAAGTTGTATCCAACTCTTTGCAACCCCATGGACTGTAGTCCATTACAGCACACCAGGATCCTCTTTCCTTCACTTACCTCCCCGTGTTTGCTCAAATTCATGTCCCTTGAGTCAGTGATGCTCTCTAACCATCTCATCTCATTTATCCATTAGGCTCTATGAACTAAATGAATAGGTAGCAGATTCAAAACCCACAGACAGTGCTCATGGGAAAACAGTCTGACAAGCTGTCCCCATAGATCCCTAGATGTAAGGGGAGTGAGGATGAACCACAGAGCGCTGTAGCCTGGGTGACATCAATGTGTGTGCAGGTAGAAACTAGAGCAATGAGGAACCTGATGGACCTAAAGACAGGGAATCAGACAGCATCAGTTTCCCCAGAAAGTGCGGAGAGGACAGCAGCTGAACACAGGAAGGGTTTTTCCTCCTTTAGGCCTGAGGGGCTGGAGCAGTGCTTCTTCCAGGACAAGACCCCACATGGAGGGGGACCCCCTGGGGAAATGAGCACTTGCAGGACATGGAGGAGAGACAGTAAGGAAGACATGCCGATAACACTGGGCACAAGGGACTCGCAGAAGGCAAGCCCTCACACGTTAGCCCGCTGATGACAGCGACAGAAGGCATTGCGACAGCTGACGTCAGTTCAGGAATGAGCGAGCATCAGGAAAGAAGTGAGGTCAAAAGTCAGCAAAGTTATCAGAAAAAAAAGAACAAGAAGTAGAATAACATTCCTGCAGACGATGAAAGCATACCACAGAGGCATGCCCACAAAACAGACCAAAGCTGTCACCTACTATTTCAGAACAAACTAAAGACACTCAAGAGAGTGAGAGACAATGTGAATCAAAATTAGGAAGAAATAGAAATGAAAAAATAAAGTCTAAAGGAATGAGAGGGACTAAACCAACAACACCTTAGTAGAAATGGAAACTGAAAAGAAGAAAATCATTTTAAATTTTTTAAAAAATGAAGAAAGGCAAATGAGTTTGAGAGAGAACAACAAATACTGGGGACAGCCAAAAGCATCCAGCAGATAACAGGAGTCCCAGAAGATAAAAGTGACATGAGATAACAGTTCTAAAACCTGCAATTCAAGGAAACAAATGTTCCTGAAATATGAAATCTACATTCTTGAAATATAAGGAAGGGAAAAACTGCATACCAGAGAATATCAATTCAGAGTGCACACCACCAAGACGTATTCTAGTAAAACTACTGAGTTTTAAATAAAAGTGAAAAGGAAGTACCTTTGGGCATCCAGGCAAAAACAGCAAGTGACTTTTGAAGGAATAGGATTTAGTTTATCAGGCTTCCCTGGTGGCGCAGATGGTAAAAAAAAATCTACCTGCAATGCAGGTGACCCGGGTTCAATCCCTAGGTGGGAAAGACACAACTGAGCGACTAATACTTTCACTTTCAGACTCTGTGAGCTTTATGCCAGCAGAGAATATGTACACGTACTTAAGATTTTGTGAGGAAAGAAAATATGAGCCTAGGACTTTGCAGCAAAAGTGAATTTCAAATATAAAGATCATAGACAACTGTTACCAACATGGAGGAATTCAGAGAATTTAGTTTCCGCGATTTCTTCCAAAAAACAAGCTTCAGACCATCAGAATGACAAGGGAGAGATACTGCTATAGAAATAGGAGGTGAACACCAAAGTCACAGTGTCATTTAAATTAAGACCATTTTCAGATTAAAAGAGAGAGAGTGGTATGTAATGGTATATGCTCTGACAAAATAGATGTATACAGCTCTTTATTGATAGAGGAAGAATGGAGAGCAAAAATGCAGAAACAAATTCCTGCTTTCAATAGCATATTGGTAGCAATGTTATTGATAGTGTTATTTTAACACTGTTGCTTGTATAAGAGGGGATGAAGCAGATTATAACTATGGGATATTGAGGGTTTCCCTGGTGGCTCAGTTGATAAAGAATCTGCCTGCAATGCAGGAGACCCAGGTTCCATCCCTGGGTTGGGAAGATCCCCTGGAGAAGGGGATGGCAACCCACTCCAGTATTCTTGCCTGGAGAATTCCATGGACAGAGGATCCTGGTGGGTTACAGTCCATGGGGTCTCAAAGAGTCAGACAGGACTGAGCAACTACCACTTTCACTTTCATTGTAATTCTATTAGGCCCTGATGAAAAATGAGTGTGATTGGTTCTTTAATGTTTTCTTTAGAGATTCAGGGAAACTTTTTCTCTTCTCTCTTAACCTTTCTGTAATTTATAGCAATTTGGTAGATTATACTTTTATAAACAGACACAAACAATCTAGAAGCAGACCCAGAGCTTCTAGGCTTGGTTCACTGCATTTCCAGGTCATATTAGACAATTTTCTAAAATCTCTGTAGGTAGAAATTGCTGGTGTCATCGTTGTGGAAACACTGCCGTGACATCTGGAGAAGAGCAAGGGTTCAAATTCTCTCAGCCAGAGCAGCTGGATGGACTGAGAAGGGCAACCGTTTGGGAACAAGCAGAAACAGCAGTGGACCCAGCATCCACAGGGGGTCACGCCCTGGCTGAATCCCTCTGTGAGGAGCAGGGGTTGTTGCCATGGTGGGTTCATGGTGCAGGGTCTGGCCAAGGCCTGGGATGGGGAACACGGAAGGCTGAGCAGTGAAGGCAGTGTCCACACCGCCACTCGGGGGTGCTCCCAGGGCAGGGTGGGGGCAGGGATCTAGGTGACAGCAGGCAGGTCAGGAGCTCAGCATCTCTGCAGACTGGACAGTGGTCAGGGGAACAGTTGATAAATACAGGCCCCAGCCCACACCTGTGCTGTCTCTCTAGGGAGCAGAGGCCCCGCCAGACTGGGCAGTGACAGGTGTTCCCAGCCCAGCATCAGGAACCGCAAGAGGCCTGAGTCCCTTGGCAAGTGTCCTTCTTCAGAGCGCATTACCACCCTCTGCCACCCGTGAAGGTGGGATGTTTGTCAACAGAAGGACACTCACATAGCTCTCTCACTCATGCCTTTCTTCTGGGTGCACAGATTCTCCAGAAATATTTTTTGTTAATTAGAAAGGAAAGGGAAAGACAGAGAGACAGACAGGGAGGAGGAGGGGTGGGAGGAGGGGGATGGGGAGAGAAAACTGGACCAATTAAAGCAAGGAAGAACGAAAAGAAATGAAAGAGAGACAACTGAAAAAAAGGGAGGGAGGGACATCATTCTGGTGGGAACACACACACACCCCATACACAAACCACACACATCACACACACACCACGCATACACCATGCACACCCCACACGCACACCCCACACACACACTGCACACACATACACACCACACACACTACATACACACCACACACACTGCACACACCATACACACCGCACACACTGCGCACACCACACATACCACACACACACTGTACGTACATACACACCACACACACACACTGCACATACCTCACACACCACACACACCACATTACGATCACCCTAAATAAATCAGCTATTTTCCAGCTACACTTATTATCTTAGCCTTTCCTGAAACATCCTTTAGGGTAACCAAAAATAACGGTTGGGATAACTCTGCATATTTGGGGTTAAAATTATATTTGTATCTCTAGGCTCAACTAGAGATTCCCACTAGTGCACAGTTGGCAAAGAATCTGCCTGCAGTGCAGGAGACCTGGGTTTGATCCCCAGGTTGGAAAGATCCCCTAGAGAAGGAAATGGCAACCCACTCCAGTACTCTTACCTGGAGAATTCCATGGACAGAGGAGTGGGGTAGGCTGCAGTCCATGGAATTGCAAAGAGTCGGACATGACTGTGCGACTAACTCTCACTTTCACTAGGCTCAACTATTCTTTGATTTTCTCTGAAACATATTCTAAAAAACAGTGGGGTTCAAGACAAGTGATAGTCCGTTAGAAGCAGTAAGGCGATCAGGTCATGTTGGGAGCCCATTACTTCATGACCGAAAGGAAAGACTCAGCATCTCCAGCAGATGGCGCACGCTGACCTCTGCCAAGATGGTACCTCACCCTGGATTCCCTTAGTGTCAAAACAGGTTCTCTCCTCTTGGGATGATGGAGACAATGGACCCTAACCAGGTAAGGGGTTGGGTTAGGAAAGAAATTGGTCAGTAGGACCCCAGGGGACACCAAGTAGAGAAGACAAAACCTGGAGGCTTTTACATTTATTTCTCACATTAAACTGTTAAAAACATGTACTGACCGCACCAATAATCTGTTCCATTCACATCATTTGGGGCTCTGAAAAAGTTAAGAATTCTTCCAAAATAGAGCTTTAAATTAAGCCGCAAAGGACAACAAAGTAGTAGGAGTTAGGACATCTGAAAATATCTTTTCCTGGCAGGATAATTGGTGCAGGGCTCATAGTGAAGAGAGGTTTCCCGTAACAGATAAACCAATTCTGAAGGAAACCTCTGGGCAGGCGACGCTAACTGGGGGTTACTGGGACCAGTCAGTGTTCCTGCTGCTTCACTAGCTATTGCATCCTGAGCTCTGGGCTGTGCGTTGTCTATGAGCAAGCAGACAGCAGAGTGGAAAGATTGATGTCTCTGCACAAGAGGCAGGGAACATGACACATATTCTTTGGAATCATCCCCAAATCTGAGCCGAAAAGTAGAGCTTTGTTAATCCACTTCTTAAACATCTGTCCTCACAAGTTTCAAGAGAAAGTTTGGAAGCTCATGACTGTGACTAATTTCCAGTGCACAGCTAAGCTGCACCTGCAGCCTCTGTCCCCTCCCATCCACTGATGTGGCTAACTCTCTGCAGCTGCTTTTATTGTCAGCTCGCCCCTAAAACTTCACTTTCTAAAGATATTTTAAAATGTAAAAGGAATACATTAACCACAAGATGTTCGAAAATACTGAAAAGTTGTAGAGGAGACTTACCCAAGATTGAGTAGCTATTGGCTTGAGTCCAGGGCCTGGGATCTGGGACCGCCATCCCCGGGCTGGGGGCTTAACTCTAGGATGAAGAAAGGAGTCCAGCCCATACCATATGGGACTAGTTTCAGTTATGTTTTTGTACAGTTGTGGTAGCCAGTTGTCAAGTCACATGCTGTTATATGCTGCTTCAACTGCTGTTAGCTTGTTTGATGGCATCAGGGCACCTGACTTGCTGGGTTTTGAAGTCTGATTCATCAGGTGGAAAAGAACAGGGACGTGTGCAGGGGTTTTCCACCCTGACGTTTATGAACATGCCCCATGGAAGTGTTTGAAAGAATCAGGTGCTACATTCATCATTACAGCCTAAACTATCTACAGTAACTTAGTCAAGTTTAGAAATGCTGTTGTTTGGGAGAACTTCCTCTGTCTAATTTATGCACAAGTTGAGGGTCGATTATGGAACAGTCATTGGATTGCTGACATTATCAGGCCATTGGATAGATTAACAAGACTCACAAAGTGAACATAAAGCTCTAAGAGGACTTCCCAGGAGGTCCAGGGGTTAGGACTCCATGCTTCCGCTGCAGGAGGCAAGGGCATGGGTTCAATCCCTGGTTGCAGACTAAGATCCTGCATGCCACATGCCACCCCCCAAAAAGCTTGAAGAACATTTGGATTTAAGTTTTACATATATATATATATACACATAGGCTGTGCCACACAGCTTGCAGGATCTCAATACCCCAACCAGGAATTGAACTGGACCAGAGCTCTAACCCCTAGGTGACCAGGGAACTCCCTGAATTTTCTGATTTTAGTTCATTAAGCACCAATACAAAACACCAGCTTCTTTTCTTTTCTGAGCATAACACCCTCTCCCTACCACACATGCAGTGGACAGGCCTCTGGCCACAGTTGAGACAAGCAGAGGAGATGGAACCACTCACGCCCCAGAAAAGGCGTGGGCTCCCACTTCCTGATGATCCCATGATTGATTTTTTCTGATTAAGACAATTTTTGGAACATTTATGTAATAGTCGTGTTTTCCATTGGGTGTTTTCTTTCCTGCTGAAAAGGCATTTTGAGAGGGAGAGCATTCCCTGTTCAGTTCTTGGAAAAGCTAATTGCGTTCTGGGGATTCTCAGCAACTTGTTTTTCTCCTCTCAGCAGGCACGGATGCAGTGCGCCCTCCCTGGACCCTCGGATCCCTCCCATCCTCGTTAAGGAAAGACACATGACAGGGCCCTGGGGACGAGCCCTTTTCCGTGATTTCCAGACTTCTCAATCCCACACACCAACAACTGCTTCAAAAAAAAATTTTTTTTTATTTTGGTGACCTACATAGATTTGTCAATGTGTTCATTCATGCGGCCAAGTGAGAGGGAAAAACAGAATAAAACCTGCCATCTTCCCCCGGAATCATTTTATTACAGAAACAATATTTTATCACTCAAATGCAGAAAGGACATTACCTTAGCTAAGGACAATGTTTTGCATGAAATACACTTAGCTGAGTGGATGTCTCCCAGGCACGGCCATGTTACTGTTGTGTGGGGTGGGCATCTCTGTGGGCAGACTGGTTCCTGGCTGGGAATTTCAGCCCGAGATCGGGCTGCATGGCCAGCCCTGACTTGCTCACACCCGCTTCCTGCTGGAGACCTGTGCTCGCCCAACGCAGCTTCACCACCCGCTGCCCATCACCCACACCTGCTCCCTGTGCGGCCCAGTCTGCTGCCTGGCCTCCTGGCCCGAGTGGGCAGAAGTAGCAGCCCCATTCTCCTTAAAGGATCTGTACCCCTTGACAAGCACGCCTTTCAAATTATTACTAAGTCAGCATATTTTAGCCTCCACAGCTGTAGCCGAGACAGTCTTGAGCCCAAACACATCACTGAGTCCTTCTCTAGGGAGCAGACAAGAGAAGGTCCTGCCTTTCCTGGAAATTTAGTAGGGTTGGGCTGTTTCTAGCATCTTTCCCAAAGGAAAATGAAAAAAAGAAGACTTACCCTATACAGAAACACCTCCTTCTCTCAGAACACCAGCATTTTCTGTGTGTTAATCATCTCATGCAGAGAGGGAGGCTTTTAGATGCCCAGAGAATCAAGCTTCCTGAAGAGCTGCCCACTGCACTGGATGGCTAAATGGAAGTTATGCTGGTTTTCTATAGACTGGGGTAGTCTTTTTAATTTAAGTCCAATATCCGTTACCTTCCTTTGAAGACTTTCAATTTGTATATGGATGTTTTATAAGGCCTCTCAGGATGAGAATATCAGTGCTATAATTGGGCAAACACTTAAGAGACATTCATTCAACAAATGGTCTTCAAGCACCTAGTATGTGCCAACCACAGTGCTGGCTTTGGAGATTCAATAATGACAAGTCATTCTTTTCCTCAAGGGCTTAGGAACTCTGAGGGAACAGACAGGTCAACATGAAGAGAAGTCCTCAGGGACTTTCCTGGTTCCCTGGGCAGATTCAGAGCAGCGTGAGGGAGGGGGTACCACCAGTTGCACCTGAACCATGGGGAGCGCCTTCCCAGGGGAGTAAGGGACCCCGATGGTGAGTGTGGGCATCCTGGGGAAAGGTGGATAGGGAGGCTGGGCTGGACACTGAGCTACCATCAGAGCCACCTTCTCTGCTCTGCAGCTTCACTGGGGCTAAGGCTCTGCAGGCCCCTTTGCCAGCTGGCTCCATTAGGCTCCACCCACAGGAGGCCTGGAGGAACTGGGTGGCTGGAGGCAGGAGCAGGGCCTGCTCTCCTGCTGGTCTTGACAGCACTGCACCCTGAACCAGCCTGCCTGCGCTTGGCAGAGGCAGTAGCGCCCACAGCAGCAGCCTTGCCTTCAGGCCCCTCTTGGCTGCGAATCCTGGCACCCCTCCTGGCTGACAGGTTCTGGCAACCCCAGCCCTGAGGGTGGCAGCTGCTGCCTGCACTTACTATCTCTGTGGCCTCGGTTTTCTGTTTTTGCCTTTTTGCCTGCTTATTCAATTTCTTATATTCAATTCTCTCTGTCGAAACACTCAGGGTGGTTTCTATTGTCCTGACTGACTCTGACTGATGTTCTGCTGGGAGTAATGATCCCAGGAAGTGGGCTCCAGAGTCAAGTCACAGGACTGATGCGGGCATGTCGGGCCTTGAGTGCAGTGCAGGGCTTCCTGATGCTGAGAAGTGGCCCTCTTGACCATGGCATTTAGTAGCATCACTGTCAGGCAGATGATCACCCCTGCTTCCTTGTGATGAAGTGTCAATTAGCCTGTCTCAAGGACCAAGTGGCTGTGGCCCTTGACCATTAGGGCAGCAATGAACATTCCCAGATTGGCAGTGGGGGCCCACAGCTGAGTTTGAGAAGTCAACATGCAAGCACCCGGAGTCCCCTGCAAACTAAACCAACTGTCTTCCTCCTGGTTTGAATATGTGGAAGAAAGCCCATTCCAAAATGCCCTTAATCACATGTTTAAGTAAATAACTTTTGGAGCACACTAAAAACTGAACAAGATACCCTAGGAGGACTGCCAGAGCACAGCTAGACACTAACCTGTGCTGTGTTGTGCTTGGTCGTTCAGTCGTATCTGACTCTTTGGGACCCCATGGGCTGTAGCCCACCAGGTTCCTCTGTCCATGAGGATTCTCCATGCAAGAATACTGGAATGGGTTGCCATGCCTTCCTCCAGGGGATCTTCCCAACCCAGGGATCGAACCCAGGTCTCCTGCATTGCAGGCGGATTCTTTACCGTCTGAGCCTCCAGGGAATCCAAGAATACTGGAGTGGGTAGCCTATCCCTCCTTCAGGAGATCTTCCCAACCCAGGAACTGAACCAGGGTCTCCTGCATTGCAGGCAGATTCTTTATCAGCTGAGCTACCAGGAAACCCCAGATGCTAGTCTATGTGGCTCTAATATTAGGGGTCCTAACGCCCACTCCTCAGCCCAGGCTCCACACTTGCAGTGACTCTCTGAGGTGCTAAATAGAGGGCTAACTTCAATTCCAGGTGCATTCTCCTTTGCCACAAAAAGCTGTCCACAAAATCCCTTGAGGCCTTATTCTGTCATTTACTGTGGATTATCTCTCTATGGTTTGTCAGCTCAAGACTGACAGATGCTTTTGTTCATTTAGTTCTAAAATCAAGTGCCTACTAGATTCAAAGACAAAGAAAAGTAAATAATTGCACAACGTGACTAGGTCTGCAGCCAGTAGGTGAGCTGCTGGGACCTGGGGGCCTGGGAAGGCTTGGAGTGGAAAAGTACCCAACCTCAGTCAGAGGGGAGGAGACAACTTCATGGCCCCCGGACAAGGTGGTCTTGGCAGAGACCCTGGGAGAGGCCTCACATGTGAGGCCCCGCCTCCGGGGACGGGAGATGCCTGGGCCGGACTAGGAGACGTGCCCCAGGGCATGGCTGGGATGGGGAAGTGTGGGGGAGGCTTCCAAGTCTTGGGCTGAACTCCCTCCAGAAAATGGCAGCGTGCTGGCTGGGCCCCAAGTCCAGGGCGAGGAGGGTAGACCCCACCCTCATGAGACTTGCCAGGTAAAGCTTTGTAGTTGCCTGTGGCCAGGTCTGAAACATCAGACATGGAATTTTAACCTGGAGCCAAACTCCTGGGAAGAAAGTTAAAGTAGGACACGGTTTCTCAATCCCAGGGTTACTATCCTTTTGGGCTGAACAATCCCTTGCTACGGTGTCCTGTACATCCTGTACATCGGTGGGTATTTGGCAGCTTCCCTGGCCTCCATCCACTAGGTGCTAGCAGTTGCAACAGCCTGGAATGTCCCGAGATGTTGCCAAATGTCCCCTGGGGGCAGCACTTCCAAGTCGACAGCGCTGAAATAGAGATGCTCAGAACCCTGTGTGTGGGTCTGCTTCTGCTACCTTTCGGCATCGCCCTGGGAATGTGTCCTCTGCCTGGAAACAACAGTCTCCCCTTTTCCATCTGTGGATGCCTCCTCTACCCTTCCCCACTCCGGTCCTTTACCCCGCCCCCTCTTCTGTGAGGCCTTCCCGGACCACACTTCACCCACCTCCACTCCCACCTGACAGCCCGCCCTGTCTTTGCACGGCTTCTGTATCAAACAAACGCTTCCCTAGGATGGTCTCAGTGTCTCTGGGATACACTGTCCACAGGTCAGTGTGGAGGAGGGTGGCCCAGATGACGACCAGGCACACCCGAGGTTGAGAGAATGGCCAGACGTCACCCTGGGCCCACTACTCGGATTCAGATGAGATGAAACAGGGTGGGGTGGCTCTCGGGGAAGAGGGCGGGGCCGGGATCGGGGCGGGGCTGGGAAGGGGTGGGGCCTGCTCGTCTCGGGGCTGGGCGGGGCTCTGGGCGCTGCTCCCCAGCCAGGCGCAGGTCCAGCTCGGCCCCCACCCGCTACCCGCCCCTTGCAGGTCAGCACCCGCGGGCGGGCGCGGCCCAGGCGCGGAGCGGCCAGAGGCGCTGGGCGACCGTGGAGCCTGGCGTCGGGGCCGGGGGCGCCGGCAGGACCGGAGGCCGCGATGAAGGAGAGCTGCGAAGACGGGGAGGCGCCGGCCGGGGGCCCGTGGGGGGAGTGCTTCGAGGCGGCAGTGCAGCTGGCTTTGCGGGCGGGACAGGTGAGAGCGGCCCAAGGCGCACAGGCGGGCGCACGGGGACTTGGGGGCACAGCGGATGTAAGGCGTAGCGGACGGAGACCCTGCGGGCAGTAAGGCGCGGGGCGCGAGCAGCCGAGGGGTCCGCAGCGCCTCAGGCACACTTGTGCACCTGCTGCTCCCGCGCCGGGACTGGCGCCCAGGATCCCTCGGGCTGGGGGCGCAGTGCGGCCTGACTGGGGGATGGGGGTCAGGGCATGCGGACTGCCTCGGATTTGACCCAGGAGGCGGGACGCGGTGCGGTTGCCCGGCGTTCGAACCCGGCGCGTGGAAATCGGGCGGACGGTCTGTCCTCGCGCGCCCGGAGTCGAGAGGGTTCCGCTGCGCGAATGGAGGAACTGCTGCCCGCACCGGAAGGATGAAGTAGAGCTGCGGAGCTGAAGAAACCTGCGGAGGGCAGCGCTCTCTTCGCGCTCTCGTGTATGTTCTGCTCTTCCCTTCCTCGGTGCCCCACGCCTGGGGTCCTCAGGCCACGTGCGGCGCCAAGTTAGGGGCGCTGGGGGAGGCCGGGCGCAGGAATGGCTAGGTACCCCCCCCTGGCGCGTCAAGGCGCACGGCTGCGTTCCGGCGATCCGAACAGAAGGTGGACGGAGGAGGAGCCCTGTCCCTGCGGCAGTTCCTTTTCTAAAGTCAGGCTGTCGCCAGTTTTGCAATAGAAGTGCGTCCCCAGCGCACCGTCACCGTGCGGTCCCTAGGCCCCCTGACAGTTAACCTCAACACTAGTGGACGCCTTCTGTGTTGGGGGCCCTCCCTCTGCAGTTTGAAGGACTCACGACTCCACGGGGCGCTGTGAGCCTTGATCCTAGGGGAGAAGGATGACCCCAACCCCGCCTGCTACCCTGAGGAAGCTCGGGGTTGCAGGGCCAACGTCCTTCCTGGAGAGCGGGTCCCTGGCGTGCGGGAGCATTGCCCCTCCCCTCTCCAACCCTCACTTCCTCTCCGGAGGCGCGTCCTCTGGGTATAATGGTAACTTTTAGGTTCCACCGTACAACTTTATTCCTTCATCCTTGGAGAAGAAGCCAGTCTAGAATTCAGACACCACTGTGTAAACCCTGCTGGGTTGTTACAGGGTTTCTGTGGTTTTTCAAATTTAGATCCTTGAGGAAACAGAAGGGTTTTTGAAACCCCTTTTTTTTTCCAAACAAATTTGCAAGTGCTTCCACAGAACTTGCAACATAACAGGCCCCGTTCTAAGGGTCTTGGGAACTTTAACTTATCTAAGAGATCTCTTCTGCTTTTGCAACTTGCCAAGAACAACAGAAAAAGCATTTTTTGACAGTAGGGTGAGGGTGCATTAAGGATTCTGCCCTTAGGGGTCTAGTCAGGAGGCCCAGGACTGCAGCCTCCCTCCTGGGCTTTATGCTGTTGCTCCCTGCCTGCCTGGCGAGAGGGGGCAGGGGAGGGGACTGTGGTCTGGTCTGGGGCTGGGACTGGACAGAAGCCACACAGGGTCGTCCTGTCCTGTGTGAAGAGGGACAGAGTACCTTAGTGATGCTCTGACAGTAACATCACAAGGCGCTGAGTGGAGAAAGCCTGGCCTGTAGCCAGTGAGCCCGGGGTGGGGAGGGCAGAGGGTGCTGAGTGCTCACCCTTGAGTCCTCGTCAGCCAGAGGTGTGTTTGGTGCAGGTTCAGGGGCCTCCTAGCCCCTGTGCCTGCCCCTCCCATCCTGCTGCCCCAACACAGCTCTGTGTGCTCAGCTCCTGAGCCAGAGGGAGGGCTGGCTCCCCGGAGACTGTGTGGCCCTCCGTCTCTCAGTCATGGGTTCAGGTCAGGGCAGCCTTGGACCCTTTGCTGCCACCTCCCCTCTGCCCATCCCGAGAGGTTTCCTGGACCCCTACGTCCTTGCCTCTCCACCGCCCAGTCCTGGGGTGCCTGGGGGCGGCATCCTGGCCAGTCCAACCTCCCCACAGCTGCAGGAACTCTGCCCTGGCTGCTGGGCTATGGGGGACAGAGTGACGTCAGCCGCCCCCCCATCACCACCACAAGTACAGAGAGGGATATTCATCGAAATGGGAATTTATCATCTTTTATGTGATGTGTGAGCAAAAGTATCTAAGAAAACTATGTTTTTCAAGTTGTCCTGCAGCATAGGTCCAGGTTTTGTTGAAGCTGAAATTTAAATAATTTAGGGGCCCTCTATAAGAAAAAATATACAAAATTCAAAATTAGACATAAAAATCGTTTATTTAGAATTAAAAAGATCACAACAGTATACATTGTAAGATGTTCCCAAATATAACAGAACACATACAAATAAGTTTTTAACTGCTTCTCAAAACTTTCTGTAGTATTTTTTCACGTTTTGGCTTCATACTGTACATCTTCAAATGACGATGAGTTAGTAGTACGTTCTATGCAGAGACTAGAAAGATAAATTCAAGCTTTTCTGTAGGGTGGCTCATTGAAATTGATTACTAATAGCTTTGAAAAGTTTATTTAGGCTTCAGACTTGTTACTGGTGGGTTCCTATAAATGTTTAGGCTTGCCCTCAAATATGAGAATCCTGTCCGTTTCCTTTAACATTCTAGTTGTCAGACAGGGAAGACTTTCCTGGTGTACTCTGAGATGGGATGCCCCCTGTTCACCTCAAGCTGCCTGGAACAGAGGGGCACAGCGGGGGCTCTCACGCAGCAGCCCTACTTGTCTGGTTTGTGACTGTATTTTTTATCAATTATTCACAACGGGGGCATTTGATAAATGAGATACCACTAAAGGGACTGTCATGGAGCCAGCAGTGTCTTGTCCTGTGTCATCCTCATCCTTTTCCCCAGAGCTGTCTTCAGTTTTCTGATAGTTACACTCATCTTCTAAATAGTAGCTCTTTCCTGCATCATCCACATTAGACGCTGTTGTGTTGTGTAGCTGCATTCCCTGTCAGTCCCATTGGTGCCTGGGCTCGCGTGCTGTGACCCCACATATTGCAAGGTCAAGCCGAGCAGCAGCAAGCAGCAGCAGCCAAGCATTCTTTGCTTTCTTACTTAACTTGTGTTTTCCCTAAAGTTAAAAAAAGGGGTTTTTTTTTTGCTTAGTTTTCTGTGGACCTACCAACTTTCATCTTCCAACAGAATTTTTGATGGTCTCCTCGGTGTAGATACTCATGGGTCTTGCTCCTGGGGAGACGTGGTCCTCACACCTTCAAGTGCATCAGAAGCACCAGGAGGGCCTTTGTGGCAGGCTGAGTCCACCGCTGGGTTCCTCCCTGCTGATTCCGGAGAGGGGTCAGGAACAAGCACCTCCACCAAATCCCCAGCTAATGTTCTTGGTTGAGAGGCTCTGCTGTACATAGTATGTTGTTGTGTGAGTAAGGATACGACAGTTCATTCACTCAGCTCTTGAGACTTTGTACAATGTCCAGTTTGGAATGATTAGGAATGACGTTGCTCATCCAGCACTCTTGCATGTGTCTTTTGGTTAGGTCCATATGCATTTATGCTGGAGCTGGATTAACACTAGGAGTGAAATTGCTGTGTCATGGGCTAGGAAATTCCACCAGGTGCTTTTCCAAGGGGGCCACATGGGTTCCCGCTTCCCCCGCAGCAGTTGGGGGTTCTCCAACAACACTTGGTGTTGTCTGTCTTTCCATTTTCGCCTCTGTGACAGGTTTGAGGTGGTATTTTATGGTAGTTTTAATTGTATGTGCTATATGACTGAAGAACTTAAGTGCCTTTTTATGTGTTTACTGACTTCCTAGAGATCCTCTGTTTTTAAAATAATGGTGCTAAACTGTTAGAAATATATTCATTCACTCAACAAATATTTGAGTAACTCTGGAAAGGACTTTAACCTTTACTCTGAGTATGACTGAGGTTCAGTTTGGAGTTCTGTGTGGAGTCCTGCAAGGTGAAGGGGAGTTCACCCTGAACTGATGCTGGGTGGGGGGCCTGCAACACCAAAGGAGTTGCAGGTAGAAGCTTCCGATGGAAGCTGTGAGAATTGTCCGAGTGAGAGGTGAGGGTGGGTCTGACTGCAGATGATGAAGAAGGCAGTAAAGCAATTGGATTTTGTAGGCAGGTTTGCTGCCAGATTAGAGGCGGATGTGAGAAGAGCCAGGGGTGCCTGCAAGGTTCAGGCCTGAAAAACTGGTCCATGGATTTGCCACAACTGTTGGGGGGGTGGGGAGCAGGTTTAGAGGTGGAGATCAGATATTGTGATCGGAGCTGTGAGCTGTCGAACTTGAATTGCCAGTGGATCTCTTCATGCGTGGAGCCCTGTGGTGGGCAGTTCACAGGAGAGGCTGAGGGTAGAGTTTGGGAGCTGTCAGCTTGGGCTGGTGTCTTAGGCCGGGTCTTGCCCCAGAACAGGGATGAGCAGGCTTGTCCACCCTGAGCTCTCCTTAGGTGGATCGCAGGTCGAGCCCCGGCATTTCCTCTGGGAGATCCCCATCTGTCCTGCCTGCAGATGGAGGGGGCGACTGGTGAGCTCAGTGTTTCTACCATCAGTCCTGGCCTTGGCTGGCCCCACCTGCACTGGCACCCCCAGCTTCCACGGTGGGGTGATCTGCATTGACAATTGTAACACTTTGGCCAACATTTGAAGACTCAGCCAAAACAGAACTTGTGAGATAGCTACTGGCAGAAGCAACAGCAGCCCCATTGGCACATGTGGGCCAAGGGCCCAGGGGCAGTCTGTAGAAAGCTCTCTCACACAGAGGGTTTGTGTTTTCTGTCTGTTCAGGCCTTCAACTAACTGGATGAGGCCCACCCACATTCCAAAGGGCAAGCTGTTTTACTGTTTATATGCTCATCTCATCTACAAACACCCTTATAGAAACACCCAGAATAACATTTGACACAGTATCTGGGTATCCAGCTGACACATAAGATTAACCATCTCATCACACTCATAAGTCTGGAACCTGAAATGTGACGGTACTGCCAGGCCCACACCTGCAGAGGAAAGATGCTGCCTGTTCAAACCCCGCTTGCTCAGGCTTCTCCGAGTGTACCCTACGGTTCCGGAGCTCACATGAATTGCTCCTTGGGGATGGGTGATAACCGTATGTTCGACTTGGAGACAGTAGCACAGACAAGAAAGAGACGTCTGGACGTGTCTCTGAATGATAGCCCCAGACGCTGGAGCTGATGGGGCTTGAAATTCAGGCTTCAGTGACTTAAGGCCCATATTTTATCTATTAAACATTAACAGAATGTTATTTGGAGGGAGAGACCCAGGCCAGGAGGTCTGTGAAGTGCAGGCTTAGTTAGTGAGTAGCTGAAAAACATCAATTAAAAAACAGCACACACTAACTTATTGCTGGCAGAGTGAGAATGTTTAAAATCCTTTAGACAGGGAGAAAACAGACGTGGTCAAGGGTTTTGGTGGGTAACTCACCTGGAATACCACAGATTATCCCCCGAGGATGGGACTGTGGCTAAAGGGCAAGACTGATCGAGCCTGATAAGGATTTATGTTCTAAGACACTGTCCCCACCTCTCCTCTCAGTGAGGAAAATGTCTGAAATTGAACTTTGTTAACCTAGTATTAAGGTTTGTACATCGTGTGTGCAGTAGATTTTGGGGTTTTGCCATAAATTGTTAAGTTTCGTGAGGCCTCAGCCCCTTGGGTGGATGGACCTTCAGAGGAGGGAGACAGGACACCTGGGGCTAGTGGCGGCCAGCTTGTCTGAAGGGCAACATACTTCGGGGCGGTGATTCAGAAATGAGGTCTGAATATCTGGGAGTGTAACTGGATGAGAGGACGCGTCCAGGGCCCGGGGGAGCAGCAGGTGGTGAAGAGGGCTGGCCAGAGCGGCACCATGGGTGGTGGAGGACGCAGGTGTGGCGTGGCCTGGCCTGCGCTGAAGGACAGGGGCCTGCAGTGAAATGATCACAGGATGGCAATAGTAAACGCTAGTAGAAACAGAAAAGAAGTCCTTACAGAAGGACAGGCTTGGCATCCTCCTCGACTCACAGTCCTTTGCGTGATCTGTGGCCCGGGGCCCAACTCCACCCCCCACAACAGCAAAAAAAAAAAAAAGCCCAGATGACCACAGGACCCCCATGGAAGAGGGCTGGAGGGTGAGTGATGGCTCAGTGGAGCAGAAGGGGCAGGGAAGTTGAGGATGCAGAGGTGGAAGAATGGCCTGGCTCCTGCAGAGAGGGTGTCAGAGGTAGGGGTCCTTCCTCACCCCCATCCAATTAGAGTCTGGGGGCAGGCTCTGCTTCCTGAAGCCTCCCAGGGCCCCATCTCCATTGCTCTGACCCAGGAGACAGAAGCCGACCCCCTAGCACACCCGTATCACGGCAAGGGGGGAGTGTGACGGGAAGGAGGAAGCACTAAGTGAACGGTGGCCCTTTGAGGATGTGACTCAAAGGTCACACATCAATGCCCCTCATATCCTCTGGGCCAACCTTGGGCCCAGGGCCACACCTGCCTTCACAGGAGGCCAAGGCAGGGCTGCCAGCTGGCTTGGTGCCTGCCAACCTTGGGCTGGGCTCTGTTCCTGGAAGGAGGGCCGGCTTCTCAGGTCCAGTTGTCTCTGCTCCAGGCCAGTCCTTGAGGCCACTGTGAGCCACCATCGGGGGTGATGGGAGCCATAAGGTGCTTTCTCGTGAGAAGAGGGGGCAGCAGTGAAGGCTCCCAGGAGCCCACAGAGAGCCTGGCACTGCCCGTCTGCCTGTCTGTCCTGCCTGTCCACTGGCAGTGGGGGAGGGGCCCAACCCTGGAGCAGGAGGGGGCGGCCAGTGTCACCCACCTCCCAACTTTCATTGCAGATCATTAGAAAAGCCCTTTCTGAGGAAAAACATGTCTCAACCAAGACGTCAGCCGCAGACCTGGTGACAGAGACAGACCACGTGGTGGAGGCCCTGATCCTGCAGGAGCTGCAGACCAGATTTCCCTCCCACAGGTAGGTGCACCCCGCTCCCCCACCCCACCCCCAAGGTGCCCCCAGGCCGCACAGACTTGCCTGGACGCAGCCCCAAGCCCGAGCCAGGGAAGGCTGTCCCCCAGGGCTACCTGCTCTCCAGGACAGGTGTCCCCGACCATATGAGTCACTGCGTGGAGAATCTGACGCAACTGTATCTTTTCCTTGAGAAAGACCAGCACTCATCCAGCGCTGTGCGTCTAGTTGGGGAGGGGGGCCCAGGAGACACTTGGACCTTGGGGAGGGAGAGGGCTGCCTGAGCAGGAGGGGCCTCTCCTTCTTTAGGGAACCGCTCACTCCGGAGCCCACTCACTGGGTTCCTGGGTGTAGACAACATGTCGGCCTGGCCTCTGTCCATCTGGACCAGTGAGGGGCTCCCTCCTCAGCTGCCTGGCGAGTGACCAAGATTGGGGGACAGGCCAGTCCACACTCTCGCCTTCTCCTTGCTGCTTCCTTTTAACCTGCATTACCTGGGGGTCATGTGTGTGTGTGGTGTGTACTATGTGTGCATGTGTTTGTGTTGTGTGTGTATATATCTGTGTATATGTGTATGTGTGTGAATGTGTGTATGGTGTGTGTGTGTGTACATGTGTGGTTTGTGTATGGTATGTGTATGTGTGTGTTGTGTGTGTGTGTTTGTGTGCGGTATGTGTATATATGTGTGTGTGTATGGTATGTGTATGTGTTGTGTGTGTGTGGTATGTGTACATGTGTATGGTGTGTGTGTGTGTTGTGTGTGTGTATGTTTGTGTGGTATGTGTATGTGCGTTGTATGTGTGTGTGGTATGTGTATGTTTGTGTGGTGTGTGTGTATGTGTGTTTTGTGTGTGTGTGTGGTATGTATATATGTGTATGTTGTATGGTACCTGTGTGTGTGGTGTGTGAGTGTGTTTGTATGGTGTGTGTATGTAGGTGTGTACATGCGTGTTCCTGTTGGCAGCCTTTGTGTTTCAGCATCTCTTCCTGTTTCTTTGTTTGCTGTAAAGTCAGGACCTTGACATCTGTTATAATAGTTACAGGCTCTGAAATGTTTGATTTCTTAGTTTATAAAAATCTAAATTAACTGGCAGCCTCCAAGGAATCACAGTTGACCCTTAAGCAGTACGAGTTTGAGCCGTGCACGTCCATGCAGATGTGGAGTCAGTCACTCAGTATTAAGACTGCAGATGCAGGCGGGGGTGCCGGCAGGTCAGCGCCCCAGCCCCGCCATGTTCCGGGGGTTAGATTCTGAGAGAGTACAGCTCAGGAACCACCACCCATTCTGGTCCAGGGGCTCCTTCCATCCATGTGTCGTCCAGAGGTTCCACAGCAGTGAGGCATCTGGGCTGGGCCTCTGGGGGTCCAGGTAGAGGCTCTGGCCGCTGCATGGCTCCGTGTGGTAATGGCACCAGGGCTCCGCATAGAGATGGTACCAGGGCTTCTGGCACTTTGCAGTCAGACTGCTCTGACAGGCTGAATTCTGGAATCACGTGCCAGCTCCTGGTGGTTTGGATCCACTGTTGTGTCAACGTGGGGCCTGGTATCCATTTGCACGGTGTGAATTTCCATACTCCTTGCCAAGTATCAGGACAGAAGTCAGTGTGTCTCACAGGGGAGACTCTTCAGAAGACCATCTGGTCCACCCAGAGCAGCAGCCCCAACCCACAGTGGGCATCAAGCTCCCTGGAGCTTCTCCAGCCCCCCTGACAAAGCCCTGGGGGATGCAAGTGCCCCCTGACCCCACAACAAGAGCCAAGGGTCCCGAAGCTGCAGGCTGCAAGGGGCGGGGGCTGGCTGCCCGGGTCAGCTGGCTCTGCCCGCTCCCTTCTTAGCTCTGGGCCAGCTCCAGGACACTGCTTTCTGCTCTGTTGCCTAGAAAATCCAGATATCTGAGATCATCTTTCAGCAGCTTGAAGCCAGGCTTGGTCTTTTCCCAATGACTAAGATTTAAGAGAAAGTACCAGAATAGACATTAGTGGTAAAGAACTCGCCTGCTAATGCAGGACAGGTAAGAGATGTGGGTTCCATCCCTGAGTCAGGAAGATTCCCTAGAGGAGGGCATGGTAACCCACTCCAATAGTCTCGCCTGGAGAATCCCCCAGGGACAGAGAAGCCTGGTGGGTTACAGTCCATAGGATCGCAAAGAGTTGGACATGCCTGAAGTGACTTAGCACTTAGCACTAGCACAAGAATTTGGAGGCATTTAAATGTATTTTAGATCAGAGACAAATTGAGAAATCTGTGATGAGAAAAAAGTTGCATATGTATTGTAAGATGAAATAGTATGTTGTCATTTTTCTGCGTATCTAAGTATTTACATATGTCCCTTACCCCCAACTAAAATAAATAAATTTATTAAAAAAAAATGTCCCTTAAACAAGCTGGTGTAAGATTGTCACCCTTTCTTATGAAGGACTTTCTTTCAGAGCGTTTGCTCTTCCTCATTTTTAGTCTTTCACAAAACAATATTAAAGATAGATTGCAGCTGTTTTGACTTTGATAAAATAAGAAACAACCTAATATAGGCTCCCTGGTTTCACGCTGTGTCATCAGGCAGCAGAGCTGGGCTGTGGCCTGACAGTTGAGGCCGAGGACCGTGAGCTGGCTCCCTGATGGACTGAAGGTGACCTCGTCACGGAGTCAACAAACTGGCCAGAGAGAAGGCCTGGGTGCACTGGGCCGTCAAAAATCACAAGGAGGGTTTTTACGACTCTTAGAGAAAACTAATAAAGTGAAATGGGTTGGTCTAATTTGTCTCGAGCTGTGAACCTTGTCCCTGGGCTATTTCCTTCTGTACCTCCCACAGGCCTATGAGGGGCTTCCCTGGTGGGCCAGAGGCTAAGACTCCAAGCTCCCAGTGCAAGGGGCCCCAGGATTCAGTCCCTGGTCAGAGAACTAGGGCTCACTAGATCCTGCTCCTGTTTGACCCAGAGAAGCCTGCTGGTCTCACAGCTGGGCTTTGAAATGCTGTGTCTTGGGTACCTGGCGCGTTTTCTCAGGCTGAGCTCTGTCCACTGCAGGTTCATTGCTGAGGAGGCTGCGGCCGCTGGGGCCAAGTGTGTGCTCACCCCCAGCCCCACCTGGATAGTGGACCCCATTGACGGCACCTGCAACTTTGTGCACAGGTGAGCGGGCACACCCGTCTTTTCCGAAGCGGCATTTTTTGAGGCAGCAGCCAGTCAGCAGACCTCTAGCGGGCTTTGGTCTCACTTACAAGGTGATCAAGTCTTGATACTTTAAGGTTTCCCATTTGTGAGATTCGTTCAAAGCATGTAGGAAATCTTCACTTGTTTAAAAACTACTGTGTTTGTCACATTTAAACATTGGGTTGAATGAAGAAGGACCCTTAAGGAGTCCCCTGGAGAGACGGACAGGGTTGTAAATAACACAAAATGTCTGGTCCGGCAGCCTCAGGAACGCACAGTGTGGACAGTGGCCTTGGGGGTGAGGAGCCCGCCAGCTGCCGGCATGATCTGATGGCAAATATTGGCCCCAAGCAGCAGGTTTTCGGGGGGGTCAGAGGCCCTGGTGGGGAGGGGAGTGAGCTGGGAGAATGATGGTGCAGCCCAGCCCTAGAAGCACTGACCGGGGGCAGGGGTCAGGGTTGTGCAGCTGGTCAGAGGCCTAAGGACACTGAGGGTGCCGTGGTTTCCACAGAGGGTGACTCTCCCACAAGGACACACGTGCAGCCCCTAGAGCTCCTTCCCTGTCTTGGGTCCACATCCTGCAGTGGGGGCTCCCGTGACCTGCATCGCCCCAGCCAGACACTCAGGGAGGGCCTGGGTCCCTGTCCTGCAGTGAGGGTGGGGGGATGTCCCATGACCTGCATCCCCCCAGCTGGATGCTTAGGGAGCACCTCCTATAGACGACCCCAGACACCCACTTCCTTCCTTACAGTAAGGAGGTGAGTGGGCTGGGGTGTGGAGCCCTCACTTGGAGTGTTTACATGTAAGTGTGGAAAGTGATTCTGCCCATCACGTGAATCATCGTCACCCATTCCTGCATGAGGGTCATGAGAATTTGGTCATGGCCCTATTGGAGGCAGTGGAACAGAGTGGTCTGGTGACCCCAACAGTGCCAGCAGACTCTAATTCTAACTAGCGTGTAACACTCTAGGGAGTCATGTGGGACTGGGGGCACATGGACCAGGTTGTGGGTCACCGAGTGGAGCCCATGTGTGGGTACTGGGGACAGAAGGGGCCAAGCCCCCTGGTGTACAAAGGCCACGTGTCCACCCCAGGACCAGAGAAAGAACCTGGACTAGAGCGTCATTTGGGAAACAGCTTTGTGGCTGACCCTTAGTCTCCAGACACTGTCCAGGCCCACAGGGCCATGGTGACTCCACCCTGCAGCTCTGACAGGACCTATCCTGCTCATGTCCTGCAGCGTCAGCGGTAGAGAAAGTGGGGAAGGGCCTTCTGAGGATGGGGACCCCTGCTGGGCCACGGGGGGCCATGGGTTGCCATGAGTGGCCCTGTGTGGACAGCACCTCACAGCCTGGGTATGGTTGGTCCCAAGACTCCTGGGTTAGAACCAGCCCTTCCTCGTTCCTGCCTGTTCAGCTCTGACAGTCTTCACATAAAGGAGAGATTGTTCTGGAGACGTAAACCCACAGGCAGGCTGCGAGGTCACTGCTTGCCTTCCGTGCCGTGACTGTGCCTGCTGTTCTGTGTGAGGCTCAACCAGGATTCGTGTCAGGAGGGCCTGGTTGTCTCAGACCTGGACCCTCCATCTCACCGGCCGCTGAGAACCAGGAAGCTGATTATTAAAATCTCTCAACCAGATCCTCTGTGGTCACTGTCTGTCCTAACAACTGTCAGTGCAGCTGTCTGTTGTCAAGGTCGCTGTCCCACAGGTCAGCTCGGCCTGCTTGTCTTGGAAGCACTCAGCGCCATTGTGGGAAGTAGCTTCTGACAAAACAAACCCAGCCACGCTGTAGAAAGGTCTTCTGTGCCTCCAGCCGCACGGAGGCTGCTGAGTTTGCACGAGTCCATGATGTCACAGCATCAACCATCTGTCTCCTGTGCAGATTCCCGACCGTGGCGGTGAGCATTGGCTTTGCTGTGAACCAGGAGGTATGTGGTGGGTGGGGCCCCAGCTGCCTGGCCCTTTGGCTGCTGTTTATCTATCTCACTTCTTGGTTCTAACCTGTTTTCCTGTCCTTGTCCTAAGCCTTCATTGTGACTGGTATTGATTTCAAATCCAAGAAAGGAAACAGGTGCAAACTGGTTTGGGGTGTGAGGGGTTGGGGCATGAGGGTTTCAGCTGTGAGGGATTGGGGCGTGAGGGTTTGGGGTGTGAAGGTTTAGGCTGTGAGGGTTCGAGGCTCCACCAGCCCCACCCCCCAGGGCTTTCAGCAGGGCCTGGTGTAGGGAACATTCTGGGCACGTGTTCCCAGTAAGTCTCCATCTGACCCCTGGGGCGTGTGATCGAGTCACACATTAAAGAAGCTCCTATTTTGGGAGGACATCTCTAGTCCCAATATTCTGTTAGTCGTTCATCCTCCTCTCGCTGTTGGGTGAGAGTGTGGCTGTCGCTCGGTTCCCACAGACCCTGGAACTGGGCCACGTTGTGGGACCTGCGGGAAAGGCCGGGACGCAGCCTTTAGCTTCATTAGTCAACTGCAGAGATTACAGGCAGGAAGGGCCTTTCCTTCCGCGCAGTCACCGCAGTTACCCTTGCCTAGGTCAAGGGCTCAAGCTGTGCAGAAGGAGCCCTCGTTAGAGTCTCGTGTCCTGTCCTCACTTGGCGTGAGCGTGGATGGCGGGCAGGAAGGGAGTCCTGCCTGTGAGAAAGAACTTAGTTTTTGAGGTGACGATAAGGGAGAGTCGTAATGTTGATACTGGTTAGGGAATCAGTCACTCACTTTATTTCTGTGTTAAACGTGGTCACTGAGGTATGTGTGTGGAGCTGTAAGCACGAGGGGCGGAGGGTTCATTCTGGCCGCAGGGTCGCTGACCGGCCAGGCCTCGGCCTCTGATGGGTGCAGGGAGGCCAGCCCGGTTCCAGGATTGACTTGAACTTGGGGAGCCCTATAAGGCCAGGGTCAAGGGAAAGGGGGAGGGGGAGGTCATGTGCTGCTGGCTCTGGGTGGGCGCTGACTGGGGGTCTTCCAGGAGTGGGTCCTTCTGCCGGCCCAGATGCCTCTTGGGCATCTGCTAGTGTCTCTCTCGTTTTCTCTCTCTGTTGGCTGCCCACCCCACCTCGGGGTAGGCACATGTGCTGTTCTTAGCCCAGAACAGAGAGGTGGCCAGGGGTGAGGGAAGAGATGTAAGGAGGCTCACCTCCTCTGGACACCAGCTTGTTGGGGGCTGAGGCCGTGTGCCCCGATGTGTGTGCAGTGGGGGGCCAGCCCCTCCAGGGATCCACATTTCTTCCTGGGCTTCCCCTTCCCCCCACTGTGGGTTCTGTGATGCCCTCAGCTTTCCATAGATATTCTGAGTTCTTCACATGTCAGCAATTTTGAGAGTTTCTTGTGGGGTTTGATTGGAGTCACAAGAGCCTTTTTTCACCTCCCAGGAAAAAAACAAAAGAGATCTTTTTGAAGAATGAAGCCTTTCCAGTTACTTTCAGTAATGCTGAAATGATATGCTCAGTTATGAGCATATCAAAATGAAATGCTCAGTTATGATATCAATTTAAAATATAGTCTTATTCCTTTAAATATATCTTTAAATGTAGTGATTTAAGAAAAGAACAGTTGCTTTCACATTCAGGTCTAGGTTTGACTGCAATCGCTGATTTGTTGAGTTGCCTTTTGAAAGCTAATTTTCACCCACACCCCTTCTGTTAGTGTCACAGCTGGAGCTTTGTTCCCTTTGGTCACTGTGTCACGTTCTGTGTTTGTTTTCTGTCCCACCTGCCTGCCCACAGCTGGAGTTCGGGGTGATTTACCACTGCACAGAGGAGCGGCTGTACACGGGCCGGAGGGGCCAGGGTGCCTTCTGCAATGGTCAGCGACTGCGCGTCTCTGGGGAGACAGGTGGGCCCTCTCATGGGAAAGGGACCTGTCAAGAGTCACTGCTCCTTCGGGCAGCCACGGGGGCCCCTTGCCGAGGTCTAGTGTCGTTGGAGACAGCACATCCCTGGGGGACTGGACGTCGAGCCAGCCTGTGTCTCTGTGTTTCCCTGGCTGTGGCCAGGAGCCTTTGATGGGCCGGGTCTGTTCTTCATTCACCTTTCATCCCAAACGAGGGAAGGAACCCAGTCACCTGTTCCCAAGTGGTCCCAGTGAGCCCGCCAGGGCGAGGGTGGAGTCGGAGGCATGCTCTGGCATTCAGCACCTCTTGGTGGCCAGGTGACATCACCTGGGTGTGGGCTGTGGCTCCCAGATGCAGCTGACTTTGGTTCCTGTGACAGTACGGTTGGCTGGGGAAACCTTATCGCGAGCCGTGTCATACACTGCGCAGGTGCTGCCAGCCCTTGTCATTCCTCGAGCAGGATGGAGGACACAGTAGCCTTTACAGCAGGGCTGCTGCTAGACTCAGTCTGTGTGGCAAGCTGGCCTGAAAGGCAGTGAGGGGGATCAGGGGTGTCCCTGCCCGCAGCTCCCCACAACACTGGGGAGATGGGCCTCCAGCCCAGGCCAGGTCCGCCAGGCTGAGCTCCAGTGAGAGCAGACCATGTGGATCCCCAGGCTGGGGGAGAGGAGATGGCAGCCCCGTGACCATGACCATGAGCAGCAGGTCTGCATGGGAGATGACCACCATGGGAGAACGGGCCAAGTAGGACCAAGGGCGGGCAGGGGACCTGGAGGTCATGAGTGCCCAAAGTATGGGTGGGGATGGGAGGAACATTACAGGGGCTGGGCGGGGTGGGTGGGGTAGGACCACGGACTGGCCACTGCCTCTGCTGCCCGGCCCCCGGCTCCCGCCCCAGGACAGTTTGGTTTGGCTGTGTAGACAGCAGTGTTAATTACAGCCTCGCCTGTCAGAGGCGGGCAGGCAGTCAGTTGTGTAACGCTGGGGTGAGGGAGCATGTTGTTAAACTCATGGGTGAACTTTGTTCCACATTCATGTGCTGTGACACTTGGCTCGGTGCCCACGCTCACGCCCCTCCTAGCCCCTTCCGTATCCAGCCCTCCTCCCACGGCTCACACCCACCATCCGCCCCCTCTGCGACAGGGAAGCCCAAGTCTCTCCATGCTCTGTTCCAAAGCTCTCCTGTGACTGTTTTCAGACTCTGACTCATACAGTCCAGGGTGACAGCTTCTGCCCTGGTTGTCCTCTGTGTGCCGGGTGACTTGGTTTCCACCGGAGGTGACAGGATGTTCCTCTCGGCTGCACAACCCTTGGATATCTACACACCTGGCTTTGTCCCGACTGTGATGCCTTCCGTGTGTGACTGGTCAGCTGTGCTCCTGGAACCTCGGTGTTCATACACTCAGGGAGGCGCTGACGACAGCTGTGAGGGTTACATTACATCCTGCATCCTAGCGCTCAAGAACGGCCCTGGGGCTCGTGCTCAGAATGAGAGTCGTAATCATAGCAGGAACTTGGGTCTTTGCACAGAATCAGCCAGCTGTGACCTGTTGCTGAGGCTGGGATGCGTTTCTGCAGGCACTTTGTAGCCAATGTTTTCTAAAATATTTATCTTTGGCTGTGCTGGGTCTTCATTGCTCTACAGGCTTTCTCTAGTTGCAGCAAGCGGGGGCTCTTCTTTGTTGCGGTGCGTGGGCATTGTGGTGGTTCCTCTTGTTGCGGACCTCAGGCTTTAGGGTGTGTGGGCTCAATAGTTGTGGCGCACGGGCTTAGTTGCTCCATGGAATGTGGGATCTTCCTGGACCAGAGATCAAATCCATGTCTCCTGCGTTGGCAGGTGGAATCTTTACCATTGAGCCACCAGGGAAGCGCCTTAGCCAACATTTCAGTACACATCTTTCTGTCACTCTTTTTATCTCAGCATTGTTTTTTCTTAAACTTTTTATTTTATAGTGGAGTATAGCCGATCAACAAGGTTGTGATAGTTTCAGGTGAACAGTGAAGGGACTCAGCCATACATATACATGTATCCATTCTCCTCCAAACTCCGCTCTCATCCAGGCTGCCACATGACATTGAGCAGTGTTCCCTGTGCTATAAGTAGGCCCTCGTTGTTATCCATTTTAAATATATCAGTGTGTACATGTCCATTCCAGTATGTCACTTTCTCTTAAACCTTTTCACCTTTTCTACCAATTTTTTAATTTTTGAAAATGTTGTCCTTTTCACAGTCTGTTTCTTGTAAAGCATGATCTATCATGTTTGTTTGTGTTTAGTCACTCAAAGTCATCTCTGACTCTTTGCAACCCTATGGAATTCTCCATGGAATTGTCCAGGCAAGAATACTGGAGTGGGTAGCCATTCCCTTCTCCAGGGGATCCTGCTGACCCAGGAATCAAACTCGGGTCTCCTGCATGGCAGGCAGATTCTTAACCAGCTGAGCTACCAAGGAAGCCCCATCATGTGTGTTTATCTTATTCATTTAGTGTGACTTTCTTTTCTGAAAGTTTTCTTCCCTGATTTCTCCTGGGACCCCTCCCCTCTACTTGTGAGTGGTGCTCTCCCGTGCATTCTCCATTTTTCACTTACAGCCGCTTCTGTTTTGTTGGCAGATCTTTCAGGAAATCTTTGGTCAACTGGAGAGATGTTATTTCTGCTTCCTGTTCTCTTTCTTCTTGTGATAATGGCGTATGAGATTCAAATATCATTCTTTTACATTCTTGCTACTTGAAGTTTGTAGTCCTGAGCTCTGGAAGTTGAGGGGATGGGGTGGGCGGGGGAAGGCACTTTTCTATCATTTCGTGGCTCTGGGGCTCCCTCTCCTGGTATGTTTGTGAAGTGTCTGCAAAGTTGGCTCCTCCTTGGACGCTTGTCTCTGCCCCTCCCCCACGGCGGCCGTCACCTCCTCGGTCCTGCGCCCCTGATAACACCCCAATGAGCGTGGGGTTCACTCCCATGAGTGTCTGCTCCGTGGGTCCTGCCCGGAGAGGCCCTGGGACGTCAGTTACAAGAGGTTGGGGGGCTGTCGACGCCCGCTCTTAAGACCTCGCCCCCTGCCAGAGGCTCCCCCGGCCCCTCAGTCTATTGCAGATTTTGAGAGTCTCCTGCTCGAGGTCCTGCCCGATTTCCGGTTCGATTCCTGGGTCGGGAAGATCCTCTGGAGAAGGGACAGGCTACCCACTCAAGTATTCTTGGGCTTCCCTTGTGGCTCAGCTGGTAAAGAATCCGCCCGCCACGCGGGAGACCTGGATTCGATCCCTGGGTCGGGAAGATCCCTTGGAGAAAGGAAAGGCTACCCACTCCAGTATTCTGGCCTGGAGCCATGGGGTCGCAAAGAGTCGAACACGACTGAACGACTTTCATTCCACTCACTGCTCGGGGTCCAGGAGACCCGCCACCTTCTCTCCTCCCGCGCCCCAACTCTGGCCTCGGGGCCGTGTCGCCGACGGGCGTCTGCTGCCCCCTGGTGTCGGGGCGGGGAAGTGCCGGGTGTGGTCAGGTTTTGTGGATGGTTTCGTCTGTTTCTTGTGTTTTACTCTCCAAGCTGCTGTTTCGGTGGGAGGATATTTGGAAGGAGTCACGTGGGCGTCCATGGCGGTCTTTCTAGGATTCTACACAGCGTTTTTTTCTCCCCCAGTTACTTGTTTCTTTAGAACATAAAGTATTGAGATGACTGTCAATGACATGAAATTAACTGCTGTAAACTGAGCAGTTTTGTTGTCCTGGCCTCAGTCCAGGTGCTCCTCCTCCCAGCCTCCAGCTTGCTTTCTGTCTAGTTCTGGGGTTTTCAGTGAGGTAGTGTGGCTAATATTACTTTTCACGTGAGGGGCTCACGGCCTGTAAGGATCTGGAGGCATGAGCACGCGTGTGACACGCGATGGACCGAGGCGCCACAGAGAACTGCCAGGCCTGTGCTCGCTGCCCAGACCTGAAGGCTGGGGGTCATGAGGCCGCTTTCCAGGGCAGAGGACTTGCCCCCCTCGCCTCTAGGCTGTGAAACCTCTCTCAAGACACCCTTGCTCTGATCCTCAGCCAGAAAAAGGTTTTCAAATGGTTAGAAGTCACGGCCACTTCATGGATTACAGCCTTGTCGTGACGAAGGTTCTTGCGTCACTTGATGAAGCTGTGAACCATGCCCAGCAGGGCCACCCAAGACGGATGGGTCATAATGGAGAGTTCTGACAAAACATGGTCCACTGGAGCAGGATGGCACATCACTCTGGTATTCTTGCCACGAGAACCCCATGAACAGTATGAAAAGGCAAAAAGAATTCAAGCAAACCAGGAGACAGTGGAAGACGAGGGAGCCTGGTGGGCTACAGTCCATGGGTTCGCAAAGAGTCCGACACAACTGAGCCACTGAACAACAACAACAGTATCAGTGTCTCCTCCAGGTGGTCTGTCCCTGGTGGGAGGTGACTGCAGGAGTGAGGTTACCTGTGGGCAGGTTTTTCCTCCACTTCATGGAGGGGCTTCATTCTCTCAACACACAGGCGGGTGACCCCTGAGGCCTGAGGGCACAGAACATGAAATCTGGGTGTGAGGGGGCGTGTGGCCAAGTAGGGATGGGGCTGCAGCCCCACAGGGAGTCAGCCAATTGCCTGCATCTGGAGGACACACAGCAGCATTCCCTCATGTGGGGGTGTATGGGGGGGTTACTCTCGGGGACCCCTTTCCAAAGACGTTGTTTAGATGTCACTTCCTTTTCGGGGGTGATGTTTCCATCTTTGTCATCACAGCAGCAGGAGAAAAGCTTTTAAGGCAGATTTATTTGATGAGGCATTTTTTTTTCCTCCCCGTTTGGAGTCACTTTTTGTTTGTGATTGAGTGATGCTGGTTTTGTAACCACCACCAGACCCTTCCAAGTTCCTCCGTGCCATGTGTCCCTGGAACGAGAGGACTGGGAGGTCGCTCCCCTGGCATCCAGGCCTTTCTGGGGCCTGAGAGGTAAGAGTCAGGGTGTGACTGGTCAGCCTGACCTCTCTTTTCCAGGTCAGAAACCTCCGGAGCATCAACCACACAGGGAGGACACAGAGTGTGAGCAGGAGTAGGAGGCGGGCGCGACGTTCGCTTCAGGGAGAACCCTGACTGTGTGGTGGGAACCATGCTGTGACATGTCTAATGGGGGGGGTGGGTATTCTCTCCACACAGACCTGTCCAAGGCCCTGGTTCTGACAGAAATCGGACCCAGACGGGACCCCACGACCCTGAAGCTGTTCCTGAGCAATATGGAGAGGCTGCTCCACGCAGGGGCCCACGGGTACGCCTCCCCTCCCAGGACCCCCGGGCAGGCACAGCAGCCAGCTACCCCCTGGGCGGGAGCAGGGGACAAGCATACCAGCCGATCCCGCAGCCTTGGGTAGGGGCAGGACCCCGAGCTCAGCGCCCTCCGTGATGTCAGCGATGCCCCTCTCCCTCAGTCTCCCCTGGGTCTGCCCTGTGACGGCAGCCGCTCTACGTGGTCTAAATCCAAGGTCATCGAGGGTCCGCAGAGTGAAGGCGGAGTTCTTCCATTGCAGCACCAGCTACACTTCAGGCTCCGCAACTGAGGGCTGGTCCATCAGCACAGGTGGTTCTGTTGGGCACCACGGCTCTGGGCCCAGAGCTCAGAGTAGAGCTTGTGGGAAGAGGCCCTAGGCTCCTGTTCAGCTCCTGAGTCAGGGGACCCTCAGGGGGCACCGCTGGAGCAGGGCCATTCAGTGTACTCACCCCCTCCCTCTCTGGCAGGGTTCGTGTCATCGGCAGCTCCACCCTGGCGCTCTGCCACCTGGCTGCAGGCACCGCTGACGCCTACTACCAGTTTGGCCTGCACTGCTGGGACTTGGCCGCAGCCACGGTCATCATCAGGGAAGCCGGGGGCGTTGTGATGGACACGTCAGGTGAGCTTGGCCGTCACGCTGCTCTCCGTCCCCAGGGGTGTGTCCCCCGGACAGACCCACAAGCTCAGATAGACATCCTCCTTCCTCTCCTGACAGACAGGTCAGGAGGACAGTGGGTCAGGCCAGAGGGCTTCTCCTGCTTCCTGGCTGCAGGTGTGAAAATGGACCCAGGGTCAGGACTCAGGGGTGGGGTGCGGGGGAGGGCGGGCAGTGTTTTCTAAGCTCTCATGTCCACCAAGACTGCAGAGCTCGCCTTGTGTGCCCCAATCCAATGATGAGGTTTTAGGTGGTGATCAAAGAAGTGACCTGTCCCTCTGCCTGGAGGTCGCCACCCTAGTGATTGGCCCCACAGGGGCAAGTCCTGCCCCAGGGATGCCCACGCAGCCACCTCTGACGTCAGGGTTCTTGTGGAGCCTGTTCTCCCTCACCTTTGCTCCAGAGCCCGTTGTGGACATGCCAAGCTCCCAAATAACCTCTGGGGCCTGCGCTGGCCCTTCCCTGTTGCTCCTTCTCCTCGGGGCCTGGTGGAATTGCAGGGGGGTGGGGCATGACGTGAAGACAGGTTGGCTTTGGGCATCAAGGACAGGCCGGCCCATCTCAGCTGAAGACATGTCTGTCCTGGATGTGAGTACACGAGCATGCATACACACAAACATACGTGTGCACCAAGGTCTCCTGTATGTGACCACATGAGCATGAACACACAAACACGTGTGCACCAAGGTCTCCCAGATATGACCATGTGAGCACACACAAACACACAAACATGCATCTGCACCAGGGTCTCCCAGACGTGACCACAAGCACATGCACACACAAACAGGCGTGTGTACCAAGGTCTCCTGGATGTGACCACATGAGCACATGCACTTGCAAATACCCACATGCACCAGGGGCTCCTGGATGTGAGCACACACAAACACACGTGTGCACCAAGGTCTCCAGTGAGTCCATTAGGCCTGTTCACACCTCCAGGAGGCTGAGGTCCTTCATCCTGCCCCAGATATCTGGTGCCTAGAGCATCCATTTCAGGGGCCTGTCAGAAAGGTCACCCCCAGCCTCCCCAGGCCTGTGGGGTCCCCAGAGCCCCAAGAACACAGAAGTTGAGAACTGCCTCCTGTCTTGAGCCTCAGGCACTGCACCTGAAGCTGGTATCCCCTAGCAAAGCCTCAGGACACGCTGGGCCTGCAGGCTGGATGGACTGGGTCAGGCAGAGCAGGGCTGCTGGGGCCCACCCCTCACCTGACGCCCCGTCCCTCTGTCCACAGGCGGGCCTCTGGACCTCATGTCCTGCAGGGTGGTTGCTGCAGGCACACGGGAGATGGCGGTGCTCATTGCCCAGGCCCTGCAGACAATTAACTACGGGCGAGACGATGAGCGGTGAGGGGAGCAGACACAGGGCCACCCTGGATGGGGCCTACTGGGAGCCTGAAGCTGGCGAGACCCTGAACGACAGGAATTCCTGATCCCCAAAGGAGCCATCAGGCTGAGCCCGTGTCTGGGCGCCTTTGCTGTCTGGTGGCTTCTCTCTGTGACCTCACGTCAGGAGAGTCCGGCCGTCCACCAGGGCCAGAACCCAGATCTCACAGGACGTATGTACTGATGCTGCAATCATGATTTTGTTTCCAGGATGCAAATCTCAGGTGATAAGGCTTTAGAACTGCTGATAAAGCAGGTTTGTTCTCAGCACCCCTCCCCGGCCCCCCATGACACTTCAGAATACAATAAACCAAGTGATGCCACTCTGCTTATGTTTCCCTCCACAAGTGTGTCTCCTGTTTCCCCTAATGACCCCAAAATCCACAGGCCCTTTAGGGAAGTTGTTGGCACATTACCGCCCAGAGTCCGCACATGGTTTGTTGTCTGCCTGCCACTGCTGATGACTTCAGTCATTATCGCATCTATATTTAAAATCCAAGGTGGGGGTCAGACTGAAGAAAACCTAACCAAAACCAAACCTCTAAAATGCAATTGTTTTTGTGATCAGTTTAATGAAGAAAAGTATTTTCTTGGCCTTATTTTTTTCCTCTTTAGGAAGAGGAATTATATATAAGAACAATTCTAATGAGGACGTTCTCTGGCTGAACTTAAACATTCACTGAGGTTTAAGAATCAAGAAAGTTAGTCTTAGGACAGAGGAAGTTCCAGTCATGCTTAACTTTCTCCCTCATGTCCTAATTTGCCATCAACAATACTTACAGAGCGTTTAGAGCCGCCTGGCAGCTGCTGCCTCTGGCGCCTGAACTCTGGCGCTCACCCCGTATGATGACACAGGCCTTTTCACCAAACTGTGCCCAGAGAGCCCTCTGCAGACGCCGCGAAGCCTCACAACCTGGCACACTGGCTCCGTTTTGCCACCCGCCACCCTCCACTCACAGGGCAGGTGTGCTGGGCCCACTCAAAACCCTGGAGGATGGAGCCCAGGGGGTTTCCCGGGAAATCCCCTCCCTAGTCAATCCCCAGAGGGCTCATCTCCACCTGCCTTTGGGTTGCGGATTGATAAGTTTGTTATCTTTAGGAAGGAGTTTCCTTATCTGAATGGGGTGCCAGGTGAACCCCTGAAAGGTGCAATGGTCAAGGGCCTAGACACGTGAGGACTGGGGTCTCCTTTGGGGCTAAGAAGTCTCTCAACCCTGTACACAAAGACCTACCTTTGATACCCACAGGCTGTGTGGGGGTGTGGGGGCCTCAGCAGCTGGAGGAGGAGCCATTTACTGCTGTTGCAGCTGGGGGCTGGTCCCCCTTCCCATCCCTAGGGTGGAGACCACGTGCAGAGCCAGATAGGGTGAGGGTAGATGTGTGGGGCAAGAGGTTTGGACCCCCACTCCTGACCATCCAGGGTCTCGTCCCTGAGCCTTTGCCATCTCTCGACTTGGAGAAAAGCCTGAGTTTCTGCTCACCTGGCTCACTGCCTCAGCTTGATGCTAGCATGGGTGCCCGGTTTCTACTCTGGCTGCAACAGACTTCTAGTTGACAGTGAGGTCATTGCAGAAAAGGAAGGAAAAGGCCTGGGCCACCTGGCTTTATATTTTTAAAAACCATGTTGCCACATCTGTCCACCTATGTCCCCAGCGGCACTGTTCATAGTCGCCAAGAGAGGGGAGCCACCCCGGTGTCCATTGATGACCGATGGATGAATGGAGTGTGGTCAGGATGGTATGCAGCCTAAAAAGGAAGGGGATCCTGCCACCTGCCACCAGGTGGATGAGCATTCTGCTCAGTGAAGCCAGCGGACACAAAAGGACCAACACCGAGTGACGGAGCAGTCAAGTTCATGGAGACGGGGCCTCAGGGAGGGATGAGGGGTTATTGTTTGAAGGGTATGGGTCAACTTTATTTCAATAGAATTTTTTTATTAAAAAGGAATAAAGTGTATGGAGATTCCATTGTGCAAGGTGAAACATGCAGATCTATTGCGTGAGCATAGATGTACTTAACAGTATATAAGTAAATATACAGTATTTAAATATACAGCGTATCAGTAAGTATACTTAACAGTACTGAATGGTACACTTAAAATGGTTTAGATGGTAAAGTCTGTGTTATGTATTTTACCACAATTAAAATATTTTAAAATTACTTTTAAAATATGATGCCTACTTGTCTTACTGTTCTCTTTTTGCAGCATTATTTATGTATTTTATATCTTTACATCATTTTGTATTGAGGCATAGTTTGCATACAATAAATTCCACCACTCTGGTGTGTCCGGTTTTTGAGTGTTGACTATTCCAGTCTTTCACTATAAGTGTCATGTTAGTTGTAAGGTTTTGTTTTTTTGTTTTAGTTCAGGTGTAATTCACATACCATAAAAGTCTCAGTTTTAAATTTTACACTTCAGTGAAAGTTGCTCAGTCGTGTCCGACTCTTTGCAACCCCATGGACTATACAGTCCATGGAATTCTCCAGGCCAAGTGCGTAGCCTTTCCCTTCTCTAGGGGTCTTCCCAACCCAGGGATCAAACTCAGGTCTCCCACATTGCAGGCAGATTCTTTACCAGCTAAGCCACAAAGGAGTTTCAGATATTCACCAGGCTGTGTTACCATCACTACTGTCTAATTCAGAACATTCATCACCCCAGAAAGAAACCCCTGAACCATCAGCCATCACTCCCCACCCCTCTTCTCCCAGCCCCGGCAACCACAGATCTATTTTTTTCTCTACGGCATTGGCAGTTCTGGACATTTCTGGCTTCCTTCACTTAGAACAGTGTGTTCAAGGTTGGTTCATCTTGCAACAGGTGTCTGTCCGTCCTCTATTCTATAGCTGCAAACGGGTCCATTGTATGGATATGGCACATTCTGTTTAACCATTTGTCAACTGATGGATATTTTGATTACATTTCCACTTGTGATTTTGGGTAACATTGCAAAAATAATCATGTACAGATTTCTGTGTGAATATATGTTTTCGACTTTTTTTTTTTTTTGGAGTGTATATCTAGGAATGGGATTCCTGGAGCAATGGTAACTCTTTGTGTAACTCTGTGAGGAACTTGACAGACTGTTTCTGTAGCAGCTGCACCATTTTATATCGCCCAGCCATATATGAGGCTTCTGATTTCTTCACACTCTCGTCAACCTCTGTTATTTTCTATTGGTTTTTTATTTTCTGTTTTTGATATTTTAGCCATGTTAGTGGAGTTGAATTGGTCCCTCTATTGGTGTTTCTCTTCTTTTAAGAATCCTCCATAATTAAGTCTGTATATTTACACAGAAGCAACTGAAGAGCATTCTGAACTAGTTTTTTTTAAATAACTGTCCAGTTAATGTTTGAATTAGTAATTCATGTGGTTTAAGTTAAAAGGTACAAAATTCATGATGTACCCAAAAGCTAATAGATAAAAATTAAATTTCCTTTCTGTCTCTGTCTCTCATGTCTCCAGTGAGGCAAATCTGCTAACAGTTTTAGAGCAACTTAAAACAGGTTTTGTGTGACCCACCCTGGAGATGCTTATGGGGGCCAATGTGTGAGTATGAGTGTGAGTGTGTGTGTGTGTGTCACAGGTGCAAAGCACGGTCCACTATTATGAATGATTCCTCACTCCTAAGAATCCACCTAAGGCATTCATTACAAGCCACACCTAAGAACATTTGACAGGCCTGATTCAGGTCTGTCCTCCCCCATCACGTAATAGAGGTGATTGGTAACTGAGTTTTAAATTTATGCAGAAGTGATGATCTTTTTTCTTTGTCTTTTTGGCAATATTTATTGACTAGTTCATGGGATCTATATGCCAAATAGGCTTCCCAGGTGGCACTAGAGGTAAAGAACCCGCCTGCCAATGCGGAGACACAGGTTCGATTCCTGGGTCAGGAAGATGCCCTGGGGAAGGAATCCACTCCAGTATTCTTGCTTGGGAAATCCCATGGACAGAGAAGCCTGATCGACTACAATCCATGGGGTTGCAAAGAGTCGGACAAGATGGAAGTGACTTAGCATGTATGCACTTATAGGCCAAATGAGTTTCAAAAATTGCAGATTTTATAAGAAAAAGGTGGAGGGGCTCAGGAAGCTAATAATAATTTGGATACAATTTCTTTAAAAGCAAAAAAACCCAAAAACCACTTCATGTAGTATATCTGCTGAATGCAGTCTGTGGACAGCTGTGTTCCTGCTGCCCTTCTTTATCTTCGTCAGGAGGTTTAATATGATCTGCTCACGTGAAGATCCCACTCTCACAGGCTGGCTTCAGTGATAAAGGGGAAGGTGGCATCCTGGGTGCTCCCATAACGATGCAGAGCAGGTTCAGACCCATTAACACAATTTCGTTTTTTATGAAAGCCGCCCTCTTTCTGAATTCTTGACCACTAAATCAAGACACATCGTTTAATGAGTGCTTACATGCATGCGTGCTAAGTTGCTTCAGTCATGTTTAATTTCTTTGCAACGCTATGGACTGTAGCCCACCAGGCTCCTCTGTCCATGGGATTCTCCAGACAAGAACACTGGAGTGGGTTGCCATGCCCTCCTCCACGGGATCTTCCCGACCCAGGAATCCAGTCTGCCTCTCGTACGTCTCCTGCATTGGCAGGGGAGTTCTTTACCGCTAGAGCCACCTGGGAAGCCCAGTGCTGCTGCTGCTGCTGCTAAGTCGCTTCAGTCGTGTCCGACTCTGTGCGACCCCATAGATGGCAGCCCACCAGGCTCCTCCATCCATGGGATTTTCCAGGCAAGAGTACTGGAGTGGGGTGCCATTTCCTTCTCCAGTGCATGAAAGGGAAAAGTGAAAGTGAAGTTGCTCAGTCGTGTCCGACTCTTAGCGACCCCATGGACTATAGCCTACCAGGCTCCTCCATCCATGGGATTTTCCAGGCAAGAGTACTGGAGTGGGGTGCCATTGCCTTCTCCGGGAAGCCCAATGAGTGCTTAGGAATTCACAAAGTGAGAGCTGCAAACACGGACTCCGTTGACTGCTCTAATGTATCAATAAATCCTCCTGAACAGTCAAAACAGTCCTTTCACACTAGTCCTTTCTGTCTGGCCCATGCTGCAGGCAGGCTTGGGCTGCCCAACCTTGGAAAGACATGTGCTTAGTTCAGTGCTGTTTATACACATGAACAAAGGGAACGTGCTCAATATTCGGCGAGGGGAAATGTTGAATACAGCCTGTTATCTACGTGCGGTGATATGTATGCAGCGTTAGAGTCTGAAGTCGATCAGTGTGCATTAGACGTGACTGAGATGTGAAGCACAACACTGCATATAATACGTGTAATACAGTACCATCTGTGTAAACAGACCACATGCAGTGACACTCGTGTTGTGTGTGTATTTAACCACATAGAAATAATCCCATGGCAGGACTTAGGTCAAGTGAGGAGGCAAGCAGAACTGGTGACAGTGGTCTGGGAAGACCTCACCTTATCTGGAAGGTTTTTAATATAAACACCTCACAAGGACAAGGTGTTTGTGTTTTACTTACAGAGTTAAAGTTTCACTGAGACCTTTGTGGGAAGCGTCCGGCACCAGTTTGTGTACACGTGTTGTGGCCGTGCTGACCCAGCTCCACTCTGCCCTTCCGCCCATTTGGGAAAGACAAGGAATTAGCCCCAAAACACAGCCTTCTCTTGGCCCTTTCTCTGCAGAGAAGTCAGCAGAAAAGCACATCACCTTTGTTCCTACATTTGGAAGAAAAGGAAACGTCCACGCCCAGGAATGACACAAGCACAGGGAGAGGAGAGTCAGGCGGGTGGGGGCGGCGGGGCAGGCCCAGGGGTAGGGGGCAGATGAATCCTGGTCCCCAAAGAGGGGCTCCTCGGCCCGTGGACCCCTCAGAGGGCCTGGGTATAGGAGTTTCTGAGGAGACGCCGCAGTTTGCATTGATACTATATTTAAGGATCTTAAGCCCCCAAAGGCTGAGAACCGCTGCTCCAAGGTCTCAGTGAGCGTCATGGGCATGAGTTGTAAGTCAACCCCGGGGTCTTCACGCTGGCTACACAGACTCCGTGAGGTTGCGAAGTCCAGTCGGGAAGAGGAGGACTTCTGCTCCTAGTCCAGTTGGGGAGACAGTTGTCTCGACTGAGGGCTGTTGCACGAGCTCCTGCCCCTGTGGCCTCACATACAGCCTGACCTGCTGTCTCCCAGCCAGGCCCCGAGCAGGCGGGATGGCCAGTCCAGGGCCTCACCCCAGCCAGTGGCAGGGCTGGCACCTGGGGCCAGCTCCACCCATCCTGGCTGTGGTTCTTCTGTGTGCGGAATTCTGACTACACAGAGAAGCCTGCCTCGCTCCCAGACCTGCCTTCCTCAGCTGCGACTGGACCGTAGGTGTGAGTGGGCTGAGGCCCCGTCCATGGCACTGCTGTGCAGATTCTCCCCAACGTGGCTGCCTGGTGGGCACACCCCGACCCTGGCTCCTCCAGATCCCCCCATCCGCCGTGTCCTGGTGTGCCTCTGCCCTTCCTGAAACAGCACAGAACAGCCCCCACCACACACGGCCCACTGCCCTCACCTGGCTGCAACTCCAAAGTCCCTTCCAGGGCACTTTAAGGTGGAATTCACAACTTTGCCCCCTTTGTAATCGGCCTTCACGTGTTGCTGCTGCCACGGCATCTTGTTCACTCATTCGCTCACTAACAAGCCTTCACCCTCGAGGCCCCAGGAATGAGTCAATGAGCTGCACCTGCTGCCTGGTTGGTTCCATGTATGAGGCTCCTGTGAACCTGACCCTCGCTACTCCAGCCTGGGCCTGACACACCTGGACCTCAGGAATGGAGGCCGTGTATCCCAGGGTCTGGCGAGCTCGACTATAGACTGAACGTCAGGTGCAGTTGGGAGTCATTTTTATTTCTTTAGGAGAGGAAACATCACTGTTATGTGTAACAAAGTTCTGGTTTCTTCAGAGATGCAAGTTGAAGCATTTGGGGTTCAAATAAAAATGTAGATAAAAAACAAGCAATTATGTCAAAATATTAAAGGGTGGCTGAATCCAGGCACTGGGTATAAAGATGCTTGTGGCATGTTCTATAAGTCTTTATATTTGAATTTTTTTTGCAATAAAACATTCTTTTAGAGGCGAGTTGAATTGAACTGACTGGACCCACTGTCTCATTGTCAAGCTGCATGTCCAGTCAGGTGGGCTGCTCTGACAGAGTGCTGGACACCGATGGTTTATTATGAACAATAGAGTTTTATTGCCCAAGGTTCTGGAGGCTGGAAGCCCCAGATCTGAACCAGCAGGGCCCGGTTCTGGTGACACCACCTCCTGGTTCACGGCAGACTGTCCCTTGCCTGTGTCCTCAGGAGGCAGAAGGGGTGAGGGAGCTCTTTTATAAGGACATTAACCCCATCCATGGGGTAACTGGCCTCATAACCCAAGCACCCACCCCAACTCAGGCCCACCTTCTAAAGCTAGCACACTGGCCATTAGGAGGTCAGTACATGAGTTGTGGGGGGTATACAACATTCAGGCCACTGGCAGGGGCCGGGGTCCAGCTGGGGCTCTGGGCCCGAACCCCCGTCGTCCCCCAGGGCTGTATCCCCGCAGGCTCTGGGGAGGCCAGGACTCTGGAAGGAGATTGCTTTTGGCCCCACACTCCTCTCCGTTACACTATGAGCCTCGGGGCAGGACGTGTGTTTGTCTCTGAGATGAGGGAGGAGGAGGACGGGGAACTCGAGCAGCAGGGCTAGCAATGCAGGTCACGTGAGTCCGGTGACCGAGGCAGAGGTCAGGCGACAGCGCTCTGGGAGCCGGCTCCGCGCGGCCTGGCGGGCAGCGCGCCGACGGGGGCCAGTCACCCTGAGTTCAGGCGGCGCTGGACAGTGTCTGCCGGGTTTCTCCTTTCGAAGGGTCAGGGCCCCACCCCCTAACCCGCTCTAGAGAGTCGGCTTCGCAATTAGAGCCAGAACAGCTGACAGCCCGGCCCCTCTGCGGTCTGACCCCTTCGGGCAGCGGGGTACCTGCTCATCCCTTCCCACGTCCCGCGTCCCGCATCCTGGGCCGCACCCGCCCCTTCACTGCAGAGGCCGCGCTGCCGGCGTGACGATGTCCCCACTGATCCAACCGACAGGCCGACCGGCGACCCTCGAAGACCCGGGGAACTGCTGGGCTCCGGGTTGGCGGCGGAAAGGCTATCCGGTGCAAAGCTCCGCAGCCCGAGGGGCGTGGACCTGGGCGGGGCGAGCGGTGGCGCTTTAAGAGGCCGGAGCGCCGGCAGGCTGCCGGGGCGGGGGCTGACCCGACTGAGCGATGGAGACGGCCCGGGACTGCGCCGAAGCCCTGCTCAGGCGAGTGCCGCGCTGGCCTGCGCCCCCTGCGCTTCGCATCCCCCTGGTGCCCCTGCCCCCTCGGGGCCCCTCGTCTCCTCGCCCCCCTGGGCCCCCTACGCCCCGCGTCCCCCTGCGTCCCGCGTCCCCCTGTGCGGCCCTGCGCCCCCGAGCCCGCGCGCGTCCCCTCCCGGGTCTCCGGCCGCCCCCAGCGCCAGGTGCGCGGGCTCCGAGAACAGGTGACCGTGGTGAGTGCTGGAGCCGTATCTCTTGCCCCCGCGGGAGAAGACGAAGAGGGACCCAGGAGACCCCTGGCGCGCGCGGGGCCAGGCTGCTCCGGGTCCCCGACCGTGACGGGAGCCAGGGCGAGACGAGGGGCGCCAGTGGGACGCTGGGCGGCCTCGGGGTGGCCAGCTCACCTCTCAGGGCCGCGCGGGCTCCGGCGCTACCTGATGGCGCTGGCTGAGCTCCCGGGTTTGTACCGCGGAATTTGGGGGGAAGCAGTGATGCTGCCGCCGGGGCTGGGGCCGGGGATGCGGGGCAGTTGTAGAGGTGCTGGCGGATCCCGGTGCCTCCTCGCCCGCCTCCCATGCCCGGTGACCGAGGCCCCGCATCACTTTTCCTACTTGGGTTCGTCTTAATGTCCAAAAACCCAGCCCACTCCTCCTCTATAAAATCCTGACGATCCTGGTGGCAGTGACTGTAGATTTCAGGGAGGGTCATGCTTCTCTGAAGATTGTCAAAAGGCGCGGAGAAGCCCTTGAATGTTTTTTTTTGTTGTTGTTGTTTTTTAATTGAAGGATAATTGCTTTACAGAATTTTGTTGTTTTGTGTCAAATATCAACATAAGTCAGCCATAGGTGTACATATAAATGCAGGTTTTCCCAGGTGACTGGGGTGGAGGGATTGGGTGGGTGAGGGCATAGAGTGATCTGTGAGCTTCTGAACCTGGGTCCTTAATGGGAGCTTCCTGCCATACCCAGGGTTAGAGAGCTGCCACAATGGAAGGGGAGCTGTCTGGCTGGGGCTGTCTCTGTAAAATTGGGACCCCAGGAAGGTGAGAAACAGACTTTTTCATGCCTCTTCACTCATGTGGTTTAGGCCTAAAGGAAGGGCCCTGGGTTTTTTCCGGGTTTCTTCCTCTTCCTCCAACTCCACTCACAACCCTCCCCCGCCCCCAATCCCACTCCTGGGGTAACAAACGCTGACAGTTTGGAGTGCGTCCTCCAAACGTTTCTCCCAAGGACCTCTCCGAGGTCCTCTGGGCACTGAGCTGGTGGGCCAAGTCGTAAGGACAACAGGAGCATCAGCTCCTGGCTGGTGTGGCCTGGAACAGGAGGACAAGGCAAGACCTGCAGGATAAAGGCTGCCCCTGCCCTGGTATCTGACCCTACAGCACGATCCCAAACCCAAAACGTCTATGTGAGGAGGAAGGTCTTGCTTCTGAAATCTTGCTTCTGCACAGTTACTGTGCAGATTATCTCATGGGGAAGGACTGATCTGCTTAGCCAGCCCTGGGTGCAGAGCTCTGGGCAGAGGACCACCCTGGGGACACACGGTCTCCAGGTCCTGCTTTCATGCTGAGCTGCTCTGATTCATGGAACCCCACCTGCTTCTGTCCACCTGTAACACTTGGTGAAAGGAAAACTTTCATCCTCTGCCTTCCTTAAAGCTATATCCAGGCTACATAACACCCCTGGCAGGCAAGGTGACTGCTGGACTTCTGTTGCCTCTCAGTGGTCCTGGTAGAGTTTTCCTAACTCTGTCTTTTGTTAGTAAGTACCTGCATATTGCCAAGGCAGGAACCTAAGGTGTTTTTTTTTTTAACATCAGATGTGGGTAAGTGGTTAGTTTGTTCATTGTCGATGATCAGGAGGCCTTGGTGGTAATGGAAGCAGCCCAAGGTCTCCTGGCTCGGCTCCGGATGCCCAGGATGTCCATCCCCACACTGTGTGTTTGTTGCAGACACAGCCTGCTCTGACTTTGTGTCCTGGCAGCGAAAACACGCACACTGAGATAGTTACGGAGCTCATTTCCGTCACACTTTGTGCAGAGTAGCTGTTTGGTCCTCTTGCCTTGAACAAAGAACTCTAGGTTTTGAATAGCTGCCCTTTGGGACAAATTTGACCAGTCTTGTAGGTGACGCAAGGGAGGAATTGACTTTTCTACGGTTACTCCTTTGTGGTCTAAACTCTTATGTTAATAACATTCAAAGTGTATAGAGACTTCACGGCCGTGTGCTGGATGTGCCTTCTAGCCAAGCATTTTTTCTGCAGAGTTGGGGGGAGGCAGGGCTCAAGGCACAGTAGGAGTGGCCACCATCCCACCAGGGAGCTCCCAGTGGGGCCCCATGTCCCATGTGTTGCTTGTCGCTGGCCAGGCATCACTGGAGGGCAGGAAGCCTCTTTGGGGCCAACACTGCTCTGCTTCCTGCCGCAATGAGACCCCCCCATCCCCAAACACTGTCCCTCACCTGCTGTCTCTGCAGTTCTTGGAAGCCCCGCCAGGCCTGATTGTTGCTTTCCAAGGCCTGTCCCTTCTCTGCCATCCCACAGCTGGGGTTGCACTTCCTTTCCAGCACTGTCCTGTCACCTGACTGTGGGCACAGAATCTGTCTGAGCTTTATCACTTCCCGTGGACCCTCCTTGTCCACCCGACAACCTGTTCCTGGGCCCCCTGCTCTCCCCCAGCGCTTCTAGAATAAACACCAGTTTAGAGGGCAGCCTAGAAAGATGCCATCTTATGACCTGGAGGCCCAGCTTTGCTCCACTGCAGTGGAGTTCACATCCACAGTCAGCCAGTGCCTGTCGCTTTATTTCCCGCCTGTGTGTGTGAAGTCTCCTCATTCCCTCCGGGAAAAGGTAGACTTCCCTGTCCCCTCAGTTCTAGGACCTCTGTCCCTCCACAGTTTTCAAGAACCTTCCTTGAAATCTGACTTCTCTTATCTTGATTTCCCTGAAACAATATTATTTCCTTGAAGAAACTGTTTCCTTGTTTTTCCGTGTCCTGAGCCTTTTCCCTTCCAGTTTCATGGGATCACCTGCACCTTCCTGGCAGTTAGAGGGTGGCCAACATGACGTGTCACCAGAAGCTGGATTCTGAGACTTCTCAGTGCTTCTGGGACAATGTCACTGTAGGAGGTTGGGGGGGCGGGGCTGGTTGATGGCCAGTGACACAAATGATCCCACTAAGAGGACCAGACTGAGTTGGATTAATGTGTTGCTTTGTTCATGTGGCTGGTTGAGCCCGCTCTCCACTTAGCTGGGGCAGAGTAAGCACCTGGTGTTGGTTGAGCCAGTTGAGTGTACCTAAGCCTTTTCTCAACACTGACCCAGTTCTTGGTTGGGAAACGTAAGGTCTAAGGACAGCAATAACTGGACGTCCTCCTTCATCACAACTGGCGATCTCAGAGCAGTGAGGACGGAGGCCAGGGCTTGTCTGGTCAGAAGTTAGAAGACAATGAGGGCTTTGTGATGGCAGAGCGAGGTCAGCAGATCACTGGTGCTCACAGAGGTGCAAGAGTCTGCAGAGATGAGGAGATTCGGGCCGTGACTAACTGGGTCAGAGCTGTCGGACCCACAGTGTAGGCTGATCCCCACTGATCCCCCGGGGCCAGGGCTGGGTTCTGAGGTGTGAACTTCGTCCTATTTCTCTGGTTGAGCCTGAGCCTTTCGTTTCTCAGGAACAAAGGAATGACTCTGGGGGGAGGGAGGCTCTTGCTGGCAGGCCCTGGGCTCTCCTGCACTAGTGGAGGGTTTCACCAGGGGACGGGAGGGTGGGAAGGGCATTCCCCCCACCCCGACCCTGGCGACCCTTCCTTCTGCCCTGAGCATCACCCTCCACACTCGACTGTGATGTGAGCTTGTGTCCTGATCAGGCAGTGAACCTGTTCCTTTCTTTGCTCCTTACAGCGAGCTCGTTTTCGATCACGTTGAGAACAGAGCTGGGTTCCAGCTGTAAAGCATCATGTGGATTATCCTCATTGCCCTGTCTACCGGGTTCCCCAGGAGGGAGGGCACCAAGCAACTTTCCTGCAGCATCACCCTGGCAGACGTGGGCCCCTGGTTGTTGTGTTGTGTAACTGAGGAGCCTGTGTAGTTCCCCGGAATGGGGGCAGAGGTCCGGAGGCCATGTGCCAGGCACTCCACTGGGTTGGCTCACGCCTGGACTCCCTCACTGGGCTGGCCTTGGTCTGGAGGAGAGCTACGTAGGGACCAGTGACCAGGCCCAGTCCCCTTGCAGCTGTTGTGCTGGACACAGGCTGGGTGGTGACCCTGGAGAGGAGCCAGGGCTGTCCTCCTGGCGGGCAGCTCTCCCTCTCCATCTCCAGCTGATGTTTATTGCTTAAGATGAAGTTCAGAAAGATTGTTTATTAACTGGGTGACCTTGAGAAATCACTCTGAGCCTTGACTTTCTTACCTGAGAAATGGAGTGATACTTTCCTTGTAAGGTTGTAATGAAATTAGTTGATATATTTTAAAAGCCAGCATGTTGCTAGCCATGGCAGGTGCTCAGATGCCTTCAGTCACAAGGCACAAGCCTTGATGCCAGCCAAATAAGCTTCAGACCAAATCCTTGCTGGCAGTCTAGGTAAAGAGGCTGTGGCATGGGTTCCGGCGTATCAGGGTGGGGGAGCGGCTTCCCATACAGCACCAGGCATTTCTAAGATGCTGGTGGGGTGCCCAGGGATTCAGCTCAGTCTCAAGCCTATCTACCCAGAGACAGTGTCTGATCCCACAGGATGTGGGCTCAGCCCCACAAGACTGCCCCCTGCCTGCACTTCAGATGCCAGTCACAAGTCCAGGTTGTCACCTTTGTCTGTAAGGAAAATCCAGTCTAATTGGAGATATAAAATATAGATAGATAAATGACTGACATATGCAGAGATGTGTATGAAAGTGAAAGTGTTCATCACTCAGTCATGTCGCACTCAGTGTGACTCCATGGACTGTAGCATGCCAGGCTTCCCTGTCCATGGAATTTTCCAGGCAAGAATACTGGCTGGGTAGCCATTTCTTCCTTAGTCTTACTGTACAAATCGGTAACTGCTTGTGTGTGTGCCTGATTCTTTACATCTGTTCAGCTGGTCCATGGCCTCAAGAAATCATTTGCTTAGGCTTTTCAACTCTAAAGCCAATGTTTGCAGAATATTATCCTCATTTCTCCTTTGAGTTTGGTCCCTTCACCTTTCCTTCTCAAACAGTTACTGCAAGGGCCTTGAATGTTCTGATAAAACAGGTGTGATGACACTGTGTTTGTTAATTTTATATATTTGTTTGTTTCTCGGGTACCAGGTACACAATTTCTAATCATCCCGAGCCATTGACTTCCTTTCTTTAGGTGCAAATATTAACCTTGTCTTATTTCTGCATACTTTAAACCTCTCTTTAAAGACTCTTCTTTAAAGTAAGCTCAGCTGGCTTTCACTTGACCCTTCCTTTCCAGGCCCCTGACGTTTATGGGGTCGCAGACAAGGAAGGTGCTGTTCACACCCCTCATGCATCCCGCTCGCCCCTTCCGTGTCTCCAACCATGACCGAAGCAGCCGCCGAGGGGTGATGGCCAGTAGCCTGCAGGAGCTCCTCAGCAAGGTACCCCCATCAGCCGCAAGGGCCCCCAACTCACAAGGTCTCGGGGACAAATCAGTGCAAGACAGGGAGCTTGGGGGAGCCTTCTGGGGTTAAAGGGAACATTGCTGTGTCCCTGTCCCATACAGGACTTAGGTACAGAGATGAGAGCCCTCAAAACAGCCATTAATTGGGAATTCCTTGGTGGCCCAGTGGGTAGGACTCTGAACTTTCACTGCAGTGGGCCAGGGTTTGATCCCTGGTCAGGAAACTAAGATCCTAGAAGCCCTGTGGTATGGTCAAAAATAAAAAGAAAATAAAAATAAATTTTAAAAGATAAGAAGGAAACAACCATCATTTGATAATGTGGCTTTAGTTTCTTGACAAGGGAGAATATAGGAGGCACAACTTTAGAAATCTGGTTTTTGTTATAAAGGCCGGGGACCAATTGTTCTTAATCTAAAACAGTGTCCTCAATTACCAAATAAGGAAGAATTGTAGACTTTCACCAGAGACAGGACCTGAGCATCCAACACGCTGTCTCTGAAGCGACAGAGACACGGCTCTCTAAGCATCATGGACACAGGGTCATTCTTTTTTTGTCCAAATAAGCAAGACATTTTAGAAACTGAATATTGTTCACTGTAATTCCTTACCTCACAATGTTGAAACCTTTGAAGAAGTTAGGTCCGTTCAACTTTTCAACTTCTCTTTTCCAAGCAAAGTCTGAGTTGTAGACACCAGCCAAGGTACATCTTTACCATTTAGATCCTCAAAGTCAGCCAACACTTCGGGGACTGTGACTTAATCATCCACTGATGGATCCAAACAGAGTCATTTCACCTGGTGACGCTGGTGTGTTCCGTCTGACCTAGACCCTGGATGCGCTGGTGGTTGCCAGCCAACTGGTCACCTTGGTGCTGGAGGAGGATGGCACTGTGGTGGACACAGAGGAGTTCTTCCAGACCCTGGGGGACAACACACACCTCATGGTCCTGGAGCAGGGGCAGAAATGGACACCGGTAAGTGCGTTATTTGGGCGGCAGCTGGGCAGGCTGCTCACCTGGGTAAGTGCGGTCCCCACTTGGGGTTGACCGGCTCACTTTCTGAATACTTCCTCTGTGTTCACCCAGTAACTGGATCTGCTGCCCTCCAGGGATGCTTCTAAGTGTTTCTAGGAAACTGGGCGTCTTTGCAAACCTGGGCTGTGTGGTTTAGAGCCAGTGATTCTGAGGGTCAGGCTTCGGTCAGTGAGGAGCTGCAGACCCTGTTAGGGCGTGTGGATCTGACCTGGACCTCAGGAGGCAGCAAGATGACACAGCCGGTGAAATTAGAGAGGTATGTGAGGGTGTAAACACAGTGAGTTAGACAAGCAAAGAAGTGGCATAAAGGGTTTTATTTCTGAGAAAACTATAGATTATAATCTTGAAAAACATTCCCACCATAAAACACCTAAACGTGCAAAGCATAATATTCAAACATCTTTTTGTATGCCTAACTGACCTTCCCTGGTGGTTCAGATGGTAAAGAACCTGCCTGCAATGTGGGAGACCTGTTTTTGATCCATGAGTCAGGAAGATCCCCTGGAAAAGGGAATGGCAACCCACTCCAGTGTTCTTGCCTGGAGAATCCCATGGACAGAGGAGCCTCGTGGGCTACAGTCTATGGGGTCACAAAGAGTCGGACATGACTGAGCGACTAACACAACTGACCTTCAACAAGGGGAAATCCTCAGAGGCCAACATTCTATGGCAACCAGAATCCAGAGGCAGAAGCAGGTGCCGAAGTTGGTATCTCCCCTCTGGGCAGCCAGTGACCCCAGCGCTGCTGGAGGCTGGGCAGATGGCTGCCCACCGCTCTCTCCCCAGCATCTGGCCTCAAGCTTCCCCCTGAGTCTTTAGAGTCTGCGACCATCCGAGCTGAGTGTAGTTTACAGAGACCAGGGACAGAGATTATCCACTGATGCTCATGACCCAGCTGGTTCCTCCCTCCAGCCCCCATGACCCACATCCTCATCCCCAGAACCCAGGAACGTGTCACTTTACATGGCAAAGGGGAGTTGGTGGGTGTGATTGCCTTAAGGATCTTCACAGGGGTGATGACCCTGGATTACCTGGTTGGGTGGTCATCACAGGTCCTTGTAAGAGGGACACAGGAGGGCCAGCGAGGGTGGAAGCAGGGAGCAGTGACAGGAGGATGGGCCAGGGGCTGAAGGACATGGGTGGCTCTAGAGCCAGGACAGGAAGCCCCAGCAGGACAGCCCATAGTTCATTCTGCACCCCCGAGCCCCAGAACTGTCAGAGCATCTGTATGCTCACTCAGCTTGTGGCCATTGGTCCTATAAGCCCCAGGACGCTAATTCAGAGGGGAAGGGTCTTTTCTGTTTGTTCTGTGAGATGCTCTTCTACTTAATGGGGATGTCAGTTGCCACATGACAGGTTGAAGCCCCCATGTGGTAGGCATGGCAGTGGGCACTGAGCTGCGAGTCAGGGTGGTGACAGGAGGCAGTGGATGAGAGTGGCACCAAAGTGACGGTTCCCGGGGGAGGGATGTTTCTCCATCTGGCAACAGTCTGGTTAATGTGAGTCTTACACGGGGTCCTACGTGTCTGGACCGCCTTCCTTCAGAGGTCGGAGGTCCTGCCCCATTTGTAGGAGTTTCTCAGCCAGGCCACTTGGATTTGACTTGGACAGAACTTCCCAGAAGTAGCCACCAGGGGTCTCCCTTCTCAGTCCAAAGTTTTGGTGCCCATCAATCCCCCTGAGGCATCTTGGGGGAGCGGGGGATGACGGAACCCTCCCCCCCCACCTCACCCCCCTGCCACCACGGTTAGATTCTGAGTTTGGGGAGGCATCTCGATTCTGACTCAAGACTGAAGATGCTGGCAGAGTGAGATCAAAACTTTCATGCTTCAGAGAGGAGCTGTGTTTGGAACCCGCTGCCTTGAGTCAATTTTTAATAACATTTCCTAAACAATAGATCCACCTCCTCTGAGGCAGCAGGACCTTGTGTGTGTTAGTTCCTGGGCTGGGACAATCATGTGTCCAAGTTTGGGGGTGGGGAGAGAAGAGAGGTAACAACAAGAAGAGTTTAGCTGCTTTTAGGGGAGTTTACAGTTTAACTTCAAATTTGCTAGACTTTTGTCAGTGAATTTAACACTCAGAGCCTCAACCACTCCCAGGTCCCAAGGTTTATGAAAGTCATTTCTCTGTTTGAATCGTGTGCACTACAGGACTGTGTGTGCAGCAAATCCCCTAGAAGTGTGCCCAGGAAATGGCCCTGGGACAGCTTTGTTCTCTCCTGTTTTTTCTCAAAGCTTCTGCAGGAAGACCATGTGAAAAGGCTGTTTATAAACCTGGAATTTCAGAGGTCTCTGACCTCTCCCAACCCCAAGGGTCTCAAGTGGACTGAGAGTGAATTTGATAAGTGTCCCCAAGAGGTCAGCCTTCCTCCAGGGCAGGAACTAGAAATCAGGGGACAGCCCTCACACCAGCCCTGGTTGGCCATAGGATTCTGGCATTTTCCGTGGCCACCTCTCATATGGTGGAATAGTATGCCCGCTGGTCAAGTGGACTGTGATGCGGTCATGGGCCTGTCCACATCACCAGGTGGCCGCAGTGGCCTTGGGGGACCAGGGTGAGTGCATGTCCACCACAGATCACTGGCACAACTGTCCACTGAGCCCTGGACCCTGAGGCTACACCACACTCACCCCCAGTCCCTGAAGAGAGCTGCTGGAGGAGATCACTTCTTATGGGCTTGGACCCTGTGGCCGCATAAGCATACTGGTTGGCTGAAAACATTCCTCAAATAGTTAGCAGTTTATTCACGCTCAGATTTTAAGCTGACAGGTAAACCCAGCACTGCAGGCCCTGCAGGTGGCAGCTGGAATGCACATCAGCTTCTGCCCTCCCCACCCTTAGGCTAGCAGCCCCACCCCAGCCCGCCGGCCGGCTCAGAGACGGGGCATCGCAAAAGTCACCTTCGACTTGTACAAGCTGAGCCCCAAGGATGTCATTGGCTGCCTCAATGTGAAGGCCACCATGTACGAGATGTATTCCGTGTCCTACGACATCCACTGCACGGGGTTCAAGGCCATGCTCAGGTAACGTACCCGGGAAGGCAGGGTCTGGACACAGCTACTGCCCTTCCCCAGCCCCTTGAGCCCTGGCCCGACTCGCACTCATGTTGTCATAAAAACATGTCACACCACAGACTTATTCAGAAAACTGAGACTTGAGCCAAAATACATAGTTTTCTCCAAAGACCGTTAAGTCCAAAATGGAATGAAAACCCTATGTAAGAAATAGAAGAACCAAATTCCTTTTTAAAAACTAGGGTCATGCATTTAAAACCTTATTTCTCAGCAATGAGGGCTAAATCCAGACCCAAGGAGATTCTGACCTGGTTGTGCTGTGTGTGCTAAGTTGTTTCGGTCATGTGTGAATCTTTGCGACCCCATAGACTGTAGCCCACCAGGTTCCTCTGTCCGTGGGATTCTCCAGGCAAGAATACTGGAGTGGGTTGCCATGGCCTTCTCCAGGGGATCTTCCCAATCCAGGGATCACACCCAGTTCTCATGTATTGCAGGCCGATTTTTTACCGCCTGAGCCACCAGGGAAGCCCAAGAGTGCTGGAATAGGTAGCCTGTTCATTCTCCAGGGGATCTTCCTGAGCCAGAGATTGAACCCAAGTCTCCTGTGGCTCCTGCATTACAGGCAGATTCTTTTCTGCTGAGCATCATGGATGCTCCTGGTTGTGCAGAGTAGCCCCCAAACCTCAATGAGGACTCGCACACATGGTTCTGTTACCACTGACTCCCTCTCTTGCAGGAGCCTGCTGCGGTTCCTGTCTCATGCTGCCCAGGTGACTGGCCAGTGTCTTGTCCACATGGGCACCTACATGCTCCGAGTGCTGGCTGAAACAGAGGAGCAGGCGGTGCCTGGCTCGCGCCCTCGGCGAGGGATCAAGAGTGGATAGGGGGCACACCTCAGGGGTCAGCCAGCCTTGACCCAGCCGGTCTCTCTCGGGGATGAATTTGGAAAATGCTGTGTTCCCACCATGTATCACCTGCTCAGGAAAGAAAAGGGGCCAGAGTGACTGTCAGGGACTGGGCAGGGGTCCCTGGGGTGGTGGTCCCTGCGGTGGGGGCTAGGATGGCAGGATCCAGGGCCTACACAGTGCCTCCCACTCCACAATAAACCCATCAGGAAAGCTGCTATGATACAGGTATCTCTTCCTCCTGTCTCCTTCATCTCAGGAAGTTTCACAGACGTCTGAATCAACCAGAAACTCTCAGCTAACAAAGGCAATCGCTCTTAAGTCTCCATCAGGAGCCGGTGTCGCGGGAACAGGAGGGTCAGACGTTACTGGGGGTTTAACCCGGCTCCTAGGAAAGCCTGCAGGCCGCAGTCTTCGGAGAACAGGCTGCTCTGCCAGCCCTATCCTGAACATGAAGCTGCTGGAAATGGGTACTGATCAGGGTGGGCGTGGCCGAGTCAAGTGGGACCCCAGGCCCCAGGCCCCAGGCCCCACCACGGGGCTTGGGAGGGGGTAGTGCGGCTCCCCGGAGAAATGGGGTGGGGGTGGAGGCTGCTGGACCAGGGGACCCGCACTTGCCAGGTGCCTTCATTCTGCGGTTTTCCTCCTGAGAACTGCTGGCGTGGAGGCCTGGACCCTCCTGTCTGAAGGCTCAGAACAGGGGGAGACTCACGGCTCATCCCAGAAGCTCACATCCGCTCGCAGTCAGACCCCTGGGCCCGGACTCGTGCCCCGCCCCCATCCTCCCATCGCATCCCGGAGCCCCTCCGTCCCCTGCTCCGCGCCCACCGGACCTGACTCCCACCCTTTCCATTTCACACGCGGAGCAGCCGGCCCGGCTGCCAGGACCTCAGGCGGGGGATAGGGCGGAATGGGAGGTCGATGGGGGGAGGAGCAGAGGTAAAGGAATTGCCGCCGTATTCCTGGAAGCACAGCCTCTTTTTTAAAACTCAGCAAAAAGAAAGAAACGCAGGCATTTCAGGGTCCCATCCTTCTCGCTGATAGGGGAGACGCCACCCCGCCCGCGGGCTCGCTGCGCGCTTCCCTTACAAGGAGCGTGGCTGGAAGCCCTTCCCCACGGTCCGGGCGGATGGAAGGGGCGTCCCCAGGGCTCCTGGGGCGAGACGGCGTCCGGCTCCCAGCACCTCCGCCAGGGGCCGCTGCTGCCTCCGCGGGTGAGACGGCGTCACTTCCCGGGGATTCGGCCTCCAGGAAAGGGACGGCCTCACTTCCAAAAAAGGAATTTTCACTCCGCGCCCGGTGCCTTGACTCAGCCGCCGCCTGACTCAGCGCCCTTTCCTCCACGTCCATGGCTCCCGGGCTGTTCTAGGGGACTGGCTGCTGGCCAGAGCGTCTGATCCGCACACGCGGTGTGTGTGGGGGTGGGGTGGGGGCGTGCTCTCCCTCCCCCCAGCCCATCCCACCCCAGCGCCCAGACCGGCCTCAGGGCTGCAGAGGTGGAGGGGGCCGGACACCATGTCGCCCTGAGCGGTCCTCACGACACACGCAGCATCCTCTGGACAGTCGCGGGCAGGGCAGGGTCCCAGCTGTCCGGCTGTCACCACCTGCTGTGGGATTCCTCGGGCTGCTGCTGCCCGCCAGGCCTGGCCCAGGATGCAGATGGCCGCATAAAAATAGTCAGGGGCCTCGAGGTACCACTTTGCCGGCTGTTCTGTTGAGCGGAAGCCAGATGAGAGGGTGGGGAGGGCGGCTGCATCAGAAGTGGGCAGCGGGGAGTGTGGGTGGGGTGTTCACCCGATAGGAAAGCCTTGCGACCCCTAGCCCTCCGGGGACGGTTCTCCTGTTCATCACTTTCCAATCAAGCACACTGCACCTGAAACGGGTCGTGTCAGCAGAGCCGCGGGGTGCTGGCCCACCACCAGAGTCAGAAAGCCAGGGTCCAGGCAGCGGTTACCGGTCCGTGAAGCCAGGGGAAGACGTTCGACCAGCAGCGGTTGTACCTGAGCCAGCACACCTCGGAACTAGAAGAGGGTAGGCTTCATGTTCAGTATTCTAATCCCAGTAAAATGAACTTAAAAAATAAAAGAAGCTGGAGTCAAACGTGTGGCTCAGGACGAGTTGCTTGACTTCCTTACCTGTGCAAGTGTGGATGCACCTGCCTGGACAGGATGGTGGGTGAACTTGTCAGCCCCTCCCAGGACTGGGACAATGGGCACAGACCTCTGTCTCTCCCTGGAGTGGATGAGTGGGCCAGGGAGCAGGTGTCTGGGGTGGGAGTGGGGGGCACACACACATTTAGCAGAGAAGGGCCACAGCGTGGGGTGAGCTGCTGGGGTGGGTGGGGAGGGATGCTTTCTGAATCTGGGGCCAGCGGGCCTGTGGGCGCGGCTGCCATCGCATTCCTGACGACAGCTGGGACAGCTGGGGGGAAGGGGGAGCTGGCTGCACTGTTTCTGGCTTTCCAAATAGAAGGGTTTTCCTGTTGGAGAAGAAGTAATAAGAATTCACATGGCTTTGCATCAGTACACACCTTCTCTCAGGCGCCCTCCCGGCAAGCTGGTCAGCAGAGAAAGCCGCCCACCCCTGAGCAGCGGAGGAGGAAAGGCAGGCCGGACTCCTCCCCACATGCCCTCTGCGCCCACCACCCCTGCAGAGAGCAGTCAGGATTAGCCGCAAACCAGCCTGAGTTGTGGGAAAGGAATTCCGGCAAATATCTGGTGCATCAGAATCAGTTGTGACGTCGTTATGACTCTTTTCAAAGCACCACCTGAATTTATATTTAACTCGGAGAAAATTGGTGGTGGAAACCTCTTTGCTTAGGGAGATGTTATTCAATTCTTCTTCATTTCCCATTGTAATATTCTGGGTCCCCTCTTTCAGAAAAGGAAAGTCCCTTGAGGCTGTGAAATCTGTGTGTGTATTTTCTTCCTTCACTTATTACTACTCAGTTAAGTCATGTGCTGAGTATGACTACAGGCAAGAAGTCCAGTCTCCAACCTGAGGAATTTACAACCCAACCCAGGAGGTGAGCCTTGGCAGCTTGGTGGGCGCTTGGTGGGCATGTGGCATTCACGGTTGCTGAGACATGGAGGAGGGGCAGATGAGAGCTGGCTCTGAAACTCCTGCTGGAGGAGGGGGAGGGAGGTGAATCACATCCAACTGGAATCTGGGACCAGAACAAGGGCCCATCAGAACAGCCCACCTGCAGTGGGGACGATTCAGATTAACTTAATCCAATCCGCAGGCGTAAGCAGCACAAAACCAATGATTCTCATTTGTGCTTTTAGTTGTGAAAGTGCAACATAGCTTTAAATATCTTTCCTGACAGCTTCTCACCACACAGCAGCCCGGTGGGTGATAAGAGGGGCTGGAGGAGAAGACAATCAGGTCTAAAGGATCCAGAGATGTGCAGGGGAGGAGCAGGCAGGCTGCAAGCTCGGGGGTGGGGGTGAGGAGGTGGCCTGAGGGTCTCTTACAGACAGGAGGATGGGGGTCCCCAAGGTGGACAGAGCTTGTTGTCAGCGGTCCAAGGCCCAAGCAGAAGACACAGCAGGGAGAGTTGGTGGCCGAGGATGGCAGGAAACAAGAAGTGGTGGCTTCACAGGGAGGGGCTCGGCCAGACTCAAGAAGCCTAACAGACTCAGGCTGGGACCCACAACTGCATCCAAACAACAGAAAAATGGTTTCATGACTGGGCCCAAAGGTCAGGACAGAGTAGGGACATACAAAATTAAGTCTTTTTCCACCAATGAGACCATAAAGCAAGGACAACTAATCAGTGGATGTGATTTCTGGCCTATAACATTTATCACAAAAAAATGTACCCTGGTGTGAGTACAAATGCTCATGGGATTCATCACCCACAAAGCACTGGAAACTACTAGTTGACCTCTGAGTGTGCAGGTGGTGGGCAGGGGTGCTTGGGCATCCAAGGGAACCCCACCTCCCTGGTCCCTGGTGCAGAGGTCCAGGGCCTCTGCCCCAAGACTGCTTGCATCAGCAGCTCCTCTGCCCTCCAGGCTAGAAGTCAAGGCCAGAGGCGCCCAGCCCGGATGGCACCCACAACTTACCAGGACTGGCTGGTTGTGTCAAGCAGCCGGCCCTGCCCATGCTGTCCTTGGGGGCTTTGCTCTTCCTGTGAAGACAGGTCCCGTCAAATCCTCCATTGGCCATGTCTCCACAGGCCTATGCTCTCACATGCTCATGGACAGCTTTTCCCCATCATTTCTTCCTTAATATTAACATGAAAATATCTCTAAATTGTTTAACAGTAAGCATGATGGTGCTTGCTATTTGCTGCTAACTCATGGCATTATTGTCATTGTTATTTTTTGTCTGCACAGATGTTCCTAAAACCTCATGAGGATTATAGGATTATACACCTAATTGTTGTTCAGTCACTCCATCATGTCTGATTCTTTACGACCCCACGGACTGCAGCAGGCCAGGCTTCCCTATACACCTAACAGTGTTCACAACACAGTAAAGACTGTTGAAGAAAATAGGGAGTAAATCAATGAATCATCATTAATTACTCAAATAGTATCCCACCACCAGAGCAGGCAGAACCCAGCACCTGACCTCAGCAGCTTTGCTGCAAGTGAGTGGGTCTGAGGGCCAGGCGGGTCCTAGGGACAGTTCCCGTGGAAACACATGGAGCATCTTCTCTGTGCTTCCCATCCCTTCAGCATGGTGCTGTGTCTGCCCTCCTGTGCCTTCTTCCCTTTCCTCCTCCTGCCCTCTTTTTCTCTCCCTCAACTAAAAGGTGGAACTTACTGCTTATTCTGTGACCTAGGTCAATATTTTATTTTGTATTTTTTTTTACTGGGTAGATCACTGGTTTATTATAAAAGGATGTTATTCAGGACAGTCAGATGGAAGAGGTGTTCAGGGCAGGGCACAGGGAAGGGGCACCAGTTCACCAATCGAGAAGCTCTCCTGTTTTTAAATAAAAGAGTATATATTAACATTTCTCCATCCTACACACACAAACAACTACCTTCCAAATCACGTGATCACTTAGATCAGTTTCCATTTTGCTTAAACGTAACCTGAATTTTTTAGAGCCCAGCGGTCCCAACCAAGCAAGCAAGGCTGTCTCCTACAACCCTGGACAGAGAGGCCAGCTCTCCGTCAAGTGCCTGCTTTGTGCCCAATGACGGGAGAAGGCTTTCCACACCCCCACCATCTGCCCAGCGGCCCTACAAGGCTGCAGCTACAGCTGTGTCCCCATGTGGGAGGGCTGAAATGAGGCCCACGTGCCAGACCACAGACTCCCTGAGGTCCTGACCATTCTTAGTGGCGAGTTCTGTGCCCCAAGGAGAGAACACCAAAAAGTCACAGATGGGACAGAGAATGAAGGGAAGCCACGAGGGACCGTCCTTATGCAGGGGACACAGATGAAAGGGTGGGGGGGGTGCTGGGCAGAGCTGGCAAGAGAGCCCCCCACTCTGGTGCCATCCTGTGGCTCCCAGGCCACCTCTACCTGGAGGGGCTCTGGCCCCCACTACAGGTGAAGGCCTCCCTCTGAGGGGGTAACACTGGGGCTAAGGAGAGATGGCAGGAAATGTGTTCAAATGTTATTAACCAATGATGTTTGGGGGTTGGATGTTGTCTTTTGTTAGTTTTCAGTCTTTTCCAGCTTTTCAGAAGCTAGTCTGTGACTCCCTGTTTTTAAAAATGGTGGTAAAACCACATCACCTGAGATGCACCACAGTGGCCATGTTTAAGTGTTCAGTTCATCCACATTGTTGGGTACAGGTCTCCAGGACTTCTCATCTGGCAAAACTCATCCCTTAGTCTTTAATGGGAAAATAATATCAAGACTATTTTAGAAATATTACCTGCCCATAGCTAGGCCTAAAAGCTGCCAGGCCTCAGGAGGTTTAAAGGCCCGGGTGAAGGCGTGTCTCCTCACCTCCCCCCACAACCCTCACCCTCCAGAGCTGGTCTCCCTGGGCAGCCCCTGGACCCCCACCCCGCCCAGCACCTGTGTCTCCCCCACTCCTGGCTGATGGCCACTGCCTCTGCCCCAGCCCCGCACACCCTGCCCTGTGTGCATGAGATAGGGGCCAGGGCGCAGGGGAGCTCTGGACGCCTGGACAGAAGGTCCCCCACCCCCTTGGGCTGCAGAGGGAAAGACGGGCTTTGAGGTCACACAGCTTGTCAGGGGATCACTGGGAACCAGATCCCAGGGTCCTGTCACCCCTTTCAGAGTCCTTCCTTCTAGAAGAACTGAAGATTGTTACATTGTGCCAGAGGTCAGACAAGATGGTCAGGTCAGAGCCCAGTCTATGTCTCAGAAAATAACAAACGTGGCTCGGGAAAGCCACTGGGTTAGTTACAGGTGAGACACTTTTCCTCTTTACTACAGAACATGGCAACAATTCTGTTACATCTGATCACATCTGTTATAAATTTGATTTAGTAGACTCAGCTTTTACACATGAATTTCTTCTTCATTGTGCACTTCCTGGATACATGCTCACTTCTTCCTTAAAAACAGATGACTCCTACAATCAGGTTGCATTTTAGGTGAACTGGGTTTTGTCTGATGTAAGCTAGGATGGGAGTCGATTAGTCGTAGTATGTGAGAGCCGGGAGGGATCTGCCCCAAGAACCATTCTCTCTGTCCGCCAAGCGTCATGTCACATAAGGGTATGATGGCCCCATGTCAAAAAACTTGTCAAAACCTGGGCTTTTAGCTGAAAATCAAGTCACAGGTGGCCATCAGCAGCCTGGCCCTGAGCCTGGCCTCTTCAAGGTTTTTCCCCAGGGACTCCTCAGCACATGGAAAGGAAGGACCCTACCTCCCCTGTTACTGTGCATTTCAGACCCAGGCAGGGAGCAGTGAGACCTGTCCCAGGGTTGGGACAGTGGCCCTGGGTCCTCACCCCACATGGTGACTGTGGAGGAAACAGGACAGGGTGAGAGGCTGAGGGAGGCAGAAGGTGAGCAGACAAGAAGCAAGGACCCAGAACTCTGTCCAGATCTGGCCCTGGGCATCACCCCTCCTACTCAGGGCTCAAGGGGCTCACACAACTGCTGACACAGGGGACCTCAGGACCCAAATTCCTGAACCTGCTTCAGGGCCCTTCCTCCTCCCACTGGTGACTGTGACATGGAATGTGGCCTAGGGACAGCCGTGGGGGGGGTTGCCCCCATCCCCGCCACTTGTGATGCAGACTCAACAAAGCCAGCACTGCAGACAGGAAGGTGCTTGCTCTTAATAACAGGCTCTATGGCTCCTGCATCCTTACTGGCAGCTGCCGGGTCTGTGGCCTGCGTGTGCCCTTGCTCTGGCCCGTCCACGTTAGGGGTGGCCTCAATTGCAGTGGCAGCCTCTCAGTCCCACCTTGCCTGGTTGTCATGCAGATTCCAGAAGTGCAGTACCCAAGCTTCCGGCACTGAGCCCTGCTCACTCCCTCGTGTTGCAGGTGGCAGGCTGACATGCCGGTCAGCAGGGAGTGTCCATCAGAAACTCCAGGAAATCAGCTTCCTCCCATTGAATCCACGTGACAGCAGTGTCCCCAAAGCCAGGCTGACACCGACTCTCTGGCTCTGGTGAAAACCTCAAACTGAAATTCCACCCAAAGGACGAGCTTTGACAAAGTGGTCATTTCGGCAAAGCACTGAAACTGCTGATGTGGACACTTTCCTTTAAACCACGAAGGGGCTTGATTCGCAGGGACTGAGTGACCAGAGCTGAGGAGAGACTCTTCTAGGCGTGACGGGCCCTTGCTGCCTGCACCAGACTCTGCACCAGCTTTGATAAAGGGAGAGTTTCCCTGGAGTCAGTCATGAAACTGAGCAACTGCAACACACAGGCCTAGTAAGGGCGGGTGCTAGGTTATCTTGGGCTCTGACGGGAGCCTGGGGGGCTATGCCCCCCACACCTAAGCTTCCCTAGGTGCCCTGTGTAGAGACGCGCAGGGAACTACAGAAAGGCAGAGAAGCAGAACTGTGGGGGCTGGTTGGAGGTCAAGGATGGGAGGGCAGGGATCCTGAGGTTAAAGAAACTGATCCCTGAAACTGGGAATGTTTGAAAAACTCCAGAAGAAAAACTTTCCAGTTGCCCTTTTTCGAACCACACACATTAGGACTTTCCTCAAGTCTTCATGTACCTAAAAGGAAACCGCTGGTTCTAATGACAGGAGGGCCACTTCCTCATCACAGGGCATTTCCACTTGGCCTTGGGGAGGGGGTGAATGGAGCCCCCAGTCTCCAGTCTTCTCACCTGAAGTGTTCACAGGGAAACTGGGCACACTCAGACGGAATGTCACAGGGCTCAGACCCCCCCAGGACAAGCTCTCCTTTACAGAAGTGGCCAGAGGACCTGAGGTAACACAGCTAACTGGAAACAGAGCCGGGGCTGAGATCCAAGTCACCCTGACTCACAGAAAAGTGGTCATTCCTTCTCGCCACACAAGGCCATCTGGAAGGGGGCCACTGCTCCAGAGAGCCTAACTCACCCCTACAAGTGACCCTGACTCATGCCTGCCTGGCACACCAGAAGCATTTGTGGCTCAGAATACCTGTGAGCCTCCTGGGCAGCTGGGCTGGCCTGGAGAGTCCTGGGTGTCAGTCAGAGAGCAAGCCCTAGAAGCCCCCAGTAGGGGTCCAGGCTGCTGGGGTGAAAGCCCCTGGGGGCGAGGGCCACTAAGCAGGGAGGGTGGGGGGGCCAGGACCCTGATGCCAGCAGCTGAAGAGTGAAGGCTTTCCCCGCTGAAACGGTTGTGGGCAAACATGGCGGAGGGGTCCCGCTGCGCCTTGCCGCCTTGTCAGCAAGGGAACAGGGAACCACGCTTCGCACAGCAGGACAGTCCCTAGGCCAGGGAGGGCTGAGATCATTCCGCAGGGAATCCCCGAAGCTCCGTGGCCCCGGGGAGAGAGGGGTCACCGGATCTCTCTAAGACTGACACTTCCTCCGTCCTCCAGCTTCGTGCCTGTCCCCACGCGGGACGCCCGCGTCCACATCCCCCGACCCCGGCAAGCAAACGAAGGCCGGGACTCAGGGGCGGGGAAGTGAGGGAACCGTGGGGCCAGAGGGGGAAGCTTTCCTTCCAGACTCGGGAGGGAGAGGCTGCTAGGCTGTTCAGGGTGTGTGTGTGTGTGTGTGTAGGCTGTGCAGGGTGTGTGTGTGTCTCCGTTTTCAGGTTTAGCCGTGTGTGTGTGTGTGTGTGTGTGTGTGTGTGTGTCTCCGTTTTCAGGTTTAGCCGTGTTCACTATAACCTGACTCCATCACGAACGGTTCGGACTCGTCTGAACTGAAGGGCACCTGTATTTCAAAACGGAGAAGCAGTAGGCCGGGGACGTGAGGACTCGTGCCCACGGCTGAGTCGGAGCGCAGGGGTCAGAGTCACCCCGAAAAGATCCACTCCCGAGTCCCCCGGCCTTTCCATCCGCTGGGTTTGAACCCGCGGCGCGCGTGGATCTTGCGGTCCCGGGACCGACGCCGGCGGCTCCGGGCAGGCGCACCTCCCCAGTCGGCTCCGCGGGACCCAGGCGCAGGGAGTCTCCGTTATCCCTCCAGGCGGCGTAGCGAACCGGGGGGGACTGGGGGGAGATTGTCCTTCGCTTCCCCGCCCGCCCGCTCGGATGGGCGCCCCAGGAACCCGCTCTTTCCCACTCCGGCCTCCGGGCGGGCGTCCCTCCACTGTTCTGGTCGGTTCTCCCTCTGGGACCATGCAGGGTGGAGGCGGCCCGGGGAGGACGGCCCGAAGGCGCGCAGGGGCGGGGTGCCTAGGGCGGGGGGAGGTCTGGGGGGCGGAGAGCGGAGGCGGGGACGAGCAGATAGAGGCGCGCCCTCGGATGGGGCCCGGAGTTGGGGCGGGGACGGAGGGGCGAGCGGGAACGGGGGCGGGAGGGGAGAACCTGGTCTGGCCGGGGAGTTAGGGAAGAGCCCGAGGACCGGGTGCCGGGGGGGGGACCCCGGGTGTGGGCAGGGCGCCCGGACAGCGGTGCAAAGGGGGCGCGGCCTGAGGGTAGGTGCGGGCCCGGCCATTGGCCCGGGCGGCCGGGGGAGGGCCGGGGAGGGGCGCCCGGCGCCGGCTGGGGGACCCGAGCGCCCGTGCAGCAGTCGCCGTGCCGTCAGAGCAGCGAGCGCTGAGCGGCCATGAGGGAGATCGTGCATATCCAGGCTGGCCAGTGCGGGAACCAGATCGGCACCAAGGTGGGTGGGCGCCCCCCCCCCCGCCAAGCCCTCGGGCCGGGGCCGCGCGGGGCACGGGCGGCCGAGGGGGCGTCACGGGGACTCTGCCCCGCTCCCCGTCCCCGCGGCCCCGGAGTGGCTTAAGCGCGCCTGGAATCTGGCGGCCGCTCCCCGCGCTCCGCCCGCTGGGCCGGCCCTGGGGAACCCGGGCTGACCGTCTGTCCCCCGCCCCGCCCTTTGCTAGTTTTGGGAAGTGATCAGCGACGAACATGGCATCGACCCGGCCGGAGGCTACGTGGGTGACTCTGCGCTCCAACTGGAGAGAATCAACGTCTACTACAACGAGTCGTCGTGTGAGTGGCGCGATCCGCCATCCCCCCCAGACGCCGCCTTCCCCCCCGGACCCCGCCATCCCCCACAGAACCCCGGCCATTCCCCCTCCCCGGACCCCGCCATCCCCCTTGGACCCCGCCATCCCCCCAGCCATCCCTCTCTGGGACCCCAGCACCGCCCTGTGGGACCCCTGCCATCCCCTGCCCCCACCCGCGGGCCCCCCGGCGCGTGGGTGGTTCGCGCTGGAAAAATCCTCCCGGATGTAGCCCGGCGCCCGGCTCCTCCCTCGCTCCCCCTGGGGCGGGAAATCCGCCGTCGGTTGATTTCAAACAGGCCCTTGGCCTCTCCTGGTCTGAGCTCTTGAACCTGACCTGTTAGTGCTGTGAAATCAGCTTAGTGGGGCATGTCCGGCTCTTTTTTTTTTCCGGTTTAAAATTTATTTCCTAATGAAGGTTTTTGGCTAAAAATTTGAAAAACACTACCTCAAAAGATTGTTCTAGCCCTTTGCAGACCTCCAGAAAGACTTTACGCCCACTGGAAGATGGACCTCCAGACCGACAGGGTCTTTGGCGGAGTTCAGTTAAAAACTCCAGGCTGTGGTTTATACAGGTTTAAGAATAGTATCAGCCCTGTCCTAGGGAGCTTCATGGGTATCCTGGTTACTCCTGTACTTTATTTTTGTAACAATGTTTATTGTAAAAGTGATACATGACATTCACAGAACAAACACAAAAGGAAGATGTTGAAAGAACACCCAGGAAATGACTAGTGCTGCCCCTCAATACGCCCACCTATGTCCCCAGCCTCAGAGATAACCACGCTGTCTTTAGAGTCACTGCTGGTCACCCACAGGAGGGCTGGGAAGAGCAGGACACGTAAAGCACGGGGTTTTATGCATTAAGCAGCTATGTCAAAAGGTCTGGAAGAGCAGGGCGTGAGTGGTGAGATTCCTGGATGGCATTGAGAAAAGGCAGTATATGTGGCACTTGCTGGTCACCCTCAGGCCAGCCTGCTGACATTCTCTCTTCAGCCTGGGTGTGTGAGTATCAGAACAGGAGTTGTAGGACAGTTCCCAGTGCAGTCCTTGTGACCCCACCGTCATAGGAACCTTTCTTGCCAGTTGGCATGAGCACATGCTCACTTGTCCATAAATGAGACTCCCCCCAGGAAACAGCCGTGGACACACCTGAAACAGGTGCACAGATCTGCTTGTGGGTTCACGTGCATGTGAGGGAGAGAGGTGCCAAAGTGTCCTGGCAGCATGGCCACTCGCTACAACAGGTATGGGTTATTTCTGTGGAACTAAAAAGTTGAACTGTGCACTTTCAACTTAAAGGAGGACTGGGAAATTCAGGCGACAGGAAGTCTGGAGACCTCGCTTCTCATCCTGCCTTTTCCGGGAACTTCCTGTGCCCTGTTCCTGGGCTGGCTTCCTCACCCCGACAAGTCCAGGGTGGATTGTGTTTTCTGAGGCTCCCCTCCCCCAGGGCTGAGACTCTGACCCTAAGAAAGCCTGCTTTGTACATCGCAGGGGGCTGTGCTGGCAGGACTTGCTCTGGGCAAGTATGTTGTCCCAGAAACCAGACTGACTCTTGTGGATGGGCTCTGTTCTCTTCCAGCTCAGAAGTACGTGCCCAGGGCCGCCCTGGTGGACTTGGAGCCGGGCACCATGGACAGCGTGAGGTCTGGGCCTTTTGGGCAGCTCTTCCGGCCTGACAACTTCATCTTCGGTAGGTTCCGTCTTTCCTGCTTTCTTCTTCCTCTTTTTTATTTTCAAAACATCCAGCTAATTTGTGTTCAAGATTAAAAACATCGCATGGCATAGAAAAGCTTAGAATGGAAATCAACAGTCGCCAACCCCATCACAAGGCAGCCTCTTGAGGGAAAGTAACCTTTGATTCTCTAAATGAAATGCTTAATAGTAATAATTCTTGATTTTGAAACATTTTAGACATTAACTTCTTTTTCCCTCTCATAAATTACTAGCATAAAAAGACGATAATTTGTCTGTGGTTCCTGTGTTGCTCCTCAGTGTGTTTATACCTGTGTTTCTTTTTCCATTGTCTATAGGCTGTTCTGATTTCTTTCTGAAAGCTGGTTCCATATGAATTGTTTTATCAGGTTTGGGCAAATCTTCCTTTACTCTTTCTTCACCCAGAACATGATGGTAGCACCTGTTCCTCTGCAGACTTCCTAAAGAAAATTATGTAAAATGAAATGAAGTGGCACTGTTAATGTGACCAGCCTCCATCACCTTGGAGCCATGGTTTTGGGGAGTCAAGGCAGAATCTTGGGAGATCTTGTTGGTACATAAATTGATTCCCTTGGATTGGACTCAGGCTGTGTGACCTGTTATAAAGGTGATTCAGCAAGGTACATGCTCATGTAGTATAAAAGACCCCGCGATATCATCTGCTTCCCTATCACCGCGGCAACCTGCACAAGCAGTTGGACAGGTGAAGCTTGTAGTAATTTGTTCAAGGGTTTTTGTCACCTTTGATATTTCAAATAGACCAGGACAAAAGGCTCTGGTGCCCCTTTTATTATGGCAAAAAAAATCTAAATTACCAATACTTTTATGGTCCACAAGTGAGGACATTTACATTCTTTATCTTTTCCTAAACTAGACTTCTGGTAATTGTTCTCAAGCAAAGGTGCTTCTAGATCCTGCCACCAACACTAGCTAGTGCACTAACTACATGTGGCTATTTAAATTTAATTAAAGTTAAATAAAATCAGTCTACTTCCTCAGTTGTACTTCACACATTTCCAGTGCTCAGTAGCCAAGTGTGGTTGGTGGCCACCACATTGGCCAGGGCACAGCTAGAATACGTCTAGCTGTGCCCTGTCCAATGTCACTGCAGAAAGTCGTTATCAGACAGCAGTGCTCACAGCCTTAAAAGAGATATTCTACCAGATTAGGGGAATGAAGACTGTACTGATATGAAATAGCTTTAAGAGTGATTTTTAACAGTTGACACTATTTTTAACTAAGAAAATAACATGTTTGCCGTGGAGAACTGAGAGGACCCAGCAAGTCTAAAGCACTGTGTGTGCTGTTTGCTCAACAATTGTTTTTAAGTCATTATCCACTTAATAAAAGAGGCTGAGTTGCCAGTGGATTCACAGTAGGTGAAAACTATAGTTTCACCCCATTGCCTTCAGGGTGGGTGAATTTAAAAAAAAAGTCATTCTGTATTCAGATATAGTTTGAAGTGATTTAAAAAAAAACACTGACTTGAAGTAACTATAATTTTAAAAGTGAAAGTTCTCTGCATTTGAGTTTATGCTTTAGAAAGCCACACCTTTTTGTTAACAAACTGCTGGTTGCATGGCAGCTATGCCTGTTAGTGGAGAGAGTTTTCTGGGACAGAGCAAAGCTCTAGGAGGGCAGACCTCAGGCTTCTCTGTACATGTAACTTTCTCTCCCAGATTCAGGGCTGGAAGGGAGTCAGAGCCTGGAGCCCCAAGACTTAACCCACACCCTGTGTGAGCTGGAGGTGAACCAGGGGCGGGCTCTGAGGCCTCGGGGATCGTTGAGGCATCGCTTCTACAATCTGGAGCCACTGGTTAATGTCCCAACCTCTGATTGCAGAAGACGTTCAACTCCTGACCCCCAAATATTTAACTGGGAACGTCTGTTGCTATGAGACAGTGGCAAAATATTTTCAGAAGCTTCCAGCTTTCTCCTCTTGGTCGAAGGCAGAGAAAACTTCACATCTGATCACTCTGTAAACACCCAGGAGACCAAGGGGACCGTGTGAGCTGGAGGCAGCAGAGGGTCCAGGCTGAGGGGCTCCATTGACCATGACTGCGTGTTGCTTTGAGTCCCCACTGCCCCCCCGGTCATTGGTTTCCATGTGGTTTCAGTCCTTGTCCTCAGGGCAGCTGTGAAGGGGCATCAGTTCTACCCCAGCTCCAGGCAGGAAGCTGGCCAAGCTGTGTGCTGGCTTGCAGGGGGAGGTGGCGGAATCTTGGGGGCCTAGGCAGGACATGACGGTACTCCAGCCTCATACAAGAAGGCACCCAGCCAGGTTTCACTGTAGAGAGGCAATGTGTGTGAGCAAGAATGCAGTCACCTCCTGGGGGAGGCAAGTCCGAGGGGCTGTGCACCTTGTGGCGGGCGGGGCCGCCCTCTGGAGTCTGTCCCTCTCAGCCCGGGCTCGCTGGCCTTGATGATGTCACTCTGCTCACAGTATTTAGGTGGTTCCCTCTTCTCTTCACTCTTACAAACTGTCGTCTGGTGAGTCTCGTCCATGTGTCATTCTGTGCGTTCTGAGCCTATGGGACCAACTGTGATCCACGTTGTCGACTTGCCCTCTGTGGAGGCCTGTCCCCCACCACACCCCAGCGGCTCTACTGTGGGGGGCGCCTTGCCCCAGACTCCCGTCCGTCCTCACTGTGTTTCCAAGCTCTTGAGCTCCATCAGCTTCATGGGAGGCGTTGAGTCTTCGTAGGTTAGTGTGCATCTGCCTTGTGAGGAATACTGTGTGTTTGTCACTTGCGTCCACTCCCCTATCCTTTGCCCAAGTCTTCCTAGAGGCTGTCATCGTCCTTATGGATTTGTAGGACTTCAGATGTTTAATCACTAATAATCAGTACCTCTTAAACTTACTGAAGAATCACAGCATTTCGGTGGTTCTTGTTTTATAGACTTGCACTTTGCACCACTGAGCTTAGCACTGACAAATGGTGTGGAAGATCCAAAGACGTTTGAGCTAAGCCTCTTTCCCGGTGTGAGGCCAGCCCCCCGGGGTAACTGTAGGTTCTAGGGGTGTCCTGAGTGGGCCCTGCCCCCGAGTGCCCAGTGCCTGCCTTCTGCTGTGGTGCTAGGAGGGTCTCCATGGTCCATCCCGCTGTGTCACCACCCCCAGCTCTGTTTCCCCCATCGCTGCATGGGGGTGGGGGTGGGATGGTGGTGAATTGTTGCCACCAGCGGGTGTAGACAGAAATTAGGGTAATGTCTTTGGTGTAAGGGGGAGAGGTCCACACAGCGCAATGCCTTGGCCCCTCGAGTCCTATTGTTTTCTGAGCCCACCTGATGCAGCCAAACGCCATGCCCCCTCATCCTTCAGCCATGGGACCACCGCAGTCTCTTTTGTTCCATATGTGGGGAAAGTTTGATAAAGAGGCTGATGGATCTATTTTTTCATTTTTTATAATACATGATTTTTCTTTTCAAAACCAGATTTGAAATACCCACATGCTAAAGAAATATACTACCTTAAACAGCCTTCCTGGCTTCCTCTACATCTGGGTTTTCAGCTGCACCCCACACTGCCTTCTTACCAATGAATGGGAAACATCAGTGCCTTATCTTTTTAACTTGTCATTAAATAGGTCTGTGCATCATTTACTTTTTTATTGCTTTGTGTAATGTACCTTACAGTGTGCTCTAGAATTCAGTTCTTGATGGTTTCTCTAATGTCCCTTAAAATGCATATTAACATATTGATTTGAGTTGAAGGCTAAAGCATGTTTTTCTGACAGAAAGTAGGTGCAATCTGGGCTTCCTAGGTGGTGCTAGTGGTAAAGAATCCCCCTGCCAATGCAGGAGATGCAAGAACGTGGGTTCAATCCTTGGGTTGGGAAGATTCCCTGGAGGTAGAAATGGCAACCCACTCCAGTATTCTTGCCTGGAAAATTCCATGGGCAGAGAAGCATGGGAGGCTACAGCCCATGGGACTGCAGAGAGTTGGACATGACTGCGCGACTGAGCACCCACACAGGTGCAGTCTGGATTATCCACCTGGTAATAGGGCTGCCTTGCCAATTAGGCTACATCGCCAATAGTTTTCATTATCTGAATGAGCTAAATCTGCAGCCTAAAGCATTGACAAAAATATATTTGAAACATTTCATTAAAAATCATACTGGCAACATTGTGTTAGAATTAAGATTTCAAATTTTCCAACCTTTCAAAGTATACCAGACCACACGAAGAGCCTTTCAATGAAAGAACATCAGGTAAGTCTTGGTGCAAAGCCTTATTCCTGCCACAGAAGGAAAGTTATTGATGCAAGTCAGGTGTTTCCAATTCTGCTTTCCAGAAACTTGACTTTGGGGCTTAGAGGTGGTTAAAAATACTTTCTGATGGTGTAGATCAGTATACTCTGAAGATCAAATAATTGAACAAAATTGCTACAGTACAGTTAATTCTATTAACATGTTTATGTGAACAAGATTTCTCAGTGTTTGTTGATATATGTGTAAAAACAAAGAATAAGGAATAATGTGGATACCAAACCTTGTCTCAGTCTGGCAATATTTGATGTTAACACTTGGATAAATGAGCTAATGGAAAAAAATATAGTTCCTGATGGTGATGAACGAGGGGCCCCATTAACGAGGGAACATATTACTGTTTTGAAAAGGAAGTGTTTGTACCTAGTTCAAAATTCAAGAGAGCCCAAAGGATAGGGGAAAGAAGTTTGTTTCTTAATTTATACTTTTTGTTCCCTTTGTCTTTTACTTTGCGGGAGAATTATCTTTAAGAGTAAGAATGAAATTACCAAGTCAGAACGTGAGTACATCTTAAACTTGGCAGATTTCCCTTGTCTGAAGTGGCCGGCCACCCTCCTGTGCTCCAGCAGTGCTGGGGGCCTGGGGCCCACCTCTCACTCTGTTATCTATTCGCTTCATGACTTGTCTTAACCGTACTGACGGCCCTTCACAGCAGTCCCTGTAGCCCTGTCTGAATCACGTCCCCTCTCTTGCTTGACCCCAGGACAGACTGGCGCTGGCAACAACTGGGCCAAGGGCCACTACACGGAGGGCGCTGAGCTGGTGGACTCTGTCTTGGACGTGGTGCGGAAGGAGTGTGAGCACTGCGACTGCCTGCAGGGCTTCCAGCTGACCCACTCGCTGGGCGGTGGCACCGGGTCTGGGATGGGGACCCTCCTCATCAGCAAGATCCGTGAGGAGTACCCTGACCGCATCATGAACACCTTCAGCGTGATGCCCTCGCCCAAGGTGTCGGACACAGTGGTGGAGCCCTACAATGCCACCCTGTCCGTGCACCAGCTGGTGGAGAACACAGACGAGACCTACTGCATCGACAATGAAGCGCTGTATGACATCTGCTTCCGCACCCTGAAACTGACCACCCCCACCTACGGGGACCTCAACCACCTGGTGTCGGCCACCATGAGTGGCGTAACCACCTCCCTGCGCTTCCCAGGCCAGCTCAACGCCGACCTGCGCAAGCTGGCCGTGAACATGGTGCCCTTCCCACGCCTGCACTTCTTCATGCCCGGCTTTGCCCCACTCACCGCCCGCGGTAGCCAGCAGTACCGGGCGCTGACCGTCCCCGAGCTCACCCAGCAGATGTTCGACGCCAAGAACATGATGGCGGCCTGTGACCCACGCCACGGCCGCTACCTGACCGTGGCTGCCGTGTTCAGGGGCCCCATGTCCATGAAGGAGGTGGACGAGCAGATGCTGGCCATCCAGAACAAGAACAGCAGCTACTTTGTGGAGTGGATCCCCAACAACGTGAAGGTGGCCGTGTGCGACATCCCACCCCGGGGCCTGAAGATGTCGGCCACCTTCATCGGCAACAGCACAGCCATCCAGGAGCTGTTCAAGCGCATCTCTGAGCAGTTCTCGGCCATGTTCCGGCGCAAGGCCTTCCTGCACTGGTTCACGGGCGAGGGAATGGACGAGATGGAGTTCACCGAGGCTGAGAGCAACATGAACGACCTGGTGTCTGAATATCAGCAGTACCAGGACGCCACGGCCGACGAGGGCGAGGAAACGTTTGAGGACGACGAGGAAGAGGTCAACGAGTAAAGGCGTGTCCTGCCTTGGACGCCGAGGCTCAGAGGTCTTTTCTCCAAGCCTGGTGCGTCTCCTGGCCGCCGAGGGGAGTCCCGTCTGAGTGTAGGGACAGGCCCCTCACAGGGGCGGCAGACTGTCCGGTCCATCATCTGGGATGGAGGGCGTCAGAAGAGCGGGAACTGGCATCCCTGCCCGAACATCGGATCAGAGAGGACACAAAAGAACTCATGGGCCATAAATAAAGGGCTAAATAAATAAACCTCATCGTCTCTTACGTGTTCACCTATGTCTGTGAGTTAGGGGCTAGAAAGGGTGTGCTTTCATCCCGTGACCACACCCAGGGCTGCGAGATGCTGTCTCTTAATGGACGTGCAGCGCTCAACGTAGAAACAGCCTGTACACGATAAACCTAAGTGCTCCCCCGTCTTTTGGACTCTGCTTCCCTGACAGTGCCCCCCCTCCCGGGGAGCAGCCCACTCCACTCAGGGCAGGGCTTCCTTTCAGTTGGAGGCCCTCAGGCGGCCCTGAGGCTTACTGGTGGCCAGATGACTCCTTGGGAAGCAATGCACCCCAAATAAAAGCCTACGTCCTGGTTTCCAGCCAACACTTACATCCCCACAGGATCTTTCATCTCCTGTGTGTGGCCCTGGGCTAGTCTGCCTAGCCTCCCCTAACAGCTCTGCTGGCATTTGGAGGAGCCACAGAAAATGACCCTCAGGCTTCCTGCTGGGGACACACAGGCTCAAGGTGGGTGGGGGGCTAGGCAGCAACTCAGAGCTGCTGTGGTTCCTCCTGGGTGTGTAGGCTAGCAGGCAGGCCCCATGGGAAGTTGGGAGGTGGCTAGGGTGGGAGGAAGGGGGGAAGGAGTCTAAATAAGGATCCCTCCCACCCCATGCTCACTAAGCACCCTCTGCCCTCTGAGGCTCAACCTCCACGGGGCAGCAGGCTCTCTTCCCAGAGTCTGGCTCCTCCCCTGGTGGGCAGTGTCAATCCAACTGCTTCAGTCCAAGTGATGGATGTATCACGGAGGGTGGAAGCATTTGAGGGTAGTGCTGGACCCCTGCCTGGCCTCCCCACCTGCCATGGGTCCCCAGGAACTGCTGAGGCCCAGCCCACAGCGTCCCCATGCAGTTCTGTGTCCACCATGCCTTGCACAAAGCACTCCCTCAGACACACAGCATGACTTGACCCAAGGTAAGAACAGATCCCATTGTGCAGAAACCTGAACTATTAATACTTTGCGAGACCACAGTGAACATCTCTCTCCATCCCTCTGCATTGCGAGGCCTGACGGGGCTTGGAGTAGAGACAAGTGTCCTGAGTGTGTTCTGGTGGCCAGACCTGAGTCAGGCCCTGACTTGCTCATATTCCACGGGTGTAGATGAGAACTGCGCTGAGGCTGCAGCGGCCGTACTGGGCCTCACTGGCGCCATGCAGGACTCACCTACAGTGCAGGGGAGAAGTGGTCCCTCCTGAGGGGCATCACGCATAGCCTGGAGCCAGGCCAGGTTCATGCCTGGCACTGCCTGGGAGCTCAGCCTTGACGGCACCCACTGGCCCCTCTACTCGCAGGGCCCTCCTGGTCCACGGGCTCTGCTCAAGGAGCACCTCATCATCCCTGAGGGATGTGGGCTGTGGTCGGTACCCACAGCCCTGGTTCCCGGGATGCTGCTGGTGCTCTGTGGCCTGGTGAGCCAGAGTCTCAGAGAACCATCCCAGGACAAGGGGGCCGCCTGGGCTACCGCATTAGTCCAGTGCCCTCCAGGGATGCGCGAGTTCTGTGCCTGAGGTTGGATAAGTCAGCCCCACAATGCGTTCCCCTGCATTAAGAACACACAACCAAGTCGGGACAGCACGAAAGCAAGCTGCTAAGAGGAATAAAAACACCAAGATGTGGTGGGTCTCCACGTCCAGAGGAGGCACTGGAGACTGACATACTCCTGGGGCTCTGCCTGGTTCTGACCTTGGTTTGCGACCATGCAGCCCTGGTTTCTCTGGTGACGCAGCAGCACGTCACCCCTTCTAACAGCGAAAGTGACCTCATGAAGACATAGGGCTCTCCAGCCCAGGGGCCACGCTCTCTCCACTCTTCAGCCCGCTGTGGTGGTCACACGTCTACTGGAGACGCACACGGGGGACCAAGGCTGGGTTGTGACCAACTGAGTGTGTGCCCTGAGGCCATCGCATGGGCTCACCAGCTCATCTGGGTCAGCACACCTCACACCGAGTTCACCCTTCAGGCTGGACAGGTCGAGGCATCACTGACAGTCTTGTGGGAGTGGAAGAGAACAGCCAGCCTGAGACTAAATGTGGATGTCCTTCAGTTCCTTTCCGTTGTGTTGTCTAAAGGGATGTCTCCTAAGCAGCACCAGTGACCCTTGTGTGTTCAGAAGGAAAAACGCAGCATTTACACTTTATTTGTGACATAAAGCCGTATTTACACAATACATTCATATTTTTAAATATGTTACACAGCTCTCCTAGAAAACCACTCCATCACAGAACAGCAGCATGTAGCTTGGGTTCTGTCTTTAAAATATTAAATCAAGTAGAAATACTCTTAATTTCACAGCCCATCACAGAGGGAGACTCTGAGGGAGGTGGGAGTGAAGGGCGGGTGATGGCGAGCACACCCCCACGTGAGGGTACAGGAGACTGGAGGCTGGGGACGCACTCCCGCCCGGTGATCTCCGAGGCCGAGGATGAAGCACCCCTTCGCGCTGTGCCCTTGGGGTGGCTCTGAGGGTGCAGCACCAGGAGCTACGCGGGGCTGGTGCCCTGGACCTGGCTGGTCACCTTCTCACCCACGGGCTCCTCCGAGCCCTCGCGCTCCTTGTTCCAGTCCTTCAGGCCCTCAGGGAGTGAAGTGTCCTCGTCCAGGCTGCCGGTGCCTTCTACAAACTCCTCATATGTAGACTTCTCCGCAAATGGCCTGGGGCCCAGAAGTTCCACCATGTCGTTCTTGTCTAACACTTCTTTTTCTAACAACAGCAGAGCAACCTGGAACATGAACACCTGTGATTAAATACAGCCACCCAGCGCCATCTCTCCAAGCTAACCTCCTTTTATTTACAACCAACCTCCTTCCAAAACAGGGCTTCGAGAACTTTACCCTCACTAACTTTTAATAAGTATAAAAATCCTGGAAAACACATGTCCCCAGGAAGGGCAGGGCGGCATGCAATGTGGTGTGACTCTGTGCCCTGCTGGGGAGGTAGGGTGGGGAAGGAGCTCTGCACAGATGTCAAGGAGGGACAACCCTGAGGAAGGGCAAGAAGCCGTGTCCCTGGGCCCCACTCACTTCCAAAGGAGGCAAGAGCTCCCCATGGCTCCCAGAGCAGAAGGAGCTCTGGGGAGGCTGCAGGAAGAAGCGACACAAGTGGCAGGGGTGGGATGAGGAAAGGACAGAAATGGGGAATTTTAAAGGGAGGATGACAAAATAGAGACAAACACAAACATGCATCTCAAAGTTCTGGTCTCTGTGTGGCTGAACTGTAAATGTGACAGGACACACGGCCACAGAAAAAGGGGGCCCACAACTACAAGAGGGGAGGCAAGCGATGGTGTCAGAGGGCAGGAACAGGTCACACGAGAGCCTCTGTCACCAAGAAACGAAGCCAGTTAAACTATAAATGGACCTTGTAGTAGACTCAGTTCCTCAGATGACTCCAAACTTGGAAACTCACCCCATCTGTAGTTTATGTTAAATGCTGTTTTTAAAGATTCCAAACAATAAAGCAATTTTCTTCTGTCTTTAAAGTTTCTTTAAAACTTTATTATGGATCATTTCAAATATGTACCAAAAATATATATAAAAAAAAGGATAACTAAACCCATGCAACCCCATGTAACCACTGTTCACGATCACTTTTGTTCCACCTGCTCCCTGGATTATTCTGGAAAAAATCCCAGATGTCCTGTCGTTTTATCCACATGTTTGTCTCTAACGAGACACAGACTCTTCAACTCTCAACGCTGAGGTTCAGTCACTGCTAGGCAACTAAGACTGCCTTTGCTCTAGAGGGGATAAGCAATGGGGAACCCCATCAGGCCAGCAGGCCTGCACCTGGAAGCACGTGGCAAGGTGAGTGCAGATTCAGCCGTGTGTCTGGTACTATGAGCAGACTTCATTAAGCCTGCGTTCAAGCTTCCAGGAGCCAGGGGCCAAGATCACGCTCGCCTCTGCTCTCTGTCATCCCCACCAACAGAGCATCAGGACGGAGGGAGGAACCGGGATCAGCGGGCACAGGGAGATGGCAGCGTCTGCAAACCAGCCAACCAGCCAGCTCATCACCCTCAACTGCCTCTGCAAACCATGCAGAGGAGCGTTCCCACAGTCGGCACCTACCTTCTCCACATCAGCTTTCTTCTCTGTGAGGAGGGCCACTGTCCTCTTGTAAGCATCGTTGATAAGGATTCGTACTTCATCATCTATGAGTCTCGCGGTGGCCTCACTGTAAGGTTTCTCCAATACCATGTCCCCCTGACGTGGGAGGTCAAAGGAGATCTGCCCGACCTTCTCGTTCATGCCAAACTGAACAATCTGAAGAACAAGGCGTGGCCAGTGGTGGGCATCCATTTCTGCTCACAAGCTCATGGGTTTTACAAAATGTCAACAAGGCAACATGGACACTGAATGCACACACTTCACTGCAGAACTACTCTTCAACCCGGCAAAACGACATGGCAGCCTTGAGTCGGCTAAGTAGACCAAGTGCTCTGCATAAACAGGGCAGTGGGGACAAGACCAGAAACCGGCAGACAATATCTACAACCAAGACAGGCAGCAAACAAGTGGGAACAGACCCTAGCAGTCATGAGACGTGTGTGAGATCACTCTGCATGAGGGGAGGCGAGGAGGAGCTAGAGCCTGTGACAGATGGAAGCCATGACCTCGGGCACCCAGAGGCTCCTCCTGCGTCACCTGGGCTGCTCCAGGAACCCGGGAGGGGTGCCTGCACTTTCCCTGAGTCCTCGGGGCCGGGCTGGGCTCTGGAGAGACCCCCATGGTAACCACACAGAGCCCCACCTTAAGAAGAAACTTCCAGAAGTAAAATCCAAACTGACTAGAAAAGAGGAGGTGCAGGTAAGAGAGGGGAGCAGCAACAGCTCAGAAAGCAGGAAGCACATTTTTCAAAAGTTCATGAAAACAACAGAAAAAAATACTCTAAAACCATGAAACTAGAAACACTGTCTTAATCCACCTTCTTCCTAAAAGATCAGGAAAACAAACTTCATGCAGATAGGAAAGTGGGAAGCAGGGATGTCCACAAACAGATGAAAACTGTGACCCCACTTCAGAAAAGACTATCCAAAATCAGGAATGTGAGGAAAATATGAAATAACAACAGAAGTCAGAGTCGGGAAAACTTGGATGAGGTGCTAGAACACAGAAAAAAGAAAAAAAAATCACAGTTGAGGAGTTCCCAAAATCACTGACATCAAGGTCCAAAAGAGCACCCCAACTGTTTCTAGGAATGGGGGCAAATGGGGTGGGGGTGGGGTGCGTGGACAGGGTGACTGATCCCAGCTTAGGGGGAGTCCATGTGGGGTCCTACAGGTTTGAAACTAGACTTAAACTCTGCAGACAGGCTTCACACACTCTCAGTAAATCTGAAATACCAAGTGACCAAAATATAAGTTTCTAATCGTTAAGTTTTGATCACCTCACACTGAACCTCTCTGGAGGAGGAACACTCGCCTGGTCACCCCAGGCCAGTGGAGCCTCAGGACTGCTCCGGACCCTGCGCTGTGGCGAGGAGGCAGCCCACCTGTCCTCTTACCTGGGCGTAGGCACTCTGGGTCACTTTGCGCAAGTCGTCCTGGGCGCCGGTGGTGATCCTGCCAAAGAAGATCTCCTCGGACACGCGGCCGCCCAGGGTCATGCACATGCGGTCCAGGAGCTGCTCCCGGGTGTAGAGGTACTGCTCGCGTGGCAGGTACTGAGCGTAGCCCAGCCCTTTGCCCCGTGGGATGATGGACACCTGGCGAGAGAACAGCAGCACTGAACACCCAGCTGGCGGAGCCGACAAACCCACCGGTGAGCAAAGCATCAAGGCCGGGCAACCCCATGGGCTCGGCTAGGCAGCTGGGCGGGCAGCTGGTCCAGCAGAGCATTTCTTCTTGGGATAACCTCACCCCAAGTGACTCCTACACAGTGCTTCTGTCTCTTACAAAACCCATCTGCGAATGCGCAGGCCTGACAGTAGGGCTGCTGCCGAGCAGGGTCCCCTGCCAACTTGACCCACCGGAGTGAATCCCTCCAGCTTCCAGACCCTTTTCTTTCCAAACTTTGTAACTTGTCCATGCATGATGCCTCCCCCCGGTGCCATTGGCAGACGTTCCCACTACATCCCCCCAGCCACTCACCTTCAGGAGGGGGTCCGCGTGCTCCAGGTACCAACCAGCAACTGCGTGGCCTGCCTCGTGGTATGCCACGGTCTTCTTCTCCTCTGGCTGTAGGACCTGGGTTTTCTTCTCCAAGCCTGACATACAGAACAGAAAACAAAGCCTGCTGCTTTAGCGACAACAACATCAAGAGAGGCTCACACACCACCACTCAGGGCCTCACAAAGAACACACATCACAGGCCTTCCCAGTCTAACTGGTTTTACAGCTGTTTATCCATCACCTATGTCTCGCTCAGACCACATTAGACTCACGCAATGACATTTTTGGAAAACATGAAGGCTACGAGTGCTTTTTAAAAGAAAACAACTAGACTGCTATAATTGAGGGGAAGACCTCTCCCTGCCTTCAGCCTGTCTCAGACCTATCCAACATGGAAGCCTCTGTGCAGACACTCCAAGGTGCCTGCGAACTCCAGGCCTGGGTGGACATACTCCCCGGCTTCAGTCATGCCGTCAGCTCTTGGATGTGCGGTCCACCAGCTGCCTTACCGCCAATCACTCGTTCAATTGCTTGTTCAAAGTGTTTCTGGTTTATGGAATCTGAAAGGTGTCTCGCGGCGATCAAAGCAGCTTCATTGCACACATTGGCAACATCGGCTCCTGTGAAAAAACACAGCAGCTCTCCACCAGATACACCCAAGCTCATTGGTCACAGTTTTGAAGAGGGATCAGACCAGGTCCCCACCACCAGGAGGTTCCAGCGCCCAGGCCTGCCCAGCACAACCCTGGCCCCTCAAGCACACTGCAAGGACCAGCAGTGGACAGATACCCATGGGCAGTAATCTATCTCCACAGACCATATGATGGGAACAAACTAAGACTGTGCTTTAAAATGCCCACCAATTAATGCTTAGTTCTCTGTGAATTAACTTCTCAGAGAAAGTATATGGCAACACAAATAAGCCACAACACAATATATGTGCTCAACAAAAAATTTTAAGCAGCCAGGCCCCTGGAACTCTGAGGCATCTGTGCCCATGAATACACTCTTCTCAGGCTGCAGGTGGTCCCTCCTGCTTCATGTTAAGTCTTCAAGGATGGACAGAGGGAACGAGAAAGGAAGGGTTGCATCCTGTAGACAGAACCAAGGGTCAAGCTCACCCACCTGAAAACCCCGGGGTCAAGGACGCGAGCTTCCTCGCAAGCTTCTCCTTTTCCAGGGCGCTATCCAGCTTCAGAGGTCGGAGGTGAACTTTGAAAATAGAAGCTCTTCCCTTAATGTCCGGTGGTCCTTGAGAAATTATTTTTAAGGAAGAAAAAATCATAATGAAACAGCTGCAACCTCTCCTTGGGAGAACTGGCCTGAACCCAGGGCAAGAAAGCCATCTCACCAATGAAGATCTGCCTATCAAAGCGGCCTGGCCTCATCAGAGCTGGGTCTAGGATATCCGGTCGGTTGGTGCCCGCCAAGATGACCACATTGGTTGTTGTGTTGAATCCTGGAGACAGACAAAGGCATCATTGCTGTTACATGCTGTGAGGAGAAATAATGTGTCCCTGTCAAGAATGTAAGAGCACCACATACACCACTGCTTTTTTCCCATTATCTAGTAGTTTTTTTAAGTCACAAGTTTAAATGATTTTTCCTACTATTCATTTTGCCCTTATCATACCTAACACCTAAAGATCTAATGATCAACTACTTAAAGACAAATTACCAGCACAGGACTCTCATTTTAGACACAGGAAGAACAACTGGAAAGCACAGGATAGACACAGGTGATGAAGCGCTCACCGTCCATCTCCACAAGCAGCTGGTTGAGCGTGTTCTCCTGCTCACTCTGCCCGCCAAAGTTGCCCCTGCCTCTCTTCCTTCCCACCGCGTCTATTTCATCGATGAAGAGGATGCAAGGGGCATTCTTCCGAGCAAGGGCAAATAAATCACGGACCTGGATGAAAATGCAAGCACTGGGGTCACCTAACAAGTGAGTAGTAGTATCCTAATAAAAACAGACACCAAGCTTCCTGCCCCCAGGAAGACCATCTGTGTACAGCACTGTACAGCACAGATGTTAAAAGGTGAGAGCAGCAAAGAAGTCATGTGGCAAATGGTGTGAAACTGATGTAAGATGAGCAAGTATTTCTAAAATCTTGTCAATTATTGTTGTGTAAGAAGCACAAACACCAACAAACTGATGTTACACACCTCTGTCCTACTAAGAGGGAACAGGGTAGAGCTGTAGACTTTATAACACTCACTCACAGGCCCAGCCATGCAGGCACACAGCAAAGGCGTGACCCCTCAAGCCTACCCAGCCATCGCCCCAAGGTGGGCGGTACCCCAGACCCACTGTGGCAGGGGTCCTGCGCCCACCTTCCAACCTGCTGAGTTAACACAGCAAGAGGTGAGACTTACTCTAGCTGGGCCCACACCAACAAACATCTCCAAGAACTCAGACCCGCTAACGGTGATGAAAGGGACGTTGGCTTCTCCAGCCGTGGCCTTAGCCAGCAGTGTCTTCCCAGTGCCCGGAGGACCAGTGAGAATGGCACCCTTCAGATAAAAAAAGGGAAAGTATACTGAACTACAATTTCAGAAAAATAAACTGCATATCCATAAATAATTTCAAGGTATAATCTGTCTATAAATTTTAGTGACATATCCCAAATATTTCTTAAACATTTAAACAAAGATAAAATGCTTTTATTAATAAAAAGAGAAAGGAAAAGATTATTAGAGACTACTTTGTTTTAAAAAACCTGGCAAGAATGTGAAATAATTCCCTTACTTTTCAAGATTTTTAGTGTTGCTTTTTAGATCTAACAGTATATAAAGGGTGACTTAAGCTGGGAATCTAGCAAATACTAAAAAACCACTTGAGGTTAACTTCAAATATGACACTTCCAGTTTACATTTTGCTTATTTTCTTTCCTTTAAAATTTCACAGATGAAGTAAATATCTAATAACCAATGATGAACTTAAAAAGAAAAATATGTGTTTGCTCAAACACTATAACTACTTAAGTCGTGGAAATGCTTAAGTATGATGTGAACACATACTTAAGTAAGTACAACAAATTATAAAACTAAAATGTAACTTTTCATCCATGAAGGCAGGACATGAAATCAAGGAAGTGATGATTCCCTTTAGAAAAGACTCTCTCATGTAACTTTATTAACGAGTTTATTAAAACCTTAATTAAATATTTTCTTTTCAGTTCAGTTCAGTTGCTCAGTCGTGTCCGACTCTTTGCGACCCCATGAATTGCAGCAGGCCAGGCCTCTCTGTCCATCACCAACTCCTGGAGTCTATCCAAACCCACGTCCATCGAGTTGGTGATGCCATCCAACCATCTCATCCTCTGTCGTCCCCTTCTCCTCGTGCCCCCAATCCCACCCAGCATTAGGGTCTTTTCCAATGAGTCAACTCTTCACATGAGGTGACCAAAGTATTGGAGTTTCAGCTTCAACATCAGTCCTTCCAATGAACACCCAGGATTGATCTCTTTTAGGATGGATTGATTGGATCTCCTTGCAGTCCAAGGGACTCTCAAGAGTCTTCTCCAACACCACAGTTCAAAAGCATCAATTCTGCGGCGCTCAGCTTTCTTCACCATCCAACTCTCACATCTATACATGACCACTGGAAAAACTATAGCCTTGACTAGACAGACTTTTGTTGGCAAAGTAATGTCTCTGCTTTTAAATATGCTATCTAGATTGGCCATAACCTTCCTTCCAAGGAGTAAGCGTCTTTTAATTTCATGGCTGCAATCTCCATCAGCAGTGATTTTGGAGCCCCCCAAAATAAAGTCTGACACTGTTTCCACTGTTTCCCCATCTATTTGCCATGAAGTGATGGGACCAGATGCCATGATCTTAGTTTTCTGAACGTTGAGCTTTAAGCCTGAGCCTGGTCCTGGGAGTAGAGATGGGCAAGGCTGCCCGAGACTGGCAGTAGGTAGTGGTGGAAGAGGGCAGGGGCAGGGAGGTCTGCACTCTATGGAGCCCCTTGCCTGGAATGTGAGTGCTAGATCAGGCAGACTGTCCACTCAAGCTGCTGGGGGAGGGACGGCAGGGCCAGAGCAGAGGCAGCCTGCCTGGGACTATGGTGCTAAGACAGGGCATCCAAATCACACTGTGGGGAGAAAGCAGCACAATGAGGGAAGGGGACACACATCTTTGGGGGAAAGAGACACACTATTTGCAAGGAGACACATTCACAAGGGACAGTCGACTGAAAAGACTCAGGAATTAAACAGAGACTAGCAGGTTACAATAGAGGAAGGAGAGAAGAGCAGCTACTGTGGAAGTAATCAAACTTCATAAAATTATAACCTCAGAGATCAAGAAACACTTCAAAAGATTTAGGGTTAATAAGCTGAAAACTGATTTCTGAATGTTCATTTACCTTTGGGATTTTTGCTCCTAGGTCTTGATACTGCTTTGGATTTTTCAGGAAATTCACAAATTCCATGATCTCCAGCTTGGCCTCCTCGCAGCCGGCCACATCTTTGAACTTCACATCGATCTCATCCTTGAGGACCTTGGCGGTGGTCTCTCCGACACTAAAGAGCCCACCCATGCCCCGGCCCGTGCGGCCAATCCCGGCTGGGCCCCTCCGGATGGTGTAGAGCAGGAAGGCAATGATAAGCACGGTGGGCAGCATGCTCAGGAGGAAGGAGCTGCAGACACAAACAGCGAGAGCTCAGAGGGTGCCCACTCAGACCGCCCTGCGAGGGACCCGCCTCAGCAGAACATGCACACGCTCTACCTGGGCAGCCAGGTAACCCAACACCTCACCTGAGGCACAAGGAGAGTTTACATGCATCAGTGTCACTGAAGCAAATGCTCCGAAAGTAAGACCAAAGGAAGACCTGCTCCTAATGTGTACACTCTCCAGGGTTGCGTCACTCCCACCCAGGAACCAGCACATACACAGGCTAGACCCACAACCTACTGTCACTACATATGAGTTTCAAAGAAATTCGTTGACTTAATAATTTTAATACAATTCTGGTATTAGCCTGGGTAGACATTCCAGTCCTCTTATTGGACTGGATCAACTATTTCTGAAGGGATAGCTTCTAAATATCTAATCTGTGCAAAGGCAGCGGTAGGGAGCGCTATCTCCCCAGTTGTGGTGGGGAGGCTTGTGCAGGCTCACACAGGCCCGGGGGCAGGGTGCCCACCAACCCTCACACACTCTGGGGAGTGGCTCAGGGATGATTTACAGTCTCTGCCTTCTGTTTGTCTTAAATTAAATTCCACACAACTGTGGACACAGACGTATGTGCTAAGTGCTAAGTTGCTTCAGTCGTGTCCAACTCTGTGCGACCCCATAGATGGCAGCCCACCAGGCTCCTCTGTCCCTGGGATTCTCCAGGCAAGACTACTGGAGTAGGTTGCCATTTCCTTCTCCAACATAGACATATACTGGGTAACATAAAGCAATTTAGTTTAACTTAACCTAAGGAATTTAGATCAAAATTTGGTACATAGTTTTGGTAAAAAAATGAAACAAGAATAAAATAAGGATTAGCTTTCTAATTTTTTATCTATTACAAAACTCTAAAGGCTGCTACAGCAGGCAGCAAGAACCATGAACAGTTCACCTTTGGTTTACTTCTAGAGGAAAAAAAACAATGCACTGACAATAAAGGTTTAAATAACACGCAATAAGACTCTGAGTAATGTTTCAGCACCAGCTTGTAAAGTAAAGTAACTGTATGATAACCTCAGGGACTGAGGAACACATCATCCCAAGTGTGAAACAACTCTGATAGGTGGCAGGACCTAAATACCGCAGGGAGATTGTAGGGGTATACAAACCATGACTCAAGAGAGTCCCCAGAGCTGAGTAAGACCATCAGCTCTGTTAGCATGCTGTTTTACATGTAGAAGAAAATCAAGCTTTATTTCTACTTTCACTCCCAAACTCTTAATCAAGGTATGTGTTCTGCATTTAATGCAAATGGGTCACTGCCTTGAGATCCACCTGGGTGTCTGTGGGCAGAACTCAAATGCCATACATTCCCAAGTAAAACCAAAGACAGGCAACCCCTGAAATCAACAAGCCCTTCCTCAAGGCCCAGAACTGGTCTTTCTAAAGACAAATTACCTCTAAGGGAAGAAGCAGCTCTGACCAAAGAGGAAGAAGCATTACTTAAAAATCCTGGAAATTTTGTAAAATATAAACATAAAGGACAGTTAAAAGGTGGGCATGCTGCCCTTTAACACAAAGGGGCTTTTTATGCTAAAATCCTACTCAAGGTCAGTGTATTGGACATGGACCCCACACCACTGCTTAATTAAGATAAATATCAACATGCAAAAAACCAACCAGTCTCTAGCAAAAACTAGTAAGTTACTAATGGCTGTAAAGAACTCAGGCCAGATTGAGAGGCCTGATGAGAAAACAAAGTGTGATGTGCTGCCCCCTGGTGACAGAATACACCGTGAGCCCTGGGCGCACAGGCAGCTGCCCAAGTCCACTGCCCAAGGCTCACCCGTCGCTCTCGGCGATGTAGACCACAGGGACCCGGTTCTCCCCTTCTATGCCCAGTTCCTGCTGCAGAGTCTCCAGGTTCCGCTCAAATGTGTCCACACTGCCAATATTGAACCAGACGTACTGCTATAAAGACAGGAAAGCGAAATGTCCTAATTTTGTTAGGGGAACAACGAGGAAACAAAGAGTTTAACTTCCTAAGAATTTTTCAGAAATACTGCAAATTTACAAACTAAAAAACCCAATGAGATTAAGATTAACTAAGCTTTACTCAGTGAGAACCCTTGGCCAATAAGCATTTCTACAGTTCCGGCACTCCTCTATGGTCCTAATACTATAAACTCAGAAAAACAAAAACTCTACTTGAAAAGACAACCTTTTTCATAAACAAACAAGCGTCCTTTCCCCAGGACTTCTCAGCTGTCTGGTCCCACACCAGAGTGCAGCTGCAATGATACTCCTCAGTGTCAGGATGGGCTCCGGCCCTGGGTGAGCCGGAAGATTGCAGGATGCTCGGGACTGGGGGTGGGCCTGGGGCTCTGGCCCAGGAGGGCTGGGAATCACCAGGAACCTCACCTGTACCCCACCAATAATCCCCTCAACTCAACCTGGTGTCTCTGGAACAGAGCTCAAACTGGTTGGACAAGAAATATAAATATTTTTAAACAATAAGAAAACAAATAGAAATTAACATCACAAAACAGTTGGGAGAGATATGATCAGAACACTTCTTAAACTGATTTGAAAAAAGCTGTCTCAAGACATAAGCAGTTCGGATTTTACCATTTTTTTCTTAACCAGTTGTTCTCAGTCTTGAAAAATCACAGACACTGGAATACTGAAAACCAGGTTTTACTCACTGGTTCCTAAATGTACGGCCAATGTGATCACCAAACCAAACCAATGACCCAATTCTTGCACACATGATGGACACAAGGGTCATACTGTCACTGTTAGTGCAGATCACAGCTGCTCTGCTGCTCGGCTCTGACGCAGCCAAGTGAGGGAACGCTGGCTTTTCAGTTTTAAATATGAGAACTTAACTGACAGCTAGTTCACATCACTTAACAACATCACTTACTCCATCAACAGGAGTTTTTCCTGGTGTAAAAGTCACTCGAACAAATCGCTTGTTGACGACTTCTAGTCTGTCTACCTGGAATTTTAAAGAAATATTCAAACGTAAATTTACAGAAAGACTTGAAACATTCTTCTAAGCTCATCTGAAATGCATATATTTCAGACACACAAAGACAAATGATGAATAATGTAAAGATACCCTGTGTTTTCCCCTCTAGCTTGAGAAACAAAACATCACAAACCATCACAAACCCAGTCATGCCCCACACCCAGGGGTGGCCGCTGGGCACTGGTGCTGGCCACCCCAAAGCACAGCCTGGTCCTGGGCCACAAAGACCTAACCCTGAACAGACATTCACTTCTGCCTGTTTTTAAACTTTACCATGGTCTCGCTTGGCATATGTTTTTCTATAACTTTTTTTTCTATCACTGTATTTGTAAGGCCTTTCCTTGCTAACATGTCAGTTCTGCATGGACCCATTTTATAAGCACACCCCAAGTTATTTATGCATTCTGTTCAAAGACCTTCAGACTATTCCCAACACCAACAATGCTACTGTGGACTCTGCTACACATCATGCCTGGGCCTGTCTCCTGGAACTCCCTGGGATGCATGACTGTGGTAAACACAGCCGGCTGGGCTGCAGGGCACAACTGCCCTCAGCTCTGCTGGATGCTGCACACTGCTCTCCGACTCATGCTCCCGCCAAACGTTCTCTGAAACGCTCCCACTGCTCTATGTCCTCACTTGCCGTTACAAAACTTCCTAAATTTTGCCCCTCTGAGGTTTCAGATGGTTTGACCTTGTTTCTCTGGACCCTCCTAACTCGATGGACTCTAACACCTCATTCTGAGGCCTCAGGCTGCTGGGGGCTGAGCGCCTTTGGTGGGGGCCTGCTCCCTGCTGCCGTCAAGTCCACTCTGGCAGGGAGTCTGGAAGGTATCAGCCCAGGATGCAAAGTGAGGGAGCCTGGGAGACCCCAGGAAGAGCCAGAATAGGGGCACACTGTCTGGAAAGCACTGACTAAAGGACTCTGTCCCCCATAAACCTGCTGGGTCAACAGACCAACTGCAGAGAGCCAGCCAGTCAGGAGGAGACGTGATGACAGAGAACTCTCCCTGGGGCCTGTCCCCACACTCAGAGGACAGAAGTCACTGGTCAGAGTGCAGGCTCTCCACGACACCTGAGAATTACACACCCGAGAGCCTCACCTTCATGAGCGAGACACCTGCTTCAAAATCTGAAAGACTGTTTTCATTCTGTCCGTCCTCACCTTACTGGACAATCTTTAAAAATAATTTTAGATTCTTTATATTTTTTAAGTATTAATATCCTTATTTTATTCATTCCATGGATTAAAAAACATCAGTAATGAGAGTTAAGTCATTTCCCCGAGGCTCGGAGTTGTCCGAATCCTGCTTCTCTTACTATCCCTTTGTTTCCTGACTTCTAAGATGGACATTTTCCATATTTTAACCTCTCAGACACAGAATGTACGTGACAGCTGACAAGATGTCACAGGGTCACTGGCAGTCCACTCAGTCTAAGTAACGTGTAAAATAACATGTGCCTTATAGCCCACTGCATCTTAAGTGAGCCGAAACAGGGTCTAACTGGCAAAGACCCAGCCCGGAGGTAGAGCTCCTGCCTGGGGCCTCGTTCAGAGCCTGTCCACTCTCGCAGTAAAACCTGATTCACTTATTCACCCACTTCCAGGAGTGCAGGAGGTCACAGCAGTGATGCTGTGCTGGAGCCCAGGGGGGCTGGCCAGGGAGGGAAGAGAGGCAGCTGATGGCAGGAGGGAGAGGACCGAGTAGGCGAGGTGCCAGAGCAGGTCAGAAGCAGTAGCTCCAGAACTAGCTTCTCCAGGGTGAGCAATACAGGGGGTTCATGGTCAGTCTGGAAACTGCTGGGTCAAAACTCATAGGTTCCTTGGCTGCTAAACTTTCCAGCATTAGAAACATACAATACAGGACTTGATGACGAACAAGCCTGGCAACGTACTGGCTGTTTATCACTTTATTGGCCTAACCTGAACTCACCCTTTGATCCCTGCAGCTTGTGGCCCACACGATACTTACTACTCCCTTGGAAAGATAGTTGTTGGCAAAGTCCTTCCACGTGATTTCTCTCCCGGAGCTCTTGAACAGGAAGTAAAACAGGAATCCTCCCCAAAACAGGGCGGTCCAGAGAAAGTACATCCTGAATTCCTTGTCATCCCACGGGATGTCACCCTGAGTGAGGAAGCAGACATTTGTCTGAAGAGTGAGACGAGACAACGCAGTCTCTAATGTGTGGGGTGTGAACCCTCCCAGGGCCATGAGCACCATTCAGGCTTTCCAGGGGCGGGCAGGGGCCAAAGCCACGAACCGAACCTTCTGGAACCTGGACCACCAGTGAGAGTCATCTTTCTTGCCACCTCGTTTTCCACCACCACCACCAACTCCTCCTCCAGAAGGACGCGGGGCAGTGGCTGGCTTGGGTTCTGTTAATAGACAAAGAGCGTGTCCACAGCAGCATCTGAATCTCTCAGCAATGTTTCCGTTAACGTTGTTTAATGAACTCATTGCAAAATGCATTATGGCAACTGATCAGTTACTGAACACAGTGCTATGAGGAAGCCTGAGACTAAAAGAGAGGGGGGAGCCCCCAGGGACACTCCAGGCACTTCAGACACAGGGGGCTCAGAACTGACTTAAGCTAAGACGTTCCTTGTTCATTGACAACTATCAGCAACATCATAAGCCAGGAGAAAACAGTAAGTTCAAACACAGTCTTCTCAAATATTACCTTTTTTTTCTCCCATAACCTCCTTAGGTTCACTAGCTTTTTTTCCATTTTTTCCATTGGGAAAGTATTTTTCAAATCCTGTTAGAAAAGGAAAAAAATTTAATATCTTCAAACTAAAATTTATCAAGTTTTGTGTATGTATGTTCTTTGTTTTTCTTTGTTTTTAAAGCAGCTGATTCATCCTGAAAAAGAAAAAGCTAGAAGTATAGCATTGCTTGTACAGGAGTAAATCACAGTCTAGACGGTATAGTCACAACCCTGAGGGGTCCAAGAAAAAGTCTTGCTGGCCTGCCCAGGTCATTACTGACAAAGGTGCCACATCTGAAGGCAACACAATGTCGTGGCTTTGATCACGAGAGTGAGGAGGTGGGGTGGTTAGGAATCAACTGAAACCACACCTCTGCACCTGCCCTGCTGAGGACGGCCTAGAGTGAGTCTGTGTAACAATGTCCTTCATCACAGTCACATATGAGCGCTTACCTTTTGGAGGCCGAGAACAGAGTCTCTGATAAGCAGCAATCACATCTGTCAGAAGGGAATTCCTGCTGGTTTTCGCCTGAGTTGTGGCATATCGATAAAGCTGCAACACAACAAAGAAAGAGAAGCATGAAAGTCACATCAAGGTGAGTCTAAAGTGAGCTTCATTTCACCCTTCAAACAGGTGATTACGGTCTAGCACAGAATGGCCCCCCTTGAAGGAAGCACGAGGGTTGTCCAGCCCTGGGCCGCTCCAGTCCCCTGAGAACTAGGAGACACACACTTCACCCAGAAGACGAGAGCACCTCCAACCTAGGCACTGAATTAAGAGCTGCAGCCTGAGTACAATTCATTCCCAACACATTGGCTCTGGCATTGTTCCCTTGACGTGTAGCATTTAAAAGGCAAACTGCCATGAACATCCAACACCCCACCTGCAGGGTCTATCACACTGCAAGATCATTTATCTGACATTACAGAACAATGCTGCTTGTGAGCACAATACTAACTTTACCTGGGTTCAAAGACAAGGAAGTCATGGTCCAACATCTGACAGTCCTTATCTTAGCAGCATTTGCTGAAGCTATTTGATACACTGTCATCCTGCTAAGTCCCTTTACAGATACATCTCTGCTTTAAGTAACATATTTGCTAAAAACTGTAAATACTGTCTAGGTATGAGAGTGAAAGTCGCTCAGTCATGTCTGACTCTCTGTGACTCCACAGGCTGTCCATGGAATTCTCCAGGCCAGAATATTGGAGTGGGTAGCCTTTCCCTTCTCCAGGGGATCTCCCCAACCCAGGGATCAAACCCAGGTATCAAACCCAGGTCTCCTGCATTGCATGTGGATTCTTTACCAGCTGAGCCACAAGGGAAGCCCTGCCTAGGTATATTAGAGTATAATGTAAACAAAATGAACAAGCTCCTTATTAAATGTTTAGGTGTAGAGGCACTGAAGGGGATATAGCTGAATCTGACAGTTAAGAAGTTCAAGTGATCCTATCATTTGGCAAAGTGAAAAGTTCACCACCATTTTTTTTGAGGACAAGCTTTTACATAAGGTGAGAGTGTTTAAAGTGAAGCTTATCTGCATTAGACCCATCCTCGTTTGCCTCCTTTATGGTCTCATGAGAAAAATAAAATATCACAAAACCATACAAAATCACTTCACACCCAATAGTGTGGCTATAATAAAAAAATAAAGAGACACTATCAAGTGCCAGTGAGGATCGGCAGAAATTGGAGCCCTCATGCGCTGCTTGGGGGACGGGTGCAGCTGCTTTGGAAGTTCGGCATTCTCCAAAATGTTAAATGAAGAGTTAAGTTACCATATGATCCAGCAAATTCACTCTTACTCAAGAAAATGAAAATATGTCCACTCAAAACCTTGAATGTTTATAATATCATTTTTCATAATACCCCAAAAGTGGAAACAACCCAATGTCCATCAACTGATGATGAACAGAGAAAATGTGGTATATGCACACAAGGGAATTTTATTCAGCCATAAAAAAAGGAATGAAGTAGATAGAGGGTACCATCAAATCTTGAAAACATTGTGATAAGTTAAAAAAACCAGACACAAAAGATCACATATTACATGATGCCATGTTTATGAAACATCTGAAACAGGCCAATAATAGAGGCTGTAGGTCAGCAGTTGCCTGGGCTGGAGGAACAGTTGGGGAGAAACAGGGAGTGACCATTAACAGTCATAGGGCTTCTTCTAAATGTTCTGGCAACAGATAGTGGGTGATGGTTGCAGCTCCTTGTGAATATACGAGAAGCCACAGAACAGTAAATACGCTTTAAAACGGTGGATTTTATGATATCTGAATTAGAAAATGTCAATTATAAAAGAATGAGCTGATTTAGCTCCAAATCAACACACAATTACTTGCAAAGTAGGACAGAAACAGTGACACTGTTCTTGGCTGACAGCAATGCTGGTCCGAGAGAACCTGGAGCTTCTGTTGTGTTGGGCCCTCCCTGACGGCTGAGAACACTTGGCCTAAGAAATAACCATTGATAATGGATAAGAGTGTGTTGTGTGTGAATAAATATTTCCGAATGCCAAACCCATTAAGGGTGTGGATTGGAATGACTTGATATCCACGCTGGACAAGCCAACAAGTCACGGAGCTTCTGCTCCAGGCCTGGTACTGCCAAGCAGGGGGGAGTCCACCAGGGGACCAGAAGCAGTGCTGCCCGGAAGAAACTCAGAAAAGACAGAAAGATACAGAAAGGTACCACACATGCAACAATATAAACCGTTCAGTATAAAGGTGGAGAGGCGGCACAGAGAAGGAAGGGGTCACGTGTTAAGGGAGCCAGAGACGTCACAGGGAAGTGACACCTAGCCTGGGACTTGAAGGACCCAGAGTTCATCAGGCAAATGGTGTTAGAACTTTCAATTTTGGTAAAGCTGGAAATTTGATTTTTTGCATGATGATCTTCAATACATCTCATGATACTGAGGGCCTCAAAGTCCCACATCTACAATGGGAGATGAGTGCCCCAGGATACTACTGTGAGAATCAAAAATAATAAGACATAGAAAAGCACTTTTAAAACTGTGTGGCAATACCCACATTTAAATTACTTCCAATTATTCTGAAAGCCACTTAAGAGTAAGCAGCTTTCAGAGTATTACTATGATCATACTAAGCAAGTCTTTGTGTGACAATGAAGTACAGAACTGGACACACAGTATAAATAAATATTATTAGTTTGCCGAATAATAAGTCCCCTTTAGAATCTTTTCAAATTGTTTTGAACAGGGATACCTCTAGCAATAACCTATGACTGCATTTAATGATAAGATTATTTTCCACAAAAGAACCATCGATGAATTTTTTTTCTCTATCTAATCTAAGCCCATTCAAATAGTACATATAAAAGACATGAATTTGCAAAACTTAAATATAGAGCACCTCACTTTAAAAATTAGGTTTTATGTTTGATGATGTATTTTTCAGTTGTGAAACTTCAGTTTCAATCATTTGAGGATTATACCTGAGCTGCTGCTGCTAAGTCGCTTCAGTCGTGTCCGACTCTGTGCGACCCCATAGACGGCAGCCCACCAGGCTCCGCCGTCCCTGGGATTCTCCAGGCAGTAACACTGGAGTGGGTTGCCATTTCCTTCTCCAATGCGTGAAAGCACACACATAGAAATCTTTTCCCCAGAGTCTCATTATGAGAACAGACTTAACAGATGCACAAACCCAGAGGAAAATCCAGAGTGATGCTCCAGCGTCCCAACCCAGATCTTCAAAGCAGGACCACGAAATGTGTGTCACGCACCTTCACAAGCAGGAGACTTCCTCACACCTCGGCATTCGAGGTTCACTCCCAAGCAAGGCCTTTCAGAGAAGACTCCTGACAAAAACCCTGCCAACTCACAGGGCAGATCCCTACCTGCCTGTTACAGGTCTGAGTCCAGTACTCACAAGAGGCAAGAGAGGGAGGGATTCGAGCAAGTAAGACAAGGAAACGGATGCAATGCCAAAAACCGGAAAAAAGGCCTCGTGCAGGGCCACTCCGAGCAAGAGAGAAGACCGACAGACGGGCAGGGAAGGGGGCTCCGAGGAGGACACATCAGGAACGCTCTTTCCGTGGAGATCTGAGAACACCTCCTGGGCTGACCCTCGGGCTCGCCCACCACCGCCGGAGCTTCGTGCGCGCTCAATCTACGCCGGGAGGGTCCGCCGTGGGCACAGCCAACTTCGGCTCCGGGAGCCCGGCCCTGACGGCGACAGAGCAGCGCTCCTCGGGGGTGGGGGTGGGGGACACCGTTAACGACCCCATCTACTAGTGTCCGGTCCGCCGGGCGGCGACAGCCCCACCCCCGAGCCCGCGCAGCCGGCTCCCACCCAGGGCTCTCCGCTCCACAGGCCTCCCAGGCGCAGGGTAGCCCCGCCGCCCCGAGACCCGTCTCCAGGCCCCCCGGACACCCACACCGAGAGCGGGGCCCGTGACCTTGACGCCCGGTGCCGGGCCGGAAGCGGGCCGGGGGTGCCGGACTCACCGTCCGCAGGTAGAGCCGTTCGGTGGAGCCCGCGCGGCCGCCAGGCACGAGCATCGGGGGCAGCCCGCGGGGCCGGCAGACGCCCCGGCCCCACAACAGCAAGCAGCGGTGCGCCATGGCCGCCGGCGCGCCGCTCAGGCCGGGAGCGGACGCGGGGGCGGCACCGGACGGCCGAGAGGACCCGGAGCGGAGGCTCGCCCGCGACCCCACGCTCGTCTGCGTCTTCTCACGCCTCACCCCGCTCCAGCGCGCTGACGTCAGCCGCACGGCGGCGTGCCCTCTGGCCCCGGGCCGCGGCCCCGCCTCCGGAGCGTCCCCAGTCAGGACCGGAGGCGGGGCTGAGGGGACTCGCTCTCAGGAGGGGGCGGGGCCGGGTCGGGCGCGCCCCGAGGCGCTGCACCTGTTGGTGCGCCCAGCCGACGCTGCTGAGGTCCCGCGGAATGGATCTTTCCCTCAGGCAGAGGCTACCTTCGACCCTTCGGACACCTCTCTCGGTGGGTCCCTCGTCACATACTTTATTGAGCATCTGTTCTGTGGGGCCTTGTCAGTGGCGGTGCCGTCAGGAACCCGGCCGACGGCAGGTGAAGCGGCGCGGCCGTCAGGCTCCCAACAGTGAGGGGAACTTGTGCGCCCGGGCGAGGTAGGCCCACGGGGCCTGAGGGGAAGAAATGAGGGAAGAGGCGTGAGAGACTGTGGCGGGTCAAGTCGTGAGGGCCCTGCTGGGGGGAGCGGGGACGCGGGCGCGTTCTTTCCCTGTTGGGATTGAGCAGGCAAGCGTGACCGCGACTGAGGTGTGCGCAGCATGGGCTTTCCTCAGCGGGCGAAGAGCGGGGAAGCGGGAGCTAAGTTCAGGGTTGAGTCTCGCTGCCTGGCCGCGGCCCCGGAGGCTGGGTCGTTTCCTCACGAAGAGAATTCAAAGGCTGCGGGGCGGGAGCGGGGTGGCCGTCCCAGGTTTCTCCCTGAGAGTCGGTAACGTGGGCGGGACGGCGGGGAAGAGGGGTTGCTAACGGGCGGGACTCGGGGGACTCCTCTGGATCTTCCCGTCGCCGCCTCCTTAGGGGACAGCGACTTTTGTTCGTCGTTTGGTCTTTCGGGTCTGTCATGGTGGCCGGCGCTGGACGGGCGCTGCCCGGGTGCGGTGGTGATTCTGTTGTAACGAAGGCTTAACTAGCAGAAGGTTACTTTCCGACACGGAGGTTCCCGCCCTTGTCTGTCTCCTCAAGAACCCCGTGGTCACAGGATGTAGGGTCTCCTGTCACATGGCCCACGCCCCCTTCTCTGCTCATTCTGCCTGCTCTAACACTAATTGCCCCCCTCAAGGAGTCTGGACCCTTAGAATCCTTTAAGGGTCGAAGGGTCGGTGGGCCACCTTCTGTAGCTGCTTCAAGCCGAGCAGGGGCTTGTCCCTACCTGTGGGGTCCAGACCACCTTGCTGTCAGAGGTAGGGGTCTCTGGGACACTGATGGAGCCCAGGGAGTAGGAGGCTGTGGCGCAGTCAAGGTGATGTTGGTTGTCTCCATCTTCATGTGGGCCAGGTTGAAATCCCTGGCATACCATCACCTGCAGGTGAAACTTGTAATCTGGAAAAAACAAATCTAACATGTAGGTTTAAAAGGCAGGGGCCAAAATTCAGCAAAAGTACTGTTGGGAACAGAGGTCCAAGTAGGGGTAGGAACCAGGGGTATGTATGTATTAACAATACCCCTCTGACTATGGTCCATATAGAGTCCGCGCTGGGGTCACCCTTTCCAGAATTATGTAGCTGTTGAGCCTGCTTTATGTACCTTTTGGATATCTTCTTCCACCTGGCCAGTGGTGATGATTTAGGTGCAACGTGGTTTTATGGTTTGTTGCGAATACTGCTCCCTGCTCTGCTAGGAGATAGCCCAAGGCCAATCTTCTACACTGGCTAGGGATTAAGGGAGATCCAACCAGTCCATCCTAATGGAGATCATTCCTGAATATTCATTGGAAGGACTGATGCTGAAGCTCAAACTCCAATACTTTGGTCACTTGATGCAAAGAACCGACTCATTTGAAAAGGCCCTGATGATGGGAAAGACTGAAGGTGGGAGGAGAAGGGGATGACAGAGGATGAGATGGTTGGATGGCATCACCAACTCGATGGACATGAGTATGAGTAAACTCCGGGAATTGGTGATGAACAGGGAGGCCTGGTGTGCTGCAGTCCATGGGGTTGCAAAGAGTCGGACATGACTGAGCAACTGAACTGAACTGAAGGGAGGTTGAGAGTCTGGAGAGTACATTCCTTGTGCTCCTGGTTGGAGTAGATAGAGTAATTGTCTACTTGTGAAGCCTTGCCTTGTGGTAGGCAAAATCTCCCTGTGGGGCCACCAGACGAACAGCAGTTCCATTGCCTGCCAAGAGAGGCCAGCTGCACACTTGAGCCAGGGACAGGGAATGGAGACATTATATACTGGTGTCCCCCCAGGGGCTAAAAAGGCGAATGTGCAGGATCCCATGGCTAATCATCTGTGTATGCATTGGTAGCCGCTGGTCAGAGGAGACTCACATGAATGGGACCCTGAAGCCTTCCTTTTGGGCTTCTGCTGCTAAGTCACTTCAGTCGTGTCCGACTCTGTGCGACCCCATAGACGGCAGCCCACCAGGCTCCCCCATCCCTGGGATTCTCCAGGCAAGAACACTGGAGTGGATTGCCATTTCCTTCTCCAATGCATGAAAGTGAAAAGTGAAAGTGAAGTCGCTCAGTCGTGTCTGACCCTTAGCGACCCTATGGACGCAGCCTACCAGGCTCCTCTGTCCGTAGGATTTTCCAGGCAAGAGTATTGGAGTGGGTTGCCATTTCCTTCTCCGTTGGGCTTCTGAGGTTAGGGTAAAACTAACCTGTCTTGGAACACATAGCCACGTCTGGGTTCTGTTTACCTGAAGAAGCTGGCTCTGCCAGGTGAGGGTGGAGTCTGCTGAGTAGGTGCAGCTGGGGCCTTGATTTGCCTCGGATCCCCACCTTAGGCAACTGGGTCTTATCTGGGGGAGGAGATTCCTCTTCAAGCAAGGCAGTTATGTTACATTCTGTAAATGAAGGAGGTAGAGTGCCCCCTTTCCAGTTTCAAAAATGGGGGGAGGTCGTGCACTCCCAGGATCCCAGATGTATACAATGGGTGGAATTCTGGTCCCATCTATCTCTGTTGAGGTCACTTTAGGTGTCCCTCTTTTGCATTTGTATCTTTGAACAGACCTTCAACATATGGATCATGTTCTGTCCCTAAAGATGACTACCAGATCTTGAAGTCTTGAAAGTTTGATCCCTGTGGGTTTTCAGAAAAGGCTGGGTACTTTGCCAGTCAAGTTAATGCAGAGATGACTGAGGACAGGTTAAAGCATGTCCAATTGACCATGGAGAAAAGCCCTTCTATGGGTGGTTCCCAAGACTAGTTGGACTGGTTAAGGATACAGAAAGAGGTGTTGGCTGAGTAGAAGAGGGGTCACCCCAGGGCCTCATGAGGGTTGTTGTGGCAGACACAACAGTTAGTAAGATTTTCATTTTTTTCCTATGGTGAAGGAAAATTTGTACTATGGAGTTGCTCTTCCATCCCGCTTGTGTGGATACCCATAGGAGGGAGAGAAATATTAGGGTGAATAATGGTTTTGGGGTGGCAGCAGTGAGCTTTCTGTGGATAGTCTTTAACTTGACTTGGAATAAGTAAGAGAATAATAGCAAAAATGACAACTAGGAGTCCAACTCACCAACTCATTATACTTACCTGCCAACAATGTCTGTCCTTTAAGTATATACATTCAACTTGTTGATCTGTAATTTTTTTAAAAATTTATATATTTATTTATGGATTCTGTGGGTCTTTGTTGCTTTGCCTAGACCTTTCTTTTTTTTAAGTTGTGGTGAGTGGGGCCTACTCTTTGTTGCAATGCGTGGGCTTCTCATTGCAGTGGCTTCTCTTGTTGTGGAGCACAGGCTCTAGGCACACGCACTTCAGTAGTTGTGGACTGCAGACTACAGCGTGGGCTCAGTAGTTGTAGCATATGGACATAGTTGCTCCACAACTTGTGGAATCTTCCTTTACCAAGGATCAAAACCATGTCCCATGCATTGACAGGAGGATTCTTATCAACTGTGCCACCAAGGAAGTCCCTAATTGTTGATTTTTAAATAGGAACCTCAGGCCTCCAGTGGGCTCACAGGTCCACTTGGGGGTGTCTTCCTTTTCATAGCCAGAGTCCTGTGTGGACTCAAGAGGAACCGGATTGATTTGGCACAGGTGAACGCAGTTATTGATCCTATGTAATTTTACTGCCATAGGGGTGCTGAGAGTTTTCCCAAGTGGTACTAGTGGTAGAGAATCCACCTGCCAATGCAGGAGACATAAGAGACTCAAGTTTGATCTCTGAACTGGGGAGATCTCTTGGAGGAGGGCATGGCAACCCACTCCAGTATTCTTGCCTGAAGAATCCCCATGGACAGAGGAGCAGGGTGGACTACAGTCCATAGGGTCGCATAGAGTTGGACATGACTGAAGTGATTTAGCATGCACACATACAGGGGTGCTGAGAAGGACTTAGTAAGGGTCCTTCCACTTGGGCAGTAAATGATCAGAGGGAGACCCTTCTCTCCATGTTTTTAGGAGGACAAAATCACCAAGCTAAACCTGAAGGGGGTCAGTTTCTTGACTGGGGGCCAGAAAAACCTGATTTCCATATTCTGAAATTGCCTTTTGGACTGTATTGTTCAGTCATTCAGTTGTGTCTGATTCTTTGTGACCCCATGGACTGCAGCATGTCAGGCTTCCCTGTCCTTTACTATCTCCTAGAGTTTGCTCAAATTCATGTTCATTGAGTTTGTGATGCCATCCAACCATCTCATCCTCTGTCACCCCCTTCTCCTCCTGCCCTCAATCTTTCCCAGCATCAGAGTCTTTTCCAGTGAGTTGGCTCTGCATCAGGTGGCCAGAATATTAGAGCTTCAGCTTCAGAGTCAGTCCTTCTGGTGAATATTCAGGGTTGATTTCCTTTAGGATTGACTGGTTGATGATCTTGTTGTCCAAGGCACTCTCAAGAGTCTTCTCCAGCACCACAGTTCAAAAGCATCAATTCTTTGGCATTCAGCCTTTTTTATGGTCCACCTCTCACATCCATACATGACTCCTGGGAAAACCATAGCTTTGACTAGACGAACCTTTGCCAGCTAAGTAATGTCTCTGCTTTTTAATATGCTGTCTAGGTTTTTCATAGCTTTTCTTCCAAGGAGCAAGTGTCTTTTAATTTCATGGCTGCAGTCACCATCTGCAGTGATTTTGGAGCCCAAGAAAATAAAGTCTGCCACTGTTTCCACTGTTCCCCCATCTATTTGCCATGAAGTGATGGGACCGGATGCCATGATCTTTGTTTTTTGAATGTTGAGTTTTAAGCCAGCTTTTTCACTCTCCTCTTTCCCTTCATCAAGAGGCTCTTTAGTTCCTCTTCACTTTCTGCCATAAGGATGGTGTCATCTGCGTATCTGAGGTTATTGATATATCTCCCTACAATCATGATTCCAGCTTGTGCTTCATCCAGTCTGGCATTTCACATGATGTACTCTGCATATAAGTTAAATAAGCAGAGTGACAATATACAGCATTGACGTACTCTTTTCCCAATTTGGAACCAGTCCGTTCCATGTCCGGTTCTAACTATTTCTTCTTGACCTGCATACAGGTTTCTCATGAGGCAGGTAAAGTGGTCTGGTATTCCCATCTCTTTAAAAATTTCCCACAATTTGTTGTGATCCACACAGTCATAGGCTCTAGCATAGTCAATAAAGCAGAAGTAGATGTTTTTCTGGAATTCTCTTGCTTTTTCTATGATCCAATGGATGTTGGCAATTTGATCTCTGGTTCTTTTGCCTTTTCTAAATCCAGCTTGAACATCTGGAAATTTTCGGTTCACATACTGTTGAAGCCTAGCTTGGGGAATTTTTCTTTTATTAATTTATTTTTTTATTGAAGGATAACTGCTTTACAGAATTTTGTTGTTTTCTGTCAAACCTCAACATGAATCAGTCATCAGTACACAAATATCTCCTCCCTTTTGAACCTCACTCCCATCTCTTGCCCCATCCCACCCTTCTAGGTTGATACAGAGTCCCTGTTTGAGTTTCCTGATCCATACAGCAAATTTCCGTTGGGTATCTGTTTTACATATGGTAATGTAAGTTTCCATGTTACTCTTTGCATACATTTTACCCTCTCCTCCCCTCTCTCCATGTCTATAAGTCTATTCTCTATGTCTGTTTCTCCATTGCTGCCCTGTTAGTAAATTCTTCAGTATCATTCTTCTAGATTCCGTACATATGTGTTAGAATACAATATTTACCTTTCTCTTTCTGACTCGCTTAACTCTGTATAATAGGTTCTAGGTTCACTCACCTCACCAGAACTGACTGGCGTTCCTTTTTATGGCGGAGTAATATTCCATTGTGTATATGTACCACAACTTCTTTATCCATTCATCTGTTGATGGACATCTAGGTTACTTCCATGTTCTAGCTATGGTAAATAGTGCTGCAGTGAACAATGGGATACATGTATCTTTTTCCATTTTGGTTTTCTCAGGATATATGCCTAGGAGTGGGATTGCTGGGTCATATGGTGGTTTTATTTCTAGTTTTTTAAGGAATCTCTTACCGTCTTCCATAGTGGCTGTATCAATTTACATTCCCACCAACAGTGCAAGAGCATTCCCTTTTCTCCACACCCTCTCCAGCATTTATTGTTGGTAGACGTTTTGATGATGGCCATTCTGACTGGTGTGAGATGATATCTCATTGTAGTTTTGATTGGCATTTCTCAAATAATAAGCAATGTTGAGCATCTTTTCATGTGTTTGTTAGCCATCTGTATGTCTTCTTTGGAGAAATGTCTGTTTAGGCCTTTTTCCCACTTTTTGTTTGGGTTGTTTGTTTTACTGGCTTTGAGTTGTATGAGCTGCTTGTATATTTTAGAAATTAATCCTTTGTCAGTTGTTTCATTTGCTATTATTTTCTCCCATTTGAGGGTTGTCTTTTTACCTTGTTTATAGTTTCCTTTGCTGTGCAAAAGCTTTTTAAGTTTAATCAGGTCCCACTTGTTTACTTTTGTTTTTATTTCCATTACCCTAGGAGGTGGATCATAGAGGATCGATCTTGCTTTGATTTATGTCATTGAGTGTTCTGCCTATGTTTTCCTCTATGAGTTTTATAGTTTCTGGTCTTGCATTTAGGTATTTAATCCATTTTGAGTTTATCTTTGTGTATGATGTTAGGAAGTGTTCTAATTTTATTCTTTTACACATAGCTGTCCAGTTTTCCCAGCATCATTTATTGAAGAGGCTCTCTTTGCCCCATTGTATATTCTTGCCTCCTTTGTCAAAAATAAGGTACCCATAGGTGCATGGGTTTATTTCTGGGCTTTCTATCTTTTTCCATTGGTCTATATTTCTGTTTTTGTGCCACTACCATACTGTCTTGATGACTGTAACTTTGTAGTATAAGCTGAAGTCAGGAAGGTTGATTCCTCCAGCTCCATTCTTCTTTCTCAAGACTGCTTTGGCTATTCGGAGTCTTTTGTGTTTCCATGTGAATTGTGAATTTTTTTGTTCTAGTTCTGTGAAAAATGCCACCTGTAATTTGATAAGGATCTCATTGAATCTCTAGAGTGTGTTTGGTAGTATAGTCATTTTCACAATATTGATTCTTCCTACCCAGGAACATGGACTGTCTCTCCGTCTGTTTATGTTGTCTTTGATTTCTTTCATTAGTGTCTTATAATTTTCTGTGTAAATTTCTTTTGTCTCCTTAGGTAAGGTCATTCCTAGATATTTAATTCTTTTTGTTGCAGTGGTGAATGGGATTGATTCATTCATTTCTCTTTCTGATTTTTCATTGTTAGTATATAGAAATACAGGTGATTTCTGTGTATTGATTTTGTATCCTGCAACTTTGCTAAATTCATTGATTATCTCTAGTAATTTTCTGATACTATCTTTAGGGTTTTCTATGTACAGTATCATGTCATCTGCAAACAGTGAGAGCTTTACTTCTTCTTTTCTTATCTGGATTCCTTTTACTTCTTTTTCTTCTCTGATTGCTGTAGCTATGACTTCCAAAACTATGTTGAATAATAGTGGTGAAAGTGGACACCCTTGTCTCATTCCTGATCTTAGGGGGAATGCGTTCAGTTTTTCACCATTGAGAATAATGTTTGCTGTAGGCTTATCATATATGGGCTTTACTATGTTGAGGTAGGTTCCTTCTATGCCCATTTTTTTGAAGAGTTTTAATCATAAATGGATGCTGAATTTTGTTAAAGGCTTTTTCTGCATCTATTGAGATGATCATATGGTTTTTATCTTTCAATTTGTTAATATGGTGTATCACATTGATTGATTTGCATATATTGAAGAATCCTCGCATCCCTGGAATAAACCCAACTTGATCATGGTGTATGAGCTTTTTGATGTGTTGCTGAATTCTGTTTGCTAAAATTTTGTTGAGGATTTTTGCATCTATGTTCATCAGTGTGATATTGTCCTATAGTTTTCTTTTTTTGTGGTGTCTTTGTCTGGTTTTGGTATCGGGGGATGATGGCTTCGTAGAATGAGTTTGAAAGGGTTCCTTTCTCTGAAATTTTTTGAAAGAGTTTTCGAAGGTTAGGCATTAGTTCTTCTCTAAATGTTTGATAGAATTCTCCTGTGAAGCCATCTGGTTCTGGGCTTTTGTTTTTTGGGAGATTTTTGATCACAGCTTCAATTTCAGTGCTTGTAATTGGGTTGTTCATAATTTCTATTTCTCCCTGGTTCAGTATTGGAAGATTGAACTTTTCTAAGAATCTATCAATTTCTCCCAGATTATCCATTTTATTGTCATATAGTTGTTCATAATAGCCTCTTATAATCTTTTGTATTTCTGCATTGTCTGTTGTAACCTCTCCTTATTCATTTCTAATTTTGTTGATTTGATTCTTCTTTCTTTTTTTCTTGATGAGTCTGGCTAAAGGTTTGTCAATTTTGTTTATCTTCTCAAAGAACCAGCTTTTAGTTTTATTAATCTTTACTATAGTTTCTTTCATTTCTTTTTCATTTTTTTCTGCTTGGATCTTTATGATTTCTTTCCTTCTACTAATTTTGGGGTTTTATTGTTCTTCTTTTTTCAGTTGTTTTAGGTGTAAAGTTAGGTTGTCTATTTGATGTTTTTCTTGTTTCTTGAGGTAGGATTGTATTGCTATAAACTTCCTTCTTAGAACTGCTTTTGCTGTATCCCACAGGTTTTGGGTTGTCATGTTTTCATTGTCATTTGTTTCTAGGAATTTTTTGATTTCCCTTTTGATTTCTTCTATAACCTGTTGGTTATTTAGAAACGTGTTGTTTAATCTCCATGTGTTTGTGTTTCTTAGTTTTTTTCTTGTGATTGATATCTAGTCTCATAGCGTTGTGGTTGGAGAAGATACTTGATATGATTTCAATTTCCTTAAATTTACTGAGGTTTGATTTGTGACCCAAGATGTGGTCTATCCTGGAGAATGTTCCATGTGCACTTGAGAAGAAGGTGTATTCTTCTGCATTTGGATGGGATGTCCTGAAGATATCAATGAGATCCACCTCATCTAATGCATCATTTAAGACTTGGTTTCCTTATTAATTTTCTGTTTTGATGATCTGTCCATTGGTGTGAGTGGGGTGTTAAAGTCTCCTACTATTATTGTGTTACTGTCAATTTCTCCTTTTCTGTCTGTTAGTGTTTGTCTTATGTATTGAGGTGCTCCTATGTTGTGTGCATAGATATTTACAATTGTTATGTCTTCCTCTTGGATTGATCCCTTGATCATTATGTAGTGTCTCTCTTTATCTCTTGTAATATTCTTTATTTTGAGGTCTATTTTGTCTGATATGAGGATTGCTACTCCAGTTTTCTTTTGCTTCCCATTTGTGTGGAATATATTTTTCCATCATCTCACTTTCAGTCTATATGTGTCTTTAAGTCTGATGTGGGTTTCTTGTAGACAGGATATACGTGGGTCTTGTTTTTGTATCCATTCAGCCGGTCTGTGTCTTTTGGTTGGGGCATTTAATTCATTTACATTTAAAGTAATTATTGATATATATGTTCCTATTGCCATTTTCTTAATTGTTTGGGGTTGATTTTATAGATCTTTTTTCTTCTCTTGTATTTCTTGACTATATAAGTCCCTTTAACATTTGTTGTAAAGCTGGTTTGGTGGTACTGAATTCTCTTAACTTTTGCTTGTCTGAAAAGCTTTTTATTTCTCCATCAATTTTGCATGAGATCCTTGCCAGGTACAGTAATCTTGGTTGTAGATTTTTCCCTTTCAGTACTTTAAATACATCCTGCCATTCCCTTCTGGCCTGCAGAGTTTCTGCTGAAAGATCAGCTGTTAAATGTATGGGGTTTCCCTTGTATGTTATTTGTTGCTTCTCCCTTGCTGCTTTTAATATTTTTTCTTAGTGATTGAGGGCAGGAGGAGAAGGCGATGACAGAGGATGAGATGGTTGGATGGCATCACCAACTCGATGGACATGGGTTTGGTTAGACTCTGGCAGCTGGTGATGGATAGGGAGGCCTGGTGTGCTGCAGTTCATGGGGTTGCAAATAGTCGTACATGACTGAGCAACTGAACTGAACTTAGTGATTAGTCTTTGTTAGTTTGATTAGTTGTATGTGTCTTGGCGTGTTTCTCCTTGGATTTACCTTGTATGGGACTCTTTGTTCTTCTTGGACTCGAGTATTTTCTTTTCCATGTTGGGGAAATTTTCAATTGTAATCTCTTCAAAAATTTTCTCATACCGTTTCTTTTTCTCTTCTTCTTCTGGGACCCCTATACTTCGAATGTTGGTACGTTTGATATTATCCCAGAGGTCTCTGAGACTATCCTCAGTTTTTGTCATTCTTTTTACTTTATTCCGCTCTTCAGAAGTTATTTTCACCATTTTATCTTCCTGCTCACTGATTTGTTCTTCTGCTTCAGATATTCTGCTATTGATTCATTCTAGAGTATTTTTAATTTCAGTAATTGTGTTATTTGTCTCTTTATGTTTATTCTTTAATTCTTCTAGGTCTTTGTTAATTGATTTCTTGCATTTTCTCCATTTTGTTTTCAAGGTTTTTGATCATCTTTACTGTCATTATTCTGAATTCTTTTTCAAGTAGTTTGCCTATTTCCTCTTCATTTATTTGGACTTCTGTGTTTCTAGTTTGTTCCTTCATTTGTGTAGTATTTCTCTGCCTTTTAATTATTTTTTTTTGACTTATTGTGTTTGAGGTCTCCTTTTCCCAAGCTTCAGGGTTGAATTCTTTCTTCCTTTTGGTTTCTGCCCTCCTAAGGTTGGTCCAGTGGTTTGTGTAAGCTTCTTATAGGGTGAGATTTGTGCTGAGTTTTTGTTTGTTTGTTTTTCCTCTGATGTGCTGAGTGAGGTGGTAACCCTGTCTGCTGATGATTGGATTTGTATTTTTGGTTTGTTGTTTAGATGAGGCATCCTGCACAGGGTGCTACTGGTGGTTGAGTGATGCCAGGACTTGTATCCAAGTGGTTTTCTTTGTGTGAGTTCTCTCTATTTGATACTCCTTAGGGTTAGTTCTCTGGTAGTCTAGGGTCTTGGAGTTAGTACTCCCACTCCAAAGGCTCAGGGCTTGATCTCTGGTCAGGAACGAAGATTCCACAAGTGGCTATGGCATTAAGTGACATTAAAACAAATATCCAAAAATGAGAAACCAAAGATGAACTCCAGACAAGTGGCAGTTACAAAATCAGGCAAATAATAATGAAAATAATGGAATATACACATATACATATATACCCATGAGCAAAGTGAAAACAGTCCAACAAAAATACAGTAGATTGACCCAGCAAACATAGGAAATCAAAAATTATATTTACCAATTAAGAACAAAACTAACTAAAGCCAAAGTGGAAAACAAAACTAAAGCAAAGTGCCATGTGGGGAACAAAGCAATGAAAACAAAACCAAGAAATATGTTGAGAGGAAAGGAAAGAAAGAAAAAAAAGAATAGATATGCAAAGTTAAACAGAGGTAGATAAAGAAGATTTATATACATTAAAGATTAACTGCAAGGGGAAAAGAACAGTAGGAAAGGCAAGCAAAGGAATAAATGTAGAAAAAATATAATAGGTTTTAAAAAATTAAAATTACAAGAAAGAAGAGAAAAAAAACTGGAAGAAGAAAGAAAAAAGGAAAAAAAAACTCCACAGAACTGCAAAAGCCCAGTGTAGAGGCAGAGATTTATAGCAACAATAAAGTGTGAACGAATACATATGCAAAGTTAAATAGAGGTAGATAAAGAAGATTTATATACATTAAAGATTAACTGCAAGGGGAAAAGAACAATAGGAAAAGCAAACAAAGGAATAAATGTAGAAAAAATAATAGGTTTAAAAAATTAAAATTAAAAAAAGAGAAAAGGAAAAAAAGGAAAGCTCCACAGAACCAGAAAAGACCAGTGTAGAGGCAGAGGTTTATAATGACAATAAAAAATGTGAGTGAGGGAAAAAAAAGAAGCTCAAAAGCTTAATTAGATTTCATAATGCCAATAAAATTGACAACTTCAACAGGGAGGTGAGGGGAATCCAAAAGAATCTACAGAGCAAGTCGAAACATAAGAATAATAAATGTTTTTCTTGAGTCACTGCTGTCAGAGTCCTTTCCCTTGCTGGGAGTCACAGTCCACCTCACCACCCTAGGATGCCCTCCAACATTGTGCTGACCTCTGGAGTTGCTGTGGAGACAGCTCAGATTCTAATCTGGTTCTACTCCTGTGTGTTCTTGCCTCCAATGTCCACAGCTATCAGAACTAGCATATTTTCTTTTGTGGGAGCTCTCAGTGACCTTTTATATATTCCATAGACACAGAGTCTGCCTAGTTGATCCTGTGGATTTAATCTTCAGCTTGTACAGCTGGTGGGAAGGTTTTGGGTCTTCTTCCTTAGCCACACTGCCCCTGGGTTTCAATTGTGGTTTTATTTTCACCTCTGCATGTGGGTCGTCCACCAGGGTTTGCTCCTGAGGCTGCCCTGGAGGACTTGGGTTTGCCCCTGTGAGGGCCAGGTGTGGCAGTGGTGCAGCTGCTTGGGTTGCAGGGGTTCTGGCAGCACCAGGTACTCAGGGGAGTTGGCGGTTAGCACAGCAGGAAATATAGTGCTCTAGAAGGGTATGACAACCAGTATTGGCCAATAGGTTCTAGTATTCTTGCCTGGAGAGCCCCTCTCCCTGACCAAGAAACCTGTCAGGCCACAGTCTGCAGAGTGGCAAAGAGTCGGACACTACCAAAGTGACCCTCCGTGCTAGATGCAAGACTTTTTTTTTTTGCCTGTGGCAGCTCTGCCCCAGTGAGACTTGAGCATGAAGGTGGCGCAGCTGCTTGGCTTTCAGGGACCCTGGCAATGCCAAGTGTGCAGGGACATGGGCTGCCTCCACCACAGGAGTTATGGCCCTATAAGAGTCTTTTTTCAAACCTCTTGTAGCTGGGAATCAGAAGGCCTCTTTGGTCAGTCTTTCTCCGTAGCTCCGGCCATTCAGACACTTAAAGGACTCCATTGCCTGGGGTCCTTCTCTGTTTTTCAGGGCGTCAGGCACATAGAGGGGCCCCCCCTGACTGGAGTCTACTCTCTACTCCAGTGCTTCAGGGGTTTGTTGGGCCAGCCTCTTTATTGTTCAGCTGCCTATTCTGGCAGGTGGGAAGAGAGAGGCTATGGTGATGGCTCCACCTCCTGTGCATGACTTGGCTGTATTGCCTTGCTTCCATGGCTGCCCGGCCTCCCTCCACAGGCATCTCCCTCCACTATCTCCTCCCTCACATCCCCTTGATCCATCTCTCCACAGTCAACAGCAGCCCTCGCCCTGGGATTGCTCCATAATCCCCAAACTCCAGCTCCCAGCCACTGCGCCCTCTAGGAGACCTGCATCCCTGTCTGGGGTGTGTATGGCTGTGGCAAGGACTGTCTGATTCTCATTCCATTTAGGTTGCCACAGATCAGCTGTTTCACTGTCCACCTTAAATGTTTCTCCTCTGACTTAGACAATTGCCCCGATGTGGGGATCGGACCCCTGCTTCAGTTCCCCCACTGCTGAGGGCAGGTCCAGTCCTACTAACACTCCTGTTTTTCCCCCTAGTTCCTTCGTCCTACCGAATTTTGCGTGGTTCTATATATTCTTTTCCATTCATCAGGTACTCCTTTATGCTCTCAGCTGGCGTTCTGCATGCAGTTCTGTGTCTGATGGTGTATTCTTGATGTATCCGTGGAGAGAGATGTACTCCATGTCCATCTACTCCTTGTTCTTCTGATTTCTGATATACTGTTTAGTTTATTTCTAATATCATAGTGTTGTGATCAGAAAAGATGCTTGATACGATTTCACTTTTCTTAAATTTACCAAGCCATGCCTTTTGGCCCAGCATGTGGTCTATCCTGGAGAATGTTCTGTGTGCACTTGAGAAGAATGTGTAGTCTGCTGCTTTTGGATGGAATGCTCTCTAAATATCAATGAAGTTCATCTGGTCTAAAGTGTCATTTAAGGCCCATGTTTCGCTATTAATTTTCTGTCTGGATGATCTGTCCGCTGATGAAAGTGGGGTATTAAAGTCCCCCACTATTATTGTGTTTATTTTTAGTTTTTTGAGGAACCTCCACACTGCTCTCCATAGCGGCTGGACCAATTTCCTTTCCTACCAACAGTATAAGAGAGTTTGCTTTTCCCCACAGCCTCTCCAGCATTTATTATTTGTAGACTTTTAAAAACTGTTTGGTTTTGGCTGCATTGGGTTGCTGCATGCAGGCTTTCTTTAGTTGCATTGAGCAGGAACTACAATCTAGTCTTGGTGCATGGGCTTCTTTTTGCCTTGGCTACTTTTGTGGAGCACAGACTCTAGGGCATGTGCTGACTTCCGTAGTTGGGGTACACTGACTTAGTTGTCCCACAGCATGTGGAGTCTTCCCAGACCGGAGATCAAACCCATGTCCTCTGCATTGGCAGGCAGATTCTTAACCACTGGACTGCCAGGAAATTCCTGTAGACTTTTTGATGACCCTTATGACCAGTGTGAAGTGGTTTGATCATTGTTCTTTTGATTTGCATTCTTATAATAATTAGTGATGATGAGCATCTTTTATTTATTTATTTTATTTTTTAATTTTTGATGAGCGTCTTTTCATGTGCCTATTGGCCATCTATTGTATGTCTTCTTTGGAGAAATGTCTATTTACATCTTCTCATATTTTTAAAAACAACTTTTTATTTTTGTATTGAACTATAGTCAGTTAGGGGCTTCCCTGGTGGCTCAGTGGTAGAGAATCTGCCTTTTATGCAGGAGATGTGGGGTCAATCCCTGGGTTGGGAAGATCCCTTGGAGGAGGAGGGGCAACCCACTCCAGTATTCTTGCCTGGGAAACCCCATGGATAGAGGATCCTGGCGGGCCACAGTTCATAGGGTCAAAGAGTTGCTGAAGCAACTGAGCATGCACAGTCAGTTAACAATTTTGGTAGCCAATTAACAATGTTGTTATAGTTTTAGGTGGAGTGCAAAGGGACTCAGCCATACATATACATGTATCCATTCTCCCCTAAACGTCCTCCTTCTGGTCATTTTTTTTATTGGGTTGTTTGTTTTTTTGTTATTGTATGAGCTGTTTGTATGTTTTGGAAATTAAACCCTTGTTAAGGCTTCCTTGTTAAGAAATTAAGCCTAGTTGCATCATTTGCAAATATTTTCTGCCAGTCCATAGATTGTTTTTTCATTTTGTTTATGGTTTCCTTTGCTGTGCAAGAGTTTTTACATTTGATTAGATCTCATTTGTTCACTTTTTCTTTTATTTCTATTGCTTTAGGAGACCTAAGAAAACATCAGCTAATTTATGTCAGAGAATGTTTTGCCTATGTTCTCTTTCAGAAGTTTTATGTTGTCATGTCCTATATTTAAGTCTTTAAGCCATTTTGAGTTTGTGTGTGGTGTGTTCTATCTTCACTGATTTGCATGTGACTGTCCAACTTTCCCAGCACCGCTTGGTGAAGAGATTGTCTTTTTCCCATTGGATATTCTTGTCTCCTTTGTCCAAAATTAATTGACCATAGGTATGTGGGTTTATTTCTAGGCTCTCTATTCTGTTCCATTAATCCATAAGTCTGTTTTTGCCAGTACCACACTATTTCAGTTTCTGTAACTTTGTGGTTGGAGAAGGCAGTGGCACCCCACTCCAGTACTCTTGCCTGGAAAATCCCATGGATGGAGGAGCCTGGTGGGCTACAGTCCATGGGGTCGCTAAGAGTCAGACAGGACTAAGCGATTTCACTTTCACTTTTCACTTGCATGCATTGGAGAAGGAAATGGCAACCCACTCCAGTGTTCTTGCCTGGAGAATCCCAGGGATGGGGGAGCCTGGTGGGCTGCCGACTGTGGGGTTGCACAGAGTCGGACACGACTGAAGCGACTTAGCAGCAGCAGCAGCTTTGTGGTATTGTCTCATGTCTGGGAGGGTTATGCCTCCTGCTTTGTTCTTTTTCTTCTGGATTGTTTTAGCAATTCTGGATCTGTTATGGTTCCATATAAATTTAAGGATTATTTGTTCTAGTTCTGTGAAGAATGTCATGGGTAATTTGACAGGGATTGCATTAAATCTGTAAATTACTTTGGGTAATATGGCCATTTTACCAGTATTTATTATTCCAATCCAGGAGCATGGGATATCTTTCCCTTTCTTTGAATCATCTTCAGTTTCCATTACCAATTTTTTTAGTAGTATTTTTTTTATTGTACTTCATTTAGAATGTCTTAGTTTCTATACAGCAAGTGATTCAGGCATATATATGTATATATTCTTTTCCATTATGGTTTATCATAGGATATTGAATATAGTTCTGTGTGCTATATAGCAGATTGAGTATAGTTCTGTGTGGTATATAGCAGGACCTTATTTATTCATCCTATATATAAAAGCTTACATCTGCTAATTCCAACTTCCCACTCCTCTAATTCCTCAACTCCCTTCCCCTTGGCAACCACCAGTCTGTTCTCTGTGTCTGTGATTCTTTTTCTGTTTCATAGATGGGTTCACTTGTGTCACATTTTAGATTCTACATCTAAGTGATATTATATGGTATTTGTCTTTTCTTTCTGTATAATAATCTCTAGTTGGATCTGAGTTGTTGCAAATGGAATTGTTTCTTTTTTTTTTTTTATGGCTGAGTAGTATCCCATTGTGTGTATGTACCACATCTTCTTTATCCATTCATCTGTTGATGGACAATTAGGGTGTTTCTATGTCTTGGCTATTGTGAACAGTGCTGCTATAAACACAGGGGTTCATGTATCTTTTTGAATTACAGTTTTGTCCAGATATATGCCTAGGCTTCCCTGGTGGCTCAGAGTCTGCCTGCCAATGCAGGAGAAGCAGATTTGATCCCTGGGTCGAGAAGTTCCTCTGGAGAAAAAAATGGCAACCCATTTCAGTATTCTTGCCTGGGAAATCCCATAGACAGAGGAGCCTGGCAGACTACACTCCATGGGGTTGCAAAAGAGTTGGCCATGACTTTGTGACTAAATAACAACAACCAGATACGTGCTCAGGAGTGGGATTGCTGAATTGTATGGTAATTCTATTTTTAGTTTTCTGAGAAACTTCCATACTGTTTTCCATAGTGACTGCACCAAGTTACATTCACATCAACAGTGGACGAGGGTTCCCTTTTCTCTACACCCTCTCCAGCATTTACTTGTAGACTTTTTACTGGCCATTCTGACCAGTGTGAGGTGGTATCTCATTATAGTTTTGATTTACATTTCTCTTATAATTAGCCATGTTGAGCATCTTTTCATGTGCCTATTGGCCATCTGTGTTTCTTGTTTGGAGAAATGTCTATCTAGGTCTTCTGCTCATTTTTGGATATGGTCATTTGCTTTTTTTGTTGTTGAGTTGTATGAGCTATTTGTATATTTTGGAAAGTAAGCCCTTGTTGGTTGCATCATTTGCAAATATTTTCTCCCATTCTGAAGGCTGTCTTTTCCTTTTGTTTATGGTTTTCTTTGAGCAAAAGTTTTTAAGTTTGATTAGGTCCCATTTGTTTATTTTTGTTTTTATTTCTATTACCTTGGAAAACCTAAGAAAACTTGGGTACAATTTATTTCAGAGAATGTTTTGGAGATCTTCTTTTCTAGGATTTTTATGGTGTCATGTCTTATATTTAGGTCTTTAGGCCATTCTGAGTTTATTTTTGTGTGTGATGTGAGGGTGTGTTCTAACTTCATTGATCTACTTGCAGCTGTCCAACTTTCCCAATACCACTTGCTCAAGAGACTTTTTCCCCTTTTTGTAATCTTGCCTCCTGATTGACCATAGGTGTCTGAGATTTTTTCTGGGGCTCTCTATTCTGTTCCATTGATTCCTGTGCCTGTTTTTGTTCCAATATCATACTTTAAAAAATAAAATTTAAAATTAATTTATTTTTGACTATGCTGGGTCTTCATTACTGTTCATGGGCTTTCTCTAGTTGCAGTGGCTTCTCTTGTTGCAGAGCACAGGCTCTAGAGTGTGTGGGGTTGGTTGCTACACAGAATGTGGCATCTTACCAGACCAGGGATTGAACCTGTTTCCCCTGCACTGGCAGATGGATTTTTAACCACCGGACCATCAGGGAAATCCTCACATTTTTTGATTACTCTAGTTTTGTAGTATTGTCTGAAGTATGGAAGGGTTATGCCTCCTGCTTTCTTCTTTTTCCTCAAGATTGCTTTAGCAATTCTGGGTCTTTTATGGTTCCATATACATGTTAGGATTATTTATTCTAGTTCTGTGAAGAACATCGTGAGTAATTTAACATGAATTGAATTAAATCTGTAGATTGCCCCAACATTCTTATTTGAAGCCCCAACTTCCAATGTGACTGTATTTGTAGATAATGCAATATCTTTCATGAATATACATGCAGAAATTCTCAACAAAATACTGGCAAACCAAAGTCAGCATCATATTTGAAGTATTCTACACCATGACCAAGAGGGATTTATCTCAGAATGTCATGATGGTTTAACATAAGAAAATTAGTCAATGTAATACATCAGGTTAATAGAATGATGTTTTAAAATTGCATGATATTCTCAATTGATACAGCAAAGGCATTTGACAAAAATCCAACACTGTTTCATGAGAGAAAGCACTTGGAGTACTAGGGAAGGTAGCTTTCTCAACATAATAAAGGGCACTTGTGAAAAACTCACAGCTAACTTCTTACTCAATGGTAAGAGCCTGAAATTGTTTGCTCTAAGATCAAGAACAGGATCACAAATGCCCACTTTCACCACTACAATTTAACATTGTACTGGAAGTTCTAGCCACATCAAGTAGACAAGAAAAAGAAATATTAGGCATCTGTATGGGAAAGGAAGAAGTAAAGCTATCTCTATACACATATGATGAGATTATAATTAATAGAAAATCATAATCATTAAAGGTTGCTAGAACCAATAAATTCAGCAAAGTTGAGGATACAAAATAGGGAGTGAAAGTGAGTCTCTCATTCTCACTGCTTATAAAAGTAATCTTCTTAGAGATTTGTTTGGTGTGCTGTGTATGTGTCTATATGGTTTACATGTATTTACAAGCATATAAAGTATATTTTCATGTGAATGAAATTGTAGTTTATACACTTTGCTTTTTTGATTAACATATGCTTTTTGTATGTTAAAAACCTATAGTTCCACCCCAGTTCTTTAATCAGCTTCCTGATATTCTGTGGGGACAATGTAACAGTTTCTAACCAAGGATCAGTTAAACTGCTCCCAATTTATTTGTATTTTAGATGCTACAGTGAACGTTATTGATATGTGTATACACACACACATACCTGCCAATACATATTCAGAGGATAATTTCCCAGCAGAGAGTGCTTAGTAAACATTAAAAAAAAAAAAAAGTCACATGTGTTTGAGGGGCTAGGGACCCTAAGATTGCTTACGTAGAGCTTTGTTGCACAGTGTGCCCACAAGGTGGCAGGAGAGATCTATTAATCTTGACAACTGTGCATCATGCATTTCAAAAAACTGTTCACAGGCTGGTCTGGATCTTGTTTCCTCCTAAATGATGTTACTGTTGTTAATTTGTAACAATGTTTATTTTTATAAGGTGAAACTGGTATATTTTCAGTCAGTGGTCATAACCTGTGGGGCTGTTTCTGGTAATGTGCCCCAAGTAAAGGAATCTAAAGACACAGTATTAATATCCTCTATGTGACAACCAATAAAAGAATGAATTACAACATCAATCTCTATAAAAATTCAAGTTTTATGAATGACGATAGCAAAACATTTAGAATATTCCTAATCACCACGTTACTTTGCTGTTGTTCATTTGCTGTCGTGTCTGACTCTTTGAGATACCATTGACTGCAGCAAGCCAGGCTTCCCTGTCCATTATCTCCCGGAGTTTGCTCAAACTCATGTCCATTGAGTTGATGATACCATCCAACCATCTCATCCTCTGTTATTCACTTCTCCTGCCATCAGTCTTTCCCCGTGTCAGAGTCTTTTCCACTATGTTACTTTGAAGTGATCAAATATTCTTCTAAAAGTGTTAGCCACAACAGTGCATAGAAATCATAAGTCCCTAGATTTTTCCCAGTTGTGTCTTCTTGAGAGGAAACCTATCATTGTTTTGGACACCAGACCCCTTGGTCATGAGCCATCTTTGCAATGCCAGAAAACATAAGGGAAATGGATAGACTTAAAAGTGCCCAGAAGCAGAAACTCAGGCTACTAATGGGAGAGACTTAGTTCAGGAATTGTATGTAAGGGTTGGGAAGAGGAATTAATTACATAGAAACATATATCACAGAAAGTAAAGAGGTATACTCTGTTTTAATAAAATTTGAGAATATCTTGGTTGTGTTGGAGTTCAGGATAGTTCTGACTCTGGTTAGAGAACTTGTCCCTGGATCCCAATAATATTCCTGCATAGGATCTTGGAAGATCCAGATACTGATGGCAGCAGCTGGAACCCTAGCCTCCTGCCCTCCTATTCTGACTGCATGGCAGATTGAGGAGTCCCTGTAAATCAGATCTTCATGATCACTGTATCTGAGGATCAATTAAACATCAGAGCCTAGTGAAAAATATCCATTACAGTGGGAAAGGAACACCTCCAAACGTTCTTCAAGACTCCTTACCTGCTGGCAGATTGATTTTCTCCCTAATTTTTTAGTTTAAAAATCTGTTCTGGCACAGCAGTTTTCAAACTTACTTATTTTTAGCTGCAGACTCTTGTAGCAGTGATATTTCAACATGGAATCTCAATATATAGAATGTGAATAAAATAGCTAAAAAGACTAGGACCACTGGTTGAAAAGTCTCCCGATTTACTGCACAGGTGATTCCTGAAAACGGCAAGGTTTCCTGGAACTCGACCAGGTGGCTCTGCATGATGACAACAGATGGAGCCCCACCCACCCCTGGGCCAAGCCGCTCACAGGTTCATGATGCCCTCGGAGTTATCCTTGACTCACTGAACAAGCAGTTATCTGGAGCTCACTGTTGGCCAGGTACAGGGACCAATCCTGGGCACACAGAAACCAGCCAGGCCTGGGTCCCACCCTAGAGCTCAGGTGAGTGCAGGATGCCTTTCCAAACTCCAGAGCGCTGTGACCACCTCGACTGCTCATCTGGCCTGCCTGTTCCTAGGCCTCACCCCAGAGATGCCAGTTCAAAAGCTAAAAGAGGGGTGAAGCCTAGATACCTGCTTCCTTAAAAAGGGTAATCTGGTGGGAAAGACAGAAACACCAACAGGTGTGGTGCTTATAAAACACTGTGCTGAGAGTACAAGAGAGGTATCAGGAGCAGCCACAGGAGGGTGAGGGGGCGGGGAGCACCCCAGGGCACGGCCAAACAAAACTTTGGAGGGGATGTGGCAGGCTGATAGGACAGCATTCTGAGGGGCCATCTAGGATTGAGCCAGGTCAGCAGGGATGGTCACAGCAGTTTTAACCACAGGCGTGTACTCGGTCCTCGTTAATTCCCACTAGGCCAGAAGGACTTTTTTTTTTTTTTTTAGTAGTAGTGCTCCCATGTCAAGAATGATGACACTAATGTTCAGGAGGTTAGCAATTTGCAAAAGGGGAGCCAGGACTGGAACCCAGGTTTGTTCCTCTTCAAACGCATGCCTTCAACTGCAACTGTTAAATCGAATTGGCTCTTAAAGCATGTGGCAGATGGAATGGATTAAAACAATCTGAACGAGGTAAATCCCTAAGGACTCAGTAAGTGGCTGGATATAGGGTCGGGGAGTACTCCAGCTTGGTGCACCTGGGTGATGCTGGAAGAGGAATCTGCGTAGGGTGGGAGATGTATGACCATGATATGTTTGAGGTAGGACCTAGATGGGTAGGAGTGAGATGGAGAGACAGGCGAGAAGTCAGTGGAAACCAGGATACTCAGTTGAGTCACTTGGGGAGCAGGTATAGAGGGAGAAGAACAGAGGGGCAAGAAGTGTGTGCAGGGGAGATGGGAAGGACCAAAACAAAGGATGCAGAGGGAGCAGAGTTCCAGGAGAGAGAGACCAGTAGCTCTCTTGCAGCACAGAGGCCCATGGGGAGGGCAACAGAACAGCACCTGTGACACTGGAAGCACAGTGATGACTGATGAGAGGTTTCGGGAGCCTGTTCCAATGTGGTAAAACTGCCAGATGCTGCATGGTGGGGCTGTGGTGGGGCCAGAGGTTTCTATTCTTAACAGACTTCCAAGTGATACAGCTGCTGCTACTCCTGGACCAGACTTGGTGGAACAGAACAGGAGAAAGGGTGGTGTTTGACCAAAAATGGAGGTAGTGGCATAGGACTTGAAGCAGGGCCGTGCCTTTCATCTGTTGCTCAACAGTCAACGATTTATTATGCACCTGTTGGGTTTCTGACTCTAGAATTGCCAAGGATGATGGTAACCTAGTTCCCATGGTCTTAACACCTGGTGTTAAGTCTTGGAGGGGAGTACGTATAAGTAGTGATGGAGCCACTGAGGTGCTGGGACCTGACAGCTGTGTGTGAGGTGGCTTTGAAAGCGAGGCAGGTGCAGGTACAATGAGCCAGGAGGCCACCCTCTATGGACTCCTGCCCTCAGGTCCCACCTCCACCACTAAGTAGTTATCTCTGCCCAGATGTTTCCTGGTTTGTTGTTGTTTAGCCACTCCGTTGTGTCTGACTCTTTGCAACCCCTCTTTGCAGCATGCCAGTCTTCCCTGTCTTTCTCTCTCTCAGAGCTTGCTAAAAGTCATGTTCATGGTTAGGGTCTCAGTTTTCCCATAGATACTCACTACAATGTCTTCTTTCACCATCCAACCTGATTTCTTTAGCCTCATGCTCAATATGTATTTGTGGGACATGCTGATTTTAAAAGATGATGCTTTTTAAAGCCAAATGACAGCCCTGAGCTCAGAGCCTAGTACAGGGCATGTTTCACAGCTGGCCTGGCCACAGCAGCCAGTCACTGTGCACTACTGTGGGGGACTTCTGCAAACCTGGTGTCATCTCAGCTTAGCCCTCAGCTTGTAATCACTGGATGTGGTTTTGCACCTCCATGAACCCCAGTCTGCTCAACAATGAAACAGGGAGCAGCGCTGCCATGGGAAGATCGCCCTGAGCATCCAGCTGCAGGTGGTAAAGGTGGAGTGTGTGGAATGTGGAGATGGTGGGCTGGGATCTCCTAGCCCAGGTCTTCTGGCTGCTTCCCTGCTCTCCCAAATTCACTGACTAGTCACAGAGGTAGGCCCGGGGCCCCCACTCCATGTGCGTGCTGCACTGGGTGCTCCCTCGTGCCCAGTACATTCAGCAGAGGATCACCCTGTTTTCAAACTAGCATCTTGCTTCTTTGCACTTGAACTGTATTTGTTGGTAGTGGGGGGTAAATAAAAATCTAAAAAGAAAAAAATCATTTTTCCCCAGTGCAAAAGGAATCTCTCCTTACCCTTTTCTTAGAGCATTTACTCTAGAATCCTTATAGGTTGTCTTTTTGAGACATATGTAAACATTTTTAAAGGCCAAATAGGCCTTTAGCTAGTTGAAAAACCTAGGAATGTTTTCTTCTCAGGGATCTGGATGACAAAGGAGTCATCCTTTTGAAATGTCAGCCTAAGTTCCAGGGAGCACCAGGCTTCCAGTTGCAACCCCACCTCCTATGGGAATGAGAAATATATCTCTCCTTTGGGTGAAGACAAGTAGCGAACCCAAGGGGCCACTCCAGTGGCCGGGTGAATTTAGGATGAGCTATGACAAGTTAGTGGTGTCAGTCCTCATACTTGAGAGCAGCTCGCGAGGGTCTCAGCAACGTGGCTACATAAAGGGTTGGATTTCTTGGGAGTCTTCAAATCCCGAGGCGGAGGGGCTGCGAGGAGTCTCACGTTCTGATTTAAGGCCTTTCTACACCTCTGCTTCCTTCCTCCTCCACTCGGAGAGGCTTGTCGGGCTGGCAGGACACAGTTACGCATCCTTTCCCACTGTGGGAACCTGCCTGGCTGGAAGGGGCTTTCGGAGAAGCTGGACCATCTGACCTATAGGAATGAACCTTGCCCACATCCGGAAGATGGCGCTCTGCGCCCATCGCCCACACGGCTGCAGCCCGCGCCCCTCGGCGGACCTGGGACCTGGGACCGCTCACGTGATGTTCAGGCTCAGCGCCGAGTCCCGCCCCACCCACCGCGTGCTCACGCTCCGCCCCCGAACGGAGCGTAGCAAACCGGGGCCTGGAGCATCCCCGGCTGCGCTCTGCGGTGAGATGAGGGTCTGGAGCTCAGAGCACGTGTTCGGGTGAGCGGGCTGCGGCCACAGTGGGTCCAGACCCGCCTGGGCCTGACCCGCGGCCTCGAGGAGGGCGGGCTTTGTTACTCTTTGGGCCGCGGGGCGGGCAGTGATGCGCTCTAGAGCCCGGGGTGAGGGGACGGAGTCCTCGGCTCCGCAGGCCTGGTCTCACCTCACCTGGGGCCATCACTCTGGGCGGGGGCGGGACCTGCGGTGCGGCTGACCACCGGTTCTAGAGGGAGCCAGCCTGGGCACGTGGGGCTCTGTGGCCGCGAACGCAGGTGGACGTGGAAAGCCTCCAGCTGCTTACAAGTGTTCTCCTAACCAAGGTGGTATGTCTCTTGTCTACTTCATCTGTGACACTCTGAGCTCATTCTTTCATATTTTTTTAAAGTAACAGATTTTTAAATTCTCTGATCCTACTTAGAATAGCATTTCCATTTTTTAATTTAAAAAGTAGTTTGTCCTTTCCATGCAAAATTATAATTAAAATTTATCAATGGGTTTAAAACCTTTGAAATTATTTGAATAAAATCTTTAGACTTGATGGGATTCAATTTTAGTGTTGATTTTTGTACAGCCTGAAGCCTTTCTCAACTGGATTCCATTCCCAGACTGACTCCAGAGATTTTATCAGTTCTCCCAAGGATGGGGCATGCCAGCACCATCTGGATGCAGGGGGTACAAGTTAAGTCCCTGGGAATGGTGGACGCCCAAGCTGTGCAGCTCAGGCCAGAACTGCCATACAAGTTCAGGAGATGTTGGTTGATAAACAGAAGTGATTTGTCAGCTCTGAAAAGTCACTCTTGATAACATTCGCCCATTTAAATCATACAATTCAAATCATACAAATCAGTCAAATCAGAGACTTGTAGTAAATTTACATAGTTGTACAACATTTCTGTAGTCCAGAGCATTTCCTCATCCTACAAAGACCCCTCATGCCCATCTACAGTCACACTCCAGTCTCCTTCTCAAGCAGATTAGTATCTGCTTGTGTTTCTATGAATTTGCCTTTTCTGGACGTTTCTCGTAAATGCAGTCATATACCACATGGTCTTTTATGTCTGGCTGCTTTTATTTAACTTCATTGTTGTGGGAGCCCGCATTCCTGCTTCAGTCCTCACCTCATTGATTTTGTGTCCCTGGCACATAGTTGTTACTCATTGAGGGACTGAGGAATATCATGCCCTTTGAAATGAGGGCGACTGTCCGCCAGAGGAATTCCCATCAATCCATGAGCTGCTGTGGAAGGCATGGATCTCCTGTCACTGATTTGTGAACGTAAAAGGCACTGATTTGTGCCTTGATGAAAATTGACAAATGTGAAAGACAGCTGAGGGGAGGCTACACGGCTGCCAGGGTGAGTCATGAGATGCTGTGTAGCAGGTGGCACCGCACCTGCACGATGGTGCAGAGATGGAAGCCTGGCTTTCTAGCTGAGCTTACTATAGACTTTCCCCTTGCTTAGTCCCTTGAAATGTCTAATTTTTTTCCTTTGAGGATTACATACTTTTCCTTTCTACACTTGTTCTCTTTTTATATGTTTGTTGAATATTTGATTGGAAATATTAAAATTTACTCATGAAAGGCCAAAAATAATCAGGCACAAAGACTTAAAATTTTTTAAATTGAAATACAGTTGATTTACAATATTGTATTAGTTTTGGGGTTTTGTTTTTTGTGGCCACATTAGGAATCTTAGTTCTCTGACCAGGGATCGAATCTGCGCTCCCTGAAATGAAAGTGCAGTCTTAACCACTGGACTGCAGTGTGTGTGTGTGTGTATATGTGTGTGTGTGTATGCTGCCTTAGATTCTTTTCCTTTATAGGTTATTACAAGATACTGAGTATAGTTCCCTATGCTTACACAAGTCCTTGTTAGTTATCTATTTTATATATATTAGTGTGTATATTTTAATCCCAGACTTCTAATTTAATCCCCTCCTCCCCCTTGGTAATCATAAATTTGTTTTCTATGTCTGTGAGTCTGTGTCTTTTTGTAAGTAAGTTTGTTTGTATCATTTTTTCCCCCAGATTACACATATAGACAATAGCCTATGATATTTGTCTTGGCCTGACTTACTTCACTTGATATAATAATCTCTGGGTTCATCCATGTTGCTGCAAATGACAGTACTCCATCCTTTTTTATGGCTAAATAGTATTCCATCATTTATATTCTTTATCCGTTCCTCTGTAGATGGACATTTAGGTTACTTCCATATTTTGACTATTATAAATGGGGCTACTGTGAACATTGGGGTGCATGTATCTTTTAGACTTACAGTTTTCTCCAGATATATGCCCAGGAGTGGGATTGCAGGATCATATGGTAGCTTTTGCGAAACCTCCATACTGTTCTCCATAGTGGCTATATCACTTTACATTTCCACCAACAGTGTAGGAGGGTTCTGTTGTCTTCATACCCTCTCCGGCATTTGTTATTTGTAGACTCTTAATGATGGCCATTCTGACCAGTGTGAACTGATACCTTATTGTTGTTTTGATTTGCATTTCTCTAATAACTAGCAATGTTGAGCATCGTTTCATGTGCTTACTGGCCATTTGTATGTCTTCTTTTTAAAGTTTTTAAAAATTGATTTTTTTGGAGTATAGTTGCTGCCCTCTGTATGTCTTCTTTGGAGGTAAAATATCTACTTAGGTCTTCTGCCCCTCCCCACTTTTCTATATTGAGCTGTTGGTATATTTTGAAAATTACCCAGTTGCATCGTTTGCAAAATTTTCTCCCCTTCTGTAGATTGTCCTTTCGTTTATGGTTTCCTTTGCTGAGGTGCAAAAAATTTTGATTTTGTTGAGTTTTACTCCAGTGGTCATGCACTGCACAAACCCTAGGAATGGAGATCAGACAGAGCTGAGAGCAGTGTAAAGTGGAAAGCAGTGGAGAGCTCTTTGGTTTAAAGTAGCTTATAGTAGTGGAAAATACAGGACTGAAATAAAAACATACAGAAAGGGGCACTTAAAAATTAACAGGCTTATAATTGCAGGTTAATAAATCCCATCTCACAGTACTGACTGAGGTTTCAGGTGGACCTATAACAAAATCTTTACTGGCACAACCAGTATGAGTAGATTTCTAACAGAGTCAAGACTGTATGCTGCGTGGATTCTAGCCAACCCCAGGACTTTTAATGATGGCCATCTAGTAGGCAATATCATCTCAGGGAAGTAGGGTTTGGAGGAGAGGCTGCCCTAAAGCAGGCTTGCTCTCTGGCTGGGAGCAGGGAAAGGCCCCCCGCCTATTTTAAATAAGAGAAATGAGGCTCTGCAGGCAGGAGCTGCAGTGCCCAGTGTCCGCTCTCTCCACCCTAGTGTTGTTCCCTTCTCACTCCCATAGGCAGTCTCAGTTATGAACCTGATGGGCAGCCTCCTGAAGGTCCACTTGACATTTCTGTGTTTACCCTTAAACAGAATGTACTATTGTTTATTGTTTTAAAATAGAAATGACTGGCACCATCTTGTACAGTGCTTTTCAGTTTCCTTTTCTTCTCAAGTGTGTTCCTGACATGTGTGTATCTGTTTGAGATCTGTGCGTATATGTATATACATACACCATTTATCCTTTCTCTTATTGAAGGGACACAATTTCTCCCTTATTAAAAATCATGCTGTGGTGACCACTTCTGTATCTGTTTGTGATTCATGTAATCAAGGGTTTACTTAGGCCAGAAGTCCTCAAACTCTTCAGCATCAGGACCTCTTTACACTCTTAGAAAATATTGGTGTGGGTTAAATCTACTAATATTTACCATATTAGAAATTAAGACTGATAAATTTTAAAATATTTATTAAAATTAACCATAATAAACATATTTAACATAAATAACATTTTTTTAAATTAAAAAAACCTGTAGCTTCCAAAACCCTTCAAAGCAGTAAGAGTGGCACTGTTTATTTTTTGCTAATTTCTATAATGTCAGGCAGCATAGATGCTGACTTGATGCTCCCATCAGCTTCTGCATTCAGTGTTGCAGTCGGTTGTTTTGGCTCAAGTAAATGATTAAAACCCAGCCTCACACACTGTGTGTGAGTAAAACCTACTTGGGAAAGGTAGCAGTATTTCAGAAATCTTTAAAAATAGTCATAGCTGTTCTTTGCTACTACAGCAAAACAAACCATAGTTTCTCAGATTAATTACAGTGGGAAACCTGACACCACAACTGACCAGAGTCTTTGGCCTGTCTCGTACTTTGAATGACTCCTTCTCCCTGTGAATTGTGACGTGTTGCACTGGTCACTAGGCTGTGTGGTTACCGGGTACAACGTGGGGCAAGCATCGGGTAGTGATGCCAGCTTTCTAAAATTCCAATTGTCACTGTGAAGCTCAAAGTCTATCTTTGGCAGCAAATGCTATCAGGTATTTTCCTCTAAGTAACAGGATCACTTCATTGTTCTTTGAGCAGACTTCTGTCCCACACCCATGTCTGAGTGACTACAGTTTGTGTTCTGTGGTTTAGAGGAGAAGTGATAGCCAGGAAGCACTGGACTGGACCACTGGACTCCCCCCTGACGCAGCACCCCCCTCCCCATTCCACAGCCACCAGTGCTTCCAACCACAGTGAGGCCTCCCAGTCCTTCTTGTGCCCTTGCCCAGAGCCAGGGGTCCTGGTGTGGGAAATGAGGCCTTTTACTCTCTTATCAGGGACAGACTCTGGTGCTGGTAGACTTTCTGAGTGCACAGCTCAGCAGTGAGCGCCAAACAGCCTGGCCTGGCTCTCACTCCTGGGGAGAGGCCAACAGTTGTGGCCTCACTAGGGCTCCTGCAACCTCGGCTGGTGTCCTGCAGCTAGGAGGGCAGGCCCTCTCAGCAGTGGCGGCCAGGCTCCCAGAGGGGCCTGGGAGCCAGCTTGTTGTCCTCACTTCAAGAACTGCTGGGCTGGCCCAGGGTTGCTTGGGCTCCAAAGACATTTCCTACATCTTTTTTTTTTTTTTTTGAGTCATTATGGATGTTTTGGAATTATTCAAAAGAGGAGGCTGGAATAATGAGCACCAGCACCTTCCCCTGGGCAGTGGGAATCTCATGACCGATGTTTGTTCAGCCCACTGCCCCTTACCATGGGTTGCTGTAGGCAAGACCTCAGACCTCACCCCACTTCCTCTTTCCTAACACTCTCTCTGAGCATAGAGCTGCCTTGTTCTTCCTTTCTAGTACCCTGGTGTGGCACCCAGAATTGCCCCCTCCCTGGCTGCTAGCTCAGCCGTGTGCCCCCAGCCCTCAGCGTTGCTGCTGACGCGTTCTCGAAATGCAGGCATAGAGGCCACCGTGGGGCAGCTCCCAGGCCTCTGTATCGCTCTGAGCCTTGACTGGGGACCTTTATCCCAAGGATGAATCTCATCAACCGGAGTCTCCCAGGGGTGGGGCTGGTTCATGTATTCGCCCATAGGCCTGGCTTCCTGCTCTCACGTTCTCCCGAAACTTGACATTTTAGTCTTCAGCTTTAGCCAATCAAATGAGTATTGGGCTATTTTCTTTTCTTTTTTTTTAAAAAAAATTATTTATTTTTGGCTGTGCTGAGTCTTCATTTCTGCACTCAGGCTTTCTCTAGTTGTGGTAAGCAGGGGCTGCCCTTTGTTGTGATGTGCAGGCTTCTCATTGTGGTAGCTTCTCTCGTTGTGGAGCACAGTCTATAGGTACGCAGACTCAGTAGTTGTTGCTCAAGGGCTTAGTTGCTCTGTGGCATGTGGGATCTTCCTGGACCTGGGATCCAACTCATGTCCCCTGCATTGGCAGGCAGATTCTTAACCACTGGACCATAAGGCAAGTCCCTGAGCTATTTTCTTTAACCAAGAAGTGTGTGATATTGTAATAGTTTTTGCCATACATTGACATGAATCAGCCATGGGTTTACATGTATTCTCCTTCCTGTACCCCCCTCCCACCTCCCTCCCCATCCCATCCCTCTGGGTCATCCCATTGCCCCAGTCCTGAGCATTTGTCTCATGCATCGAACATGGAATGGTGTTCTGTTTCACATATGATAATATACATGTTTCAATGCTATTCTCCCAGAACGTCCCACCCTCACCTTCTCCCTCAGAGTCCATAAGACTGTTCTATGCATCTGTGTCTCTTATTCTGTCTCGCATATAGGGTTATTGTTACCATCTTTCAAATTCCATATATATGCATTAGTGTACTGTATTGGTGTTTTTCTTTCTGGCTTACTTCACTCTGTATAATGGGCTCCAGTTTCATCCATCTCAATAGAACCAATTCAAATGTATTTTTTTAATGGCTGAGTAATATTCCATTGTGTATATGTACCACAGCTTCCTTATCCATTCGTCTGCTGATGGACATCTAGGTTGCTTCCATGTCCTGGCTATTGTAAACAGTATTTTAAACACATTGTGCTTAGTTGAAATCATCTGTTAGAAAGATACAAGGTTTCTATATAAAAGAAACTTTGTGTGAGATGTGCTTGATTACAAATATTTGTCAACTGTTAGATAGTTTCAAGTAATTTTAGAAGGCATAGCCTAGTCTGCATAATTTTTATGGGACCTCTCTGGGAGCTTGACTTACAAAGTACACATACAGCTTCACTCACTGAGAAAGCTCCCCGTTCTGTTCTCATGAGTCTGTGGGTGCTCCCTCCTTTCCCAGAGTGTGGTGCACTGTGGCCCTGATGGTGGTTTCCCAAGAAGAAAGTCTCCCTGTACTCTGCTAAGTGATCGGGACCAGCCTTGTCTCTGCTCCTTCATCCCCTTATGTTGGATCTGGTGGATGCATTTAGCACAATGACACAATTCCACAGCTTGGAAAAACATTTCTGTGTTAAAGAGCAGGGTGTCTGGACCTGACAATGCGGAGGCCATTGGTGTGACTGAAAGATCGTGGAGTAGGGGCTGGGAGGCCCGACTCTCATCTGCATCCTCTTGCTAACTTTTTGACGTGGGATGAGCCTTTTATGCCAAAGAATGCTCAGACCACTGCACAGTTGCACTCATCTTACACGCTAGTAAAGTAATGCTCAAAATTCTCCAAGCCAGGCTTCAACAATACATGAACTGTGAAATTCCAGATGTTCAAGCTGGTTTTAGAAAAGGCAGAGGAACCAGAGATCAAATTGCCAACATCTGCTGGATCATCGGAAAAGCAAGAGAGTTCCAGAAAAACACTTATTTCTGCTTTATTGACTATGCCAAAGCCTTTGTGTGGATCACAATAAACTGGAAAATTCTTCAAGAGATGGAAATACCAGTCTACCTGACCTGCCTCTTGAGAAATCTGTATGCAGGTCAAGAAGCAACAGTTAGAACTGGACATGAAACAAGAGACTGGTTCCAAATAGGAAAAGGAGTACGTCAAGGCTGTATATTGTCACCCTGTTTATTTAACTTATATGCAGAGTACATCATGAGAAATGCTGGGCTGTATGAAGCACAAGCTGGAATCAAGATTGCCGGGAGAAATATCAATAACCTCAGATACGCAGATGACACCACCCTTATGGCAGAAGGTGGTCATAACTTTTCTTTCAAGGAGAAAGCGTCTTTCAACTTCATTAAAGAAGTTAAAAAGAAGAACTAAAGAAGAACTAAAGAGCCTCTTGATGAAAGTGAAAGAAGAGAGTGAAAAAATTGGCTTAAAGCTCAACATTCAGAAAACAAAGATCATGGCATCTGGTCCCATCACTTCATGACAAATGGATGGAGAAACAGTGGAAACAGTGGCAGACTTTATTTTCTTGGGCTTCAAAATCACTGCAGATGGTGACTGCAGCCATGAAGTTAAAAGACGCTTTCTCCTTGAAAGCAAAGTTATGAACAACCTAGACAGCATATTAAAAAGCAGAGATGTTACTTTGCCAACAAAGGTTTGGCATAGTCCAAGCTATGGTTTTTCCAGGAGTCATGTATGGATGTGTGAGTTGGACGGTGAAGAAAGCTGAGCGCCAAAGAATTGATGCTTTTGAACTCTGGTGTTGGAGAAGACTCTTGAGAGTCCCTTGGACTGCAAGGAGATCCAACCAGCCCATCCTAAAGGAAATCAGTCCTGAATATTCATTTGAAGGACTGATGTTGAAGCTGAAATGCCAATATTTTGGCCATGTGATGTGAAGAGCTGACTCATTTGAAAAGACCCTGATGCTGGAAAAGATTGAAGGCGGGAGGAGAAGGGGATGACAGAGGATGAGATGGTTGGATGGCAACACCAACTCGATGGACATGAGTTTGGGTAGACTCCGGGAGTTGGTGATGGACAGGGAAGGCTGGCGTGCTGCAGTCCATGGAGTCACAAAGAGTCGGACACAACTGAGCGACTGAACTGAACTGAGCCTTTTATGAGGATAAAATAAATTCATGGTCAGTGAATTTGACGAAGTAAATTTCATGGTCAATGACCATGATAAAGTTATATTTAAAAAGGACATCAAATATGGAACATTCTTCAATATGTTCATGATCTTTGATGTTTAATTTAGTAATTCCACTCTATAAATTTATCCTAAGGACAGATAGACATGTTGAAAGGCTGGTGTGCACACATGTTCACTACTACCTTCATTTTACAGTAAAGGTTGGACACAATCAAAATAATCTGCCAGAGGCGACTGGCTAGTACCACAGGGTGACCTTTTGTACAGCTAGTTACAGTCCTCTATTTCTGAGAATAGCCTCATGATGCAGGAAAGTGCTCACCATCTGATCCATATAAAAAACAGGTGATTTGTGCATACATGGAGCATGACCCTAGTTTGATTTCTAAGTGTCTGCATGTCTGTGCATGGATGCATGTCTCCAGGTCTTGAGTCAGGACTGTCATCTGGGGAAGGATGTGTTGCAGAGGCACCTGCCTTGGGGACTGGAGACACTTGCCTCTGGGACCGGATGCTTGCTAGGTGCCTCCTGGAGGAATGGTCAGGACAGCAAGGCCCGGGGAAGGTCCTCCCTGAGGACCTGACTGTGTGCCCTTTGTGGCCCTACTGCATTCAGCCTCAGCGGGCCTGGAGCCCTGGGAAGCAGAGGCAGCTGTGCCATCTCTGATGGCAGGAAACCAACAGGGACGTGGTGTCCACCCCTCTCCAGGGCTCAGGACCAGAGGGAGGGGTGGCGTCTGCAGGACAAGCCTCGGGGGCAGCATGGGGACACACGCACAGATTTGTCTCCAGATAGTGGAATTGTGAATTTGTTTTCCTCATCTTTTTCATTATTTTTCAAAATTCAGACACTTTAATAATCAGAAAAAATATGTAGCCATTTCAGGTCACATACTGCTTAGAAGTTGGTGCAAAGTAGTTGCTCTGGACCTCATAACTAGGCAGGTGTGCCGTCCTGGCTTGTGGTATGAGGCTGCAGTGCTGAGGCAGGTGGGCAGTCAGCAAAGGACCCCTGCAGTCTCTGAGGCTGTGTGGGTGGAGGCAGAAATGGGCCCTGGCCTTGCAGCCTGTGGAGCAGCATAGTTTGTTTGTGTTGAGGTCAGTGGTGGTGACAGGTAGGGGATGGGGACATTGTGTTGCTGTCCAGAAGCCCCATACCAAAGTGTCCTGCCTCCTTAGGCTATGGGGGACTTGCGAAGGAGGGGTCCTCAGCTAAGCAGAGCCGGCCCAGCCTGAGCCTGCTCTGCACCCCTGCCTACCCGCTGGTCGCTGGGAGGATCAGGGATCCAGGATCTGGAACAAGCTTGAGGATCAGGTTGACCTGACTTTGACCACACTGCCACTTACTGCTGGTGGTTGTGTCTCCTCCAGCCACCCGTGGGACACGGTCATCAAGGCGGCCATGAGGAAGTACCCGAATCCCATGAACCCCTGTGTTTTGGGTGTCGACGTGCTGGAGCGCAGTGTGGATGGCCGGGGTCGGCTTCATAGCCACCGCCTCCTCAGCACCGAGTGGGGGCTGCCCAGCCTCGTGAAAGCGGTGAGCCCCTTGGGAGCCCAGCTACACCAACACAGCTTGACTACACCTGCTAGCCTGGCTGGCACCCATACATAGTGTCAACCTTCCCATTTGGGCTTTCTGGGAAGCCTGAGAGATAGTTTGTTCTCCGTGAATTAATTGTTCACTTGAGTGTTCAGCATGTCCCCTGACCCACCTGTGGCAGCGACACCCCCCACAGGAAACCCAAAGCCCTACAGCCCCCGCTTCCCACCTCTGAATGCCCCATTGCAGCTCTATCACCCTGCCAGGTGTGGCCTGAGCCCCAGAGCTGGCTCTGCACAGTGGGGGGCGGGGGGCAGGGGGCAAGGTTGGTCCTCAGCTGACTTACCAGCCAGGCCTTGACTTCAGTGCCCCAGGTCCTGCCCCACTTTATCCTCCATCTTAGTGCCGGTCCCTCCATCCCTGATTCATGTGTCTGTCTGTCCCACCTGCTGGACAACAGCTGCTGGAGGAGCTGGAGGTGCTGCTGCAGCCTGATTGAAGAAGTTAGTAGCTGATCTGAAGTGACATGCAGCGTTTGAGGGTATGACAATGTCACCATACTGGTTTCACTCTGTTTTTCAGATTTTGGGGACCAGTAGGACTTTGACATACATCAGAGAACATTCTATCGTGGATCCAGTGGAAAAGAAAATGGAGCTCTGCTCCACCAATGTAAGCAATAGCCACGATGGTGCATAATGTCTTCATTTAATTGTGTTTCCAGCCCACCTTTGGTCTGTGATCTTTTAATAGAAAGGCTGAGTTTGCTTTAGCAGTCTCTTGTCTTTTTATTCCAGTGTAGAAACATATTGAAGAACACACATAGTGATGTGAACACACTTTTGTAAGCGGGGGACAGACTCCTGCCTCCCTTTTGCCCCCCCGCCCCCTCTCAGCTGCTGCCTTGGGCGCAGCAGCACATGTGTCTCAGCAGCCACTGAAACAGCCACTTCCTTCTGCCTTCCTCTCTCATGTCTCACAATCAGGAACCATTGATAGTGGCCTGATGCAAATTCAGAGAGCGTGTTGGGGGAATTGGGTGGGCTGGAGCATGGTTATGCTAGCCCCTTATCCTGTGGATTGGGTCACTGCAGGTGCAAGCTCCCAGTTGACCCCCTGGACCTTAGTCAGCGGCCCCTTCCCTCAGGCCAGGCAGCCCTTCCACAGAGGCAGAGTGAGCTGGGCGGGTGGTTTGCACATCGGCCATTCCTGACAGTTTATATATTGTTCTCTACTTAGAAAATTCCACTTCCTCTTTGCAGAAAGCTGAGTTGTCAGTAGAGGGGGCTAGTTCTGGCTCAGGAGGAAGGGGAGGAGGAGGGTCGAAGGGACAGCTTTGGGGAGGACAGGTGATCACCAGGTTGCTGTGTGGCTGCGAGTGTTAGTGATCAGCCTTTCTGAGTCTCACGCTCCTCATCTAAAAACAGACCTCACAGTGTGGTTGAGGATCAAGGAAAGAAAATAAGGTTTATTAAACACAGCATCTTGCATAAAAACATTGCATATACAGTGGTGACTGCTCATGAGCCAGGCTCAGGTTTGGGTGGGGTGTGGAGGGAGTGTGGTGTCACCAGAACAGCGGCCAGAGTGTGTGGGCCTTAGCGTTCCTTCTGCTCTGGCTCCAGTAAGTGCAGGTGTGGAGTTGTGAGAGTGTGGGCAGTCTGGGAAGAAATGCAAGAGTAGAACCTACAGCCATTGTGTCCTTTTTTAAGATCACACTCACAAACTTGGTGTCGGTGAGTGAGAGGCTGGTGTACACACCCCACCCGGAGGACCCAGGAAAGTAAGCGGACTGAACTCCGAGGCGGGGCGGGGCGGGGCAGGGGCTTCCCCTCCAGACTGCTCAGCCTCTCACCTCCAGCGTGCTCTCCTGCAGGACCGTGCTCACCCAGGAAGCTGTCATCACCGTGAAGGGAGTCAGCCTCGGCAGCTATCTGGAGAGTTTAATGGCCAACACGATATCGTCCAATGCAAAGAAGGTACCACCTCTCACTGTTGGAGGGTGGCCAAAGGAGTGGGCATCCTACTGAGCGTGTGTGGTGGGGAGGGCCCTAGGCCTGTGGGGAGCAGAGGAAGCGAGGCAAGCCACCACTTCCAGCAGCAGCTGAGCTACCTGGGCCCTTAACAAGACAGACCCCACACATCCAGGACAAGTGTGGGCGTGGGCATGCAGAACACTCAAGATTTTTAGCAGTTTTGTGTTTAACTAGCATTTTGAGTGCCTCTGGCAGGATTTGGGAGTGAGCCTTGTGGAGGGACCCTGGGAGGGATGGGTCCCAGGCTGTGTGGGTGCCAGGGCCCAACTCTTTGCCCGGGCATGCAGTCCCCTCTCTCCCTTCCCCCTTCCCTCTTGGTTTCTGTCTGTGACCAATGGCACGGCACCTAAGCCTTCCCTTCCTAGGGCACTCAAGTCAGGGCTTGGCTGAGAGCCATTTATGCTTGCATTTAGGCGCATTTGTTCAGTCACAATATAGGACCAGTCTGCCATGTTCCTAGAAAAATCCATATTTGAGGAAGATTGAGAGTAGCTTAGCTTAGGGTAGTGTCCCCTGCTTCCGACCCAGAGTAGCACTCATCACATCCACACTGTGAGCCCAGAGGACAGAGCTGGCACGACACACTTTGTGTGTCCATGATCTGGCTTAGGGCAGGTCTGAGTGTTTGCCGAGAATATTCTACGAGGAAGGCAACTCTCAGCAAGGACAGAGTCCCTTAGTCCTTTATGAGAAAAGTCAGGGGAGACTTGGTGAGGCTAAATCCAAGCCTCTCATTTCCTGTGTTTAGAGGCTGCTGTGCTGGAGGCCTATGGAGAATCACGGCTTCTCCAGCTGTTGTTACCTTCCCATAGCACCCCAGACCAGGTCAGGGGCCCTGGGGCAGCTAGCTACCTGCTGATGGTGTGGGAGTTGGAGGTGGAGAGGCAGGTTACCTCACACCAGAGATTCAGGAGTGGAGGTTAGGGGCCGCTCATGGAGGACTCGGAGGGGCCTCAGGAGGTGAGGGCAGGGATGGGGTGGGGCTCCGTGGAGCTCTGGCTGGGGCTGGAATTGTGTGTGCCGCCTGCCTTGTTTCTGGGCCTGGTGTCTCCTTTGCGTTCACCTGACTCGCGTCTGCTCCTCGTTGAGACAGCCGGATGACCTCTGACAGCGCACTGGCTTCTCTCTGTGTTGCTCCAGGGCTGGGCAGCTATTGAGTGGATAATTGAAAATGCGGAACGCGCACTGAGCTAACGAGGCCTGCAGCGCCCCCCGTGCTGAGCGGCGGTAACTACAGGATTCCTGAACCGGGAGGATGTGGCGCCCACTGGGCTCCTGGCGGCATGTGCGGCCTGCGTGCTGGGAGGGGTCTGGGGATGCAGCTCAATGCGGGGCCCTGCCCTGTAGAGAAAGACCGAACCGGTTTCATCCTCGTCCTGATGCACCAGCTCGTTTGTGCCGAGATTTGTGTTCAGGTTTGTCATCTCGTCTCCGAGGGCAATTCGGCTTTTCCTGCAAGCGGTTCTCAGCACAAGGTCGTGTGTTCTGGGACTGCTGTGTTCTTAGCAGGAGGGTCTCACCAGCAGGTCCAGTGTGGAGGGCTGATCTGAAGGGGATTTTATTGGGAGTAAGACTGGAGTGCCTGCCCACGATCTTGTGCGGAAGCCTTGGGCCCAGGTGTCAGCACCGTGGCCAGTAGGCTGCCCTTCCTGCTGCTGCCAGCCGTGTGCCGTCACTGGCCCTTCGTTTTTAGTGCTCGAAGTCATTTCCCAACATCTCTTTGAGCTTCTCAAATACTCTTTGGTTTTCTCTCCTGAGCGTCTGCAGTGTCAGGGCAGATTTGATGCTGGTGTGGTCAGCAGTCATCTCTGCTTCATAAGGTCAGAGTTCAATGCTCCCTCTGCTGAGAGAATCCTTACTCTCTTGCCCTGGAACTCCTCCTACTCTTGGCTTTTCAAGCTCTGGCCCTGCTTCCCACCCTCAGTTAGTCTGTCTGCAGCACATATGAACACTTGGCGCCTCAGTCAGCAGACATGAGCCCTGTGGCTTGGGCTCCTTTAAAGAGCTTCCTGCTTTTTGCCTAAGGCACTGATGCATAGGTTTGGCAGAACCTTCACCTTGAATCCGAGGTCATGACCTTCTTCCTTGAATGCACCACTAAGCAGATCACATGCAGAGAGCCTCCCTGACTGCTGGGCATCCTACTTGTGCGTGTGTTTGGTGTGTGTCTGATGATGTTGCTTTGAGTTGTGGACCCTGTCATTCTCTTGCCTCACAAACTAGAGCTCAACTGCCTCAATCTTTAATATGATGCCTCACCAAGAAAGAAAGAGAGGAGAAGGAAAAAGCAAGTCTGGAGCATGGTCATGGCTGGACTGGGAGAGGCGGGAGCTCCCAGGTCACAGCCATCATCAGGCTGATCGGCCGTGACCTCACAGGACAGGAGGCCTGGCCAGTGGCACTGCCCATGGGGCAGACCTGCTGGGAGCAGGGCAGGCTGCCATGCTGCCCACTGCATGTTGAGCCTACGCACCTGCTCTGCTGTGCCTGAGCCTGGTTTGCTCAGACAGCTGTGGGGCCTCATCTGTCCTCCCCTCATTGCCAGCTCTCCTGCTGACTCTTGGGGTCTCTCTAAAGAGCTTTCTCTTTGCAGAGGATGCCCCATTCCCCTCCCTTGCCCTTGATCCACAGGCTCACTGCCTGTCTGTTCATATATCTGGCTACCAGCTGTTACCTCAGACATAGCTGACGTGTGTCCGTCTTACCCCTTCATGGATCTGCACATGCTAGAGTCGGGCATCCACCCTGATGGTGACACGGGGACAGTTAGGATTGGCCTGAAGAGCCATTTGCTCTGTCCTCTGGCTGCAATGAGACTGCGCACCGTCTGGGATCCCCGCCTGGACCGCAGCCTGGGCTGGTGGTTCCAAGCTCTCAGCTGTTCTGCTGACATCAAGGTACCTCCAACTGGGAGTTTTAACTTTCTCAATTTTCAAAAATAAAATTTTTGTGTGTTTTAAATGATAATTCTAGAGAAGCTCTCCTCCATAAAGGAGGGGTGGAACTGTATTCTACCACATTTTTTTAGATACTGCTTTTCCTTTGATATTAATACTTCCAATCCAAAATTAAAATTCATTTTTATTTTTGAGACTTTTATGTACATAGCTTTAAAGGTAAAATAGTTACAAGATTTATGACAAAAACAATCCCTCTTACCCTTTCCACACAGCATGCTTCTACCCTTCTATAGACTCTCTTGGCAGTTTTGGCATTTACTGTTAGATTCCTAAAATAAATGAGCATACTCTGCTATTTCTTGATTCAACAATTTTAGACAAAATCTGTTGACTTCCTGCTATGATAGATGGTTATTTTCTCTCTCACATCTTCCCAAATCCAGTATAGCTGTGTTGTAACTTATGGGTAAAATCACATTGTTTTCTATAATTAAAACATACATAACTACTGTTTATTACCAAGTGAAAAGGTATACGTTAATTACATTTTCTTTTCCAAAAAAAAAACCCATTTATTTGACTGGGTCTGGTCTTAGTTGTAGCATGAGGGATCTTTAGTTGTGGCATATGGATCTAGTTCCCTGACCAAAGACGGAACCTGAGCCTCTGCTTCGGACTGCCGAGGGAGTCTCTATATCTTCTTTATGTAGCTTTTCTCCCCTCGAAGGTAATAATTGTCTCTTCCTTTTCATCTGTTTATTTTTTCAAAGTCCCTGGCTGAATGCCCCCACGTTCTTCACTTGCTCTCTGCAGCACCTCACAGTGTCCTCTCCTGCAGGTCAAACCCCATAGGTTGCATACCCCTTTCTCACTTCCCTGGTGCTGTCCTTCCTGGAGGCCTGTCTCACTCTCTGACTAGCAGCCGAATGGCTGTTGGCCTTTCTCCCTTACTGGAGCCCTGTCTCCTGGCCTCCCTGCCTCCTCTCTCTTTCACCATAAAATGGGGAAGGACATGCCACAGTAGCTTCCAGGACTTGGCACACCTGAAAATGTCCCTTCTCTTCCCACTCTTCACTCAAAGGTTGGTTGGACATATAAATGTAGATAAAAATACTTGTTCTCAGAATTTTGAAGGCACTGCTCCATTGTTTTCCACTTCACTTCCTGAGCCTCTTCTTTTTTTCTCTCTGAAAGCTTTTAGGGTCTCTTTGTCCCTGATGTGAAATTTCATACAGCTGAGCCTTGTTGAAGTGATCTTTTAAAAGCGCTCTGTGCTGCACTGCGTATGTTAAATTCCTGGCTGTGGTGCTGTGCTACAATTATGTGAGCTGTTACTGAAAAAGTGGGTGAAGGGTATGCAGCTTCCAGTAAGTCTACATTAACTTCAAAATTAAAGGTTAAAAAATTTCAAAAATAGTGACATCGTGGAAGATGGCAAAGGTGGGTGGTCTGAGAATCAATCCCCCCATTGAAACAATCAATAAGCTAGCCAAAAAAACAAAACCAAAACAATGGAATCAACTTTTGTAGAACTCTGGATTTTAGTCAAGATACCTAAACTAACCAGTAGGGTGCTGAATGAATCTTAATTAACCCACCCTGCAGATTTTGGACTTGGCAGCCTTCAAAATTAGGGCAGCCAATTCCTTAAAATAAATCCGTGTGTATGTGAAAGAAAACTCAGGAAGAAAATTGTGGCTGTTTTGACCAATGTGAAATGATACCTCATTATTGTTTTGATTTGAATTTCTCTGATAGTGATGTTGCTGTCCTATGTGTTTTTTGGCCATCCATATCCCTTTTTTGGAGAAATGTCTGTTTAGATCTTCTGTCCATTTTTTGATTGGGTTGTTCTGTATGATACAGAGCTGTGTGAGCTGTTTGTGTATTTTGTAGATTAATCCCTTGTGACCCCAGCTTTGGAAGAATGGAGTCTTAACCACGGGACCACCAGGGAAGTCTGCCATTGGTAATTTGGTAGGGATCGCATTGGGTAATATAGTAATTTTGACAATATTGATTCTTCCAATTAAGAACATGGTATATATCTTTCTATTTGTTTGTATCATCTCTGATTTCTTTTATTAGCATTTTATAATTTTCAGAGTACAGGTCTGTTGTCTCCTCAGATATGTTTATTCCTATTTTATTTATCTTGATGAGATGGTAGATGGGATTGTTTCCTTAATTTCTCTTTCTGATCTTTTGCTGTTATTGCACAGGAATACGAGAGATTTCTGTGTATTAATTTTGTATGCAGCAACTTTACCGAAGTCATCAATAAGCTCTAGCAGTTTTCTGGTAGCATCTTTAGGATTTTCTTTGTGTAGTATGATGTCATCTGCCAACAGTAACAGTTTTACTTCTTTTCCAATTTGGATTCTTTTTATTTTTCCTCTCTGATTGCCATGGTTAGGACTTCCAACACTATGTTGAATGAAAGTCCTAACAGTGGATATCTTTGTCTTATTCCTGATCCTAGAGGGAATGCTCTTAGCTTTTCACCCTTGAGAATGATGTTAGCTGTAGGTTTGTTGTATGTGGTATTTAATATGTTGTGGTCAGTTTCCTCAATGCCTACTCTCATTACCGTTTGGAAGGAATCAAAACCAAGGCCTAAGCACTGGCCCAGACGATTCTGATCCAGGTGTCATCAGACCACACTTTGGGGGATGTTGGGTCCCCTCTCTTCTTGAAATCTGTTTCCAGGAAGGTATTCTTGACTGACACCAGCTCACAGCTTACTATAAATTCCTAGAGGTTTATATCACTTTGGACCATTTTTTCTCAACTATTCACATACATATTTTTCTGATCAGAAGCAGAGATGAGATGTTTATTTTGCATGCACAGCCCTGGGTGCTCACTGAGTATGTGGTGACTTGAGGACTGGGTTCAGAATCATAGCCCTCAGTGGGGAAGGCAGGTGGAGAGAAAGCAGGGTTATGAGCACAGGGCTGGACCTCACATGTGATGCTGGGCTAGTGGTTTGACCTTGGGCAAATGTCCACCTGGCTATATTCCCATCTTTCAGATAGACAACAAGTGCATGCACAGCACCTGCTTCAGAGCTGAGTATCAGGATTGTGGCTGAGAGTGCTTCACACAGCACCTGGTGTGGAAAAGTGCTTGAAACCAAGCAGGACCTTGTGGGGCCTTCCTGGTTACAGACCCCTGTATTCCCCACCTCTCGTTGGTAGAAAAACGTTAGCCTCCTAGCCCTTGCCCAATTTCAAAAGAGCAAATTTAATCAGAGAAGTGCAAAAATGGAGAAGCAAGTGCAACAATCAAGCAAGTCAAAGCAATGATAGTTGAGCCATTAAACAAAGTCAGGGACCTGTAGTTCCTCCCCAAGGGCTGTAAGTAATATTCTGAGCCCTGTCCTGAGATGGGTTGCTGATAGTAACCCCATCAAGTGGAGAAGTTAGCTGCATGCTGACAATCAGCAGGCAGACCCCTCGAGTGGTTGGAACCAGATGGTTGATGATGTGGATTCTAGAAATACCACCCTGTTACCGCACTACCCACCAGTCAGGACAAACGTCCACAAGTGATCAGGCACCCCTGACCCTCTCCCTCACCATGCCTTTAAAAACGCTTCCTTGGGGGCTTCCCTGGTGGTCCAGTGGCTAAGACTCCATGTTCCCAATGCAAGGGGCCTGGGTTCGATCCCTAGTCAGGAAGCTAGATCCCACATGCTGTGACTGAAGATCCTGCATCCCACAACTAAGACCTGGCACAGTCAAATAAAAATTTAAAATACATATATAAAAAAATCACTTACCTGAAAGCTGTCAGGGAGTTTGGGTGTTTGGTCACAAGCTGCCTGTTCTTTGTGCTAACTCCGTGCTGGTGCCCTGCAGTAAATGTTGCACTTTCCTTCACAGCCTGGTCAGCAGGGTGGTTTTGCTGTGCGTCAGGCGAGTGAAATCAGTAACATGCTCAACTACTGGGAGCTAGTATTGGCTACTAAAAACCAGCAAAACATTTAAAAACTTAATACATTAGATAAAATATCTAATATAAAGCTTATCTTCATATCTTCCCTTATTTTCTTTTCTTGGCCAAACCGTTTTAATATGACAAATTTGAAGTCGTTTGGGATGTTTTATTTCAGCCCAGTTGGCACATCATACATTTTAATCAAAACGTTATGATTAGTAAGAGTTAACTACCACCCTTTAAAAGAGGCATTAGTAAAAAGGTCCTGAGTATGAGCTCAGTGCTGATGAACACGTGATTTGCGTTCACACAGCAGTTCGATTATAGGTCTCCAGGGTCTCTGATATCTGCCCATCGACGTGTTAATGGAAAAAGCTGGTTCTGAGGCCGGGCTCTGCATGGTGGCTCCACCAGGGCTCTGGAGTGGATGGGAGCCTGGAGAGGAGCATGTGTGAATGGCATTTTCAAGAGTGGGGTTTCTGCAGGCTCCAGAGAACCAGCAGCTGCAGAAGCTGCTGCCTCAGGCCTCCCAATTCTCATCAGCCACCTTTGGGCTGCAGTGACTTCTGACTTTGGGTTGTACTCCTGCCTTAAAGGAAGAACATGGCTGTCTGTGGCACTTATGTGGTAAAGAGCACTGACTACACACTGTGTCAGTTGTTTGGAAGACATGTTAATGGTTCTTATCTTTGTATCGCTGACTTATTTTCATTTCCATATTGAACCTGCTCATTCATCCATTCACTCCAGAAACATTTATTGAGCACCTGTTGCATGCAAGATAGTTTTCCAAATCTAGGGATGTAGCAGTGAAGAAATCTGACAAAGATCCGTGTCTTCATGAAACAGTGTAGTAGATGCTACTTGCATTGGAGGAAAGAGGAGGAGCAACAGCAAGTACTGCAGACATGGGAGTCCAGAAGCTACCGGAAGCAGCTGTGCCAGGGGAGGGGGCACATTCTGTGCAGCCGTGTGAGGCAGAAGCAGGGGGTGAACAGTGGCGTGAATGACATGAGGGCTCCAACCCATTGCTGCACCTGCTCACTGATGGAGTTTCGCAGGGAAAGAGCATCTGCCTGGCCCTGGATGTTTTTAATCACGGCTGAGAGGGCCAAAGAAACAAGCTTCTGGGCTGGGGATCCCTGACCACAACGGGAGGTATGTGGACTGGGGACCCCCGTGCTGTGGCAACCGTTTCTTTTTTTTTTAATTAAGCTTAACAGCAAGATTTGTCTGTACATTTGTTTCCATTTAATGCAATTAAACAGTCTGTTACATGTACCCACTCCCCACCCTACCCAGCTACTCGCTTCCCTTCACGTCTGCAGTGGGATACGTCACACAGCGGGGCACATGTCACACTGCAAGACAAGACCTACCAAAACAGACCATGCCTTTGCATCCAGCAGGTTGGTAAATGAACCACAGTAATTGGATGGTGCCGGCACAAAACAGCAGGTGAAAAGGGGGTTGTTTGTTTTTTTGCTTGTTATTAATATATGTCAATGCATCTGTCTTTTTAAATTTTGGGAGATGAACTCAGATTTTTTTATAGCAAGTAGTAAAACTGAACCTCTCTTTGCCATAATCAGGTTTGTCAATACAGAGAAGTACTGTTCAATGACACTTGGCTTCAGTGAAAGGGCGAGTGTGAATTGCAGAGATTCCTCCCAGTTTCTGTTCCATGAGTCAGGCTCTCAGTGACTCACTGGTCAGTGTCTGCAGCATGGGTACTCTGACCCCACGTCATGTTTCTCCTGGTTAAAGTGACCTGGAGACCACCTCATCCAGCACCCTCACTGCTGAAGTCCGGAAGCACTGTGCGGCTCTCCCAACATGTGAGGACTGAGGGTGGTTCCACTGCCAAGCTGGAGCAACTGAGTCAGAGCCAGTTCGTGTACTTGAGACCAGGCTCTGCTTCACTAATTATGGTTGTTTTTTCCCCCAGTTAGCAAGGCGGAAGCCCTTAGGTCCTACAGAGCGCTCTCTGCCAGTGGCTACCATTGTGGAGCAGAGTGAGCCCCAGTTTCCACCATGAAGCTGTGCCCACCACCAGATGCACCGTGAGGAATGCCTTAGGCTGCTGCAGGGAGCCACACAGAAGTGGGGCTGTCTAGCCATTAAGTTCACAGTGCTCAGTTCAAGTTCACAGTCTATGGGTCTGACTCCTGAGATGACCTTGTGGTAGGATGACCCAAGTCATCTTCCCTTTCTTGTGGACAGCTGAAATCTTCTCAGGCATCTTCTGCTTTTGGGGTGTCTAAGATCAAAGTTTCTTCCCTTTAAACGAGAAGCTACTCTGTTTTCTGTTCCATGTTTGGCTCTGCTGCAGGAGCTACACTGTTAAGGAGGTCTGTCCACCTTTGCAGAATCATGCTGCTCCTCCTCCCTTCTCTGTGATTTCCCACAGCTTTTACACCACATTTGCTGAGGAATTTGATATTCAGGTAAGCTTTCCAGAAATCCTGTCTTTGGCATTCCCACTCTCCCAAACACTGCGGTCCCAGCAAAGTTTGGGTGTGACCTTTACTGCTGTGTTACCTCAAGGGAAGTAACAGGGGAGGTAGGCCAGGGACTGACAGTTCCTGCAATGACAGGACACCAAAGCCAAGAAGAACATGCAGAAGGGCGCCTTCCAGTGAGGCTGCCTCTCTGTGTTGACTGCTCCCTAGGGGAGGAAGTTCCCTCCTTCCTTCAGTTTACAGATGCATCAGAGCCGCTCTGAGAGCATCCCAAAACAGGAACCAGCATCAGGCCCCCGGGTGAGTGGAACATCCAGGTGATCCCTCAGCTTCTAAGCCCCAGGGACACAAGTGACCTTGATGCCCCAGCTTTCAGGAGCCTGCTTCACAAGTACTGTGTCCTGTCAGTGCTGGAGCCCTTTCATATCCTCTGCTTCATAGTGCACATGTAAGAGGCTCAGGTTGTGCCACTGGCATCAAAACCCCAGAGCAAAAACAGCTGGAGAATGTTCCACATAGTGACATCTATTCTAAAATACATCAACATACACACCATGCACATTTTAGTGGAACAAGGTGGGACAGCACTGTGAATTCAATCTGCCAGGTAACTGCACCTGAGCATTTAACTAGTGTAAGCCGAGTTTTATATTAAGTAGGTTCTTAACTCTTAATTTTTTTTTTTTCCGATGAGCCAAAGGAGACGTTTCTAGATGTGGACCTGAGGCCAACATGAGGGGAAAAGGCGCATTCTGATGGCTGTATGTATGTATGCACACTCTGCAGAGAGCAGAACTGGAGTCCTGACACATCAGTGTGTAATCCAGCCCTTACCCACAACAGTTCTCCTTATGGAGTTCTAGACTAATGATTTGCAACTGTACAGCTTCTCCTCACCAGGGGCCAGAAAGGAGAAAGAAGGGTGCAGTTGAATAAGAGAGGCCCAGAGCTTTCCTTCCTGGTCCCGATGTCTCCAGAACCTAGGAGCAACAAGACAAGGGCTGTGCCCTGAACTCAGTCAGTGAGCATGTGGATTACGAGCTGAGGTCTTGTCACACACCTGTCACAGGAACCTAGTGCAAGAAGAGCTTAAAATACATCTTGCAAATAAATAATGGATTAGTATCACACTCAGTATCACCTAAGGTTTAAGGCACGTAAAGAGCCAAGGATGCTCTCTAGTTAACATAAAGACAGAACCTTCCTAAATTCATTCTGGGTTTAAACTCAAGCCTTTAAAATCTACAAGAAATTTTGTTTCATGGGACATTTTAAGAACATATACCATAAGGAATTCTATTTAGGAAAAGAAAAGCTTTATCTTTCTAAGCACAGTATAACTACGGAGACAAATTATCTGTAGATTTTAGTTTCCTACCCTGCAAGGTGACAAAGGAGGCAGGCTGCTTGGTGACACAGCAGGGTTACAGTGGCAGCTCATTTTCATTTTTCCAGTGTGGTCCTTGCAGGTTGTATTTCTCAAGCTGATCGTAAACTGCTGATGTCACATAAATTATCTTGTGTTTCCAACCTAGGTGGTTTCAAACAGCTAGTCACCAAAAGATATCACCATTTTACAATAGGAACTCCACACGGAACATATGATGGAAAGTCATTTATTTTCTCCTCAGTAAATTTTAAAAGACTTTAATGGAAAATGTTTGGTAGCGTCATGTTATGCTGAGTGCCAGCAGTGCCTGGACTTTATACACGCAAGAAGCCAGGTCAACGTGTACACATTTCTCCATGGCCCTTCAACAGTTCTGCATGTACAAAATTGTCTGCTGTTTTGCTCTAGCAAATAGCAACATAATTTAAAACTTTCCTATGTGACACCTAAAATCTAGTCCGACATTTATTAATACAGTTAGAAAAATAAGAGTCTTAAAAAAATTCATGGCATGAGTTCACGGTGCTGATCACATGAGTTTATGAGATCATGGGATCTCATCAAATGTAAGATTTTAAAAACTCCTACATGACAACTTTCTGGTTTAATTTGAAAGGCTTAAAACTTGAAATCTAGCAAGACTATTACGTTGATGTACTTAACTTTTATTTGTGTTGGGAGAGTTAATTCTCATTTTCCACTGAATGAATGCCCTTCAAATACCAATAAATATATTACAGTATTTACAAGCTTTGCTATCTATCCTGACACTGACAGAAAGTTAAACTGTGAGAAGTGAAGTGAAGGTGTTCTCAGCCTGGAGGGAGAGGGTGAGAATGAAGGCCGGCGCGCAGACACACATCAGAGTCCACCCAAGGCCAGCCAGCCAGCAATGCTGTTGTCAGACCAGAGTAAGTGCCAGAAGCAGCACAAAGAGCAGCCTGGGATCCCAGAGATGAGGGAGGGAGGGCGCTCCACCGTGGGGTTGGAGGGCACGGCAGGGACTGCGAAAGCATGCCCCACAGGCCAGCAGTGGATGACCCTCTGGAATTATCCAGCGTGGTTGAGGTGGCAGACACGCCATGGATGCGGGAGGATTGAGTGCGGGGATTTGTTTGGTGCCAGAAAGGGATGCAGATTTGATTTCTACAATCTCAGCTGTGCCATATGCCCTTTTCTACTCTTTCTGCAAACTGTCCCATGGAAACCTGCCACTCACAATGTCCCAACAGCTGAACAGTGTCACAAACCTGGAGCAGTGAAGTCAAGGACCACATGAGCTAGATTTTGCCATGTGAATGGGATTCTCATTTGGGGGGAGGGGCTAGCTTTTTGTATTTTAGAAACACCTATAAACTAGTCATTATTTTAAAAAGCACACTTTCCTGGGTCTGTTTTTTCCATGGACACAAACACCCGCCCCTCACTGTCTTCCTTGCACCTGTCCTGGGGATGGTCTAGAGGCTTCAGGCCAAACCATCAGGGGTCTAGAGTTGAAACTGTCCCTTGGAAAACTACAAACAAGATTTACTCAGTGTAACATTTGAAGCTCTTATGTGAGCCTCTTTAAAACAGTCTAAACATTTCCGTAATCAGGGTTTTCTGGTGGCCCACTTTTACATGCAAATACAAATTGTTAACATGCATTAATTACTTTAGTCAATTGGTAAAGTTTATTTTGTAAGTGTTCAATTGGTAAAGTTTATTTTGTAAGTGTAAGTTAATTTTAAGCCATTTACTAATTTATAAATTTCAACCATGAAAAACCACTACCAGAGCAGTTCTGAGGTATTACTGTTAATTTGCTATAGAAATGTTGTGGAGGGGGCGTGGAGTGACTGCCATGGTTTTTGGTGAGCAGTGCTGACTGCAGATGTGTCCCAGAGAGTGTCAGAAAGCGACCTGGCGCATTAACCAGGCTTGTGAATGTGACTGGCTGGTCACCACCAAGCCAAGCAGAACCACAGAGATGCCACAGAATGGACCACACAGCTGAGAAATGACAGGTGTATGGTGCTGCCTCCAGCTCGGCTTCATCAAAGCCCACCCTACCCACTCAAGTCACTTACAAGGAAAACTTGTGCAAAAAGCATCCAAAAAGCTTACCAGGTTAATTTTCTAGTAATTTTAAAAGACTAGACCATGGTTTTCCTTAAAATTCATTTATAAAAATAAATTTCAGTTTGAGACCTTACTTACCAAATTGTGGCTTAATTTAGTCATGATGGTGAGACTATAAAGTTATGAAAATTGTGGCTGGAGAGCTGGGTGGTCCAGCTCACTCCCCGTGGTGCTCACAGCCCTTCTTTGGGCCAAAGTAATGAGCTTCTGGACAAATTTCCAGCCTGCCTTTGTCCCATGATGCCACAAAACTTTCTTTAGACCTCCAACATAGAACTACTAGTAACTGTAATACATTCAAGATAAGGACAGCCTGGCACTTGCTCAGGAGACTGCCTCGCTGCCAAGGGACACAGGCACCCCCAGGGCCTACAGCGCAGATGCTTTGTCCTGGGAGGCAGTAGAGAGCCCTTCCCAAGTGTCTCAGAGCAACAATAACTTAAAACCAGTTCGAGGCACAAGCAAACCCTTGCAGGTTCTGTGCTGTGAGGCCTCCAGGGGTCTGTGTGCATCAGCTAGGAACACTGTCAGTGGAAATGCCAATATGACTTACTGCTTAGACTGTGCTGGCCTCTAGGCCTGCACTAGACTGATTCCTCACACGAGAACCTTTCTGCCTTAGTCAGAACATTATTTCAGGCACAGTAAAGAACTAAGAGGAAAGTTTCTGGCCTCCAAATCTGTACTCACACAAAATCAAGTTTCAAGCTACTGTCCTCTTAGTGCAGATGAGCAACTGGCGACTGGTCACGTGTTATCAATTGACATGAACACAGCATTTAGTCCGTGGAACAATGCGACACAGCAAAACCCTGATTCTCATGCAAACCCGAGCCAGTCAACCACGGTGAGGAGACAGTGACAGCCCGCTCAGTGCCCTCATAGGAACGCGACTCCGCACAGGAAGGCACAGGGCTCAGACCTCACTGATGGTCCTCTCGGAGGGGCAGTACTCTGACGGGCCTGCTGAGGACACATAGAAGGACTGCGTCTTCCTCTTCAATCGGGCTCTCTTGTTGGCCAACACCAGACTGTGGCGGCTTGAGCTGATGATCTCGGAAATGAACTTTTTGCAGTCCACACACACCTCCATGGCACTCCAGTCCTCCACTAGCTCTTTGGGAAATTGGAGTTCTTCATCTGATTTGTCCACAGACTTGGATTTTGAGGACAATCTTGAAGAAAACATTTAAAATATCCATTATTGTTTAAGAATTCTACTGCAATACTAAGAGAATACATGTAGAAAAAGCAAATTTGTTGCCAAAATATGATGGAATAGGTGATGACTGGCCCATGTCAGGTTCGTCCAAAGTTATAACTGGTGACAACATTCAAAATATTTTTTTAAAAAACAAACCAAGAAACATGTTTTATTAAGAATCTTAGTACCCCTTATAGAATTTTTTTAAAATAGGATATCAGAGTATTCACCTACTGCACACAGATCATGAACGCTAACAATGAAATGAAGTACATGTTGCCAATGTACCACTGATGATGCAGAGAAAACTTTTAAGTTCTTTCTCAGTGACCCCATGTCACGGTTAATGAACATTACTTAACTGTTGATGGTAGGTCAGAAAACTATAGGAAACTGAAGTAAATTTATCTTAATCCTATGAAGGGAAGGAAGGGAAGGGAAGTCGCTCAGTCGTGTCCGACTCTTTGCGACCCCGTGGACTGTAGCCTACCAGGCTCCTTCGTCCATGGGATTCTCCAGGCAAGAATACTGGAGTGGTTTGCCATTTCCTTCTCCAGGGGATCTTCCCGACCCAGGGATCGAACCCAGGTCTCCCGCATTGGAGGCAGACGCTTTAACCTCTGAGCCACCAGGGAAGTCCATAAATCCTATGAGACAACCTGAAAAATTATCTTTGGACTAGCTTTCTTATTTTCGTATTTATCAAATACACCTCCCCGACCACAGCAATTGTCTTTATCTAGGTGACGGACTGTTTGAATTCCAGAGAGCTGGAGTTAACTAGACCAACGTCACCGTAAATGTTTTGGATAGTTTTTGGAAATAACTAGGAATCATCCACTCACTATTTTAATTAAACCAAATAGGGACGTAGAATTAAGTACAGGAGGGAACAACAGCCATATTTGCTTGTCCTGAGCCCATGGACAGCAGCCCAAACTCAAGAGCCCAGGATGGGGGCTGAGCACAGGGCAGAAGCCTCGGACACAGGTCTGCTGCTGCTGCTGCGTCACTTCAGTCGTGTCCGACTCTGCGTGACCCCATAGACGGCAGCCCAACAGGCTCCCTGGGATTCTCCAGGCAAGAACACTGGAGTGGGTTGCCATTTCCTTCTCCAATGCATGAAAGGGAAAAGTGAAAGTGAAGTCGCTCAGTCGTCTCCGACTCCTAGCGACCCCATGGACTGCAGCCCACCAGGCTCCTCCATCCATGGGGTTTTCCAGGCAAGAGTACTGGAGTGGGGTGCCATTGCCTTCTCCGGACACAGGTCTGAGGAGCTTCCAACTCCCTCACCTCGCTGTCCACAGACCTTGATACGCTGAATGGCCACCATCCAGCATTTGGCACCAATGCTAGTGTCCCTCACAGGTGGAGGGGCCACTGGTGTGTAAAACCCTGCCCCTTGGGCCCTGCCAGCTTGGGACCCGAGCTGGTCTGCCTTCCTCCTGTTTTTCTTGAAGACCAACACTAACCTGAACACAAAGCGATTGATACCCAGGCATGTTTTCCTTTTAAAATGCCAGCTCTTGACATAAAACTTTATTTCTGTCTTTATGTTAGGAATGTAAGTCAGCTACTGCAGACCACTGTAAACACAGGATTAAAAATATTTTTTTCAAAACTAAAGGAAAGAAAGATTAGACTCTCATGTGCAAGTTTTCAACTCCACTGAAAAGGATATTTTTAAAGATGACTTTTAAAGGATACATAAAGGTAATTATTTCCAAAGTAGAAAAAATATTAAACTAGGAGATTGTGTCTTTCAAGGAGCTAGCCATTATTCTTGACGTGTTACTTTTGGAGATTTGTATAAGTCAAAACTATTAAAACCAATCCACCCATGTGCCCCTCATCAAGCCAATATCCCACCATGTCACCAAAGTCCTTGAAAGTGCTTTATGCTTTCACAAAGGACACTTTGGAGACCCAGGCCTCCTGCTCACCTGGCAATGCTCCGAAGTGGCCGATGGTGGCCAGTGGAGGGTTTTTCTGGCCTCATACAGCTTTCCCCTCTCTGCAAGGCAGATGGTCCCAGTGAAAAGATAGGAAGGGTGGAATATGGCTTGGAGGGCAGCCGCATCTATGATCCCAAATAAAACTGAGAATGAGCAGGACTGCTGGAGAGGCAGAGTCACTGAAATCAGCACAAGCTGTGACTTTACTGAGCTCAGCTTACCTTTTTGCAACACTGTGAGCACACCGGCCTGTACACAAAATCAGAAGGGTTACTTAGGGTGATTCCATGGATACGACTGGAGAGTTAAGAGAAGCCAAAGGCTGCATGCCTCTACCTGTCTACAGTTGGTCCCCCAAATTCCAGCTCTTCTACCAGAATGAAACAAACTGATACAACTGGCTTGCCAAAAAGACCATCAGGCTGTAAAAGTTAATGCTATGTCCTATGAAAGGATCAACTTAATGTCTGGGATTTTCTTGTCTATTGTGGGTTCACCTGAGAGTCATATCTATTTTTTTCTGTTCTAATATGACAAATTATTATTAGAACTACCTTGAATACATAAAAGAAATACATGCAGAGAAAAATTTTCCAGACTTAATTATCAAATAACCATCCACTGTTGAAGCAACTGCTATTGTAACTCATAAGCATGGCACATGATAACACACTGGATTATTTCTACTATTGTTCCTGTGAGAAAAATGATGAAACAGTGGAGGTGTTTCCTTGACTACTGTCATCAATTACAAAAAGCCTTACCTCTTACAGAACTGACAGGTATAAGACCAGGTGAAGAAGGAAAACCTTCTGGTTCGGCAACAAAAGCAGAGCTAAAAAAACAAATTTTAAAGGAGAAAAAAGAATTGCCAACAGTTAATTTCCTAATTTGTACATCTAAACACGTATTTATATGTGGAAAGTCTTAGTAGACAAAGGGAGGAGAGCATTTAGAGACCCTTTTACTAAGTTTGATTCTGTGACAGTTACAATCTGGTCTGTATTTGATTATAATTCTACTTTTAAATGGGAGAAAAAGGCCACAGCTCTTAAGGGTCTTGCCATTGTGGAAGCAATCTGAGGAAGATTCTAAAAAAGTGTCCTGTGTTTCTCAGATGTATTTTCTCAATAATCCTTTAAAAGTTTAACAACTAAGAGCAGACTTGGTTTTAGGAAGGCACACCATTATTTATTACAGTGGTTTTAAACCTTACGGTTTTCGATTTCTATGGGAGAAATAATAATACTCACTTCTGTGAGCAAGGGGACAGGGACTGCCTGGTAGAGGGTGAGCCTCCAGCCCATGGAGCCCCCAAAGCCCTGTGCCACCTGGCAGCAGATAATGCCCGCGTGACCCGCTGACTGGAAAGGGCTCTACCTTTCCTTTTTTCAGAGCCGTGTAGACATCTTTGTACTGTTGGTACTTTTCCAGCTCTGCTTTGACCAGGACCTGACGAATGTGCATCACCTCCTCCACAGTCAGTGCCAGGCACTCCACTGGGTAGCAGAACTCCTCCTGAAAGTCAGAATCCATGTGAGCAAGAAGCCCCACCCCCTCCAGCAAGGCCATGTCTCCTCCACATCAGGCCCCTGGTTAGTAGCTCTAAAGAAGAAAGAGGCTCCCAGGAAACCCTGGGGCAGGGCTGGCTCGCTCTGGGGACCACAATCTCTGATCACACCCAGAAGGTAGCAGGAGACTGCCGGGTCCCAGGTAGCACTAGCTGACCAAGACCTCCAATAACAGAAGTTTCTCATGTGTGTTCAGATGCATCTCAGGCATCTCCAGTCCCCGAAGGGGAGCTGAGTATCTGTGTCCTGAAATCTGGGGGAAATGTTACTGTTCTAAACCAAATTTATGTCCATTTTCTCCTGATACACAAAGACGTATGTAGCTTTCTGTTGTATACTATCTGCTCAAAGGTAAACAGCAAATCTACAATACTGGTACAGTTATAAACACTGATTTGTGGTACCCAGAACGGCCCAAAGAAGATGGTTAGTAACTGACATTGAGAAACGTTATTTAGTGGTAAGTTACATCAGCACAGCCTGAAAACTCCTAGCGGTGTGAGTGAACTGCACCTGGAGGCCAGCAGTCACTCCCATTGGGCTGCCCCATGTGCTCCAGAGCCCTTGTCACTTTTCCACACAGGACTGTGGAGGATGATGCTGAGGTAACTGATCCCACTGAATAAAGAGCCTCTCGCCTGCTCCCAATTGGCCCTGCACTGATTGTGGACCCAGCAGAAAGACAGAAACGTCCTGTGCGCCCACAGCATGTGGGCCTCACAAACCCGTACCCTCTGTGTGCACACACTGGAACTCACACCCACACACACAGCAGCGCTGTGCACAGGCATTCTGGAGTCAGACAAGCCAAACAAGAAAGCACAAGACTATGGATGCAGTTCATGGAGATTTAACATTCAGTTCTGTCTTCTAATCAGAGAAAAACAAAAACAAATCTAGGCTGCAAACTTGACAAACATTAGCATTTACTAAAAAAAAAAAAGTTTGCAGAATTACTGCTTCTTACAGTAATTACAAAATTATCTCTGTTCAAGCTAACGTAGGGAAGATTAAATTTGCTAAAAATGTTTTAGAAAAGATCCTGCAGTTGAATTTTTGACAACTCAGTATCTGGAGGATGGGGGGATAGTTTGTTAGATTATATCATGTGCTCTAGGATGTCTAAATACTCAAAAAATCCCACCATCACACAATTTTCTCTCAGTAGGAAGAGCTTTCAAAGATAACAGGCTTCAGTTGGCATGTCCAGTATTTACTGTGCTTTGCTCGGCCCTGAGAACAGAGTGTGTGTGTGTCCACTGGGACAGGACAGCCTCTGAGTGCTGGACATCACAACTGTGCTCAGGCTAACGCGCCAGTTGCACACACTGAACAGCAACGTTTCTCAGCTTCTGACATGTCGTTAAGAAGTCTTTACAGTCGTCTTTATTCATCAGCAACGATCATGACTACCTATATATGAATCTAGCAAACAAGCAGAAGACTGCTCTTGAGATTGGTGGCCGTGTGTTAGGAAGATGGCAACCTTACAACGTGACACAGGCGGTGAGATGTGCTGCATCCCTGATAGCAGGCACTGCCCTCTCCTCAGCCTCTAGTCACAGACGGGCTCAGTCAGAGCCTACTTTTGACTTTCTGCTTTGAACCATACCCAAATCCACTGCTCTGTCAGATAAAATAAGAAATGGTGGATTTTTTTTGGTGTTCATGTTCTTTTTTTAGAATTTCAAGCAGATTATCCTTTGGTAAATAGCTTCCATCAGGTCAAATGCTAATGTTTTAAATCTGGTGCTTTCCCAAGGACAACAAAACTTTAATGCAACATGAAAGAAAATAAATAAATATAGACTAGTTTTCATTATTTTTTTTCAACTGATGAAAAAATATTGATTCAACATCCCCAAAGCCAAATTACCCCAGATCTTGCTGAGATCCTCATGCCACAAAATGTGAAAAGCACTCAGGGTTTCCCCCTACCCCGAGCTGAGCCCCTGTCCCCCGTCATGAGGGGCCGGTCACACTACAGCACGGACGCCAGGGGCCGGAGCAGCAGGACTGATTCTCTGGCTGCTCTGTGCTGCAGGGAAGCTCCCAAATTTAGAAACGGAAAGCTAAATCTTAAGTTTTCAAAGATTATAATATACTACAGGAGCAGCTGTGCCTTTAGAACTCACTGTACATATGTCACTAAAATGGCTGGGTTTCTCTTAAATTATTTTGGTTATATTTACCATTCAAAAGGGGTCAGAGTTAAGCCAGCACAGAAATTAGAGAACACAGTGTATCATCTGTTACTGAGCTGGAGAAACAGAAACAGTCTCATTTTATAGTGTTTTTGGTTAGCCAAAACTTCATAAATATGTATGAGGAGATTTGACAATTATCTCAAACAGCCTTTTGAGTTTTTAATAAACCAAAGGAAAGCCCACTTAAGAGCAAATGTTAAGTTTAATTACTTTTTTTTCAAGTTCATCTTTAAAATTCAAGGTGAATTATCTATCTAAAGTCATCTGTAGACTTAGTAGACTGGGCAGGGTTGAAAATAAAAACAAAATGTCAGAGATCTTCAGAAACAGCAGTAGGATGGGTGGTACTAAATGCTTCTCCTGCATCTGACCACGTGCTCACGTAGCCAGATCAAAAATGAAAAACTAGACTGAGCCTGAATTTCATGCCAAATGAAGAGAAAGTAATCTGTTGTACCTCATTTACATTCAGTCTCTTTTCTGAACCAAGATGGGTAATAAAGAATAACAAACTAGCGGCTGTTTGCTTGTCAAGGACAGGTCTGGTCAACAGGAAGGACCCTGGAGCCAGGCGGGCTGCTGCCACACCAGTCGCACTGTGGGCAGGGGAAGCCTGAAGACGGTCCCAAGGCTTTTTATGCCACTGAGGTCTGGAAATTATACTTTCTCTAAAAAATGTATTCTGTATGAAAATCTCAAAGACAATACGAGTATTTAAAATATTTTAAATAATCACATCGATAAAAGAAAACTTGATTTCTCTGTACAGAGAAGCAGCGTGGATTTTTGTAACAACCACCCTGACCATCATAACACAGCTGTATGGGAGCTGGAGAAGAGGAAGAATCCTTGTGGCTCCCTGGCTGGGCAGCTGAGTGTCGACTGCTTCTGGGGGAGGCTGGCAGGAATGCCTTTCCATCAGGTCCCTCAGAAGCTCCGCCCACAGGCACCTTCCTGATGCTGCTGCATTCTGAGTTTGTTGTCCTTTCACTATCATCCTGTCATTTGAGATCATGGTGTGATCTATGCATCTACCAAAGATTGGAATCAACAGTCAGAAGCAAAGTGTCCATCTAAGCTGTTAATTTGTGCAAAGTGCGGCAGCTGAGGCATCACGACCAGAGACAGAGGAAGGTAATTCCCAGAGCCCGCAGGAGGCCAACCTGTGTGTGTCTCCACCTGCTGGTAAAAGCTCTCTCACACAGATAATAAACAGCCCCTGCTACCCCCAGCATGGCTGCCTCCAAAGGGTGAGAGCCGAGCAGAGAAGCTGTTTGGAGGGTAGAAAAAAGTGGTCGGAAAGGCGGTGCTGGCCAGGCTCTGGTCATCCTTGGAACCTGAACAATACGTATGGGGAAGAGAACGGCAGGGGAGAAGAAATGGAGAAAATACTGCTGAACATGAGTGACTGTTACAGAACCATTATAAAGCATGAAAGAAAAACAGACAAAAACACCACGGAGGGCATTAATGTTAGATTCCACAGGAGTCTCCAGGCCATCATCTGCATCCATGTGTGTCAAAAGGAAATCAACCACAAAGTCATGGCTGGAGAATCTGAGTTCACACAGCAACACTTCAGCTGTCCTGTGAACTCTATCTCCCACACAGGTTTGTGGGATGCAGGCCCAAGGTGATGGCAGAAACACACAGCCAGCAGCCACCCCTCCCCTACTCGGAGGGCGCGCTGCCCCCAGTCATCTGACCAAATGATTGAAAAAAGTACACTTTCAACATCCTGAGGAAAGGGTGCTAAGTCTCTTCAGTTGTGTCTGACTCTTTGCAACCCCATGGACTGTAGCCCACCAGGCTCCTCTGTCCATGGGATTGGATCCTCCAGGCAAGAACACTGGAGCGGATTGCCATGCCCTCCTCCAGGGGATCTTCCTGACCTGGGGATTAACCCGGCATCTCCTGTGTCTACATTATTGGTAGGTGAGTTCTTTACCACTACTGCCACCTGGGAAACCCCAGAAGGAAAGGGAGGAAGGTCCAATATAAATGAAAATCAGTAACAACAAGACTTTTCTGCTTTCTTTAGTTGAGACCTTATAAACGCAAAATGATTCAGTGTTTTCTTAAAAAAATAGCTAAATCGTACTTTTAAAAACAATACTTACAAAACTAGACGCCACTGCCACTAAAGTAGTGGGATTTTATGGATTTCCCATGATAAGCTACTGGCAAGAAAAGTCAGGACTTTGATCTGGATCTCAGCTGGGCCCTAGAGGCACTGAGGGGGCAGTTCTGTGAACAAATACCAGTCCGCACAGACTACAGGGCTCCCCTGCCTGCTCACTAAGCCCCTTCTCTGCAAAGGCATGTTGGGTGTCCCTTGCTCTCCTCCTCCACAAAAACAGCTCACAGCGTGACCATACACACTGAGCTCCCCTGCACCAGGAAGACACCTCATGGCCTTCCTTGGTAAAGTTTCTATCATCAGCCAATAGGGCTTCCCAAGTAGTGCTAGTGGGAAAGAACCCGCCTGCCAACGCCAGAGACGTTAAGAGACATGGGTTCGATCCCTGGCTCAGGAAGGTCCTCTGGGGGAGGGCACAGCAACCCACTCCAGTATTCTTTCCTGGAGAATCCCATGGACAGAGGAGCCTGGTGGGCTACAGTCCATGGGGGTCGCTAAGAGTCTGAAATGACTGAAGCAATTTAGCACACATGCACCAGCCAAATACTGCTTGTAGTTAATCTGACAGTGTCTTTACACTGCTAATTTTAACCTCAATGGTGACATCAGATGATCGCAAGGCCAGGTACACACAGCTGAATGATAAACTGACTTCTAGGAAAAGCTGTGTAAAGAAAAGAACCTTCTAATCATTGGACTTGTGAAAAAAAATCACAAAGGCGCTCCTTCTCATGTATTTTGCAGTTATAACAGTAACTGTATATTTTGCTAAATAACGTATTAACAAAAAAAGCCTTTGGATTTTAAAGTTTGAACGTGTCCGGCTAGAGTTCTGCTTTTCAGGTGGTAAGCCACTGATAAGGCTGTAGTTCAGCATATTTCAGTGTGTGGTGATTCTTTAGGACTTAGAGGAATCCTAACAAGAGTTACCACAAAATCATTAGTTCTTTAATCACATTATTTGGGAACAGAGATGACTGATCAATTCAACACTATCAGTGCGGTTCAAACTTGGTTTCTTCACAAAAACCACACCACTGGAGGGAGGGACCTCTATCATCACTTCCTTGAACCACTGGTGATTCATTACAGCCTTAAAGTATGGACTCAGCACAGTCTAGTGTTTTACTCATGAGAATCTGAAGAAACACAGGTTGGCTGCTGGTAGAATTACTGACTGAATCCTTGTACTTTGCCTGCAGGTATTTGGGGAGTCAAGTGGAACAAAAAGAACCTTCGCAGGTTTCCTCTGGCAGATCCGCTGCCTCTTCCTAGAAGGGCCCTGTGGGCTACATCCCCGTCTGAGAAGTGAACAGCCGTGACGTGAGCCTGGACGTCTCTGGAGAACAGCGCAAACTGTCAACCCATCCAAACAGCTGCAGTCACTCCTATCACAAAACATGCTTGAAAACAAGGAACAATGGATTTTTATCAATCAAAATTCTCCCTTTGGACATCTGCCTCAATAAGAGTCTACTGTAGTCAGACTTCACCAAGTTTTCTGTTTAGTTTCAACAATTTTTAAGTGGCATTTGAAAGGAAAAAAGTGTTTCTTTAATAAATATCCATACTTTCAACCATAAATAAGTGTTCCAGGGAAAAAAAAGGACTTGAAATGAACAAAGAATGTCAGATTTCACTTGGTTACTCTTAGGATTGGTTTTCTTCAGCTAATAACAACAAATAAGGTTATTTATAAAGTTCATTCTAGTTTCTGGAAGCTTCTCAAGGAAACTAATGATTCCAGGTCTCTAACTGTTTACAAGTTGCTCTGCAGAGTCTGTGGGCTACTTACGAGAGACCGGGAGCTCTGCCTGGATGCTGGCAGGAACTGTCTCACGTTAGTGGGTGTTTCCTTCTCAATGGAATGTCGTCTCTGGGGTGGCTGCCGTCGCTCAGGCTGAGGTGTGGAGGATATGGGCAAGAACTTGGGAGGGCCTGAAGAAACAGGATGAACCAAACTGAAATCAATTCTCTTATAAAAGAAAAAAAAAGCAACTTAGGTTTCAATTTCTAACAGAAAACCCTCTGCTGTGTGTGACAAACTGCATTCAAAGATGAAGTGTTGATTTTGTTGGAGTGATACATTAGGACTGGAGGCCCCTAGGGAACCCTGGAAGACTGTTATAGAACAATCTTTGCAAGATAAACTTGCTACTGAAATAGCAAGGGAAAGGAAAAAGTATTCAATATTCAAATTCATGCATAAAATGCAACATAAATGGAGTCTCAGATTCATAATACAAATGCCATCCTGTTATTTTCCACAGAATTTTACAATTAAGAGTCTTAAGCTTTATTTAAAATTTTTTTAAATTGGGCAAAAGATTTGTATTCAATAAACAATTTCAAGGGCAAAGAATTCAAGGAATAGATCTTGGGCTTTATTTTAAAAGCATGTGAAAATTATGTATTGTTTGTGTCGAATCATACCAAAATTGTCAAGTATACCTTCCTTTTAAAAGATAAAATACGAAAACTCTTTCTTCTTGATGTGTACCAAGACATTTTATCCTTAGTTTAAATCAAGCTTTATTTAAATTAAAAAAAATAAGTTTCAGCTTCAATATTAATACTATATATGCCACTGCTCCTCTGTCTAGGAATATCTGGGGACAGAGTTTAAAGGGGCAATGTTTCAGGCTCTGATTCACATTGTGGAAACACAGGAGGACATCACAGAACTCTGCTGTCTGTCTGTCCGTCCTTCCTCCCACCCTCTGCGCAGTAAGAAGGTGAGGAAAAGTGAAAGTCAGCACAGTGAGGAGGAGATGACCATCTACTTGGACTGTCTTAGCGATAAATCACTAAAAAAAAACAGAATATAATTCCCTCAATCAAGAAAAGGTACAGAAATCCATGATGTGATTTAATGGAGTCTCTATAATATTTAATGGGTCTGGTCAAATACCAATTACAGATAATAACCAAGGTCAGCTCCTGTTGTTTTTGATGTAATCTGTTTAAGTAAATCAAAATACTATTTGAAGAATTTTAACCACTGAAACTTCCACATGTACATGTACGAAAAACGAAGTCAATATACTAAAGATACTGTAATATGTGTTTTCTTAATAAAATTTTAAATAACTGTAGTAAGATACACATGATATTTACCATCTTACCCAACTGTACACTGTAAAAATGTACCAATTATACCATTTTAAAACATATAGTTCAGTGGTATTAAATTGTTTACAGTTACCTTGTTATATACCTGGCTGTAAACTTTATTGTACTTTGATGGATGAAATATATATTTTTTAATATTTATTATTTATTTATTTGGCTGAGCTAGGTCTTAATTGCGGCATGTGAGATTTAGTTCCTTGACCAGAGATCAGACCTGGGCCCCCTGCATTTGGGAGTACAGAGTCTTAGCCACTGGACCATGGGAAGTCCCAGATGATATATTAAATGGATATAAAATAAATTGGTCTAAAGGGCTAAAAATATAAATAAAAATGTAAAATGTGATTATTAAAAACAAAATGTGTGTGGCAGGGTAAAAATGTAGTACTGTTAGAATGTGTTTAAATGTAAGAGGTCATCAACTTAAAATATTCACCTGTCAATATATGAACCTATATGGTAACCACAAACCAAAAGCCTATATGACAGATACACACACAGAAAAGAGAAAGGACTCCACATAACACTAAAGATAGTCATCAAGGAAAAAGATTTTTTTCTTGGAATAAAAGGAAATAAAAACAACCGCAAGACAATGAACAAAACGGCAGTACATACATACCTATTAATATCAATAAATACCAATAATGGGCTTTCCTGGTAGCTCAGCCTGTAAAGAATCCGCCTGCAATGCCGGAGACCTGGGTTTGATCTCTGGGTTGGGAAGATACCCTGGAGAAGGGAATGGCAACCCACCCCAGTATTCTTGCTTAGAGAATTCCATGGACAGGGGAGCCTGGTGGGCTACAGTCTATGGGACTGCAGAGTCAGATATGACTGAGCAACTAAGCACGCATGCACAAATATTAATCATTGCTTTAAATGGAAATGGACTAAATGTCCCAATCGAAAGCCTCAGAGTGCTAAGGAACTCTCCTCAATGTCATGTGGCAGCCTGGATGGGAGGGGAGTTTGGGGGAGAATGGACACATGCATATGTATGGCGGAGCCCCTGCACGGTTCACCTGAAACTGTCACAACACTGTTAATCGGCCACACCCCAACACAAAATAAAAAGTTAAAAAACAGAAAGTGAAAAGACAACCCAGAAAACAAAAGAAGATATTTGCAAATTATATATATATTTTTGATTTGACATCATTCTTTTTTTTAAAACCAGAACATTTATTATGCAACTACCTGTTGAAATTTTTTCAACACAGGTCTTGTTTTTAACATATATGCTTATAGAAATAAACCTCCCTTTTGCTCTGGGACAGTTTCTGATGACTTATTTTTTCTTCTGAATGAGCCATACTTTCCTGTTTTTTTATGTGCCTTGTGATTTTTTGTTGAACAGTGGACATTTGAGTTTATCAATGTGGTAACTCTGGAAATTCCATTCCACCCTTCCCCAGAGTTTGCTGAGTTTTGTTACTGTTTCTATTCATTGTTTCTCTTATTGTTGAAGGCTGATCTTTAACTTAACATCTCCTCAGGTCCTTGATGAGCCATTCCCTGGGCATTCATGGTCACTTTCCAATTCTTGCATATCCCCTGGAGATATGGAGGGGTGAGGGGGAAGCTGATAACAGCTCAGCAACGGCCGTCTACCTCTGTCTGCACCTCTGAAATCAGAAGCGGTGACCAGAACACAGAGCCCCAAGATCTGGAGGGCCAGGTCATTTTGTCCGTCTTGGCCCCGCCAGCTGTGTGCAAGCTGCTTCAGGGACGGCACACAGCTGCCTGTCACGGGGACGGGGGAATGAATGGCTGCCACTGGCGAGGAGCTGAAATCTACTTAAGTTAACCACAATTCACCATCTTCCCCTGGAAGTTTTAAGCATTCAACAGATTCTAGCCTTCCAAATATAATTATATCAGACAGATTCTGCCACTGCAGTTACTGTCTAGGGGGAAAGACAACTACATGGTGCCTGCTACTCTGCCATCTTCCCAGAGTCCTCCCCTCTAATATATAATTTTTAATCCTACCAACACTGGGGCTTCCCTGGTGGTCCACTGGTTAAGAATTTGCCTTGCAATGCCATGGACACAGGTTCAATACTTGGTTTGGGAAGTTAAGATCCCATGCGTTGGAGCAACCAAGCCCACACACCACAACTAGACAGTTTGGGCACCTCAGGGAAAGAGACCACATGACACCATGGAGATCCACACGCCCCAATGAAGACCCAACACAGCCAAATAAGTATTTTCAAAAAGATGGCCAACCGTACTTTTCAAAATCATTTCATTTTAGATTCTGTATTAGAACCTATTACCTGAAGAGTTATAAAGGTGTTTTTATTGTCTATACTTGTACATGGGCAAGGGGGAAGGGTGTGTGGGGGTGTATTTGTGTGTGTGTAGCAGGAATGATAACAAGTGTGATTATTCAGGGCTTCTGGCTTAAATTTAGATAATGGGATAATTCTAAAAAGTACAAACAGGCTCACCTACTCCCTACAGCTGTTATCTGTAAACCCAAAGGTGACTGGTTTGTTGTAAGTTGAGAATTGAGACCCAATTACCAGTTTAGCCTTATCTTATGATGTTATTCTAGGAAAAATACTATTATTTCTGCTCCTGATCAGTGCAATTCCAGGGTTGGTTCTTTAACTAGTTACCCCAAATGACAACAAGGCACTTTGGGATTCCCTTTGCTTGGTTAAACATGTTTTTTAAGGCATTCGACACTGGTTCTTTGTACCACAAATACTCACTCTTCCTTGTGGACACAGTCTCCAGGAAGGGGTCTTCCAGGAAGGAGGGAGACGCACTGCTGCTGCTGGCAGACCTGGGCAGGGTCTCCTCCTGAAAAACACACAGGGCAAGGGGGAGAGACAGACTCCTTAGACACTAGTGCTCTCATGCTCATTAGCAGTGTTCACTCAAAGAGGTAACGTGAGGCACCACATTTTAATGTCCAAGGTTCAAAGCAAGTTGGAGACAAGCTAGAAGGGATCTAAAATTAGACATATCTGGGTGTGTGCCCCAGTTTTGTCCCTCATTAGAGTGATGTGACACAGAGCAAGTTTCTTACCTCAGTTTCATAATTTCAATAGGGTTACTACAAGGACAAATCTGAGAACACATTTAAAATGCTTAACACATCACCCGGCACACAACAAATGGTGATTAACATCATCAGTCAAGTATTTAACACATTTAAAAAACTAACAGACTTATAACTCCTACAGAGGTAGATGTGTTTTGTTCAATGTTGTTACCTACTAGCAAGTCCATCCCTTACTAAGTAATGCATAAATATTTGTTGAATGAATGAAAACATATTTCATGAGAAATATGTCTGCACTGTGTCAAATGAAATTTAAATTCCTATTACTTATGAGAAGAGACCTTCTTAATTTGTTTTAGACTATACCAAAGTGAAGTACAATATTTATTCATGAAAAATTTACTACTTACTATGTGACAGGAGATATATATTAACTGGAAGACAACTCAATTCCATACTACATAGAGAAAACTGCTAAATATTTTTAAATATAGAAGAATGTTAGGTTAATATATTAATCTATGACTATGTGAAGCAAATAGTGAAAATCCTTTCTGACCTACTTAGTGTGGAAAGCATTAGTTTCCAACAAGCCCCACTACAAAGGACCTAGCCAAGGAACAGGAGAAGAAGAAAGCCGCGTAGATCACAGAGTCCACACAAGGACGGTCTGAGCCGCCACCTCCTCCTGGTGCTCACTGCCAAGAACAAACCAGGCGACATTAGCCAAGCCTCACCCAGAGGTCATACACGGGACGTCATACACGTCTCCAGAAAAGTCAATGAGAACTAGCTTATCTCCTGCTTCTGGAAGGTCAAAAGGAAATAAAAGCTATGAGTATCTCATAGGAAAAGAACAAAGAAGTCACACACAGCAGTTATGAGGTAGGAGCTCCTGATTCAAACAGCAGAAACCATCCCCACTGTACATCCTTCAACCAACCTTCCCAGAACCACTGTTACAGCTGATTTTACTAAAGTCTGAGGTATGTCCATGCTGTGCAGCCTCCCTCCTTCCCAAAGGTCTGAAATGCTTCTCCCAAGAGCAGTGAGGAGCCCGCACTGGGCAGGCAGGGTGGACACGGGATTGCTGTGGGGAGAGGTGTGGCTCAGCACCTCTTGGGATTTTCTCCCAGAAGCCGTGGATGGCCCCCTGCTTCTGCCTTGCCCACCTTAGGGAGCTAACCCACTTTCAGACTACTTGAAAACTAATCCTACCATTAAAAAATAAACTCAGAGTGGATTAAAGACCTAACTGTAAAACCGTATACCATAAAACTCCCAGAGGAAAACATAAGCAGGACACTCACTGACATAAATTGTAGCAATATTTTATTGGATCCATCTTCTAAAATAGGAAATAAAAGCAAAAATAAACAAATAGGACTTAAACAGTTCATCTTAACATCAAGAAAAAACAATTAAAAAATGGGCAGAAGAACTGAACAGACATTTTTCCAAACAGGAAATGCAGATGGCCAACATGGTACATGAAAAGATGCTCAACACTGCTAACTACCAGGGAAATTCTAATCAAAACCACAAGGCGCTATCACCTCACACCTGTCAGAACAGCTATCACCAAAAACAAAACAAAAAAAACCAAATAATAAATGTTGGAGAGGATGTGGAGAAGCGGGAACACTTGTACACTGTTTGAGGGAATGTAAATCACTGCAGCCACTGTGGAGAACAGTATGGAGGTTTCTCAAAAAACTAAAAGCAGAACTACCATATGGCCCACTCCTGGGTATGTACCTGAAAAAAACAAAAACACTAATTCAAAAAGATACATGTGCTCCACTATTCACAGCAGCGTTATACTAGTCTTTGACACTCACCAATGTCAGAAGTCCCTATCACTGTCAAAACTCCCACAGCTGTGTTCTTAGCGTGGGGCTGTCCCTGAGGCCACCAGAGTCATCCCAGATACAAGCCTGGGCACCGAACTCACTGGGTAGGAAGGAAAACCTTCCTTTTCTTGACAAGATGCCCAGTTAAGGCACAGACACAGCTCCCAAGCTTCGCTTCCCTACTGAAAGCTTTGATATAGTGCCAATCAAAGCTTATCTTGACTTTTACAATGTTACCTGGGTCAGGCTAGTAGAGGTTATTAAAGATAGACCAAAAAAACTACTGAGATTAAGAATTTTGAGAAAAGGAAAAAACAGTAGTGGAAGAAGACCTGGTGCTGGGAGGTCTGTTCATAGTTTGGCGGGGATTCTGTTACTTTTCTGCTGTCTGACTTTATAAACTAAGCCTCTACCTCCACTAGGCTGTGTTCTTACTGCAAAGTAATGATGTTGAACACAACTTCCAAGCCCCTTTCCAGTTTAAATTATTTTCATTTAGGCATTTTCATATACTGCTAGTTGGAATACTAGAAAGTTTATGAGATATGAAGATTTGGGGCTTAGATTTGGGTTTCAGGTCTGTCTCTATAATTTACTTTTTAACAATCTTAGTTCAAAAACAAAACCTTTCTGTGTGCACTCAATAAGCCAGCAAATTTGGAAAACTCAGTAGTGGCCACAGGTCACTTTTCATTCCAATCCCAAAGAAGGGCAATGCCAAAGAATGTTCAAACTACCGCACAATTGCACTCATTTCACATACTAGCAAGGTAATGCTCAAAATCCTCCAAGCTAGGCTTCAACAGTACATGAACTGAGAACTTCCAGGTGGATTTAGAAAAGGCAGAGGAACCAGAGATCAAACTGCCAATATCCACTGGATCACAGAAAAAGCAAGAGAATTCCAGAAAAACATCTGCTTCATTGACTATGCTAAATCCTTTGACTGTGTGGATCACAACAAACTGTGGAAAATTCTTTAAAGACATGAGAATACCAGACCACCTTACCTGCCTCATGAGAAACCTGTACGGAGGTCAAGAAGCAACAGTTAGAACCGGACATGGAACAACAGGCTGGTTTAAAATTGGGAAAGGAGTACATCAGGCTGTATATTGTCACCCTGCTTATTTAACTTATATGCAGAGTACGTCATGCAAAATGAGAGGCTGGATGAAGCACAAGCTGGAATCAAGATTTCGGGGAGAAATATCAACAACCTCAGATATACAAATGACACCACTTTAATGGCAGAAATTGAAGAGGAACTAAAGAGCCTCTTGATGAAAGTGAAAGAGGAGAGTAAAAAAGCTGGCTTATAACTCAACATTCAAAAAACTAAGATCATGGCATCCAGTCCCATCAGTTCATGGCAAATAGATGGGGAAACAACGGAAACAGTGACAGACTTTATTTTCTTGGGCTCCAAAATCACTGCAGATGGTGACTGCAGCCATGAAATTAAAAGATGCTTGTTCCTTGGAAGAAAAGCTATGACCAACCTAGACAGCATATTAAAAAGAAGAAAGATTACATTGCCGACCAAGTTCCAGATAATCAAAGCTATGGTTTTCCCAGTAGTCATGTATGGATATGAAAGTTAGAGATGACTCTTGAGAATCCCTTGGACTGCAAGGAGATCAAACCAGGCAATTCTAAAGGAAACCAGTCCTGAATATTCACTGGAAGAACTGATGCTGAAGCTCCAATATTTTGGCCACCTGATGCGAAGAACTGATTCATCGGAAAGACCCTGATGCTGGAAAGATTGAAGGCAAGAGAAAGGGAAGACAGAGGATGAGATGGTTGGATGGCATTACCGACTCAATGGACATGAGTTTGAGCAGGCTCTGGGAGTTGGTGATGGACAAGGAAGCCTAGTGTGCTGCAGTCCATGGGGTCACCAAGAGTTGGACATGACTGAATGACTGAAGTGTACTGGCTGAAAACTGGGAGGAGGGCAAGTAGCGGCTGGAGCAACACAAGGGTCCGTGGAGGGTTGGCCTCCTGACCCTGAATGGGCGTGGGCCTCACCTCCGAGTCGGAGCTGTCCAGCTCAGCCAGCGTCGGGGCTTTGAGGAGCTTCTTCCGCGGCATAGGCACCTGCTGGGCGGCTCCTGACCCACCTTCTCTGGGCTGTGACGCCATACCTCCATTCACCATGGACGATTCTGCAACATTCTTGGGAGATTCAGGGGTTGTCACCTCTGGGGAAAAAAAGGCAAAAGCTGACCTTTCCCTGAGCACAGAGAGATGGTCAGTGGACCAAATGCAGTCTTCAAGTGCCTGCACTCGGAACTGCGCTGAGCTGAAAGGCATTCCTATATCATGCAGACAGCACAGAGGCCACACACAGTTAACACCTGGGCATATAACACATGTGTATTTGACATTAACTCTCACACTCAAATAAAGGAAATCTTTCCATGAATAACTGTGTATTCACTATATGTGTAGATTAAAATTTAGAACTGGGAGAAATCCTACAGAAAACCAACTCCAGTTGATTTACTTCCCAGAGACCCAGGGAGGCTCGAGTTCCCTTGAGCCTCTGAAGAGTGAGAGATGGACTGATGGAAGTGACGGTGTACATAAGCCTCCGGCATGGGACTACAAGATTGAGGGCGGTTTGAGTCTAAAATAAAAACAGTCAATAACCTATACACATATAGACATAAACACACAGAATCTGGGATACAATCCTTCTGATAAATCTGATATAGATTATCCCAAGCTCAAATCTGGATGGAAAGGCAGTGAAAGAAGTGTGGGAGCAGGATACAGAGCATGGAGTGCAGAGTACAGACTATAGAGTATAGAGGACAGAGCAGAGAGCACACAGCACAGCGGGTGTAAGCCCACAGTACAGAGCACGAAGCGCGGAATACAGACTCGACTAGAGAGACTATAGAGCACAGGCGTGGGAGCACGGAGTGGGGAGTACAGACCACAGATTAGAGCACAGGAGGCGGGAGGACACAGGGTGTGAGCGCAGGGTACAGAGCACAGTGTGTACGGAGCGTACGTAGCACAGCGCACAAGCTGCTGCGTAGGGAGTGTAGAGTTTAGAGCACACGGGACAGTAAGGTGAGGATGGTTCAGATTCAGAGTCTAACTCTGCTGCTACTTGTCTGACCTTGAGCAATTATAGCAAACTCAGTCCTCATCTGTTAAATAGGGCTAACAGCAGAAGTGGGCTTGCTGTGAGGATTACATAAGTTAACAACTGCATATAAAACACTTAATAGTGTGTGTAACAAAGGTGGCGCACAATAAATGTTAGCAATTATTAACACTGACTTTTATCTCCACTCGTGAGTGAGTGGACTAAGGCTCAGTGTGACTCAGCCACCCACGGCCAGGGCAGCAGAGCTGACACACAGGAGCCTTGGCAGCACCAGTTCCAAAGGCCTGTAATCTTCCAGTGCAAGTGGAGATAAATTTCTTCAGTGTTTCAGTAACTAATATTTTTAATAACTAACTACTAAAATAGAGTATTTAAAAATGAGAAAAAGCAGTCCCAGTATGCCCATAGCTGTGGAGCAGTCTGTGAAACTCCCCTGATGAGTCAGAGGTGAAGAGTGTACTGAGCACTGAAAAGACACGACTATTGCTCATTTCTGGCAGGCAGCGTTGTACCTGAAGTTAACATAAAACATAAGGTTCTGTTTACAGTAGCTCCCCCACTGTATAATATTCACAGGCTTCAAGTGGAAGAGGTGGGCTTTCAGGTAATATTCAGAAAGTGTACTCCAGTACAGCCTTCCTTGACATGATTTAAAAGAATTATGTAAACTATTTATTATAAATGATGTATATCTAACTTAATATTCACAATTTCTGCCAGATTTTAGAGCTCAAGAAGGCCAGAACTAGAACTGCCCTTGTGAACTAGAAGGAAGGGTTTGAGTGAGCAGAGGAAAGGAATGAGGAAGGGAAGGAAAGAGACAGACCTGTCAATCATTTATCATTTTACATAAAGTGTTGAGTAGAAAACCTGACACAAGTTAACTTTGTTATTACCTCTCCAGGTATTAAGCAGCTAGAAAAAATGTTTAATTGGGGGAGGGGTGTGCTGAAGGGGACACAGAGGCAGAAGCAGCAGGTTTTCACACAAACTGTAAAGCTTAAAACCCTTCAATAGACCTTTCATCGGAGGAGAGCTACAGACTGCCACACTCACAGGAGTAACTGTAAAGTTCTCAAGAGAGAAGGAAGAAAATGACTGGGCCAACTGCTTAATTCCTACTGAAGAAAAAAAAGACAATGTTTAAAAATGATCTTGAGGTATATTCTGAAAACTTGTATTCCACAGCATGCACTCTCCATACACTTCCTCCAGGGTCTGCGCATTGGCAGAAGGCACGTGCTTCCCCCGTGGGCCGGCTCTCCATGCCCCAGCCACAGCTCTGCTGGAGGCAGGTGAGCGTCCCAGGGGTGGGGCTCACAGTCCAGGCTCCCAGGGTGAAATCCCCAGTGGAGCGAGGAGGGACATCACAACAGTTCTAATGGTTATATAGTTAATGTTTCAGAAAAAAATGTAATTACTACATAAGATACATGATTTTATGGATGCATTTGCTTAAGAAAATTTTTAAAGTCATTTATGGTAGATATGGGCTTCCTGGTGGCTGAGATGGTAAAGGATCTGCCTATAATATGGGAGATTGGAGCTTGACCCCTGGGTTGGGAAGAACCCTGGAGAAGGGAATGGCAACCGACTCCAGTATTCTTGCCTGGAGAATTCCATAGACAGAGGAGCCTGGCGGGCTACAGTCCATGGGGTCACACAGTCAGACATGGCTGAGAGACTACGACACACGGTAGATTTTAAAAGTTTGAACAGTAATGGTGTCACGTAAGTCTGGTAAAGTCGTGAGGGTAATGCCTACCCTGAAGGTTTGGGAACACTATTACATATGACAGTGGCTGCCATGAGCTACTTTCATTCTCAACACAGGGATCTGAGAAATTACCTGACAGCTCTCTCACTGCCTGGAGACCTTGCTGAAGTTCATAACTGTATTTGAGCTCGGTGATTCAAACTACTGAAATAAACCTCATACCAAGGTCAAAGCTTTAAGATAAATGGAATTAATAGAAAAATACATTATGTCACAGTCAGGCTTCAGGGTGATCTCCATATGTAAGACTAAGTACGTGTGATCTTCTCTAACACTGCATATTTGTACAAGCTCCAGCTAAACATACTTTTAAGAGATATTTTTAAGCAGTTTGATTACTTATATTTTTCCATTCAAATGAATAAATCCTCATTATTTCAATGTATCTGATGAGAAAACCAAACCCTTGGATAAGACTTTATACTTCTTCTGTAATAACTTTTATTTTACATAGTGTAATAATTATGTCTATTAGATATACCCAGCTGCTGCCTTATTTAGTTGGAGGAAACATGACTGAAATACAGATTGTATATTTATTTGCACCAGAAAAATAAATTATACTTACCTTAATGTTGATGGATTAAGATTTCCACCAAGGATTAGTATTTTAGTATTTCTAAAACATACCTAAGCAGCAGGACATATATAAATTCTGTCTTATTCTAGCGTGCATTATCTACACTACATATTTAAATATTTACTCCTTAGTTTGCTAATGTTGCAACTTAAAGAAACACATTCCAGCTCTTGTATTTAGGTCAGAAGAATGGATCAATCTTTTCCATTTATAATTTGGGACATTTTAATTGATTAGTCAAAAGGCCACAATGAAAACATGGAAACACAAGAAACAGAAAATGAAGCATGTGGAAACTACAAAGTACATTAAGGTACAAAATAGATTATGGCAAATGATAAGCACTGACGGCAAATCACATAGCAAGCAGTGATAGCAAATCAAAATTCCTGTTGCTCCTTCACATCAAGGAGGCTCAGCACCAAGAATTTTCTTCCCAGCACAGGAATCTATCATATAACTGGTAAGACACAAACACACCTACATACAATTACACGTGTGTGGGCATGCAGACAGTCCAGGGCCGCCACCTGTGCCTCTAGTCAGGGTGTTTCGGGAGCCAGCTGCTCTCAGAGTCCACTGGGGAGGACCATCTTTAGTAGGTACTCAGAAGAAGATCTTAATATGGACTGCCAAGTTTTAGAGATTAACAGTAACACATGTGTTCTCAAACACTGCTGAGTTTATTTTCCAGATCTTTTTTTTTTTTTACAAAGTTACTCTGCAAATGGTTGATAAAATAAAAATTGTCAAATGGATAAAGAAAACAGAAAAACTCTTCAGTGGTCAGTCAGAAGTAGTAAGTGAAGACTGATGTATTTGAGTTTCTTGAAAGGGAAATATTAGTCATGCCTAAGAGAACCACAAATAAACAGCAATTTAAAAAGCAGATGGGAACTAGTTTTGCAGTTGGAAGATGTTCAGCAAATATTCAGACAGAACATGACACTAGAACTCTCAGGTTCTTTAAATATGAATTTGTGTGTAAGATATGCCAACAATTCCATGGCACACACACAAAAATTCTGGAAGGAAATACTAGTGCCAATGTCTTATCTCATTTCACATTGAAAGGAGCAGCTTCCAAACTCCAAAATTCTAATGTGCAAAACATTTTAATTTGGGACTAAGTTGGCTTTGAAAATTCGTTCGTATACAGTTTAAAATCTTAATTTAAAAAGAGGGCTGATTTTACAGATCAAATTTAGTCATGAATAGTTACCTGTTTCACCATCAATCCCTATCTATTTAACAGAAGGGCTCTAAACTTGTACTACAAACCCAGGACACATGATTGTGTTTTACAACCAAAGTCTCTTAACAGCACACCACCAGCATGACGAGGACCCATGCACAGAAGCTGGCTCTCATCCCCCAGCTGTGGAGCGCTCGTCTTCAGAAGCAGCTGACACTTCAGAGTTTAGCTGCTTGAATAACTGAATGCTTCAAAGAGTAACAAGTATCAAAACTCTTTCTTGTTTCTAGGCTCTGAAGGCAGAGTTCTCTTAGACTCTTCACTGCTTTATGAGACTGGGTGTAATGGGCAGCACATTTCACAACCACAAGCATCAGGGTTCTTCCATAGGCCCTTGGGGAGCAAGAGATTTATTACAGTTTTATTTTTTTAAACCATCTTCAAAGAAAGGCTGTTTTATATGACTGACCACAGCTTAGAAGAAGCCTTTCAATTTTCTTTTCTGACATGTTTGAACAAGCAGATGAATGAAATGTATTTCACAGAGACCACAAAACCCACGTCAGGTGTGAAAGTGCTTTACCTGACAAGTCAAAACTGTAAGACATGCTAAGTGGCCGCATTGCTGAAAAAAGAAAACAAACAATAAAAGGAAAGTAATTCAGATGTTAGGCTTTACAGGGAGGATGAAAAAGGGAGGAAGGTTCAAGACCTGCGGTGGTACACTCCATACTTTAAGGCAGAAGGCAGAGAGAAATTATCTGCAATATGGCATCTTAGTTTTAACCGTATCACTAAGACTTGAAATGGAGTAACAATAAAAGAAAAAAACAGCTTTTAAAGAATATGTTATGAATGAAAGCATGATAAAGATAAAAACACTTTAGAATCACAGCATAGGACTTTTTACTTAAATATAAGAGTTCAAAAGAAAAAACGAGCCATGTTTAAAACATGCTTTTAGGGAATATACAAAATCTTTAAAATTTAAGAACAAACGTATTCTTAATTTATTTCAGGATGAGAAGTTGGCTCTCTGAATACAGGTCAAACATCTTGTAAAAAATCTCATTCAGGCACTGCTGCGAAGTCACCTCAGTCGTGTCCAATTCTGTGCGACCCCACAGACGGCAGCCCACCAGGATCCCCTGTCCCTGGGATTCTTCAGGCAAGAATACTGGAGTGGGTTGCCATTTCCTTCTCCAATGCATGAAAGGGAAAAGTGAAAGTGAAGTCACTCAGTCGTGTCCAACTCGTAGCGACCCCGTGGACTGCAGCCTACCAGGCTCCTCCGTCCATGGGATTTTTCCAGGCAAGAGTACTGGAGTGGGGTGCCAAGTATCACTAATTCTCCACCATAGGCCATTACATCTGGCACTTACAGCAAGCCTCAGGAGCCAGAGAGCCTGAGTTTGAACCTTAGCTCTGCCACTTATATGCAGTGTGATTCTGGGCAAGTTACTAACCTCTCCGTGCTTCCATTACTTCAAGTGTAAAATGGCAATAATGGTACCTATTTCAAGGGATTGTTAGAAAAATTAAACGATTCCATACCAAATAAAAAGGTGCTCACAGCAGTGCACCTAGTAACAGTTAAACAAATGGAATTTCTTAAGAATAAACTTATTTCCTGTTGGAAGTCATTTGTTTTAAAAATTTTATTATATACACTAAAAAACATTGAATGGGTGAATTTTATGGTAGGTAAATTATATCTCAATAAAGCTTATAAAAGAATTTGGGTATTTGTAAGAGTGAGAATTACCCATTTTCACTGCAGTCCCAAGCTCTTATCAGCTCCATCCATTCTACCCCACCCCACCACCATCAGGGAGGACTGGTGCCTGTGTGGTCAGAAGGGGGCAGACCTGAAGGTCCTCACATTTCTGAGGCAGATGCCTGCAGAGTTCTAATACCCATATTTAACAGAATGAAGTCTCTTCATATGTTTTTGGCAGATGTTAAAGGAACCATTTATAACCTCAAATCTCAATATAGTATGAGATGTCAGAAAAGTGTTAGGAAAAAGAAAATGATCAGTGGTGAACAAAGACTGATGCACAAGAACAGTAATTTCAGACTTAATAGGAAAAAAATATGGAACTAGCCTGTAAAGTAATAGGGACACATATGAGTGAGTATAAGACAACTTGGACACAAGTCGGTCATCACATCCTTATAGACCACGCTGTGGGTTACGTTCACCCACGCGGGAAGACACTCCTGCTGCCACAATTCCGGGTGAGGATGCAGTTCCTGTGTGCACACATGACGCATGAGCCCTGTCACAGCGCATGCTGCTGCTGCTGAAATCCTGGGGAGTGTCTCTTCTTTAAACATTTGCCCAATTTCTATAGTGGGTTTCTACTTGCAATTACAAGGAGAGGAAAGGTTATAGAACTATTTAGGGAAACTTTTCTTCAGGATGGGCTCAGATGGTAAAGAATCTACCTGCCATGTAGGAGCCTCAGGTTCGATCCCTGGGTCAGGAAGATCCTCTGGAGAAGGAAATGGCAACTCACTCCAGTATTCCTGCCTGGAGAATCCCATGGACAGAGGAGCCTGGTGGGCTACAGTCCATGGGGTCGCAAAGAGTTGCATATGACTGAGTGATTAACACTTTCACTTCTTTTCTTCAAGATAATCCTGTCAACTTTATCCAAACTTCTCAAAGTGAAATTGTGTAATAAGAACCAATGTAGATCAGCAGAACAGGAAGAGCCCAATCTCTTATTTTCTAGTTAAGGTTCAAGATCAATTTTAAAAGTAAGACTCTCATAGAACAATCACTTTCGACCACAGCTCAATTCTGGTTGTTGTGAAACACTAATTCATAAGAATAAAACAAAAGGGTAAGACATACTAAACACAAAATTGGTATTTAATTATTCTAAAGCAGGTTTCCTGTTAGCTAGCATCTAATTTGTTTAAATGAAACAGAAGAATATGTATACAATGAGGGCATGTGACACCACATGCAGTGTCCCTTTGCTGCCCACAAGGACCGCTGGTCTCCCACACACTCGGCCCCTGGCCACACCACACACCTGACTGGCTGCTGTCAGGGCTCACAGGCACCCCTGCCATGGATGTTCTCCGGTCAGTGCCTGTGGGCAGGACTTACCTGCTCGCCCCTCACCCTGGGTTCAGAGCACTTGTGTGGGAAGGAACATCCCATCACTTGGCACTTTATGTCCTGCTCCTCTCTCTGTCCCACGGGTGCTTCCACTGGAATTTACTCTTGTGAAGCGTGAAGCTTACTTTTCTCATGGTAATATGTGGGTTTTACCTTATAGTTCTGTTGAAATATTTCCTATTACCATATTATTCCATCTCAAGGCACAGTAATTCTTTTAAAATTTTGTCTTAAGCTGACATTCTATAATACCATCTCCTTATTTTTCCATAGTGGTTCTTGCTCCTTGAGACTGTGCACCCTTTAGAAATCTGGGGAAAACTATGGACCCCCCCCTACAGATGCCCTCTAGGAACTATGTACAAATTACACTGCAAGGATGCACAGACCCTCCTGAGGCTCATTCAAGGACTCCCAGGATAAGAACTTTCCACTTACATCCTGTGCAGTTTTGGCTCATTACCATATAAATGCTCGTATGGATTTGTTTTAATCATTTTCAAGGGAAACACTTGCTGGCATAAAATCAACAGGCCTGGCCTGTTGCACCTGGCCTCTCCTCACTCTCCAGCTCTGGCCAGGGAAGCTCTTCTAATGCTTTAGCACCTTGGGAAGCACTTTCCATTGCTGTTACCTACAGTGCAGACAGGGACACAGCAGCCAGAAAGACAGAAGTGGGCTCTGTGGCCACAGCCCAGCAGCAGACAGAGAGCATCACCACACAGTGACCGAGAGTCACAGGAGGCGGGGGAGCCATCAGAGTTGACGAAAGTGAGCAGACAGGGGAGGGGAGGACCCTGAAGATCAAGGGCTTGGCTGCTGGACCCAGTCGCAGGGGACACTGCACTCTTGGCCCTGGGCTTTGAGATGGGAGCAGCAGCAGATAGTTTTTGGGGAAAGCAGGTAAGGTCACCTGTGGTGGGGCTTGTCCTGCAAGTGGGGGGAGGAGGTCCTGCCCAGTGACGGCTGGCTGCACATGTGGGTCTGAACTTTCAGAAAAGCCTATGCACAGGGTAAGAGCTGAGGAAACAGAAACACACCAAGGGGAGTGTGTGGCTGCTCAAGAACGAGGAGCTGTGGTAGCAACCTGAGGCCCAGGTGGGCGTGGGAGAGGGAAGAGATGGGAAGAGAAACCAGGAGACAAGGTCTCGACACCAGCTCTGCTCCCAGGCAGGTGCCGCCAGACGCCATCTCCCTGAATATCTTGGGCATCTTTCATTTTACAAACTGGAGGAGAGCTGTTAACATGTCATAATATGGTCTTGCTCTAAATGGAAATCAGTGTGTGCTTATAAAAAACATAACTATAAACGAAGTTTAGTAATAAGTGCTATAAGTAGAGTCTCTCATCACATAACACATAACTTTAAACCATAATTAAGACAGTAGAAACTTGATGTATCTATTATTTCTATTTCTAAAATGTAGTAACTTATCCATGTGTGTACTACCATTTATAAAGTACCTATTTGATTCATTCTCACATGGAAGTCACATGAACACGTGGAGGACTCTGTATCCTCCTCCTGCCAACCAAGGAATAGAAGCTCAGAGAGGTGAAGGGCTGTCCTAAAACCACACCTGGGGATCTGCAGAGCTCCCCCCACACTGCAGTGCGGTGCCCTTACACTTGGCATCTCAGGGAGGAACTTCCTACTCCATGTATTTGGAGAATGAATGTCACTTGTAAGGGTGTGTGTGGGGTGGAAAGAAGGAGAGACAGGGAGTGAGAGGAGTGAGGCGAGTGTGTTTCCAGGGTGGGCAACTCTCCCGCCTGGGACTCACCGAGCCTGCTGCGTCTGGTCTCCTCGGGGGACACAGGCCGCAGCTTCCTCTCAGCCTTGATCTCTTCCAGGATCCTTTCGTGGAGGCTCCGGGGCCGTGGTGGAGTAGGTTTCAGTTTTCTGGCTGAGGCCTTGGGAAAAAAGTAATAGCTAGAGCTGGAGTAGTTATCCTTAAATAATTCTTACTGGAGTCCATTCATACAACACAGTATTATGAAATTATATTTTACTGACTGCTACTGCTTGATAAAAGAGTTTTCGAGTCATAGGAAGATGACTGGATGGCACAGTGGTTCAGGCACATGAACTCAAGCCACGCTAATGAGCCAGTTGTGCTCCAGCTATTGTCATGGTGTGCTGCAGTCCATGGGGTCGCAAAGAGTCGGACACGACTAAGCAACTGAACTGAACTACTGTCATGCTCCTTACATGCTACCATGACAGGCAAGCTGCTGAAATGCAAGCAGTATGTCATCTCTATTATTGTTTTCGAAAGTAACGTTTTTGAGTTAAGTCATAACAACCTCCTTAGATCATTCACTTCAGTCTGCAGCTGAGGAAATAAAGGCTCGGGAAGGCTGATGAACTTGCTCAAAAAGATGAATTTGCTAAAAAACGTGTGATCACCACACCGTGCGTGGGTGTGCAGAGCCAGACTGTGACTCCATGCTCTCTCTGCTCTACACAACATGCCCTCTTAAAACCATTTCCTACGTGGCCTCTTTCCTTTATTATAGAAAGATTTATAAGAGGAATGATTAACTGTTTTAGATGTATACAAACTAAGAAGAAAATAGCCTTCCTTTCTAGTTACTGAACGTACAAGGGGTTTGAGACGCCCTGGTGAGTGCTGGCTGTGGAGTCAGAGGAGGTAAGAGTAGAGCAGAGGAAACACAAATCAACACTCAGACCTGATCAGAACACCCTGATCCGTGGTCTCCAGAAAGAACCCTACGAACAGAGGACCACGGCTACTGCGAAAGAGGAGGCAGCAGTGTGGATTTCCTGTAACCAAGGTGAGGTGCCTGTACCCTTAAGTACAGGGTGGCAGCGCACACGGAAGCTACGTGGTGTTGTCTTCACAGTCGGGCTTCACAATCAGAAGAGAAAAGCTCAGCGTCAACACTCCTCCAGGAGCTGTGTTCTGTGGCCATGGGCTGTGGGGGGAACATGTTGCCACGTGTTTGCCAGCCATGGGGAGGTGTCAGATCACGTACTGGATTTAAAGGAGGCCTTGATCGGATGAAGTCCAGGATGATTTCATGAGCACTTTTTTTTAACCGAGGGGGAATATCACCATTCACCTGAAAAGAGAAAGCAGAAGATCCATGTGACAACAGAACTGCCTGTATAAGCTCCTGGGCACACATGTCCACATGCCGCATGTGACGATAGAATTGTCTGTACAAGCTTCTGGGTACACACATCCACATATGTCATGTGACGACAGGATTGTCTGTACAAGTTTCTGGGTACACACGTCCACACACGTCATGTGATGACAGGATTGCCTGTACAAGTTTCTGGGTACACACGTCCACACACGTCATGTGATGACAGGATTGTCTGTACAAGCTTCTGGGCACACACATCCACACACATCACTTCAAAGCCACTGCAGTGGAATCTGGCTCCACCAAGGACAAATTTCAAATCAATAAAATGGAGAGTAAATGGCTGAATGATTCAGAGCAAAAACAACTGTAGGACTGAAGAAATGCCAAGCACACTGCAGTTCTACTATTCTGGGAAATTATATGTAAGATACATGGTTTCAACAAAAACTTTCTAAAATTATGAATATGAATGGAATAAGTAATACTATGCCTAATTATTATATAATTTAGAAAGTATTTCACCTCTTGTTTTCATCCTTGTACAAAGTTTGGGAATACAAATTAAGGGGAAGAGCTGGGGACAGTTCATGTTCTGTAGACAGAATTCAGGTTCAGGTCAAGGAGGGTGTCTGCTGTATCAACAGAACTGGTAAGAAGCAGAGTTTGGCAGAGTTCTGGTCTGTCTGACTCCTGCTTTAATGTACTTTCTTTTTAAAGCAACATGTCACAAAGATTTTTTAAGAAATTTAAGAAAACTCCAGAAACCCACAAAATCCCACCTTAGTAAACTCACCCTCTGACCCTTCCAGGAGGCACAGTAGTGACCGTCAGTCATACTTATTTCCCAGCCTCACATGAAAACAGACAGACCTGATAGGCATTTTCTGTTGTGCTTCTCATAAATGATAAAAAACAAATGTTAACGAATTATACATTTTGAAAACTGGTGAACACTATTTAAACTTCTCAAGATCAGAAAATGAGTGTGCTGCTTTGATTAATTAATTGCCTGGAAAGCCTCTGTACTTCCCCCTCTACTTTGGTGACCCACTCTTTTATCTTATCATATCCTAATAATTGTATAAGAGAAGGCAATGGCACCCCACTCCAGTACTCTTGCCTGGAAAATCCCATGGATGGAAGAGCCTGGTAGGCTGCAGTCCATGGGGTCGCTAAGAGTTGGACACGACTGAGCGACTTCACTTTCACTTTTCCCTTTCATGCATTGGAGAAGGAAATGGCAACCCACTCCAGTGTTCTTGCCTGGAGAATCCCAGGGACAGTGGAGCCTGGTGGGCTGCCGTCTATGGGGTCGCACAGAGTTGGACACGACTGAGGTGACTTAGCAGTAGCAGCAGCAATAATTGTATAATACATCAATTTTATTGGAGGGAAAAAAGATAATTCGGTTATTCCTCTATCACCTATGGCTGATTTTTTTTTTTTTTTTGGACAGGTTAGAAAGGTTTCTTTAAGCTTCACAATTTGTTATTGGCAATGTCATGTAAAATTTTAGAATTATCATAAAATTTGGTCAAACTTTTTAAAAGTATTTTCTTATCTGAACTGTAAGATTCTGGGCATGAACAATTTTCTTATGTGTCTCCCAATCTTAAATACATTTTAATTGCTCATGGTCATTAGTCAATTGTTCATTAATTTTTTATTGCAGCTGTATACTTTTGCATTATTTTCTGTTAATGTCACTATTTTGTGTCAGCTGAGAAATACCCTGATGCTGGGAAAGATTGAAGGCAGGTGGAGAAGGGGACGACAGAAGATGAAATGGTTGGATGGCATCACCGACTCAATGTACATGAGTTTGAGTAAACTCCGGGAGTTGGCGATAGACAGGGAGGCCTGGTGTGCTGCAGTCCACGGGGTTGCAGAGTCAGACACAACTGAGTGACTGAACTGAAGTGAGAAATAAAGTTGACTAAAGAAAAAAAAAAAAAAAAGGACCTGAACTGCTGCTCCAGACCCAGTACCCCCCTTGCAAATGTGACCACTCAGGTGTATGACAAGCCTCCTGACATGCGGGGCCCTCTTCTCTGTGCCCCACCAGCCCCGGTGAGGACTTGATGCCCCACGCGAGAGTCAGAAGTGAAAGCCACCTGAACCGAGCCAATTTGGGATTGCTAGTCCCTGGTGTAAGGAGGCCTGTACCCCAGTAGCCGAGTTGAAGGCCCACCACAGCACCACTCTTTACCCATGGACCTCAGGTTACACGATTTTTTTTTTTAAAACCTTGTATGAACAACTTAAGCAGAATTTTCTATTCTATTCCTGAACAGGATAATACATATCTTTCCAGCTATTTTTCACTTGCTTTTATTTAATGTCCTTTCCATCACAACAGCAGGATTGAGGAAGAAAATGCTTGAGATAAGGCCAAGGTTGTAAGTTCCATTCCCCAAACAAGCACAGTAATGTCAGTGTCTTCACAAGTCAGAAGCTGGATCCTGGACCCCAGATATCCAGTATTGGGTCAGTGCTCACGAGAGAAACGGCAGGCCAGTGCAGACTGAGTCAGTCGATTCCGTACAGGCAGGAGGGGGAGTGTGCAAATTCCACTACACTACTGGGTCAGTGAGATTACTTTTTAATATAAACATGGGACACATTCTGAAACAAGTTATCTGAGCTGGAAGGATAAATAATTTCTAGAATGAACAAAAACTGTAGACCTATAAGTAAATAAGACAGTTATATAACTTGATCTTTTGAGTCAGAATGCCTTAAAAAAGACAAGTAACTTCTAAATAAAAGATGTTAAGTTTCTATACATCTTTATTTTTAAAGGTGACTTATGTGAAGTTATTTGTTACAATTATTTTACTAAAACACTTTGAAAGAAGTCAATTGAAATGTTTTGCACTTCTATAACTTAATATTCTGAACATGATCCAATATGGCTAAGTCATTCAATTCCCACCATCAGCTTCACAAATATACAGAAAAAGGTGGATTACTATGGTGTAGTTATGCATTTTAAACCTTAAGATTAAATTAAGACCATCCTAACATATTGCCTCAGGTACAGACTGTATGTGAAAATCCTTTGTATTTGTGTGTGTGTTTACTCTTTACAACAATATTTGTTTTTAAAGAAATTAGAAAGTGGCATTACATTGATAACAGTAAAATTTAAAAAAAATACATCCAATTTTTGACTGATTAAATATGAGTAGCTGAATTTCCACTCTCATTTAGGAGGTACAAATATATATAATTAGGAATTAATTAGAATCTTAGCCTGTTAGACTAAACATGAAAATTTACCCCACACAAAACCGATCACCATTAGAACTGCCATCTGCCCAGTTCCCTGCAGAGGGGCTCAGTATAAACTTAAGTCAAGTGAACTGCATGGAATTAGCCATAGAGAGAATGAAAACAAAACATAGGAAAAGGAAAACAACAATGGGTACCACAAAGCAGTAACGTTTTTCCTTACTTACTACTCACAACCTCCAAACAGTACAAACATTCACATAAGAGGAGTCCCACAGGGACTAAAAATACAAGACAAGATAAAGAAAATGTGAAGAACTAATGGCTGAAAACTTGCAAAATTTGATAATAATACAAATCTACTCATCCAAGAAAAATGAAGTGAAAGTGTTAGCTGCTCAGTCATGTCTGATTCTTTGCAACCCCATGGACTGTAGCCCACCAGGCTCCACTGTCCGTGGGGTTTACCAGGCAAGAATACTGGAGTGGGTTGCCATTCCCTTCTCCAGGGGATCTTCCTGACCCAGGGATCAAACGCCAGTCTTCTGCATTGCAGGCAGATTCTTTACCATCTGAGTCACTTCTATAAATTCCAAGCAAAAGACCCAAAGAGAGCCGTAACAGAACACATAGTCAAATTGTTGACAGACAAAAATATTGAAAGCAGCAAAAAATGACTATCACATAGAAGGAATCCTCAAAAGATTCACAGGTGATTTCTCATGAGAAAACATAGAGGCCAAAGGCAGTGGGATAATGTTTAAAGATAAACAAAAAAAAAATTTCAGCCAGTCCTATACCCAGAAAAACTCTACTTCAAAATGAAGAAGAAATTAAGACATCTTCAGACAAACAAGCACTAAGAGAGTTCATCACTAGTAACCCTGCCCTATAAGAAATGCTAAAGGAAGTCATTTAGGCTTAAAGAAAAGGACAGTAGACCGTAACTTGAAGCCATAAGAGAATACTGTGATGATTGTACATAACATATAGGACAATCTAGACGAGACAGACAAGTTCTTATAAAGATACAAACTACCAAAACTAAGAAGGAATGAAGGGAAGGAAGGAGGGGGGAGGAAAGAAAGGAAGGACATGAACCTGACAAGACCTGTAACAGGCAGAGATTAAATCCACAATCAAAAATCTGCCAACAATGAAAAGCCCAGGACCTGAAGATTTCACTTGTGGATTCTACTCAAATATTTTAAAGAATTAGTCCCAATCCTTCACAAACTGTTTCAAAAATTAGAAAAAGAGGCATCACTCCCCATTTTACTCTGTGAGGCCAGTCTTACTCCAATATGAAGGCAGACAAAGACATCACAAGAAAACAGTAGATGAAATTCCTTCTGAACATGGACGCAAAAATCCTCAAGAAAGTATAAGGAAGTACTCTAGCAGCTGTTAAAAGGATTATACATCATGACCAAGTGAGATTTATCCCATAAACACAAGGGTGGTTTAACACACGAAAAATCACTCAACTAATATGTCACATGAGCAGAATGAAACAAAAGAGCCCACATGATTGTCTTTATTGATGCAGAAAAAGGATTTGTCAAAATCCAACACACTTTTATGATAAAAACACAAAACAAATTTGGACTGGAAAGAAACTTCCTCAGCATGATAAAAGTCACTTGTGAAAAGACTGAATGCATTCCCCCTAAAATCAGGAATCCAACAATACGGATGCATGCTTTTGCCACATCCATTCAGCAAAGAACTGAAGGTTCTAACCAGGGTGACCACCTGGCATCCAGATTGGAAACGAAGAAATAAATGGATCCCTTTTCACAGATGACATGAACATATATATCAAATAAAATACCCTAAATAACTAATCAAGAAAACTATTTTAGCTAATAAGCTCAGCAAAAAGAGCAAAAAAATTTTTGTCACCATGTCCCTGTATTTGTAGGAGAGACAGTAAATTTGAAAATACGTGGCAACATGAGCCATGGACACACATAGGTAAGGACTCTTACAGTGAGTGAGAGGTTTGAGCAGAGACCTGAGAAGTGAAGAGAAGTGAGTTACGGAGACGTGTGAGAGGAGGCCTCCAGCAAGACAGAACAGCAAGGGCTTAGCTGCAGGTCACAAGAGACACCTTTTAGGTAGCGGCAGAGACCAGGGGGTTAAAGAGGGGACCAGCCAGGAAGGTGGCAGAAGGTGAGCGCTGAGAGGCAACCCGCACCAGAATCTGAGGCCAAGGTCAAAATGGCTGCTTATTCTGAGTGTGATGGAAGGAAGTGGAAGGTTTTACGCAGGGCAATGACATGGTCACATTTTCAATTTAACAGGTTTACTCAAGCTGTTTTGGGGGAGAGAGTAAGAGAAGACGACCACCTGAATGCCACAGTAATAGTCTAAATGAGAGGTGATGATGGGCTCTGAAATGGAGGTGGTGAGATTCAGGACATAGTGCAGAGGTAAAGCTAGCAGGGTTCTGATTCTAAGAGCTTAACTCAGGATTTCACTGGAGCTTTTGAAAAAGACTTATATGCAAGGTTACACAAAACAGCCTGCTTATAACGAGACAACATGATTAGCTTAATAAACTCTGGTGCAGCTGCAGCTGGGAAAGATGCAGTCACTTAGAAATGATGATGCTGAATATACAATGACACGGGAAAACACTCACGTTACGTGAAAACGCTCACATGTTACGTGAAAACAACTGGTCACAGGACAAAGTATTCAGTATTAATCCATTTTGCCCAAATAAAGTGGACAGAAAAAAGACTGAAGGTTATGCACCAGCCTGTTAGCAAACTTTCTGTCTCAACTGTGAAATTACACATTTGTAACTTTTCTTCTTGAGCTTATTATATTTACCAACTTTTCTATCAAGACCACGCCTCAATTTTATGAGAAGCAATAATTTTTAAAATGTAATAGTGAGATTTTTAACAAGCAAGATTTACCAAAAACCAACCATTTGAATCCATGAATAGTTTCCTGTTACTTACCATCACTTTTCGCAAAGTGTATCTTCTGGATCGAATGTCATCCATTAGCATCTCGTATGGGGTGAGCTGATATTCAATGGGAAGCGGGTTGTACTGCCGCTCCTGGACCTTCTTGAGCTTTACTCCATTCCGCAAATCCCTCATCACCTGCACCCAGAACCGAGCCTGAAGGAGCCAAGGGTGGAAAAACATTCGTGAGTAAATTTACTAATTTACTCTAAATAGTTACAGTCATACCGAAGAAATTAATAGCTTGGATTACAAAACACCAAGTAAACCAAACAAAAACTATTTTAAAAATTAGATTTTAGGGACTAAAAAGCAGGTAGAAAGCCAGTCGAGAATCCACCAGCTCTAACCATGGAGACACCTGGATAAAACCCTAACTCACCCCTGTGCCACCTGCATCCAGCCTCAGCGCCCCCCGCGTCCCACCAGTCATGTGGCTCTGTGCATTGCAAAGGTGCCGGCTTCTCACACTGGACTCTGGGTTTGGATCTACAACTGGCTTGGCCCCTGGAATATTAGTGGACACGACACAACCAAAGGCTTCAACAGCAAACGCACAAGGGCACGTCACTCTGCTCCTGTCACTCCATGGAAACACCTAGCGTGGGTTGGCACAAGGCCCCCTGGCAGGATTATCCAGGAGAGAGACAAAGCAGAGTCGGGCCACCACTCTGGTCTACAGATGCATGAGCTGAGTAAACACTATTGCTTTAGGCCAAGGTACAGTGTTACGTTCAGTTACACAGCAGTACTGTGACCACAGCTAATTGGTACAACCACCAATTGCCCGTGGACATCCAAGCAAGTTGTTTCCCATTTCTGAACCCTGGCTTCCTCATCAATAAAAGAAAGTGATACTTTATAACCTGTTGAGAGCTGAGGTGTAGTGTTCTATACAGAGAAAATGCTCAAAAATGACAATTCTTGTGTTGTTACTGTCTTTTTACAAATTATTTAATATCAAATTCTTTATCTATAAGTAACACCAAGTTGCTTTACTGCCCTTCAAGAAAATGAGATATATGTGAAGTATTTATAATAAAACATATTAAATATGTTATTATTATACTTTAACCTTTTTGTTATCCTGGCTGTAAGCTGTCCTAGTCTCAACTTCAGTAAAGAGAAAATTAATATATTTAACTGAAATATTATACAGTGTTAAAAATTAACAAGTGGCTCAAATAGCTACATAAATGTATGTCAAACTTATCAAACTGTACTTCTAAATATATACAGCTTACTGTTATGTACACTATACCTTAATAAAGCTGTTAGAAAATGACAGATAAAATCTAACAAGGGCAAAAGGGACTTGTTCATAACCTACTAAACTGTGTTTTCCGATTTCCTCACTTCATGAGTCACTATTTACCCAGTACCCTTAACATGAAAAGTCAGAACCTTACCACGTGCCTTCCCACTAACACCTGAACACAGTTCAGTCCAGCTTCACATACTCACTGTCCTGTCCTCAGGACTCCTGTCTGAATCCTACAGGAAGGCAGCGACCCTTGAGGGCAGCAGGCCTAGTAGGATCTAGCACCATGCTGGAGAAACAGCAGACATTCGGCGGGGTCACATGAACACAACACAGTCATCTGTCCTGGAACTCTGTCTTCTCTCTCATGGGGGCAGAAACGCTGCACAACCCACCTGCATTCCCAGGGCCCAATCCAGTTTGACTATTCACTGGATAACGAACAGGCCTCACTACAGCCTCACTAAATCCTTAAACAGAGCTTCAACTCTGACTTACACATAAGATACTAAGGTACCAATATACTTAGAAAGGTCAGTAGTGTAAAACACTGAAATTCTCAGAGACCCTGGGGGTTCTAATAAAAGCAGATAGTTTTCAAATTGGTATAATATCAACTCATATGGTAGTCCTTAAAATAAAGTAGCATTTTAATAACATGATATGATTTCTCCAACACTAAACAGCATAGACAGAATACCCAGCCATCTTACCCAGTCAGCATTTTTCAGGTCTTCCAGGTCTGTGTTAGATTCATCACTCTTCTCCATTTCTTGAATCTTCTTCAGATTCTACCAATTAAAATTCAAATAAAACATTTATGCATAAAATTTCATTGAACTACCTTCTCAAATTAAAATCCTGAATGAATGTGCAAGTCGTGTCCGAGTCTCTGCAGCTCCATGGATAGTCCATGGAATTCTCCAGGCCAAAATACTGAAGGAGGTAGCCGTTCCCTTCTCCAGGGGATCTTGCCAACCCAGGATCAAACCCAGGTCTCCCATGTTGCAGGCAGATTCTTTACCAGCTGAGCCACCAGGGAAGCTCTAGATACCTTCAGAAGACAGAGTGCCTGAAGAGCTATGGATGGAGGTTTGTAACACTGTACAGGAGGCGGTGATCAAAACCATCCCCAAGAAAAAGAAATGCAAAAAGACAAAGTCGTTGTCTGAGGAACGCTTACAAATAGCTGAGAAAAGAAGAGAAGCGAAAGGCAAAGGAGAAAAGGAAAGATATACCCATCTAAATGCAGAGTTCCAAAGAATAGCAAGGAGAGATAAGAAAGCCTTCCTAAGTGAACAGTGCAAAGAAACAGAGGAAAACAATAGAATGGGAAGACTAGAGATCTCTTCAAGAAAATTAGAGATACCAAGGGAACATTTCATGCAAAGATGGGCAAAATAAAGGAGAGAAACAGTATGGACCTAACAGAAGCAGAAGATATTAAGAAGAGGTGGCAAGAATACACAGAAGAACTATACAAAAAAGATCTTCATGACCCAGATAACCACGATGGTGTGATCACTCACCTAGAGCCAGACATCCTGGAGTCCAAAGTCAAGTGGGCCTTAGGAAGCATCACTGCGGACAAAGCTAGTGGCAGTGATGGGATTTCAGCTGAACTATTTCAAATCCTAAAAGATGATGGTGTTAAAGTGCTACACTCAATATGCCAGCAAATTTGGAAAACTCAGGACTGGAAAAGGTCAGTTTTCATTCCAATCCCAAAGAAAGACAATGCCAAAGAATATTCAAACTACCACACAACTGCATTCATTTCACATACTAGCAAGGTAATGCTCAAAATCCTCCAAGCTAAGCTTCAACAGTATGTGAACTGAGAAATTCCAGGTGTACAAACTGGATTTAGAAAAGGCAAAAGAACCAGAGATCAAATTGCCAACATTCATTGGATCATAGAAAATGCAAGAGAATTCCAGAAAAACACCTACTTCTGTTGCACTGACTACACTAAAGCCTTTGACTCTGTGGACCACAACAAACTGTGGAAAATTCTTAAAGAGATGGGAATACCAGACCACCTTACCTGCCTCATGAGAAACCTGTAGCAATAGTTAGAACTGGACATGGAAGGATGGACTGGTTACAAATTGGGAAAGAAGTAGGTCAAGGCTGTATATTGTCACTCTGCTTATTTAACTTCTATGCAGAGTACATCATGTGAAATTGCTGGGCCAGATGAAGCACAAGCTGGAATCAAGATTGCAGGGAGATATATCAATAACCTCAGATATGCAGATGACACCACCCTATGGCAGAAAGTGAAGAGGAACTGAAGAGCCTCTTGATGAAAGTGAAAGAGAAGAGTGAAAAGGCTGGCTTAAAACATAACATTCAAAAAACGAAGATCCTGGTATCTGATCTCATCATGGCAAACAGATGGGGAAGCAATAGAAACAGTGATAGACTTTATTTTCTTGGGCTCCAAAATCACTGCAGATGGTGACTGCAGCCATGAAATTAAAAGACGCTTGTTCCTTGGAAGAAAAGCTATGACCAACCTAGAGAGCATATTAAAAAGCAGAGACATTACTTTGCCGACAAAGGTCCAGATAATCAAAGCTATGGTTTTTCCAGGAGTCATGTATGGATGTGAGAGTTGGACCATAAAGAAGGTTGAGTGCCAAAGAATTGATGCTTTTAAACTGTGGTGTTGGAGATGACTCTTGAGAGTCCCTTGGACTGCAAGGAGATCCAACCAGTCTATCCTAAAGGAGATCAATCCTGGGTGTTCATTGGTAGGACTGATGTTGAAGCTGAAACTCCCAATACTTTGGCCATGTGATGCGAAGAGCTGACTCATTTGAAAAAACCCTGATGCTGGCAAAAATTGAGGGCAGGAGGAGAAGGGGACGACGGAGGATGAGATGGTTGGATGGCATCACCGACTCAATGGACATGGGTTTGGGTGGACTCCGGGAGTTGGTGATGGACAGGGAGGCCTGGTGTGTTGCAGTTCATGGGGTCGCAAGGAGTCGGACACGACTGAGTGACTGAACTGAACTGATGGGAAGAGCCACCTCACCAGAAAAGACCCTGATGCTTGGAAAGATTGAAGGCAGAAGGAGAAGGGGACGACAGAGAATGAGATGGTTGGATGGCATCACCAACTCAGTGGGCGTGAGTTTGCGCAAGCTCCAGGAGATGGTGAAGAACAGGGAAGGCTGGCATGCTGCAGTCCATGGGGTCACAAAGACTTGGACATGAGTGAGCAACTGAACCACCACCACCACTTTCAGATAAAACATACTGAAGCAGATAGTACAGAATCTACTCCTGTGTGAATTTCAGCCAATTTCAATAACAGATGGTGATTACTGAGCCTGTGCTCTAGAGCCTGGGAGCCACAACTACTGAGCCCATGTGCTGCAAATACTGAGCCTGTGTGCCTAGAGCCTGTGCTCCACAAGAAGAAAAGCCACAGCAATGAAAAGACCACACACTACTTCTAGAAAGTAGCCCCCACTCGCCGCAACCAGAGAAAAGCCTGTGCAGCAATGAAGACCCAGCATAGTCATAAATAAATAAATAAAATTATAAAAAAAATAAAATAGATGGTGGACCACCGAGGGACAGACTAGGAGTTTGTTCTGGTTTCCTTTTCAGCCTTGTGGCTGAACTTCAGTCAGAACATTAATTCACATCTCAGCTGTATTGATATCTGCATCTCCATCAACTCGACATTGTATCTATCATTAATCACATAGCTTTAACTTTCTCTCTGTTGTTTCTTTTTCTTAACTAAAGTTCTCTTTTTATCTCCACAGCAAATCCCTTAATCCAAACACCATCTGACTCTGCCTGGATGTCTGGCTGCTGCCCTGCCCCCAGCCTTGTCTCCCTCACTGTCTCCTTCCACTCCTCCTCCAGAAGCAGGCTCAAAAGAATCTTTAGTGTTCCACGGAAGCCCTCCCCTCCTTCCTGGTTAAGGCAACTTGTTCCTTATCATACAAGTTGCAGCACCATAAACCTCTCCTCTGTAGCCGTCACCAACTCTATAATTTTACATTTGTTTGTACCTTCCCTCTAGACTTCATGAGGCAGAATTCTACCCTCAGAAGCTAATACAAAATTGGCATTTTTGAAGCTCAATATCTATCTGTAAATTAATTTAATAGAGAAATTTCAATATATAAAATGCCCTTTATTTATTTCTGATGGAATCTGTATATATTGTGAAATGGCTAGCACAATAAGGTTAGCTACCACTTCTGCCACCTCATACAATTACCTTTTGTTGTTGCTGTTCTAAGAACATTAACACTTTCTTAGCAGTTTTCAATCATCATGCTGTGCATTACATGCCCAGAACTTAAAACTGAAAGTCTGTACCCTTTCAGTTGCATCAATTCAATGTTTGTAATTTTAAGAAAACACTGATAGGCAGAACATACACCACCATCCCTCAGTACTCTTGGGGCTTGGTTCCGGGAATGCTGGTGGACTCTGAAATCTGCAGGTGTTCAAGTACCTTGTTGAACAAGCACCCCCTCCATCTGCAGTTCTGCATCCATGGATGCATCGCGTACGGACTGTGTATAAGTGGATCCTCACAGCTCAAACCTGCGTTGCTCAAGGCTCAGCTACACTCACATGTTAGTCACAAATCTGTGCTGCACTTCAACTCACAGTAACTCAACCCTAATACACTTGATAAGCCTATTTGTCTGACTGTGTTTCAGTTCAGTTCAGTCGCTCAGTCGTGTCTGACCCTTTGTGACCCCATGAATTGCAGCACGCCAGGCCTCTCTGTCCATCACCAACTCCCGGAGTCTACCCAAACCCATGTCCATCGAGTCAGTGATGCCATCCAACCATCTCATCCTCCATCGTCCCCTTCTCCTCCTGCCCACAATCCTACCCAGCATCAGGGTCTTTTCCAATGAGTCAACCCTTCGCATGAGGTGGCCAAAGTATTGGAGTTTCAGCTTCAACATCAGTCCTTCAATGAACACCCAGGATTGATCTCTTTTAGGATGGATTGATTGGATCTCCTTGCAGTCCAAGGGACTCTCAAGAGTCTTCTCCAACACCACAGTTCAAAAGCATCAATTCTGCGGCGCTCAGCTTTCTTCACCGTCCAACTCTCACATCCATACATGACCACTGGAAAAACCATAGCCTTGACTAGACGGACTTTTGTTGGCAAAGTAATGTCTCTGCTTTTAAATATGCTATCTAGGTTGGCCATAACCTTCCTTCCAAGGAGTAAGCGTCTTTTAATTTCATGGCTGCAATCACCATCAGCAGTGATTCTGGAGCCCAAAAAAATAAAGTCTGACACTGTTTCCACTGCTTCCCCATCTATTTCCCATGAAGTAATGGGACCAGATGCCATGATCTTAGTTTTCTGAACGTTGAGCTTTAAGCCAACCTTTTCACTCTCCTCTTGACTGTGTTTGGACTGCGTTTAAAGGCATTGTATGAAATCTGGTTACTCTATGAAAATACTGAATGAATACTTACTATGAAACATTTCTAAACCATTTATTTTTAGCTTCTTAGCATCTGAGGCTGACCACCTGCACAGAGAGTATATAACACCCCTGGGAGCTGGGCTTAGCCAAGGGAGCTGCCCTTCAATGAGTCCTACCCTCTGGGCAGCCCCTCCAGTCACTGGTCCCTGCAGAAGTACACAGGTCAGGCCCCCACCCCCAGCTCCCAAGCTCCCCGTGGGATCAGCCAAAACCTGCTGTCCTGCATCACAGTTAACTTTTCCCTCACCCCTTGCAGTTGTTCCCCAAGTAACCCCAATAAACCTTCTGAATTCAAATTTCAACTCAGAGTCTACTTCCTGGAGGGATTCTGTCCACAGATGGAACATTTTACAAATATTGCAACATGCATATATCAGAAACAAAACTGACATGAATTTTAAAGGTAAAACTCACTATTTAAAGATATTCTGACTCACATCGAGTGTTGGAGACCCTGAGTGGGCATTGCTATTGTTTCAGAAGCCCCGTTCTGCCCCCTGACAACAGTCCCTCTTCCTGGGGATGCATGACTGGGCTCAGGCCCAGGCCCACAACCTCATTGCCACCACAGGTGGGGACAGCACCCTGACAGGCAGCCCAGACGATCTCCCCCTGCGGTGGCTGGCTCCCGAGTAGGTGCCTGACCCCTGTCTTCCTCCCAGACTTTCTCACCTCAGTTCACAGAAAAGACTTCCTGCTGGAGTTACTGAGCTGATAGAGTGAGATGTGTGCAGACTGTCAGCTGGTTGGCCTTTTTAGGAAGAGCCTGTGCTGGGGGCATCCGGAGAGAGGATGCCATCCCGATTACTGGGTGTGAGGTACTGGATCCAGTCCTGCCCTTAGACTCCTCCCGCTCCCCCCAAGCTAATCTGAGTGAATTTCTGTCACTTTCAACAGAAAGAATTATTATCTAACATGTCCCCTTAATCCAGAAACATGAAACCATGCTTCCGTGTCTTAGGGGTGGTCTGGTGGAACAGTACAAACAGCACAGGCCCTCCTTCCATCCAACAGTAGTCGTTACTGCTCCGACACGTCCCTGAGGAGTGTAGCCAGGACGGCCTCACTGTCAGGACTCCACACATTGCTGTCTTCACCTGTGCTGTGCCAAAACCCTCAGCTCCCTGCTGCTAAGAACCACCATCTGCTCTCTGTAATAGTGATGATGACTTAAATGAATGGCCTGAGAATTTCATGCTTCTTCATTTTCCTGAACAGACACTTTCTCGCTGTGTCACTTTGGACAGTCACAACTGCTCCAGTTCTCAGTTTAATCTTCTCACTGTAAAATGCAGATGCTCATAAATACCTTCTCAATTATTTTAATATTACATAAAATAATACCCAAGAAATGCAGCATGTGAATTGGCTATTAAGCACATTAGATATAAGTTATTTAGTGGTTATTTGGTAGATATAAGTTACTACTGTTATGGTTGTTCAGTCACTCAGTCATGTCTGACTCTTTGAGACCCCATGTATTACAGCACTCCAAGCTTCCCTGTCCTTCACTATCTCCTGCAGTTTGCTCAAACACATGTCCATTGAGTCACTGATGCCATCCAACCATCTCATCCTCTGTCACCCCCTTCTCCTCCTGCCTTCAACCTTTCCCAGCATCAGGGTCTTTTCCAATGAGTCAGTTCTTCACATCAGGTGGCCAAAGTATTGGAGCTTCAGCATCAGTCCTTCCAATGAATATTCAGGGTCGATTTCCTTTAAGATTGACTGGTTTGATCTCCTTGCAGTCCAAGAGACTCTCAAGAGTCTTCTCCAACACCACAATTCGAAAGCATCAGTTCTTCAGTGTTCAGCTTTCTTTATGGTCCAACTCTCACATCCACACATGACTACTGGAAAAAACATAGCTTTGACTCTATGGACCTTCGTCAGCAAAGTGATGTCTCTGCTTTTTAATATGCTGTCTAGTTTTGTCATAGCTTTTCTTCCAAGGGGCAAGCACCTTTTAATTTTGTGGTTGCAGTCACCATCCTCAGTGATTTTGGAGCCCAAGAAAACAAAGTCTGTCACTGTTTCCATTGTTTCCCCATATATTTGCCATGAAGTGATGGAACCAGATGCCATGATCTTCATTTTTTGAATGTTGTATTTTAAGCCAGCTTTTTCACTCTCCTCTTTGACCTTCATCAAGAGGCTCTTTAGTTCCTCTTCAATTTCTTCCATTAAAGTGGTATCATCTGTATACCTGATGTTGTTGACATTTCTCCTGGCAATCTTAATTCCAGCTTGTGCTTCATCCAGCCCAGCATTTCACATGATGTACTCTGCATATAAGTTAAATAAGCAGGGTGACAATATACAGCCTTGACATATTTCTTTCCCATTTTTGAACCAGTCTGCTGCTCCATGTCCAGTACCAGTTCTAAATATTGCTTCTTGCCCTGCATACATGTTTCTCAGGAAGCGGGTAAGGTGGTCTGGTATTTCCATGTCTTTAAAGAATTTTCCATAGTTTGTTGTGATCCACACAGTCAAAGGCTTTAGCATGGTCAATGAAGTAAATGTTCTTTTGGAATTCCCTTGCTTTTTCTATGACCCAACGGATGTTGGCAATTTGATCTCTGGTTCCTCTGCCTTCTCAAAATCCAGTTTGTACATCTGGAATTTCTCAGTTCACCTACTGCTGAAGCCTAGCTTGAAGGATTTTGAGCATAATCTTGCTAGCATGTGAAATGAGTGCAACTGTGCAGTAGTTTGAACATTATTTGGAACTGGAATGAAAACTGACCTTTTCTAGTCCTATGGCCACTGCTGAGTTTTCCAAATTTGCTGGCAAATTGAATGAAGCACTTTAACAGCATCATCTTTTAGGATTTGATAGATAGCTCAGCTGGAATTCCATCACCTTCACTAGCTTTGTTCGTAGTAATGCTTTCCAAGGCCCATTTGACTTTACATTCCAGCATGCCTGGTTCTAGGTGAGTGACAACACCATCGTGGTTATCTGAGTCATTAACACTTATTTTGTACAGTTCTTCTGTGTATTCTTGCCACTTCTTCTTAATCTCTTTTGCTTCTGTTAAGTCCTTGCCCTTTATGTCCTTTATTGTACCCATCTTTGCATGAAACGTTCCCTTGGTAGCTCCAATTTTCCTGAAGAGATCTCTAGTCTTTCCCATTCTATGGTTTTCCTTTGTCTCTTTGCATTGTCTCTTTGCAAAGATAAGAAGGCTTTCTTATCTCTCCTTGCTATTCTCTGGAACCCTGCATTCAGCTGGGTATATCTTTCCCTTTATCCTTTGCCTGAACTGAAAAATTCATACTCAAATTGATGAAAGTAGGGAAAACCACTAGGCCACTCACGTATGACCTAAATTCAAATCCCTTATGATTATACAGTGGAGGGGACGAATTGATTTAAGGGACTAGATTTGGTAGACAGAGTGCCTGAGGAACTATGGGCAGGGGTTCGTAATATCATACAGGTGGTGGTGACCAAAACCATTTCCAAAAAAAGAAATGCAAGAAGGCAAGGTCTTTATCTGAAGAGGCCTTAAAAATAGCTGAGAAAAGAAGTGAAATGAAAGGCAAAGGAGAAACAGAAAGATACACCCAAATGACTTCCAGAGAATAGCAAGGAGAGATAAGTTACTATAAGCCAATGAATATCTAAGAAGATTTGATTGTGAACACTTTCACTCTATCACAAAAACATTTGTCTTTTTAAAAAAAAAAATTTTGTTTCTTTACCAAATAGGATCTCTCTTTAGCCTCTTGTGAAGTAAAAATCTTAATAATCTTAAAAATCAGCAATAAATCAACATAAAATAGCTGAGAATCTGTAAATACTATAATTGAACAAACGTGAACAAATGTGCAATGAAGAATCTCAGGTTTTGTCATTAGCAGCAAAAACAAATGAGTTATTAGAAAATAAATTACAGATTTTTATAGTTTTAGAGACAAGCTTCTGTCAGATATAGTCTAGGTTGTGAATAAGTTGTCTTTTTTTTTTTGCTTGCACAAATGTAATAACAGATGCCAACCTGTGCTTGGAATATGGTGAGAAAGTCCTAACAGAGAGCACCCACATGGCAATTAACTCTCCTCATTTCTGACATAACCATTCTCAAGCTTGCAATTACAACTGCTCTCTGCCAACATTTTTAGTTCCCAGCATCTTAAAAAATAAATAAAATCTACCCTGTGAATCACAAGTACACCAAATGCTCAGAGTAGTTTTAATTTATTTGCATAGATTTAACATCAGCTCACACATAAACATCTCTTTTTAGACTAAACCACCCTTACAATATACACATTCATGTATATATATATGAATATAATAATACAATTACATTAATGTACAATTATACAAATTATACAAAATTCATGTATATATTCATGTATATATACATGAATATAATTATATTAATATACAAGTATACAAATTATAAAAAAATACAAATATACAATAATAATACAATAATATTAATATAATATTAATTATATTATTATATAATACAATTACATTAATATACTATTATTGTATTATTATAATATAATACAATATATACATGAATATAATACAATTCATGTATTAAAATAATATTTTAACAATAGCATTTTAATGATCACCCTTTTCCTCCATATTGTTAACCATTTAGAACTGTTATTTAATGGTATTTCTCTGTGAAATGGGCATGTTTTCAGTTAGCAACTTTTACATGTGTAAAAATGAGTGTCTCAAGAATTCCTTAGAAAAAATTTACTCCGTTAAAAGATACTAATATATGTTTAAAGAAATTACTTAGAGATTATTAAATACATATCTCAAGTGATAAAGTTGCTAATATAAATATTGCCTATAATAAATAGAACATGTATATTAGCTCCACAGAGTAAAAGCCATGATGTCCTTCCTAATTCAGATGCTTTTACCACAGAAAAGCAGGAAAAAGGACTTCATCATCTTATTTATCAGCGCAAATTAATATTTTTGAAATTACAGCATAAAAAGCCCCCAGTTACAGCAGTTCTTCTGATTGGAAGTCTTTCATGCATATTAAAGAGCTAATGGATAATTACTATAGAATATGATTTATATTTTCTTCAATCTTTATGACACTTTCTTAAAGATGTAACATGCTCCTTCTCCCAGAGGGATGGAAGAGGGAGAAGATAAAAGAATCAGAGCATTGTACTTAATGAAAAATGTAAAATGTTAAGATACTAAACTATAAATTTATATCCTGATAGCACAGCAGTAAAGGAATCCATCTGCCAATGAAGGAGATGTAGGTTTAATCCCTGAGTCAGGAAGATCCCTGGAGAAGGAAATGGCAACCCATTCCAGTCTTTTTGCCTGGAAAATTCCACGGACAGAGGAGCCTGGTGGACTATAGCCCATAGAGTTGGACACGACTAAGCAATTGACCAAACAAAACTTAATTTGGATTTCTACAGTTCACTAGAGAAATTAGAAAAAGTATAGATGAAGTCTTCAAAATAAAGGAAATTCATTTCTAGGTTCTAGAAAAGTAATACTGTTCTCAGTTCTTCCAGTACTGTTGTAGACAGAGACAGACAGACAGACAGACACACACAATGGTCGAGAGTGTAATGCCTGTCTCTGCCACAGATGGCTGGACTCACAGTATCTCCCTAAACACATCTCTCTGCCCTTTCAGTTTTTATACTCATCAACTATTCATACCTACAGACATCAGTGATGATCACTGTAAAATAATCATTGAAATACTGGAGACAATATTTACAAATTACATCACAGAAAGCTATTTTCTTAGTAAATGCAAATCCAATCCAATAAGAAAGACCAATATTCCATTAGAAAAATGGGCAAAGAATATGAATAGGTAATTTAAAAATACAAACAGCTCTTAAGCATAGGAAAAGGTACCCAATATCATTCATAATAAGGAAAATGTAAACTAAAAGTAAAATGTAAACTAAATCTCTTCAGAGTCCCTTGGACAGCAAGATCAAACCAGTCAATCCTAAAGGAAATCAATCCTGAATACATGCGAAGGATGAAGGCTGAAGCTGAAGCTCCAAAACCTTTGGCCACCTGACATGAAGAGCTGACTCACTGGAAGACACTGATGCTGAGAAAGATTGAGGGCAGGAAGAGAAGGGCACAACAGAGGATGAGATGGTTGGATAGCATCACCGACTCAATGGACATGAATTTGAGCAAATTGTGGGAAACAGTGAAGGACAGGGAAGCCTGGCATGCTCCAGTCCACGGGGTCGCAAAGAGACTTAGTAACTGAACAACAAAAACTAAAACTATGAAAGATAAATTTTTACTTAGCACTTAGGAAACACATTGTGAAGACATAGAAAAATAGACACTCTTACACATTTTCAGAGAGTATCAATTAGTAAACATTTAAAGTGCTGCACTCGATATGCCAGCAAATTTGGAAACCTCAGCAGTGGCCACAGGACTGGAAAAGGTTAGTTTTTGTTCCAATCTCAAAGAAAGGCAATGCCAAAGAATGCTCAAACTACCGCACAATTGCACTCATCTCACACGCTAGTAAAGTAATGCTCAAAATTCTCCAAGCCAGGCTTCAGCAATACATGAACCGTGAACTTCCAGATGTTCAAGCTGGTTTTAGAAAAGGCAGAGGAACCAGAGATCAAATTGCCAATATGCGCTGGATCATCGAAAAAGCAAGCGAGTTCCAGGAAAACATCTATTTCTGCTTTATTGTCTATGCCAAAGCCTTTGACTGTGTGGATCACAATAAACTGTGGAAAATTCTGAAGGAGATGGGAATACCAGACCATCTGACCTGTCTCTTGAGAAACCTGTATGCGGGTCAGGAAGCAACAGTTAGAACTGGACATGGAACAACAGACTGGTTCCAAATAGGAAAAGGAGTCCGTCAAGGCTGTATATTGTCACCCTGCTTATTTAACTTATATGCAGAGTACATCATGAGAAACGCTGGGCTGGAAGAAACACAAGCTGGAATCAAGATTGCCGGGAGAAATATCAATAACCTCAGATATGCAGATGACACCACCCTTATGGCAGAAAGTGAAGAAGAACTAAAGAGTCTCTTGATGAAAGTGAAAGGGGAGAGTGAAAAAGTTGGCTTAAAGCTCAACGTTCAGAAAACTAAGATCATGGCATCTGGTCCCATCACTTCATGGGAAATAGATGGGGAAACAGTGGAAACAGTGTCAGACTTTATTTTTTTGGGCTCCAAAATCACTGCTGATGGTGATTGCAGCCATGAAATTCAAAGACGCTTACTCCTTGGAAGGAAGGTTATGACCAACCTAGATAGCATATTTAAAAGCAGAGACATTACTTTGCCAACAAAAGTCCGTCTAGTCAAGGCTATGGTATTTCCAGTGGTCATGTATGGATGTGAGAGTTGGACGGTGAAGAAAGCTGAGCGCCGCAGAATTGATGCTTTTGAACTGTGGTGTTGGAGAAGACTCTTGAGAGTCCCTTGGACTGCAAGGAGATCCAATCAATCCATCCTAAAGGAGATCAATCCTGGGTGTTCATTGGAAGGACTGATGTTGAAGCTGAAACTCCAATACTTTGGCCACCTCATGCGAAGAGTTGTCTCATTGGAAAAGATCGTAATGCTGGGTAGGATTGTGGGCAGGAGGAGAAGGGGATGACAGAGGATGAGATGGTTGGATGGCATCACTGACTCGATGGACATGGATCTGGGTAGACTCTGGGAGTTGGTGATGGACAGAGAGGCCTGGCGTGCTGCAATTCATGGGGTCGCAGAGTCAGACATGACTGAGCGACTGAACTGAATGGAGGATAATTTAATATTTTTTGAAAATTATAAATGCACAATTTCTCTGACTCAGCTATTCTACTTTTTGGAATTTGTCTTACACATGTAAGACACACATGAAAATCGCACCCATGAAAAATAAGTTAAAAACTATCTATTGCAGCATTGTTTGTAAAAAGCAAAAGACTGGAAGCAACTTACTTGTTGTCAATAGATGACAGATTACATCAATTACAGCTTAACCACACAACAGAACATCATGAAGACACAGTAAATGTGAACACTACACACTGACATGAAATGATCTACAAGATACAATATTAAATAAAAAAAGGAAGGTTCAGAATAGCATAAAAAAGGAAGAAAAAATAATTATTTTTCTATTAGTTATACATAAATTGTCTGTGCAAGGACACAGAAGAAATTAACAGTCTCTTCTGCAGGAGAGACTATGAGTGGCTGAGACAGAGGGTGAGGCTTCCTGAACTACTCCTGGACTCCTAGAAGTATGTGAATTTGTTTATTTGTTAAAGTTAATAAGTTCAAGAAGTTACAGGATCTGACAGGTAGAAGAGTTCTGACATGATCTTTTACAGAAAGGATTCTTCTGAAACATTTTAATAGGGATGGTAGTAACGAAGGCAAAGAAATCTAAAGGCAAAGAGAGGATAATTTCACCATTGTTGCTGAGGTGTGTGTTCTGGGATTTACTCACATTCACAAAATAACAAATCAAACAGAAAAGAGAGACTTTGACAAGGACTCTAAAAAGTTACAGTGATAGATGATTTAATTAAAACAAACAAATGGCAACCTTACAGACAGACATCTGGTGGTAGAGTCTTTCTTTCAAAAAATATGTTCACCACTTGGAGGACTAGAAATCCATTCTGGCTGTAGGGAGAAATTTCTAGTTAACTTAAATGTTGTCACAGTCCTGAATATTCATTGGAAGGACTGACGCTGAAACTCCAATACTTTGGCCACCTGACGCGAAGAACTGACTCATTTTAAAAGACCCTGATGCTGGGAAAGATTGAAGGAGGGAGAAGGGGATGACAGAACATGAGATGGTTGGATGGCATCACTGACTCAATGGACATGAGTTTGAGTAAACTCCGGGAGTTGGTGATGGACAGGGAGGCCTGGCGTGCTGCAGTCCATGGGGTCGCAAAGAGTTGGACACGACTGAGCAACTGAACTGAACTAAATGTCATCGCAGTTTTATTATTAGAGGTGTTGGGAGCAGACACGAGAGGGTAGGCCAGGAATATGAGACAGCTAATTAAAATATACTTCAACATGTGAATGAGACAGAGGTCTTGTGGCTCATCTCTGTGAGTGTGCTCAAACAGAAGACCGCCTGAAGTGGCATCACAGCAGATGTCCGAGGAGTCAATGTGCTGACTGGTGATGGCACCAGGATACAGGTGGATGTGATTATTGGCTGTGAGATACTGGGAGGGGGAATACTTGATTTTTTTCAACCAATTACAGGTTATAAAATGTGGTTATTTAACTTAAAAAAACAGACAAAAGACAGTTTCATAACAGCCTGATCGTTTCTAAAAAGTGTTTTTCCCCTCAGCAACGAAAAAATACATTATATATGTATTTATACTACTCTGTTTTAAGTAAAATACTTTAGCAATATCTTATTTGAGATTAACTGAGCTTAAGGATTTCATCACAAAATTATGATTCTTGTATAGCAGTAGCTGAACTAATACACGTAAATCACTCAATAATGTATTACAGCAATAGCTTTGATGATATAGTGTGCTGCTGCTGCTAAGTCGCTTCAGTCGTGTCCGACTCTGTGCGACCCCATAGACGGCAGCCCACCAGGCTCCGCCATCCCTGGGATTCTCCAGGCAATAACACTGGAGTGGGTTGCCATTTCCTTCTCCAGTGCATGAACAGGAAAAGTGAAAGTGAAGTCGCTCAGTCATGTCTGACTCTTAGCGACCCCATGGACTACAGTCTACCAGGCTCCACCGTCCATGGGATTTTCCAGGCAAGAGTAGTGGAGTGGGGTGCCATTGCCTTCTCCGTGATATAGTGTAAAATTACTCAAATAATCTTTTGAAAAAAACCATGCTGATTTCCCACTCATCTTCTTAGCCCACAATTTCAACAATACGGTCACATACTAGCAGCTAAAAACAGACTGGCTCTAATCTGGACACTGAGAAAACATCCTCCCATTACAGGGTTTTATTATACGTAGGGTAAGATTTATCCAATCAGAAGAATCTGACTAATAAGGAGTAAAACAGTCACATGTGAGTGAGAATCACTCAAACCCTTAGAAAACTGAGGCCCTGGAGTAATGCTGCTTCTTCTGGAGCTCTGAGCACAGGAAAGGGGCCCCACTGCACCTCCATTCCCACGCCACAGCCCACACTCACTGCCGGGGCAGCTGTTCCTGGATCCCAGTTCCAACTGGAGCACCGTGTTCAGCCTGTGTCCCCAGCGGATGCACAGCTGCTGGGAGAGCTGTGGAACTAATGTGCACTGCAGTCTCAGAGCCTTGTCTATGCATGGTGAATGTGCAAAAAATATTGGCTGTCATTCACTGCAACTGCCGAATAGGAGAGACGTATCGCATGAATGATGACATTCTGCCCATTGATCCTAATTCCTTTGGGACCTAGGTCTTCCTCAGTCACCAGGAACTGCATGGCTGAATGCAGCTGCTGCATCCTTACAGGTCCACATAGTCCAAGACTCTGGCTTACAGACTCCTCCCATACATCCTCATCTCCTATCACCAGATCCACTTCTGGCATTTGTCACTATGCCTACAACATGAGAAGGGCACTAATCCCACTTCTGTCACCATGGACAGCTAACAGCGTATTCTTGCTGAACTAGGCTTCAGACTCCTCTCTGTGAAGTGAGCAGGAGGCAAAAGGTAGTACTGCCTACTTCTAAGGACTTCGTGAGGGTTAATGTCCTTATCAGAGCAATGAGCAAGAGACACTCAGGGATTATAAGTGCTCACGTGAATGTGACATAAACTGTTTGAGCCCAGAGCTGCAGCTGAGGACTTTGGGTCTTTTTCCCTTCAAATTACATAAATTTCCTTAGAGTGGATATCTCTGAAAAATTAATAAAAATCCAGGAGCACTCCATCTTACCCACACTCCTCAGGTTCCCTGGACAGCAGCTCAAATACATGTGGTGACTATAAAAGACTTAAGGCTAATTCTGTTTTGCTCCATTTCTTCTTGAACATTAATGCATTAAACACTTAGAAAGACTGAACTATAGAACAAAACACATCATCAACCAGGTTGAAAAAGCAAACCGCGTTACTGAAGGACCCTAATGTCGCCTGAGGCCGAGGAAGCAGCAAGGGGAGCACACCTAAAAAGACAATAGGAGATGTGTCCTTGGTCCCTAAGTCTATGACAGGGTTGGCAATATAAACATGGTCCTTGTTTTAAGAAGTTCAGTCTAGCGAGGAGACATATGTCAACAGTCATCCCAATACAGTGTGATAAGTGACGGAAGCCAGAGCAGAGTGCTCTATGAATGAACACAGGGAATAAAGAAATTAACTTGCATCAGCAACACCATTTCAGGACAGTGGGCATCTGAGCTAGGTCATAAGAGTAAGGAGGCACTTTCTAAGTGAGAGAGGAAAAGGACAGTCCAGGCAGGTGCAGAGGCCCTTAGCATCAGGGGCTGGAGGAAGGGCAGCAAAGCCTGCACAATGGTGAGCACGGGGAATGAAGAGCCACACAGCTCAGATGGGGCCTCACTGTGCACGGTCTTGATGCCGTGCTCACGGGTCTAAACGTCCCATCTACACGCACTGAGAAGCCAGCACCATCCTCACATGGGCACGGAGCACTGGAGGACAGGCTCCATATGTGAAGAGGGAAACCACATGAGGAGGCTGTGCCACAGCTCAGGTGCAAGAGGTCAGACCGCTGCCCAAGGAAGCACAGGGAAACACTAAAGAAGCTCTGTATCTGCAGACATGTCAGGGGTCAGGGCACCAGGGTTCTAGAGACCTGGTGAGAAACTAGAGGTCCAACATCCAAACCACAGGTTCTCCACGTCATTCACCACTGATCAAATATTTACGGAGGCTCTATTATTAATTCACTAGGGATGCAGCAAGTGAACTGGAGAGAGAAGGTCTCTGTCCTCTCTGAGAATGTGTCCTGGTGGCAGGTATCAGTGAGCAGGAAGAGAGACCAGCAAGACAGCTCTGGACTGTGATGGCTGCTAGAGAGGAAATACACAGAACAATGTGACTTTCAAGGAAACAGGGAGTACACTCACCCTATGAGGGCATCTGAGGAGGCCTCGGACACCCTTTAGCTGAGGACTGAGGATACAAGAGAAGAACCATAACCGAGAGGGTGAATGAACACAGTATTCGTAAGAAGGGTTTAAGATGTCAGCAAGAAACTTAATAATGAAGCACCAGAGGTGCCGCCACACTTGAGAAGAGATTCAAGATCATTCTGATGCGATAATCAGAAATGACAATCTACGCCGTGAGATCCTGCCTCTGAAGAAATCCAAGATGGCTCCACTCTTATCAAATGTCTCATTCCTCAGGGATCAAAATGTTTGGGGGTATTCTACCTGCATTCCAGGGTGGATTGTATGTATGGCACAAGACTTCACTTCAGGAGAGAAGATTTTCATCATTTGGAGTAAATAATCTTCTAACAGAAATTAAGACTTTAAAAATCTTTCACATGCCTTCTATTCAGCATTCTTATTTCAACAATATGAACATATAATATTTCAGACTGCCTGGTTATTTTTACTCTTCATTCAGTTGTGACTGATAATTGTTTTAGGAATTTATTCTTTCTAGGGATTGGTTTATCACTAGATTTTTAAAATACACAAGTTTTTAGACCCCACTGACATCAGTACGGTAGTAATCAGTACTGACTTTAGAGCTCAACATTGACAACACTGAGATTTCTTATAAAATTCATCTCAAATTTAAACTATTAAATAGCATAAAATATATAAAATAGTGTACATTAAATTCAGAGCAAATTTTAGTGGGAATGCACTTAAAATGTGTATCTGTATACATTTTACCTACACAAAACAAGACTTGTACAAAAATAAGGAAAATCTTGTTGAATGAATACTTAGTCACATGAATTGTACTTTCTGCAGAGCATTTTAAGACTAGAAGGAATCTTACCATGTCTAATTGGCCCCTTTTCCCTTTATAAAATGAAGAATAAAGAAATCTAGCAATGTCTGTTTGACTTATACAGTCATATGAATAATGAGTGAAAGAATGCATGCATGCTAAGTCGCTTCTGTCACGTCCAACTCTTTGTGACCCTATGGACCACAGCCCACCAGGTTCCTCTGTCCATGGGATTCTCCAAGGAAGAATACTGGAGTGGGTTGCCATGCTCTCCTCAAGGGGAACTTCCCAACCCAGGGATTGAACCCTCATCTCTTATGTTTCCTGCATTGGCAGGTGGGTTCTTTCCCACTAGTATCACCTGGGAAGCCCTAAGTGAAAGAATACGAATCACCAAAAACAAAGGGGCTTTTAAAAATGATTAATGTTTAGGATTTTCTATGTAGAGGATCATATCATCTGCAAACAGTGAGAGTTTTACTTCTTTTCCAATCTGGATTCCTTTTACTTCTTCTTCTTCTCTGACTGCTTGTGGCTAGGACTTCCAAAACTGTTGAACAGTAGTGGTAAGTAGTGAGTACGGGTCTTGCTCTTGATTTTAGAGAAAATGCTTTCAATTTTTTGCCATTGGGGATAATATTTGCAGTGGGTGTGTCATATATAGCTTTTATCATGCTGAGGTGTGTTCCTTCTATGCTTGCTTTCTGGCGAGTTTTTATCATAAATGGGTGTTGAATTTTGTCAAAGGCTTTCTCTGCATCTATTGAGATAACCATATGGTTTTTACCTTTCAGTTTGTTAATATGGTACATAACATTGACTGATTTGCAAATATTGAAGATTCTTTGCATCCCTGGAATAAAGTCCACTTGGTCATGCTGTATGATCTTTTTAATATATTGTTGGATTCTGTTTGCTAGAATTTTGTTGAGGATTTTTGCATCTATGTTCATCAGTGATACTGGCCTGTAGCTATCTTTTTTTGTGGCATCTTAGTCTAGTTCTGGTATCAGGGTGATGGTGGCCTCTTAGAATGAGTTGGGAGTTCGCCTTCCTCTGTAATTTTCCAGAAGAGTTTGAGTAGGATAGGTGCTAACTCTTCTACTAGAGCTAATCAGTGAATATAGTAAAGTTGCAGGATGTAAAATTAATACACAGAAATCCCTTGCATTCCTACATACTAACAATGAAAAAACAAAGAGAAATTAAGGAAACAATCCCATTCACCTTTGCAACAAAAAGAATAAAATACTTAAGAATAAATTTATCTGAAGAAACAAAGGGCTTCCCTTGCAGCTCAGCTGGTAAAGAATCTGCCTGCAATGTGGGAGACCTGGGTTTAATCCCTGGGTTGAAAAGATCCCCTGGAGAAGGGAAAGGCTACCCAGTATTCTGTATCCAGTATCCAGTATTCTGGCCTGGAGAATTCCATGGATTGTATAGTCCATGGGGTTGCAAAGAGTCAGACATGACTGAGCGACTTTTACTTCACTTCAAAGAAACAAAAGACCTATATGTAGAAAACTATAAAACACTGATGAAAGAAACCAAAGATGACACAAATAGATGGAGAAACATACCATGTTGGTGAATTGGAAGAATCAATATAGTGAAAATTAGTATATTGCCCAAAGCAATCTATAAATTCAATGCAATCCCTATCAAGCTGCCAACGGTATTTTTCACAGAGCTAGAACAAATAATTTCACAATTTTTATGGAAACACAAAAATCCTTGAATAGCCAAAGCAATCCTGAGAAAGAATGGAACTGGAGGAATCAACCTTCCTGACTTCAGACTATACTACAAAGCTACAGTCATCAAGACAGTATGGTACTGGCACAAAGACAGACACATAGATCAATGGAACAAAATAGAAAGCCCAGAGATAAATCCACATACCTATTGACACCTTATTTTTGACAAAGGAGGCAAAAATATACAATGTAGAAAAGACAATCTCTTTAACAAGTGGTGCTGGGAAAACTGGTTAACCACATGTAAAAGAATGAAAACTATAGTACTTTCTAACACTATACACAAAAATAAACTCAAAATGGATTAAAGATGTAAATGTAAAACCAGAAAGTATAAAACTTTTAGAGGAAAACATAGGCAGAACACTCCCTGACACAAATCACAGCAAGACCCTCTATGACCCACCTCCCGGAGTAATGAAAATAAAAACAAAAATACACAAATGGGACTTAAATAAACTTAAAAGCTTTTGCACAACAAAGGAAACTATAAGCAAGGTGAAAAGGTAGCCTTCAGAATGGGAGAAGATAATAGCAAATGAAACAACTGACAAAGAATTAACCTCCAAAATATATAAGCAGCTCATGCAGCTTGATACCAAAAAAATGAACAACCCAGTCAAAAAGTGAGCCAAAGAACTAAACAGACATTTCTCCAAAGAAGACATACAGATGGCTAATAAACACATGAAAAGATGCTCAACATCACTCATTATTAGCGAAATGCAAATTAAAACCACAATGAGGTATCACCTCACACCGGTCAGAATGGCTGCCATCAAAAAGTCTATAAACAATAAATGCCGGAGAGGGTGTGGAGAAAAGGGAACCAGAACCCTCTTACACTGTTGGTGGGAATGAAAACTGGTACAGCCACTATGGAGAACAGTGTGGAGGTTCCCTAAAAAACTGGAAACAGAACCGCCATACGACCCAGCAAACCCACTGTTGGGCACACACACTAAGGAAACCAGAATTGAAAGAGACACGTGTACCCCAATGTTCACTGCAGCACTGTTCACAATAGCCAGGACATGGAAGCAACCTAGATGTCCATCGGCAGACAAATGGACAAGGAAGTTGTGGTACATATTCACAATGGAATACTGAATATTACTCAGCTACAAAAAGGAACTCATTTGAGTCATGAGGTGGATGAAATGAGGTGGATGAAACTGGAGCCTATTTTACAGAATGAAGTAAGTCAGAAAGAGAAACACCAATAGAGTATATTAAAGCATATATATGGAATTTAGAAAGACGGTAACAACAATTCTATACGCAAGGCAGCAAAAGAGACACAGATGTAAAGAACAGACTTTTGGACTATGTGAAGAAGGCGAGGGTGGGATGATTTGAGTGAATAGCATTGAAACATGTATATTACCTTATGTAAAATAGATGACCAGTGCAAGTTCAATGCAGGAAGTGGGCACTCAAAGCCAGTGCTCTAGGACAACCCAGAGGGAATGGGGTGGGGGGGAGGTTTGGGGAGGCGAGGACACATGTGCACCTGTGGCTGATTCATGTCGATGTATGGCAAAAACCACTGCAATATTGCAAAGTAATTATCCTCCAATTAAAATTAATTAATTAAAAATGTCAATGTTGATATAAACATTTTAGCTATACTATAAATAAAAAATGAGTTATTTGCTTGAGAAAAAAATTTTTTTCAAAAGGAAGATTATCTTTAAACAGCATACTTCTCTGACACATCAAGTTTTTACTACTACAGTAAAGACCTAAACCTCTTCTGTGAGACAAAGTACCTCCTGGGGAACGGGGCTGGGGCTCACCACACACTCTACATGGAGACAGTAGTGTCAGAGCAGCTAGGAACACACCACACCAGTCAACTGACCTTCTAGTCTGAACACAATTTTATCTCATCTCTGACATTTCTATGCCACTCCTCTCTTTTCTCATTTCCATATTACTTCACACCTAAACTTAACATGACACCACTCCTCCTCTCATCCTATTCCCATCTTTTTGCATGTATGAGGCTGACAAACACACTCACACACGCGTTCCCTCATGAGCCTCCTTGTTCCTCAACACCAAATTCTATTCTGACTCACACGCCCTTTTCCCCTGCTGCTCAGGAGCCTGAATCTGAGTGCACAGGAGGAATCTCCTCCAAGGACTCTAGACAGCCACCTTCCAGGACAGTGTGCTACAGGTGACTGTCCTTGCAGGGAGACAGCAATAACTGCCAAGGGTGCCGGTGCCAAGCTGGAGAGCATGTGGGATAGAAATGCAGCCATCAGAAATGCTCAGAGCGTCGTTCTGTGGGAACCACTAAGCTAAGCCTCAGTTTACTGATCTGCAAAGTGGGCATCACAGGGCTGTTCGTGGAGACTAAGTGAGGCAAGCAAGAGTGGCCACTTTGCAGCTGTGGGCATAAATAATTGGGGAAGCAGCAGGGCTTAAAGTCTGAGGAATTGATAATTTCATTTAACAATAACAAAATCAGGGACTGATACTCAAAAACTACTTAGACAGCACTGAACTAAAGCACACTGCAATTAATATAATTTCTTTTTTTCAACCAAAATAATTTACACTTGAAATTGCCAAGTTCAATTCTCCCCTCCCCACTGCACCTGGTCACCAGCCACACTAGCCAGTCGGGACCAGGCTGTGGTGGGGCAGGGGGTTCACTGGCACGAGGGCATGGCTGTCTCATCTTTCATATGACCTGCTGCACTGAGTGTACGGCACTGAAAGGATAGTCCCTCCATCTACACTTGCATCCCAGAGTATCAACTGCTTAGGAGACACTGGACTATGTGCTCATTTTCCAGGGTATCAAATTGCCTCTGAGACAGAGTAACAGCAGCCAATCCAAATCCTATCATTTGGAGAACAATCTTCAAGGGTCTCATTCATTGTTTAAGAAGGAAATCATTGCATTATGAAAAGGGACTAGAATGAAAATGAATTTGCCTCCTAAATAAATAGATGAACTAAAGGCCTTGTGCTCTGCAGAGCAGCCAGGTCTAGTAAATGTAATGACCTCCTAATACAATTACAACACTTGGAAACTGATTATAGGTTTTACATTTTGATCAACTGCCAACTGAGCATATAAGAAGTTTAACATAATTAAAGTACTTTTGGTCTATCAAATCAAGAATATCAACATTGAGCTCAAATGTTCTGACACTAATATTTTACCCTAATTTTATATACACACATGTACACATACACAGATATATGGTTGCTTGAAACATCACTGATAATCAGTAATCAACCTGTTGAATCAGGTTATTACTTTGAAAATTCCAGTTGATATACACTAACTCAGAGATATAGAAGAAAGACTGATTCTTAAATTGTATATTTTGAGATCTTCAGGAAAAATACCAAATTAGCGCAGAGTATTTTATTAGTGTAAACTTAGCACTCCTGAGACTAGGTTAAAGGTTAAAATGACTAACATAAAGCATGAACTAATATGCATAAAAATGTTCTCTAATTTCAAGAAAACTGCATACATCAAAGAGGAAGGGGAAATCCACTTGGACCCTGTAAAACTTTACTCCTAAAACCTCAGTGTTGACAGGCCATGCATGAGTATTAGATCTGTAATGAAATAATACAGAACGTTCACATCAGGATTTCCACAGGTTTCACAGCCTGCCTTCTCAAGACTCCCTGTTAAATAAGCGCTTCTGTGTAAGCTGAATGGAGAGCACTTCAAGACCTCAATGACAGCCATAAAACTTCTCCTATTTACTAGAAATATCTGGGTCATAATGTTTCCAAAAGTCAACAATGCCTTCCACCAGAAAATTTCTGATATTCTAAAAAAACACAGACACAACGCATAAATTATTTCAGTTCAACAAACATTTCCAGAGTGTTTCTTGCATGCACACACTACAGTGAGTCATTAACAGGAAGATGACTTAAAGCACAGTCATTTGTCTCAAGAAGTGACCAGCCTGGCTGTGGAGAAAGAGCTCAAAGACATAAGAACTCCCAGGGAGCATGAGAAGGGCAGGGAGTACAGGACCCAGAGGAAGTGAAGGGTGGAGGGAGATGACACATGAGCAGAGTTTAGACAGGTCAACAGGAGATTACCAAGAAGACAAGGAAGGGAGAGAACTCCCGACAGGAAGCATAAAGTATTACACTGGGGTCCCAGAACATACAGCAAGCACAGCATATTCAGATACTAAGTAACTCTCACTGGATAGCATAAAAATGCAACAAAGGGAGAGTTCAAAAGGAGAATAAAACAGGAGTAGGTGAAATGCCATGAAGGCCTCACAGGCAACATAATGGAGTTTAATTTCACCCTCCAGGCAATCGGAGTCACATTAATCAGGAAGCAAATTGCCTGTGTCAAGCTGCCAGGTGTCCAGGGGTCAGAAGGGCCAGCCAAACTGAAAGTGGCAACTCGCCCTTACTACCCTCTGCGTCCGTGCAGCCAAGAGGCCAACAAGGGTATTTTGCTCCTCTGCTCCGTGTCCTCCCAAGACGGCACCAGCATGGTCAGATGACGGGCAGTGCAAGTGGGGGGCTTCCTCACTGCAAACACGTCATGGCCCGGGCTGCTGGGAGGGAAAGAGAGGAGGGAGGCAAGTGCCTCAGCCAAGGCTCTTGGAGTGGAGGCGCTGGACGATGAGGGCAGGTGCACATGAATGGCCATGGGCAGAGCGCCTGAGTCCTCACTGTCCCCTTCAGAAAACCAGAGTGTAGCACCCAAGTCCTGTGCAGGGAGGGCGGCCTGCCAGGGAAAGCAGGCCTCGGCTCAGGCCTGGAAGACCACACAGAGGCCTGGGCCTGGAGTCAGACCCCTCAGGTCAGATCTGTGGTCTGCAGGAATCACTCCCAGACACAGCAGAAGCTGAACTGGATGGAGAGAATTCAGTGATGAGGCCAGCAGGCGGCTACTGGAATACTTCAGGCTGCACATGTGGACTGAACTCTTGATAAACAGACTCTCATCCACAGAGGACACAGAGTGAATCCAGGAAGGGCTGATAAACTGGAAGAAAAGGGGTAGGGGAGGTCAACAGACAAGACCAGTTCAGCTGGCAGTGAGGGATGAGTTCGAAGGACAGAGCTACATCAGGGGTGATTTCCAAGATGGAATGATAGCAGGTTGTCATGAGGACAAAGGTATGTTCGGGGTTCCCTTGTGGTTCAGCTGGTAAAGAATCTGCCTGCAATGCAGGAGACCTGGGTTCTATCCGTGGGTTGGGAAGATATTCTAGAGAAGGGAAAGGCTACCCACTCCTGTATTCTGGCCTGGAGAATTCCACAGACTGTATAGTCCATGGGGTCGCAAAAAGTCAGAAATGACTCGAGTGACTTTCACTTTCACAAGTATGTTCAGGTACGCAGAGTGCTGAGATAGAGAAGGGTCAAGGATACACAGCCGGAGTTGCTTTTCATCAAACAAATCAGTCAAGATGATGGCAGATGATAGTGTCAATGGGCTCAAGAGTAGCAGAAGTGGATAGTGTGGGGTTCTGGTACAAGTGCGAGGAGTCCCGATTAAGAGGCAGCAGACTGAGAACACCACCCACCCACCCAGTCTGGACACCTGCAGCCATGAGGGCAGAGCAGCCTCGCACAGAGGAGGCAGAGAAAGCACTGCCTCGGGGAGAAGGAGTCCTCAGAGGAGACTGAGGTTAGGAGGAGATCTTTCTAAACATGGAACACAGTTTCTAGAAAGACGGATGGAAAAAGCTGAGAAGAGATCAACAAAGTAAGGAACCAGAGCAGGAGATGACCAAACTGGACAGAACCAGTATCTATAAAGACCCAGACATCAGGTGCTGCTGGAGGTGACAGTGGGACATAAAGCCAAAACCCTGACCCAAGGTCCCCAATCTTTACTAGGGCCTGGCCAGTCTCTGCGGGCATCAAAGCCACCAATGGTCCCAAACACTTGTGTTCTTTTACTCCATTTGTGAGATGTCTCTTTAAATAGACTTTTACTTAAAAAAATCTCTGAGAATTTGTTTGGCAAAACAAAGTTTTCATCAAGAGCAAAAAAGAAACACAATTGTTTATGCTCACTGGAATAGAAAAAATATTTATTAATACTGTTCTTGAATTCAGAAATGATTCCTAAGAACATCTGTGTTGGGAGGACTCTACAAGCTCATTTACTTGACCCTAACTGCACAGGACTCTACTCGCACTCTGAAAATAATAGGAGCCTCTCTGAAGAAGACCATCTCAATTCCAACAAGCTGGGGAAGATAATTACCCAAAGTGATCTTTCTAGTAAACCTATTATTCACCAAACCTTAATTGAAGCTGTCTTTCGGGTGTGTCCTCAGACCCTCTGTCCTCTGGTCCTCTCCAGGAGGAAAAGCTAGCCCATGAAGCGTGTTTATATTTACTCTTCAAACAACATTCAGTTCACCCTTTCCACCCTGTTCAAGACTTTCCCTTTAGGTCCAATTCTATATATTCCTAGAAAAATAGACATAACTTTCCATTGGCTTATCAAAAAAAGACAAATTACAAGCAGAATCCTGGTTAGACCTAAAGAAGAATGCTTGGAGCTCTCATTCACGAATATATTAACAAAACAGATCCATTCAGGGTGATTTACGAAGGGTGATCTGGCTTAGACACCCGACTCTTCTGTCATTTGCACAGCTAAGGAGTCTCACTTTAATACAAGTTAGTATTGTCCTTCTTCCCTTACACGTCTCATATGTGTCCCTCCCCAAGCTGTGTGTCATTGTGAGTTTTAAACTAGTGTCTCAGATAAACTCCATATTTTAGTCACAAAAGAAATGATAACCACCACTAATCATATACTAGGCTCTTACTATGTGCCAGGTGCTTTACCTAGACCTCAAGAATCTTCACAACTGTGCCTGTGGGATGTAAAATGTGGCAATTCACCTTGTAAATAAACTAGAGTGATTCTCTTTGGACTTCACACATAATATTTTTAACTTATAGACAATGATAAATAATAAAATAGCTAACATGAGACTCTGGATTATCTTAATGTTAATTCACATCTCCTGCATTAAATATCTAATCACATCTACTATATAAGTTAAATTACCAGAAGTGGAGCTTCCTTTCTGAGTCCGTATCCCTTCCTGAAAGACACACTAACACACTTTAAAAATGGCCAAAAGAGAGGCAGACGGAGGTAAAAAAAAAAAACAACAAAAAAAACCCAAGTCATATAAGAAACCGATTCAACCAGTTCAGCAATATTTATTTTCTGTTTGTAAGGAAGTTTTATGAAAATCTGTTTTATCAGATGGATTCACATTTTAAGGATCAGATTTCATTTTGCCTAAGTTGCTTCTTTCCTGAATAATTTTCAGCACTCATCAGAAGGATAGCGATAAATACTTTAAATAACATGACGGGCAATGTTGGAAATCAGGTCTGTCTTTCACAATGCCCGAAATGGGGAGCAGCAGCACTCACCTCCTTTGCGCTCTTGATTTTGGTCAGAAATGTATGCAGCTCCATCGTCTCTGCAAACAGTGCACGACATACTGCCTGGTAATGATTTGGTGCCTCTGCTTCAGTCGGGAGATGAGCAGCACACAACTACAGAAGAGGAAAACAATGGTGCCTGCTTATTATCTGTGGTTTTTAGGCACCTGAAATACCGACAAACCCAGTAGTTCCCATTTTCATATCACATGGCAAGGCAGCCCCATGATTCCCATGACCCAAAGCTGAATGCACAATAAGACCACCAGGGAAGTCCACACAATTTTATGGAAAGAGAGGTTCATGACTAACAACTCCCTAGCACAGGTGTGAGCTTCCAGAATTAGCTTCTACTTGACAATGCCAGCACGCATGTAAAAGTGCGGCCTGGGAAGAGAAGAGGGACGACCACTTACAGAGTACTGATCATAACTCAGGTATTTTAATAGCTACCATTTATTATTTACTACACCAGGTCCTATATTTGACATGTTATATACACAGCATAACATCATTTACTCTTCCATGTAGCCCTGAATTAGCACCACTTTACAGAAACAGAAACTGAGGCTTAAGAGGAAGCTAGTGACTTGTCCACAGTCATAAAGTTAACGTTCAGGGAGGAGAATTCAACACAGTCATATTTGATTCCGAAGCCCAAGCTCATTCCAAAACATGCAGAGTTGTATAATTTGGTAACAAGAATGTCAAGAAGACATGTGGACCACTGGGAAGATGCCTCATCATTAGATGGGCAGTGGTGGAAAGAGGGCAGAGGGCAACTGTGATACCTCCAGTCCTAACATCATCAACAGTACACAGCCCATAACTACTTGTGGGTCAAAATTTCAATTTAACACCATGCACAACAATTTAGAAAAATCAAACAATTTACTAGATTGAAAAAGACGTCCTGTCAAGACTATAATGCACTAGGATAATTTTATCTTTCTGTAATAATTTTGCATCTGTGTACAGTAGTTATGTTTTAATGTATTTGCATTAAAAAGTTGTAAGTTCTCCCTTATTCTTTACCATATGCTTGACATTAATATACATTTATTATAATTAATAACTTGCATCTTTTGGAGAGTAAGAGATATCTTTGTAGCTTGTAGTATCCTTCATAATGTGGCTTTCTGTTATTTTTCATTTGTAATAAGTATTGTATGCAATTTAATAGATTACTATCTTTAATAAAATACATTCTCAGGAAAATATTTCACCAAGTATGTCAGCAACAAACTTTCTTCACAAACAGGCTAAGAACTGATGCACTGGGAGCATGAGAGCAAAAATTGCACAAGTTTAATTATTCACAGAGCAACCAATGAACAGAGTGTATTTTTTGCTCAATTATTTTTATATGCAGAAAAGAGCCTCTCACATAAAAATATCATTTCCAAGGTGATGAAGGCAACTGCTAGGACTTCCACCTTTCACTAGTCCCACAATTTTATACTCCAATTACATGCTGTGAAATATGGCATAACATTTTTGACTGTAATTCATAGTAAGAAATACATTTTACATTAAGGATTCAAACACATCCATAAGTGTATGTTTTATACACAAACATTGTACAAGATGAAACTTACACAATCAATTGATTTCACAATCCACTAACAGGTTGTGCCCTGCAACTTGGAAACCTGGTGTAAAAGTCTAAAATCTTTTTAATGTATATGATATAATTGTATATGTAAATAATCCACAAAAATTATTAGAACTAAGAAGCAATTTTAGCAAAGTTGGGGGATACATGATCAACACAAAACCATTCTATTTCCATTTTTTAAATAGTAAAAAAAAAAAAAATACTAAGGAATAAATTCAACCAAGGAGGTGTGAGGCACACACTGAAAACTATAAAGTATTGCTGACAGAAATTAAAAAAGACAGATAAATGGACAGACATCTGTATTCATGGGTTGGCAGGCTTACTATTGTTAAGATGGTTGCTATTGTTCGGTCACTCAGTTGTGTCCGACTGTTTGCGACCCCATGGACTGCAGCACTCCAGGCTTCACTGTCCTTCACCATTTTCCAGAGCTTGCTCAAACTCATGTCCATCGAGTCGGTGACGCCATCCAACCATCTCATCCTCTGTCGTCCCCTTCTCCTCCTGCCTTCAATCTTTTCAAGCATCAGGGTCTTTTCCAATGAGTCGGCTCTTTGCATCAGGTGGCTAAAATACTGGAGCTTCAGCATCAGTCCTTCCAATAAATATTCAGGATTGATTTCCTTTAGGATTGACTGGTTTTCTCTCCTCGCAGTCCAAGAAATTCTCAAGAGTCTTCTCTTGAGTTAATAATACTACACAAAATGATCTACAGATTGAATGCAATTCCTAACTAAATCCCAAAGGCCTTTTTGAAGAAATGGAAAAGCTGATCCTAAAATTGATGTGGAATTGCAAGGGCCCCAAATAGCTGACACAATCTTGAAAAGAAGAGAGCTAGAGACTCCAGCTTCCAAATTTTAAAACTTACCTCAAAAAAAAAAAAACAACTTACCTCAAGGTTATAGTAATCCAAACAAAGTGGTACTTGCATAACAACAAACATATAGATCAATAACACAGAACTGAGAGTCCAGAAATAAACTCATATATCTGTGGTTGACTGATTTTTGATGAAAGTGCCCAGACCATTAAGGAGGGAAAGAATAGTCTCTTCAACAAATGATGCTGGGAAAAGTGGATATCCACATGGGGAAAAAAAAGTTGTCCCCCTACCTCACACCATACATAAATATTAACTCAAAATGGATCAGAGACCTACATTTAAGAGTCAAAACTATAAAACTCTTCGAAGGTGAAGTGAACCTTCATAGGGATGAACCTTCATGGTCATGAACTTAGTAGTAGTTTTTAAGACATGATACCAAAAGCACTAGATACAGTATATCTTACTTTACTATAGCACTATATTATGCATTGCAGATAGTATGTTTTTTACAAATTGAAGGTTTGTAGTGACCCTGCGCATTAGGCAAGTTTATCAGTGCTATTATTCCAGCAGCATTTGTTCACTTCTTGCCTCTGTGGCATATTTTGATAATTCTTGCAATATCTCAAACTTTTTCTTATTATTTTATTAGTTACTTTATTATTATTTTTATTAATATTTATTATTATTATTATATGTTGTGGTAATGTGATCAGTGATCTTTGATGTTACTATTATAATTGGTTTTTTGTTTTACACTTAAAAGTATGTATTGTTTTTTAGATATAATGCTATTATACACTTTATAATAGACTAAGTATAGTATAAACGTATCTTTTATATGCAATGGGAAACCAAAATATTCATGTAACTCACTTTACCGCAACCTTTGCTTTGTTGCAGTGGTCTGTAGCTAAACCTGCAATACCCTCAAGGTAGGCCTGTAAATGGATAAATTAGACTTCAAAGTTAAAAATGTACACTAGTCAAAAAGGCCATCATCAAAAAATCTGCAAACAATAAATGCTGGAGAGAAAAGGGAACCCTCTTGCACTGTTGGTGGGAATGTAAATTGGTACAGCCACTATAGAGAACAGTGTGGAGATTCCTTAAAAAGCTAGGAATAAAACTACCATATGACCCAGCAATCCCACTACTGGGCACATACCCTGAGAAAACCAAAATTCAAAAAGACACATGTACCCCAATGTTCCCTGCAGCTCTACATACAACAGCCAGGACGTGGAAGCACCCAAATGTCCATCAACAGATGAATGGATGAAGCTGTAGTGCATACATACAGTGGAATATTACCCAGCCATAAAAAGGAATGAATTTGAGGCAGTTTAACTGAAGTGGATTAATCTAGAGACTGTACATACAGTGGAGTAAGTCAGGAAAACAAGTATTGTATATTGACATATACATATATGTGTGTGTGTGTGTGCGCAATCTAGAAAAACAGTACAGATGAACTTATCTGCAGGGCAGGAATAGAGACACAGACATAGAGAACAGACTTGTAGACACAGTGAGGGAAGGAGAGGGTGGGACGGATTGAGAGAACAGCATTGCCACATATATATTATCCTATGTAAAACAGCTATTGGGAAGTTGCTATGTCCCACAGGGACTCAACCCAGTGCTCTGTGACAACCTAGAGGGGTGGGAAGGGGTGGGGAGGTTCAAGAGGGAGGGGATATATGTATGTTGTTCAGTTGCTCAGTCAGGTCCGACTCTTTGTGACCCCACGGACTGCAGCACGCCAGGTTTCCCTGTCCCTCACCATCTCCCAGAATTTGCCCAAGTTCATGTTCATTGCATCAGAGACGGCTAGGCGGCATCACTCCAGAGGATCTCATCCTCTGATGCCCTCTTCTCCTTCTGCCCTCGATCTTTCCCAGCATCAGTGACTTTTCCAATGAATCGTCTGTTCACATCAGGTGACCAAACTACTGGAGCTTCAGCTTCAGCATCAGTCCCTCCAGTGAATATTCAAGGTTGATCTCCCTTAATATTGACTGGTTTGATCTCCTTGCTGTCCAAGAGACTTTCAAAAGTCTTCTCCAGCAGCACAGTTCAAAGGCATCAATTCTTTGGTGTTTTGCCTTCTTTACGGTCCAGCTCTCACAACCATATGTGACCACTGAGAAGACCATGGCCTTGACTATATGGACCTTTGTCAGTAGAGTAATGCCTAACCTAGATATATATACACTTATGGCTGATTCACGTTGTTGTAGAGCAGAAACCAATACTACTTTGTGAAAACAATTATCCTCTAATTTTAAAAAAAAAAGCTGTACATCAAAGGATTCTATCAAGAGCATGAAAAGACAATCCACAAAATCAGAGAAAATTATTTGCATATCATATATTTAATAAGGATCTACTATTCAGAATGCGTAAAGAACTCTTAAACTCAACAAAAGATAAACAACCTAATTTAAAAACGGACCTGAATAGACATTCTTCCAAAGAAGGCAGACAAATGGCCAAAAAGCAAATAAGAAAATGCAATTCAAAACCACAATTAGATACCACTCACATACACTAGGATGGCTATAAAAGCAAAGAGAAAATGGAAACTAAGTGCTAGCAAGAATGTGGAGAAATTGGAACCCTTGTGTGTTGCTGCTGCTGCTGCTGCTAAGTCGCTTCAGTCGTGTCCGACTCTGTGCGACCCCATAGACGACAGCCCACCAGGCTCCCCCGTCCCTGGGATTCTCCAGGCAAGAACACTGGAGTGGGTTGCCATTTCCTTCTCCAATTGTGTGTTGCTAGTAGAAATGAAAATGGCAAAGCCACTGTGAAAAATAGCTTGATGGTGTCTCAAAAAGCTAAAGATAGAATTACCATGTGATCCAGCAATTCCGTTCCTTTAGGTATATTTCCAAAAGAATTTAAAGTAGGTATTCAAACAAAAACTGAAACACAAATGTTCATACCAGCACCATTCACAGCAGCCAAAAAAAAAGGCGAAAACAATTCAAATGTTCTTAGCTGAGAAGTGGATAAACAAACTGTGGTATATTCACAAAATGGAATCTTATTAAGCCATAAAAAGGAAAAAGGTACTGACACATGCTACAACATGGATGAACCTTAAAAACATTACACTCAGTCTAAGAAGCTAGACACCAAAAGTCCATATGACTCCATTTATATGAAATACCAGAATACATAAATCCACAAAGAGAAAAAGCTGATCAGTGGGTGCCATGGGCTGAAGGAGGAGGGGTAGGTTTCCATCTGGGATAAAGAATAGGCTTTGGACCAAGACAGCGCTGATAGCTGGACAGTATTGTGAATTACTTAATGGCACTAAATTGTGCACCTTTAAATGGTAAACTTTGTTATATGTATTTTACCACAATTTTTTAATGTACAAAAAAAAATTTTTCTAAGCCAATGTAATTTCCTGAAGTTTCCACTGAGACAGAGGAGAAATAATCCCTTAGAGGAAATTAACCCTGGTAATTATTTCAGTTTCAATGAATTACCTGATAATTATTTTATTCTTTATGTTTATATGCATCATCACATCTAATTCTTATGTCAACCCAATTTAGAGATTAAGAAACAGAGATTTACAATAGCTAAGAATTTACCCAAGCCACACACCTAGCCAGCAGAATTGGAAGTGAACCCAGGCAGTCTTAACTGCAGAATGAGTTACACTAAAGGAAATAATGTTCTTACACTAAACGAAGCAATATTCTTCAAGTGCTGAAACACTAAGAGCATAGCATACAGGCAGCATGTCCCAAATGACCTCTACAGTTACCAAACAAGTGATATGTGTGGAGGAGTGGAAATTTTACAGACTTGTGTCCACAAGTTTGTTCTCTATGTCTGCGTACACAGTCTCTCCTTTATACACACCCCAGTCAGTACATGCAGAATTTTGTGGTCTTTTCTCCATTTATTAAAAATTTCCCACACTGTTACTTAACCTACATGATTATAATTTTAAAGGCCATATGATAATCCATGTAGCTGATATACCATTCTTCTGGAAGTCATTTATTTCCAGTTTCAAAACAGCGTAATTAATGCTGTGATACACATCTCCTTGTATCTACATAACATTTCATTTTAAAAATCGTCTCCTTGTACAGAGAACAGACTGGTGATGCCAGTGGTTGGGGCTTGGGGGGTACAGGGTGGAATGGGTGAAGGTGGTCAAAAGGTACAAACTTCCAGTTATAATCAGTCAGTCCTAGGAATGTAATGTACAGCATGGCGACTAAGGTTAACAATACTGTACTGAATATTTGAAAGTTGCTGAAAGAATGGAGCTTAAAAGTTCTCATCACAAGAAAAAAATCTGTAACCATGTGATGGATATTAACTTGACTTATTGTGGTAATCATTTTGCAATGTATACAAACAAGGAATTATTACCTTGTACAGTTGAAACTAATATATTGTTATATGTCAATTATATCTGAGCTTAAAAAACTGACCTCTTTGAAAAATTTCCAATAGTAGTATTACTGTGTGGAAAAACTTTGAACATACACAAAATGAGGTGGACAGTATAATGAATTACCATGTATCCATCACCCAATTTAGCAATGATCAATTCATGGCCAATCTTGCTTTATCTACATCCTCATCCACTTAAGCCTCACCCTCCAGGATAATTTTATAACAAATTTCAGATATCTGAATTTCACATGTAGATATTTCAGCATATAATCATTAAATGAGCTTTTTTTAAATACTCACAATTCTATTATAATATCTAAAAATATGAATAATTCCTAGTATCATCAGTTCAGTTCAGTTCAGTCGCTCAGTCACGTCCGACTCTTTGCGACCCCATGAATCGCAACACGCCAGGCCTCCCTGTCCATCACCAACTCCCGGAGTTTACCAAAATCCATGTCCATCGAGTCAGTGATGCCATCCAACCATCTCATATTCTGCTGTCCCCTTCTCCTCCGGCCCCCAATCCTTCCCAGCATTAGGGTCTTTTCCAGTGAGTCAACTCTTCACATGAGGTGGCCGAAGTATTGGAGTTTCAGCTTCAACATCAGTCCTTCCAATGAACACCCACGGCTGATCTCCTTTAGGATGGATTGATTGGATCTCCATGCAGTCCAAGGGACTCTCAAGAGTCTTCTCCAACACCACAGTTCAAAAGCATCAATTCTTCGGGGCTCAGCTTTCTTCACCGTCCAACTCTCACATCCATACACGACCACTGGAAAAACCATTGTCTTGACTAGACGGACTTTTGTTGGCAAAGTAATGTCTCTGCTTTTAAATATGCTATCTAGGTTGGCCATAACCTTCCTTCCAAGGAGTAAGCGTCTTTGAATTTCATGGCTGCAATCACCATCAGCAGTGATTTTGGAGCCCAAAAAAATAAAGTCTGACACTGTTTCCACATCTATTTCCCATGAAGTGATGGGACCAGATGCCATGATCTTAGTTTTCTGAACGTTGAGCTTTAAGCCAACTTTTTCACGCTCCCCTTTCACTTTCATCAAGAGGTCTTTAGTTCTTCTTCACTTTCTGCCATAAGGGTGGTGTCATCCGCATATCTGAGGTTATTGATATTCCTCCCGGCAATCTTGATTCCAGCTTGTGTTTCTTCCAGCCCAGCGTTTCTCATGATGTACTCTGCATATAAGTTAAATAAGCAGGGTGACAACATACAGCCTTGACGGACTCCTTTTCCTATTTGGAACCAGTCTGTTGTTCCATGTCCAGTTCTAACTGTTGCTTCCTGACCTGCATACAGGTTTCTCAAGAGACAGGTCAGATGGTCTGGTACTCCCATCTCTTTCAGAATTTTCCACAGTTTATTGTGATCCACACAGTCAAAGGCTTTGGCATAGTCAATAAAGCAGAAATAGATGTTTTCCTGGAACTCTCTTGCTTTTTTGATGATCCAGCGCATATTGGCAATTTGATCTCTGGTTCCTCTGCCTTTTCTAAAACCAGCTTGAACATCTGGAAGTTCACGGTTCACATATTGCTGAAGCCTGGCTTGGAGAATTTTGAGCATTACTTTACTAGCATAGGAGATGAGTGCAATTGTGCGGTCGTTTGAGCATTCTTTGGCACTGCCTTTCTTTGGGATTGGAACGAAAACTGACCTTTTCCAGTCCTGTGGCCACTGCTGAGTTTTCCAAATTTGCTGGCATATTGAGTGCAGCACTTGCACAGCATCACCTTTGAGGATTTGAAATAGCTCAACTGGAATTCCATCACCTCCACTAGCTTTGTTCGTAGTGATGCTTTCTAAGGCCCACTTGACTTCACATTCCAGGATGTCTGGCTCCAGGTGAGTGATCACTCAATCGTGATTATCTGGGTCGTGAAGATCTTTTTTGTATAGTTCTTCTGTGTATTCTTGCCACCTCTTCTTAATACCTTCTGCTTCTGTTAGGTCCATACCATTTCTGTCCTTTATTGAGCCTATCTTTGCACGAAATGTTCCTTTGGTATCTCTAATTTTCTTGAAGAGATCTCTAGTCTTTCCCAATCTGTTGTTTTCCTCTATTTCTTCGCACTGATCACTTAGGAAGGCTTTCTTATCTCTCCTTGCTATTCTTTGGAACTCTGCATTCAGATGGGAATATCTTTCCTTTTCTCCTTTGCTTTTCGCTTCTCTTCTCTTCCCAGCTATCTGTAAGGCCTCCTCAGACAGCCATTTTGCTTTTTTGCATTTCTTTTCCATGGGGATGGTCTTGATCCCTGTCTCCTGTACAATGTCACGAACCTCTGTCCATAGTTCATCAGGCACTCTATCAGGTCTAGTCCCTTAAATCTATTTGTCATTTCCACTGTATACTCATAAGGGATTTGATCTAGGTCATACCTGAATGGACTAGTGGTTTTCCCTACTTTCTTCAATTTAAGTATGAATTTGGCAATAAGCAGTTCATGATCTGAGCCACAGTCTGCTCCTGGTCTTGTTTTTGCTGACTGAATAGAGCTTCTCCATCTTTGGCTGCAAAGAATATAATCAATCTGATTTCGGTGTTGACCATCTGGTGATGTCCACTAGGAACTATTATCAAATGCTAAATCACCATTCAATTTTTTAAAGTGAAATAACAACTCTTGAAAGAAAGAGATACTGCTGTAAACTTTACCTTCATGACATCTCTATAGGACCGGATGGCTGAGAGTTTCCTCTTTTCGTCGTCATCCTCCTCCAGTCCCTCATCCGCAGCCTCATAGCCCTCATCATTGCTGCCGTCAGCCTCTACCGTGTTGGCCATGCGATCAATGAGCTGCTCCAGTGGGGGACTTAATTCCCTTTCTTCATTCTCCTTCAAGCCATAGTCCAGTGCCTTATAAATAATAATTCCCAAAGATTCTATAACCTAGGAACATTAAGGAAGGCGGTTAATAAAGACAACTTAACAGCTTTATAGAACTAACTGTAAGGCATAAAATATTTAGTATGATATTTAAGCTAGGTCTAATCTATTCCATTTCAGAAATGTGACACATTAAATTTGAGGAGATTAAAAAGTCTCATCTGTGTTTTTTAAAAAAATCTCAGATGGAAATATTTGTGTAATTTCTTCAAACCAGTATGTAACACATACACAAAGCCTTTTCATATTTTCTTAGATTTACGTTAAACACTAGAATCTATATTCTTCACATTTATATAAAATAGCAGCAAAATCATCCAGGTTGGTTTTCCACATTTTCAAACCATATTTTTTCAGAATAGACAGAGTTACCAAAGAACATATCCATTCAGAACTGTTATGACAACACTTATCTAATTAGGGATTTGATAGACATATCAAGGATCTGAGACTGAAAACTCAGTGACTGGTAGCAGCTAACTTAAGCTTAAACAAACAAATCTATTTACAGCCATGTCCTCCTGACAGGGGCTGGCAGTGCTGCAACTTCCACCTTAAGGTGCTGCCTACGCTTCAGGCAGAACCATCTGTAAACCAGGCTGGAGTCTTCTTTCAACTGATTGGAGAACTCCCCCAAGGCAACAGGTACAGGCTGGAAAGACAGGGCAGTTCAGCAGCATGCATTTGGGTGATGCCTCCAGGGCCAACCTGGGCCAAGCACGTGGAAAACGCTTCCATTGGATGATGGGATGCCTCTGTACACACCCAAACTCAAGGCTAGAAGGGTCAATAACCCCCAGTTTATGATGGGCAGCTCAGGACTCAGGTAACTTGGTGGCCCACCATTGAGTGTTCAGTCTTGACTGTGGCTCAGCATCAGACCAAGAGCTATTTCTCAAAAGGAAAGCAGCTCCCCATAAAGAGCAACAGGGCTCTGTTCCAGAACCCTAGGGGCCTGCATTGTGACTCACCCGCAGGGCTGCCCAAGGCTCAGACTGTAGCCCTCTCTGCCACTGACACCGCAAGCACCACCACACCTGCAGGGTCAGGTGGCCCGTGCAGCAGAGGAGCCAGCCTGGTAGCTGCATTTGTGGCGGAGCTCTTCCTGTCCTGGGTCCTGCTCAGAACTAGCAGCTTTCTGGGTCCTTCAGCAAATGGGCTATAGTAATACAACATACTTCAAGGAATACGTGCCTTCAAAATCTAGAGTCCACCAGGCTTTGCACTTCTTTTCTGGTTGCAGTCAGGGCCTTGGAAAGGATGTCCTAAAACATTTTGGAGGGTCTCCCAGCTCCAGGATAAACTACATGCAGCTGGTTTCAATATCCCAAATCTATTACCTTTCCTGAAATAAACCTGAGCCATGAAGCAGTCCTATATGTAACCCAACCTCTCAGAAACACAACATAACAAGGCTGGGCATTATTAGACTGACAAGTATAGTAGCTGACTCATCACTTTCACAGACTCCAGAAACTTCTAGCCTTGTGCTAGAGAAGCATCTACCTAGTTCTACACAGTCTGGAGCTGGTGATAACAGATGAGAACCCAAAAGACAACTGAAACATAACAGTACCTGGACACATCAACTTGCCTACATATATACTTACTTATACTAATTTTAGAAACTCATTTTCCAAAACTTGTGGTGGTTGTTCAGTTGCTAAGTCATGTCCGAAAGTGATTTAAGTATTAAGTAGGAGAGTTCCAACTAAGCAGCCCTTCAGAAAATTAGAGGCATTTTTTCCATGTTGACATTAATTATAATCTACCTGTATAAATATCAACCTGACACTTCTCCATCTTGTTCACAAAAATACTATAAAAGACTTACTACCCTTTCTTGCTGCAATAGCTAAATACTAACTGTGGTACTCTCATATCTAGTAAAATTTATCCCCCCAAAGCATAATTTTCTATTAGTTAATTCAGCTAATGTCCACTATACTAAGCACCCTTCCTTTCACTTATGAATTCAGTCCACAGATATTTTCTAAGAATCAAGTGTATGTGCCAATGAAGAAATAGATGAGGAGAAGAGACCTATGGCCTTCACAAAGGTTTTGGCCTAGGGAAAACAGATAATTAACAAGCTAAATGACTGTGCTACACATTATAATAAAGAAGGGAAGGGTGTTATGAGAGCATAATTTAATAGGGAGCCCTAACTAGTCCGAAGATCAGGGAAGCCTTCGTTAAGAAAATGAATTTTAAATCGAGTTAACCACAAGAAGAAGGGGGTCAGAAAAGAATTCCAAAGATAGAAAACAGTGAGTATGAAGGCCTAGAGATAAGGAAGAACATGGAATGAATGACTGAAGGGAAAAAAACTAATGACAAGAGGACGGTTAGGATGAGGCTTGTGAGGTGGGAATATATTCACACATTACGAGGCCTCAAAGGCTCCCTGACAGGTCTGAAAGGAAAGTGAAAGTGAAGTTGCTCAGTCGTGTCCGACTCTTTGCGGCCCTCTGGACTGTAGCCTGCCAGGCTCCTCTGTCCATGGGATTTTCCAGGCAAGAATACTGGAGTGGGGTGCCATTTCCTTCTCCAGGGGATCTTCCCCACCTAGGGACTGAACCTGCACTGCAGGCAGACTCTACCATCTGAGCTACCAGGGAAGCCTGAATCTTCATCAAGTAATAGCAGGCCACTGAAGGGTTTTGGGAAGTGGAGCAGTATGATATTTTTATTTTTAAAGTATCATCAGTCAGTTCAGTCTCTCAGTCGTGTCCGACACTTTCCGACCCCATGGACTGCACATGCCAGGCTTCACTGTCCATCACCAACTCCCACAGCCTACTCAAACTCATGTCCATTGAGTCGGTGATGCCATCCAACCATCTCATCCTCTGTCGTCCCCTTCTCCTCCTGCCTTCAATCTCTCCCAGCATCAGGGTCTTTTCAGTATTTTTAAAATATATCACGCCACAGTTATCAAGACACGGTGGTACTAGCAAAAGAATAGACAATGACATTCATGGAACAGCATACAGAGCCCAAAACAGACTCACAAAGATAAGAGTCAACTGAGCACCGACAAAGGAGTAGAGGCAATTTAAAAGAACAGGCTTTTCTTCAAATGGTGCTGGAGCAACAACATCCACATGCAAAAATATGAGTCTAGACTCACACCTTACACCCTTCACAAAGTTACAAGTAAAATACAAAATGAGAAGACAACATAGGAGAAAATCTAGTTGACCTTGGGTTTGATGATTTTTTTAAAGATACAAGGAGTGATCCGTGAAAGAAAAAATTGATATGTTAGACTTCGTTATAATTAACAAATTCTGCTGCATGAAAGGCACTGTTCAAAGAATGAAACAACAAGCCACAGCTGGAAGAAAATATTTGCCAAACACATGTGTGATAATGGACTGGTATCCAAAATATACAAAGAACTTTAAAACTCAAACAGAGAATAACTCCTGGAGTTTCCCAGTGGTCTAGTCGTTAGGATCCTGGACTTTCACTACCATAAGTCAGGTTCACTCCCTTGAGTCAGGTTGACTCCCTGGTCAGGGAACTCAAATTCCACAAGCTATCCAATCTGACCCTCCCCCCCAAAAAATTACCCAATTACAAAACGGGCAAGTGATCAGAATAGACAACTCACCAAAGAAGATATACAGATGGCAACGAAAATGTGAAATGATGCTCAAGATCATATGTAATCATAAATTGTACTGTTTTATTAGGCCACTCTCCCAAGGCAACAGAAATAATAACAAGTGGGACCTAATCAAATTTACAAGCTTTTGTATAGCTAAGGAAATCATCAACAGAATGAAAAGACAGCCTACAGACTGGGAGAAAATATTTGCAAATGATGTGACCAACAAGGGCTTAATATCCAAAATACACAAACAGCTCATACAATTCAACAATAAAATAACTTACAGCCCAACAGAAAAATAGGCAGAAAACCTACACAGACAGTTCTCCTAGGAAAACACACAGACAGCCAACAGGCACATGAAAAGATGCTCAACATCACTAATTATTAGAGAAAAGCAAATCAAAACTATGAGGCACCACTTCACACCTCTCAGACGGCCATCATTAAAAAGTCTACAAATAACAAATGCTAAAGAGGGAAGGAGAAAAGGGAATCCTCCTACACTGCTGGTGGAAATGTAAGTTGATGTAGCCACAATGAAAATAATCAGGAGATTCCTCAAAAAGCTAAAAAATCGAGTTGTCAAGTGATCCAGCAACCCCACTCCTGGGCATATATCTGGACAAAACTGTAATTCAAAAAGACACATGTACCACAATCTTCAATGCAACACTATTCACAACAGCCAAGACATGGAAATAACCTAAGTGTCCATCAAAAGATGAGTGGATAAAGAAGATTTGGTACAGATATACAATGCAATACTACTCAACCATGAAAGAGAACAAAATAACACCATTTGCAGCAACATGGATGAACTTGGAGATTGTCATATTAAATCAGGGAAGTCAGAAAGACAAATACCATGTGATATTACTTCTATGTGAAATCTGAAATACAACACAAATGAACCTATCTACAAAACAGACTCACAGACATAGAGAACAGACTTGTGGCTGCCAAGGGAGAGAGTGGGAAGAATGGATTGGGAGTTTGGGTTAGCAGATGCAAACTATTATATATAGAATGGATAAATAACAAGTCCTACTATATAGCACAGGGAAATATATTCAATATTCTGTGAAAAAACATAATGGAAAAGAATATATAAAAGAATGTAAAAAAAATCATATGTCATCAGGGAGTTACAAATTAAAACAGTAAGATCCCACTATATACCTACTAGAATGGCTAAAATCCAAAACAATGATACCATCAAATGCTGATGAGAATGTGGGGCAGCAGGAACTCTCATCAATGGTTGGTAGGAATGCCAATGGTTCAGCCACCATAGAAGACATTTTGGCAGTTGCTCACACAGCCGAACATACTCCTACCACACAATCAAGCAACTGCACTCCTTGATATTTACTCAAGCTGAAAACTTACATCCACACAAAAATCTGTACACAAATGTTTGTTGTTGTTGTTGTTTAGTCATTAAGTCATGTCTGACTCTTTGCAATCCCATCAAGTGTAGCCTGCCAGGCTCCTCTGTCCATGGGATTTCCCAGGCAAGTATACTACAGTGGGTTTCCATTTCCTTCTTCAGGGGATCTTCCTGACCCAGGGATCGAACCTGCATCTCCAATGTCCCCTGCATTGGCAGGTGGATTCTTTACTGTTGAGCCACCAGGGTAGTTCTACACAAATGTTTAAAGTAACTTTATTCAGAACTGTCAAAACTTGGAGGCAACCAAGAGGTTTTTCAACACGTGAAGGGATAAACTATGATAAATCCATACAATGGACTATTATTCAAAGATAAAGAGAAATGAGCCATCAAACTGCAGACATAGAGGACACTTTAAAGTAGATTGCTAAGTGAAAGAAGACAATCTGAAACAGCTAAATTCTAACTATATGATATTTTGGAAAAGGCAAAACTATAGAGAAAATAAAAAGATCAGTCGTTGACATGAAAGTGTATAGGACTGTCTAAGGAGAAAAACTACACAAGACATGTAGACCCAAACATTTAATTACTGGCCAGAGGATGAGAAATCAAGAGACTAGACTGTAAAGGAGCAAGAGTATCAAGCAAAGGAGAAAGTGACAAAAATCAGAGCGAGAAAAAACTTCCAGAAGGAGGTCATGGTCCTGGCACTGAATGTGGATTAGAGCAGAGAAGAGACCTAGGGCACACCGCTGGATTCCTCCAGAAGGAGGCCACAGTGACCTCAGCAAGGGCCAGACTGCGTGAACAAAGAGTGCCATGGGTACCCAGCACACACAGAAATGTTTAGGAAGAGGAGCGAAATACACGGCAGCAGCTAGAGAGGAAGACAGAGCAGAGGTAGGGGTTTTTATTGTTTTTTGTTTTTTTTACTTTTTCTTTGAAGACTTCAAGTCTTAAGCATTTTAAAGGATGGTGGAAAGAATATAGAAAGGAAAACACTGAAGATGATTCAAAGATAAGGGATCAGAATTACCAACAGTGACTGTTGTTTGAAGTGTGAGACCTCTAAAAGAGGTCACTCACTTGTCCAAAAAAAAATATCTTTCCATGAAATTTAGATACGCTTTTTTCCTTTTATAAAGCAGTAAAAAAAGAAAAGTCCATTTATCCATGCGTGAGAGTTACCTTTCTATTCAATATTACTTCCTACGCATTTTCTAGGTGATAAATTCATTAACATGCCATTCTAAGCCTTTTACATTCTGAGCCCAGTGAACTTTTCTGTTCACAAGCCCACAATGAGCCAATCACTTCGCTCACTTTCCTTCTGCTTACCTTTCTTTACTCATGTCACTCCCCACCTGTGGCACTTTGTCTGACAAATCCTACCAGTACTCCTATTCTTCAGACCCAGAGGCCTATGACCAGTTGGTTATTTTCAACCTTACCATCTTTGCCTGCTGTTTATCCAACTTTTGTATGTGACTGTTAATTGCATCCAAAACTACAAAATAATCATTCTTTTCAAGTGTAGCTGGAATGTTCACCAAGACAAAGCCTATTCTGTTTGAAAAAAACAAAATAAGTCTCAATAAATTTCAAGACTGAAATATCAAAAATTATGTTTTCTGGCAATGAAATGAAACTAGAAATCAGCTAACAAAGTAATTTGTACTAAGTTATTTTATACTAAAGTACTAAGTACTAAAAAATTAAATAACACACTTCTAAACTCTTGGGTCAAAGAATAAATCTCAAGGGCAATTTTACAATGTTTAATGATAATGAAAACATATAAACAAATTTGTGAGAAGCAACTAATGCACTACTTAGAAAGAAATTTATAGCTTCAGATGAATAGACAAACTCCTTAGAAGGCACAGCTTACCAAAATTTGCAAGATCCCAACACTGAAAACTATAAAACATTGTCAGTTCTTTCAAGTTGATCAAAAAGTCAATGAAATCACAACCAAAACTCTACTAGGACTTTTGGAAAAACTGACAAACTAATTTAAAACTGTATTCGTCATAAAAGAAGAAGAGATAGCATTCGTCATAAAAGAAGAAAATTAACAAGCTAGACTTCATAAAAAATAAAAACTCTGCTCTTGGGATTTCCCTGGTGGTCCTGTGGTTAACACTTCACACTTCCAATGCACGGGGCACAGGTATGAGCCCTGGTCAGGGAACTGTGATCCCACACTCCACGCAGTGAGGCCAAAAAAGAAAAAACTCTGCTCTTCAAAAAACAATATTGGGACGTTTTCCTCGTGGTCCAATGGTTAAGAATCTGCCTTTCAATTCAGGGAACACGGGTTTGATCCCCGGTCCGGGAAAAATCCCACATGCCATGAGGCAACTAAGCCTGTGGGCCACAACTACTGAGCCTGCGCTCTGCAACAAGAGAGGCCACTGCAATGAGAAGCCCGGGCTCAGCAACAAAGATCCAGGGCAACCAAATATAAAATAATTAATTAATAAAAAATTCAGACCCTAAGGACTTTTCTGGATCGGGAAGATTCCCTGGAGAAGGGAATGGCTACTCACTCCAGTATTCCTGACTGGAGAATTCCACAGACAGAAGAGTCTGCCGGACTACAGTCCATGAGGTGTATAGACACAAAGAGTCAGACACAACTGAGCAACTACCACAACACAGCTAACAAAGGACTTTTCGGGAGAGGAAAAAAAACCCATACCTACACAAACACCTCAGTTCAGTTCAGTTCAGTTGCTCAGTCGTGTCCGACTCTTTGCGACCCCATAAGCTGCAGCACGCCAGGCCTCCCTGCCTAACACCAACTCCGGGAGTCCACCCAAACCCATGTCCATTGAGTCGGTGATGCCATCCAACCATCTCATCCTCTGTCGTCCCCTTCTCCTCCTGCCTTCAATCAAAAACACCTCAAGGAGGATCAAATCTGAAAAACACTAAGACCAAGACAGGAATTTTTCTTTCTTGAGAGGAAAAAAATGACACACACACACACACACACACAACGAACTGAAGTCAGGATAATTCCAAAGCATGGGACTCAGAATGTTAATATAGTTGAAATGTATCAGTCAAAAAAACCTAGAATAAAACTCAGTATTAATGGAATGATGTGGTGTCATAACTAAAATCTAAGCACCATATTAAAAACTATTTTTAATACTGCAAAATGAATACTGAGATAAGAAATGGAAAAAGGCTAAGCATTATAGGATGGTTTGTACAGATATGATGAGAGAGTCCACAGGAGTTAACTGGTATAGATAAAAGCAAGCAGCATGGTTATTCTAAACTGCAGCACTGTCTGGTAGGACTTTCTGGGTGACAGCATGGTCTGAATCTGTGCTGCCCAATACTGTAACCACAGCCACACTTGAAATGCAGCTAGTAGGGCTGAGAAAATAAAATTTTAACTTTATTTCATTTTAATTAATTTAAACTTTAAAAGACACAGAAGGGTAGTGGCTGCCATCCCGGACAGGGCAAGTCTAGAGAAAGGAAAACAAAGCCTTCTGGTGAGTCTACACAATCCAGAGACAAAAGGAAGAGCAGGGTATAATCACCACGCACATGGCAGGCACTCCATAAACGGCTGTTAAACTATAACTACAGTGAGCAACTCTTTACTGAGCTTCCAAGCCAAGGATGACAGACAAGAACTCAAGAACAACCCACAGGTGAGAACAGGAATTCCTGAAAATGCGAAATATGTCCTATGTCACCAAAATAATCCTGACATTTAAGTCAACAATCCTATGCTAGTCATTTCCACTAAAAGTTCTCAAACCACTCATTTAAAACATTACTCCTACAGTACTTTGAACTAAAGTAACTTTCACTAACGTTGCTTAAAGCACTTTACTAATAAACATTAATTAAGGTTCCATACTGTACAAAGTATAATTTCCATTTGAAAACAGGAAAACCAAAGCACTGAAAGGTAAATAACCAAGATTAAAAGGTGAAAATAAAAAAGCAAAGTCATACTTTTTAACTCTAACTTGATTAAATCTGAAAACTCCATCCCTACTAATATTTTTGCTTAAATATACCTACCAAATCAAAATTCATTGTGAGAGACTAAGGTTCTAAATGCTTAGTTCCAGAATACAGACAAGGGACTTGAAGAACTACTTTTCCAATCACAGGTTTCACTAACAATTGCTGCAACTAAAAGAGTCACATTCCCACAAGTTTGCTCCTTGACAGTAAGTTTATTTCCTTACTCCACAAATGACTCAACTCAAATATAACACTACTGTGGGAACAAGAGAGTAAACAAAAGTCAGAAATAGGTGCTCTGAATCCCAATCAGTTTTACATACTAAAAACCATGATGAATGTCAACTAGGAAAATCATGATCTTAAAAACAGGAAGAAGCCTGAGATCACCAACCCAACCCCTCATTTCACGCTTTCATCCTCTTCGCTCAACGTTTCCGACTGACACTGCTGACGTAAAGGCACGAGGCATGTTAAGCCACACTGTCTCCTAGAGAGTACAATGAGAAGACACGGCTGTATCAAGAGCCACAGGTTGTCTCATGATGTGCAAAAAGCCCATAAAACAGCAATATACATTATTCCAAATCTAGCTGAAAATCACATTTTCTGGTGGAATTTTTGTTTTTCTTCATATATGGGCTTCCCTGGTGGATCAGATGGTAAAGAATGTGACTGCAATGCAGGAGACCAGGGTTCAATCCCTGGGTCGGGAAGACCCTGTGGAGAAGGGAAAACTATCCACTCCAGTATTCTTGTCAGGAGAATCCCATAGACAGAGGAGCCTGGTGTGCTACAGTCCAAAGAATCACAAAGGGTCAGACACAACTGAGCAAGGTTCACTTATCACTTTTACATAGGTATCCAGGCTCCATATCAGACCCACCAAATCAAAATCTCCAGGCTATGGGGCCAGTTATCAGTATATTTCAAAGCCACCTCAGTTCAGTCACTCAGTTGTGTCCAACTCTTTGTGACCCCATGGATTGCTGTATGCCAGGCTTCCTTGTCCATCAACAACTTCCGGAGCTGGCTCAAACTCGTGTCCATCGAGTCAGTGATGCCATCCAACCATCCCGTCCTCTGTCATTCTGTTCTCCTCCTGCCTTCAATCTTCCCAGCATCAGGGTCTTTCCCAATGAGTCAATTCTTCGTATCAGGTGGGCAAAGTATTGGAGCTTCAGCTTCAGAATCAGTCCTTTCAATGAATATTCAGGACAGATTTCCTTTAGGATGGACTGGTTGGATCCCCTTGCAGTCCAAGGGACTCTCAGGGTCTTCTCCAACACCACAGTTCAAAAGCATACATTCTTTGGCGCTCAGCTTTCTTTACAGTCCAACTCTCACATCCATACATGACTACTGGAAAAACCATAGCTTTGACTAGATGGACCATTACTTTGTCGCCGAAGTAATGTCTCTGCTTTTTAATATGCTGTCTAGGTTGGCCGGAGCTTTTCTTCCAAGAAACAAAGCGTCTTTTGATTTCATGGCTGCAGTCACCACCTGTAGAGATTTTGGAGCTCCCAAAAATAGTCTCTCACTGTTTCCATTGTTTCCCCAACTTTTTGCCATGAAGTGATGGGACTGGATGCATGATCTGAGTTTTTTGAATGTTGAGTTTTAAGCCAACTTCTTTACTCTCCTCTTTCACCTTCATGAAGAGGCTCTTCAGTTCTTCATTGCTTTCGGCCAGAGGGTGGTGTCATCTGCATATCTGAGGATCTTGATATTTCTCCCAGCAATCTTGATTCCAGCTTGTGCTTCGTCCAGCCCAGCATTTCACATGATGTACTCTGCATAGAAGTTAAATATGCAGGGTGACAGTGTACAGCCTTGACGTACCCCTTTCCTAATTTGGATCCAGTCTGTTGTTCCATGTCCACTTCTAACTGTTGATTCTTGACCTGCATACAGATTTCTCAGGAGGCAGGTAAGGTGGTCTGGTATTCCCATGTCTTTAAAGAATTTCCACAGTTTGTTGTGGTCCACACAGTCAAAGCTTTGGTGTAGTCAATAAAGCAGAAGTAGATGTTTTTCTGGAACTCTCTTGCTTTTCTATGATCCAGTGGAGGTTGGCAATTTGATCTCTGGTTCCTCTGCCTTTTCTAAATCCAGCTTGAATATCTGGAAGTTCACGGTTCACATACCATTGAAGCCTAGCAGGAGAATTTTGAGCATTACTTTGCTAGCGTGTGAGATGAGTGCCATTGTGGGGTACTTCGAACATTCTTTGGCATTGCCTTTCTTTGCGACTGGAATGAAAACGACCTTTTCCAGTCCTTTTCCGGCCACTTCTGAGTTTTCCAAATTTGCTGACATATTGAGTGCAGCACTTTCACAGCATCATCTTTTAGAATGTGAAGTAGTTCAACTGGAATTCCATCACCTTCATTAGGTTTGTTCGGAGTGATGCTTCCTAAGGCCCACTTGACTTCACATTCCATGATGTCTGGGTCCAGGTTAGTGATCACACCATCGTGGTTATCATGAAGATCTTTTTTGTATAGTTCTGTGTATTCTTGCCACTTCTTAACATCTTCTGCTTCTGTTAAGTCCATACTGTTTCTGTCCTTTACTGTGCCCATCTTTGCATGAAATGTTCCCTTGGTATCTCTAATATTCTTGAAGAGATCTCTAGTGTTTACCATTCTATTGTTTTCCTCTATTTCTTTGGATTGATCACTGAGGAAGGCTTTCTTATCTCTCCTTGCTATTCTTTGGAACTCTGCATTCAGGTGGGTGTATCCTTCCTTTTCTCCTTTGCCTTTAGCTACTCTTCTTTTCTCAGGTATTTCTCTAAGCTATTTTCTCTAAGGCCTCAAGTCAGACAACCCCTTTGCCTTTTTGCATTTCTTTTTCTTGGGGATGGTCTTGATGTACAACGGCCTCCTGTACAATGTCATGAACCTCCGTCCATAGTTCTTCAGGCGGTCTGTATCAGATCTAATCCCTTGAATCTATTTGTCATTTCTACTATATAATTGTAAGGGAATTGATTTAGGTCATACCTGAATGGTCTAGTGGTTTTCCCTACTTTCTTCAATTTAAGTCTGAATTTTGCACTAAGGAATTCATGATCTGAGCCACAGTCAGCTCCGAGTCTTATTTTTACTGACCATATAGAGCTTCTTCATCTTCAGATGCAAAGAAAATAATCAGATTTCAGTATTGACCATCTGGTGTTGTCCATGTGTAGAGTCGTCTCTTGTGTTGTTCGAAGAGCGTGTATGCTATGACTAGTGCATTCTCTCGGCAAAACTCTGTTAGCCTTTGCCCTGCCTCATTTTGCACTCCAAGGCCAAACTTGCCTGTTACTCCAGGTATCTCTTGATTTCCTACTTTTGCATTCCAGTCCTACTTTTGCATTCTGGTCCCCTATGATGAAAAGTACATCTTTTTTTGGTATTAGTTTTAGAAAGTCTTGTAGGTCATCATAGAACCATTCAACTTCAGCTTCTTTGGCATTAGCGGTTGGGACATAGACTTGGATTACTGTGATACTGAATGGTTTGCCTTGGAAATGAACAAAGATCATTCTGTCATTTTTGAGATTGCACCCAGGTACTGCATTTTGGACTCTTCTGTTGACTATGAGGGCTACTCCATTTCTTCTAAGGGATTCTTGCCCACAGTAGTATATATAGTGGTCATCTGAGTTAAATTCATACATTCCAGTCCATTTTAGCTCACTGATTCCTAAAATGTCGATGTTCACTCTTGCCATCTCCTGTTTGACCACTTCCAATTTACCTTGATTCATGGACCTAACATTCCAGGTTCCTAGGCAATGTTGTTCTTTTCAGCACTGGACTTTACTTCCATCACCAGTCACATCCACAACTGGGCATTGTTTTTGCTTTGGCTCCATCTCTTCATTCTTTCTGAAGTTATTTCTCCACTCTTCTCCAGTAGCATATTGGGCACCTACTCACCTGGGGAGTTCATCTTTCAATGTCATATCTATTTTCCTTTCCTTACTGTTCATGGGGTTCTCAAGGCAAGAATACTGAAATGGTTTGACATTCCCTTCTCCAGTGGACCACATTTTGTCAGAACTCTCTACCATGACCCATCTGTCTTGGGTGGCCCTACACGGCATGGCTTATAGTTTCATTGAGTTAGACAAGGCTGTGAGTCATGTGATCAATTTGGTTAGTTTTCTGTGATTTTGTTTTCATTTTATCTGCCCTCTGATGGTTAAGGATAAGAGGCTTGTGGAAGCTTCCTGATGGGAGAGACTGACTGATGGAGAAATCTGGGTCTTGTTCTTATGGGTGGGGCCATGCTCAGTAAATCTTTAATCCAATTTTCTGTTGATGGGCAGGGCTGATAAATGGATAGGTGATTATTTGACATTGTACAGGAAGCAGTGATCAAGACCATCCCCAAGAAAACGAAATGCAAAAAGGCAAAGGGGTTGTCTGACTTGAGGCCTTAGAGAAAATAGCTTAGACAGTTCTCTCAAATCCATCTAATACACTTACAGGCAGATGATCAAACAAATTAACAATATGCAAATTTAACATCTATTTACAAGGAATTGATTAGGCTTATTCCACAGCCTTCTCATGACTATGTATGCTTAAAGTGAATTTACGTTGTGTAGATAGAACAAAGTCATTCTCTGCTAGTAAAATTATTTCCAATTTTTAAGACAGTTTATCATGTGTTCTGTAACAGGCATGGTAGCTCCATCCTCTGAATAAATTTGACAATCACTGCTCTGGGTTTTACCTACGAAGGCCGATTAGAAAAATTATAACACAGATATGTTGAGGAAAATGCATATTTCATTTAACTGTGCTTTTAAAGACATTCCTGAATCTAGACCCTGAAAGAGTCTGAGTCTATTATCAGAAATGATAGCTAATATTTACTTAGCAAGAACCACATCAGTGACTCAGCCAAGCACTCCACGTATACTGAATCACTAAATCATCACAGCAATTCTATCAAGTAGGCATTATTCTTACCCTGCTTCCTTCTGATTAAGAAATTGAAGCACAGAGAAGTTAAGCAATCTGTTCAAACTCTCAGAGCCAATAAAGAGGCAGAGCCGCTAAACAGTAGGTAGAAAGAACCTAAACCTGTGGTGGTCTCAGCCTGGTTAAGGGATTATTATTAGATACAAAACAAGATTCTGAAACACAAATGAAGAGAGTACTGGATTGGGATTTTCTTGACCATTCAGTGGTGAAGAATCTGGCTGCCAATGCAGGGGACATGGGTTCGATCCCTGGTCCAGGAAAATTCCAAACACTGTGGGATAACTAAGCCTGTGTGCCACAACTATTGAGCCCACGCCCCAGAGCCTGTGTTCCAAGAAAGAAGTCACCCCAATGAAGAGACCACACATCACAACTAGTAAGTAGCCCCCACTCGCCACAACTAGAGAAAGCCTGCATGCAGCAGTGAAGACCCAAAACAACTGAGGAAAAAAAAAAAAGAGTACTGGGTTGGACTTAAGCAGACCAAAACCTGGATTCCAATTTTCCCACTTAGCAGCTTTGAGACTATCAAGAAAAAACTCAACTTACCTGGCTTCAGCTACCTGGTCTATAATAAGGCAATGGTAGAGTGGTTCTGATCTAATTTCAAACTCTAAATAAATTGCTAAATACATGTATTTTAGTACTGATAAGGCAGCCAAAGCAACTGAATAAAAATAAAGACCGGATCAACGGACACAGGGAAATATTCTAAGAGAACTCTCCCTGAGAGGCTCTCAATTTCTAACACACACAACAGTGGATTCCTCAGGTGCCTGTTCAAAGTGAGTGTCTCAGCCCTTCCCTGGCCTGCAGATCAATAGTTTAGAATCTGCAGGGTGGGTCTGGGCTCCACCCTGGACCCACTCCTTCAGTGACCAGCATGCACTGGAGTTGGTGCCCCCTGGGTTAGGTAATAGAGAGGATCCAGTTCAGTGTGAATGATCTATTCAATGCCTTTGCTTTTTAAAGTCAGGGACTCTCTAAAATTGCTTACTTTTTTTTAAATTAACAGTTTTCTTAAGATATAATCACATACCATACAATTCACCCATTTAAAGTACACAACTCAGCTGTTTTCCATATCCTAAGAGTTATCCAATCATGACCACAATCAATTCTAGAATGTTTTCTTCACCCCAGAGAAACCCCAAACCCAATAGCAGTCACTCACCATTTTTCCCCAACCCCATCCTCTTCCTGCTGGTAGACAACTATCAGACTACTTTCTGTCTCTACTGAGGTACTTGTTCTGAACAGTTCATACAGATGAAGTCATACAACAAATCATCTTTTGTGACCGGCTTCTGTTACTCAGCACGTCTCACTGCAAGCTCCATCCATGTATCATTACTTCATTTCTTTTTATTGCCAAACAACACTACACTTTGTGAAGGGACCTCATTTTAGTCATCCACTTATCAGTTGATGACTATTTAGTTGTTTCTAAGATTGCCTAATTTTAATACAGAAAAAAGGAGATTAGATTAAAAAATTTTTGTATTAAGATTTTTCCAGGTAAATGTATCAACGTACTCAACATGTTCACTACAGTAAATGTTACCATAATGTAAATAAATGTACTACCTAATAGCACACTTTCACACACTACTAAAATAGGCTACAAAAATATTTACTATAAATATGATTATCGTATGTTTAATAGAAGAGGTTTTTATTCCTAAACCAAATACTTTCTTTCAAAACCAGCTGTTAAATTGTGACTCTGCCACCGGAGGTTATGGCTTCTGTGCTGGAAAACTACCACCTTCACTTTCCAGCGAACAATCACTCTCCTTGTCCCACTTTGCTTTTTTTAAGCTCCATGGACCTGCTCCAGTCTACTTCACAGACCTTGTTCTCTCTACTCCCTTTCTTATTTGTCTAGTGCTGACCTACTAATTGTCCTGACAGGCCAACTATGTCAGTTTGTGGAAGCATTTTTATTCAAAACTGTGGAAAACTACAGATATGCCTAAATCTTTTTTTAACTTCAGAATTCTTTATTAGACTTTGAATTTAAAACCTTATCCTTGCTGCAATTTACATTTTTTTACCACTTGAGATAAGGTCTAAAGCTTGCTTCTAATTAACTGACAAGTTCTGTGGCACAACCACCCCTTTCACTGGACTCATTGCGGTTGGGACACACCTGCTCTGGTCACAGTCTTGCTGAAGGAGTAACAGAAACATAGCTTATGGCAGATTTCCATCGTACAGCTAATATCTAGAGAGCTTACCTACACAGGCAGGGGCCTACCCTACACATCTGCATGCACGTCTTACTGAATTCTCATCACAGTATCCTTCAGCAGTATATGCATATTACCACCAGCCCCCCAACTCAGAAGATGAAGAAACTGAGATCCAGTAAGCCAGAGTCAGAACTCAAAGCCAGGTCGGGCTCAAAGCCAGTAAGCTTTAACCACTTATGCAGCTCTAGACACAAAGTCAAAGGCCACAGAGCTAAAGCCAGAACAGCAAGCACAAAAGGCGGAACACCCGTGACCACAGATCACAGTGCTTGGGGACTGAGGAGGAGGTCCGAAGGCCGCCTGGCCCTCTGGGGTTTCAGTAGAGGAGGCAGGCATAATCCTACGACCTTTCTTCAAACACGGACAGGACAGAAGAGGCACAAAAATTTCCACAATACATGAAATGTCTGTCTCAGCCCCGGGGGCTTCTGAAGTTGCTCTTGTGTAAAAGGAACACATTCTTAGTGGCTCACACCTCATAACTTCTGTGAATGGCTCACAGAAGCAAAAAGCTTCTGTGCTAAAGTGAAAAAACAAACAAAAAGGGACAATCTGAGAAGAGTCAGGGCAAGAACAACTTCTAGGAACCAACTTCCAGCTCCTTCCGGTTCTAATCAAGACATAGCCACCACCTCAACACTCGCACTCATCTGTGTCAAGACGTAGAAGTAGGGAACACATGTTTTTAAGGATTAAATTACCTTTGCTACACAGAGGGGTTTAATGCAACAATGACATTAGGTTATCAAAATAAGTACTTTGCATTGTCTGTTTACATTCAACTTATCCTCATAAAGCAAATTTGTATTGATAAAGAACAGAGACTGCATTTTTAAAAGCTTAGATGCATGATAAATACATTTTCAGGACTGGTTGGGATATGATGATATTTTAATCTTGCCTCTCTTACTGATGTTTTTCCTATATAACCACAGAAACGTCATTCTAAAATGTAACTCCTAGCTTCTAAATGAGCTATGTTCCAAAGTTCCCTTTCAATGCAGTCTGAAAACTACAAATCAGTTTGCCAATAGAAAAAAATGCTATAAATGATTCCAGTATTAGGCCACAATCAAATGTTTAAATTGAAAATAAAGTGCAAAAGTTGTCTGGGCCCATGTCCACTTTGAAGCCCAAGCACAGAAGGCCCCATAGGCACAGCAGTGAGCGAGGGGGTGGGGGTGGGGGGCTAGCCTCCCAGCACCAGGAGCCCCTCAGCTTCCCAGTCACACTGGCGAGCCGGCGGGGGTGGGGGGGGTGGGGGGGGTGGGGGGTGGTGCGGGGACAGTCTCTCTCAGTCAAGGACCTCTCTCTACAGGGGCCACTGTATACACGGTTTGTGAAATGGGCAAAGCAACACCTCTTCAGCCTCATTATACACTCACTGGGGAGTATGAGGTTTATAGTACAATGTCTATAAACAACACACAATCCTGAATTATCTTTATTTTTACAGATGGGAAAGAGACTGTACAGATTAAGTTATTTACCAAATATCACAAAGCCAGTGATACAGCAGTGACACAAACAAAAATCCCTGCCCTCCAAAGCTGACACTCTAGAAGACAGACAACAAACAAGCCTAATAAACTACAGGGTTTCTAGAAGGCGCCATGCACTGTGGAGGAAAAGGGTGCATGCAGCCAGGGCGTGGTGGGGGACGGGGGTGGGGAGCAGGTTCAACAGGACTGTCAGTGCAGACCTTCCAGTAGAGGGCTGCACGGGGCAGCTGGAAGGAGATGAGAGGGTGGCCTGTGGAGACAGTGTAAGGCAGAGCAAACAGCCAGTGCAAAGGCCCTGAGGAGGAAGTGTGCCTGGAATATCCTGGGAACAGCAAGGTGGCCAGGATGTGTGAAGAAAAGCAAGTAAGGGAGAGTGTGAATGAGGAGTCAGGAGCACCAGGCGCGGGGGCCATGCTGACTGCTGTGAGGGCCCTGCCTGTCTGCTGGGGGAGATGGGACCCACTGAAGGCTGTGGGCAGAGGAGTGACAATGACACAACTTACAACTAAAAATGAGATCGCTGGCTCTGGACTACAGCAGAATAAAGGCAGGGGGAAGGGGTACCAGAGAGTGGTGGGCAGTGCTGGCTGTACCAGGGACTAAGGAGGGCGCCAGAGCTCTGTTCTGATCAAATACGGAAAACTCCAGGAACAGCAGACAGAATTCAGATTTAGGCAGATTAAGTCCAAGACGCCCACTAGATTTCTCAGAGGACCAGTAAACTGGCAGGTAGTTTCAGGGGAGCAACGCAGACTACAGATAACAAGTTGTAAGTCGTCAGCACAGTGATGATATTTAAAACAATGAGGCCAGATGAGATCACTGTCCTAGATTCAAGAGCTTGAGTACAGAGAAAAAATTCACCAGGATTTTCCTTTTTCTGAGATAATAAAGAATTGTCAGCGATTTTTAATTACAGAAGATTCATTTCAAGGGCTTCAAAAATGTATAGAAATGCTAATCATCTGTTAAACAAATGTAATATTATCACGTTTTACAGAAAGGAACAATCTTATTTTTCATTCATATGTTTTCTCTCAAGAGCAAGATTCTTGTATACATGAACATCAGAAAAATCAGATATTTCTAAAAGTGAGTTTACAGATCATCTAATCCAATTCCTTTCTTTTACAGAAAGGAAGGTGAAGGTGAAGACAGGCTGGACAACCTGCCTAAATTCACACAACCATCCAGGGGCAGACCCACACCCAGCGTCCCTCCTACCCTACCACAGGCTCTTCCTAACACACCAGTCTTTCTGCAGAGCAATGGCTCCCAGCCTGTGTGCATACACCCGAGCTTGGTCCACACTCACCACGGATGGCCACGTTACTGCCATACTGGCAGAGGGTAGAGCAGTTGACAGTCTCCTCTGGGGACCCCTCTTCTCAGAACTGCCCTCACCCCCAGGGTGTGCCGCTTCCCAGTGGGAATCACTACTGTAAGGAATTATTTAGATGAAAAAAAACGAGGAAAAGAAAGGATAATTGTCATTTAATGACAATACAGAGAACCGTGAAGAATTCATTTCTATTATCTCATAACCCTAATCAAGCACTCTTATTTTTTGCTACTGTTAGGTCCCCTGATCCCTATCCAAATATTTGTTTTATGGTTATTCTTCTTGTTATCTGAGCAAAGCCCAATTATTATGAGCCATTAGATACAAAAAATAAGAGCCTTCAGCTTCGTGCTGTAGTTTTAAATCAATTAAAACCAAAATAAAAAAAGTATCATTAGTTAATATCTAATTACTACTTAAGACAGGCTTAAAATATAAATGATATAACCTATTGAAATTTTCTTAGAAAGCAAATCCTCTACTTAGAAAAGTTAAAACTGCACAGATATAAGAATTACTAACATGACTACTTAACTATCAATAAAGACTAATATATTATTTACAAAACAGATCAGTTTGTTTGATAATGCAATACCAGTAACTTTAACAATCTAAAATAATAGCTTTGTGGAGAAGGAAATGGCAGCCCACTCCAGTATTCTTGCCTGGGAAATCCATGGACAGAGGAGCCTGGCAAGTCTGTCCATGGGGTTGCAGAGTCAGAAGTGCATGCACGTGTGCACACACATGCACCTGACTGCTTAATCCCTTAACCTTGAGAAAAGTTCCCTCAGCTGCTTCCTCCTCCTCACCATGCCTCCACTTTCAACAAAGGGAAGAACTACCTCCATGTATTTTTTCTCCTACTTTCCCAAAGCATCAGAAATAAAGTTCAACACATCAAAAAATAATAATAATAGCTCTGAAAATATTTTGTACACTCTAAACCACTTTACAAATGAAAGGTATTATCAATTATCATGCTTATCTGATAAATAAAAATACAAGACAAAGGTCATTGCTGAGTGATAAACACTAGAAACTGAGGGGTCATTCATGCATTCATTCATTCATTCAAAAAAGTATTTCCTAGTGAGATCCTCCAACACACTCGCACCACACTTAGGGCTAGGTAATACAAATGGAAATAAGACACAGTTCTTTTCCCAAAGGAGTTCACAGTCCAGTGGGAGACATACTTAAGAAAGTATGCAATTAAAACATAGCAGACTGAACACTTTTAGGAGTACGTACAAAATGCCACCTACCAAGCACATTGAAGGGACAACTAACCTGGGGAAACTTCCAGGAAGGAATAATAAGCTTAGGCTTCGAAAATGTGCATTAGCTAGGGAAAGCAGGAAGTGTGTTATGAGCAAAAGGAACAGCAACGCAAATATCTGGAAGTGAAAGAAAGATGAAGGTTTCAAAGCCTTCAGGTGGATCAATATTAGTAAAGTAAAGAATAAGAGAGGAAAGAGGTGAAGCTGGGGAGACAAGCACGATTAAATGAATAAATAACTAAACAGTGAGTAATGCAAGATTAGTTAAATAAATTATATCCATATAACAGAATACCGTAATATGCAACAATAAAGTATGATGCTAAAACATATTTGATAACATGGAAAGTATTCTTTAAACAAGTATCTATTGAGCATCTATTAGTCACTGAGCTAGTTAGATCAAAAAAAAAAAAATCAAGTTGCAAACCAGTATGTTCACATATGATGTAACTCTATGGAAAACATACAAATGTCCTTGAGAACAAAGATAAAATTACAAAATGCTAACAGCATTACTGCTGGGAAATGGGGTTACAGATGATTTTCTTTTCTTTCTCTATCTTTATTTTCTAATCTTTCCCACTTATTATCATAGTATAAATAATCCAAAGTAGATTTGAAGCCTTTCCACAGGGTCAAGCGTAATTGAAAGAACACTACACAGGTAAATCTTCTGTCACAGGCTCTCATATAGGGCAGATACCTAGAGTTGTATTTCTGTTTTGACAACAATTATCCAACTAAACTTTATTGAACGCCTGTCTTGTCCAGGCACCAAAATACAGACACAAAAATGAGGCACAGTCCTTGCCCTGAAAGTGCTCACAGTCAAATGGAGAGACAAACATGCAAACTGGAAGCATGACAGGGTGAGGGATGCTGCAGAGATGACAGTGCCAAGGAAGCACTGAGGACAAAGACTGTGTGGGAAGGTCAGAGCTGTGTGACACACACACTGCTTCCAGCAATGCAGGAGCTGCTCTTAGTGTGTGCCTTAAGGTTCCTCAAAATACTGAAAACAGGACTACCATATGACAACCAATTCCACTCCTGGGTTTGTATCCAAAAAAGCACAACTATAATTCAGAAAGATTCATGCACCCCAATGTTCACAGCAGCACTATGTACAGTTGGCAAGATATGGAAGCAACCTGAGTGTCCATCAACAGATGAGTGAGTAAAGAAAATGCAGTGTGTACACACACACACACACACACACACACACACAAATGGAATACTATTCGGTCATAAAAAAGATGAAGCTTTGCCATTTGCAACAACAGGGATGAACCTGAAGGACATTATGCTGGATGAAATAAGTCAGAGAAAGATAAGTACTGTGTAATATCATTTATATGTGGAATCTAAAAAACATGACAAACTAGAGAATATAACAAAAAAGAAACAGACTCATAGATACAGAGAATAAACTAGTGGTTACCAGTGAGGACAGGGAAGGGGGGCAATATAGGGATGCCAGATTAAGAGGTACAAACTACTATGTACAAAATGAACTAGTACAAAGAAATATATTACAACACAGTGAATATAGCCAATATTTATAATAACTATAAATGAAATCTAACCTTTAAACACTGTGAATAACTACGTTGTATATCTGAAACTTATATACTAGTATACATTAACTGCACTTCAATTTTTTAAAATGTGCCACACCTACCCAGTAAGCCACATTTATCCCACATCACTGTGACCAGTGTGTCGCAAGAAAACAAAGGTGGGAGGGACTGGAGGAGAGAGCAAAAGACACAAACTAACGGGGCTCACGACGCAGTGAGCCTGTTTCACAAGGAGCCTTTGTGGGAGCAGCACAACGGCCCGCCCAGGGGAGTGGGTCAGAGCCTCCTTCAGTCCCCAGTGCTCTGGAGGTCAAGGGCAGACACGCAGCTGGGCCTGAATGTATGGGGACGGGGACTGTTCTAGTAAAGCCAACCAGTCAGAAAAGAGGAAGCCCAGTGTTACTCATCTCTCAGTGAAAGAATACAGAAGTGAGGGGCAAATCAAAAGCCGGAAAAGAAGGCTAGTCTGCTCTTATCATCTGCTAAATAAACCAAAATAGTAATTTTCCTTTGCTTTCACCCTCCAAAATAGTAATTTTCCTTTGCTTTCACCCTAACTCATCACTAACGCTTGAAATAATTTTAATTTCCTACACTTGTTTTGCCTTTTCATTTCACAGACACTTCATTTTTTTCCTTTACCATACCACTTTCAATTTTCTTTTAAATAAGGTACTAACAATCAAATGTGGTCACTTTGAATATTTAAACCTTTGTTACACACAAACTTTGGAAGAAATCTTTTTTTCCTACAAAGTGCAAAGAGAAATAGGAAATAGCCTAACAATGTAAATCACATAGGCAGTTGTAATTTATTACTCATGTCAATCACTTGAAATATTAGAAGGAGAAACCCATGACTCATATAAAATTCAAATATTGTAACAACTGTGGCACTGAACCTAATTAAAAATCACACCTAATTTTGTTCTGATGTGGTTAATATTAATACTTAAAATGATGTGTTAATTCACAAAACACACAGCTGGGAGACATGACTTCTGTCACTGACTTTGTGACTGTCTACTGCATGTTCCTGAAGATCCACGTGGAGGTGAGACCTAACAGCACAGGCGCAGCAATGCTCTACTACTATGCTTCTGTTTCCTCCTCCACCTGAAAGGAGTGACCACAAGAAACCTGCCCCAGTCCTCACCACTTTCTTACTTTCTTGTCACCAGTAACAGCTCATGACCCAAGCCTTCCTGTCTTCCTTGGCTCCTTCACATAACCAAAGCACTCCATTTTCATCATCTCTTATCTCAAAACTTTTACTCTTCATTTCTGCAACTTTGGTATAATCTGTCTTACACACACACACACACACACACACACACACACACACACACACACACCACACACACCCAGTTCTCTCAGTTAACCAACTTCCCTGCAGTCCCCTGCAGTAACAGAGCCCACCCACTGGGCCACTCCTGCTCTCAGCCTGCTTTGGAACCAGCAGGAAAGAGAATTAAAGAAGGCGACAGGTGTGAAATCCCAGCAAATCCTGCACCACCCACAGAACATCAGGGGTGGAATGTAAGGACTCCAGATGTCCATCTGGGGTTGGACAGGAATCCCTGTGATGGCCTTGAAGACTCACCCAAACAGGTATGATCCAGAATGGCTTTCCTATGCCAAACTGATGCCAAAAACTAAGGAGAAACTGTACTATTATCGCTGTACCTGCCACTTTTCAGCATTTCTCAAACAAAGGTTTCATCTCAGGGTCTCCAAAAATACTTAAACTGCTTAAAGGAATGTTTGGGGAAAACAGGAAACAATGCTGCACAGTGACAATCTGCTGAGAATTAAATACTAACAACCTCCACAGCTGGCTTCTCTTGCATTCAGAGTATTCAAAAAAAGCTCAGTAGGTATGGTCCCCACTATTTTTTTTTAAACATCTGCTCACCTGCCTAAAACAGCTGCTTAATTTCTTTGCTCTGCAGTCTGTAGGGCCTAACTAAACATGCAGGCCGGAGGAAGGGGAGAAGAGTGCACTCAGATGGCCCAGATGACCACATGATGGCATAGCTCGGCATGTGGGCCCTTCCTGCCCGGCTCCCACCTCCGCTCCCATACAGCCTGGACTGGACAGCCCCGCAAGGAGGTGGCGGGAGGCGCGCCAGGGCTGTGGGCCAGCATGCATGTGCAGAGGCGGCAGAGCCGGTACATACTTCGGATTCTGCACAAGACACTAACTTGAGTCACCACACTAAAGGGTATGTTATCCGAGACATTAAAACATTTTAACTAAACATTCAACTAAATTTTATGTGGTATAAAATAAGAAAACAAACTAATACCTATACCATTTACTCGTAACATATTTTTCTTGTGTCTTTGGTATAATTATGTCCCTAAATATATACATTTATTTTTCAAACTAAAATTTTACAGTGATTATAAGATACTGCAAACCTAAAATTCCTTTCAAATTATGCTGGAAGAAATAATCATTTTAAGAATACTCTCTAAATTCCTGATTCTTTATTAAAAGCAGTATTTTGAATTCTACCTAAGATCTCCTTTGGGGAGCACATAAAATTGAAAGTACATCTTAATGATCACACAGAAGAAGTATACTTAATCACCACTAGATTTCAGGCTGTGTCTGTCCCAACGTATCTTTAATAAATCACTAGCTACATGTTTTTTTGGTTTAAAAACAATAACAATGAAACTTCACCAGCAAAAATAGCTACCAATTTAATGAAGGTTTAAATGATAGAATAAGCTTTTCAAATGCAATTATTACATAATATTACCAATAAAACCTATTTTGATGGAAAATACACAGTTTTAAGTTATCGTAATTCATCTGTAAATAGATGCCCCAAATTAAGGTTACTACCTTAAGATCAACACGGCAAAAACAAAAACAAGACCATAAATTAACTTTAGTAAACATAAACATAGTAGATAACAAAACTTTCCATTTCAAGTCACTTAAGAAAAGTAGAAGAATCATCAGTTAACATCTTAGAAAACAAAATAATATCCTTCACAAGGAACTAGCCCCAAATTTTCACATAAGACTAAAATTTACTTTTTAAAGTACTAGAAAAACATGAAAATTTATCTGCCAGTGCTACGGACAAGGGTTCTCACCTATTTAAGAAAAATAAATAATCCACTTTCAAAATTCTGTAAGACAAAAAATACCCTATTAATGTAAAAATGCCAAGAAATTTATAGAACAAAGAATTAAGATGTAACAAATAATGGGCTCTTACCCAACACAAAGATGAATATCACAACAGAAACACAAGCAAGACATGAAGGAACAGATCACTTAAGTATTTAAATAATCAAAAATAAGATTTTTGTTGTTGTTAAAAGTTCAATCACATGACAGTAAGAGAAGTGTATATTATTTTAATGAGATGTTATTTATGCCTAATCATTTAGAAAAATATTCTTTTTTTTTAGAAAAATATTCTTCAATGCTGATACTCAAAATTATCACTGTCTGTTGAGGAAAAAGAACATTCTTTCATATCATTTGTAAGATTATAAATTGTCACAGTCTTTTGGGTGAACAGTTTAGGAATATGTCCTCTTAAAAAATGTGTATACCCTTTGGTCTAGTTAATGCACTTCTCTGAATACTTTCTTATGATAAATTCAGATAGAAGATTTAGTCTGTTTACCGAAAACTGTTCAGTCACTCAGTCATGTCCGACTCTTTTTTGTGACTCCATGGACTGCAGCACACCAGGCTTCCCTGTCCTTCACCATCTCCCAAAGTCTGCTCAAACTCATCTTCATTAAGTTGATGATGCTATCCAATCATTTCATCCTCTGTCATTCCCTTCTCCTCCTGCCCTCAATCTTCCCCAGCATCATGGTCTTTTCCAATGAGTTGACTCTTCCCATCAGGTGGCCAAAGTATTGGAGCTCAGGCATCAGTCCTTCCAGTGCATATTCAGGGTTGATATCCTTTAGGATTGACTGATTTGATCTCCTTGATGTCCAATGGACTCTCAAGAGTGTATTCCAGCACCACAGGTTCAAAGGTATCAATTCTTTGGCAGTCAGCCTTTTTTATTGTCCAGCTCTCACATCCATACGTGACTACTGGAAAAACCATAGCTTTGACTATATGGACCTATGTAGGCAAAGTCTACAAAGATCATGAACTCCTAATTGCAAAATTCAGACTTAAATTGAAGAAAGTAGGGAAAACCACTAGACCATTAAGGTATGACCTAAATCATATCCCTTACGATTATACAGTGGAAGTAACAAACAGATTCAAGGGATTAGATCTGGTAAGAGTACCTAAAGAACTATGGACGGAGGTTCGTGATATTGTACAGGAGGCAGGGATCAAGACCATCCCCAAGAAAAAGAAATGCAAAAAGGCAAAGAGGTTGTCTGACAAGGTCTTACGAATAGCTGAGAAAAGAAGAGAAGCTAAAGGCAAAGGAGAAAAGGAAAGATACACCCACCTGAATGCAGAGTTCCAAAGAATAGCAAGGAGAGATAAGAACGCCTTCCTCAGTGATCAATCCAAAGAAATAGAGGAAAACAATAGAATGGGAAAGACGAGAGATCTCTTCAAGAAAATCAAGAATTACTAAGGGGAACATTTCATGCCAAGATAGGCACAATAAAGAACCTAAACACTATGGACCTACCAGAAGCAGAAGATATTAAGAAGTGGCAAGAATATACAGAACTATACAAAAAAGATCTTCATGACCCAGATAACCAAGATGGTGTGATCACTCACTTAGAGCCAGACATCCTGGAATGCAAAGTCAAGTGGGCCTTAAGAAGCATCACTCTGAACAAAGCTAGTGGAGGTGATGGAATTCCAGATGAGCTATTTCAAATCCTAAAAGATGATGCTGTGAAAGAGCTGCACTCAATATGCCAGCAAATTTGGAAAACTCAGCAGTGGCCGGAAACAGGACTGGAAAAGGTCAGTTTTCATTTCAATCCCAAAGAAAGGCAATGCCAAAGAATGCTCAAACTACTGCACAATGGCACTCATCTCACATGCTAGCAAAGTAATGCTCAAAATTCTCCAAGCCAGGCTTCAAGAAGTACATAAACTGAGAACTTTCAGATGTTCAAGCTGAATTTAGAAAAGGCAGAGGAACCAGATATCAAATTGCCAACATCTGCTGGATCACAGAAAATGCAAGAGAATTCCAGAAAACCATCTACTTCTGGTTTATTGATTATGCCAAAGCCTTTGACTGTGTGGATCACAACAAACTGTGGAGAATTCTTAAAGAGATGGGAATACCAGACCACCTTATCTGCCTCTTGAGAAACCTGTATGCAGGTCAAGAAGCCACAGTTAGAATCAGACATGGAACAATGGGCTGGTTCCAAATTGGGAAACAAGTAGGTCAAGGCTGTATACTATCACCCAGCTTATTTAACTTCTATGCAGAGTACATCATGCAAAATGCCGGGCTGGATGAAGCACAAGCTGGAATCAAGATTGCAGGGAGATATATCAATAACCTCAGATATGCAGATGACACCACCCCTATGGCAGAAAGCGAAGAGGAACTAAAGAGCCTCCTGATGAAAGTGAAAGAGGAGAGTGAAAAAGTTGGCTTAAAACTCAACATTCAAAAAACGAAGATCATGGCATCTAGTCCTATCGCTTCATGGGAAAACAATGGAAACAGTGAGAGACTTTATCTTCTTGGGCTCCAAAATCACTGCAGGTGGTGACTGCAGCCATGAAATTAAAAGATACTTGCTCCTTGGAAGAAAAGCTATGACCAACCTAGACAGCATATTAAAAAGCAGAGACATTACTTTGCCGGCAAAGTAATGGTCCGTCTAGTCAAAGCTATGGTTTTTCCAGTAATCATGTATGGATGTGAGAGTTGGACCATAAAGCTGAGTGCTGAAGAATTGATACTTTTGAACTGTGGTGTTGGAGAAGACTCTTGAGAGACCCTTTCACTGGGAAGAGATCAAACCAGTCCATCCTAAAGGAAATCAGTCCTGAATATTAAGTGAAAGGACTGATGCTGAAGCTTAAGCTCCAATACTTTGGCCACCTGATGCGAAGAACTAACTCACCGGAAAAGACCCTGATGCTGGGAATGACTGAAGGCAGGAGGAGAAAGAGATGACAAAGGATGTGATGATTGGATGGCATCACTGAGTCAATGGCCATGAGTTTGAGCAAGCTCCAGGAATTAGTGATGGACAGGGAAGACTTGAGTGCTGCAGTCCATGAGGTCACAAAGAGTCGGGCACGACTGAGTGACTGAACTGAGGCAAAGTAATGTCTCTGCTTTTTAATACACTGTCTAGGTTGGTCAGAGCTTTTCTTCCAAGGAGCAAGTGTCTTTTAATTTCATGGCTGCAGTCACCATCTGCAGTGATTTTGGAGCCCAAGAAAATAAAGTCTGTCACTGTTTTCATTGTTTCACCATCTATCTGCCATGAAGTGATGGGACCGATGCCATGATCTTTGTTTTTTTTGAATGTTGGGTTTTAAGCCAGCTTTTTCACTCTCCTCTTTCACTTTCATCAAGAGGTTCTTTAGTTCCTCTTCACTTTCTGCCATAAGGGTGGTGTCATCTGCATATCTGAGGTTATTAATATATCTCCCTGCAATCTTGATTCCAGCTGTGCTTCATCCAGCCCAGCGTTTCTCATGATGTACTTTGCATACAAGTTTAATAAGCAGGGTGACAATATACAGCCCTGACCTACTCCTTCCCCAACTTGGAACCAGTCCGTTGTTCTACGTCCAGTTCTAACTGTTGCATCTTGACCTGCCTACAGGTTTCACAGGAGACAGGTAAGGTGGTCTGGTATTCCCATTTCTTTAAGAATTTTCCACAGTGTGTTGTGATCTACCAAAGAATTACTTACAGTATAAAAAAACTGGAATCCCATTGTTCACCCTAAAAAACTGGATAAATGTACAGCCTTACAAGTTAATGCTGCATAACTGCTATATTATCAGATATTTAATGATATGTAAAATATTTACAATGAATCAAGTGAAAATGACATTTCCAAAGCAGTATGTGTAACTCCCTACATGTATAACACATTTTACACACACACACACACACACACACATACACACACACGCCCCTGGAAAGGTACACACTGGAATCCTCTATCTATTACCAAGGACTGATCAGGAACAGGCAGGTCACAATATCCACGTCAGCTGGAGACAAAGGTTTGCTGGGAGTAACTGCCCAGTTGGTTAACTCCAGATAAGGAAATACATAAATTCTCTAGACTTTTCTTGAGACTTTTAAGTTTAAAATTATGTCAAAATGAAAACTTCCAAAAAACCTGAACTGACATAAATGGTAAGGGTATTTATTGGCTCAATGAGAAAGCAGGAAGTCCTGGCAGCTCCTGGCAACTTCTACAACCTCAAGAGCACCAGCTTCAGGACAAGGCAGACCCTGTGGGCCACAGAGTGAAAGGACAGAAGGAACATGGCTATTTGCTAAGAGGGCTGAGCCGCTAAACCAAGCCAACCCTAAAGCCCACACCTCTGGACTTCCAGCTATTGAGCCAATAACACCCTTACCATTTAAATCAGTTTGAGTTTTTTTGAACTTTTCATTTCTATATAAATTTAAACTTACAGAAAAGTCTTAATAGTCCTAAACTTTCCTGTATACCCTTCACCCAAATTTCTCAATAGTTAACATTTTGCCCCATTTGCTTTATGTTCTCTCAAATACACACACAATCTTTATAAACCATGTGAGAGTACATTACATACATCATTGCCCAGTCTTCTCCAAATATTGTAGCATTTATTTCCTAAAAATAAAGACCTGACTTAGAGGACCACAGTACAATTATCAAAATCAGGAAACTTAACACTGATACAATCTAATCCACAGTCTACACTCAAATTTCACCAGCTGTCCCCAAATATGTCCTTTGCCTCTATTTCTCCTAACCTAGGGTCACACATTCCATCTGCTGTCATATCTCGTCAATCTCCTTTACCCTGGGGCAGTTCATCTGTCTTGTCTGCCAGTGACACCACGAAGGGGCACAGCCCAGACTCTCTCACGTCTCTTTGGGTTCTGCACACCCAGCAGGATGCCTGAAAAGTGGTGCTGTGTCCCTTTTCGTGGGAAGGAGGCACAAGTGCTGATCTGTCTCAATACTGGTTGATGTGAACTTTGATACTGTGGCTGACAGACTCTGAGGTGGCCCCGGTGGCCCCAACCTCTGGTGTTCATACCCTATGTGCCCTCCCTTGAGCGTGGACAGGACCTGTGACCTGCTTCTAACCAAGAGAACAAAGACAGCAGGATGTTCATGACTACAGTAAGCGATTACGTTCCACCTTGCTGCCTGTGAGGAAGCCAGTGCCCATGCTGGGGAGGCTGCCTGCAAACAAGCAGAGACGGCCTCTAGGTGCAGAGTATCCTCCACCAATGGCCAGCAAAACAGAGCAGCTGTCAATCTTTAACCACAAGGAATGGAATGCAGCCAACAAGCTCCAGAGCAGGAAGCGGACCTGCCACAGTCGAGCCTCTAGAAAGGCCAGCCCCAGCTGATACCTGGATTCCAGCTGCACCAGACCCTGAGCAGAGAGAGGACCCAGCAAAGCCACACCCAGACCTCTGACTCAGAGAAACTATGAGGTAATTTTAAGTTGCTGTATTTGTGGTAATATCTTCCTGGGCATTGTTACACAGCAATAGAAAATAAACACAGTCACACTTAAGGTAGCTCTGCCAGATTACCCCAGTGCGCTAATTTTCCATTTGAAATCAATATATAATTTATGGGAAAATCCTCTGTAACTATGCCAACGTCATAGGCCTCATCAAACTTTCACAGCCTTAATGATCACTGGTGATTCTTGCCCCGGCCAGCTATTACCACCGGGTCCGGAAATGATGATGTCCTGTCCATTCTTCCTTCTGCATTTATTAGCTGGCAAAATGGGGAAAGAAGAACTTTCCCTTCCCCCATTTGTTTACTCATGTACTTATTTACACGTCAAACACACTCATAGACTTATTTCATTCCCTAGCAGATTTAATTCACTCTCAGAATTTATTGGGATACTCAGATAACCAGCGGAGAAGGCAATGGCAACCCACTCCAGTACTCTTGCCTGGAAAATCCCATGGATGGAGGAGCCTGGTAGGCTACAGTCCATGGGGTCGCTAAGAGTCAGACATGACTGAGAGACTTCACTTTCACTTTTCCCTTTCATGCATTGGAGAAGGAAATGGCAACCCACTCCAGTGTTCTTGCCTGGAGAATCCCAGGGACGGCAGAGCCTGGTGGGCTGCTGTCTATGGGGTCGCACAGAGTCGGACGCGACTGAAGCGACTTAGCAGCAGCAGCAGATAACCAGATTCCAATGGGAACTAATTCAAGCTAGCTCCTGAGTCCTTCTGACAAGTCCTATAACTTTTTTTAAACTGCCTGAATGAGGTGTCATTTACTTACCATAAAATTCACTTATTTAAAGTATACAATTTGGTGATTTTTAGTATATTTACAAAACTGTGCAACCACCACCACAATCTAATTCTCAAATTCTAATTTGTTGTCACTCAAAAAACAAACCTCATGCCCGTGTGCAGTCACTCCCCTTCCAAGTCCCAGCTCTGGGAAACCACTCATCTAGTTCCTGTTTCTACAGAATTCTTTTTCTGGACAGTTCAGGTAAGTGAAATCACATGAGGTGTCGTCTTTGGGTCTGGATGTTTTCCACACAGCATGTGCTGCAGCACTTGTCCCTTTTTATCAGCGATCACTAGCTCACTGTGTGGACATGCTGCCTAATGTCTGTGTGCTCCCTTAGTTCTCAGCCCAAAATGTTCTGGGCTCATTTTGTATTCTTCTTGCCCCAGCCCTGGGATCTGCCATTTCTCCAAGGAACCTTGGCTATTTTTAGAGGGGAAGGCTGTCTAGAAACCAAGATCTAGGTGGTCAGAAGTGGTCAGTGTTACCAAGGTGCCCCTACTGCTTCCAGGCTCTTTGGTAATACGTGTATGTGTACACGTAAATGTGCTTCTATGAACACACACACACATATACACATACACACAGACATAAAAGGCTGACCTACTTTTTGTTTCTTGCATTTGAAAGCATCCTAGCTCACACAGACAGCAACATCAGAGATGAGATAAAAACCCCTTCCTTTCTCCAGTTAAGAAGGAAAGGGCAGTTTAAAGAAGAAAAAAAAAGATTAGAGTTCCATTCTATCTTGTAACTCTGCAAAGTTCCATGTTTTTTTTACATTTTCACAATGAGGTCTGTGATGCCCAAATGGTAAAGGACCACTGACCCAATACATGTGTGAGTTGACACAACAAAAGTCACTGAATGGTCTCCAGGGTTTGCAGCTCAGTGTTCAGTTCCATCACTTATTTCCTCATATGTTTGAGTGTCAGAAAATTTGTAGAAATAAACACAAGATCTCTGCTTATTTATTAGTGGAGAAAGAGAAGAACCAGAGTGCAGTCTGTTTTTATGAACAAAAGACAGATCAGATCATGTCCTTGCTCAAAACTCTCCAATGGTTGCACGCCCACATCCACAGCAGTACTATTTATTGATACAAGGCCAAGGTGGGGAATCAACCCAAGTGACCACCAATAAACAAATGAACAAAATGTGGTCTATACATACAGAGGAGTATTATTCAACTTTAGCAAGGAAGAAAATTCTGACACATGCTACAACGTGAATGAACCTTGAGACATTATACTAAATGAAATAAGCCTACCACAAGACAAACACTCTATGATCCCACTTATATGAAGTATCTAAAACAGTCAAGTTCATACTGACACAAAGTAGAATGTGGTTGCCAGGACTGTGGGAAGGGGGCTTCTTGGTAGTGGTTCAGAGTTTCACTCTTACAAGATGAAAAGATTCTGGAGGCCTGCTGCACAACAATGTGAACACAGTTAACACTACTCAACTGTAAGCTTAAAAAGGGTTAAGGTGGCACATTTTGTGTTTTTTTTTAATTACATTATTTTGTTTGCTAACAATCCTAGAGGACAAAACAAATGCCCTAACAACAAATCAGCAGTAAGAGAAAAACTCAGAAATGCGATTAAAACTCTCATGTATTACCAGTTGTCGAGATAAGTGACCTGTATGTAATAATACAATTATATTATCTGTCAGCTGGATTATCCCTAGGTAAGAGGGGATATGGAGTAGTCTAGCAATAAATCTCTGCTGCACAGGTGCGTCTGTGTTTGTACCAGTGAGAGCAGCCGACACAGCTCGCTGGGTGAGCGTGTCCTGTGGCTGATGGGCCCTGCAGCATCAGGCAAGTGGCTACCTGGCTGACCTCACCACCAGCTCTCCAAGCCACAATGGCCTCCCTGACCTTCTGTGACCACCTGGAACCTTTCCCTGCAGGGTCTTCACACTCACTTTCTCTCCTGCATGGCTTATTCCCTCACCTCATTCGATCTCTGCTCCACTGTCACCGTAAAAGAGACTTCACTTCCAAAATACACCCTCTCTTCTCTGTCCACTCCACCCCCATCCACATATGCCTATCCCCTTGGCCTCCTTTATTTTCCTTCATAGCACTTAATGCCACATATTATTTTATATACATTTATTTGCATATTATCATCTGTAGATAACAGAACGTAAACCCACTCGAGCAGAGATTTTATCTGTCTTGTCTAGTATTATGATCTCAATGCCAAGAATAGTGTCCGACAGGGTAGGAGCTTTCCTGTAGAATGAAGGAAAAGGAAAGAGAGATACAGGAAGGGAGGGAGGAGGGTAAGTAGGAGAAAAAAGGGGGAGGAGGGATGGAGGGCAGGGGAAGGGAGTGTCTCTGTGCCCCCCTAGCTCAGGATTTCTCCCCTGGTCTAGCCTGTTTCCAGGGCTGCTTATTTTACTAAAACCAGTCAATTATTTTCTCCCTTTAATTACTTGACTTTCACAATTAACAACGCTAATGTTCACTTCTATTAGTACTATACACATAATTAAAAACATGACTTCCTCTCACATCTGCTGAACAATGGAATAAAATATAACTTTGTTAAGACGTGCAACTTGTTTTTTACTTAGCTCAAGGTAAACAAATTTCAGAAAATATTTTAATTATCTGAGAAGTCATCTGATATAAGAACCACACGGGATCTCACGGCTTCGTTACTGTACTTGTTGAACTGTGACTCATGCACTGGTTTACATAAGATCAAGTTTCCTGCTTTCTAACTGCTTGAGTAACTTGTGACAATCACAAGGTCCTTTTTCTTGAACATGGACTGTGCTAATTCAACAATATTCCTGGACCCACTTTAAAGGAAACAGCATCTCGTCTTTTTAGAAAGGCCTGGAACTGCTCACTTTTCCTCATGTCTCACATGCTTTTGAGTCACCTTGACGGGTGCTTTCCACAATCCTATTTTGATTTTCTCTACTAGTAAAAATCATCAAAATGCCTAAGGACACTGAACTTTATGGGAATCAGCTAAATCGTTACTGACCTGTGGTCAGGCTCTAAGGCACTGAGCATGGCTCGTTGCACCCCCTGCTCATCATCGGTCTCAGTCACAGGACTGGGCCTGAGTTGGGACTAACAAGAAAACAAGGTGTATGCTCACCTGACATACCTCCTCCCCACCCCAACACACACCCATGATATCTCTTATTACAAAAGCAAAACACATCCAATGTAAATCTCAGAACATACAAGAAATCAAAAAGAACATTATAGGATGAACCTAGAGATTATCATAGTTAAGTGAAGTCAGAGAAAGACATATACCATATGATATTGCTTATATGTGGAATCTAAAGTATGATTCAAAGGAACTTAACTATTAAACAGAAACAGACTCACAGACATAGAGACCAGAACTGTGTGGTTGCCAAGGGGGAGAGGGGTAAGGGAAGGACTGGGAGTTTGAGATTAGTAGATACAAACTTCTATATATAAAATAAACAACAAGGTCCTACTGTATAGGACAAGAAACTATACTCTCATGATTCCCTAATTACTCATAATGAAAAAGAATACACATATGTATGCATGACTGAATCACTTTGCTCTGCACCAGAAATTCAGACAACACTGTAAATCAACTATGTAGTGGTGGTTTAGTCGCTAAGTCGTGTCCAACTCTTGTGATCCCACGGACTGTAGCCTACCAGGCTCCTCTGTCTATGGGATTCTCCAGGCGAGAATACTAGAGTGGCTTGTCATTTCCTTCTCCAGAGGATCTTCCCCAACCAGGAATCGAACCCAGGTCTCCTGCATTGCAGGCAGATTCTTTACCAACTGAGCTACAAGGGAACTCTATAAAAATAAACTATACTCAAATGAAAAAAAAAAAAATTAATGAAAAACATGACCCAATAAATGGAAGCATAATCCCTAATTTTTTTTAATATATTTCAACATTAAAAAATAAAAACAAAAGGACTTTATATCATATATATCTCACTGTTAACGGTTTTATTATATTTGTCCTGGTGCACATTTGTTAATAAAAACTGGATCATTAAGTACCTACTATTTTATAACCTGTTTTATACCATAGAGACCATCTTTTCACATTAACAATTGTATTCCATCCATTTATTTTTAATACTATAGGGCCCTCTGTTACACTACAGTGAGGCATCTAAACAGATGCTAATTTTCCTCTTATAAGAAGTGCTGCATTATAACTGAATCACTTACCTGTACACCTGAAACTAACATTAACACTGTTAATCAACTATCCTCTAATATAAAATTAAAAAAAAAATAAGTGCTTTAAATAAATATCTTCTTGCTACATTTTTACACACATTGAGTTATTTTTTTTTTTGGAAAAGTTCCTAGCAGTAAAATTAATGGATTAAATCCATGATTTTCGATGTGTGATAAACTGCCCTTCAAAACATTAATTGCAGTCTCTCCTCCTGCATCTGCATGTGAAAATACAGGTATATACTCAGGCTTGTGAATTCTTGGCAAAAAAGCTTTACGTTAAGGTGATGACGATAATAACCCTAGCAGTAGCATCTGCCATCCCAGGAGCTGTGGAAGCACTTTCCCTACCTTATCTCTAATCCTTACAGCCACCCAGGCCAGCCAGGACAAACAGTAAAACCCTTGGTTGACAGACAGGAAACTGGGGCTCTCTAAGGTAAGGGTTATAAAGAAGCCAAGCTGAGGGCTCCCCTGGTGGCTCACTGGTAAAGAATCCACACGCCAATGAAGGAAACAGGGTTTGATCCCTAGTCCAGGAAGACCTCACATGCCGCAGAGCAGCCGAGCCCATGCTCCACAACTATTGAGCCTGTGCTCTAGAGCCTGGGAGACACAACTACTGAAGCCCATGAGTCAGTGCTCCCCAACAAGAGAAGCCGTCGCAGTGAGAAGTCGCCCACTGCAATGAAGAGTAGCCCCTGCTTGCCATAACTAGAGAAAAGCCTAAGCAGCAACAAAGACCCAGCACAGACAAAAAGAAATAAGCACAATTTTTTTAAAAACTAGAGTTGAGGATTAGCCCTAGTCCCAGGCCTGCCTAACTCCAGAGCTCCCAATAGGGCGAAAAGACTTCAAAGAGAAGACAGAAGTCAGCCCCACAGCAAGGCAGTACGGCAGAGCCCACCTTGCTGGTCAGGAGCCTGGGTACAAAATCTCAGAACTTTGGAGCTGGCTGGTTCAACTTCTGATAGCTTAAAACTGGCCAAGTGGCAGTATTCAGACCACAGAAATCAGTGCTGCTTTGTTCTGAAAGCCTGTTCACCAACACAGCAAATTCAAGTAATGAAGTCTGACTTCACCGACCCAGACGTTACCCAGGAGAGGAGGGCTGCTCATCTTTTCCCTAAGCAGCTGCTGGCTCCACAGCCAGGGAGGAGCAGGGGCCCCACGTGCAAGTGTCACAGGGAGCCCCAACCACTCCTCTCCAGCGCCTACTGCCCCGGCACCTCATCTGCCATGAGAGCACCAGCACTAAGACCTCCCTGCCCATGTCCACTGACAGCAATGGGGACAGAAGCCACAGACCCCATGACGTATCTCGCCACCTCACATCCCACACGGCTCCACAGGGCCCCCTCTAGGTCAGCGCCCACTTCTCCCTACTCTTGGAATCCTGTCATGTACACTAGGGGTTCCCTATACCTTCATTTCTCTGAGCCTCCCCCTTCCCTTCTTGCTCTAACCTGAGTCTGATCTCCCCAGAGGGCAGTGCTGCCCCTGGCTGGCCTTTCTATAACAATTCTCAATCACTGGCCTGGAATTGGGAAGACATGATCCTTGTTTCGCAGGTGCTTCTTCGCTTTCTCCCTGCCTCCGCTGTGCCTCCTCCTTGAAGCCCTCCAGCTCTGCCTCGCCCATCCCAGACCACATTCACACTCCTCTCAGCACCAGGATGTGACCTGGTGCCTCAATGTCCTGCTCCCCCTCCACTCTCTGTGGTGCCAAAGGAACCCTTCACACCATGGCCCCTCCTCTACTCTAGTGAGGTCTCCTCCACCCAACCTCAGCCAGCCAGTGCCATGGCAATACGGCAACTTCCTCTCTCCCCAAAAGTGTGGCTACCCATCACCCCCATCTCAAGGGTGCCCCTCCAGCTTTCCCTCTAAGATCTGACTCTAATCATTTCTTGACCCCACTAGGACCTATGATCACCAATCCTGTGTTCTTTTCACTCCCTCACCATCTTTGGCTACACCACACTCTGCTTAAATCCCACTCTTCACCAACTCACCACCTGCCTTTGACAAGTGAATGTGGCTGGAGCAAAACAGAAAACTATACCAAATGATCTTGCTTTAAATTCATTTAAGTTTACAATCCTGCATTTTACATGGCTGGTTAATGCAGCCCAGAAGCCACCAACACTTCCTCAGCCCATCGACTGACCCGCTGTCCTGCCTCACCATCTTCCTGCCTCACCATCTTCCCGCCTCTTCTCCCATCCCCCAAGTGCCAACAAAGACCCTGCTGCTAAGGACACTGTGAGGGCTGCAGTCCTGAGAAAAGCACATCCACAAATGCCGCCATCACATCTGGCCTCCCTGAATACCTTCCATACACATCTCTCTGTCTTCCTTACTCTGCATGGACCGTCCTCACCCTGTGTGACTCCAATTCCCAGGGTCTTCATTTGTGGTTGACCCCCACTCCCCAAGGACAATTCTCCCCTCTATTCTGCACCAGCAGTCTTCCCTTCTAGGCTGAATCGTTCCTGGATCAAGGTACAAATAAAGTTACTTCTTTTATTAATATAAAAATAAACCAAAGCTAGCAACTATTTGGGCTCCCACTTTCCTCTCCAGCTTTCATCCCAACTTCCCTGCTGCCCAGGGTCAGCCAGCCTTCAAGGTGGCCCAATGATCCCCACGCCTGGCTCCCGTACTCTTACACAGTCCCTCCCAGTGTCCCCAGGATCTATAGAAAAAAGCTCAGGTGACGGCCTGTTACTTCTACAGCCAGGTCATTAGAGACAGTCTAGCCTCTGGATCTCAGGTAACATGTCTGGGAGGAAGCCGGCTGCCATGTTGCCAACTGGGGAGCCTGTGCAGTGAGGAACTAAGGCCCCATCAGCAGCCACAGGAGGAGCTGCCATGGAAGAGAGCCTCCAGCCATGCCAAGCCCTCAGATGACTGCAGCCCTGGCCAATATCCTGACTAAAACCTCCTGAGAAACTGGGCCAGAAGCACTCATAAGAGCCATTTCTGAATTCTCGACCCACAGAAATGGTGGCAGAGCAAATTTTTACTGTTTTAAGCCACTAAGTTTCAGAGTTATTTGTCATATAGTAGATAACTAACCTAAAGTTTACAGAAAAATGCCTCAATAAGCTTTATTTACTGTCTCCAATTTCTTCCTTTTAAATTCACTCTAGTGAATTTTTGCCCCCACACCACTACACCAAAACCATTTGTCTGTAACCACCACATTGCCAAACTCAATAATCAATTCTTAGTTCTCATCTTACTTATCTGTTAAACAACATTTCATACAGTAGATCTCTTCCTCCTGGCTAGACTTTATTTACTCAGTTTCCTGGACACGACTCTCTTGTGGTTCTCCTCCTACTTTTGTGGTCAATTCTCCATTGGTGTCTCCTCATCTCACCACTCTCTTAATGCTAGAGTATCCCAGGGCTCAACCCTTAGCCCCTTCTCTTCTCTGTCTCCCCACATTCCTTCAGTGACCTCAAAAAACTCATACTCATATAGTCCGACAATGGCCTTTAAGGTCTCACATCCTTGCTGATCAAAGTGTGGTCCATCGGCAGCAGCATCATCTGAGAGTTTATCTCTGGCTCCAGTCAAAATCAACCAAATCAGAATCTAATTTTAACTAGACCGCTGCGGGTATGTAGGCATATTAACGTTTGAGAGGCACTGCCTTTGTGATCTGGTACCCTATCGCTCTCTGCTCCCACCACACTGGGCTCCAGCCATCTAGGGATTTCAGCAGGTACACCCCCACCCTTAGGACCAGAACAGTACCATCCCATCTGTCTGAAATGCTCTTCTCCAGATATTCCCTAACCTCCATCAAGACTTGGATCATTTGTAACCACTTCGGGAAGTCAATGCTAATCACCTTCTTAAAAGTACAAACCCACCACCATCACTATTACCGCCATGCTCCCCATCACAGCTCTCCATACGCCTTTTCTCCAACACACACATAACCTTCCACATACTAAACTTTACTTATTTATCATATATATTTTCTATCTACTTTGAGTATAATGCAAGTATCTGTGGGCTGAGATTTTTGTCTGTTATGTTCACCAGTTCAGTTCAGTCGCTCAGTCGTGTCCGACTCTCTGCGACCCCATGAATTGCAGCACGCCAGGCCTCCCTGTCCAGCACCAACTCTCAGAGTCTACCCAAACCCATGCTCATCGAGTCGGTGATGCCATCCAACCATCTCATCCTCTGTCGTCCCCTTCTCCTCCCGCCCCCAATCCTACCCAGCATTAGGGTCTTTTCCAATGAGTCAACCCTTCGCATGAGGTGGCCAAAGTATTGGAGTTTCAGCTTCAACATCAGACCTTCCAATCAACACCCAGGATTGATCTCCTTTAGGATGGAATGGTTGGATCTCCTTGCAGTCCAAGGGACTCTCAAGAGTCTTCTCCAACACCACAGTTCAAAAGCATCAATTCTGCGGCGCTCAGCTTTCTTCACCGTCCAACTCTCACATCCATACATGACCACTGGAAATACCATAGCCTTGACTAGACGGACTTTTGTTGGCAAAGTAATGTCTCTGCTTTTAAATATGCTATCTAGGTTGACCATAACCTTCCTTCCAAGGAGTAAGCGTCTTTGAATTTCATGGCTGCAGTCACCATCAGCAGTGATTCTGGAGCCCAAAAAAATAAAGTCTGACACTGTTTCCACTGTTTCCCCATCTATTTCCCATGAAGTGATGGGACCAGATGCCATGATCTTAGTTTTCTAAACGTTGAGCTTTAAGCCAACTTTTTCACTCTCCTCCTTCACCTACATCAAGAGGCTCTTTAGTTCTTCTTCACTCTCTGCCATAAGGGTGGTGTCATCCGCATATCTGACGTTATTGATATTCCTCCCGGCAATCTTGATTCCAGCTTATGTTTCTTCCAGCCCAGCGTTCACCGGTGTATCCCAAATCCTGAAGACAGCCTAGACACTGCAGGTGCTCAAGAAATTTATGTTGTGAAAGGACTCTAGCCCTCCATAGCTTGTTCCAGGGCTTGGCCATCGACTCTTGATTCAGTGCCCCTGAAATCACTTCCTCTATTAGCACAGCTGTTCACGGCTGTGATCCCCTCCGCAACCCGCGTGGAACCAGTCAGTGTCTCTGAGACTAGACATCCCCTGCTTCACCAGGCTTTAATCAAGCCCCTCAATATTCTATTAATGGCCTCCCCACTAAGCCTCACGATTGTTTCAAAGATAATTCAGAACTAAAACTTTTCTAGTCCCTTCAAACCCCTCAAACATTTCCTTTCTTTTCCCTATTCCATTACCAAATGTGGCTACTAAGCACTTGAAGTGTGGCTGCCCAAAGTGAGAAGTGCAGGAGTAAAATACACACCAGATTTGAAAGACTTGATATGAAAATAAGATACAAAATAGTTCATCAATAATTCTCATACTGATTACATGTTGATATGATAATTTAGAAATACTGGGTTAATGTAGCTGATTCATGTCCATGTATGGCAAAACCCACAATATTGTAAAGTACTTAGCCTCCAATTAAAATCAATAAAAAAACAAAAAAATAAATAAAAATGAACTTCTGAAAAACAGTTCTGGCATTTGTCCATAAGAGAAGGAAGTCCTAGACAATTTTTACTTTTGTCTCATTTCTTAATTCTTTCTCACTGAAAAAAAATCTGTACCAAAATCTACCGCTCAATAAATACAAAGAACAAAAAAAAAAAAAAAAATACTGGGTTAAGTAAAATATATTATGAAAATTGATTTCACTTGTTTCATTTTACTTTTTCATGTGGCTCCCATTATATTTCTAATGGACAGCACTGCTCTAAACAATTTTCAAATAAAATGATTTCTTCCTTCCTGGAAGAAATTCTTCCCCTAGCTTTTAACAAGCAGGAGACTGCAAAAGAATGTGAAGAAATGCAACATGCAATTTAAAAATAAAGACTAAACAAAACCTGTAATGCTTTGAAATTATCACTTTGATCATCACTTGAAATTGAATATTTTAAGATAATATTTTTCAAAGACACATATAATAATAGAGTATATTTAAGTGATGTTATAATTCAATATTATCACTATCTGTAAAAATTCATGAAGCTGTAACCTAATGATTCATGCACTTTTCTCAATGTCCTATAAGTATTTTAACGTTATACTATATAACACCACACTAATTTAATCCAAACAAAGTGATTCTATGTTTAAGGAAAAAGAAGAATCTTGCTTTTGCATGCTTCCTAAAATTTAAAAGGAATGAAATAAAAGCACCCTCCTCCTTTCATTTCCTCCCTTTAAAGTCAGAGTTCAGTAACAGACCATTTAAATACTGTCCCTGCTCACAGGAATCTCCTTAGCAACCTTTTACGGCTTGTCATGGGTTGCAGAATTTTCCCAATCTCCCACTCTTGAAAGGGCCCATGTCTTATCCAGAACAAAGGAACTTAAAACAGAAAACAAGCTCTTTAAATGAAAATTTCAAAGAGGTTTCACAGTCTCCTTCAGTTCTTTGCCAGCTCCTTTGCTCTAAGCATGCTGCCGACCTCCCTTTCCAAGGTAAAATCAGATCTGGTAGCTATGGCCTCTGCAAAAACAAGAGTGGACACTTCTAACAATACCTGTAGTCATAATTAAAGGTCACACCTGTTGGCCCATACCATGAGATCCTGAGCCCATTTCACAATTACAAGTTGTTCATTCATTTTTTAATTTATTCAATTTAGTTCATGTGTAAGCTGTATAATAGTAACAGAATATCTGCAAACAGCTTCAGTTCAGTTCAGTCACTCAGTCGTGTCCGACTCTCTGCGACCCCATGAATCGCAGCACGCCAGGCCTCCCTGTCCATCACCAACTCCCAGAGTTTACCCAAACCCATGTCCATCGAGTCGATGATGCCATCCAATCATCTCATCCTCTGCCGTCCCCTTCTCCTCCTGCCCCCAATCCTTCCCAGCATTAGGGTCTTTTCCAATGAGTCAACTCTTTGCATGAGGTGGCCAAAGTATTGGAGTTTCAGCTTCAACATCAGACCTTCCAATCAACACCCAGGATTGATCTCCTTTAGGATGGAATGGTTGGATCTCCTTGCAGTCCAAGGGACTCTCAAGAGTCTTCTCCAACACCACAGTTCAAAAGCATCAATTTTGCGGCACTCAGCTTTCTTCACTGTCCAACTCTCACATCCATACACGACCACTGGAAAAACCATAGCCTTGACTAGACGGACCTTTGTTGGCAAAGTAATGTCTCTGCTTTTAAATATGCTATCTAGGTTGGTCATAACCTTCCTTCCAAGGAGTAAGCGTCTTTGAATTTCATGGCTGCAATCACCATCAGCAGTGATTTTGGAGCCCAAAAAAATAAAGTCTGACATTGTTTTCACTGTTTCCCTATCTATTTCCCATGAAGTGATGGGACCAGGTGCCATGATCTTAGCTTTCTGAACGTTGAGCTTTAAGCCAACTTTTTCACTCTCCTCTTTCACTTTCATCAAGAGGCTCTTTAGTTCGTCTTCACTTTCTGCCATAAGGGTGGTGTCATTTGCGTATCTGAGGTTACTGATATTTCTCCCGGCAATCTTGCTTCCAGCTTGTGTTTCTTCCAGCCCAGCGTTTCTCATGATGTGCTCTGCATATAAGTTAAATAAGCAGGGTGACAATATACAGCCTTGATGTACTCCTTTTCCTATTTGGAACCAGTCTGTTGTTCCATGTCCAGTTCTAACTGTTGCTTCCCAACCTGCATACAGGTTTCTCAAGAGACAGGTTAGATGGTCTGGTATTCCCATCTCTTTCAGAATTTTCCACAGTTTATTACTAAGCAAACAGCTTAGTAAGTATCAAATAATACAAATAATAATTGTCTTACTCATTTTTATTACATTGGTATTAACTACCTAATTAGCCATGCTGAAGGAAAAATGAAATTCCAAGTTTAATAAACCAAAATTCATGTAAGTAAGTTTAAGAAAACAGGTACTACTGCCTCTAGGGTAAAGAGAGAGTATTTCTGTCTGAAGCATGTACTAAATTAGGGCCAGTGCCAGTCTCCAGTTTTACACCACACCCCTAAAAGCATCATTTTCTCCTATCTTACCTCTCTGGGCTTGAATGTGAAGTAGGGGGGCAGCCACAGGAGTAAAGGGTAGAGGGTCACCTCACACTAAAATAAGTGAGACACGTTCACACAGTCACCATGTCACCAATGCAAAATGGACAGGCTGGTGGGCATGGCGTTGTTAATATGATTCCAATGATTTATTTCTAAAATCTAATGGAATAAGATGTATTACCTTATCCCCAGCCACCTATACACACACACACACACACACACACACACACACAGACACAGACACACACACACACACAGCATTGCTCTTCCCCACTATCTAAGGAGAGTTCTCCTTTAGCCAGTCCAGCTGAAGCCAATTCCCCCTAAAACTGAGTTCTCCTGCTTCTTTCTCTACAAAACTTTACTACCCTTCTTGCCCTGCCCCCTGTTCCCCTCAGGATTGAGAAGCATCAAAGAAAAAATAGGACTGAATCCAACCAAAACTTTGTGGGGCCTTCCCGGGGACAAAAGCCCCTGTGTCCCAATTCTTATTTATAGAGAAAAAATAAAAAGGCTTTAGTCTCCCAGACCTTCTCCAAATTCCAAAGAGCAGGCTCCAGCAGTTCATGATTAGGATAAGCAAGTCACCTTACTGTCCGAGCTCATACTGAAGGAATACAGGTTGTTAGACCCTGATGCATACCTGTAAGATGTTCTGTAGAAACTAAGACCCCCACCCAGGTGACCACCACACGCTGACCACAGCAAGCAAAACTCAGACTGGTTGGAACATCACCCCATTACCTCACAACCAACCCATCAGAAGAAGGTCCACCAGCTGCTCGTGTAGCCTTCAACCCTCTCCCCTCACACTGTCTTTAAAAACCCTGAAAGCCATCGGGGAGTATGGGTCTCTGGAGTATGAGCTGCCTGCTCTCCTTGCTTGGTACTGGCAAATAAATCCTTTGCTGTGAACACCCACTGTCAAGAGTTTGGCTTTCTGCACCACAGGCACAGGAGCCCTTGTTAGGTAACACAGTTTCTAACTTTTTTGAGGTGTAGAATCAAGACAACAAAAAGAAAGACCCAGGACCAATGTAAAGGAAGAAGAAAAGGAAAGGAAAAAGGAAACAAGATGTCAGCACCCTGATTTTGGACACTCCTTTGGAATGAAGAATCTAGATATCGGTTGAAATGAATGAACAAATGCAGAGGAAAAAGAAGGTGAAGGACAAGTGTGCCTTCAGGGAAGGAGGGGTGGGTGGGTTGGGGTGGTTTCATTTGAGAGGAATGTTAAGTGGAAGGATCCAGAGTAGCTACAGGGATGAGGGAGTTACAGAATTTTAAAAAGGAAATTTTGATAATTTTATTAAATGTTGTTATAACCTATCAACTGTATTCACTATAAGATCCTTTCAGAGATACTTCTTAAATACCTTCCATGGCTACACTGTGCTTATCTGCTACGCTGCGTAAGTAGCGAGCAAGGGAGAGCCTCAGGACTGACCAAGTGTCTAAATTCAAAACCTGTATGAAAGAAAAAGTAAAACTAGGAAAGACAGTGTTTGACTGAACAAGTTCAGGCTCTGTTCTCCTTATTCAGCTACGTTATGCGTCTTCACTGTGCAGCCTTTTGTTAAGATTCCTAATAAAGCAACAATTCTTTTTACTTATTTTATAAAGGTTATTCTCTTTCAACGAGATTTCTCAAGGACAGCACTGTATCCTGATGCCCAGCACAGAGTCCATACGTAGCAAAAGCTCAACCAGCAATGGCTGAATTAAGGAAAGTTCTGACGTGTTTACCCGTAATTCCTCCTCCCTTTCACAACTCTTCATTTTCCTAAGATCCATTTCTATTTACTCATGAGAGCTTCCCCCAGATAATAATCCAAACCACAAGGCAAGGTGCTTATTAGTTATCCACAGATGTGAAGGCCACAATCTTCACATCAATAAAACTGCCTCATGAACTTTGTTTCTCAAGAAAATAAGCAGTTATATCATATACAAGCTCTATGAATAAAACCATGGGAGTCCAACAAGCAAAGTCAGGCACCAACCTTATATTCTAGAAAATACTCTTGCAATAAATTTGATACTCTCAATAGAAAATGATCCTAAGGGGAAACAAAACAACAGCTCAAATTTCAATTATACTAGGACCAAACTAATGAGAAAAGATCCTGATGCTGGGAAAAACTGAAGGCAGGAGGAGAAAGGGATGACAGAGGACAAGATGGTTGGATGGCATTATCAACTCAATGGACAAGAGTTTGAGCAAGCTCTGGGAGATAGTGAAGGACAGCGAAGCCTGGCATGCTGCAGTCCATGTAGTCGAAAAGAGTCGGACATGACTGAGCAATGAAACAACAAGACCAAACTAAAGTTTATCCCAACACATAAAAAAATGTATATTTCTACTTGAAATATAAATTATATAAAGATTATCTACAAAGTCACTGATTCAGTATTCAAATATCTAAATATCCTCTCACAGAACCGACCTGGAGGAAATTATCTAAAGAGTTTGGGGATTCACTCTACCCTTGGACTGTGAGTTCTATAAAAACAATTTTTAAAAAGAAACAGCAAGAAAATGAAATCAAAGACATCCAAACTGGAAATAAAGAAGGTAAAGCTATCTCTTTTCATAGACGGCATGATCCTGTACACAGGAAATCCTAGGGGATCTACTGAGATACTATAAAACTAATAAATGATTTCAGCAAGATTGCAGGGTACATGATCATCACACAAAAATTCACTGTACTTCTAAATACTTGTAGTGAATAATCCAAAAATGAAATTCAGAAAACAATTCCATTTATGATAGGATCAGATCAACTGATTTTTGACAAGGGATGAGGAAAAATAGTCTCTTCAAGATACAGCAGTGGAACTTAAGAGAATGAACTTACTTGTAGGGGCTGGGGGAGAGGATGTGGCCAAGGGATAGTTATGGAGTTTGGGATGGGCATGTACACACTGCTATATTTAAAATGGATAACCAACAAAGACCTACTGTATAGCACAGGGAACTCTGCTCAATGTCATGTGGCAGCCTGGATGGGAGGGGATTTTGGGGGAGAATGGATACATGTTTATATGTGTGCCTGAGTCCCTTCACTGTCCACCGGAAACTATCACAACATTGCTAACCGGCTATACTCCAATATAAAATAAAAAGTTTTATTTAAAAAAAAGACACAGTGCTGGAACAACTAGATACCCACATGCAAAAGAATGATGTTGGACCCTTACTTACTTCATACCATATCCAAAAATTAATTATTTATTTTTTGGCTGCACCATGTGGAATGCTCTTAGTTCCCCAACCAAGGATCCAACCTACACCCCCAAAAGTGAAAGTACAGAGTCTTCACCACTGGACCACCAGGGAAGTCCCTGCCAACGGATTCTGATATGCCACCAAAACAAGAAAGAAAAAACAGAAGGTGGCTCAGATGGTAAAGAATCCGCCTGCAATGCAGTAGATTGGGTTCGATCCCTGGGTTGGGAAGATCCCCTGGAGGAGGGCATGGCAATTGACTCCAGTATTCTTGCCTGGACTATCCCCATGGACAGAGCAGCCTGGAGAGCTACAGTCCATAGGGTTGCAAAGAGCAGGACATGACCGAGTGACTAAGCACAGCACAGGACTTTGTCAAAATTAAAAACTTTTCTGCTTAAAAAGACACCATCAAAAAAATTTAAAGAAAACCCACAGAATGGGAGAAATATCTGGAAATCACGTATCTGACAAGGGACTTGTATCTAGGATACATAAAGAACTGTTACAACTCAATAGTAAAAAGATAAATAACCCAATTAAAAATGGGCAAAGGATCCAAATGGACATTTCTACAAAGATAATCAAACATCTAATAAGCACATGAAAACATGCTCAACTTGATCAGTCGTCAGGGAAATGCAAATTCATACCACGAGATGCCATTTCACACCCACCAAGATGGCCAGATTAAAAAAGTAAGATGACAACAGGTGTTAAGCAAAGACTACTGGTAGGACCGTCAAATACTGGAGCTACTCTCGTAAATGGTTTGGCAGTTTTTCAAAAGTTAAAACAGAGTTACCAGTTGACCCAACAATTCTGCTCTTGCATATATGCCCAAGAGAAATGAAAACTTATGTCCACACAAAATCTTGTACAGAAATGTTTGTATGAGCATTATTCAAACGATGGAAATAATGCAAACATCCACCAACTAATGATTAGATTAAAAAATATACAATATATCCGTTCATTTGAATGTGCAGAAATAAAAAGGAATGAAGTACTGATACATGCCATAACACGGATGAAGCCTGAAATCATTATGTTAAATGATAATCGCAATCAGTAACAAAAGTCCACATATTATATGATTCACTTACATGGAATGTCCAGAATAGGCAAATCTACAGATAAAAGAAAATAACTGTCAAATTCAGACTTAAATTGAAGAAAGGAGGGAAAACCACTAGACCATTAGGTATGACCTAAATCAAATCCCTTACAATTATACAGTGGAAGTGAGAAATAGATTCAAGTGATTAGATCTGATAGACAGAGTGCCTGCTGAACTATGGACGGAAGTTCTTGACACTGTATAGGAGACAGGGATCAAGACCATCCCCAAGAAAAAGAAATGCAAAAAGGCAAAATGGCTGTCTGAGGAGGCCTTACAAACAGCTGTGAAAAGAAGAGAAGCAAAAAGCAAAGGAGAAAAGGAAACATATACCCATTTGAATGCAGAGTTCCAAAGAAGAGCAAGGAGAGATAAGAAAGCCTTCCTCAGTGATCAACCCAAAGAAATAGAGGTAAACAATAGAATGGGAAAGACTAGAGATCTCTTCAAGAAAATTAAGAGTTACAAAGGGGAACACTTCATGCAAAGACAAGCACAATAAAGGACAGAAACAGTATGGACCTAACTGAAGCAGAAGATATTAAGAAGAGGTGGCAAGAATACACAGAAGAACTATACAAAAAAGATCTTCATGACCCAGATAATCACAATGATATGATCACTCATCTAGAGCCAGACATCCTGGAATAGGAAGTCAAGTGGGCCTTAGGAAGCATCACTCCGAACAAAGCTAGTGCATGTGATGGAATTCCAGCTAAGCTATTTCAAATCTTAAAAGATGATGCTGTGAAAGCGCTGCACTCAATATGCCAGCAAATTTGGAAAACTCAGCAGTGACCACAGGACTGGAAAAGGTCAGTTTTCATTCCAATCCGAAAGAAAGGCAATGCCAAAGAATGTTCAAACTACCTACCGCACAATGGCACTCATCTCACATGCTAGTAAAGAAATGCTCAAAATTCTCCAAGCCAGGCTTCAACAATACGTAAACCATGAACTTCCAGATACTCAAGCTGGTTTTAGAAAAGGCAGAGGAAACAGAGATCAAATTGCCGTTGGATTATCGAAAAAGGGAGAGAGTTCCAGGAAAACATCTATTTCTGCTTTATTGACTATGCCAAAGCCTTTGACTGGGTGGATCACCACAAACTGTGGAAAATTCTGAAAAGAGATGGGAATACCAGACCACCTGACCTGCCTCTTGAGAAATCTGTATGCAGGTCAGGAAGCAACAGTTAGAACTGGGCATGGAACAACAGACTGGTTCCAAATAGGGAAAGGAATACGTCAAGGCTGTATATTGCTTATTTAACTTATATGCAGAGTACATCATGAGAAATGCTGGGCTGGAGGAAGCACAAGCTGGAATCAAGATTGCCAGGAGAAATATCAATAACCTCAGATACGCAGATGACACCACCCTTATGGCAGAAAGTGAAGAAGAACTAAAGAGCCTCTTGATGAAAGTGAAAGAGGAGAGTGAAAAAGTTGGCTTAAAACTCAACATTCAGAAAACTAAGATCATAGATTCAATGGACATGAGTTTGAGTAAACTCTGAAGTTGGTGATGGACAGGGAAGCCTGGCTGCAGTCCATGGGGTCGCAAAGAGTTGGACACAACTGAACAACTGAACTGAACTGAACTGTTGGGGGCTGATAGGGTGGAAGATGGGGATGATAGCTAACAGTACCGATTTCCTTCAGAGGTGACAAAAAATGTTCTAAAAGTGATTGTGGTGGTGGTTGCATAATTCTGTGCAAATACCAAAAACCAATGAATCACACACTTTAAAATAGTCTGTTGACTTGTAAAGTTTGTGAATTACATTTCAGTAAACTTCTAACAAAAAATTAACCAACACTAATCATCAAAAGACATTAGGTAATTATCACAACACCAAGTAAATACGTATATTTACTGATACCAAATTTTTCTTTTAAGTATCTTTTAAATATCTGCCAAATATAGTAAAACCTCTACCAAATTGAGGGACGATGTTAAAACACACCACTCGAAACAGCAGAAGCTCTCTTAATCAGCCTTTATCTAGCTGATTGACCAACCTCACAGTCCCCAGTCCTCTAGCAACCAGACTGACTGATCTCCATGACAACTACTAGCCATGAGTCCCCAGTGCATTCAGGTCACCTGGTAGGGGAGCTGAACATTTACCACACATCAGTTGGGTCTGTTCCCAAATCTATTCATGCAACTCTACTGATATGATTACAAAAATAGTTCAATTAAATGATATATTAACTGATGAAATGTGAATGCACATATACTATCCCCTGCCAAACTACATGCAAACAGCAAATGAAGATATGCATCAAAATAAGAATGACCCTGTAAAACAGAAGAAAATTTCAGAAAGAAATGTTTCTTACCTTGAGGAGAAACTGGACCTACATCCAATCTTTAATAGAGCATTTAAGACCTGGCACCAGACTTCCCTGGTTGTCCAGTGGTTAAAACTCCATGCTCCCAATGCAGAGCACCAGGGTTTGATCCCTGGTCAGGGAAGTAGATCCCATATGCAGAAACTAAGAACCCAAACGCTGCAGCTAAAGATTCCACATGTTGCAATGAAGACCCCACACTTGGCAACTAAGAGCCAGTAGAGTCAAATTAAAAAAAAAAATCACTGATCTAACATTAAAAAAGAGAACTGGCATCACCTGCCCCTCTCCAATTTCTACACCTTCCCCTCACACACACCATGCTGGCATCCTTCTGTTCTGTCAGTTTCAAAAACAGCTTGCTCTCTGACACTTCACTATGGTGTCCTTTTGCCTGGAAAGTTCCACTTCATGTCTAAACCCTTTCCATCAGCCTGGCCGACTCCTTACACCAAGTTTGTCATTTATGCAAAGATGCACGTACTCCTAAGAGCAGCACTTAAAAGGATGCTCAGTGGTAAGTCACCTCAACCATGTATATATAGGAAGAGTTGTCTAGAAGAATGTTCTAAACAGTCATTATAACTAGATAGTAGAGTATGAAGTTATTTTTACATTCTTCTCTGTATCTGTCTGTGATATAAAATATAACAAGCAATTCCTACTAATGAATAAAGGTACTTTGAAAAGGAAATAAAAGTCTAGCCCATTCCCACTTTGATCCTATCAAAAAAAAAAATTGTTTCATCTTAAAAACATTTAAAATTCAAGCTATTCATTAAAGCGATTGATCTGGCCCCTGGATAAGGCAAATTATTAAGAAAACTTTCTACTCTATTATCCAAGTACTTAGAAGTTCTTAAATTACTTGAAAGGTAAATTTTCTGTTCCTTCAAGAATAAAATGCTTAATCTCAGATAATTTGGTTACTCTGAAATCCTTTGCAAGACAGAGTACAACTGTCACTGGTCTTCAAATACAGTAAAAACTGTACAAAGGAACACTACTTGTTATAAATTTTGTGTCCTATGGTCAAACAATGTTGCCTGTACTTAAGACATCTATGACTGTACCACAAAAAGGCCATTTTGGTAATAAATATTATCTGAGACAGAGGGAGATGAGCAGAGAGAGAAAGGACAGAGGAGACAGGGAAGAGAGTCAGAGGAGCTGTTACAATGCCTCCAGTCTGCATCTGAAGATACATGAAATCTAACTGGAGATTTAACTATTTATCACATCATCAATATCTCACTACCAACCTCTGTTAGTATTGACACTCAGAAGTAACAACTCATGGGTAGACACAATTTACCCTAAGGACACACAAACCAATTTCCAGACCATATAAATTAATGTCAATCAAATAGCCATATAAAATCAGGCAAGTATGGGGCCTTTAATCCAAAAAGACAGGAAGTAGAATGTGAGTACTTCTGGCTCCTTTCAGCTTGCTGACCGAGGAGAAAATGCTGTTGTCACCAGCAGTTAAATAACATTTACCCTCCCAACCCTTTTAAAGAACACATACCATTTTAACTTCTTGCCACACAATCCTCTTTATAAACCCTTAAATCAAGGTTTTAGATCAGACAAAGCCTTTCAATAAAAGGGCAGATTGATAGTAATACCTTTGTATTTTCGCTAGATATTCTTAGATCTACTTAGTTTGGTATCAAATACTAACTTCACAACCATATAAAACAGGCTCACTACGCAGCTACGGTTTACACAAATATTTCTATAAAAATATTACATACTTCTTTCATGCTAATTTTTCAGTTACTTTTGAAATTAATTCAGGGCTACCAAATGTCAATTGAAAGAAGGACTACTAATCAAATTACCACTGTGAGAAATTATCACTGTGAGTCTACATGGGCCAGATGTAAAATCAAAGTACAGGGGCTAATTCAGCTAAAGACAAAATGGGGAAATTCCCTGGCGGTCCAGTGGTTAGGACTCTGCACTTGCACTGCTTGAGGACCTGGGTTCAATCCCTGGTCAGAGAACTAAGATCCCACAAGCCTCACAGCCAAAAATTTTTTTTAAAAAACAAAAATGGTTTTTTTTGTTTTGTTTTATTTTGTATTGTACTCTGTTAAAGCAGTCAGCACCCACATATTACCTTTGGCAGTTTATTTTAGGCTGCTCAGGGAACATGAAAAATTTTCACATAGTCCAGTTTCTGTCAAAATCTGTATATAAGGAGAATGGAGTAAGTCCAAATACTTCCTCTGATGTGTTTCTTGGTTCATTTCCCAAAGCTCTGGGTTTCCCCACAAAGCAGACTAATTCCAGGTGCGATTTCCCAGGAGGTTCAAATATACAGCAAAATTCTTGAGTCGTTCTGAGTAATTCAGAATCAGACTAATTCACAAATTGCTCCAGTACAGACTGTTCACCTAACAATGGGGCTGGGGGTTCATAGACAGAGTCTGTTCCTTCTTTGCCTGGTTTCCATCCAATAGGAACATATTCCCTCACTGCATAATGCCAAGACCAAAAAGAGTCACAGGTGAGAAACATATAAAGGACAAGGACAATTTCATGGGCACAAAATTGTCAGCATTCTGCAGATGCAGAAAACCAAGGGTTGGATTCAGACAAACCTGAAAGACCTAAGAGAGGTGGTTGTGCAACACGCTGGCTCTACAGCCCTGGGCAAAGTCCTTCAACTTCACCATACCTCAGCTCTCATTAGTAATAGAACCCACTTCATAACCAGTTGTGAGAATTAAATTAAGGTCTCTAAAGGTACTCAGCACAGAGGAAGAGCTAAAGTGTTTTTTAAAGTTGTGGGAATGAAAGACAGTAAGTACTTATATATGGTATTTTATTTGAACTTCATAAATATGAACTTTATTTCTAAGATAGGAACATAAATCTTTTCCATACTTCCCCTCAGTAAAGCTTACACTTTCTGCTATGCTATGATTTTTACAAACTAGCTCTATCAAGATTAAAGGACTGGCAAAAGTTATCTAACTTCATATAATGCTTTAACCAATTCCACTTAAAATACAGCAAATCCATCAGGGGAGAACAGAACAGGGTTGTTCTGGTTACTCATTCAACCTTCTTGCCTGCTAAAAGGAAAGGGCCTCTGAGTGCTATATAATTAACTGTAGTTAATAGAAGACAGAATGGGATGAAATTTAGAAAGCTAAAAACAAGGAAAAAGTCTCAATTAAGATACTTGGAAATTCCAATCTTTTATGTTTTAGTATATTTAAGTGCTTAGCCTTTTCTTCAAATGTAAGAGTATCAACCAAAAGACTATTTAAATAATGGCAGAAGGAAAAACTTGTAAACTAGGAGTGAAAGTTTTCCTCAACTGTGGATTGGAACCACTTCCCTAGACAAGCAAATCCCAAGTGCAGGTCAGTCATGTGACAGTTTATAAATGACCACTCCCAGAAAGGAGGCCAAGGCAGGTGACACACTGCGTACATTACATGTCCTCCTTAAAACCAAAAGGACAGAATACAGATTAGTGGTTATTGGGGGGTTGGGGATGGGGGGAAGACAACAAAGAGGAGTGGGGAGACCCTAGTGGGTGATGAGACTTGACTGTGGTGATGGTATTTGTCAAAACTTGAAGAATTTTAACTAAAAAGTTTAAATTCTACTGTATATAAGTTATATCTTCAACAGTGTAAGAAAAAGTTAAATTGTTTATTAAAGTAAAAAATTTTGGCTTCATCCATATGCCAAGGCTTTCCTCGCTTTCCACCACCCAGCTCAGGGCTCTGGTTTGACCTCTCCAGACCCTCAATTCCATTTCTCAGGAAGAAGTCCCTCTGCTCTCCAGACCCAGCCCAACTCTAACTGGTTAGTTTTGGGGCCCTTTTACTTTCAAAAATTACCAGGGAGTCCAAGGAGCTTTTTGTTGTGTATGAGCTATAATCAAACATTTACTGTATCAGAAATTAAAACTGAAAATTTATTGAATTGTTTAAATTGTTCAAAAATATTGTTGTAGAGCAGAAATAACACATTGTAAAACTACACTCCAATAAAATTTTTTTAAATAAAATGATTAAAGAAAAATAATGCTATTAAACATTAATACATGTAACATTTTTATAGAAAGAAATCCTCAGAATTTTCCAAAAAAAAAACAGACTTCCTGGGTGGTTCAGTGGTTAAGACTCTGAGCTTCCAATGCAGGAGACTCGGATTTATTTCACGACTGAAGCGACTTAGCAGCAGCAGCAGCAGGGAAACTAAGATCCCACATGCCACTCAGGGTGGCAAAAAAAAAAAAAAAAGTCAATAAAATAGTGAAAGGGGTGGTACTGTTTCATATTTTTGCAAAACTCCTGAAGGTTATGCTTAATAATATCCAGCTACATCTGCTCTTCTGCAGCCACTCTGACAGGACAGTCAGGGTCGTGCAGCCATGAAGCCTCTGAAAGCACCATCGTACACTCGTGACAGAATAAGAGTAAAAGGACAAATAATGTCTCAGTAATACTTTGAAGACAGTTTGACCACGAAAGGATGTCAGAACCCCCCAGAGCCTTCGAACTGTCCTTGGAGAACTACCGCTCTAGCCCGGCCACCTCTAGCTGCAACCACTTCTGGTGTTGGCAGGCACCCACTCTGCCTTGGATCTCTCCCTCTCCACCTCTCTTCCCACCCCCTCTCTCTCCCCCATCTTCTTTCTCACTCTCTCTTCCCCCTTACTACCACTGCATGCGTGCACGCATGCTCAGTCACTCAGTCATGTCTGACTCTTCATGACCACCATGGACTGCAACCCACCAGGCTCCTCTGTCCAAGGGATTATCCCAGCAAGAATACTGGAATGGGTTGCCATTTCCTCCTTCAGGGGATCTTTACCACTGAGGCACAAGGGAAGCCCTTACTATCACTGTGTGTGTTAGCTGCTCAGTCATGTCCAACTCTTTGCGACCCCACGGATTGGGGCCCACCAGGCTCCTTGGTCCATAGGCTTTTCCAGGCAAGAATACTGGAGTGGGTTGCCATTCCTTTCTCCAGGGGATCTTTCCGACCCAGGGGATCAAACTCAGGTCTCCCACATTGCAGGTAGATTCTTTACCATCTGAGCCACCGGGGAAGACTACCATTACCAGCACCAAATGGACAATCTTCCCCAACCTAAAACACAAAACTTCCTACTTAAACTATCTCCTCCTTCACTCAAGTAAGTTTTTTTTTAAAGTTCCCACTCCTCCTACTGCCCCTCCTTTTCATTATTTTAATTACCGAAGTAATACAAAGAGATACTGTCACTTCAAAGAAATCTAAGTAATAAAGATAAATCACCATCCACAACCCCAATATCTTCCCTAGAGGTAAAAACCACTGTTACTGTAAAAGATACTCTGAACTCATTTTGTAAACTATCAGACCAAACTTCTCATTTTCTCATGATTTTCCCTCTTCAAATAGTTAGACCAAAACGAAAAGTTCTGAAAAAGAGTTCTGTTTATATTTCAATTCTTTTGATGATAAGTTAGGGATCAAAGGATAGAGCTATCACGTAGGAAATGACAGAGTGACATTCCTACACAAACAAGTGCTAAACAAAATGTTACAACCATGTTAATTTTATGGCAACAAAACATAATGAGACTTATGACTATGCCTTGTATGTAAAGTCCTCACATTTCATTACCTAAATGCAGATCAATCCTGATTATATTTGTATCAATTTGATATCAATAAAAGTGTCTTCAGAGTTTATAAAACATTTCCACCCATATAATCTCTTTGAAATTTCACAACCCATGAGATTAATAGAAATTATCTTTAACATTTAATAAATAAGAAAGCCAAAATTATGAGAGAAAAAGAATTAGTTGCTCAAAATTACATAGCTAGAAAGATGCAAACCAGAAACCACAGACAGAACTTTTATTTTTTGACTCAAATCATATCCCATTCCTTTGTATCACATTGAACAATACATCAAAAATTGTCACAATAAGGCTTCCCTGGTGGTCCAGCGGTTGAGAATCTGCCTGCCAATGCAGAGGACACAGGTTAGATTCCTCGTCCAGGAAGATTCCACATGCTGCAGGGCAACTAAGCCCAAGCACCACAGCTACTGAGCCCAAGAGCCCATGCTCCACAACCATAGAAGTCACCACAATGAGATGCCGGAGACTACAACCAGAGAGTAGCCCCTGCAGGCCACACCTAGAGAAAGCCCTAGCACACAGCAGTGAAGACTCAGCACAGTCAAAATTAAAATAAAATTTTTTTTTTTTTAAAGCTGTCAGAATACAAAAATACTAAGTTCTTGCATATTTTTTCTGCTAATCTGGAAGAAATTATGTCTACTTCTAAAGTTTAATAGAAAATATAAAACGAGTTGAATAACTTCTGAATGCAAAAAAGAATAAATTATTTTTGCTTGTTATACAATATAATCCCTTGGGAAGCTTGCATCTTACTTAAAATAACAATCAAAATTTAATAAAACTTACATCAACCTGTAGATGCATCATAATATTAGAAAAATAACATCTTAAATTCTTAATTAGGTATTAATAAAAGACCTAACACTCCACATGTAATGACACAACAGCTCCAGAAAGAAAAAACCTCCACATATACATAACTCATTGATGCTGCCATCATACTTCAGTGCTACCACTGAAATTTCTGCAAGGGACACATGGAGCCACACAGAAATCCCTTAAACTTCACAAATGAATTTTAAATTATTTAAAAAATAATAAACATACTTTTATACAAAGACAAAGCATTTAATTCATCAGTAATGTTACTGAATGACTTCCTAAGTCCCTATTTTTTCCCACTCCAAAGTGACTCCACAGGAGTCCGACATATTTAAATGATTTATATGACACAATAGATCAGATTATTTAAAAATCTTAACCTATTTCTTGTTAAGGGCTCTGAATCTTAACTCCATTTCACAAACAACACAGGAAAAATTTTAAACTATGATAGAGCTTATCTTTACAACATACCTTGATATTTTAAATATATGGACATGATTAACTGATTGTTCTTTATATGTTACTCTTCCTAAATATAATAAATATATACCTGTTCTCAACACATCCTTATCAAAAGACCAAAAACCCACAGTGAGATATTTCAGTACTTTAGTTAGTCTAAACAGAACTGTAAAGCTGGGTTATTACTAAGAAATATTTTAACATTTCTCTTACCTCAGTTTCTGTACAATGTGAATATTCCACTTTACCTGTAATAAAAATACAAAAAGTTACTTTTTGTAGAGGATTTGGGTTTTTTTTTTAATCACTGACAAAAAAATATCCAAGCTATTCTGACTACAGCTTCATTATGTCTATGAAAATCTGTGCTACAAAAAGGTTCTAGTGTGACCAAATATTCTAGAAGTTCCTGCTTAGAGATTTAAGTTTAAAAAAATTTCATAAGAGAAAAATCAAGAAAAAGATGGAAAGAACACGCTTAATCGTAATAATATATAAAACATATTCAGTTCAGTCGCTCAGTCGTGTCCAACTCTTTGCGACCCCATGAATCACAGCACGCCAGGCCTCCCTGTCCATCACCAACTCCCAGAGTTTACCCAAACCCATGTCCATCGAGTCGATGATGCCATCCAATCATCTCATCCTCTGCCGTCCCCTTCTCCTCCTGCCCTCAATCCTTCCCAGCATTAGGGTCTTTTCCAATGGGTTAACTCTTCGCATGAGGTGACCTAAGTATTGGAGTTTCAGCTTCAACATCAGTCCTTCTAATCAACACCCAGGAATGATCTCCTTTAGGATGGATTGATTGGATCTCCTTGCAGCCCAAGGGACTCTCAAGAGTCTTCTCCAACACCACAGTTCAAAAGCATCAATTCTGCGGTGCTCAGCTTTCTTCACCGTCCAACTCTCACATCCATACATGACCACTGGAAATACCATAGCCTTGACTAGACGGACTTTTGTTGGCAAAGTAATGTCTCTGCTTTTAAACATGCTATCTAGGTTGGTCATAACCTTCCTTCCAAGGAGTAAGCGTCTTTGAATTTCATGGCTGCAATCACCATCAGCAGTGATTTTGGAGCCCAAAAAAATAAAGTCTGACACTGTTTCCACTGTTTCCCCATCTACTTCCCATGAAGTGATGGGACCAGATGCCATGATCTTAGTTTTCTGAACGTTGAGCTTTAAGCCAACTTTTTCACTCTCCTCTTTCACTTTCATCAAGAGGCTCTTTAGTTCTTCTTCACTTTCTGCCATAAGGGTGGTGTCATCCGCATATCTGAGGTTATTGATATTCCTCCCGGCAATCTTGATTCCAGCTTGTGTTTCTTCCAGCCCAGCGTTTCTCATGATGTACTCTGCATATAAGTTAAATAAGCAGGGTGACAACATACAGCCTTGACGGACTCCTTTTCCTATTTGGAACCAGTCTGTTGTTCCATGTCCAGTTCTAACTGTTGCTTCCTGACCTGCATACAGGTTTCTCAAGAGACAGGTCAGATGGTCTGGTATTCCCATCTCTTTCAGAATTTTCCACAGTTGATTGTAATCCACACAATCAAAGGCTTTGGCATAGTCAATAAAGCAGAAATAGATGTTTTTCTGGAACTCTCTTGCTTTTTCGATGATCCAGCAGATGTTGGCAATTTCATTTCGGGCTCCTCTGCCTTTTCTAAAACCAGCTTGAACATCTGGAAGTTCACGGTTCACATATTGCTGAAGCCTGGCTTGGAGAATTTTGAGCATTACTTTACTAGTGTGAGAGATGAGTGCAATTGTGCGGTAGTTTGAGCATTCTTTGGCATTGCCTTTCTTTGGGACTGGAATGAAAACTGACCTTTTCCAGTCCTGTGGCCACTGCTGAGTTTTCCAATTTTGCTGGCACATTGAGTGCAGCACTTTCACAGCATCATCTTTCAGGATTTGAAACAGCTCAACTGGAATTCCATCACCTCCATTAGCTTTGTTTGTAGTGATGCTTTCTAAGGCCCACTTGACTTCACATTCCAGGATGTCTGGCTCTAGGTGAGTGATCACACCATCGTGATTATCTGGGTCGTGAAGATCTTTTTTATACAGCTCTTCTGTGTATTCTTGCCACCTCTTCTTAATATCTTTTGCTTCTGTTAGGCCATACCATTTCTGTCCTTTATCGAGCCCATCTTTGCATGAAATGTTCCCTTGGTATCTCTAATTTTCTTGAAGAGATCTCTAGTCTTTCCCATTCTGTTGTTTATATTACACATACATAAATTAAAGAAAGCAAAACAAAAATACTTTTTCTTGCTTTCTTTACTTTAAAGGCATTTAAAAGCTACCATTTAAAACACTTTTAAGAAAAGTCTTTAAAAGACTCTTGGTCTCTTCCCTAAATACATTTCCAGTTTAAAGGTACAGTGATCATTTCAATTAAGGCAGAAATGTTTTAAATTCTTATTTAACATATGACAGTAGTTTTTCTATAATACATAAATAGACACAACACTATAATTAATTTAGCAAGTCTCCCAATAGAAGATCAACTAAAGAACAACCGTATCGAATAATATTTGGCCATACAAACAGTAATATCTTCTCATCACTGAGACATAATACCAGAGAACACGTATAGTTTATTTCTGTTAACTTGGGTGGTTAAAACATAAAGTCATTTTAAAGGAGAATCATTTATGAAAATGTTTAAACAAAAAGAGTAAATAGCATATATTTGCATTGGATAGTAAAAAACTTAATTTTCCCAGTCTACACGTCTTAAATCTCATCGTCCTAAGTTCAAATACACATTTATCTCGACCTCTTTCCCGCCCCTCCTCACTCACTCCTCCTCCTCCCCAGCCCAGGACCCCTACACCTACCCTATAGGGAATGTTCATCAGTCTGATTTATATACCTTAAAGTCTACAATGATACTGCTGGCTCTGCGGGCTCACCAGTGAGTACCAGCTGACAGCCTCACAGAGCTAACACTCCGATGTCTGTCCCCCCCTCCACCATCAAATCCTCCCAATCTATTCTGTGGCACCAGCTGCTGCTGCTGCTAAGTCGCTTCAGTCGTGTCCGACTCTGTGCAACCCCATAGACGGCAGCCCACCAGGCTCCCCTGCCCCTGGGATTCTCCAGGCAAGAACACTGGAGTGGGTTGCCATTTCCTTCTCCAATGCATGAAAGTGAAAGTGAAGTCGCTCAGTCGTGTCCGACTCTTAGAGACCCCATGGACTGCAGCCTACCAGGCTTCTCCGTCCATGGGATTGTCCAGGCAAGAGTACTGGAGTGGGGTGCCATTGCCTTCTCCACTGTGGCACCAGAGGAACCAAATATAACAGCCTGTTCTGAAATGAAAGGTCTAATAATATGCTTTGTTAACTATCAAGAGTGTTATTTTTTTCTATTTAGCAACCTTAATTAACTAAACTTTATATTATCTCATAGAACAAGTATCATTAAACGACAAGTATTTTCCACTGAAAATAATTACTTCAGTTTCAGCATATTTTCAACCAAAGTCAAAAATTATCTTTGTCTACTTCACGTAATTTGGCAAACATTCAAAGTCTGTGTAGCACAGAGATTTCCGTTCTGCACAGATTCTAGCCGAAGGGTAGTGGCTGTTCAGCATGCTGCCTCCGTAAGAGTTCTGAGGGGGGCTGGAGGCAGGAGCCCGGGACCACTCAACGATGTTTCCACTGGCACAGAAGGGACAGGCCTTGCGGAGGCCACGCTTCTGACATTCCTGTGCTGGGATGAGATGACCAGAGTTGTGGTTCTTTTTATGTACAATGTGGATTTGGGTTACAAAAATTCCCCTTGTGACATTAATCCTTACATTAACTGTCTAAATTTCATGAGACCTCACAGCACTATACCACTTTCTTCAAGAACAAGAACTTGGAGGGGAATCAAAATTAACAGCAAATCATAAAACGAAGTCAACTGGCAAGTGTCAATCCCAAATGTTGTTGTGCTTCCTATCAACATATTCTCCTAAGAGTCTCCTCCCCACGGTGGCCTCTGCTCACGTCCGAGACCCTCTCAGCCAAGAGGTGCCTCCTTTAGATACAGCATCCTAAACTGCCATTCAGATCCAGCTGCCCCAGTGCGTTCCTATCCTCTACTGGGATTGAGTATATCCGATTTACACTATGAAAACTACCTAGGCAAACATCTCACTATTTAACTTTTACTATATACATACATTTTTAAGAGTATTTTATGGGTAACATACTAAGTTCTTCAAATGCAAATAGAATTGAAACGATTGTTAATCGTGAAAGGAGGTCAGAGTTAGGGAGCAACTATCATTAGACAATTTTTAAACAGATTTTCATCATTTCCTACCAATAAAACTTAATTTTATACACATCAGACAACAGAATGAACCAACTGTTTCATCGAAACTATGTCTTGTTTTATAGTTCTCAAATGAAACTGGTTCCAACAGTTCAGGGCAAAAAGCTGTATTTACATTCTTTTTTACTATTAATGTAAATAAGCTCCTCAGTACTCTCCCAAGGATTTCAAGATGCTAAATTAAAGTATGAATAAGTGACTATCAAGTTGCTGCTGCTGCTGCTAAGTCGCTTCAGTCGTGTCTGACTCTGTGCGACCCCATAGATGGCAGCCCACCAGGCTCCCCGGTCCCTGGGATTCTCCAGGCAAGAATACTGGAGTGGGTTGCCATTCCTTTTCCAATGCATGAAAGTGAAAAGTGAAAGTGAAGTCGCTCAGTCATGTCCGACACTTAGCGACCCCCTGGACTGCAGCCTACCAGGCTCCTCCGTCCATGAGATTTGCCAGGCAAGAGTACTGGAGTGGGTTGCCATTGCCTTCTCCGGACTATCAAGTTAGAAAGTGATAAAGTGAAAGAAAGCTAAGTTCAAGAATATTATATGATTTTTCAATTTAAAGCTAGTATACATGGTGGTCAAACACTAATTAACTTTCTCTGACATCTGCTAAACTCTTCTCAGACCCTTATAATCTATACTAAAACCCTAGTGCAAGACCTAAAGCAACTAAGATCTAATGACAACATGAAATACAACACCAGATTTTTTTAACTCAAGAATCACTTTATGGACTCCAAATATATATATTTACTTAAGACTGTTTTAGTAGTTCTTTATCAATCTGGAATCAAAGTATCTTGAAACATTCATCTTTTTATAAAGGGAAGAAATGACTCAGTTAAAATATATGTGCAATATATGAGTTGACAAAATACCCTTACATAAATTTCCTCATTTGATTCTCCTAACAATTTTGTAAGGAGGGCTGGACATATATTATTTCCCCTTTACAGACAAAGAAATAGAGTCAGAGGGGTAATATGGATTGCCTGAGGTTAGAACTAAGTGATAGTCTCTAGACCAAGAATCAAACCACATCTTCTACAGGCAACTCTTTATGTTCTTACCACAATACCATATGACATTAAACAGTTGATTTGCAACCTTTCAGAAGAGCAAAGGAACTTGATAGGAATCAACATGACTCCATAAGAAAAATATTTTTTCTGGGCCAACTTAGTTTCCAGCAAGAGTTAAGTCATCATCTTCCCACCCCTTCCTGTGCATCCCACCCTCCCCACCCTGTAAGCATTCAGGCGGTAAGCCTGAGAGGCTCCCAAGATTCCTTCCTTCTTCCCACTGCCATGTCAACAACTGAACAGCCATGTGTCATTCTATTTCTTAAATCACCCTCAGACTCTTTCTCCCTATTCCTACTCCCTCATTCAGACCTCCATTACCTCTGGTCTGAACAGCCATAATACTCCTAACTGGTTTGGTAACTTAGAGGCTACTAAGACCTAATGATAGTATGAAATGCCCAGTGGTGTCTGCCCTCAGCTTACTCAGTTCAATCCATCTTCTACAAAGCTTATCTTCCCAAACAGAAGAATCTGCTTACATCATTTTCCTGCTTACAATGCTTCTATGGCTCTCCACCACCTATACAGACTATAAATACAAACTCAGTCATGAAGCACAAAAAGGCCTTCATCACCTGAGCCCTTCCAGATACCTTTACAGCTGATCTCCTCATCCACCCCTCCCACACACATCCAACGCTCCAGGCACAGTGGACGCCCACTGCAGAGAGGACAGACAGGTTCAGTTTCATGTGCCAACTCTAAACAATTGGCAGTGACTGCCTGAAGCACTCTGCTGAGAACTGAAGATACTTTTAAATTTAGCAGCAAAAATGTGATGAATGATTACGCAGTGCCTGCTTTTGGTATGGGGACGTGGGTGTCACACACATGCCATACCACAATTCGTGTACTATTGCTCTCTGACAGTTCTTCCACATTTCTAAGCATCTGTGCTGACTGCTGTTTCTGCTGAGCATGCTCTTCTCCTGTGATCCCACTGCTCATCCTTCCAGACCCTATCAACAGAGCTCCCCTGTGAAACCTGCCTGATGTCACACCAGCAGAGTCAGCCCCTCTCCCTGGACTCACACAGCTTTCTGTATGTCTCTATTATTTGGAATCATTGGACTGTAAGTATTAATTTATGCTCCTGTGACTTTCTTGAAGGTATAAGTGCACTTCCTTTCCCTCTGTATCTTCAACATTTAGTCCAGTACACTTAGAAGACACTCAAGTACTGGTGAAACGAATAAATGAAGACATTAATGGGGATTCCTCCAACATGCCATTTCACTAAAATCCAGGAAGACACGGCAAAGCCAGGATCAGACAACTTATGGGGACTGTCACTGGCATTCTACCACTACTCATCATATATTTCCATATATATCTATATCTCTCAGAAATATAAACTATTAAGGGAGTATACGAGATAGGAATTTGGCTTCCAATTAGATTAACCAGCGGAGAAAATGGGAAATACAAGGGGAAAAAACCGACTCATTTTCTTTAAAAAGTGCTCTAGCACAAGTAGTATAAAAATATCTAAGAGTCAGTTTTCAGAAGCTAAATATGGATCACTAAATCTTACTATTATTAGGGATACCTAATTATTATGGATAGCCTTTCCATATACTTGACACTAGTCAAATCCTTATTATATTTACACTAATGCCACTGCAAGGGGCCTGGATTTGATCCCTAGTCAGACCACTATAGGATTTCCCTGATAGCTCAATTGGTAAAGAATCCACCTGCAATGCAGGAGTCCCAGGTTCAATTCCAGGGTCAGAAAGATCCGCTGCAAAGGGATAGGCTACCCACTCCAGTATTCTTGGGCTTCACTTGTGGCTCAGCTGGTAAAGAATCTGCCCACAATGTGGGAGACCTGGGTTCGATCCCTGGGTTGGGAAGATCCCCTGGAGAAGGGAAAGGCTACCCACTCCAGTATTCTGGCCTGGAGAATTTCACGGACTATACAGTCCATAGGGTCACAAAGAGTCGGACACGACTGAGCAACTTACACTCACTTTAATTTATTTTAATTGGAGGCTAATTACTTTACAATATTCTGGTGGTTTTTGCCATCCATTGACATGAATCAGCCATGGGTGTACATGTGTTCCCCATCCTGACCCTCCCTCCCTATCCCATCCCTCAGGGTCATCCCAGTGCACCAGCCCTGAACACCCTGTCTCATGCATCGAACATGGACTGGCAATCTATTTCATATATGATAATATACATGTTTCATTGCTATTCTCTCAAACCATTCCACCCTCACCTTCTCCCATAGAGTCCAAAACACTGTTCTTTACATCTGTGTCTCTGTCTCGCATATAGGGTCATTGCTACCATTTTTCTAAATTCCATATATATGCGTTAGTATATTGCATTGGTGTTTTTTTTAATGACTTACTTCTCTCTGTATAATAGGCTCCAGTTTCATCCACCTCATTAGAACTGATTCAAATGCATTCTTTTTAATAGCTGAGTAATATTCCACTGTGTATACATACCACAGCTTTCTTAACCACAGCTTTCTTATCCATTTGTCTGCTGACAGACATCTAGGTTGCTTCCATGTCCTGGCTATTGTAAACAGTGCTGCGATGAACATTGGGGTTCATGTGTCTCTTTCAATCCTGGTTTCCTTGGTGTGTGTGCCCAGCAGTGGGATTGCTGGGTCATATGGCAGTTCTATTCCTAGTTTTTTAAGGAATCTCCACACTGTTCTCCATAGTGGCTGTACTAGTTTGCATTTCCACCAACAGTGTAAGAGGGTTCCTTTTTCTCCGCACCCTCTCCAGCATTTATTGTTTGTAGACTTTTAGATAGCAGCCATTCTGACCGGCATGAGATAGTACCTCATTGTGGTTTTGATTTGCATTTCTCTGATAATCAGTGATGTTGAAAATCTTTTCATGTGTTTGTTAGCCATCTGTACGTCTTCTTTGGAGAAATGTCTGTTTAGTTCTTTGGCCCATTTTTTGCTTGGGTCACTTATTTTTCTGGAATTGAGCTGCAGGAGTTGCTTGTATATTTTTGAGATTAATTCTTTGTCAGTTGCTTCATTTGCTATTATTTTCTGCCATTCTGAAGGCTGTCTTTTCACCTTGCTTATAGTTTCCTTCGTTGTGCAAAAGCTTTTAAGTTTAATTAGGTCCCATTTGTTTATTTTTGCTTTTATTTCCACTATTCTGGGAGGTGGGTCATAGAGGATCCTGCTATGATTTACGTCAGAGAGTGTTTTCCCTATGTTTTCCTCTAGGAGTTTTATAGTTTCTGGTCTTACGTTTAGATCTTTAATCCATTTTGAGTTTATTTTTGTGTATGGTGTTAGAAAGTGTTCTAGTTTCATTCTTTTACAAGTGGTTGACCAATTTTCCCAGCACCACTTGTTAAAGAGATTGTCTTTTCTCCATTGTATATTCTTGCCTCCTTTGTCGAAGATAAGGTGTCCATAGGTGCGTGGATTTATCTCTGGGCTTTCTATTTTGTTCTATTGATCTATGTTTCTGTCTTTGTGCCAGTACCATACTGTTGATGACTGTTGCTTTGTAGTACAGCCTGAAGTCAGGCAGGTTGATTCCTCCAGTTCCATTCTTCTTTCTCAAGACTGCTTTGGCTATTCGAGATTTTTTTCTATTTCCATATAAATTGTGAAATTATTTGTTCTAGTTCTCTGAAAAATACCGTTGGTAGCTTGATAGGGATTGCATTGAATCTATGGATTGCTTTCACTTCAGAGAACTACAATCCACAGGCCGAATGGTGAGGCCAAATAAAGAAAATTACTGATTTTAAAAATCAATATTTATATTAAATGTAAATAAAATACACAATCCAACTTAAATTATGTATGATTACATTAGATAAAAAACAAATCCAAACTATATCCTCCTTGTAAAAGACACACCTTAAATGTAAGAACATTAAAAACTGATAGTGAAATTATGGAAAAGGAACATACTGAGTAAATTTTAGTCAAAGAAAGCCAATGTAACTGTATACACATTAACTATAAACACACAGACAAACAGATCAATCTACCAAGAAGTTATCACAACTTTAAATTTTATGCACCTAAAAATACAGTCTCAATATAAATAAAAATTGACAGAATAATCCAGGGATCAAAGTAGAAATTACAATAAAAATCAGAAAAATACTTGAACTTAATAATAAAAATATGATGATATACCAAAACTTCTAGGAGAGTGATGTCAGAAACAGTGAAAAACTTCTATTCATCAAAACACAACACTAACAAGGTGAAACGTAAAGTCACAGAGCTGGAGAAGGTATCTCCAATACACATAGCTGGTAATTGGTTCGAATCCAGAGTACATAAAAATCAGAACATGCGAAAATAAGAAGAGACAAAAAACGTAACAGAAGTAGATTAGCAGTTACCAGGGGCTAAAAAAGGGAAGAATGGGCAATTATTGTTTAACGGTTACAGTTTCAGTTTGGGTGATGAAAAATTTTGGAAATCGATAGTGGTGATGGTTGTAAAACACTGTGAATGTAATTAATCCCAGTAAGTTAGTTACAACCTTAACTTTTATATATACATGAAAAAAAAACTGGGACTTCCCTGGCAGTCCAGTGGTTAAGACTCTGCCTTCCAAAGGAGCAGGGAGCACAGGTTGAATTTCTGGTTGGGGAACTAAGTTTCACATGCAGAGAGGTGGGTAAGACCAAATATTAAAAAAACAATGATAATAATAGAAAAATGGTCAAAAGACCTGAACAGGAACTTCACAGAAGAGATCCTTATGACAAATAAACATAAAAAAGCATTCAATGTGACTAGCCATCAGATAAATGATACGTAAAACCATTAGAAGATTTAAAAGGTATGTACAACCCAAACAGCTAAACTTCTCATTTGTTAACCACATTTCCAAGTATTAGGGTGGATGCGGAGCAACAGATACACTGCTAGTAGGAAAGGTAAACAGAAACCAGCACTTTGTAAAACTGCTTGGGCACATCTACTAAAACTCAAGAGATACATGCAACAACCCAGCAAATCTACTAGATACACACCTAACAGAAGTACATACAGATGTTCAAAAGAGTTCATAGCAATGCTATTTGAAATAGCCAAAAACTCCAAACAAGTCATAAGTCCATCAGCAACAGAATGGGTAAATCAACTTTGGTATTTTCATACAAATGAATACTGAATAGCAATAAAAACAATGTAAAGCAACATGCAACAACAAATAATTTATCTAACAAGATGTTGAACAAAAGCAGCCAGCCGGCCAGCCAGCCACACACACACACACACACACATCACAAAATGTAAGATTCCACACAAGTAGAGTTCACAAGCAAGCAAGTCCAAGGTATGGTGATAAACTAAGACACTGATTATATGTGGACAGCTACTCGTAATATTCTTTTGTTCTTAATCAGGTTAGTATCTACAAGACTGTGTCATTAATGATTTGTGCACTTTTCTGTATGTACACTGACCTTCCAAAAAAAAAAAGAAAACAAGTTTTGAGGAAATGTCAAATTAGATTTTTAGACAGAAGAGAAGTGGTCGATGATTTAATTATTTTCAAATAGACAGAACATATACCAAAGAGTCTTTAAGAGATTCTGATTATCAGCCTATCATCACTAAAACCAAAAACGGCTTTTAAACTCTTGAGCACCTAGGTGAAACCTGCTCCAATTGCATAAAAATCTGGTATACCATTTTCTTGATGTATTTTCTTTGTATGATGAGGATAGTGCAAGCAGCAAAACAGTATGTCTATTTAAAATCAACAGAATCCCAGTTAGATATTGCCCTGAGAACAGCAAAGTCTGGACCAGATAAGTTGAATAAACTCAAAAGCCATGCAAAAAAAAAAAAATCTTGTCTAGTCCTGACCTTGTTATACTGTCACTCAAAAGTAACTACAAAGAAGTTAGAAGTAGGGAAAACATTATTACCTTTCCTAATACTTGCACTACTATTTATATATATATTTTTTTCTAGTCTCTAAAGTAATCAAGATCCCATGTAATGGTGTAAAGTACGTAATCAACACCAAAAACCATTTGCCCAATGATACTTAGTTTTCATCTCTTTTGTTTGGTTTAAGACATCACAATGAGTACATTTTATCTGCATGTTGCACTTCAGAGCTATAATGAAGACACATGTTCACAAAACAGGGAACTACCTCACATCTGGTAGTTGTGCTACCAGTCACCATTCTGCATGGTTCTGCTGCTGCTTCGGGGACACCTCTAGCCCAGAGATGCAAGAAGGACGTGCAAGAGGGAGGCCAATGTCCCCAAGATTTATCCCAAACCAGTTCTTGAGCATCCAAGTATCTCAGTCAATCCAGACTTGACCCCAGGCCACATTTCACTGACCTCCCATCAGGTCCAGTCCATCCAAGTTTGTACCCCAATACAGGCTCCTCTGGCTTCAGCTCCCAGGTATTGCTTGCTTACAATAAACAGCTTGGGCAGACTGCTCTCTGAACCTTCCTACTCAACTTGGCTCTCTGGTATTTAATAAACAACCACAGAACAGAGGAATGAATATACAGGCAGAAGTGGTGCAAACCAGTAAAAGCAAAGTACCAGATAGAGATACTTTTCAGATCTAACGAAATCTAAACAACAAAAGTAATGAAACCTTTTACCACTTCATTCTTCTTCTATATTAAAAATAAAACAACCTCAGTAGCAACAGGGACACCCACCCCTGAGCTCCTGGAACTACATCTGATTCCAGGGCTGGGGCAGAAAATATATAGGATAAGCCCTGAATCACTGTGTAGTGCAGAAAGTAAGTGCTCAACACAAGAGGGAGGGGCACAGAGGGACACAGGAGCCAATGTGAAGGAACTTCCAATGGCCACGGTTGGAACAATTTGAGCAACAAAAGAACTAACCTGGTAACAGGTAACAAAGTATAAAATATACAAGATTCCAGACTTAATAAATGATAGAATAAATAATCAAATAGGGAGAAGAGTCAAATCTTCCTTACAGAAGAATTTCAAAAAATACTAAGTAAATATTCACCACTCCAGAAGGAGGCCCCAGTGAATGCAGCCCAAAAGATAAAGTATAGAAGAGGCAAAAACAGTAAAAATTTTAGTGGAGAGGCCTGGCAAACAAGGCTCACATTGCTAGAGGTGTTGTCTGGACACCACATGCCCAAGTCCGATGTGACAAGGGGAGCCCTGCCCCTTCCTAGTACTCTCTGCACAAATGCAAAACGTCAGTCCAGTCAAGAAAACATCAGGAAAATCTAAACGGAAGGACATTCTGCAAAACCCCCAGCCAACCCTCCTCAAGACTGTGAAGGTCATGAGAAACAAGGAAAGTCTGAGAAACTGCCACAAAGCAGAAGAGACTAGTGAGCCATAATGACTAAATGCACTCAGCTGTCCTGGGCGGGACTGTGGAACAGAAAAACAACACTAATGGAAAACTAGGGAAATCCAAATGAAGTCTGGAGTTTAGTTAACAGTAATGTGCTGATGGTTAGTTTTGACAAATGCAGCCAGAAATATAAGATGTTAACAAGGAGGGAACAGGGTAAGAGGCACACAGGAACCCTCTGCACTATCTGTGCAACTTTTCTTCTAAAATTATCTCATTTAAAAAATTACTTTAAAAAAATTACATTTGGCAATTTGGCAACAGGGATATCTTCCTCATAGTTTTAAACAAGTACTGTATCTGGGAGAGAGAAGTTTCCTTTTTTCCACTTAGCCAACAGGAAGCAAACGGGAAATACCATAAGACTCAGTGACACTACTGTGAAGGTGGGATGGGAACTGTTGCCATTGTGCAGAAACCGAGTAGGAAAGTGATTTTGAGTTTACAGACAAGACAGGGAGAGTACAACTCATCATCTCTTATCAACCCACAGTCCTTGGCAGATCAATTTTTTTTTCCTTCTAAACTTAGTCAAAAACTCTTAGTAAAGCAAATAGCTTCCCCACAGAGTCCCAACTTACTTATGAACCAGGATCTATATATGACTAATACTCGCCCACCCTCTGCATGAGGCAGAAATACAGATACAAAACCACAAACCAATTATTTCAAGACCTTAATGTTAGTCGCTCAGTGGTGTCCGACTCTCTGCGACCCCATGGACTGTAGCCTGGCAGACTCCTCTTTCCATGTAATTGTCCAGGCAAGAATACTGGAGTGGGTTGCCATTCCCTTTTCCAGGCGATTTTCTTGACTTAAGGATCAAACCTGGGTCTCCTGCATTGCAGGCAGATTCTTTACCATCTGAGCCAAAGCGGGCTCTCATTATTCCAAAATCTCTTCCAAAAGTGTCTGTGGCCACTCTCACAAGACCCAAGTGGAAGGCTGTGAGTGTGTGTGTGGGCTCAGTCATGATAAACTCTTTGTGACTCCATGGAATGCAGCCTGCCAGGCTCCTCTGTCCATGGGATTTTGGTTGTTGGAGAGTAAACTGGAGACAAGGATGACAGCAATATTAACTGATTACAGCTAAAATGTCTTAATCTTGCAAACAATCATCTTAACACATGGTTAAAACCCCTCCCAGAGGCCTGGAAGGGGACTGTGTAAGAAGCAGGTTCCAAGTTCAGCTGTGTTAGTTTCATGGTAAACTGGTCACTCTGTTTATGGTCTATTTTCTCCTCTATAATGACTAAACCTATTTATGTTTACATCACCCATGGAAACTTGAACGCTGTGTGCACATAGAAAGGACTCAATGCATGTTTTTAAAATTGAATTAAGCCCACGTATCTGGACATATTGTTCAAATGGAATAATTCTTATCTGTTGCTATAAATGACAAGGTATTTCACCAACCCACAACACTGTCATTCACCCCTGACCTCTACCCTGGGCACATACATCTCAAGTATTCCTTTCATTTAACAATAAGGATGCGTACATTCAAGAAAAAATATCAAGAGTGAACAAAAATTAATGTTTTTAAACATGTTTTCACTACTTCGACCTTTCACTACTTTTCACTACTTTGACAAAAATTAATGTTTTTAAACATGTTTTCACTACTGTCTCTCTTTAAATTCAAAAAGGACATTATTTCAATACCCACCAAGTGGCATGAACCCTGCTGAGAAGCCGCACTGATCACACCTCAAATTCCAAACAAAGCCCCAGTGGCCCCTACAATCAAGGGATGTCTTTAACATGCACACAGTCCACTGTTCCTCCCAGGAAAACCTATTACCAATCTTACCATTATTTTAAACCAAGATGTGCTCATAATTTTGTAAGTGTTCTTTATACATCTAAAGCTAAATGTACAACAAAAATTTTGAAACCAAATCTGAAACAAGTATTTTCATCAGATGGATATTTAAGGTCCACAGGGCTGCTAAGACCATACAGCGGTTCTAAGCTCTAGAACTACTGTTAATAACTCCTGTGGATCCCAGAAAAAACACATTCTACTCTAGCAGAGCCGGGAATACAACCTAAATCCTATCAATGACTACTCTCTAAAGAACGGGTATATTAAAACTTGTCTGAAGGTCAGTCAAGTGCACCGGTGATAAATAGCAGATTGTGTATCAGGAGCCTGAGTGACTGTCTAACTTGTGAATTAATGATGTGAATGAAAACTTCATCAACATGTATATAATAAACTTTTACCAGGCAATAAGGTCTTTTTTATGACTACAAACACATAAACACTGGGGAAAACTAAAATTTTACGTAAGCCACCTAAGATAAATCACATACCCACTTGATTCTAACCAACAAATCACCCTCCTGTCATCACAGAAATACTTCATAAACATACTACCCATTTTAAGATCCTGATTCATAATATAATTTTCTGCCTCTTAAAATATTCTCTAAAGAACTAATTTTTCCTTCTTCTTTAATGTCCTTCAGCCATATTTCACACTACTATCATGGCCACGTGATTAAATGACTTAAAGTTACATCTGAATGCTAAATAAAATTATCCATTCTTGTTTTCTTCTAATATTGGTTTCATTTCCATGCCTCCTACATTTTTCTATTTCTCTTAGAATGCATTTCTAATTTTTTAATTCAACCCAAATGGGGATATTCTGTATGTACTGATATTATTAAAAGAAAACAAGGACTAAAATCAATTACTGCCACTACATTCAATTTCAAAACCAGTCAAGAATGAATGGGAAGTGCTATTTCTTTCTATGGGACTAAATGGAGTGACACTGCTGATAGTGGTAAGAACCAACTATTCAACAATGGCAAAGGGAACAGTGATCAGCAGAAAGATTCCCCATAAATACAACCTGTCACCTGCCAGACCAGGGGTTCTCAACCAGGGACAGCTGGCCAAGCCTGGAGACTTCACCTGGGGGAGGGGGCGGGTGATGACCAGCATCTGGTGGGTAGACATCAGGGATGATTACCCTACATAGGCACAAGAGAGCACCCACAACAAAGAGCTATTCAGTCAAAAATGTCAGTGCATAGGCTGAGAATCCATAAACTCGACATGTGTCCCAATTCTGGGTAAAAAATACAGAAGCACCATGGTGCTGTGAAAGGACCACAAGATCAGGGGAGGGAGGGAACTAAATTTTACTGAGTACTTGCTACCTATCAAGCCTTGCATTAGGCACTTTACACATACCGTATCACTTAAACCTCCATCCCATGGGAGAAAAGTGATCTATTCTCATTTTATAGATGAGAAGGCTGAACTCAGGGAAATTAAGGAACTTATTCAAGGTCACTCATCCAGAAATGGAAGGAATCATGATTCCAAATCAAACCAAATCTGTTCCTTTCCACAAAGGCTAGAGGTTAAAAGACCAGGATTTGATTCAAAGAGTTACCAATATGAATTTGAGCACATCACTTAACTTCCTCAACCTGCATTTAGAAAGTAAGTCAATGGATAACATCTGAAAATACAAATGCTGTCAAATGCCAACAATTATGTTAAACATTTTATAACAAAAAACAAAGTGCTTCTTAGAATGGAGGTTCATGATTACCATTTCTCCTTAAAAACAGAACTTATACAAAGGTGCAAAGTACCAAATTGTACAGCGTTTTTAAGAATCAAGAGTAAATGTTCAGAAGATATGGTGCCTTCCACCACCACACAACTACTCTTAATACTAGAAGGAAATAAATTATCTAATATAAACAATATTTCTGTATGAACTTCCCAGATTTTCAATCAGTTGACCCAAAAAGCTCAAGACCATTTCAGCAACTTTGATGGGGCTCTCTCCACAACACAGGAGGAAGAGGATGGATTACAACTCCAATACTGCTGCTGTGGCAAACAACTCTGCCATTCTCTCCAGAGAGCCAGAATGTATTCCATAGAGATCAATACATTATCATTAATACCAATGATGCAAAATGTAAATCATTTCAACATAAGGTTATGACTTTTTAAAAACCTACCACCAGAATCCATCAACCTTTGACAACTAAACTACTGGTAGGTTCACAAACACAACTTGAAATCTGAGATTAAATTTAAGGATAATGTAAACAAAAAGAAGTTTGTTCTTTCTAGAAATCATCACAACTAATGCGACTTCTAAAAGGAAGTTGCACACAAACACTTTTCCCCTTGAAATCTTGGATCTCCAGGCATGGTTTTGCTGCATTTTTATAAAGGTATATTTTCATATCATATTAACACACTGTAAATAAATTATAACTGCAACTATTTCCCACTAGTATTGTCCAAGTTCAAAAGCAATAGAAACATCAAATAAACTAAAAATTTGTCTGAAATAATTTCAAAACAATCATTAAAAGACTGGCTTTAAATAAAATTCTAAAAATCTGTTTACCCAACACCAAATATAAATAATAAATGTTCTGTTGGAATTGACAGAATTGATAACACACTCTTTTGACTGTTCTCTATTTTAATCAATTAAATAAAGATTTTCATTAAAACTCTACTCTGAAGTACATCTTTCACCTTAAGCATTCTGACACATCCATCAACTTTCTTAAACTAAGAGTAGATTTTTAAAATGTTTTTAACAGGTTTGTCTCTCAGAAGACTGAATTAGACAAAAACTGATAGAAGAAACCTATTTCCAATCTCTTTAACATCGACAGATATTTGGGTAAACTGAAGCTATATGCTGATGGGCAAGTGATAATCCCAAAGAATTTACATTAGATAATAACCTAAGTAAAACCCATTCTATCTGACATCCCGTCAACTTTTTACTTTACAAGCCTGTTTTTCATTACAACAAATTTTAACTTACAGGGAAATCGTATTATATTGTCTGTCTGTTTTTAACCAGTCTCTTCATTTCTCCCCAAATAGCAGAATTCTCCTCAGGACTCAGATTTCTTTACACTTCCAACCGAGGGAATATCGCTGCCCATCTCTGAAAAGCGTGATCCGCTGACAGCTCCCCGCGAAGCGCAGCAGCCGGGGACCAGGTGCGGGCGAACCTGGGCAGCGCCGAGCGCATCCCATCTGGGTTCGGCCGCGAGCCGCACGAGCGCGCATCCCGGGACCGACCCCGCTCCTCCCCTCGGCCGCGGGCTGGTCGCCCCGACAGGCCGCAAACTGACCCTCAGACCCACGCCCCCTTCCCGGGACCGCCGCCAGACCCTCGCCCACGCTCCCACCCACTCCGGCGGCGCGCGGCCGCAGACCTGGCCCGCGTCCCCCGCCTCCTGGGGCGGGGGAGGGGGCGCTGGGGGGAAGGGCCCAGGGCGCGGCAGGGGTCCTCCGTGGGAGGTGGGGGGCAGCGGTGGGGGAAGGGCCCGGGGCCTCGGCCAAGGTCCTCCAGTGAGAGACTGAGAAGTAAGCAGGGCGGAGGGCCGAAGGCTGGGGTAGGGGAGGGTCCTCTGGGGCCATCGCCCGGGTGAGGGTCCTCCGCGGACCGTAGGAAATGGGGGCCGCGAGGCAGAAGGGTCCGGGGTCCGGAGCTGGGGACTGAGGGTCGCGGGCGGTGGGGAAAGGGCCCGCGGCGGGGCCTCCTGCGGGAGAAGGGGGTCGCGGGGGACGACTCACCCGCGTCGCTGGTGGTGGGCGCCAAGGTGACGGCGCCGTCCCTCCACAGGCGGATCTGCGCGGCCGAGCGCACACGGCGGCGGGGCTGGCGGCGGCCGGTGTCCGCGGCGCGCAGGGAGCCGCAGCACTGGTAGCACACGGCCCACGCCTGCTCCTCGTTGATGGGCTGATTGTAGAGCCGCAGGATCTCCTCCAGGCTCAGCGCGTCCTGCGAGCCCGCGGCCGCCCCGGCGTCCGGAGGCCCCTCGCCGCCCTCCGGACCGACCGGCTGAGCCATCCCGCGGGTCGCGCCGCGCTCGGGGCGCCGCGTCTCCTCAGCGGCGGAGCATCGTCTCTGCGCGCCGCCGCCGCCTCATCCCCGGAACCCCGCCCCGCGTGCCGCGCGCGCCGCCGCGGGGACGGGGCGGAGACCAGGCCGGGGCCCGACTGCCGAACTGCGCTGGGGGAGGGCCGAGGGACTAGGCGTGGGCCCACTCCCCTGACAAGACCACCGCCAGCCGGTAGCGGCGCAATGGCGTCCGCGGCCCCGCCCCGCGGCTCACACCCCTGGGGTTCGCCCCGCCCTCCAAGTCCCGCCCCAGGGGGCGCGCCCCGCCCAGAACCCCGCCTCCCTGGCCTGCCTGGCTCCGCCCCGCCTCTGTCCCGGATTCTCCGCACCCTCCGAGCCCCGCCCCCAGGTTGGCCCCGCCGCCAGGAGTCTCCTCTCGCCTGCAGCCGCACCTGCATAACAGCCACGCCAGCCTCCGCGCCGGGACAGACTTCGTAGTCGCCTGGCCTCGCCCCTCGCGTCCTGCTTTGCCCGGTTGGGTACTGTCGCCATCAACGCACCGGACCGTTCGCTCGGATAACCTCCTTCTCCACTCCCAACTTCACGAGGGAGTGAAGCCCCAGGAGGACAGGATCTTTATGGTTTTGCTCACTGGCTTCTCCCAAGCGCACGGATCAAGGCCTGGGGTACAAGCTTGTAGCAAACAATCGCAGACGTCCTTCGGATTCGTTTGTGACGTTTGTACAACTCTTCACCAAGATAATGTTCCCAGTGACCACACGCCTCATAGCCCAGCTAACCCAGTGTGTTCATACCTCATGGAACCGCTAGCACACGGGCATTTAGCCATAGAAAAAAAGGAAAAGGTCCTCCTGGGCCGCGCTGGACCATTAAGTGTGCGATAAAACAGACTTCTTGGATAAAACAATCGCTCCTTGGCAAATGAGTTTAATTGGTAACACTCCACTCTCAGACTAGTCCTGTTTGAGAACCTTAGAGTTGAAAGCAAACATCAGTAAGAGATGTATCTAATAGTAAATACCAATAAACATTTTAAGGCAGTGTTATGTGCAGTGTTAGATACTGCACCCTCAACAACTGCATCTTATAGTAGAAATTATTAATACAAGTCGATTATTAATGCCTAAGACACCACAGTACATAAAGCAGGAATAGGGAGAAGACAAAAAGCAAGAACAGGTAAGACTTTGAAAGAGGAAGAAAAAGCTTCTCCCTGGGCACTCTATTACAATTTCATTACAAGAGATACAAAACAAACCTTTAAAGTAATGTCACTTAATTACCGGTTCATAATCCAATTTGTAAAAAATGCACTATGTGTGCCACATCTCTGAAAAGACAAAGATCTAATTCCTTACATGATGACATAGATAGGATAGATGTAGATATACAAAACCTCTTGATTAAAAACATAGAAACTAATGCTAAATTTTGATGTTTTAAAAGTTTAGACCCCGTGTGAATTTTGAAAATACAGATGGCTTTAAAATATTACCATTTTGTTTTTGACGCTGCCTCGTGGTGTCTTAGTTCCCCTACCAGGAATGTAACCCCTACCCTCTGCCATGGAAGCCTGGAGTCTTAACAACTGGCCTCTAGGGAGGCCCCTAAAGTACTAGTTTTGAATAATGCAGAGAAACAGAGGAATAGTCTACTTTGATAGACAATAGCACCATCTTCCGGAGAAGGCAATGGCACCCCACTCCAGTGTTCTTGCCTGGAGAATCCCAGGGACGGGGGAGCCTGGTGGGCTGCCGTCTATGGGGTCGCACAGAGTCGGACACAACTGAAGCGACTTAGCAGCAGCAGCAGCACCATCTTCTGGCCTTATGGGATATTGCTGCAGTGTTGCACTTGGACTACTACTGCTGCTACTGCTAAGTCACCTCTGCTGCTGCTGCTGCTGCTAAGTCGCTTCAGTTGTGTCCGACTCTGTGCGACCCCATAGACGGCAGCCCACCAGGCTCCCCCGTCCCTGGGATTCTCCAGGCAAGAACACTGGAGTGGGCTGCCATTGCCTTCTCCTGCACTTTGTCCTTCCTCAAAAAACTACAACGAACTGTGGAAGATTCTGAAAGAGATGGCAAGACCAGACCACCTGACCTGCCTCTTGAGAAACCTATATGCAGGTCAGGAAGCAACAGTTAGAACTGGACATGGAACAACAGACTGGTTCCAAACAGGAAAAGGAGTACATCAAGGCTGTATTTTGTCACCCTGCTTATTTAACTTATATGCAGAGTACGTCATGAAAAATGCTGGGCTGGAGGAAGCACAAGCTGGAATCAAAATTGCCGGGAGAAACATCAATAACCTCAGATATGCAGATGACACCACCCTTATGGCAGAAAGTGAAGAAGAACTAAAGAGCCTCTTGATGAAAGTGAAAGGGGAGAGTGAAAATGTTGGCTTAAAACTCAACGTTCAGAAAACTAAGATCATGGCATCTGGTCCCATCACTTCATGTCAAATAGATGGGGAAACATCTATAAAGTGGCAGACTTTATTTTTTGGGCTCCAAAATCACTGCAGATGGTGACTGCAGCCATGAAATTTAAAAACGCTTGCTCCTTGGAAGAAAAGTTATGACCAACCTAGACAGCATATTAAAAAGCAGAGACATCACTTTGCCAACAAAGCTCCGTCTAGTCAAGGCTATGGTTTTTCCAGTAGTCATGCATGGATGTGAGAGTTGGACTACAAAGAAAGCTGAGTGCCGAAGAATTGATGCTTTTGAACTCTGGTGTTGGAGAAGACTTTTGAGAGTCCCTTGGACTGCAAGGAGATCCAACCAGTCCATCCTAAAGGAAATCAGTCTTGAATGTTCATTGGAAGGACCGATCCTTGAAGCTGACACTCCAATACTTTGGTCACCTGATGAGAACAACTGACTCATTTGAAAAGACCCTGATGCTAAGGAAGATTGAAGGTGGGAGGAGAAGGGGATGACAGAGGATGAGATGGTTGGATGGCATCACTGACCCAATGGACATGAGTCTGGGTAAACTGTGGGAGTTGGTGATGGACAGGGAGGCCTGGCGTGCTGCAGTCCATGGGGTTTCAGAGTCAGACCCGACTAAGCCACTGAACTGAACTGAACTGAAGAAAAACACCAAATGATTTAATCAACTGAGCAACCCATGAGCCTGACACCTGCTAATCCTAGCATAGGGGAGTAAATAAATCTCAGGAGAACAATGACAAAAAGAAGAAAGGGAGCAAAAGTGAGGAAAAAACATCCAAATTTTATCTTCAATGTTAACTTTAAAAGATGTAGTCTTTAAAACAGATTCACAACAGAAGGATTGTTTTCCCTTCCTAAGTGATAATTTTTTTAAATATGAATAGATTTTAGCAAGAAAAATATTTTGACACTAAATCACAGAAATATACAATATTACATACAACAGAAGGGCTTTTGTTTTATTTTTGCCAAACAAATTCATTACCGATATATTGTGTTTAAATTTCTTGCCTTTGTGAGCATATATGGAATTAAGTTGTGGCAAGATGACTAGTTAAATGTTTGATGTTCCTTCTGTATGCAGAATATGTAAAAGGTAAATCCTTAAAAATCCTAGCTATCTTCCATTATAAATCCATTCATTGTATACCCCGAACACTTGATGCTTTTTTATACAGAGTGTAATTGTACTAATTTTTTTATGATTTTTCAGAACCCTTTGCAATTTGGATAAGCCCCAACTGTCCATCACCCCCCCAGGACTCTTAGAAAGTGACCACTGACAACTCAGAGGCTCTGAGGCTGACACCACCTCTGCAGGTTCAACCAACACTGTGGTGTAGCTCGGAACCTTCCCAGTTTCTCATTCTCAACTCAAATTCAAAGATTCAAACATCTTTATGTACAGTATACTTTGTTTCAATTTCTGTCATTGATTTTATTTTCTTATTCTGTGGCTTCACCACCTTTAAAAAAATCACTCTATGTAGTTAAAATGTCTGCACAACTCAGATCAACATTTGAATGCCACCTTCAGATGCTATGAGGTCTGTGAAAAGTGGTGGCCTGTGTTATTTACTCTGAATATAGTTTTAGTTTTTATTGATTTTGCTGTTATATTTATTAAACAATGGAATCCTTGAGATGTTTTACCATCTTATATTTACTTATCATTTTTGCAGAATAAATGTACTTCGTGTTTCACACTCTGGACATGCTGGCTGAGCTGCTCCAAGTCTTTCAGGCAGCACGGCCTTTCGGGGGATATGCTGCCTGTGCAGCCCACGCTTATCCCAGACACTCTCAGACAACTGCTCTTAACAGGCACATTCACCTAGAAAAGTGCACCAAAAAGGAAAAAAATAGAACAGCATATTTTTTTCAATGTTATCACCTAAATTTTCTCTGCCCACAATTATAATACCTTATAACTTTACATTGATTATTTTTATACTTTCAAAGTGCTTTCCTCACTTATACAACTTGAAGGTCAGATATTATTTATCTTACAGATGACATCATCGACTCCAGCCCAGCTCTTTCTGCTGCGCTAAAACATCTCTCTCAATTAGCCCAGAGCACCAAAAAAGTCCTGACACTTCATCCCACCTGCACCAATCAAGAGTACAATAAAAAGCAGATGCTATAAAATTTGTATCTACCAATATGATCAATTGGGTCAGGAAGATCCCCTGGAGAAGGACATGGCAACCCACACCAGCATTCTGGCCTGGAGAATCCCCATGGACAGAGGAGCCTGGTAGGCTACAGTCCATGGGGTTGCAGAGTCGGACACGACTGAGCAACTAAGCAGCAGCAGCAATATGATCGATTAAACTTTTGATAGTTTAAACACTTTAAGTAAATGATGTGAAGCCCCATCTCCCTGATGAATTCATCAGCACTTTAGTTTCACCGGAGCAGTTACCCCCAGAGCACTCATCTTCACTACCATCTACATGACTCCATCCCCATCAAAGGCTATACACGATCACTCCTCTAAGGAGGTGAATTCCATCAACAATCCCAAATGCAATTTGAAACTCATCTCTTGTCACTGGGTTATCAGACTGAATATTAACCAAAAATCCTTAAAATTAGTCATGCAATCCTTATATGCAGAACTAGAAGTACATTGGCCAGGTAAGAACACAACAAAATTGGTTTCCTCAAGTCTATAAACTTGTAAAGAATTAGCTCTTTTCTTTTTTATGGTAAAGAAATATGCTTATTGGAAAACATGTAAAAAAACATCCATTACTGTCCTTTTACTAAATTATAACCTAAACCAGTGTTTTCCCACAACATTTTCTGTATCATACGTTATAAGTTTACCTAACCCACCTTGATGAGATGAAGTTACACACCCAGCTATAAAAAATGAGGAAAAGTAGAGCAGTGAGGTGAAATATATGAATAGTAGCAAGTTGGTATGTCCATGGGGGACTCTGGAAAACCCAAGGTCAAACAATAGTTATATTTCAACTTCTTAATGTGATTCTTCTTTGAAACAGTTAGTTCTAAACCAAGAAAGAAAGATGGTAGTCTTATCCTGAATGTTAGTGAAATTATTAGCTTCAATTAGTGAAGATTTGATTTGGAAAAGACCTCAAGAGACCTAAATTTTTAGCCAAGTCACTATTTCACTCTTAGGGAAATTTGAGTCTGCAGGGGTTATATGATTTAAATTACTGCCAGTTGCCAAAGTAATCCAAATATACTTCCTGTAACATAAGCTTTCCAGATCCTCTGTTTTAGCCATGTTACCTAGTTCTCACTGGATTTCAAAAGTTAAGATAAGCAGTAGCTTACTTCTTAATCCCAATGGGAAATAGAAAATAACACACAGCATTAAAATATCTGTATTTGATAGAAAGATGTTGATGTTTAACAGTAATTACTTGAAAATATAGAATTCTCAACGAAACTTTTAAGAGACCAGAATTTCAGGTTGTTTAAGGTAAAGAGACATAATCCATTTTCAGACTAGTCATACCTTACTGCTAAGGCGAAGCTAAACTATTTTTTTCAACAAAGTCAACATGTAACCAACACACATATGGTTTGCCTTTTAATTAGAGCAATGAATGACCCACCTTCTAGTTATCTTTTAAGCCTTGCCTTGGTGATTTTTGGGTATAGCTGTATTTTCATGTCTATTCACTCACTGTCTTGAGAACCGAATTCCTGTGGCCACTTGATCCTTTCTCAAGGGTCATTCATGGAGCACAATGTCTTCCTTTCTGCTATTTGCTATGCATGCTCATTCGTCTCAGGAGCTGAAAGTGCAACCCTTGCTCCTACTTTCTGCCTAGTCATCAAACCCTTTTAAAGAGTCTTTAGAAGAAAATCACTGACGTTGAAATTCATAAAGACACGACTCCCAGATTTCAACCTGAAGCTCTACAATATTTTAAACAAACTTCCGAACTATTCTTTTAATGGTATTAACATTATTATTCCCTTGCAAGATTGGTAAGTAATGATCATTATTCACCTGTAACACTTTCAAAATGCCATTGAAGTTTTCAGTTTTAACTAGATTATCTATCTTTTTAGAAGAAGCAAATTTTAATTTTACTTATGTTACAGGATTATAAATATTGGGTCAACTTTCCTCATCTAAAGCAGAGCAGTGAAGTCAGCACCCAGATACTTTATGCCAACTATTCACGACCTTTATTCTGATTTAACACATAAGATAGAAGACATTTATTTATAAACCATTTCTACAAGCACATCTAGGATATTTGAAATTCTCAGCTACCTACCTATTTATACCTACACTGATTTTTCTCCACTCAGTAAAAAATGTCATCATGCAAGACAATGAACATGACAAAATTAAACGCCTAATAGCACATACTTAGCATCTTAAGTTTGCCTTAATTATTTTAAACACAACATTAAAACTGAAAACTCTTTCAAAGCACCTAAAAATGTGTAAAATAACTAAGAAGAGTTTATAACATAAAAGGAGTGTTGTAAAAGATGACAAGGGATTACCCACAACTCCAGGCAGGACCCTTTCCATAGTCCCATTTTACAAACAGGCAAATGAGTCCCAGCCCAGAGAGAGCAGCCTGCTGCAGTTACAGTTATCAAGTCAGACATGAGACCTCCATCAGGTCTTACTTGTACAGATCACAGCACAAAAACTAGCATTTTCGAACAATCACTAGTTGGTGACTAAGTAGAGTACCAGCTGATTAGAATCTTATTATACCTATTTTATTTTTATTTTTATTTTTTTTATTTTTTATTTTATTTTTTTTATTTTTTTTATTATACCTATTTTAGAATAAAAATATACCATGTAAAGACATATTCAAAAAGACTGCAATTAATTCTGAAAATGTCTTTGAAAAAGAACCTAGTATTTCCATGGAAAATTACAAAGAAGGAACTATGGAATTAATTTCATTTACCATATTTAAAACAACCTCTACTTGTAATGTACAAGCTATTTAACCAATTCTTATGATTAGGTTTATTAAAAGCTGAAGATTCCAATTTAGCATCTTTTAACTAAACCAAAGACACCAGAAAAATAAACTACAAATGAGTATCACTTAAGAATATAGACACAAAAATCCTCAACAAAATAGTATTAGCAAAATGAACACAGCAACACATAAAAAGAATTATACACCTTGACCAAGTACAATTATACACCTTGACCAAGTACAATTCGTTCCAGAATTTCAAGGTTGGTTTAACATTTGAAAATCAATTTATGTAATACACCACATCAACAGAATAAGAAACAAAAATCACATAATTACCTCAATAGACACAGAAAGAGTATTTGACAAAACCCAGTAAATGTTTGTGATAACATTTTTTTTTAACTGGAAGTAAAATGGAAATCCTTCAACCTAATAAAGAGCATCAGTGAAAAAAAAGTTAACATCACACTTAATAGTAAAAGAATAGATGATTTCCCCTGAGATCATGAACAAGACAAGGGTGTCCACCTTCACCACTTCTATTCAACACTGTGCTGGGGGTAGCACCCAGGGCAATTAGGCAAATAAATGAAAAAATAAGTAAAAGACATCCAGATGGGAAAAGAAGAAAAACTATCTCTCCTTGCAGACAACATGATTGTGTATAAAGACTCCTAAGGAATCCAACAAAAGACAAAAAACTGTTAGAATAAATGAGTCCAGCAAGGTTGCAGGATACATCAATACACATAAATCAGTTGTATTTCTATACACCTGCAATTAACAATCCCCCCCAAAAAAACCATTTACAATAGCATCAAAAAGAATAAAAGGAATAAATGTAACAAAAGAAGAGTAAAACTCACACTCGGAAAACCGCACAACATTGTTGAAGGAAATTAAAGATTTAAAACAAATAGGAAGACAACTCATGCTCGTGATCCTAAGGCTTAGCATTCATTAAGGCGGTGACACTCCACAAAGCAAGGCACAAACTTGAGACAACCCTACTACCCTGCCTGCCTTTCTGTAGAAATCGACAACCGGATTATAAAATTCATATGGAATTGCAAAGCACCCAGAACAGCCAAAACAATCTTGAAGAAGGACAAAGTTGGAAGATTCTCACACTTCCCAATTTCAAAACTTTCAACAAAGTAGTGATACTCGAAATGTCAGGTGCCAGCACAGCAGAAGAGCCTGGCACAGCAGGAATACGAGTTGGTGATTATAACTGAACGTGCACTTCAGAGTGTGCTATGAGCAACAGGATAAGGTTCTTCAAAATTGGATGCTTTCTAGAAAGTTTATGTGTTTATTTTGTTAAGATTTTACATAGGTTTTGGCTAGTTTCAAATAATTTCTTAGCTACCAACGGCTGGAAAGCAATGCTACTCTCACTGGTATAAAGGTACGTGCATGTTAAAAACAGATCTAACTCCTGTACTTACCTAAAGTAGAAAACACAAAATTGTTATGAGGTAAAGAAAAAAATTACGAAACTGCAAACTGTAGTCTAACCTATTTTGTTTAAAAACCATAAGTGTGAATTAATTAGTTTAAGCAACTCACATTCATTAACGTTCATTAAAGCCTTCTAATGATCAGATATCAAGCACAGGATACTATTTTATGAGCAACACTATTTTTCAAATATAAAGCCTGCTTTGACTCAACTCCTGTCTTTGTTAAGAAGTAGAAAAATGGGTTTCAAATGTGTGTACCTCCCAGAACTGACAGGTTAAAGATGTTTTCGATCATAGCTAAAAATTTCCACCTCACTGTTAGAAACAATCTTAAGGGCACCTGGAGTGTTCAGTTAGTTGAAACTGAATTTAATAAGTTTTATTCAACAAGTTTATGCTTGAGTAATGAAGTTTCTAATTTCTGACATTCTATTATATAAATACCTATTATATAGTACATATGTTTAAAGAACTATGTTAATGCACATACTGTCAAAATGAACACATTAGAAGCATTATATTTTAAAAAGTTTGCAATTTTAATAGAAAAACAACTTTTATGACAGAGCTAAATATACAATGTAAATTTAATTTTTAAAAAGAAAAATTATTAGTAAGAAGAGTAGAATTCTAGTGACAAAAAGACTGAAATAATATTTGGAAATAAACCATCTTTAAAGGAAAATATTAATTCATGCCAGGCTCTATTAAAGTGCATAAAAAGGAAATTTATTTTAGAATTTACACCAAAGGCGCATTACAAGTACACATGTTACTCTGGCACAGTAATGAAGGAAGCTCAGCCTCAAAGAAAACACAGCCATGATCTCATGTATCAGTCTGCCTCCTAGTACATGCCTCACAAATAGTTTGTTCCAAAAGCTGAAAATTACAAGCAATTTTCCCTGTTGATAGCTTTGCAATTAACTCTGGTAACAGACCAAAAAGTCTTAATTCTTATCTTGCTGATTCTCTAAAGTCATGTCAGTCTCAAGAAACTTCTGATTTCTGGTCATTTTCAATAAAAATTGATACAAGAGAGATAGTTTCAGACTTTTTAAACAAGTTATATCATAAATAATTATATATGTAAAAAGTAAATTTTAGACTATCTTTAGATTTTAATTTCTAAAATATTAAATCATTTTATTTGCCATGTTGAATTAGCGATGAAAAGCATAACTTGCACAGCCACTTGGTATAGTCACTTTCATAAGAAGCCCAGTGGGTGCAGAAATGAATGAGAGCTATTCAGAGAGGTGGGTAGATGGCAAGGCAATCCTGTCAGGCAGCTTCTCACAAAGTTTAAACCACTATAGCCTCTTCAAAGCGCAATGTTCTCAACTTAAAAACAAACATCAGCATGGAGGTGCTCACAGATGCTCATTTTTCAGTGGCCTCACATAATGATTCTCTGATTTACATTCGTCACATATACATGGATGCTTTTGTCATAAAGAGAAAAGAAACAAAAACTGTGATTTCAAAAGATAGGCTCCATGAGAGGCTAGTAAAGAATGCTCTGACCACAGAAAATCAGCAACAGACTGCCAATATCAATTACAGAAAAGAATTTTCAACACACAACAAAAGGGTATGATAAATTTTTTCTAAAATACTCAATTCAAAAATAAATAAGTAAAAATAAAAATAATAAAATACACAGTTCACTTTTACAATGAATCAAACTAACAAATATTTATAAATTATTTGCATACTTTCATGTGTGGTTTGTTATTAATATTTATGCTTTTCAGGTACGAGTTTTTTCCCTGCACCTGCATCCACGTCTTCCCATAACTCTTTAGAGAGTCACAAATATCCCTGTGGTTATGGGTAAACCAAAAAAGTGGTAAATTCATCAAAATTTATTTCACCTATGTAATAAATAAATGTTGTGAAGTTAATTTCTCCTAATTTATATAAAATAATCCCATTACTCTATGAAAAATAATGATCGTATTAACTTCACTATGGCTCAAATCCTTAGGCAAATAACTTCCTGATTACCTGTTAATGCAAAGAAAACTAAGTAAATTTTATTTTCATATTTAAACTACTGACTACTTATAAGCAAAGTAGTATTTATTAAAATAAGATAAACACTTAATTTATACTAACATCCTCTCAGATTTATACAAATTTTTCATCCTTAATTTTTAAACACACATCATGATACTTTTCAAACATTATTAGTGAGGCTTATACAAAAGTTAAATATGACATCAAAGCCAGATTGTGATTTTTAAAGTAATGAACCTTGAAACACCTAGTATTATTATCAGTACGATGTGTAAAATTCTAATAAAACACAGGTATAGTCTTATAGAAACTTAGTCCTATAGTACTGAGCGATATTTACAAGCAAACATGATCCAAACAGCACAAGCAGATTCAGGGTAAGTAAATACGCGGACACGAACTGCCAGGCGCACCTGGTCTCCACGGCAACAGATGATTTCTTCACAGAAAGGAGACCTCAGAAGAGAGAAAATGGATTCAATTAAGAAATGAATTTAGGTTTTACTTCATTTCCAAGAAAGGCGGTATTTAAAATGATTTTTAAAAATCCTGTCTCTGTTATCAAGGACTCTGCAATTCTGGTAAAACTATTCAAATTATAAACTATTTCCTCATAGCCTATTAAGTTTTAAAAATTACACTAGACAAGATCAGTGATCCTCGACAGAATCACTGGGGAAACGACCCTGAGCTCTCCAGAGCTACACTCTGGCCCTAATGAATCACAGTCTGAGGCAAGAGGACAGATCACTACAGAAGCTCCCTGTGCAACTCTTAAGTCATTCCTAAATTAGCGCCAAGTGTTCACTGAGATTACGTCAAAAACACCAAGACATCATAAATTCCACCTTACCGAAGACACGTGGCAAACGCGCGCCTCGCATTTCTATACACAAAGTGTATTGGGAACCCTTTAAATGTGTGGCCATCAGGCACAGCCCTTCTGATAGCATCCTGAAACTCTTCATTGCCTGCAGATATGCTTGTCGTACGCTCAAATTCATAAGACGCCAGAGCTGGTGACAAGAGATAAGAAAGCTGGTCTTCCCAGACAGTGGTGAGGCCAAGGTCCTACAGCAATCAAAATGGAAAAAGCAAAATACAATATTAAAAAAACCTAATTATAATTATAATGTTGATTATTTTAATGTATGCCAAGAAAAGATTTTTAAAATCTGTCATAATTTTCTTAACTTCCTATTAATTATTATAAGGATACAAAGAAGTAAAAATTACAAAAGGAAAAACAGGTATCAGGTTTTACTTCTTAGAGAAATAACAAAAGGCAGCCAATGCAATGATGTTAGTGAAGGCTGCAAATCCTGTCCTCCCCTAATATCCACAAGAAAAGACCATAAGGAATTGTCCTACTGAGGAAGACAACGTGTCAATGAATTCTGAGGTCAAATTTTATTTAACTTGAAAGACTTTCACGAGATTGAATCTGCTTAACCTGATTGCTCGCACCATAAATTCAACTGTAGGGGAGAAATGTCAAAAAATTGCGCATATAATTAAACTCAAATGTTTACTGAGCATTTATTCTGTACAAGGCACCAAAAAGCAGAAGCTACAGGCCCTCTGGGAGCTTAAGACATGCTGAAGGCAATTATAGTTTCACTTATGACATCAAATGAACCATTGCTACCTAGACATGTGATTTTTTTAAATGCTACAAACTAAAAATTCTAAATATTTTGATTATTGTAACAGATCTAATCTCATATTCTGTTATAACTGGTTTCAGGTGATCCCAAGGGATCACCTATCTTCTTACTGTGACTCTTACTTGTGGGCTTATAGACACTATTAACTTAGCAAGCAACCATCAATGGCATCCAGCTCAGCTTTGTTCTCTGTTTTCTAAACAAGCAGTTCTTATAATGTATTAAAATGTCAGTTGCATTTTCAAACAGGAGCTAAGAAAGTAAAGGGCAATATAAGCAATGGAGGTAGGAGATGGAGCCCTGGCCCACCTACTGCTGGAAACACACTACAAGTGCCACATTCAATACTTCCCAAAACACACTCCCCACCTTGAGAAGTTGGCAAGTAGGCAAGAAGATTTCAGAGGCTAAAGCTAAGAGTAACTGGGAGCCCAGAGAACACAGCTGATAACTCAGAGAGTCTCTGATGGTCTCAAGGAACATGAGAATCAGGGCTCACCCAAGGAGGGGAGTAATAGGGAATCCCAAAAGGTGAATTAGGAATCAACCTTCTGTGGAAGTTCTGGACTCTAGTCTTTGGTTGATTATATGCATGGCAAGTAACTTTTACCATTCCAAGACTGTTTTTTCACTCTCTTAATGATTTCTTCTGATGAAAGTAAGTTATTAACATACACTAATCTTTTCCATTATGATCAGTGCTTTTTTATGTTTCCTTTAAGGCCCTTCTCAAAATCTAAATGGCTACTAAGAAGCTTGATCTTGTTAGTAATCAGGGAAATGTAAATCAAAGCCACCATGAGGTTATAATCTTACATCTACCTAGTTTAATGTAACAGAAAAACAAAACAACTGAACAAACCTGGAAAAAAAGTGAAAATGAAAAAATGTAACCCAATATTGTCAATGGAGAATGATTTAAATAAGTACAAAGAGAAAAATCCAAACAGTAGTATTCACAAAAGTCTGAACAAGTCCACTGTTCTTCATTCCTGCAAGGACAAGGATGTAATAATTTCTCTAAGGACTGGTGAATTCAGAAAGTTTTGAATCTCCGAGTTTTACTCTTATGACTTTCAAAACCACAACCTTCATAAAGGAAGGCACTGAATTTGTTTTATTTAGGGCTAAAATAGTGAAGCAGAGACATTACTTTGCCAACAAAAGTCCGTCTAGTCAAGGCTATGGTTTTTCCAGTGGTCATGTATGGATGTGAGAGTTGGACAGTGAAGAAAGCTGAGCGCCACAGAATTGATGCTTTTGAACTGTGGTGTTGGAGAAGACTCGTGCGAGTCCCTTGGACTGCAAGGAGATCCAATCAATCCATCCTAACGGAGATCAATCTTGGGTGTTCATTGGAAGGACTGATGTTGAAGCTGAAACTCCAATACTTTGGCCACCTCATGCAAAGAGTTGACTCATTGGAAAAGACCCTAATGCTGGGTAGGATTGGGGGCAGGAGGAGAAGGGGATGACAGAGGATGAGATGGTTGGATGGCATCACTGACTCGATGGACATGGGTTTGGGTAGACTCCGGGAGTTGGTGATGGACAGAGAGGCCTGGCGTGCTGCAATTCATGGGGTCGCAAAGAGTCGGACACGACTGAGTGACTGAACTGAAAATAGTGATTGAAATTATTTTACATGACAAAAAAAAAAAATCTTTTAAATACATAAACATAAGAAAAATGAAGGAAAGCACAAACCTCAGTGTTAATTACCTTCCTGTGTTCCGACACGAGCAGCCTGAGCTGCATTTCTATCTCATTGCTTGTCACAGAAGCGTCGATCGTGGACGCACAGAGTGGAGGGAAGGGAGGGAGGGATGTGGTGGCCCCCGGAGCACACACGGATTTAACTGCTTCCTCACTCATAGGTTTCCACTTGGACTCATCATTCAGTTCAAACACACAGCTTTCCACTGAGTCAGAGGGCTGACAGTTTCCCAGAAACGTCTGATGATTGAAAACACAACCAATTGTTCGATACGGGTACAATGGTTTGGGCTGTTCGGCAGCCGGAGGCTCATCAGGATTGATAGGTTTGTGGAGGTACCTAAAAAAGGTTAATCATAGTTTTATATACTAAGAATTCAGAAATTAAGAAGACAATAGCTTACTAAGGAAAAAAATTACTCTAACACTTCAGGTCATAACTACTTCCCAAGACTAGAGTTTAATATTTGTTTCTCCTTGTATTTCCACAATTTGATTACACCACATAGACTGGATGGCACATCTTATGATACAGAAACCAATTTTATTCCTTCAACATAAGAATATATTCCATGTATAGCATTAAGACCACAAACATTATCCAGGTAACAAAATAATTTAGCCACACATTTTTAAGCACAACTAACTAAAACGATTATCACCAGGGAGAGAGAAAATCCAGGAAAATGAGAAGAAGGTTCAGGGCTGTGCCTTCAGGAACTCCCACATTTGAGGCAAAATGAAGGAAAACAGAGAACAGCCAGAGAGGAATTACGAAAGCTGAAACGCAGTGCTATGAGAGAAGCTAAGGAAGATAATGTTCCAGGAAGGAAGGAACATTTCAATCTATCAAAATCTGATGACAGCGAGAAAATGTAAACTGGATTTACCAACAAGGAGTTGGTAACCACATCAAATTTTCAGAAGAAATGATTTACAACTTGAATTTATTTTTAGGCTTAGGAACTGTCATCAGAAAACACATATGCCTGGACTTCCTTGGCAGTCCAGTGGTTAAGACTCCATGCTTCCACTGCAGGGGGAGTGGGTTCAATTCCTGGTCTGGGTACTAAGATCCCATATGTCACATGGCACACCTCCCACCCAAAAAAAAGCCCAAAACTATATGCCAATTACACAAAATTAAAAGTAAGCATAATTTATATTTTATTAATATCACACTGATAAAGAATATTTTAGGTATACAAATTTTCTTAGCTTAGTTCATAGCTATCTTAAATGAGGTAATTTTTTAACATACCCCAAATTATCAATATGTGCCTTCTGATACCATCAATAAAACAGAACCTACAGCTGACAACATTTACACCTTCATGCTAATATCCCTACAAACATGGCTGACAAACCTGTGTCCTGTTAAACTCTCCCAAAAAGTGATGGTCCCATCAGTGCCACATGTCATGACCCATGCATGGGGCACGCCCTTGGCCTTGGTCCCGACACAGACAAAAGCTTCCAGCCCATACCCGAGCAGGAGGCTGCACAGAAGGTTGGCATGGTCTTCACAGTCTCCCTGAAAATGAAAGGAAGTAACATGAAGTACTTACTCCCACACATGGTTTCCATATTAAATATTTAAATACAAAATTGCAATTAAAAAGTATTAACTAAATTTTACTTTTAATCATTTAGTCCAGTGTTAAGCTAAAACAATGAGAATAAAGAATGTGCATCTTAGAAGCACCTGTTTTACAAAGTCAGTGCCTACAAAACTGACAGTCTTAACATACACTTCAAGATTCCACAGTTTACAAAGAACTCATACAACATAGAAGCAGTAAGAATTTTTTTGAAGATTTTTTTTTTGATGTTGACTGTTCTTAACGTCTTTATTAAGTCTGTTACAATATTGTTTCTGTTTAATGTTTTGGTTTTTTGGCCTCAAGGCATGTGGGATTTTAGTTTCAGAGATCAAACCCTCATCCCCTTAGCCAGCAGAGAAGTCCCCCCAAAGCAGTAAGAATTTAAAGATAAATAGCTAAAGGGCAAGAACACATAAGATGACAGATTATATAGGAGGAAATTCCAAAAATGGGAAAACACTCAAACTTAAAACAAAGATTTAAAGTATTTATACTTGATCATTTTAAGGAAATACACAGAAAAAATGACTGGATAAAAAAACAACAATGGCTGTCATTAGGGCAGGTTATATAGAGCTTCCCTTTTTCTTGTGTAAATTCTCTTTGATAATGTTACATTACTTTCACAATTAAAAAAAATTACAAAAATAATAGAAAATATCCATTTTCTGTGACAAACCTTATTCAAATATTACACAGTAAGGCTATAATTATATGAAGATAATGTACTTAAGTGTAGTACTACAGGTAACATACAAAAGCAAAATAACTACTGATTTCAGAGTTAGAACGAGGGATGAACTCTCGGCCCCCAAATTCCGGACTGGTAGCTCTACACTGCTGTCTTTTAGTTAACAATAATAAAACAAACAGCATCTTATAAATGTTAAACTGACTTTTGAAAACCATTAATACCCAACCTTTTAGACCCAGTCAGTCATTTCTGTACACTGACATTCTGTATTAGGAAAAAAATCTCAAAATAAAAAAATAACAATACAACCAAAGATATTCAATGCAAAAATTCATTCACAGTGACATCAAAAATTTGGAAGCAAGCCTAACTTAGCCAAAAGAAACAGCTCGTATGATGGCAAAACCATTAGGTAGATTTTATGTATCAGCTAATAAAAATTTCATTCAGAAATTCAAAGCTGGAGATCATAGTATCTGAGCAACACACGGGAAAATGTTCACAGCATAAAGCTCATTTATAAAGCAGGGCATACAATTCTATTTATATCAATTGCAGTTATGGGAAAAATATATACACAGGAGAAAAACATAAAAATATAAAAATAGATGAAAAATAGAATTATGGGTGAAATTTCACCTTCACTATTATAAAACTAATGTTTCTGTAAGAAAAATATTTTTAATAATTTTCAAAGTTCAAGATGTGCTTTCTCCTCAAACGAACTCAAGAAAAGAAAATAGTGAATCAAAAGGGGTGATTATTTGTTTTACAAAAAAATTACTTAGGTAATCATTTTAAATATGTACAATATATTCTTACTATATTTGAAATTTTTATTTTAAGTTTAAATCTATACATACAACTTTTGGGAATTACAACTTGGAAATAAATGAACTAATTTTTTCAATAACTAATGCTTAACTGTTTTCAATTGTCTTAGGACAAAATCCTTCCAATCGACAATCAATCTCTAATCTAAGTGGTTTTTCCCATTCTGTAAGCTCTGCCTTGTGAATACCTATATGTACTACTTATACAACTTCAGACTAAAAATTATTTCAAAACAATAATACATTAAAGAAATTTTTTTTTCATTCTGTTTCAGAAGAGTTGGAATGCTAAAGAGTCTAATTTTTATAATACTATGAACAATTTTAGAATACAGGAAATTAGAAAATACCCCAATATATACTTTTTTCCTAAGTTAATTCTTTTACAAATATACCATCAACTCACAGTAACTACAATGTACTGGGTTTTAGTTCTAGTGTGTAGGATACCTTGTTTCTACAGAGAAAGGCCAGCAGAGTGCACCACTGCTCCTGTTTACCTCCTCCTCCGATAACAGGGGCTCGTTCATAACCAAGGACATTGACAAATCTTGCTGCTTGCCTTGGAGTGTCCAAAAGCCTTCCAGCTCGAAGTGGTTTGACGTAAGAACAGACTGGTCTGTTAATCCCATTTTCATCCTGGAGGGGAAGGGAAAACATTATCTGTAGTGACAGTTGATCATTCCCAATTTTAACACTTCGTCTCAGAACACATCAGAGAGAAAATAATCCTGGACACCACTTGAGCAGTTGCTTACCTTGCATCTAGCACTAGGCTACTGAGTGTTGTACATACAATTTTTCTCTTAATTCTCATAACTTCTCTTCAAAGTCTATGACATCAAGAACTTAAATCATCATATGACCTGGCAACCCTACCCCTGGATATGTGTTAAAACCAACTGAAGTCAGTGTCTCAAACACAGCTACACATCCATCCCATCACTGAAGAGTCACTCACAACCGCCAAGGCACGGAAATACTTAAGTGGATGTCAAGGGATGAGCGGATAAAGAAGGCATGGGGTATTATTCAGCTCTTCCATGGGCCACATCTCTGGTCCACTTCCCCCTCCTTCCCTGTCCTCTCTGGTCCAACGGGGCAGTGAATGATCACACTCCAGACTACACAAACAAGAGGGAGCCAGTTATACTTGGGCTGGTTTCTCTTCGCTCTTGTCCTAATGTCGCTGCTCCCTTCCTGCCCCATCAGTCAACATACAGACAAGGCTGTCAGGAAGTCAGAAGACATTCCCACATTTCCATCACCAACCAACTATGCCCTCCATTCCCAAGCTCCTCATCTAGAAAGTGAACCACCTTTAGCCTGTCCTAAAAGCTAGGGAGTGTAGGGAAAAGCTATACAAATGTACAGGATCTGAGACACAGTACTCACAACACTACACTCATATGCTTTCATAGCACCTACACAAGACTGAATACATAGAAAAATATCTGAATGGTTCCTCAGAAGTTATGAAAAAAAAAAAAAAGGATCTGGATTTGATTATTTATGTTGGTTTACTAATGAGAGAAAACTGGCTTAGGATACAGAAAAAATAGAGGCAGAGATACATAACTGAAATGCTATAGTTAAATATGGCTGGCCATCAGCTTAGACATCTTGGTTGATAGACTTATTACATGTAATATTTTTTTGTCTTAAAAAATACCCTAACAAAAAAATACATGTCCGCACTACCAATTCTGCACCTGAAAGCTGAATTTCCATATAAATTGCTAACTGTCCTACTACTTATCTAGTACAAAGTATCGATGGAGGACACACTCCAAGTTAAAAAAAATGCGTTTTCATCTAGTTTAAATTAAACATGTTCAAAAATGGTTTAGAGAAATAACTGAAAAAGCAAAATAAAACAAAAGACTGTGATGTATCACTCACCTACTTACTACTGTCAGATTATTACAAAATCAGCATTTTGTTTTACAAATAAATTTTCACTTGTCTGGAACAAATACATTTTACAAATTACAGTTAATTGAAATTGATGTTTATAACCAGTAAATCTCAAATACAGCTGTGAAACTTATACAATTTACAAACCTGTGCAAAAATCTTCACCAGTCGTGAATTGTGTGAGGGTCGAATTTGCAAATATTCTCTCCACCACTGCTTAGCATACACAAGAAATAACCGCTCTTTCTCTGCAGTTTTCTGACGTTCCAAAGCAAGCTTGAAATTTAAAAATATACTTATCAATTTATATTCATTCTCTTCAATAATGATCACAAAATATGGAACAAGTCTACGCACCTCCTCCATCTTTAGCACTACTCGATCAGGACACCATCATCTCTCATCCATAAGGGCCCCTAACTGGCCTCCCTGTTCTCACACTTCCCAGGACAATCCAGTTCCATGCCAATCATGCTCAATCATGGCTGACTCTCTGTGACCCCATGGTCTCTGGCCTGCCAGGCTGCTCTGTCCATGGGTTTCTCCAGGCAAGAGTACTAGAGTGAGCTGCCACTGCCTCCTCCAGAGTATCTTCCCGGCACAGGGATCGAACCCAAGCTCCCTGTGTATCCTGCATTACAGGCAGGTTCTTTACATGTGAGACACCTGGGAAGCCCCCATACCAGTCAGAGCTACCTTTTTTGATCCCAGACAAAAATTTCTAAATAATGTCATGCTATCATTCTCTTGCTTACAACTAATAAATGATAATTTTCTAAAATGAGAACACTTCCTAGGATTTACAAGTATGAAAACACACAAAGAAGAGAAACTCAGGATTATTTACCTGTGTGTTCACTACTTCTTGAGATAATGTTTGATTGAGCGGTGGGTACATCTCAAGTTTTATATTTAAAATTCCCACAGAAACTTTTGATTCTGTGCCTGTAGATGTAAATAAATGTAACTTCAGAAGTCTCAATACGCAGTATATTTAGTCAATCAAAGCTTAACCAAAACAATTTAAGAATTTTGTGCTTTATCACTTACATGGAATAAAGACAATATTCAAACTCACCTTTTATATTCATATTAAAAACGACCCAGCTCAAATTAGTTCTTACTTTGTTCAAAGACTTTTATCTAGTTGTAAAGAGATTACCTGTTTTCCTAGCTTCTCAATCACATTTTAAGGGACTTTTTCAGACCTAAAGGATTTATGATTCTTGATTTTTAACTTCATTAAAAACAAAGTCAAAGCAACTGTTAATGCCTCATTCTCAAAATATTTATACATTTTACCACATATAGTAATTTCCATTTATCCCTTCCCATTCTTCACATTACATGAGCACAAATTTCTAATCCACACCTGGACTGAAAGAATTAGAAAACAAACATATTTCAAACCATAAATATTTAATATTTCTTTGATAAATCAGAAATTTCCAGGTCATTACTATGGTTAGTGTTAGGCTTATATTTAAAAACAAACAATGGGTATATCTTTTGAAAATAAATCTCCTACATAAAGCTTTTCCCCTACTATTTACTTAAGGAAAAATGTATTCTGGGTCTAACCTATTGAAATCTAACTTACTAAAGCTCTATTGTCCACCAGTCAAGCTTAACTCTGTAATCAAATTTCAATACCAAAATAATTCCATTATACGTAGTGCTTACAACAGTGCAGCTTTTATTTTGCCTTTCATTCCACTAGCAAATATGTGTTATATATCAGGGAACCTGCAAAAACCCAGGGACACAATGGTGACAATACAGGTACCAAGTCTGATCTCCAAGGGTACACTGACGACACCAGCACTGAGCAAGTGGACACTTGTGGGAGCCCCTGTCCCACCTGTGAAAGGTGAGAGGAACATCTACTCTACATTCTATAAGAACCTACCCTGGCAGGGCCGGGGCACAAGCTATCATGTATGGGTGCATGCCTGCATGTCTGTGTAAAGAAATCTTAACTCTCTTTTTAGCAAATAAATTTGGAGAGGAAAAGCCCTCGAGATTTATGTATCTCCCAGAATTTTTATTTTTTTTTCCCTTAAAACAAGGCCAGAGTGACAGAGAAGTTCAGTATTCACACTACTCAAGACACTGCCTCAGACTCCGATACTGGAGTCCAGCTGTAATTCCAACAAATTCTTTCTATATGTTTCCCTCTTGGTTTACAAAGGCATTTTTAAAACATAAAATGTATTTACAAACTGTGGCTATAAATAGGTAACAATCATATTAATGGTCATACCTACACCCATAAGTTCCACAGTAAGACTGGTCACTCCATTTTCTGAGCCCAACACTGATCGCCATTCAAGAAAATAGGATGCAACTAAAGTGGTCTCAGCAAATATGTCTGTCTTGATTAGCACCATATGAACTGGGTCACTTATTGATAACATTGTGGTAGAGTCAGCCATTCTAGTTCCATCACCTAGCAACACAAACCAAAAACATTACACCCCATGACATATCCCGTTAGGCCAACGTAAAAGAATATTTTCACTGAAAAGGATACTAATAATAAACATATAAAACCAAAAAGAGTAAGTCAGCAATGCCTCAGAAAGCATACAACAGAGTGGGAATAAAAGTACAGTCCCATTTCTGTTGCTAACTTTTCAGAAGACTGGTGGAACTGTGACAAGTTATCTAGTTATTTAATGCATATTGGTGTTTTCTGACCTCTAAGAGGTTAAGTCTATTCTTCAAAAGTACACAAATCAAGTATATGCTACCATTATAAAAATCCTTGAAATATGTCAACATTATTCCCCAAAATATCTTTATCCCTAAAGCTCTAGGAGTTGATGATGGACAGGGAAGCCTGGTGTGCTGCAGTCCATGGGGTCGCAAAGAGTCAGACAGGACTGAGTGACTGAACTGAACTGAAATGAAACCTCTAGGAAAAAAAACACTGTATTATCTACACAAAAGTGAAAGATCCAGCACCTTGGAGCTACCAATTTAAGCCAGTAACTGCCTTATTAAGGTAATACTTTTCACCGGGTAAAAAATATCACAATTTTAGTAGTGCACTAGCCCTTTCAGCAATCTAAAATTCTGAATGTACAATGCTACAACTTTGTTAAGTTTACAAATATAAACATTTTGACATCCACAACTAAGATATGACACCTTTACAGGAAGAAACAATGTAAAATAATTATAGTAATCAAGTACCATAATTTTAAAGTCTTAAAAACGAGTTATAGATTCATGTCTAAACTCACTTGTAAAAGTTACTAACGTCGTAAATCAAGCCATTTTTCAGAAATGAAGAGGATCCCATCTCATTCTCCACCTAATAAGTATTTAAATTTTTACTACTTAAGAATCAACAGTCAAAATTAACCTTCAGGGAAAACTAGCCAAAAATAAAGCAAGAAGGTAGGTAGTAGTAATTTACGTAGGAAAAAAGCAGTAAGGGAAAAAACAAAAGACTGAGGAGATTCATCCATTATAAATCTCTTAAGCAAAAGTTGTTAAAGTTGTTCTGCGATATGATCTAACGAAGATTTACAAAATTAAATGACAGCTTATCATTGCTCCTTACCTAAATTTTCTCTGTGTACTTCAAGTAAAAAGCCGTCATGAAAATCTGGTTCACAGGCACACGGAACAGGTTTAGAACGAAAACGTTGGTTTCGAAAATGTAAACATAAAGTAAAGGTTGAACAAGCTTGTCCGGGTAAAGGCTCAGGTTCTTGTAGATGTTCCAAGAAAGCTTTTCCACCCAAAACCTGAAGGTAAAGATACCTCCGTGTTGGATCAATATTAGCTGTAAAGTGTAGCAATACATATGAGGAAACTGCCAATCAACTTAAGCAACGTGATCAAGACAACAGGAAATAACTTGACAGAAATAAAACCAAAGACTTAAAAAAGGAAGAGTAACAAATCTACTATATACCAGGCTCATTTGTACCCAGGGAAGAAAAAATACGTAATAGGATATCTTTTACTTTTTTACTTTCTTCCAGCTAGACAGAAGTTGGAGCCAAGGTTTAGGATATCTTTTTTTTTTTTTCTTTAGTTTCTTATACAACAAATCATCTCGGACAATTATCAACTCAGCAAGTATACTTATTAGATAATTACACTGCCATTAGAAAAGTAAGGCTGTACAATTTATAAAATATATTAATAAAACATGAAAAACAGTCCTGTTTTTGCTTTCACTCAGCTATACATTAAATCTTTGATGCACTTCATGCAAAATAGAATCTAAGTTTTTTGGATGATTTATCAGAAAAATATAAGAACCACATTCTGGAAAAAAATTGAAATGCTTTCTCTCAAATACAAAACACTACAGCACATCTATACGCAATACTATCCACAACTAAATTAACGTTAAAAAGAAATAAACATACTTTTTTTTAATAACGTTGATTGTCTGTCAGTAAAACAAACAGGTTGTTTTGGAGAGGAAGGGGGTTCTTGATCAACATTATCCTAGAATGGCAGAAAAAAAAATCAAAACAAATTAGAAAACAAAAATTACAGTTAAGTAAGAAAATGCCAATAATGGGACTAAGAACTGAACCAAAAGTAGACAGGATAAAGCCCCCTCAAAATGCCCTTACTCTCCAAGCACAGTTAGAATAATGAAAAGTCTGCTGAAACAGCAATGCAACTAATTGGTCACTCCTAAAGTCTAACATGAAGGAATTCATGATCTTCAAGCCATGTCTACAGAATGCTAAAACAAATTTTTAACACTTTATAGAAGGTTAAACTTTCTCCAAACCTCATATGACATCTGGCTTGTGGTTCCACCAGGAACAGAACTGATTTTAATAAGGAAGTGACATTCACACAGCAGAAGCTATTACTAGGTCAGTTTTTATAACAAATGAGTTTATAAACCTCAAAAACCAAAAAAGGATGCTGGACTAAAATACTTACTCTCTGGTGTATTACGAAGTCCATCCAATTTCCACATTATGTTACCCAGGTATTGAGGTCACAGTCTCTCATTATTGCCTCACTTTCAAAAGACCTACTTACTAATTTGTGCACTGAGAGGCATCACCTCACTACTGACCTATTTGTGTGAAAAGATTTGAAAGTTCTTATGCAGACAATTAATTCCTTAAAGAAACTAACAATCTGTTCATCTTAGGGAACACAGCACCAAACAATATGTTTATTTCAATAATAAGCTTTGTGTAGAAAGATTCCAGAGTATTAATTTAGAAAAAACACAGCTGGAGTGAACTAATTTGACTAATATACACACTTAGAGTTTCAGACCTAGAGAATAAAAGAAAACTCTCACTGTAGAGGGAATAATTAGGTCCATAATTTCAGTTTCACTGATAGATAATCCTACCCGATCCACTCAAGGGTAAAGTAGCTCATTCTTGAGACATGGATATTACTAGACAAAATGGTCTTATTTAAAAAGTACTTTCACTAAAGAGAGGCCTCAAATTGGACCCTAAGAGTGGTGTTAAACATGAGAATGTACTTATACTCTCAAATGTTTTCCTCTAAAAGATTACTCACAGTAACAAAATTAAGTTCTTTCATCACATCATCAATGATCCCCCGGCGTTTAAGGGCTTTGATCAAATCTTCGGTTGATAGCTGTTGTTGATCAGGTGCCAATTCTTCCCGAATCGTCTCAGCAAGGATTTCTCTTATCCTGCCATGGACATCCATCTAGGTAGAAAATTCGCATTAGGACTCAAAACGTTATAGAGCAGTCAAAAATAGCCAACTAGCTAACATCTTTCCAAAATATTGACCCCAAAATAATAATAATGAGAGAGTAGTTAGATTAAACTCAGGAAGGTTTCTCAAGTAACAGCGTGAGATTGTTACCGAAATTCACTGAGAATAAAGGTGAGATTTTTTAAAGTAAAAAAAACTTTAAGGACAAATATTTTTAACTCTAAAAATAAGCTCTAAACTTATCTATTACACTTGGTAGCACTTCCCCACAAATAACACTCGACTGAAACCAGTCTTTTGAGAGTAGAGCGGAGCAGTGGAGGAACGACCGAAGGCCAAGTCAACTTGCAACCTTTTAGATGTGGCCGAGGGTTAACGGAGTGACCCTTTAGGAGTCTGGGGGAGACGGTGGGAGTCAGGGCCGCCGCGGGGCAGAGAGACGCTGACACTCGGCACAGGGCGGCGGCTGGAGCCCTGGCTGACCCCGAGGACCGGCAGCCCCTCGGTGCCGCCTCCCGTGAAGTGACGGCCTCCGGCCCCACAGCCCTCTCCCCGCGGCTCCGCGGTGCCCGCCGGCCCAGCCCCCGCCTTCCGCCCGCCCGCCGCCTCACCTTGCTCAGCTGCTGGTGGATGAGCTGCTTCAGCTCGGACGCCTTCTCCGGCGGCAGCGACATGCTGGGCTCCCCCTCGGGCGCGCCGGCGGCCGCAGCGTCTCCACCGCGGAGCCAGAGCCCGCGACCGCTCGCCTCGCGCCCTCCCCGGACCGCCGCGTCAGGCTGGCGGGGGAACCGGGCGGCTCCAACTGCTGTTTCCAAACGGCGGCCGGGCTGCCCCCGCGCTGCCTGTCAGTCACCTCGGCCGGCGCCCCGACTCGGCCCCGCCCGCAGACTCCGCGCCGTGCCCGCCCGCCGGTTCTCGCGCGCCGCCCCGGCCCGCAGCCCCTCCCGCGCGCCGCCCCGGCAGGCAGTGGGATGGACGCCTAAGGACCCCGCGACCTGGGCCTCGAAGGACCCCAGGAGCCGTCCACCCGCACTTCCGGCCGCCGGCTTTTCGCGCCGCCGGCGAAACCATGTTCGTCCCCTCTGGGGATTCGGTCCCCGACCTCGCGGGGTGTACTCTCCTAATGGTGAGTCGGGGCAGGGGGCGGGCGTCAGAGCGGCCCCCGGACGCGCGCGAGTCTGCGGGGCCGGGTCCTGGTGGCTGAGAGCGAAATGTGCGGGGATGTGACCTTCCGTTCCGCTGGTGCCGTGCGGGCCACTCGCTGTACCTTTCTTCCTGGAAAATCTTTTCTCAGCTAGCTCTGTACCGCGCTTAAGCTGGGGAATGATTGTCATTAGTCAGGAAACCGCAGATGGGCTGGTAAAGACTTGCCGACAGCACGCGGTTCTATCGTGGTTCATTCATTGCCTCAGTGAGCGTTGTGTTGTGTCAGAGTGTAACGGTAAGACCAGGTTCTTGTCCGCAGGAGTTCGCAGTCTATTTAGGAACACACGTAAATAAATAAAGTTAGAACGTTGAAAAGGGTACAGAAAGACCCTGGGATTTATTGGGAGGGGGAGGGATACAAAGACCTGTTAAGAAAAGCTTCGTATGTGGAATTAAAAAAAAAACAACATAGAACAGATTGGATGAAATAGGTGAAAGGGGTCAAAAGTACAAACTTTTAGTCAAAAGTAAGTCCTGGAATGTAATTTGCAACATAATGACTATAGTTAACACTGTGTTGTATGTTTGAAAGTTGTTAACAGAGTAGATCTTATAAAGTTCTCATCACAAGAAAAAATAATTTTTTGTCTGAGTGGTGATGAATGTTAAGTAGACCTGTTGAGGTAGTCATATTGCAATGTGTACAGATGTCGAATCACAATGTTGTGCACCTGAAACTAACATATATGTCAACTATGTATCAGTTTTTAAAAGGACGATGGTAATAGAAAAGTCACTTTTTGACAATTTTCATCATAATGAACGCAAGAAATGTCAGTGGGGACTTCCCTCCTGGTCCAGTAACTAGGACTCTGCGCTTCCACTACAAGGGGCATGGGTTTGATCCCTTGTGGAGGAACTAAGGTCCTACTTGTGGTGTGGCTCAAAGCAAAAGTGAAGTATCAGTGAATGATATAAGCCGCTTTGATAGTGTACTGAGGAAGAAAATTTGACTTCATATCAAAGTGTCTCCCTGAAAAATATTCGTTAATCACAAAAGGGAAAAAGTGTTTTTGCAGGAGATACCTCACAGAAAGAAAACGTCATAGAGAAAATAATGTCCACAGGTTACTAGCAGTACCCTTGACGGTGAAGAGGGAAGCTATATTGGATTGAAGAAATGGGAGACGACGTGGAGATGTGTATGTTTGTGCTTTTGTTCCTGAATTCAGAGACGAAGTTCCTGCTTGTGTCTTAGTGGACGGACTGTAAGGAATTTGGGCTCTGGAGGGACACTGAGAAGTGACAGCGTGTGAAAAGGGAGTTTTTTAAAAGGAAAGATTTTATAGGGTGTGAATATGCTGATGGGAAGAATCCAGTAGTGAGGAAGAAACAAACGATACCTGAGAGTAAGGGTCTAACCAAAGTAGCAGAATCTTCAAAAAAGGGAAGGGGAATTAAAGGAGGTAACCAGGGGATTGGTACGTGAGGGCCCAAAGTGGGAGGCTGCTCTGGGGGACCCTTAGAGGCCAAAAACGAGCAATTGCTGGAAGAGTGCAGAGGAGGAGGTATAATGAAGAGAGACTTTGGAGACAGGATCAATGAAAATTAGTCCTCTGCTGCTGTGGCTTTTGAGGGGAAGGGAAGCAGGTCCCTGGTTTAGGTAACTGGGTGAGTAATTATTGCTGTTTTCTGAAGTGCGAAGTAGGGAGCGGGTTGGGCAGATGCTTTGTTTTGTACCTGCTGGTTTTGACATAACTGTGTGGAGATAGCCATTAGGCTGTGGAGTTCAGGTGAGTGTTTGGGGTGTAGGTAGAGATGTGGTAGTTGGCTATTTGAAGTCATGAAGAGAGACAGAGAATGTGTGTGTGTGTGAGAGAGAGAGAAAGAGAGTGAGCGAGTGTATGTGTGTGTGTGCGCAGCATGAAAAGAAGCTCCCTCCAACCTTTAGGCACTATCGAAGCAAATGGAAAGAAGACCCAGGAAGTCTGTTGTTCACACCTCACAGCCTCCGCACCTGCTTGCCCACTGCCTGACTGCATCATTTCCCAAGTCTTGGTGTCACTGTCTCCCTTACCTTTTTCAGGGCTGTAGTTACTGGTCACCTGAAGTGACTGTTTCCTTGACCACCCCTTTTAAACTTGTAGTCACCCACAAGCATACACACCCTTACTGGCTTACATGTTTTCTATTGTACTTACCACTATGTATTTTACTATTTATTTTGTTTGCCGCAGCAAACCAGCCCCTCACTAGATGGAAACTCCACAAGGGCAGGAACTCTGATCCATTTGTTTTACTGCATCCTCAGTGCCCAGAACAGGGGTTGACAGATAGCAGGTATTCAGTAAGTAAGCAGTCAGTAGTCTCCAGGTGGAGTTAATGAAAGGCTCAGAACCCAGGTGTGATGCACCTGAGCATTGGTGTCCAGTACCTGTGCTGTGACTGTTGTCTTCTGTCTAAACTTCTTAAAGTGCTGAGTTGGATAACTTAATGAACTTTTTTTTTTTTTACTGTTTCAGCCAGCAGTATCTGTTGGAAATGTTGGCCAGCTTGCAATAGATCTGATTATTTCCACACTGAATATGCATAAGATTGGTTACTTCTATACTGACTGTCTTGTGCCAATGGTTGGAAACAATCCATACGCAACTGCAGAAGAGAATTCAGCGGAGCTCAGTATAAATGCTGAAGGTGTGTTATATCCTTCCACGAGGCAGAGTTGTGTCAAGTCACAGTCAGACCCTCCCTGGGTGTCTGTTGGCACCTGGAGTGGCTCTTTAGAATCCACAGCAGTGCCCTCCTCTCCTGCACACACCCTGGATTACAGCTCCCTTGAGAGATGTGCTTGTATTTGTACCCTTGGATAGAATGATTTTTAACACGGGGTTTCCCCCTCTTATCCTCAGTTTTACTTTCTGTCCTCCTGGCACGTGCAAGCATTGCTAACACTGGGCTCAGGCCTATGTGTTTAATGTGCAGTGCCCCACGCAGGCTGAAGTCATCTGTCATACAGTGGTAGCATTCATCGTAATGCACACTGACCTGGCTCAGAGAGGCTAGTCACTTGACTACAGGAGGCCTAGGCCCTTCCCATGCCACCCATCTCCACAGTTCCCTGCTGGGCTGTCAATTGGGGTTAGTCGGCTCACAGCATACAGACCGACCACCGTGTTCCTCTGGCCTCTGTATTTTCTGAAACTGGACTTAGGATTAAAGGCTTGATTATTTAGAAGCTAAATATTTTTGGCCAGAATACGTGAAAGGTGATGTTACATCACATGAGAAAGGCACTGGGAAACAGGATCTTACCAATAAAACAAGATGTGCGCGAAGCTCTGGTGGAGAGCAGGAGCGCTGCTGCTGCTGCAGAAGTGAAGTGTCATGGACGTCAACTCAGCCTGCCCACTTCCCTGGTTCCTGAGCTTCCAGCTCCAGCTCACTTTGTCCCAAACACACCTGGTGGTCAGCACCCTAGCTGATGGATGCTGCACGGTCCCAGTCACCCCACAGACACCAGTCTAGTGAGATGATCCCAAAAGACCTGTAGAACGGGAGAGACGTGACCCACCAGACACAGTGCCCGAGTCTCGGGTTGTCTGTGATGTTTACAGTGACTGAAAGCTTAGCCCTGGCACAGGGGCCTAATTCACGTGTTCTCGGAGACTTTGTATTTTGTCCTTGGGTCATTTCAGGGCTTCTCATTCTTGGAGATAAACTTGGGCAGGGCCTCCTAAGCATCAGTAAAGTGGGCCCCTTATAGACCCTGGTGAATGCTGTGGATCCTCCTCACAGGAAAAATTCACACATACTGACTCACAGAGTTCTTATGTGTTATTTCAGGTCTTTCTGAACCTCCTGAAGAAAATAAATGTAGCTATGGTGTTTTATCACACAGCTAACATTCGCCTGCATTTTAGTCTTCCTTCTAACCCCAATGGAGTATGACTTTTCTCTAGAGAAAAGAGGGAACAATAGCAGAAACCAAACCTGGTCTTGAAAATGGGGTCATTTGTTATAAGGATAGAAATTTCCAGGGGAATCCTCTAGGTTTACAATCAAAGAAGAGAAATAATTTTTGATGATTTTCTTACAGTTAAATTTCAGCAATGAATCTATTCCATAGAATAAAGCCCTTGGGTGAATTCTGAGGTATTTTAAAGTGTTTTAGCTAAATGATGTAGTGCATATGTTCTGTGTTTTAATTGGCAAAAATCTTTAGGGACTTCCTTGGTGGTCCAGTGGTTAAGAATCCACCTTCCAATTCAGGGAACACAGATTTCAGTCCCTTTTGGGGAGCTTAAGATCCCACTAGCAGCGGGACAATTAGGCCTGTGTGTTGCAACTAAGACCGGATGCAGTCAAATAAATATATTTTTTAATATTTAGATGGAGAATTTTTCCTAGTTCAGTTTTATTATTAATTTCTCATGTATGACTCCTTAATTTTAACTATCATGTGGTTTTCTCTTATACTTCCAGTGTATGCATTGCCTTCAAAGAAGCTAGTGGCTCTTCAGTTAAGATCCATTTTTATTAAGGTTAGTATATTGTTTTTGTCTTCTTAAGTTTATTAAAGTACAGTATAATGAGAAATACTGAGTCATTATTAAGATTCAAAAATCATTTTCTTTATATTTATACAGTTAAGCAGTCTGAGTTTATAGAGAAATACTCATAAAATTTCAGAGTTGTCACTATTATTTCCTGAATATATCAAAAGGAATTGGGACATATAGCTTGGGTCCTATATATTCCCGATTCAGGTACCATGGGTGAAAAAACTTAAGCATATGAATATTACAGGTTTATTCTATTTGCATTACATTTCAAACCCATGGCACCTGCATAAAAATTACGTATATCTGAAAATACACTCTTGAATCCAGCTTCTGTCCCCTTCCGCTGTCACCACGCTGGTCCAGCCCCTGTCCTTTCTCATGCCCCTTATTCTGCTTCTGCACCACCCGCCCCACAGGCTGTCCCACCCCAGGTCCTGGAAACCTCAGTCAGATCCTCTAGTAGCTTCCTGTCTCCAGGCAAGTTCATAGCCCTCACCACTGTCTGGCAGGAATGTGTCCACACTGGCCTGGCAGCCACTAGGCACCTGGAGCTATTTAAACTTTGTTTCATCCATTAAAAGTAGAGTGAAAGGTCCACATCCCAGATCAGTCAGCTGTTCCCCTCTCGCCACACCTGCTTAATCCTCTGTGCAGGTGCACACAGTTTCCTTCTGCCAAACAGGCCAAAGCAGGCGGGTGCCAGCGTCACGTAGCACACGTCTTACAGGAAGGAGAGTCTCCTTCACAACTACAGCACACCACACACCTAGGAGATCAGCATTAGAGAATACTCAGATTTCCCCAGCTGCTCCCTACACACCCAGCAGTTCTGGATCCAGGCAAGGTTTGGGTATTGCCTCAGCTGTCACACCTTTTTAGCTGGTGTTCAGCATGGAGCTGATTTCCTCCTGTGATTCACAACACCGACTGTGCTGAGGGACCCAGGCCAGGCATTCCGCCTTCTGGCTTCACCTAGCTGTTGCCCTTGATCAGATTTGGGGCAGAAATTTATAGTCATTTTTCCTCATCTTTCACCTTCAGTGCAAGGACAATAAGTGGATCTCAAACTAACTATTAAGTTTAGCATACGTAAACTGTTAATAGTATCATCACAAAGACTGATGAAATAGTATGTGGACTACTCTTACTACAATCTGAGATCTAACTTTGTATTTTCATTGTACTCTTTCCATGGTATACAAAGTATAAATCAAAGTCATTCTGTGAAAAACTGCTTTCCTGGGTGAAATGCAGCGGCTGTGCCAAAGTGGTGGTTCTTTCTAGCAGCCACTCGTATCACCGTAATGACCTCCAGCTGCGCAGGTAGGTTTGTGTCTCTGGACAAGTATTTTTGTTTGTTAAGATGTGTATAGTTGTTAGGATGATTTCCTTACTAAAAGGTTAAAACAAAATTTTAACGCCATCCTTTCCTTTTCTCCCTGGAATTTAGAAAGAAGGAGGTGAGGATTGTGGGAAGATAGGGGGAGTGGCGTTGGGGGCCCTTGGTGTTCCCGGGGCTGCAGCACTGGGGTCTAGGGTAGCAGCGGGGTGCTTCTGGGGCTGCACTCTGCTGTGTGTGTCATGAACCTACAGCACCTCAGGGCTCAGCTGATGGAGAGAAAGGAGAAAGGGTACCTGAAGTTTATCAGTTGATTGTCTTTCAAAGACTGGATCAGTGTTTCTATTTATTTCTATGTACTCAACCATTTGTATTTGCAGAACTCCAGCTGCCTTTAAGTACAATTTCCAGGCATGTCAGATTGAATTCTTAAATAGAAGATAAAGTATTCACGAGTTAGAAATCCATGCTATGCATTGCATTGTCATTTGCGCACCTGTAAAATCATGATGAAGAAATACCAACGGAGAGTAACCTCTCAAAACTAGTTAATTTCTGAGACTGTCACGATAGACCACATTTCTGAGGCCCTTGTAAGAGGCCTTGTCGGGGCATGGCCATGGGGTCTTCATGCTGGCCTTGGCTTCGGTTGTTTTCCTGTCCCCAGCAGTCTCCTAAGTATATGAGTAGCAAGTCAGAGCAATCACTTTACGTTACTCTTCCATAAACTGTCAGAACTTGCATTTTGCCTTGTGCAACAAAATATATGGAAAACGAGATAATTTTTGCTGAAAGAACTCTTATTTGTTTTAATGTTCATATTTGTGAGTGTTTAGTTAATGATATGATTGTTTCTTTCCAGTACCCCCTTCAGGTACCTTCTTACACCTTCCATGCAAAAAAGTGTTCAGAATAAAATACAGAGCCTCAACTGGGAAGAAATGGAAAAAACCCCATGCATTCCTGAAATAGACGATTCTGAGTTTTGTGTCCGTGTCCCTGGAGGAGGGATCACAAAGATGCTCTATGACGAAGGGTGAGCGTGTCTGCCTGTGTCTTTGTCCCCGAGGGTGAATCTGTCTGTGCTCCCTACATGCTTTGAAAATGAAAGCAGGATACCTGGGAGTGTTTGGATTACTTGCTGGAACTCTGAAAATGCCCTCATTAAATAGGTGCTGTGTTGCTTTCAAGGAAAAGACTGAAATGTGGTTATAGACTTGGTTCCTGAGAAGCCATATTTAATGCTTTATTGTGTGTAGCATGTTAGGGGTCCTAATACTTATTCTCTGCAGCCTCTATAGTCAGTTCTTTGTGTGGTGGTGGTGGTGATGAGATGTACATAACATTAAATAAACCATTTTTAAGTGAACAATTAATGTACGTTCAGTACATTCACAGTGTTGTGTACCCATCAGCACCATCCACCTTCAGGATTTTGCCATCATTCTAAACAGATCTGCACTCAGTAAGTAATAACTCCTTTCTTATACCTGAAAGTGTATCTCCTGTTAGAACCATCATTTCCTCCAACGTTTCTTTTTGCCTAGTCTGTCTCCCGTCTTTCCTGTCTGGCTTACACCCATAGTATATTTCACCTCCTCTCACACCACAGCCCTGAAGCCCCAACTACCTAGTCACTCCCACCTGCTCTGCAGACCACCAGCTTTGAACTGTTCTCTTGCTCTGTTCAGGCCACGTCACCTGTGCCTACACTGCTGTCAGGTCATAGACTGAGGAGCTGAAACAAAGGAATGTGTTTGCTCACAGTTCAAGGGGCTGAACCGAGTTCAGGCGCTAACATGGCTGGAGAGGAGGCGGCAGAAAACCAGAGGGGCAGCAGCCGCGGAAGAGGACCGGTGGGCTGCCTGAGCCTCTCAGCCCTGAGCGCACAAGTGCAGGGTGGAACCATAAGGCCAGAGAGCTGTCCCTGGGCAGCTTTGTGACTTTGCTCACAAAGTTAGCAGCACTAGAGAAAGTGCTGAGAGAAACACTTCTCATGGAACATTTGGAAAATGTAGAACTGTCCAAACAAACGATATTTAAAATACTCAGCTCTGTCACCCAGAAGTAACTACCATGACTAGTTTTTTGGTCTGCTTTCTTCCCTTCGTCTTTAAAATATAGTTGAAGTAAATACTTGCCTCTGCAGGATACTGCAGCTGTAGAGTCTATACTGTTTAAAGATATTTCTCACAAAACTGATGTTCTTTTGGTTTTCTCACACAAATCTTGCCGTGAGGCAGGAAGGTGCGTGTGCCCAGGGTGAGTGTTACATGGCTCCCAGTTCTGTTCCCACACATAGATGGTATGGCATCTCCTTGCATACAACCTGGCTGATCATCTCTGTATGAACACGGGCACAGTGGAACTGCCATCGGGAAGCAGGAAGAATACCTGATTGTTCTTTTCACTTGCTGCAGCTGTTCTAAAGAAATCCCAATCGCTATTCTGCTGAAGTTCGTTTCAGAAGGAGACAACATCCCAGATGCTCTGGGTCTGGTTGAATATCTCAATGAATGGCTTCAGATAATCAAACCACATGTAAGTTTTACTAAAGCTTAAGCCTGATTGCTCTGGTTAGGTATTCATAAACTTGCATTTTTATATACTATATAAGTAGACCAAATAAGTGAAAGTTTATGTTAAATATAGACATCTTTATACAAAATTTAGGTTGAACTTTTAAAAAGAAAGCAGCTAACCATTAAGACTGATTTTTAAAAAAATAAAGGAAGATCTTAAGTACTTCATTGTATTCATTCTTAGTGTTGCATTAATTATAGCAGACAGCTTTTTATAAGGATAAACAAGTCCTCTTTGGAATTCAGGATTTTTTTTTTCTTTTTTAAGTAAAACATACAGCTATGGGAGCAATACTGTAGCTATTGGACACGCGTTATAATTAAAATACTTTCTCTATTACAAAATAAGAGCATTACACTAGGGAAATCAGTTAGCCTTTAGGCATAACAGAAGTAAACGAAGCCTGCTTTATATAGCAGGTGATTGTCTTTTTAATTCACGCCTTTTCACTGAACAAACTGATGCAAATCACGCAACACTGATTTTTTTTTTTTTAACCCCTATTTCTTTTGAATTTGATTTTGCTCCGTGGACTCCATTCACAGCCATTCTGGCATATCTTTATGATTTGGAATTTGAGGGAACTTATCTTCAGCTGATATAAAGACAAATGTATTACTTTTGTATTACTTTTTCTTCATTGTTTTTTCCTTACAATAAAAGCTAGAAGTGTCAAAACCAAAAGGAACAGACGAGAGAGTTTTGTAGTATGTGTTAAAGGGAGAGGGAGCGGTAAAGCTGAAGGACTGATACTCTGTTCTTCACTTGCAGTGTGAGGACCCCACAGCATCTTCCCTGCCCTGGAAAATGCCCAGTTCCTGGAGGTTACTCTTCGGCAGTGGTCTTCCCCCTGCGCTCTTCTGATCTGTTTCAGTTTTATACCTTACTTCCCAAGATGCTTACTACCAACACAACTGGTAAACAACTGTATAAAAAGAATGTATTAGGAAATCTTTACTTTCCACAGAAAAATCTCCAGGAAAAATAGATTAACACAAGGTTGTTTTTACCATGTTTTCCATCATCTACAACAAATGTAAATTTTGTGCAATAAATTGTTTTCTAAGTAGTTTTATCTAAAATGTGTTCTTTTATGTTTTTTTTTTTTTTTTGACTCAGACTTCTATGTTAGTTTCCTATGTCTGCTGTAACAAATTATCATAAACTGGGTAACTTAAGACAAAACAAGTCTATTATCTTAAAATTGTGGACGTCAGAAGTCCAGAATAGGTCTCCCTGGGCCAGTCACGGTGCTGGCAGGACTGCGTTTCCTCTGGAGGGTCTTGGAGAGAATCGTTTCCTACCCTTTCCAGCTCCTAGAAGCTGCTGTGTTCTTTGGTCCTCCATCCAGAATAATTGCCCCAGGGCAATTACTGAGAATTTTAATATGAAAGAAAAGGTTTTCATTTTTGCATGCCTAATACATACCAGTCCCTTTTTACCTGCTATTTTGTCACATTACCTCTGTGCCTTGGCTTTCTAATCTGTAAAAAAAGGGCTTATGATGTTAAGGGGCACACCCTACTCCGTGTTGTTTAGTCGCCCCATGGACTGTATAGCCTGCCAGGTTCCTCTGTCCATGGGGTTTCCCAGGCAAGAATACTGGAGTGGGTTGCCATTTCCTGCCATCCAGGGGATCTTCCCAACGCAGGGATCAAACCCAAGTCTCCGAGGTTACTGCATTGCAGGCGGATTCTTTACCACTGAGCCACCGGGAAAGCCCCACCCTACTCCACAACATTCAGTAAATGATTTATTTCTGATAAGTTACTGTGGGTTCTATAGTCTGATATGTTCCCTTTTTGGAAACTACTATAGGTTAGGGTAGGGAAAGGATATTCCACACAAATGATAACTGAAAGATAGCAGGGGTGGCTACACTAATATCAGACAAAACAGACTTTTAAGTCAAAAACCAGAGAAAAGGACATTTTATAAGATAAAAGGGTTAATACACAAGGAAGATATAACAATTATTAATGTATAGGCTTCTAACATCAGAGCACCCAAATATACAAAGCAAACATTGGCAAAACTGAAGGGAGAAATAGACCATGACACATTCAATAACCCATTTTCAGTAATGGATAGAACTACCAGATATAAGACCAGTAAGGAAACAGGACTTGAAAACACTAGACCGATTGGACCTAACACATGCAGAACATTCCACACAACAGCACAGAACACACGTTCTTCTCAAGTGTACATGGAACATTCTCCATGATAGATCACGTTAGGCCACAAAAAAGACAGTTAACAAATTAAACCACACTGAAATCATACCAAGTATCTTTTCTGACTAATATGGAATGAAACTGTTAAGTCAATAGCTGTTAAAAAAAGAGATTCACAAATAAGAGCAAATTAACACATTTTTGAACAACCAGTGGGTCAAAGAACACTTCACAAGTGAAACTAGTAAATATCTTCATACAAATGAAAATGAAAGCACAGTATACGCACATTTGTGGGATGCAGTAGTAAGAAAGAAGTTTACAACAGTAAACACTGACATTAAAATAAAAAATTTCTCAAATCAACAATCGCACTTTATACTTCAGGAAAGAAGAACTTTAACCCAAAGTTAGTAGAAAGAAGGAAACAACAAACAGTAGAGAAGAAGAATAGAAAAAAGTCAATGAAAGTTAAAGAGTTGGTTTTTTGAAAAGACCAACAAAATTGATAAATCCTTAACTAGGTAAAGAAAAAAAAAAAGAAAAATCAGAAATGAAAAAGAGATTACAACTGATGGACTTCCTTAGTGGTGCAGTGGTTAAGAATCTGCCAATGCAGGGGACATGGGTTTGATCCCTGGTCTGGGAAGATTCCATATGCCATGGAGCAAGTAAGTCCATGCGCCACTAAAGCCCAAATGCTCCAGAGTCCTTGAGCCACAATTACTGAGCCTGCACACCCATGCTCCCCAACAAGAAGTCTCCACAAGGAGAAGCCCACACATCACAACTAGCAAGTAGCCCCCATTCACCACAACTAGAGAAAGCCTGTGTGCAGCAACGAAGACTTAGTGCAGTCAAAAATAATAAATAAAAAATAAAATGAGTTTTTAAAAAATTGTTTTTAAACCTGTAAAACAACAAGTTTTGGTGAGGATGTGAAGAAAGTGGAATCCTTTTGCACTGTTTGCAGGAAAGTAAAATGGTGCAGCCACTATGGAAAATAGTATGGAGGTTTCTAAGTATATTAAAAGTAGAACTACCATTTGATCCAGCAATCCTACTTCTTGGCACATATCTAAAAGAATTAAAAACAGGATCTCAAAGAGATGTTTGTATACCCATGTTCATTGCAGCATTACTCACAATGGCCAAGATATGGAAGCAACCTAGATGCCCATAAATAGATGAATGGATAAAGAAAATGTCTCTCCGTACAATGGAATGTTACTCAGCCATAAAAAAGGAACCTTGTCATACACTACAACATGGACAAACCTTGAGGACATGATGCTAAGTGAAATAAGCCTGTCATAAAAAGAAAAATACTGCATGGTTCCACTTATGTGAAGTATCTAAAGTAATCAGACTTATAGAAACAGAAAGAAGACAAAGGTTGTCGGGGTGTGGGAAGGGGTAATAGGCAATTGTTGTTCAGGAGGTACTGAGTGATTGATAAAAGCCCCCCTCCCACTTGCTTCCAGGATCTTGAGTCAGACCTACAATGTTTATCCATGCGTTAACGTGAGCACATATTCCTAACATTGAGAACAGGAGAAAATAAGTGGCTGTGGATTCACAGAAATCCTCCAGAGGTTTGGGTTTCCCCACACCAAGTGCTGGCATTTGAGTCTTTATTTCAGCTCACAGGCCAAGTTGCCCAGCTCTTATATGGGTTATACTACTACTAAGGGAAGACTGTTGACTATTCTTCACTATAACTATTGTTTACTATTTTTTATTGCAATTAACATACTGGTTTAGCTATACTTCGCACAAAACATACTTTTGCCAGATGCGAGAGGGATGTTTAGATCATGTCTTTGGTAAAATGCTTTGAGTTCTAAACAACCACAGGGTAGAAGCACACAATCCACAAATAACATCCTACATATGATTTCTTGAGTTATTTCAGTCATACAGCTTGGTAGATTATCAGCATCCAATTTTCATATTTTGCAATATACATTTCTTACAGAATAAACTCTTACCTAAGTAATAGAAACAAAAACTGAGTAGGTTAACAATAATAATTGAAGCAAGATCCTTTTCACTGAACAAAAACACTTTTTATACCTAACTTTTACTAGGCTTTTAAAACTTTTTATTGCTAAGTAGAATCTTTTTCCTAATTGTAAATTCAATGCATGCATATTATAAAATATTAGGTAATACAAAAGAGCATAAGGAAAAATAAATATCATCCAAAATCTTTGCAGCCAAAATAAAAAAACAGCCTTCTAGTGTGATTCTACCCAAATATTTTCTCATTATGTATATAAATGTAAAAATATTTTAAGTGACATTATATTGACATAGAATGTTGCATCATTTTTAAAAATTATTTACTTGTGAAAGTGATGAATATACTTTCACTGTAAAAAATTTGAACAGGATTTCCCTGGAGGAACAGTGAATAAGAATCCACCTGCCAAAGCAGAGGACAAGTGTTCAATCCCTGCTCCGGGGAGATTCCACACAGAATGGAGCAACTAGGCCCCTGTGCCACAACCATTGAGCCTGCACACCCAAGAGTCCACACACTGCAACTACTGAAGCCCCTTTGCCTATAACCTGTGCTCTGCCAGAGAAGCCCATGCACCGCAACAAAAAGAAGACCCCGCTGGCCAAAACTAGGGAAAGCCCACACGCAGCAACGAAAACCCAATGCAACCAAAAAATTCAAACAACACAAATGTGAAGTACTCTGTCAGCTTCTTCCTGCCATGCCTACCCCACACTGCCCCACAGAGACCATGGTTTCCACCTGGTCGCAACCCCTCAGACCTTCCTGTGCAATCCCATGATGCAAGAATTCAGCTTTCTATTAAAACATCCAGTAGAGGGAACTGTTTCTCTTTTAATATGTAAGTTATATAACTTTTTCTTTGCAAAATCAATGTGTCTTTAAGAAAAAATCTGTCTAGGATGTCATTTACACAATACAGAATGTATACGAATTTAAAACATATTTACTTCTACTGACTAGTTTCTAACTGAAATAAAATTTTAAATCTTATTTTCTCCCTTCAACTTTCTTGTTGGTTTGCTTGTTTCATGTTCTTTGACCTCGAAATTATGTAGTTTTTAAACGCTACTGCTATTGAGTACACTTATGGGGAAAAAATCCTTACTGTTGGTAGAAATATAATTGTTTTTTTTTTCTTTTGAGAGGAAGATAAATCATATAAAACAATACAAGAAGTGAAGATAAAATGTATGTTTCATCTGGCAGTAATTCTATTTAAACTTCTAAATAGATTAGTATTATTGAACAGAGACTATTTACTTTTGGATACTCTGAAAATACTTTTTTTCTCCAAGATGGCAAATGCTATATATGAGTATTTCAACCATATTTTATGTGGGTGGCATATACATTTTAATTTCACAGTGGTTCTCAAGAAGAGCTGACTGGACTGGCCGACTTGGTCAGCCCACTATGCTGATGTGGGGTTTCTATGCTCATGACTGTGGTCAATTTGCACAATGACTAAAAGGTTAAGAGAAAAAAAAAAGGGCTACAAAATACTATCACAGAGTCTCAATTTGAGGCTGGAAAAATGTGGGGCAAGCAAAATGTTAGCAGCAGGTATATACTGGTGATTTTTTTTACTTTATTTTGTTGTTTCAACTATAAAAAGTCTAAGTTTTCTACAGTTAACATATACTCATTTTGAAATGGGCTTCCCAGGTGACAACTGCCAATGGTAAAGAATCCACCTGTCATGCAGGAGACACAAGGATGGGAGCACACATGTGCACCCATGGCTGATTCATGTCAATGTATGGCAAAAACCATCACAATATTATAAAGTAATTATCCTCCAATTAAAATAAACTTAAAAAAAAAGAGAAAGAGAGAGAGACTTGTGTTTGATCCCTGGGTCAGGAAGATCTCCTGGAGGAGGAAATGGCAACTCACTCCAGTATTCTTGCCTGGAAAATCCCATGGACAGAGGAGCCTGGCAGGCTACAGTCCACGGGGTTGCAAAGAGTTGGACACAACTGAGCGACTAAGCACAGCACAGCACAATAACAATTTAGGGGACAGTTCTGGACTTGATGTAGTTGCTCAGGAACAAGTTGTAACATAACCACAAATTTTCTTACTACCTTTGGTAAAATGAACACCTACTACAAGCCAGGCACAGTTTCAGCACTGCAGATCCCTGCCCTGTTGGGAACTAACATTCTTGATGGACAGGAAGCACAGTAAAAACGTACTCAGTACATCTGGCAAGGCAGGGGGCACGACGGGAAAAGGAGGTTGGTTGGGGTGCAGTCACCAGTCAGCTCGGTGTTCACGTCCCCGCCCTGCTCTCAGGGTAAACATCTCAGGTGCCTCCCTAAGTGCATCACCAGGCCTCTGTCTGCTCCCAGCCCACCTCCCACCTCTGCTGGGTGGTCCAAATCCACACAGACCTGGCCCTCACTGACTTCCTACCACACCCAAGACATAGAGCCAGGCCCACACTGTCTGACTCAAGGGTACATCCACCACTCAGAGCTTTGCCAAGGCTCTGGGCACTGTGTTGTGGCCCCTGGTGTTTGCGGACCACTGTCCACATTCAGGCCCTGAACTGAGGGCCTCGCTGTGATGCTGCTGAATCACCTACAGGGTGGGCATCACCTCAGGACTTAACTCTGCTGCTTTCTTGTTGTGTGACAGGCCCCAGAATAGCACCTGCTGTTGAATGAATGAAACATAAAACACCAGGAAAAGACACGCACACAGCTGAACGGTCCCAGACCTTGACCCTGCTCTTAGAGGAGTGAACAGAAGGATGGAGACGGTCCTGTCATCCTCTCAGCCAAACTCTAGCTTTCAATTGTTCGCAAAACTAGTTTGACATTAAGACAGCATATTTTCCAGCCACTCGTACTTTCTATTATTTCTCCCTGGTAATACACTGTGAAGGATTTTTGGTTGCTTGCTTATAAAACTAAATCATGGCCTGTCTGGGAGACGAGTAATTAGAACCCCATTCAGTCAGTTCTCTGCTGTGGCTGTCACATCCAGCTGACTCTGGGTACTGTGCCCTGCGGCAGCCAAGGCCACACAGTATCTCAGGATGTGGTCACAACTACTCACAACTGAGAAGCGCCTTTTCAAGAGGCAAGAAACGTCAGCAGGCCTTTAAGGACACTTCCTCCTGGAACTGCTTTTTGCTGACCACACCCTTGAAGGACATGGATGACAGACATTGCAAAAGGTGTGTGGCAAAGTCCGCACCTGTTCTGGGCCCGGACCCACCCGAGAATGACCTGGTGATGACCGTACCTGCTGGAAACTGTGCTGGACTTGAACCCGAGCGAATATAATTAAAGAGCCAATTGATGAGGTTTTAAAAAAGGTTAAAACCGACCATTTGAAAGCTCCGAGGAGCCAAGTGGACAAAGAATCTTGTCAACCGCCATGGTCCAGAGAGGGGAGACGAGGGACCAGGTAAAAGGGGGACATGAGACCCTCAGCAGGACTTATGGGCGAAGACCATGGCAGCCTCGGAGGCTCCGTCTCCATGCTGGCGTGTGTCTTCCTCCTCCCCGGACCTCTGTGTCCATCACCTGCTGTCGCCTTCTCCAGGAATGCTGGGGGCGGATTTCGGGGTAAACGTGAAGCTATGGGGGGTCCGGAGGCCTTGCTCTTCAAGCCACCAGCTGCAGGCCAAGCCCTGAGTATCTGGCTGCGCCCACAAGAGCCTCCTGGGCCAGCCTCAGGCCATGGCCTCCCTCCCTGAGCTCCTCCAGGGCGCCCCCTCCTCCCACAGGGAGATGGATCTTCGGAGGTGGGAAGGGCAGCCTGGCCTCAGGCCACTGGGCCTGAGGGCCGAGAGCCTTCAGTCACCAGTGACAACCAACACTGCACGGAGCCCCCACCCCGCCATCTCTTATGTTCGGTCCACGTGAAGGACGCCTGGTGTCACCCACAAACAAGCTGGGGGAGGAGAGTTTGCAGGGAGCGGTTGCCAGGCTGCACCCACTTGTCTTGTGCTCCAGGAGGGGGGAAAGCTGGCGTGCATGCACAGGAGAGGGGCTCTTCCGCGCCAGGAAGGGAATTCTAGGAGAGTGACCGACCCCCGGACTCGACAGCGACTCCGTGTGGTGGACTGCATTTCAGCTCTGGACTGTGAATGCATGACCGCAGAGAAGAGCTCAGAATGACTTCAGAAATAAAAGAAAACTTTGAGTCGTAAGGGTAACAGGGTGAAAGGGTGAAAGAGGAGAGTGAAAAAGCTGGCTTAAAACTCAACATTTAAAAAGCTAAGATCATGACAACGGGTCCCACCACTTCATAGCAAATAGACTGGGAAAAAGTGGACAGAGCAGATTTTAATTTCTTGGGCTCCAAAATCACTGTGGACGGTGACTGCAGCCATGAAATTAGAAGATGCTTGCTCCTTGGAAGGAAAGCTATGACAAACCTACACAAAGTATTAAAAAGCAGAGACATCACTTTGCCAACAAAGGTCCGTCTAGTCACAGCTATGGTTTTTCCAGTAGTGAGGTTATGGGTGTCAGAGTTGGACCGTAAAGAAGGTTGAGCACCAAAGAATTGATGCTTTCAAATCATGGTGCTGGAGAAGACTCTTGAGAGTCCCTTGGATAGCAAGGAAATCAAACTAGTCAATCCTAAAGGAAATAAACTGTGAATACTCATTGGAAGGACTGATGCTGAAGCTGAAGTTTCAACACTTTGGCCTCCTGATGCAAAGAACCAACTCACTGGAAAAGACACTGATGCTGGGAAAGACTGAGGGCAAGAGGAGAAGCGGACGACAGAGATGGTTGGATTGCATCACTAACTCAATGGACATGAGTTTGAGCAAAGTCAGGGAGATGGTGAAGGACAGGGAAGCATGGTGTGCTGCAGTCCATGGAGTTGCAAAGTGTCAGACACAACTTAGCAAGTGAACAACAGAGTCCCCATACACCCTACACTGTTTCTCTAATAACATATTACATTAGAATAGGAGATACATTTGTCACAATTAATGAACCAATTATTAAAACATTCTTATTACCTAAAGTTCACACTGTTCATTTTCCTTTATTTTCACCCAGTGTCCTTTTTCTGTTCCAGGATCTCATCCAGGACACACTATTTTTAGTCACCAGGTGTCCTTGGGCTCCTCAGGCCTGTGACAATTTCTCAGACGTCCTTGTTTTTTGATGACTTCACAGTTTTGAGGAGTGCAGGTTTGGTATACCCTCAGCTGGGATTTGTCTTGACATTTTCCTCTTGAGCAGACTGGGCTTATGTGTTCTGGGACGAGGACCACAGAAGTAAAGTCTTCTTCTCACCATACGATGCCAAGAGCACATACTACCGACACAGCTTATCACTGCTGACACCGACCTTGATCATCCGGCTGATGCCTAGTGCATTTTTTATTACAATATAAGTAACACAATGTTTAGGTAACCAGTTTCCCAGATGGCAGTTGTGGTAAAGAACCCGCCTGCCAATGCAGGAGACATAAGAGACGCAGGTTCAATCCCTGGGTTGGGAAGATCCCTGTAGACAGGCATGGCAACCCACTCCAATATTCTTGCCTGGAGAATCCCATGGACAGAGCAGCCTGGTGGGCTATAGTCCATGGGGTTGCAAGGAGTTGGGACACAACTGAGGCAACTTAGCACACATGCATGCATGTAGGTAACAGGAACACTGAAATCAGTGACTATGTAAGAGCTGAGCATCTTAGCCGCATCCTCTTAATCTCCCCTCTTAATGGCTCTCTGAAGCATAGGTACTATTACTCCTATTTCACAGATGAATAAATAGGAAGAACTTTTCCACAACACACACACACATAATTGTGCTAAAAATATATAAAACTGACCATTTTCATCTGCTTGGCTCTGTGACATTAAGTACAATTCAAGCTGTCATGCAACCACCACCATCTCCAGAACTTTTCACCTTCCCAATATTGTACATGCTTTACCCTTGATGAACATTACCAGTCTTTCGGTCTTTTAAAGATTCAAATGGTTCCACTTTGTCAGGCCCACCTTGAACATTCCTGCAGCCAAACGTGACCACCTTTTTCCTCTGGGTGGAGAGTAATTAACATTGGTGCTTCCAACTTGTCTTCATCTTTTTTTTAGCTTTACTGAGATAGACTTGACAAAATTATAATATATTAAAGTGTACACTGTGATTATCTGATTATGTTTTGGCTCCCCAGGAGTGCTAAAGGCAAAGTATCTGCCTGCCAATGCAGGAGACAGAAGGGACTTGGGTTCAATCTCTGGGTTGGGAAGATTCCCTGGAGGAGGAAATGGCAACTGCCTCCAGTATTCTTGCCTGGACAACTTCATGGACAGGGGAGCCTGATGGGCTACACTCCATGGGGTTGAAAAAGAGTTGGACACGACTGAGGGACTGAGCACAAAGTGTACACTGTGATTTTCTGATGTGTGTGTGTGCTGAGGTCTTTACTTTCTGTTGCTCTGAAGTGAGTGCATGCTGGATGTCAGCCCCAAGGCTGGGCTCAGCTGCCCGCTGTGCCATGGTGCCACCACTTCCCTCTGAGGCAGAGAACACATTTCCCAGGACCTTCTTCCCTGGGGAGTTCTGGTTTAGAGGCTGCAGAAGAGAAACATGCCCCAAGCTCTGTTGTCTCAGGTTCCTTCCTGTGCGTCAGACGGTTAGAAGTCCCGGGATGGGGTGGGGGGCAGGTCATCAACTGCCCACGTCCTGGGCCACATGCTGTCATGTCTCCTTGGTTTCCTGACTCTCTGCCCACATTCCATCCGGTGGAGGGGTTTTCACATCCATGCCATTTGGGGAATGCTACAGTGTGTCAGATGGGCTGAGAATATTGGGAAAAGTCTCATCCAAAGAGCTACCAGTTACATTATATTCTTGATTTAATGAAGATAAATGTTTATCACAAGCAGGTGACCACACAAGACAGTGGTTGATAAAGCTTATTTCAGAGCAGCTTCCCTGGACCTCCAGATATCTCAGAGGGATGGAGACCATGGGGTGGCATCTCACCAGACCTGGGAAGTTTGACCCTTGCCTTAACTCTGCCCTTCCAAACTGGGGCTTGCATGGACAGTTTGTGAGAATATATGCTGGCAATCAACACCCTGCACTTTAACCCAACACCTTCAAATGTTGGACTCTTTGTGTCTCAGAGCCAAACTTCTGGTAAGGCCACATCCTTATCCAAGGAGTGCAGTCGAGCAAAGACCCCAAGTTGCTGTACGATGTCTCTGCTTTCCCAAAGCCATTTCTTCACATCTAAGCAGGTCCCTGTTCATTTCCACCATAGTGCTCACCACTAGTCTTAACTGCATGCTTATTTCCTTATTTACATGTGTACTGTTGACGTTCCCACAAGACTGCAGTAGACAAACCATGGTCCCCTTGTCACTGAACATGGATAGTACAGCACCTGGCACGTAAGTGTTCAATGGACATTCACCTAACAGATGAATGAGTAAAGGAGATTCCACTAATTCCAAATGTTCTGACACAGCTGCAGCTTGGATGCCCATGAAGGAAGACAGGGAGTCACACCTAAAGCATGAGCAATAAGATAAAAAGCAAACAAGTGGGACATCAAAATAAAAAACTTTAGCATAGCCAAAAAAAAAAAAAATCATCAACAAAGGAAGATGACCTACTGAATGGGAGAATATATTTGTAAGTCATGTACTGATAAAGGGCTGGTCTCCAAAATATACAATGAACTCCTACAACACAGCACCACAAGAACAAACCCAGTGAAAGGGTAAAGGACTTAACTTTAACAGACATTTCTCTAAAGAGGGCATACAGATGGCCAACAGGTATATGAAATAATGTTCAACATCATTAATCATCAGGGAAATGCAAATTGAAGCCATAATGTGATATCACCAATACCTGTCAGGATGTTATTATCAAAAAAAAAAAACAAAAGACAAGTGATGGTGAGGATGAGGTAAATTGGAGCCCTCATGTACTGCTGGTGGGAATGCAAAATGGTACAGCTACAGCAGAAAACAGCACAGAGGTTCCTCAAGAAATTAAAAATATGACTACTACACAATGCAGCAATCCAACTTCTGGGTATCAATCCAACAGAACTGAAATCAGGATCTTATAGACATATGAGCACTCCCACGTTCACTGGAGCACTATTTGTAACAGCTGATGTATAGCGACAACCACTGACAGATGAATGGATTAAAAAAGTGTGGTCCATACCTATAATGAAGTAAATACTGCTCAGCCTTAAAAAAACATAAATGAGCCTTGAGAGAATTATGCTAAGTGAAACAACCTAGTCACAGAAAGCCAAATAGTAGATTTTCCTCCTACATGAAAGTATCTAAAATAGTCTAATCATAGAGTCAAACAGTGGAATGGTGGTTGCCAGGGACTGGCGGTCTGGAGGGGTGGGGAGATTAATATCAACAGGTCTGAAGTTCCAGGAGGAAGAGGAGTCAGGCAGGAGGACTGAGAAAACCCAGAGAGAAGTCCTACTGACTCTAAGGAGAAGCTTCAAAGGAAGTGATTCTGCCCTCAAGAAGTCAAACAAGGGAAGAACCAAATAGAGACCACTGTATTTGGTAGAGCATGAGCGAAGATGACCTCTATGAGACATTTTTGGAGAGACACCAGAGAAAGCCACGTACTGCTTGGGGAGAGTACAGGGAAGTCATAAAACAGAGGCACCAAGTGCAGAGAACGTGTTCAAGATCTGTTGACACACTTAAGGAGCATCTTGATATACTTTATGGCCTAACAAACTTTCCATGTATTCTTCAGGAAAGATTTAGTAGGGATTGGTAATGTCTGCTTACTCCTAAAATAGACCAAAACTCGCTGGACAACAAGGCAAAAAGGAAAAGGGAAAGTCATTAAATTTGTGAAAGATGATACCAATTATTCAATGAACGGTGTTACAAAACTTTCACAGTGGCCAGAAACAACAGTGAGTTGTCACACGTTAAGGTGATGCTCACCTGACGCAGAGGCGGGAACCTCACCAGTAGCCTGACGACGAGTAGATTCTGAGCCCAAACCCACCATCTGGTTGGGAGATCAGATGGTCAGAAGGCCAGAAACCCCTGGGGAAGGAGCCTTTGCTCTCTTTACCACAGGACGTGTTGGGGAAAGCATAGCCTTCAACATGAGACTAACACTGTGATTCAGAAACTGCACTTAAGTGCTACACTTACTGAACACTGATTTAATACCATCATCCATATTAATGCTTTTCCAATTAACAAAAGGGATATTGTTGCATCACCTAACCTATACTGATAGGCTGTGTTAGTCGCTCAGTCGTGCCCAACTCTTCAGCAACCCCATGGACTGTAGCCCGCCAGACTCCTCTGTCCATGGAATTTTCCAAACAAAAATACTGGAGTGGGTTGCCATTCCCTTTTCCAGGGGATCTTCCTAACCCAGGAATCAAACCCGGGTCTCCTGCACTGGCAGGCAGACTCTTTTTACCATTAAGCCACCAGAGAAGCCCACTGATAGGCTACTGATGGCTAACTAAATAAAAATCTCAAAGAAGCAAGGGACCGATGTTTTGAACCAATTTCACTGTTAATGTCGATTGCCAGATATAAAAACCTGAGAGCAGACCCATAGGAGAACATTCATTATGTGAAGCAGAACTGTCCTAAGATAGTGCACACAAACCAACATCATCTATTTAATAAAAATATTTAATGCTGCCAAAAAGTATAAAAATACAGTAGGAATGGCAGTACAATACAAAGTAGTCTCTCCTAATTTATTTCTTTTACATCTTTCTACATTTCACACACGCGTTAGAAAACTTAACAATGCATTGAATTAGAGGCTTCTGCACAGTCTTCGGCTGGTGGCGCTCTTCGCTCCCTGGATGTAAGGTTTACTTTGTAAACAGACATATGTGAGGCAATCTACAGGCTTATCAAGCCTCACTGAGATTCCGGAGTGGGCTTCATGTCTTGTTTTGCACATCAATGGTTGAAAATTTATAGCTGCAGAATATTCTCAAGGCATGAATATTTAGGTGTCTGTCAATCTTGGCCTAAAACATAAAATAAGAAGTCATCTATTCAATTCGTATTTACCAAACACACAGACGTACACAGACATACACAGACATACACAGACATAAAAGGACTAACAATGAACTAAAAAGGAAAAAAAACAAAACAAAACATTCCAACACATCACACTCAACCACACTGAATGCTTCACTGTTATCTTGGTAAAGCTGCTTATGTGCTTGCTTTTCAAACAGAACTGGTGGTGTGAGGCAGACTTATGTTAAAGCATCATAACTCAAGTCTTGTACAAGAATCACTAACTATGAATTTTGTAGGTCATCCTGCATTACTCAAGAAATGACCTCCATGTGAGCGATACTGACGGACAGACAGGTTAAAAAAAAATGTACCCACAACAGTTCAGCAAGATTATATGGTATGTGCTAGACTTACCAATACTTTGGAATTCAATGCAAAAGTCTAATCCAATTTGGACCTCCAATGTATCATACTGCTAAAAATATTAACGAATGTAACATCTGAACATAAAGTTGGCTTATAGCTTTAACTCACGGACTGTGAGCAGCGTACATTTTGTCCTGAAGGATAACACTAATGATCACAGCAATGCAGAACTTAAGTGACATGATTTAAGTATTAAAAGAAAACACAGACATGAAATAATTGATAGATTTATTGTATTTTAATGCCGAAAAGTAAAGATAAATGAGAGTTTCAACAAGCAATAGAGATGAAATAACTAGTTTAAGGGCAGCTGAGATTTTAATGTTATTTCACAATATTTGCAAACAGCTGAATTTCTGAGGTGGAAACTGGTTTTCCCCAACTTCCTCCGCTATGACAAAAAAAAAAAACAACAGCCCAGATCTCAATACCTGTTATTATTGTGTCCCCACGTATATAAACAGAAGACATAAACTGCACCCACACTTTTATCCAAAACGTTCCATCAAAACCCCCAACACTGTGAGTTGGCTTCTTCCTGAGTGCTGGCTCCCTGGTGTTAGGTTTCCAGCACCAACACAGAAATGTCCAGACACCAAGGGAACATTCTCGTTAGATGCCTGTGAGCACAGAAACACAACGGGTGCTTCCTGCAGGGAAGCAAAACCAAACCAAACCCAAACCAAAGTGGCTGACCTAAGAAAAGGAGCTCCTGATCAACCCTGACTGTTGCAAATATGGAGTGTTCCCCACACCTTCAGAAGCACCCTCATGAAAGCAAAAGAACAAAGTCCATCAGTCAGAGTGAATGGAACCATGGTTTGGGTCACAGGGTAGTCTGATTTCCAGGATTCCTCTGGATCAGCAGTAGTTCAAATTGCTCCACAAAGTTTTTTGGAGGGAAAAACGTTTGTTTACTTGAACCATAAAAAGAGGGTTATTTCAGGTTTTAACAGGCAAAAGTAGCTGTCTAATGTTCTATGTAAATATTCCATAAAAACAGGCCCAGTGAGACATAATGGGAAAGTATGAGATCTGGAGTCACTGGGATTCTACAGATGGAGTCCATGTCTCAGCTCTGACATGAACTAGATGTACAGCCGCAGGCAAGTTGCTGGTTCTCCAACTCAGGGTGTATGTGTGTGTATTTAGGAGAGGTGGAGTGTGTGTGTGTATTCAGGGGAGTTGTATTTAAACCGACTGACACAACCAGCAGTGCATTAAAGACACACTCCACTAGATGAACGACTCTGTAGAACAACTTAAGGTCTCAACAGGGGCCAGCTCCACACCTAAAGGAACAAAGTCAAATGCACACAAAGTAGTTCCAGCCACCAGATGCTCACACTCATGTTTCGCTGGAAAGAGTCACATATACTTTTCTGGGGTGAGCAAGGCAGTCACTGCCTTTACAGACAAGATTAGCTTGCCCAGTTTCCCTCTCCTGAATTCACCAAACTCGAAATAACTTCAGGTTTTTTATAGCAGTAATTTGTCATCATATGTCTAAAAAATCTATACCAAATGAAAGCAACAGTAAAGAATTGATGTTTTTCTTTGGGGGTGGGGGTGGGAAACGGTCTCCATAAAGATAAAAACTCCCAGCCACTCTCCTTACAGTTCCCCAAACATACTATGTGGTGGAAAACCAGAAAGTATTAAGATTCTGCAAGTGATATCTGCCCTGAGTCCTGTAAGTCCCATATTCCACTCTAAATTACAAAACCAAAACAGAAAGAGTTCCAATGACTGAACTGTTCATTCTCCCACTGGACCACAGAGAGCTTGTGAGGGCGCTGGAGAACGTCCATGGTCAGACTGTTCCTGATAAAGCCTCTGGCTGAGTCACCACTCGCCCAGGCCCCCTCCATGATGGGACGGCACGTACACACCCAGGAGGAGCGCAGAGGACGCCTGGCCTTTCTGGCTCGTCCGCGGCTGCGGGGGCTGCGGTGCCACTGGCCCAGAAACAGGGCTTTGGAGACAGATGTGAGGGAGAGCAGCCTCAAGTTCAAACCTGCAAACTCGGGGAAAGCTCCAGAATACATCATCCAGGGAAGACAAGACCTGTATTTTCAGCAAGCCAGGAGGACTGTGTTTTATTATGTGAAAAAATACTACATTTCTGTTTTTTCAAACTTGTGTTTAGAAGATGCTGTACCCCATCATCTAAACAAGTCAAAGCCGAACAAGAGCTTCCTGATGTAAGAGATGTAAACAGCTGTGACATGGGGACGGGGGCCCAGACTCATTGCTTCTACCCACTGACAGCCCTGCTCGGACCTGCCAGAATCAGAAACCAGTCAGCACTGACAGATAGCGTGACTCCTACACTCTTGCCTGGACTCAGGAAAAGTGGATGACACGCACAGCGGCATTCGACTTACTGTGAGCTACATTTACAAAGTGTCCGTAAAACTGTGTCTGAAAGTAAAAATCAAGGCAGCAAGATCCTGAAACCTGTACAGGGGACTTTTCTGGTGGTCCAGCGGTTAAGACTGTGAGCTTCCAACGCAGGGGGCACAGGTTTGATCCCTGGTTGGGGAACTAAGATCCCACATACCAAAAATTAATTAATAAAATTTAAATAAATAAATAAATCCTGTATAATAACCAGGCAGGCACTTCAGAAGTGCATTCCCTAGAGTATACAATGCTCAATACAAGATTTCTAGTCAACAGTTCTGGCCTGTGTTGGCTCACACAGAATCCAGTCCGAGACATTCTTCTAAGAGAGAAGTGACTTGGCAGAAGTTACACCTTTCTTTGAGAATTTAATTCTAAACACACAGGACTCTTCAGCACCAGGACCAGGAGAGACGGTGGAAAAGTCAAGTCTCAGGTGACTCTGGCTCAGTGACCCCAACACCTGCATCAGCTGGAGGTCAACACAGAACACTCGGGAACACGGAGCCAGGAGCAGCAGATACCACCACTAAGTGGGGACAACCGTCACCGCCAAGAACCCTGAAAGCAAAGGTGGAACTGATGAAAGCAAAAGGATGGCTCTGTGTCAGAAACTGCTTCTTAAACTAACAGGTGTTTTTTTATTCAAACCATCAATTCTAGTTTATCTGAAACAAAGGGGATATGCACAAGTGTACATAAAATTAATAATTTGAGTCACAATTCCTCCCTCTGACACACCTGTTAGGAAGAGTTATATTTAAAAAAAAAAAAATCAGCTTTACTTCCTTTCTCTTTTTTTGTTCATTCCTTGGTAGAAATACCAATACGTAACGAAATGGACCAAAAAGACCAAAGAGAAAAAAGGACAAATACAAAATCATTCTCTAAACACAAGAAACGGTCTGTGTCACCACAGTCCTCTCTGCACTTTCACATTAAGATACATATGGACCCACTAAATATGGAGAATTGGGTTTGTAGATATTCCACACGTGCAATCATAGATAGAAACCAGCAGGAGGATGATATAAAGTGTTCAGATGAACGTGGACACAAGGTCAGAGCCCATGGTGCAATCGGAGAAGATGGCTCTGAATCAGGGCTGCCTGCTTATGAGCAGAAACAGACACGAACACAAAATGAACCAGGTATTAATGCAAATATTCTTTCTTAAAAATAATAAAGCTTCTGGCTTTTTTTATTAAGAGAATACCACCTCAGCGAAGTCAAACATAGAACTGATGTTCAGCATCTGTTCTAATTAGCAAACACCATGGAGACCATGTCCTGGGAAGGCGCAGACCGCCGTGGCCACTGACCCCTGCGGCTGTTACCTGAGGCCAGGACCCCGCCTGCCCACCCTCCCTCAACCAGACACCTCCTTTAATAAAGGTCAGGCACCTCGCCATCCATTTGTAGCAAATGATAAAAAACATGATCCCTGGTAAAAACCGACGTGCTCTCTTCAAGGATCTGCCGGGAGGAGGAAGACGACTAACCTATATAGAAGTTGATTAACAAGGGTCTGCTGCCCTGGATGTGACTTGAAGAATACATTAGGACACACAGCTCCAGAAGGACAGAAAGCAGACAGAGAGCAAAGCTGAAGCACTGAACCCCACAAAGCAGTCGCCCTGCTCTGCCTGGGAACAAGGGCATCATTACCAGCTTGTGTTTCCCATAAAGTCTTTTTACTTTACTTTTGCTGAAAGCAAGGCTATCTGCAGTTGGAATTGAACAGGTCTACCTGTTTTTGACTTGCATAGTAATTACTGTATTTTAGCAAAGATAAACCAAGGCAAATTGGAAAGAAAGATTTTAAACCAATAATGACCTAAAACATGAGGACCTTGGTGCCTGAACACAGGTGTCAAGCAGGCAGACACAGAAATGTCCCTCTTACCTCCTTAAGTGAAAAGCTAACAGGACGCAGTGGTGCTGAGCAGGGCGTGCTCCAGACACAACTGTCCTCCACATAGAGCACCACATGTGTCCTGCTCTCACACTCTTAGCAGAAGGCTATTCAAACCCACTCAAAAGTCTAGCTATGCTGACATTTTTCAAACTGTTGTTTAAATGGTAACTGCACTCTGAAAATAATTCAGCCTGGTGCAGCAATCTTACCCTGTAAAGTGGATAAGGCAGAGACACCTGGTCGGAAGTTCGGCGTCCCCCCTATCCCTTCCTGGTGACCCCTTAGACATCCCACCAGCATAGTTTGAAACCACCGAAATAATGCGATTTCATTATTTCAGCAACTAAATTTATAACACCTAAAGTTTAAATAAAACAAGTTAAAACACTAGAACTCAAATGAGCAGTTAAATTCATTAAACAATATGCTTTAAAAATACTCATTAAGAAGTTAAAGGGACAGTGTAAAGTTTGAACATCATTATACTATTTATTGAAGTAGAAAGAACTTGAAAATTTTTTTTACTGCAAAACTTCAGTCAAATAAATGGAAATCATGGATAATAAAATGCTGCTCCTTATTTTGATTTCCTAAATCATGATTTACCCCAATTATAACTTAGGGTAATTACATTCAAATTTTCCTGAAAGATAAACAGTATTAATAATGGGCTTTACAGAAACCAGTTTCTTTACAAAGTCTTGATCAACTGTTACCTGACTACGCCAGTAAGGAGAACCTTCCTTCAAAGATATTTTTAGAGAAAATTTTTGTTTCTTTGTTTGTTTTTCTTTTTAAAATTGGGAAGACTGTAAAACATAAAAGAAATGCAAATATATAGTAAAAATTACTTATTCAGAGCTTTACCTGCTCATATCAAACTTCTCTTTAGGAAAATGTATCCAGTACAGTTGAATCAACATACAATTTATTATTATTTTTATGGTAACAGATTTTTTCAAATTGAGCTTTTAAAAAGTACATTTAACTACAAAAGTAAGATTAAATAGGTACTTATAAAATATATTTACCCTGAAATGGTTAAGAATATAAAATGTTGATGCTCATGTCAACAGTACATTATACATTACACGCATTACTTTAAGGTCATTTTCTCTCCAATAATAATGTCGATAAAACCACAATATTTATTGCTTATATCAAGTGCAGGTTAAAATCCAGACAGCCTCCAAAAATGAACCCTTATGGTAAAGGATTTCTCAGTCTGGTCAGGTGAAATATTACACTTAGCATGTATGAACACAGTGGAAAATGTACCAGTTCTTAAGAAGCATTCAAGTCTTTACTTAGGGGGTGGGTAGTATGGGCAGTGCCCTGGGGTGCTGGGGGGACCAGACACCACACTTCTCTGTGGGTGTCGAATCACGTGCACCGTCTGGGTGAGGAGTCTGTGACAGATCAACTCTGTGACTCACGCAACACTGTCAGCTGCTAGGGCCGAAGCTTGCGGGGCAGAATTAGTTACTTATAGGGCATTCTGCTGAAGAAACAGTGTCCAGCCAACAAAAGCGCCAACCAGAATGACTGACACAAACCCCATCTTAGTGAGAATAGGTTGCCAATATAACCACCTTTTCCTCTTGCGCTCGGTCTCGCTCAGCCTCTGCTTCATCTGCTGCACCTTCTGGGCGGTGCTGGCCTTCCTGTCCTCCCGGAGGCGCTTGCGCAGAGCACTGTGAACAGACAGAGCATCAGCAGGCGGGCTCAGCTGCAGGCAGGGACTCAGCCCAAATCCCCTCCAATCCCCTCCATCCCTCAACTCCTTAAGACGCTGCAAGAAGGGGAAAGGCCTCGATGCTCTGAATGGTCCAGATATACACTCGGATTGTTCAACGACAATTGCTGGTTCAACTTTGTGCTAATAAATACTTTTAGTGGGACCTGAAAAGAACCATGGTGTCAGTGTTCTATCCTTCTTTGCTAACCAGTCAGTAGTGGGAAGACAGAGGGTGCCTTCAGCATCCGGTCCCCTCTGGAGTTTACATCTGATTTTTCACAAAAGCCCCTAAACTTAACATTTTCTTGAATGTTCTGCTGTGTGTTGCCTACTGTTGTCCGCCCACACCCTTTTCTAGCTCCCATTTTCCTGTTCAATACAGAATTTTTGTTCCAATGGAAGCTATCTGACTCCCAACATCACAGTCCTGGAACAAGGCAAAGAACAGTTGATGGCAACATGTACCTTACTATTTTTCCCTCTTAAGAAGAAAATCTCAAAAGCCTAAGATGACAACCACCATGAAGAAGGCAGCAGTAGTAGATGCTGTTACTTTTGAAAATCAACAAAAGACACATTTTCATAGTATACAAGTAGAATCACAGAGCTGAAGGAAGAAACAGAAAAAGGAAACAGTTCTAAAACTTAGAAGATGCTTGTGAGGACATCATGCTTGTAGATGAGGACTACTTAATGATATCAGACTGGCAATCTTCCCATCAGGCACTCTTGAGGAAAAACATAGGAAATGCTGGAAGAAGCAAAAAAAACTTTGCACGAAGAAACTGACACCTTAGAATGCAAAGTGGAGTCAATTCAGCAGGTGTGAGCAGATCTGAGAGTTCAGTTATATGCAAAGTCTGGGAGCAACACAAGCCCTGAAGCTGATGAAAGCTAACCATTTTATAATACTTTAAAAATGTGTTTTTAATAAGCTTGAGTAGTGTTTAAAATAATTTCCCTTCTTCAAATGATATGGAGAGCAAAACTTAAATTTTTTTTTTCACTTACTTAATGGAAACTTATGGAAATTTAAGAGGATGAGATGGTTGGATGGCATCACCGACTCGATGGACATGAGTTTGAGCAAGCTCTGGGAGTTAGTGATGGACAGGGAAGTCCAGCATGCTGCAGTCCATGGGGTCGCAAAGAGCTGGACAAGACTGAACGACTGAAGTGAACTGGATGGAAACTTGCCTATTTAACATATTTTTAAAAGAAGAGAATACTCATCTATATATTTTACATAACAATTACATCAAGTGTAAGGGCTATTAAAATCAGTTACAAAAAACTAAATCTCACAAACCCCATCTCCCTTCAGGTACTGCCGTGTTACAGCGGAAGCCTAACCAGCCTCCCTGCCTTCAGAGTCAGGCTGCCTATGCCACAGCAATCGCTGTGAGGCATAGCCCCAATGTGCTACTTGGTTAAGAGTCCTGAATGCCTCTTCAGTGTCTACTATATCAGCACCCAGCTTTCTTCTTGCCCCAAGTGTTTAACCTAAATCTAGTAATGAGTCAGATCATGGGGTGTCCTAGAAGGCAACTCGTATAAAAGCTGCAAACAATGTCCAGGAGGGAGTGAACAGAAGGTGGTGGATGGTCCCAGGTGAGGAGCCTGAAGAACCACTCATACTCTGCATGATCCTGGACAAGATCATGAATTACTTTTTTAAATAGCTAAACAGACCAGGATCATAAAAATGTTCCAAAATTACATTATGGTGACAGCTACATAACTCTGTAAATATACTCAACACACTGAACTGTATGCTCTAAATCTGTCAACTTTATATGTATATTATCTCAGTACAGTTATTTTCTATAAAGCTATAAGGTGGGTTTTCGATAATTAGAGAACTTTAAATATAGTCTACATATTAGATAATTTTATCAATGTTAAATTATTCTTGGGGATACAGGCACCTTCAGCCACTGCTGGTGGGAAGGCAAAGTGATGCAGCCATTTGGAAAAATGGCTTAAAAATGATCCCCATGGAGTGACCACGTGTGACCCAGCAACCCCACTCCTAGTTAACACACAAAGGAGATGAGAGCACGCCTGCTCACAAAGACTCTCCAGTGTTTGTCTATCGTGTATGGCCTTGGTCCTGCCCAAATAGCTTTTCTGCTGTTCTCCAAGTCTGTTTCCTTCTAAACTAAGAACACACTTCTCTTTGCTTCTCTCAGCCCCTGCAGTCATTCTATTCTTATCTTATAGCACTTCATTCACAGTAAATCATTTATGATGCTAGTCTGGGTTCTTGTTTTGTCCTCTAAGTGTATTAGCAACTTGGGACTATGTTTTGCCCATCTCCATATGCTTTGCAGTCTTCCTTCCACTCTTCCTTACCACAGACACAGGTAGCTCTGCCTGAATGATCTCCACCTGAGTATTTCCTACAATGATGTGCAAAAACTATTACTCAAAATTCATTCTCTGGACTGAAAATTCATATAACAAGTATGTATGTACCTGCCAGTTTAAAAGAGAAAAATTACCTTGTAGTCAAGAGCAGGCAAAGCACATATAAAATATATAAAAGGATACAGAGCTCACAGTATTATTTCGTGACTTAAAAGCATTAAGTCTGAGGTAGAAGAAAAGACAAACACCTCTATGCTTTAACTTGTGACAGCACAGCTAAGTCAGAACAAACGCTGCAGTACAACATGTAACTGCTATGCACTGCAATTCGTTGTGTCTTGGGGAAACACAGAAATGAAGCTATAATGTAAGGAGACCTTAATGGTTTTCACAACACATCCCAAGATCCCAAAGTAACAAATACAATGTAAAATTTTCCACAAGAAAAAGCATGTTTGACAAAAAGAAAAAAAAAGTCATTCAGATACTGAAGAGAGGAAGAAAAAGTGTTCCTTCACTTTTCTAAGAAACTCACACCTCAGGATACCAACTTCAAACAATGTGAGATATCTGGAGCCCTAGAAGTATAATTTTTCAAATTTAAAAACTTGAATAGTTTACACATTCATATGGATTTAAAACTCTAAAAGTACAGGGCATTTTTATGTGATTTTTTAGAAAGAATTTTTTCTTGCAATAACAAATTTAAATTGAAATATTCACTTAACTATTTCATAATGGTATTAATGATTAATGGGATTCCCAGGTGGCTCAGTGGTAAAGAATCCACCTGCCAATGCAGGAGGCACAAGAGACACTAGTTCAATCCCAGGGTCGGGAAGATCCCCTGGAGGAGGAAATGGCAACCCAGTCCAGTATTCCTGCCTAGGACAGAGGTCCCACCAGGCATGGACAGAGGAGCCTGGTGGGCTACAGTCCATGGGGTCAGTAAGAGTTGGACAAGACTTAGCAACCGAGCACTCATGCCCTCAATGGTATTAAAGGAATATTATCACTTACACTGTATCATAGGAGCATGAACACTGCATAACTACACAAACAGCAGGTATTACTGCTTGTTTTCTGTGCCATACTACACACCTTAGCATCCACTTATATTAACTTTTACACTCTAATACCGTGCTAAACCCATATTGTGTCAAGCCATTTTCCAACAGGCTTCTGTCTATAAACTGTCTTCTTTGAGCTCAATGATGTCATCATATACTATTTAAATGCCCTGCAATAATAAATTGTTACATTAATTCAATAAACAAAGGGTCTATATTAGTTCATATCCACAAACTTATTAAGATAAGAGTCTCATCTTTACAAGCACATTACTGCAGTAACCTTACCTCTCACTGTTCTCCTCCAGAGTTTCCTGCGTTTTAGACGACAGACTTGAGTATCTGTCTCCTGTCAGTTTTTCCTCTTCTAGGCCTATCCTGTTCCCATTGTATTTTTCAGTCATTATTTTGGTTGGTGAATGATCAAAAACAGGACATACGTCTTCCTTAGAAAGTTCTTTCCAACGTTTCTACGTAGGGAGAGAAATGAGAAACAAATGAAAACACCAGAGTTTTGATTTTTCTTAAATAAAATTTATGAAATGCAATTATATAGTTAAGAAAACCCTGTGATGCTAATATATGAATGAAAGAGGAAAATGTGTTTTGTCAAACCACTTCTAGCTATGTCTACTTGAAGTTGAATTTAATAATAATAATAATAAAGCATTTAATACTGATGCACATCAGTATGTAGTTGAACACAACCACCTTAATAAAACACAGTGACTTTAGCCCATTTGAGACAAACTACACTAGGACCTCACGGTAAGATCTTCAAAGTCTGACTGTACTGCCCTCAATGCAGAGGCACCTGCTGCAGGAAGAATGACCAAGATGGCCCATGAATGTGACCCACGTCCTCCAGCTCATTGCCACTGTCCAGTCTAGAGAGAACCAGCAAGTCCCTGCGGTGCCAGAGGACTCCAAAGACTGTGCCTACCACGGGCACCAGCAGTCCCAGCAGCTGGTCCGACCCAGGGCGGGAAGGTCCTCAGCAGCCGGGACTGTGGGGTGGCAGGACTCAGACCACAATGAAGACGCATCCACCTTCCTCCTCTAAGGCAGGAAGACCCAGGCTCTCCAAGTCCTCCAAGAGCTGGGAACACGTTCACTCAGCTCCCGGCCATCCACGGAGGAGCAGAGGCATGGCTGGGACAGCCAGTGGTTCCATGACCTCTCACACTGACTCCGGCACAGACCTGAGAGGCCCTCTTTGAAGATCTATCCTGCAAGCGTGGAGTCTCAGATCTAATAATGAGTAAGGTCCCTGCAACTACTGAGGATTTCAAGGATTCTGACAGAGAAGGAATACTGCACAACTCACATTCTTCTGGGACTGACAGAAGAACACTCATTCTCTGCAGTTACTGTGGTACAAAATGGCACTACTTAAACAATGCCTGTATGCTTGGATTTAAAAATTTCAGGAAATTCACTGACACACTGATAAACTAATTTCCAGCTTGTCTCATTTCACAACAAAAGAATTAAAAAGGTACTTTGTCACACTCTACCTTCCCTGACATGGCTCTTCTATGAAGCTGCACAGTGTGTGAATGGATCTCCTTTTGTTCTATGAAGTTGACTCACCAAAGACTCAGAAAGTACAACTCTGTAAATTGTTGTGTTTGGAGGGCAGTGAGCACAACAGCGTGGTTGGAAGAAGAGGAACCTGGAGAGCGTGGCCCTACAGGCAAGGCCAGGAAGGAGGTGGACCTCAGGGAAAGACGACCTTGACAAGAGGTGCCTGAGGTGGGTCTGCGCTCTCCCGAAAGGGACCTACAGTGTCTCCATCGCATCCAGAAAGACTATCTCACCAACAGCTGAGAACCCACATTAACAACACACAAGAGTAAGATGCTTTCACCTGAGGTGACTGTTGTCAATTTTGTTTTTTCTCATTAAAAATATTTTTCTCTGTCCAAATAGCATTTTTTTTGTACTGGAGGAAATGCGAGTGGAGAGACGGCTACTTCCTGAGCACTACCACACCCCTGCTGACCTAAGACTCCACCTACAGCGGTTCCCTATCCTCACGAAACCCCCGGAAGAGGTGCGGCTCCTCCTGCTGCTCCTTCCTGTCATACAGGGAGGTGGGCTGTGAGTGAACACCCTGCCCCAGGCTCCACAGCTGGGATGTGAACCCAGAGAGCCTGGGCTGACAGTGCCAGAAACCCTCAGGATGCTCTGCATCTCGGAAATAATCATCAGTGTCAGATGCCAGAAAGTTTAAGTATTCCAACAAAAATGCTAACTGTCTCCAGAATTATGCTGAGCAATTCTTCACCAAGATCTAGTCACTGTAACTTGGCCTCATACTTGGACAAAACTCAACAATGTCAATAAACAAGATGATGCCCAAAACCAAGACTCACTGGCCCACTTCCCAGAATCCACCAAGACTCAGCGGGGGGCAGGGGTGGTGGTGGGTGGAGGGTGTCAATGCTAGTGAACGTCAAAGGAGAAAAACAAAGAGCAATGTCTTTCTGCCACATCTCTGGGCAGAACTGGGGATTCGCTAATAAAGATGTAAAACACCAGCAATGGTACTACGTTTATGACAACCTCGGGCCAGAAAGATGGAAGGTAAACAGAGTCCTTTTAAAGACAGCTAGAGCTCATTTCCTCTTTCCCGGTGGGCCCAAGCCACTGGAGATGGCTGTGCATGAACACGCACTGTGTGGTCATCACACAGTTACTAGTTTCAGGTACAGTCATTTTAGGTGTAAATACTAACAGCTTTCCTTTGTCCTGGCAGGTTCTAAATCATTTTATAGCCACATATGTCAGAAATCTTCACAGGAAAACAAACATGAAACTATAGTCCACAATGAAAAACACCACTCACATCACATAAGCCCAAATTAAGACAGATGCCCCCTTCAGGAAAAAGAACCAGAGACAAAGCTTACACAGTGCGGGTGCTACTGGACAGAAAGACAGTATCCCGCACCCACTGCCATCAACTTACACTAGAGAAGCTTTCCTTTTTCTTCTTACAAATACTCATTTCCCCCAAAATCAGAGGCAAAGAGGAGGAGGCAGATGCATGGAGAGGGAAAAGAGCCCATAAATTGCCTATTCACCCCCTTACGTGTCCTAGGAGATGCTTGTGGGGCACAGGACACTTAGAGCCATGTGTTCTGGGGTTTCCACACAACAAGCAACTCTTGATCTTTGTAACAGGACAGTTTTATGATTTAAAATTTCAGGGAAATCTATTTCTCTGAGATTTCTGTTCTATTCTAAGCTAAGGTTCTAGGATAGCACTGTCTAGTGAAATGTAATGTAAGCCACATATATAACTTTAAAAATATCTAATAGCCATGTTTTTAAAAAAGCTGAATTTTAACATGTTTTATTTAACTCAATATATTAAAAATATTGTCATTTGAACATATAATATTTTTTAAATTACTGGGATCTTTTACACTCTTTCTCCCTGTATTTGTACATCTTAAATTTTAAGCAGAACTCAATTCAGACTGGCTACATCTCAACACTAAACAGACACATGGCTACAGCATGAGACATCAGGGATTCCAGAAGGAGAAAACAGTCTGAAAATAACTACATAAAATAAACAAGTCCATACACTGATACATAAATACTACTGATGCATGGACACGCAGCCCTGGAAGCACACACATACGCATTAGTGGTTACACGCTGAGGGGTGAGGGTGAGTTAGCAAGGACTTCTACTTTGTAAATGATGTACTTTCACAGTCTCCGAATTCTCATGTATTCAGAAGGTACTAACTGATTGCTGAGACCAGTTCTGTGGAAACTGAGCCCCCTGGAAGGTAACAGGCTCTCTGACCCTGAGCACCTGAAAAGCAGGGGCATTTCCAATGGGCCCTGTGGAAGGAGGCAAAGGACCTGTGGGTCTGAACAGGGATGAAGGTGCTAGGTCAGAGACGTGATGGCCACACAGCACAGACAAACTGGGAGAGAGGAAGTTCCCCCCAGCCACACACCACAGTCACCACAGAAATCACGCCCATAAAACCCATCTCCATGGGGAAAGCAACCCTCAGAGGAGGCACATCTGTGTTCTAAGTGCAACGAAGGGCAGTGCCCTGAGGAAGCGCCCATTCCCCACAATCACACAGTCTGCAGGAGAAGCCAGGGAATGAGCGCAGCACACGGGGTCAGCACACACACTGGTACTGAACCTTGTGGACATGCACGTTAGAGGCGCTCCCCATCTTGAACGCTGAGGTGGCGTCTGGGGGAGGAACTAATGTCTCGTGGATTTAATCTTCATACACCAAACACTTTGCTGATTGAGGGCACTGAGGAACCTCACTTTTCTCTTCATTAAAAATTTTCCTTTGATGCTAAAGAGGGGGGATCTTTTAAATAAAACTTAAAATTTTAATTGATAAATAGACTGTCTTGAATAGTTAAAATAATACCAATGATCACAACAAAAACATTAGCTGATAAATAAAATAGTTCGGGAGTATTTAAATATCTGTGTAATCTATACAGCACAACTACTTATACATCATTCCACAGATGGTGTGATCTGTTACAAAACACAGCTTATTCAGATTCTTGCTCTTTTGGCCATAATCACAGAAGCTAGAGAGCAAGTAAGTGGTTTTATGTAAGAGAAACAAAAAGAAAATCTACCTGCTTATGTAAAATTCTATATGATTGGCTCAGACAAGAAACGGGAGTCTACTGTTACTTCTTTTTCTATTTTACATTTTATGTTAGTACATAAACACAGGTTTCTGAAAATGAATCTTAGCTTTTGCAGAACAAAAACACCCTCATGAGAATAAAGCTACCAACCAGAGAAAAACAACAATGTCCTGGTTCATTCTATCTGCTGCAAGTACTCAAGCTGCTTGCTCACTGTTGTAGCAGATGGGATAATCTATTTACAAACTAAGTATTCTTGTGTAACTCCAGGCCAGGTTTTAATGGGCCAAAAGTACCTAATTTTTCCAGTTATTTCAATGATTAAATGCTCAGACTCTCTTCTACATGAAACTTCTACTTTTTTTAAAGAAACCATGTTCCCAGCTGGGCTTCTGAGAGACAAGCAGGATTTAACAAGAGGCTGAGGAGCACACAAAGAGGTGGGCACAGGCTTTTCCATCTCAGAAGCCAGCTGGACCCACCATATTAATGTAAACACACTTCTCGGGAGGAGGGGAAAAGCCCCGTGGCTTACATGGAGTGCAGTTACCTGACAATACACTTGACACACTGTTTACCTGTATACTTGAGTCTCCCTTTATAAACTTCGCTCCTTCTATTATAGTCATGTAGGAAAATCTGAGCTGATCTGGCGTCTGAATCAGCCCCATTCGGTATTTTCTCATATTCAGTAACAGTTGTTTAATGTTAATATTGTCTCCTTTTTCTATCTGCAAGAGAGGTAAACATTATTCAAGACTTTTGTTGTTAAGAGTCCAGAAAAGAGAAGCAATCCAAGATAACCACTAAGGGCAAGCTGGCCCAGGCCGCCGTCCCCTGTCCAGGCAGCACAGAGAGGACCCACGGCTGACTCCAGCCAACAGTCATCTCACTTGTGCTGGCCTAGCGACTGGTGATTGGTCGAAGGAAGGATTTATGCCGAGTGCTGGCTTAACATAAGGATAAATACACAGAGATTAGTGCCCTTCTTTTTTAAGGAGTAAAGCTTTTCATTGGGCGCCCCCTGCCTTCATATCTGTACACAGCAGCCTCATGTCTGTACACAGCAGTCTGTGGAAGGCAGCACCCAAGCGGGTGGAGGAGAGAGACCTACAGGGACAACACTGCAGATGATATGGTGGGCCGCTGCTGCAGCAGTCAGGCTGAATCCACTGTGCCCCTACCCCATCCCACTCCACTCCAAGTGTAAAAGAGAACAGTTGCTGCAGTAACTTTGGGAGGGAACTGGCACACACATGATCCAGTTTTAATATTTACCATTAACAGACCAGATACTTAAGAGTTCTTAAACACATCAAAGCTCACTTACACGTAACAATCGGCTTTGGATGGAAGCACAGGGTATTAAACACGGTGTTAATACAGTGACATCTAAGATACCCTAAAAGGAGGACAGGCACATGCTGGTGCCCCGGCGGGGGCTGGGGGGGCTGGGAGGGCTGGGGCGGCACACCGCCCTTGGGTACCTCAGGAACCTCAGGGGTTGATGTCAACACCACACTGACCAAGGGGCTTAGACAGTATATGTTGCTAATACACTGATTCACTTAATTCTCACAACAGTCCTGGGAGGGAAATACCACCACCACCCACAGTTTGTAAATAAGGAAACCAAGGCAAGAAGGAATTCAAGATTATCTACCAACTGATGTCTGAAAAACACAGTGGGCGAGGGAGACAACCTATCATTTAGCTAACACGAAGCTACCAGCACAAGTCTCCTCCCAGAGCTCGAGGATTATCCTAGTCACAGCCCCATCCACTCATCACAAGTAAGGCAGCTGAAAGGATGTCAAAGAGAATTTTTGGTTTTTCTAAAAAAAGGCAGATGTTTAAGTTTGAAAAGCACAGTTCTGCGATCCTGGCATTTGAACTTACTTCTGCCAGTGGAAACAACAAAAAGGTATGGGAGCCTGAAACAAGGTCACTTACCAGAACAAGGCAGCTGTCCACCAGAGAAAAGGTGCCCGACCGCCCAATGCCGGCACTGCAGTGGATCACTGCAGGCCCATGCTCAGGGTTCAGGGAGCCAGATTCCCGCACTTTGAATAAGAAATTGAGAAACGAAGCTGGTGATTCAGGGACTCCAAAATCTGGCCAGGTAGTATAATGAAAGTGAGATATTGTTCTGGTTTCACCAGTCTAAAAAGTGAAAATTAAGGGGGAAAGGTTAGTTCTAAGTTTTTTCTTTTAAAAATCTACTGCAGTAAGATGTGTTTTGTGTAATGCACCATGACTTTTCATCTGGTTGTTGATAATCACACATACAAGTTTGGGAAGATTTTCTTCAGGAGAATTTGGAATATATTAATAGCTAACACTTTTGTGACAATTACTATTTTGTAGGCACATTCTAAGCTTTTTATGTATTAACCCATATAACAATTCAATTAAAACCCATTTTCCAGATGAGAAAACCAAGGCAAGGGTTAAGTAATGCACCCAAGGTCACATGTAAGAAAATGGCAGAGCAGGACTGGAGCAGCACCTGGGTCTCCACCACTGACCTGCACCACACACGCCGCCAGGTCCTCTTAAATCACACATCATGATGGGTGAGTTCTCTATTTTTATAAATTTCTACCAGTATAATTTCACATCTTTATTGGCTTCCTGTTTAAGAATTTCAAAGTTTTGGGCCTTCCCCAGTGGCTCAGTGGTGAAGAATCTGCCTACCAATGCAGGAGACATGGTACTGATCCCTGGTCTGGGAAGATCCCACCTGCCATTGAGCAACTAAGCCCAAGAGCCGCAACTATCGTGCCCAGGTGCCCTAGAGCCTGTGCTCAACAAGCAAAGCCACTGAAATGAGAAGCCCACACACCACAGCTAGAGAGTAGCCCCTGCTCGCTGCAACTAGAAAAAAGCCCAGATAGCAACAAAGATCCAGCATACCCAAAAGTAAATAAATAAATAAAATTATTTTTTAAAATTTAAAGTTATTAAAAAAAACAATTTCAAAGTTTTTAACGACACAATTGTCCCCATTATAAGTTATCTTTCAGATTCAGCTATAAAGGCACAGAAGAACAACTCAAGAATTAAAGACACAATCTTTACATTTTTAACTGAAACTGCTCTCTCCTAATTGCTGTCTTCTGCACGGTAACAATTCCCAATCCTAGAACTGCTGGCACGCCTTGGCTGATGTGCTGATAACATGGTTTACCAACATGCTAAATGCTTCCTGTCTCATACAGCCTGCCTGGCTACTCAGCACCACTTCCTGGATATTCCCGACAACCTTTATTTCTGCCTAACATTATGAAAACATCCCTCAGCTCTGCCAGCAGCCCCCCATCCCCGGGGGCACTGCTCTGCCTCCTACTCCTCATTCAGAGGGAGCAGGGACCCACTAACACATCTCTGCACAATTTTAAACCCAGGCACGTGGTTAACATACATCTTCCTATAAACAGGCCTGAGGTTCCAGGCCTGAGGTTCCAGGAAGTGTTTTAACCCTTCCCCAGACAACTGCCCCGCTGCAGTCCTCAGCCACCACGCTGTGCTGACCATGCACAGCCGGCCAGACTTGGTCCCCTAGGGCCTGAGCCAGGTCGAGGTGGACATGCTAGAGCTCCAGGCTTGGCTGGGGTGGTGCCAGGACCCCACTCCCACGGGTGTGGCCTATATGGTGCAGTTCAACTCTGTGTCACATCCTGGCCCCAACCTAAGGTCACCCCACAATCCTGGGTGACCACTTGTTTTTTCTTCACTTGAATCATGTTGGCTCAGGATCAATGGCCTCTTTCTTTCTTCCAAATTCAGGTCACAGTGTCTGGGACACTCAAAGCCAGTTCCCAGAAATGCTCGCCACTGTTTGTATAATACAGTCTTCTGCACTAATAGATTTCTGAAAATCCATCTTTTTCTTCCCCGATAGGAACAGACTAAAGAACTTCTTATAGGTTTTTTTTTTTTTTTTTAATTAATTCATCCCTTCTGAAACAAGACTCAAAAAACACAGTTCACAAAAATCACATTAATTCCCAAAGGGCCATGTGAAGTAATAAGAGCCACATGTTTACTGTTGTGGTATAAAAAAGTTCATGTGCACAACTGGAGGCCCTTTCCCTCATTTCATGTTGGAAAAGTAATGAGAAGGGGGAAGGGTTCCAGAGCAGGGAGAGCTCAAATAAAATTCATCTCTATACGTGGACCCCACAACTTCCGATAGGGTCCTGTTCCCTATACTGCGATCCCACGACTTCCAACAGAGTTCCCAGTTCTCTACATGTGGACCCCGCAATTTCTGACAGAATCCCAGTTCTCTACACATGGACTCCACAAATTCCAAGAGTCCTAGTTCTCTACACTCGGACCCCACAACTTCTGACAAAGTCCTCATCTCATACCAGTGGACGTGCCCCTTCCTCCTCCGTGGTCACCATGCCCTTGGTCCTCCTGTGATGCCCAGTCCAGGCCTCCATCCCTTCTCACTGCCACCCTTTACACCAGGCTCCAGCTGGTCTGCACACACCCGCCAGTCCGCACATCTCTGAACCGTTTTCTTCAGAAAACACTGCATTGTGCACACCATCCCTGCACAAAGACGTTAGCATGCACCGTTCTTAAGGCAAAATCTCATTTACATTTTTTTGAAGAATTCTAACTCTAGTCTTTGAATAAGATGACAAGCTCAGAGTCCATGGAGGCCAGGAAGCTGGTCTATAAGCTGAGTAGGTACAGACAACAGGAGCTGTGAGCATGGGGGCGACTTGTGTGTGCCGTACAGAGCCATTCAAATTCAGGTTAACTGTCATTATTATCAGTCTGAAGAGGATTATAAATCTTCTAATCATTATTAAAAAATCTACAAAGCTCTGTGGCCCAGGCCCAACTTTAGGCACAGGCAGAAGGTAGCAAGACTGTGTTTCTAAGACTTTCATACACCCAGTTTCACCATCTGTTAATGGGGTTTGAGAAAGCACTTACTTCAGAGGCTCCAGTGATGAATAAACAGGCAACCCCCACACCGGTGAAGCCTGAAGAGACACAGGGCTGGCAGCCTTAACCACAGCCCTAACACTTCCAATCAAGGTCAGTTCCAATGACCTCTCCATGGTTCCAGTCTCCTCACCTGTGTTTCTGCTCCACCTGGAGAGCAGCAAGGTGTTGACCCTGTCCCCCTTGAGGTCACTGTCCTGGTCCAGTCCTTAACCAGCTCCTGCAGGGCCACTGCAATGGCCATGCTAAATATATGGTCACCAAAAGTCACTCTGGGAGTTGACAGGAACCCCAGGTGGTGAAGAGAAAAGAGCGATAGGCCAGGGGGCATAGGGCCCAGTTCTAAGCAGAGGGAAGGGCATACCCGAGACAGGGATGGGCAGGGGAACTGGTGGGTGTACAAGCGGTAAGGGCAGGTGGGCTAGGGCTCCCGCAGGGGCTGCGGAAAGGCTTCCAGAGCCTTGGGGAAGGATTCCGCATTTCAGAATGAGCACTCAGAGTGGTGAACAGGGGACTTGGTGTATCCACCATAAGGACCCCAACACATTAAGTGACCGAAGCAAGAAATGAGCACAAGCTGGACGGAAGGTGCACAGGATAGACAGGAAAGGAGGAGCCTGGGGGGGCAAAACTAGGGGCAGAAGAAACAGAACTCAGCACAACACTGTCTTCCAGGAATTCAATCACCTAAATCTGACCAAAGACACATGGAAAACACCAAAGGGCAAGTAAACAGAAAAGCCCAAAGGCAAGTTCTCCACGTGACCCTGGATTTTAAAAGCCCCTCAAAACTACCTCCACAGCTTAAGCCACGCGACCCCTTTCAAAAGCAGAATGGACTCTCTTCACTTGGGGGCAAAAGTTCAGACTCGGAGCTCTCATCACGATGCTGAAAAGGCTGCTGGTGCTCCACTGTTCATCAGACACGTCAGATGCGAGGTCCCCTCAGAGTAGGCCTGACAGGGCAGCTCTGCCTAGGTCGGTCAGGAGACTCCTCTAGAAGCAACCTGTTGCTCTGACCTCAGGAACAAAAGAGGGCGGCCTTACTTTATCAGTACCTTCTCCCTCAGCTCGCCCGTCTCCACCACCCTGGCTCCTGCAGGCCCTCCCAACTCACTCTGTTCCCACAGGAGCCCTGACCCAGGGGAGCCCAGAATCTCAGGCACCATCAGAGCACTAACTCACGCAGTCATGGTGACAACCCCATGAGGCAAGCACTCCATCACCCTCGTTTTGCAGATGAGAGAACGTAGGCACAGAGATCAAGTACTGGGCTGGTCACACGGCCAGGAGCAGCAGCCAGGATTCAGGCCACATGGCTCCTGGGTCTAAATGTGACTAATGCAATCCTGTCTCACCCACTAAAATGCTACTTTATCCTTCCAACACTCCTCACTCTCACTACAGACTGTGAAGTAGAACATAAACTGTTGCTGTTCAATTATAGTGGACTCTGAACACAGGCCAGTAAGAAACCACACGCTGCCAACAACTGAATCGCAGGGGCTGGCCCACCCCAGGGTGGCTCAGCTTCAGACACTTTAGAACCAAGGCTCTTTCCACAACAATTAGACTTGGTCCCATGTCATTAGAAGTTAGGAGATCTGGAATTCGGAATAGATCTGGAATAAATAGATCTGGAATAAATAAGTAATCTATTTATGGGAAAAATCCATTAACCTAATAGATTTTTAGGTTATTTTCTTTAAGTAAGAAAAACAGGAATATTGGGAGCTTATCTATATTGTAGGAAGACCATGGGTCAAGCTATATACATGTGAAAATACTTCACAAGCTGATAAACAAAATACAACAGTATTTTATTATTTCAAGTGTAATCAATTCTCAGTCAGGACAGAGAAAAACACCTATGCCTGTCTCCTGCTAAATCAATTTTAATGCCACAAGCAGATGCAGTACCTAGGGTACATAAATACTAAGAGAAGGTGATTCCCAGAACCATGAGAAGTTTATGGAAATGAAGTTCTGTTTCTGGGAATAAGGGCTGGACAATGAGTACCAAGTAGCAGTTGATGTATTTCAGCGCAGCTTAAGATACACGCAAATGGAATCACTGGTGCAAAACATACACAGTGAGGAGATTCATAAAGAATGCCCCTCCCTGAATGACCTCAGAGCTGAGTTATGGTCTTATGGAAGCTGGACCTAGTCAGACACACACGGTACACACCTATGCTTATGTCACAAAGGACAGGTCTTTTAGGAGATAACCACAAAAGGTAATTCAGCATATCTAAAAAGTATATATACCTCCCTTCTCCACAAAGTTTTTTTTTTTTTGGATTAATGATCACACATTAATACTCAATTCAGTTAATACTTAATTAAAACAGTATCTCGCTTTATAGACCAGATACATCCCTGAAGCCATTTCTGGGCAAACATTTTCTTATTTTCTAGTTTTTCTAGTTTCTGAGAGCATCTCAGAATCACTCTCAGTTCATATTTTTTTGTTATTCTAAATACAAACCAAAGAAAGCAAAGAGGTGAATGAGAAGAGGGGGAACTATCTCGATGCCTAGCCAACAACAGCAGGCTCACAACCAACCGTGTGCCTGTTTCTCACCCAGGCACCAAGGAACAAGTCTTACATTTTTGGAAAAATCCAAATAAATACTGATGAGGTCATACAGTAAATTTATTTCACCATTTTCACCAGCTCAATAAAGACAAATTTGCATGTGACAAATCCCTCGAATTAGCAACTCTCTCCAAGCGGCAAGGACGAGAGCCAGCATTTCCCAGGCATGTGTTCTGTACCATCGCCTTTGCACACACCTCCTCACATGGTACACACGTCCTCACTCAACGTCACAAATGCCAACAGGGAGGCACCATAGCCTCCCTCTAAAGACAAGGGGGGTCTGGGCATGGATCACTGAGCAGCAGCGCTGGATGTAAACCCAGGCTGCCCAATTCTAAAGCCCTCTTCCTCAATCTTCAACCAATTATAATACTGATCAGTTGCTCAGAATCCTCAGATATCAACCTGAACTTCACAATTCTTAGTTTCCAGCATTTCTTAAGAATTCTCAGAGAGCCACCATATATGGGAACAAAATCTATGAGGACATGGTTATGGCTGTGAACCATTACATGCATTGCTGCAAAGAATGGGCTGCCCCAAACTTCAAATCTAAGAACAAAGAATAATCCTTAAAGTCACCACATGAAGCCCCATAGTCTGGGCACAAGCAGTCTTACCCTGGTGTTTCCTAACTGCAACAGATGGACCGTGTAATAGGACTTCACGTCCTCTGACAGGAACTTCACGCTGAACCCCGTTTCCTTAAACAGCATCTCTCGGTCATCTTTTGTAGGCCAGTACTGGGCACATTTAACCTAAAGTTAAGAACACAGACATAATGAAACCATAAAAAGCTAGAAAGGAAAACAAACCACACACAAGCTATATATTTTTCAAGTACCCAAATCTAGGAACAGTCACACTATGTTTGATGTTTAATGTATTTTAATAAGATTGACATCTTATAAATGAAGTTTATAAAAATGTTCTTATAACTTACACACTTAGAAAAAAACAGGTATCATGTTCATAAAATGAAAATCAATTTGTCATTTCTAAAGCAGGATAACCTGTATTTCAACATCATACTGGTATTCACTCTATGTTTCTATAAATATCAAACTCTTGCAAGAATCGTATCTTCAAACAGTACCGAAAGGCTTTATAAGTACTTTCCATAAGCTATAACAAACCTAGACAGCATATTTAAAAGCAGAGATATCACTTCGCCAACAAAGGTTCATAAAGTCAAAGCTATGGCTTTTCCGGTAGTCATGTATAGATATGAGAGTTGGACCATAAAGAAGGCTGAGCATCAAAGAATTGATGCTTTCGAACTGTGGTGCTGGAGAAGACTTTTGCGAGTCCCTTGGACAGCAAGGAGATCAAACCAAGTCAATTCTAAAGGAAATCAACCCTGAATATTCACTGGAAGAACTGTTGCTAAAACTGAAGCTCCAATACTTTGGCTACCTGATGCAACGAATTGACTTACTGGAAAAAACCCTGATGCTGGGAAAGACTGAGGGCAGGAGAAGAAGGGGGTGATAGAGGATGAGATGGTTGGATGTCATCACTACCTCAAATGACGTGAATTTGAGCAAACTCTGGGAGACTGTGAAGGACAGGAAAGCTTAGCGTGCTGCAGTCTATGAGGTAGCAAAGAATTGGACATGACTTAACAATTAAACAACAACATTTTCCATAAATACCTGTTAATCTGCTACTAAATACTATATATCTAGAGATAACATTGCATACTTCCATACTAAAAGTAAGTCAAGGCAAAGAATCAGAAGATAAGCCCCCTTTACCTGGAACTGTTACGTTTTGGCAGAACTACTGATGTGGAATTAACATTTTGTGACAATAAAAGCATCTCCCCAAAAGCCAAACTGTGAGGCCAGCAGGCTATGGTAAGGTGAGCTAGAGCCACTTCATTGGGAAAAACACTAGGAAAACATCCCTGTAAAATATGGTCGTTTCTCCTTTTAGATATCACAAACAGATACAAATAACAATTAATAGAAATACTTCCAAAACAAATGAATGCTATGAGCTAATACTTCAAAAGCTGCTAAAAGACATTAAAAAAACAAAATGACACAAGAAGTGAAAGAGCATAAATTATAACAACTCATAAATAACGTGACAGAAGAGAAAAAAGAATCAAAAGTAACAGAACACATCATTTCATAAAGACTAATTGATTAAATAAACTCAAGGGAACAGAGCTGTGAATAAACACAACAGATGATGCCTTAAGAGAAAAAGGACATTTTTAAAATAAAAAAGAAATAAAGAGAGACTAGTAGGCAATGAAAATCTAACACATATGTATAACAGAAGGCCCCAGGAGAAGAACAGTAAAGCAAGCAAGGGAACAGAATAAATGTCAAAAAGTATAATTCAATAAAAATTTTTCTTTAAAAGAAAGAAAAAAATGCCTGAAATCACATAATGAAATAGCACACTCCGCCCTGGACAAACTGACCCAGAATGACCAGCACAGACACATTTCAGTACAATCAAGGGGATCTGAAGAAAAAAAAAACCTTTGGATAAAAGAATAAGTAACTAATAAAAGAAATAGAGTAAGACGTGCCTTTGTGACAGGAACATGCCAGAAAGAAATGGGTAATACCATCAAGCTGCTCAAAAAGCAAATGTGAGCCAGAGATTTTACATTCTGCCAAACAGACTCTTCAGCATCAAGCCAGCAGAGGTATTGTCATCAACAAACAAGAAACTGGGACCAGGGCACCCATCCTCAGGATCCTGAGTGTGAGCTACACACAGAGCAACCAGAGAGACTCAACAAGAGATGCATATCTACACAAAAGGGACAAGAGAGACTAAAACATGCGGTAAACTCTGATGATGGAGGTGAAGCACAACTTGAGAAAAAGAGGATGAGAGAAAACATTTTAAACTGTTTTCAGTAGTTATTTTAGTGATGGACTTAATTTTGTTATTACAAGTACTTTCTGGGTGCAATATGGGACAGAGTAAATGAGTATAAGACATTCAACATCACTAGTGTCTCTGAGAACCAGAATTCATGGTGAATCAACCCTACAGTCCTAAATTTTAATATCAGTATCAAATATCAGAATATCAATACCAAAAAAAAAAAAGAGGAAGAAACATCAGTATTAGTACGAACACTAGTGTTGTGTTATCTTAACATAAAACATAATCTTCCTTAACTCTGTTCACTGAAAAGATCAACCCAGTAAGAACAAAGATTACTATTTTTGCTGTGATCTTGAAATACCGATGCACACCAAAAGAAACCAAGGTTTCTTAAAGAAACAGCTGATTCGCACAGGAAAGCGCCAAGATAAGCCTGCAACGTGGAGTCCTTCCAGACATCAAGGGAGCTAGTAAGACGCTTCAGTTTTTGTTAAAAGAACTCAGGGCCCAACCTGAAAAGCTTCCTCTGGCCAACGAAGGGACAATGGACTACAAGTAAGAATAACAACGGGCTTCCCAGGTGGCTCAGTGGTAAAGAATCCGTCTGCTAAGCAGGAGGCACCCATTCGATCCCTGCATCGATTCCTCAAGATCCCCTGAGGAAGGCACGGCAACCCAGTCCAGTATTCTTGCCTGGGAAATCCCATGGACAGAGGAGCCTGGCAGGCTACAGAACATGAGGTAGCAAAAGAGTTGGACATGACTACACAACAACAAGGATAATAACTGTCATGGAGTGAACTGAATCAAGGTGTTTACTAAACTCATGACTTCACAGCATTGATCCCCTCCAGCCCCCACACCCCAAGAAAACCTAAGTGGTCACATGTTGAGGATATGTGGGAATCAACTTCTTTTGAAAACTGCTTTTCCTACATCAAGGTGGTAGGTAACTAGAGTAGGAGCCTTTTTTTTTTTTTCAATAGAAGTATTTCAACCAAAACTCAAGAAGAAACAATAAAGCTGGAATATCACTATAACCCTAATTAATTAAGGAACTAAACACTGACCACCAGCAGCTGCTGACAAGGGGGTATCACCACACACGAGGCAACCTCTACAATCAAAACTGACTCTTACTGAACATCTGGATGAAGGTGATTTCTGATTGCTGGTGGCAATCTTCTCTTTTTATTACAGTACTTATTCTGCAGAATGAGACATGAAACCCATAATCCTCTAGCTGACAACGATGCTCAAATGTCCCAACCAATAGCACCCGCATCACTTGGGTCTGTGGGTCACCGTGGAAGCATGAAAACCACTGCAGAGACTGTGCTGACACCGCAGGACACCCTGGTGTGGCAACAACACTGCACATTGCAACAGACTAGAAGCACCTTCACTACTACTGAAAACCGGCAGCTATTAATTTAGAAAAAAGGAAGAATTCGGGATCTGAAGGAGCAGAACAGCCTGAGACCTCAGGGCTGGAAGAGATCTGACAGATAACACTTTCTAATTTGCATGTTTGACAGAAGAAGACCCTCAAGCCATAGAAACTGAAGACTTAACCACCATCACACCACTAATTAGCACTGGATTTTAAACAGCACCTCAAATGTCAATAAATCTATACATATCAATACTCACTACCTCCTGACATAAAAGCTAATGGTAGTTTATAAAGGTTTTAGAAACCTATCACTTCTTCATAAAATTTCCAGGATTCTGTTAATAATAAATTATAAAGATTCTGATAAAGCCTAGGAATTCCAAAGATCTAAGTACCACAACTGGTCAGTACTCACTCCATCATACTTATGTTTGGAGGGCCGTGGTCCACAGTTGTTATTTAAATATTTAAGGTAATAAAGGAAAATGATAGGTTAGTTCTGGTCAGAATCACCCTGACTCTAGTTTTTAGCAATTAAAGGCCAAAACTAATGAATGACTATCCCAAAAGAAATAAGAAAATATTTGTAAGTTAACAATCACAGACCGTACAGTAAGTTGTAAATACCAAGTATTACTCACCGATTCTTTCTCCACAATTCGGTTTAGCATGACAACTGCTTTGGTCTTTTGCTGCCAAACCATGAGCCAGAAATGACAACCGGTATTAGGAAGTGGACCCTGTAAGACAGAGAAGAAACAGCAGGTGAGAGGAGTGGGGACTGAGGCTCCCAGGACGTGCCTTCCAGGAAGCTTCTCATCTGAGAACAGGATCACAGAGTGTCAATCCAGACTCTAAACCCATCTGAACTACAAACAGGTCTCTGTTAGTTGGATTACTGATTATCCACGATCAAAACTGACTTTATTTACTTAAGCAGAAAAGAAAAATTTCCAGGCTGTCAGGTGGCTCTCTGAATTGAGGGATGGAAAACCAGGCTTGGGCAGGAAAAAAGGTCAAGACAAGATTTTATCCCAAGGTGTATGGGTTTGGGGCAGCACTTCCGACCAGTCACCACTGTTACCCTTTGAGGGCACTGCCATCCTCAGGTGGCTGCAGTGCATGCAGGTTAACAGGTCTGACTGTACCTTGAGTAACTCAACAAGCAGTCACAGCGGGATGCCGGGGTCTGGGTCTGCCTGGAGCTTCAGCTCCACACACAAGACAAGGCCATTCAAGTTGTGCTGCACTAAAAGCAGCTTAAGGACCATTGTATCCCAGCTCTGTAGTGGATGTTCTAGAAATATTACGTGAGCTAATAAACACACTCTCAATTATACCAATGCTAGAAGGGATCAAGAACCCTGAAGAGCTGCACCCTCAGGTTTGAGGAGCCGTTCCCCTTACTGAGTGCATATTATTCAACGTTTGAGCTACTTCCAAAACCACACAGTGCAAAGATAAAAACAGCCATGAGAAGACCCCCAGTAAAATGAATGCCTTCTCTTTCATCTGAAAAAATGGATGGATCAGGTCTCCAATGAAGTCACTGCTTAGTGTGTACACACACACACACACACACACACATTCTAGAGTGGTTCTAAAAGGGAAGAGGGGTTCTCAGCTCTTCCACTTACCAGCAATACAACCCATTATCTTCTACAAAATGGAGATCTATACCAAGGGATCAGTAGGTATACATTTTTAATTTTCATAAAACTCAGAGGAAAAGGATGACAAAAATTATAAGCAACAAAGGACAAGCAGAACAACTGCAATTTCAATAAACATTTAGTGTCTCTGGTTTCTGGCTGTCCTTTGAAATATTTTCTGTGCATGTTCTCTGTCCCAATGTACTAGGGACAAAGGCAAAAGCAGTCCCAGCTGTCACAGAGCTTACATCAGAGGTGAGGAACGGAAACACACCCAGCCCCACCAGAGTGAGGGCTGAGCATTGGGTATGCAGGAGCAGGAAGGGTACCAGGGCAGAGCCTTAAAAATGAGGAGGTGCTGACACAGCGAGGGGAGAGGGGAGGGATCAGGTCCATTTCCAGTGTCAGGGCACTTCTGGGAAAGAAGGTGACACAGAGAACCCACAGGAAACCACACCTGTCAAGTGGGAGGGGCTTGACCCCAGGAAAGAGTCAACGATCTCTTCTTTACAGAATGAAGGAATATGACCAGATTGGTCGCAAAAATTTCTCTAGAGGAATTGTTAAAGATGGACTAGAAAAGAGGGACTGGTGGCAAAGAAATAAGTTGAGAAGCTACTACATTGGGGTACATGAAAGAGAGCTTCAGAGAAGGGCAGGGCAGCAGAAAACAGGAGAGAATTCGACAGATGAGAAGGACAGCTTTAACCCAGATGACAAAAACAGGACGGGGGCTAGCTTAGTGTAAAAGAAAGAAGGAAAAGAAAAAAAAAGAGTTTGACACAGAAAAGGAAGAATTTGTGACGTCAAGTGGTCCTGTGGGTAGATGCTGGAAGCTCTGGGGCAGGGGGTGGGGGGGGAGCTCAGGAAATAATCCAAAGCTGAAGACAGGCTTGTGAGTCCACTAGAGTGAGGGCAGAGGGCCTGGGTCAGGACACAAAGGAACGCCTAAATGGACAGGAGATTTAAACTAGGGTATTAGTCAGGTATTTTCTTTTTTATGAAGGGATTTACAATGTTTTATAGAAGGATTATTACTATCATTACTACTATAAGAAGCAGCAGTAACAATGCCACAATGAACACTCACTCCATGGAGTACTCACCATAGTACCTGGCACTACATGAGTTTTTATTAGCACTATTCTATAGATCACAGAGATACATATTGAAAACATACACACTTGACTCCTGGACAACAGGGGTTTGAACTACAGGGGTCCAGATACAGACAGATTTTTCAATAAATACACAGTCAGCCCTTTTAGCCATGGATCTGCATCCTCAGGATCAACAACCTCAGATGGCAAACTTAACACATGATTGTGACTCACTGAATCTGTATATGTAGGGCCAGGACAGAAGGGACAACGATGGGACATGAGCACTCGTGGGCTTTGGCATTGCAAAGGGTCCTGGAAGCAAACCCCATGGTGCTGCAGGATGACGCTGCACCTCAGGGAACTGAGGAACGCATCCAAGGGCATATCACAATTTCAGGGCAGCAGATCTGAATAATTAAAAGCAGAACCATGCAGCCTATGGAGACCATGTGGCCTCATCCTACTTGTTGTATGACCTTGGTAAAGTTATTTGATGTTCCTTTGTCTCTTTAGATGACTCCTCATGTTAACATAAGGATAATAAAAGTATTTACCACAAAGGGTTATCCTGAGGCTTAAGTTATATAAAATATGTAAAATATAGAAAAATGTTAATAATTGCAAGCTGTTACTATTTACAACAGTCAAGACATGGAAGCCATCTAAGTGTCCATCCACAGAGGAATGATTAAAGAAGATGTGATACATATATACAATGGAATATTGGTCAGCCATAAACAAATAACGCAGTAATGCCATTTGCAGCAATGTGGATGGACCTACAGATTATCAGTCTAAGTAATTCAAAGACAAATATATGATATCACTTATATGTGGATTCTAGACTATGATACAAAAGAATTTATTTATAAAACAGAAACAGACTCACAGACACAGAAGGTAAGCATACTTTTGGTTACCAAAGGAGAAAACAGGAGGAGGGATACAGTAGGAGTTTGGAATTAACAGACACACTACCATACATAAAGTAAACAACAAGAATTTACTGTGTAGCTCAGGGAACTATATTCAACATCTTATAATAACCTACAACGGAAAAGAATCTGAAAAAGAATATATATAGATGTATGTGTGTATACGTGTATAACTGAATCACTTTGCTGCACACTAGTATCTAACACATTTTAGTAAATCAACTGTAGTTTAGTAAAAAATAAATAAAAGATTGCTAGCTGCTGTTAATTTTACTTCCCTCTAGGATGTGAAGTTCATACTAGCAGTTTTATGAATGACTGTTTGATTCACACAATGCCACCACAAAGCAGGCATTCAAAGCTTTGCTGGATGAATGAACAGGATTCAAGCACAGACACTGTGAGTCCAGAATCTAGCCTCTTTCTTAAGAAACAAAGGTTCAAAATATGGTTCCAGAGAGTTGAATTGGTGAGTAACAGACTGGATGGGGGCGAAACCTGAATCAGAATCTTGAGAAACAATTATATTTTTAGAGACTAAGATGAGAAAGAGGAAAGGATAAACAAGACTGAAAAAAAGAGAATAAAGGGTATGATAAGGTATCTAGGGTAATTACTCTTTTCTATTTTTAACATTATGGTTTTTAAAAACAGAAAGTAAAACTTTTTAACTCTAAAAATGACTATTAAAAATATCATGAATGCACATAAGAAAAACTTCAAATATAAAAGAAAATGGCAAAGTGAAGTCTCTATTTTTTCCTAATTCCCAGAAACAATCAGTACTAATAGCATGTGTATAATTTATTTAGCCAGCTCCTTACAGACTGTTTCTGTCCTACTATTTTTGGCCCTGTGCTATTAAGTTATAACAAATAATCTCACATTTACCTTCATGTCTTTACATAGTAGACCACTGAGTACTATAAACTTTTAAATCTGTTGTTCTGACAGGTGAGAAGTGGTAACTGATTGCTGGTTTAAATTTAGAAAAATTGAGCATCTTTTCTATATATATTGTCTACCTTTACTTCTTTCCTGTGAACTGTGAATTTATGTTCCTTGCCAGTTTTTTTCATAGATTTTCTTTTTGTTTTTGACTTACAGGAGCTGCTTTACTCCAGTAAAATGGAGTAATTAATTTGTTTCCTGTGAATTATAGATAGCCTAACAGTTGATAGTTACATTCATCTGAATATCTTACCATTTTCAACAGTTTTCACTTTCAGTAACATGTTATTCTGATCTGAAATGGGTTCTTTAAAAATCTCAAACATTACAAGTACAGTTTATCTTTTTTTCAATTTAATTACAGCTATTTACAATACTGTGTTAGTTACAGGTATAAAACAAAGTGATTCAGTTACACACACACACACACATATATATATATTTCCAGATTACTTTTCCATTATAGGTTATCATAAGATACTTAATAATACAGTTTATCTTTGGAATAATTAAAAATCACTAACTGGGAAATGGCAGCACTGTTAATTAAATCTGTTATCTGATAAACAAAGGGTATCTGGTGTGGATAAACCCAAATCATTTCTGCTATCTCAGAGTGAAAGAACAATGCCAATGGAGCACGGGTGTAGCCAGTATGTTGAGAAGGGATTGGGCAGGAGGCTCTAGGGGCCAGTAGGCTCTCAGGCCACTCCATCAGTGGTCCAGGCACCTGGCTCACACCCTCACCTAACACCCAAGTCTTGTCCATACTGAAAATACACACCAGGCCAGGGCAGAGAAGAGTTTTTGCAGTGCCTCTGGTTCTGATTCAAGTGAAGAGAAGCAGAAGGAGCAAAGTATCCACCAACTAAGACTTTGTACCAAACTTACAGCAAAGAGGACAGCTGGCCAGAAAAGAACCAGCTGGCTAGACCTCATGAACAACTTTCCTGCAGAGAACGTGTAACAGTTAACAATTGCTTTTATCTTAAATATACACAGCTGTAAAACATTATAACACCATTCATTACAAAACAACAGAAAAACCTGAAACAGCCATTTCATCGCCAAAAGAAGTCGGGACACACTTTCTGCTCCATCCCAAAGCAGACCCCAGGAATGGCAGTCAGGCCTCCACTCCATGTCACGCCACTTGCCTGGGTTAAGATGTAGCTCCTCTGTGCCTCCTCTATGTCAACTAAGCTGGCATTGATATAATCATTTTCAGCGTTCTGCAGTTTAACACGACTGTGATCATCTGAAACAGAAAATGATAAACCATACCGTCATTTCAACCTTGCATTTCATTTTTATTTGAATATTAATTTTCTGGGTATTTACAAAATGACAGAAAAACCAAAGAAAAATAAATTAGCATCACAATTGAGTCAAATCTCAAATCATTCCTTTTTTTAAAAATGTTAGTGCAAAGATGAAATCCTTTTGTTTGTTACTGTGTGTTACGAAGAAGTGCTGCTGTTGGTGGTAGATTAGCTGCTGTTTAAGTAGAAAAACTGATCAAAGAGTAAAACATAGTAAAAGGAATAAAGTACCAATCTTCCTAAAAGAAAAAGGATGGTTAAGACTTCTGGTGCTTAAGAACTAACAAGTTTTCCTATAATCAATGGCCTCCAAAAAATAAGACCAGACAGATCCCACCATGACTACGTTTCATTTTCTTCCTGCCTCAACAGATCTGCATTCAGTTATATTTTAGTAATTTTTATGCTTTTGAACTGTGGTGTTGAAGACTCGAGAGTCCCTTGGACTGCAAGGAGATCAAACCAGTCAATCCTAAAGGAAATCAGTCCTGAATATTCATTGAAGGACTGATGCTGAAGCGGCAACTCCAATACTTTGGCCACCTGATGGGAAGAACTGACTCACTGGAAAAGATCCTGATGCTGGGAGAGATTGAAGGCAGGAGAAGGGGACGACAGAGGATGAGATAGTTGGATGGCATCACTGACTCGATGGACATAAGTTTGAGCAAGCTCTGGGAGTTGGTGATGCACAGGGAAGTGCTGCAGTCCATGGGGTCACAAAAGAGTCGGACATAACTGAGCAACTGAACTCAACTCAACTAATTAGATTAAGTGCTAAGCTATATTTAACACACTTGGAATATTCCAATTCTGTAACAGACAAGTAAAAGTGCTTCATTACTTAGGCTGTATCATATACTTCTAGTTTTTAAACCTGAAGGTCTCACAGATTTAGAATTTGTGCTAATGTAAACAAATGGAGCACAGAACTTTACCTTCTATCACTGTGGTAGGAGGGAAGATGCTGAGAGAGGAAGCATGCATGTAACAACAGGATTAGCATTCACTTGGAATATTAAATACACGCCCAGCAGAGTCACAGGACTGAATTACAACCTACGCGCATCTTTGATGTCTAGCTGGAGAATACCTTCTGGTATAAACTGTGCCCCTCAAGGAAATACCAAATAACCATTCTCTTCCCCACTCTTAAACTAAAAGAGTTGTTCATATTATCTCCATATGAAAGAAAATGTTAAACAGTTTTAGTTTCACACATAATTTACATGAAATGTTTCTGCTGGATTGAACCCAAGACCTCTGTAAATATTACACGTCATTGGCCAACATGAAAAGTGAAGATCTTGTTATAGTAAATCACTTATACTAGTGTTCTCGGAAAGATGATGTCAAGAGTCACTTTTTTTTTAAACACTTTTTTTTTTAACAGTTTGATCACTCTTTAACTGTTACGTGAGAGAGTAAAAAGTTCAGCTATATAATTAACAAAATAAAGTCCATATGCCTCCCAGATAATACCAATCAGAAGAATAATGCATCCCTAAAATTTAAATTCCATTAAAATATAATCCCAAAGGAATGTGTTTCCTCATGTTGTAATCACAGCAAGAACACAAACAGAGACTAATCTTATCGATTGCACAAGTGAAGAAGCAACTTGCAAAAGAAGCAAGAATCCATAAATGCCAAGTCTCCCCTCAAAGGGAGTTCCAGCAGGTCATCCAGACCCTTCCATAATCCAGGAGAAAGACTTCAGGGGGGTTTTCAGGACACCTGACCCCTGCCTCCTGGACTCTGCACTGGATTCACTGTTATTTTCCCTCCCTGTGTTACTCTACACCTGGTGTCACTCCAGGGCATTAAATACAAGAGTCACATATCCCAAGAAGCACAGATGGGTTCCCCAGAGCCCCAGTTCTGATTGGTGGGGAACAGCAAGGCACTACAGAAACGACACCCCAGAAAGGAAGGAAATCCTTGGCAAACTCTAGCCATTTAGAACTGGCAACAAGTGTTGGCTGAAACTATGTTTTTGCCTCGGGACTAATTAAAGAAAGAAACAAACCCTATACTTAACATCATTTTAATTCTTCTGTTCCACTAAAAAAGATGTTTTTAATAAAAAATGAAACTCATGTAACTTTTTGATTCAGAAGAGAATCTGTGCCGAGAAAAAAACATGAGTTTCTTGTGTTAACACTGTCTACAAAGTAAGTAACACATTTCAGGAAGTGAAACTATCAAAGCCTTTTTATGAGGAATTGTGACTCTATGATTTATATATTCTCTAGCAATGGTAACAAAGACAAGGCCTCTTCTCCCCTGAAGACTCACTCACTATGTGGTCTGAAATACCTGTGAGGGTGACACAGCTCCCCTTAAAGCCCGAGGTCAATGTCTCCTCTCCCTGCCCATCAGGTCTGGTCAGCCCCAAATCTGTGAACAGTTCACTCCAAACCAACCCCTGACTTCTCAGGAAAAAACCGGGGAAGTGATCTGCTCTCTCCTCTCCCACAGGAACTGATTCTGCCCAGGGACCTCTGAGATGAGACTATCAAAAGCCAGAGTCCAGGGACTTCCTGGGGGTCCAGCGGCTAAGACTCCACACTTCCTAAGCAGGGTTTGAACCAGCTTCGACCTTGGTTGGGTGATTAGATCCCGCATGTGGAAACTAAGACCCAGTGCAGCCAAATAAATAAACATTAAAAACAAGCAAATAAACATCCCAAACCCATAGCTTAGGGGCATCAGCAAGGGGCAAGCCCACAGCACCTCCTCCTCATTCTAAGTGTACTTAGAGGGTTACTCCCTCTCCCCAGTCACGTACAGGATCCACCAAAGGGAGAAAATGAATACAATTCAAACTGTACTGCATGAGAGGCCACAAAAGCAACCAAACCACACTGCACAGGAAATCTGATTTCTCAACATCTAACACCACCAGCAGCAGGACGACCAAGAACACACACTTTCCTTCACAGTGGCATCATCATGGGGGACAAAGAAACGCATGCCCCACAGAACCACAGCCCTCGAGTTGGATTAGGCAAACTTCCGATGAAGAGTCCCCAGGCCTCCCACCTCACAGTCTGTTTTCTGAGAAATGGTTCCATCTGTCAAGAAATGACTGGCTCGAGCTGCCTGAGCTGACAACACAGATCAGCTTCCTCTTTCAATACTGCCACAATGAGCTCTTTCTCCCACCCCACCCACCTCCCCACCCACAGTTTCACCCTTTTTCATTATTGTAAAGACATCTCCTTCTGGAAAGTCTTCCAGGTCAAGCAGGAAGGGCTCACATTTATGCCAAGGCAGAGATCAGGAATAATTAACAGAAATTGGGCAGAAGACCGATCTTCCTGCAAGTGAGGCTCCGTTCTCAACCAGGGGTAGGGTGGGGGCCTACGTTTCCAATACTGATTTCCATACTGCATGGCAATTCCCTGCAAACGAGGCAAGCATCTGACAGTGTCAGCCCCCTTCAACCCTACAAGGAGAATGCTGTGTGCTGGGCTTAGTAGCTCAGTCGTGTCCCACTCTTTGAGACCCCATTCCAGGCAAGAATGCTGGAGTGGGTTGCCATGCCCTCTTCCAGGGGATCTTCCCAGCCCAGGGATCAAACCCAGGTCTCCCACACTGCAGGTGGATTCTTTACCATCTGAGCCACCAAGGAAGCCCAAGAATAATGGAGTGGGTAAGCCTATCCCTTCGCCAGGGGAACTTCCCGACCTAGGAATCGAACTGAGGTCTCCTGCACTGCAGATGGATTCTTCACTAGCTGAGCTACCAGGGAAGCCCACAAGCAGAATTCTGGAGGACAAATAATACGAACTTTCCCTCATGAATCAAGCAGCGAACCAAAAGCAGTTCAGTTGTTTCCTCTGCCAAAAAAAAAACAAAAAACAAAAACCAACCCTGCTGGCTGAATGGTTCCAACCACAGTCTGGGCAGGACCACAGGATACACCTGAACAGCTCACTTCCTCCACCCCCAGCCTCCAAGCTCAGCTGTGAGCATTTCAGTCTCCATTGAACCCTAAAGCAGCAGCAGCAGAGGCCCAGAGGTGCCCTTGAGCCCCCTACCCCTGCGCTGCCTCCCACCCTGCTCTCTGCCTCCACCTCCCGCACATACACACAGACACCCTCCTGAACACCTGGCCTAGGACTTCTCCTCTCATGGAAGCCCCCCGCCTGCATCCCCTAACCAGACGATCTGCTCTCTATACTGAACACCTTCCACACCCCTCAACACATACGCTGGAAGCTAGACAACCGAAACAGAGACATTACGTGTTCTACAGCCTCCAACCAGAGGCCAGCTGCCCATACATGTCCATCTCTCCATCCACCGTGACTTCCAGTTCCTAAACTTGACAGAACAGTGCTAACTGAACATTCTGCCTCCGCACACCCCCAAACTGAAAAGGGCTCTTGAATCCACCCCCAGAGTCTCTGGGATGGAAACAGGACTTGGGAGGTGTCCTCACAAAATGGGTGAGATTCCCACTGCAGCTCGATCATGGACATCTTCCCCCTCGGACACTACACCGGGGTCTGGCACAGTCACGAGCAGCTCACCACTTCCCTTGAAACTCGAACTTCTCCTCCTCAGAGAAAGAGCCTAAGGTTGGAAGGGAAAAGGAGCGGGGGTACGAACATCTTCCCTTTCCACCCACAAACCCAAAGGCACCTGGCAAACCTCTCAGACCAAGTATGCACACCCCAGCTCCTGGAGCCCACCCTTATTCCCTAGAGCTCACCTGCTCAGAAAGGGGACAGCACTGAGCAAAACAATCAAGTAAGTTACACGTCACACAGCAATAAATCCTCTGGGAAAAAGAGTCCCTGGAAGAAAGAGCCCCATAAAAGGGAGCTGCGTTGGGGGGTGGGGGGGCACTGGGATTCTGAAAAGGGTGGTCAAAGTGGGCCTCACTGTGCACTGACACTTCAGCAGAGACTTGGAGGGGGTTGGTCACATGAATATCTCAGTTGAGAGTGTGCCAAGCACAGAGACTAAAGGCTTTACAACAGGTACAGGTCTCCCGCCTGGGGACACAAGAGACTGTGACACCAGCCCCAAGAACAAAGGGAAAGGAGCCCCTGCAACTCAGGTTCAGAGTTGAGAAATCCTGAGCTGATTCATTAGCCTCAACTCCTAAATCCAACTATCACAGAAAGGGAGATCTACTTCCCTCTTCTTGTAGTGACTACCAGCACAGTATCCGAACAATCCAGGTTGGCAAGAGCTCAAGCATCGTTTATACAATAAACTCCACAAAGTGTTCATATTCAAATTGCTGAGTTGTGGTGGAATCTTTTTAGAATGACAGGTCACTATTCAGCTCAGTTGCTTACTCGTGTCTGACTCTTCACGACCCCATGGACTGCAGCACTTGCCTCTCCATCACCAACTCCTGAAGCTTGTTCAAACTCACGTCCATTGAGTTGGTGATGCCATCCAACCATCACATCCTCTGTTGTCCCCTTCTCCTCCTGCCTTCAATCTTTCTCAGCATCAGGGTCTTTTCCGGTGAGTCAGTTCTTCCCCAAGTGGCCAAAGTATTGGAGTTTCAGCTTCAGCATCAGTCCTTCCAAGGAATATTCAGGACTGATTTCCTTTAGGATCAACTGGTTTGATCTCCTTGCAGTCCAAGGGACTCTCTCTCAAAAGTCTTCTCCAACACCACAGTTCAAAAGCATCAATTCTCTGGCACTCAGCTTTCTTTATGATCCAACTCTCACATCCATCCATACATGACTACTGGAAAAACCATAGCTTTACTAGACGGATCTTTGTTGGCAAAGTAATGTCTCTGCTTTTTAGTATGCTGTCTAGGTTGGTCAGAGATTTTCTTCCAAGGAGCAAGTGTCTTTTAATTTCATGGCTGCCGTCACCATTTGCAGTGATTTTGGAGCTCAAGAAAATAAAATCTGTCACTGTTTCCACTGTTTCCCCATTTATTTGCCATGAAGGGACTGGATGCCATGATCTTAGTTTTCTGAATGCTGAGTTTTAAGCCAGCTTTTCCACCCTCCTCTTTCACTTTCATCAAGAGGCTTTTTAGTTCTTCTTCACTTTCCACCATAAAGGTGATATCATCTGCGCATCTGAGGTTATTGATATTTCTCTCTGCAATCATGATTCCAATTTGTGCTTAATTTAGCCCGGCATTTTGCATGACATACTCTGCATGTAAGTTAAATAAGCAGGGTGACAGTATACAGCCTTGACGCAATCCTTTCCCAATTTGAAACCAGTCTGTTGTTCCATGTCCAGTTCTAACTGTTGCTTCTTGACCTGCATACAGATTTCTCAGGAGGCAGGCAAGGTGGTCAGGTATTCACATCTCTTTAAGAATTTTCCAGAGTTTGTTGTGATCCACCCAGTCAAAGGCTTTGGCATAGTCAATTAAGCAGAAGTAGATGTATTTCTGGAACTCTCTTGCTTTTTCGATGATCCAGCGGATGTTGGCAATTTGATCTCTGGTTCCTCTGCCTTTTCTAAAACTAGCTTGCACATCTGGAAATTCACGGCTCATGTACTGTTGAACCCTGGCTTGGAGAATTTTGAGCATTACTTTGCTAGTGTGTGCGATGAGTACAATTGTGCAGTAGTTTGAACTTTCTTTGTCATTGCCTTTCTTTGGGATTGGAAAGAAAACTGACCTTTTCCAGTCCTGTGGTCACTGCTGCGTTTTCCAAATTTGCTGGAATATTAAGTGCAGCACTTTCACAGCAGTATCTTTTAGGATTTGAAACAGCTCAACTGGAATTCCATCACCTCCACTAGCTTTATTCGTAAGTAATGCTTCCTAAGGCCCACTTGACTTCACATTCCAGGATGGCTGGTTCTAGGTGAGTGTGAGTGATCACACCATCGTGATTATCTGGGTCATGAAGATATTTTGTGTACAGTTCTTCTGTGTATTCTTGCCACCTCTTCTTAATATCTTCTGCTTCTGTTAGGTTCATACCATTGAGCCCATCTTCACATGAAATGTTCCCTTGGTATCTCTAATTTTCTTGAAGAGATCTCTAGTCTTTCCCAATCTATTGTTTTCCTCTATTTCTTTGCACTGATCGCTGAGGAAGGCTTTCTTATCTCTCCTTGCTATTCTTTGGAACTCTGCATTCAAATGGGTATATCTTTCCTTTTCTCCTTTGCTTTTTGCTTCTCTTCTTTTCACAGCTATTTGTAAGGCCTCTTCAGACAGCCATTTTGCTTTTTTGCATTTCTTTTTCTTGGGGATGGTCTTGATTCCTGTCTCCTGTACAATGTCACGAACCTCCATCCATAGTTCATCAGGCACTCTGTCTATCAGATCTAGTCCCTTAAAGCTATTTCTTACTTCCACTGTATAGTCATAAGGGATTTGATTTAGGTCATACCTGAATAGTCTAGTGGTTTCCCCACTTTCTTCAATTTAAGTCTGACTTTACCTTGTCACTAAGACTAATTACATTTAAAGACTGTCTAATGCTAAGCCACTCTTATATTCCCAAAACTAATATAGATATTGCCACATTCAGTTTGCCAACCTTTCTTTAGGATTTTTACATCTACATCCATGTCATAGATACGCCTATAACTTTTATTCCTCTTACTAAACTTTTCTGCTTTGGATATCCAAATTACCTATCTAACAGTCTCACAAAAGGAACTGAGGAGTATTCTCTTTTTCTCTTCTCTGGGAGAGCTTTCATTATTATAAGATATGCCCGTTAAAACAGCTAGTCTCAGTGAATTCTCAGTGGAAAATTGTTTATTAATTAATTTAACTTATTTAGCTGTCACAGGCCTACTTAGACTCTATGTCTCCTTTAATCTAAAATGGTAAATGCTATTTTTCCAGGAGTCTGTTCCACTTCTTCTAAGTGATCACATTTATTGCCATAATTGTTTACAGTAGTCTAGCTTTTTAAGTCCTTTTACATCTGTATTTTGTTCCCCTTTTCTCCTAATACTATTTATATCCATATGCCTCTGTCTCTCTGGTTTTTGTGTATGTGTTATTTTTCTTATTCAATCTTGCTAGTTGATTAGTCTTATTAAGGAACCAACATTTGATTTTATTTGGTCCTGTGTATGGTCCCATTGATTTCCATTCTGCTTTTATTTTTGTATTATTTCCTTTCTGCCTTTTTTTTTTTTGGTGTTTATCCTGTTACTTTTACTCTAAATTAGGTTAGACACTTAGCACTTTAATTTTCAACCTTCTGTTTTAATATAAACATTTAAAACAGTATTTTTTTACAGTACTGTTTTTGCTGCTTTATACAAGTTTTGGTAAGCAGATGTTACCTATTGTTCATTTTTTAAGTTTCCATTATTATTTCATCTTGACCCATGAGTCATTTAGAAATTTTTAAATAAATCTCCAAATTTATAGGAATTTTTATCTTTTTATTAATAATCTATAATTCAATTGCATAACGGTCAAAGAACATGGCCTGTAAGGCAGTAATTCTTAAACTGTGTCAAGATTTACTTTTACAGCCTAGTCAATGGTCCATTTATTACAAGTATTCCATGCAGTCTTAGAAGAATGTGAATTCTCTAATTGCTAGACATAAGGTTCTACATATTTTTCTTATTAAATTAAACTTAACTGTGCAGTCTAAATCTTCTACTTCTTTACTACTATTTTGCTTTAAGTAAGCTGTGAACATAGAATTATCAATCTCTTTCTGTAATCTTAGTCATTTCTGCCTTATATATTTACCTGGAGACTATTTTGTCAGGTGAACACAAATGTCACAGCTGACACTGGCCTGTGCATTCAGAGAAGCTATGCCATTGGCTGAGATCTTTTTGTAGGAGGTAGGGAGCACAGAAAGCCTGAATCTTTTCCTTACTTCCTCCCCACCGAGTAATTTATTTAAAACGTGTGCTTATTGAGAATATTGTTTTGCAGCAGTTAAGAAGCCATGGACTCTCTAACCTGCCACACAACTGGAATCTGAAGTCCATGTGTTACTTTAAACACTGAAGGATGAACCTTGAGGACATTATGCTGTGAGGAATAAGCCCCATCACAAGAAAAAACAGTGTATGATTCCGTTTCTGTGAAGTATCTAAAGTGATCAGAGTCTGAGAAAAGAGGAAGCAGGATGGTGAGAGCCAGGGGCTGGAGGAGGGGTGGCGTATCAGCCACACAAGATGACAAGACCTGTGGTACAGCAACATGCGTACAGCCAACAACATGGGTGATGGACACCTAAAAACTGCTAAAAGGGTAAACTTATGGTATGTGTTTTTATCACAAAAACAACAAACAAAACACTATTTTTTCATGGCCAGCGAAAACAAAAGGCTGGTACCTCCTCTTATATCAAACAGTAAACTGGGATTTCTGTGTGCAAAGCAAATAGTGAGGAAGATTTCAGAACCTGGCAGCTGTCTCTGCCAGTACAAATACAATCCTCAATGTGATTGCTACAACCTCTATTTTCTCAGTCAACCACCTTCCTGCCCATCTCTTTTACAATCACCTCATGGTTAACTGAGACAAATGAGGCATCTTTCAGTCACAGCAATTATACAAAGACTGTGGACTTCTCAAAATTCTATTTCAAAACACCCCTCTTTGAACATGCATCTCATATTCATACCTCCAAATGTAGTTTCAATCTGGATACATAACAATTGTGTAAGGAATCTGTTTAAAAATACATTTCCAGGCTTGCTGAATCAAAATTTAGAAAGATCTAAAACTCTGAATTAAGAAAACAACAATTCTTTTTGATTATTTGCAAACGTCATTGTCTGCTTTGCACTCAGTATTATCTTTTTTCCACATGAGGTATTATTTATTTTTACTTCCTGTATGGATGGGAAAAATAAATGCTGGTTTAAAATAGACCAGTTTATTAAAAAACAAAAATTACTATCTTAAAAGCTGTCCCTAACTCCTCAAGCAGAACTGAGCATCTCCCAACACACACAGCACAGCAGGTACGAACCCCACACTGCACATACACGGTTAGCAGGCAGGGTATGTGGACTCACAGTCCTTGCACACAGAGCAGGCAGAGAGCTGGTTTTCAGTACAGGTTTTCTGAACAAGCCAACAACCATACAAGTCTATGTATGCAAATGACAAGATGACTTTCAATCTGGACAGGTTTGCCAGCACCACCTTAAGTGCTTTTAAAAAACACCTCTTTCTGGTTCACCTGGATTTAGCAGGAGTCCCCAGTCTTCCCTGGTGGCTCAGCTGGTCAAGAATCCGCCTGCAACGCAGGAGACCTGTGTTTGATCCCTGGGTTGGGAAGATCTCCTGGAGAAGGGAACAGCTACCCACTCCAGTATTCTTGCCTGGAGAATCCCATGGACAGAGGAGCCTGGAGGGCTATAGTCCCTGGGGTTGCAAAGGGTTGGACACAACTTAGAGACTAAACAACAAGATACCAACCAGACATGGGACCTGAACGGGAGAGAAGTATGAGTTTCCAGCTGCAGCAAGTGTATGGCTAGTGGTCCAGTACAAACATGGGGTATAAGTAGGACCAGGACTGCGGGATGTGGGAAGAATCCTGAGCCTGAGGTGGCCATGGGACAGCAAGACAGAGATAGGTCATGAGAAGTGGGTGAATGAGTCTGTATCCAAGGAGACACAGGCTGCAGACAAGATCTGGGGCCACAAGCAGAGACATGGCAACTGAACTCACAGAAGATGGGAGAGGGAGCAGAAGGGACAGACAGACAGAGCCCTCAAGTTGAAGACAACTGAGAGAAGCTCTGAAAAGGGGTGATCAGCCAGAGGAGTGACAGCAAAATCAAGACTGACTTGAGGAACGAAGGCATAGCTGCCAATGTCAAAAATCACACAGGGATAAGAAAAGACAATGGCGAAAAGTCCCTCACTGCAAGAGAAAACCAGAGAGCAAACAGCACTTAAGAATAAAAGTTTCCGTAGGGAGGCTAGGGTAGAAACAAGGGCTGAAGAGTGCGTGGATGATAAGGCTAGACAGACTGTGTGATGCATTCTTCCAGGACTGTATGCACATGTGTGGGCACACATGTGCCTGTGTTCCCGCAGGTGACAAAGTCACAGCTGCAATGGATATGGGGGATGACGTCAGAAGACACTGGAGCACGTGTGAATAATAAAGGAAGAGAGTTCTTAGAAAGAGGCTGAAGATGGGAGGAAGACTGGTGCTGTGATGGCAGACAGGGAGGCCGGGAGAAGGCCCTGGGCACAGACATGCCCAGCACCCAGGCGGCCCGGAGGACGCCGCCCACACTCGCCCACTGAAACCAAACTCGGGGAGTCCCATGGGCAGTGAAGCCGCCTCAGGCAGTATGCGAAAGAGGCCTCAACCAGAACAAAAATAAAATCACCTGAACACATTTTTAAAGCCCTGGTGTTACAACTGTTCACAAAACCATGTTATGTGTGTACCCACATGAGCACAGCAGTATTGAAATCCAACCACTGTCAGACTGTGCTCAGGACAGGAAACCGCACGGCATGCGGCCTCGTGGGAGGAGAGCTTGATCTGTACCTGCAGGATCCAACTGAATCTAAAAGGACACACATTTACACAGACAAATATCAAAAGAATATAAACCCTAAAGTTTTTGTTTTTAAGTCATGAGAGTTTTTCCTTTACACGTTTTTATGTTTTAAAACTTTTCTATAGTATGCACACACTACTTTTTCATTTTAGGGAGAAAAAGCAAGCTATACGAATAAATATTTAAAGTAATATTTATAAAAGCTATGGAAATATATGAAAAGTATACAGACATATGAGTACACACACACACATATATGATTATGATTATTTTGAAAAAACAAAAATCAAGTGGAAGAAAAAAGGTTGGTTAGCAAATACATAGGGTAAATGGTGGCTGTGTTGAAGGAGGAGGTAATTACAGGCAATTTCTCCTCCTTCCACAATTTCATGCCTCAAAAGTTTTCTTTAAAGAGCACGTATATATGTTGATACCAAGAAAAACCCCACCATGCTCATCAACCCTGACCCCAACATTTTCCGCAATGTATTGCATCCTACAACAAACCAGCACACACACAAACATACATACACATATACACACACGCGCCACCCCCCCATGAGTACTTACATGGGCTCACATCTCTGTATCTGTTTCGATTTCTGTTTTCAGGGAGCTTGGCCACTCTATGAGGATAGTCATGGGACTCACTGCGAATTTCCTTAAAATAACAAAAATATATTTTAACATTTCTCTTAAACTTTATATAGCAAAACAAATACTTTCCCAGCCTGTATAAAATAACTTTCACTGAGCACTTAGGACACGTCAAGCACCTCTTTCAAGTCTCACCACACCAATGGATACACTGTCTCCCCCACTGTGTGTGTGAGGGTGACAGGCTAGGGGTTGAATGATCTACCAAGCCCACAAGTTGACAGCCTGGGACCCCAGGGCTGGACACGGCTCTTCAAACAGAAGGTTCCGCTCTCACACACATGCACCACACTGCTCTGCTGTGCTCACACCCACAGCCACATTAAACAGTTCAGGTAACTACACAGCAAAGGAGGAATCTCAGGTCACCACACCACACTCCAATTCCAAACTAAACTCTCCAAATAATATCTGTCTATATTCCAGAGTGTCAATCTTAAAATTGTAATCTATTTTGTTATCTTCAAGCCATATAACTGTTACTTTATTTTGAGCCCCAGAAATATTCTCAAATCTTATTTTAGGGCCACAAATGCTCATTTCAGGACCCTTCTGGTTCTTGGCATTCTACGACGGAAGATTCTGTGTCAGGATGCCTGCACGAAGCACTCAGCTACGTGGCATGTCCATCATAACCAGCTTTTTTCCCCAAGTGGAACATTACCCTAAGAAGTCAGGTAAAAACAGAAGCACATCCCCTTCCAGAAAAGGAGTACTCATTAATAGCAAAGAACAATTTGGGTTTTTGCTCACACTACCACGTGTGGAGAAACAGTATTTTAAAAATTAGGCACTAAGCAGTTTTGTAAATTAAGCATAAATAAGTTTATTCAAGATTTTCCCATGCGCCTGCCTGCCCCCACCCAACAGCCCCAGGACAAGTAACTTTCTAGCTCATCTTTTTACCCACTGGGTGTTCCAACAAGAGTTGGGAACAGAGACCAACTCTCAGTGAAAGGAATCACAGCCTCTTTGTGTAACAGGAGAGGGGGTGCATCATATGCTGGTGCAGCCCTTTTGGAAAATGCAATCTGCCACACACACAGAAACAGAAACACACACACTACAATCGTTGCCACTGACTTTGTAACGCTACTCTCACACCCAGCAATCTTGCTGAGTTCTCTAACATTTGGTAGCTGGTTCTGAATTTCTCGATACTGGAAAACAGTAACAACTCTATCTCCTCATTAACACTTCACATTTCTCATTCATACCTCATTTCCTTTTTTTAAAATTTTTTAACTGAATGATAATTGCTTTACAGAATTTTGTTGTTTTCTGTCAAACCTCAACATGAATCAGCCATAGGTATAGATATATCCCCTCTCTTTTGAACCTCCCTCCCATCTCTTGCCCCATCCTATCCCTCTAGGCTGATAAAGAGCCCCTGTTTGAGTTTCCTGAGGCATACAGCAAATGCCCCCTTGGCTATCTATTTTACATGTGGTGATGTAAGTTTCCATGTTACTTTTTCCATACATTTCACCCTATCCTCCCCTCTCCCCATGTCCATAAGTCTATTCTGTCTGTTTCTCCATTGCTGCCATGTAAATAAATTCTTCAGTACTATTTTTCTAGATTCTGTAAATATGCATTAGAATATGATATTTATCTTTCTCTTTCTGACAAACTTCACCCTGTATAATAGGTTCTAGGTTCATCCACCTCATTAGAACTGACTCAAATGTGTTCCTTTTTATGGCTGGGTAATATTCCATTGTGTATATGTACCACAAATTCTTTATCCATTCATCTGTTGATGGACATCTAGGTTGCTTCCATGTTCTTCTTATCTAATTGCATTGGCTAGAACCTTCTATTCAATGTCAGATAGAAATTACTTTTTTCCCTGATTTTGGAAGAACTACTTCTAAGGTTTAACCACGAAGTGTAATATTTGGTTTAGGTTTCCGATCAATATCCTTTTTCAGGTTAAGAAGGTTCCCCTCAGTCTCTAGTTTACTGAATGTTTCTTTCATCATGATTGGGTGCTGAATTTTACTCAATGTTTTCCCTGCATTCACGGAGATAATCATAAGTTTTCTCCTTTAATCTGGTAATGTGCTTACAATAATAGATTTTCATTTAGATATGCATGGACATGCATTTAAGGTTTCTCCATGTCTTTTCATGGCTTCATAGCTCATTTCTTTCTACTGCAGAATGATATTCTACTGTCTGGACATACCACCATTATTTTAAGATGTATGTATCTACATTTTTAAGCTGAATCGACCTCTCATTTTCTTGTCCCATACAACTTATTCAGTTTTAGTATCAAAGCTCTACCAGTCCCATACAGACTATTACCTTTCAGTTTCAAACCCTTTTCCATAAAATTCCTGTGATTGAGTGAAAAGAGAAAAAAGCTTCATTTCCACCAAGTAAAAAAGTTTTAAAATGTCAAATAATAAGTTTTATATGTAAAGTTAAACATATTCAGGTCTAGGCTTATATTTGTATAATCTCAAACACTACATGAAGAGTTGAAACACTACAGAGTACAAGTAAATTCATATTCCAAGTTAGTAACTGATATAAAAGAAAAACATTAAAACAGTACCAAAACACACGTTTCTGTTGAGAGCTCTTCTGTATCAAATGCAGAGAAACAGTTGACAAAAATATGAAATTCTAATAACAAGCAGGTAAGGAGAGTGAAGAGGTGCTCAGACATGCTGCTGCAGGGGTGTAAACTGTTGTAATGTTTTTGTGAGAACAATTTGATATGGTTATAAATTTGACCCACCAACTTTACCTCCAGGAATTTATATCACGGTCACACACCAGTGTACCAGGATGTTCACTGTCGTTAACAGTGGAACATTGGCAGCAACCTCAGGGCCCATCAGGAGTGACGTGGAGGTGAGGGGAGGAAGGGGGACAGGTGGGAACCAGGAAAGGGACGCAAGTGCTGCAAGCGTGTGCGTGGGATGGTCTCCAGGACACACAGATGTCGAGTAGCTCCCACCTCCATCCACTCAGACACAACTGTGCCTGAGGACACAAGGAACACTTCTGGAAAGAATCAAAGTATTAGTAACTTGTGGGGAGAAAGATGAGGGTCAAGATTTATATCGCTGTGTTGTGCTGTGCTTAGTCACTCAGTTGTGTCTGACTCTTTGCAACCCCATGGACTGTAGCCCCTCCAGGCGCCTGTGTCCATGGGATTCTCCAGGCAAGAACACTGGAGTGGGTAGCCATTCCCTTCTCCAGGGAATCTTCCCAACCAGGGGTCAAACCCAGATCTCCCACACTGCAGGGGGATTCTTTATCGTCTAAGCCACCTTCAGAAAAATACAGATAACAGGACACTCGATGTTCCCACCAGTGAGATTAAACATTTGTTACCACTTTTTGCCATGTTTGTTTCTAGTCTTTTTTTAGGAAAGGAATAAAGCTCATCATATACAGCTTTTCTCTAACATGCTTCTCTCTCTTCTATGGTAACCCTCCACTCTTTTAACTGTTTTTTATTGAAAACCTATTGAGCCATTTAAATTTTTAACCATATGTTCACATATTCTTCAGTTTATATATTACTGATACTTTAAAATAAACTAGCTAAAATACTAATAATTACTAGTATATCAGCCTTAATGCTAATGTGTAGTTTTAAAATCACATCAAAAAGTTGTTGCAACTCACAGACTGGGAGAAAATAGCTGCAAATCACACATCTGATATGGGATTAATATTCAGCATATGTTAAAAAAAAAAACAACCTCCTACAACTAAAAAATACAACAAATTTTAAAAGGGCATTGTACCAGCCCTTCTTCAATACTTCTGTTATGCTTATACAACTATTTTCCACAGTTAAGTCCATCTGTTCGTTGCCGTTTCCAGTTTTTTTCTTGAAAAAACTTTTTTTGTGTATACTATAATGAAACTGCTGATATGACAAAAGAAGAAGGCAAAGTCCCAAGTATTGGGGTATGGAAGCGATCTTAATGTACAAAACACCAATTTAGTCACTCAGTCGTGTCCGATTCTTTGTGACCCCATGGACTGCAAATGTACATGTACAGAACACCGTGATGTACAAAACACCATAAAACAAATGCTTGGGGTTAAGAAATATACTCGTAACAAACACATTTTACTTTCTCGATTAATTTTTTAAAAAGAATTCTACAGAGTCCAATCTCTCAAACTTCCAAAGCTATCATTATTTGTTCTCCTTTACCTTTAATTTCAGTGCATTTAGGAAGAATCCCTTCCCTTCTGACTTCCCTGTGGCTCAGACGGTAAAGCATCTGTCTACAATGCAGGAGACCCAGGTTCAATTCCTGGGTCAGGAAGATCTCCTGGAGAAGGAAATGGCAACCCACTCCAGTATTCTTGCCTGGAAAATCCCATGGATGGAGGAGCCTGGTAGTGCTACAATCCATGGGGTCGCAAAGAGCTGGACACAGTTGAGCGACTTCACTTTCCTTTTCCTTTCCTTCCATGGTGGCTCAGCTGGTAAAGAATCCACCTGGAATGCGGGAGACCTGGGTTCGATCCCTGGGTTGGGAAGATCCCCTGCAGAAGGGAAAGGCTGCCCACTCCAGTATTCTGGTCGGGAGAATTCCATGGACTATACAGTCTGTGGGGTCGCAAAGAGTGGGACACGACCAAGTGACTTTCACTTTCACTTTCCAGCACTTTAGAAAACAGCTGCAGAGGTATATACTAGCTGCTTGCTCCAATAGACTCTTTCTTACTAAATATTTCTGAATGTAGTTTTTTGACTTAAAACAAACCCAACTAAAAGCTTGTATTTCCCAAACTCCAGTACAGCTAAGAACAGTCATGGGGCAGTGCTCTGGCCAATCAGTGGGAATAAGCAGAAATCACTCGGTAGGCTTGCAGGAGAGTTGTGGGCAAGAGAGCTGAGCTGGCTCATTTGAGCACAGGCTATGATGTGGGGGTGTGGGGTAGCAAAGGGCAGGAGCTGTCCTGTGACCCTACAGTGACAGCACATTCTGAGGAAGGCTAGGCAGAACGAAGAGAGGGTCATGGATGGCATGACGGAGCCACAGGAACAGGCCTGGACTCCTATCCCAAAAGGAAGTCCCTATTTGTTAAGTCAGCTGTGGCCTCATTTTCTTTCCGAGCAGCTAAAGCACAGGTCTTGTAACTAATACAGACAACAGAGTCAAACCTCAACAGTAATCAGATCTGACACTAAAAACAGATATTGAGGACCACCTAAGACGTAAAAATAATTTTTAAGCACTTTGTCTACGCAATAAAATACTTTGTGTTTCTCAAAATGGGGAGGGGAGGGCAAGCGCTAAACCACCCTCCAGGTCTGCTATACTCAGCACAGTATCCACTGATGTCCTCCTGCTGAAACATCCCCCCCTCCCACTGCAGAGAGAACCATGAACTGTGGCCCTAAGTACCAACCAAGGATACTTCTGTTAGTGGTAAACCTGTTACCCTGAGGACTCCCGACCTCGGAATGCTGACAGTGGGCCCGCTGGCTCTGCTGAGGGGTCCCCTGTGCCCAGCAGGCCATCTAGCAGCAGCAGACCCTCCCCAATCTGTGACCACCAACACACCCACCAATACCCAGCTGAGAACCACTGAGCTCATCTAACACCCAAGGCCACCTTTAATCAGAGGTAAATTTAAGTGGAGAAGATCTTTGTTTTAAAGAATTTAACCAAAAAAAATTTATATTCTATTGATTTCTACCTGATTTTTGCTCAAGAAAGCTAGGAATAATCGACTCACTTGTTATTTCTCGGTGGCAATGATCCAAAACGTATCTAACTCATGCACAAAATGTCTTTCGTGGAGTTATTTATGATGTTGAAAGGCTGGAGATAAACCTGAATGTCCACTGTCAGGGAAACAATATGAACCATGAACAAATCACGGCACTTCCCACGCAGGCATTCCTGCCAGCAGTTGCATAAACTCATACTCTCTTGGAATGGTAATACACAACATAAACAAAGGCATTAACAAATCAATAAATGGAACTGAGCTATTTGGGAGAACCTTTCTTCTAGCTCCTCAGCTGCATTTCAAAGTTACTTGCACGTGTGAGTTGACTATGTTAAGATTACCCAACATCTCCTTTTCTCAGGGATCTGATGCAAATCTGACCTGTTCTTCCCTAAAGATAACTTGTCTTGCTTTTTCTTTACCCTGAATACTTAGAAAATCAGCAGGATGGAGCCAAGTTTTTATGCTTCTTAAATATATTCCTGGTAAAAACTTTGACCTTGAGTTTCAAGGCTTTCTTTGGCTCAGGGATGTTCTTCACTATTTCCTCAGTTCCTGCTTCATCTGTCTCCTCTGTTCTCTCAGAACTTTAATCAGACATTTGAGAACTTCCTGTGCTTTAAATGCTCTCTTACTATTAATTTTTTTCCTAAATTCTGTGAGGTTTTTGTTTTTCAAGTTAACTTGGCATTCTGCTAGGGAGTCCTGAATTTTTTTTTACAGTCACATTTTATAACTTCAGGAACTCTTTCCTGTTCTCAGCTTATTTCATTTTTACAATCTGCTCTTGTCATATTGGGGATCTGAATTCCACTTTTCTCTCTTTTTTATACTATTTCACATTCCCTAAAGGACACAGTTTCATTTTCTTCAAGTGCTGAGTTTTTTGCATCTCTAGCATTGTGTGTTCATCTCTACAGGAAGGTGCCCTTACCCCAACTTTTGTGGACGCTCACACTTTACTATCAAAATCCCCTAAGTCTCAAACATGTGGGTGGGACCCTTCTCTAGTGTTAAATAATAATCTTTTTTTCCCCTGTGTTTTGGTCATTTCAATAAGAAACAACAACAAAAAACCCTTCTACTGCATGGGATTAAAGACCTAGAAAATCATATCTGTTTCTCATTTTCTGACTTTTCTTGCTGTCAATTTTTTTTCTTGCTGTCAATTTTTACTGCTATATGCACAACTGTGTCTGACAACTTTCTCTTTAAAATCAGACCTCAGACTTGAAATTATCAAGAAGCAAGTCTATTAAGTGCATAAGAAAAGCATGTTCACATTTAAAGTAAACACAGAAGGAGGATTTACATTTGCCTGAAGGCAAAACAGTGCCTGTGCAGGCCTGATGATGAGTAGGCTGAAGCCAAGTCAACGAGCAGGGGAAGATGTGTCCAAGTAGACAAAACAGCTGTGCAAAGTCACAGACGTGAACATACATAAGGAATGAATGAAGAATGACTGACTGGTGTCCTGCAAGAAGCATAAGCAACACAACACTTGTGGTGCACAAGAGAGGGAAATGCAAGACTTAGGATGAGCAGGTGGCAAGAGATCAGATCATGTAGGCCTTTGTTCATGCTGCACTCACTCAACACACACACAGGGACCTTGCAAATTATGCAGATTGTGCTGCAAGTGGAGGGGCAGGGACAAGGAAAGATGGATTACTCTACACACAGTATAATAAAAGCAGTTATTCAGAAAAAAATTAATCGATCAGGAACAAGACAAGGATTTCCACCTTCATCACTTCTATTCAACACAGCACTGGATGTTCGACCTGAGAACTAGGCAAAAAAATATTAAAGCAATCCAAGTTGGAAAGAAAGTTGTTGAATTATCTCTACTTACAAAAGATGTGATCTTGTGTGTAGAAAAACCTACAGAATCCACAAAACAACTGTTAGAGCTAATACACAAATTCAGAAAAATCACAAAACATGAAATCAACACACAAAAATCAGCTGCTTCTACACACTAGCAATGAACAATCCAAATATATGAAATTAAGAAAACATACCCGTTTACAACAGAATCAAAAATAATAAAATACTTAAGTATAAACAACCAAAATGGTGAAAGATCTGTACTCTAAAAACTATAAAAGATGGCTGAAATAAATTAAATTACAACCTGAACAAAATAGAAAGCTACCTCATGCTCATCGACTGGAAGACAATATTAAGATGACAAAACTACAAGAAGTGATTTTTCAATGTAATCCCTATCAAAATCCCTACTTGTTCAATGTAATCCCGATCAAAATTCCAATGACAATTTTAAAGAAACAGAAAAACTTATCCCAAAATTTACATGAAAAGTCAAGGGACGCAGAAAAGCCAAAGAATACTGAAAAAGGGAAATAAAGTTGAAGCAATCACACTTGCCTGATTACAAGATTTATAGAGCTACAGTCATCAACCCCATGTGGTATGCCAAAAAGACAGACACAGATGACTGGAACAGAAGAGAGTTCAGAAATAACCCTCAGATCTGTGGTCAGCTGATTTTCGACAAGGGGGCCATGATCATCCAACACAGAAGGGACAGTCTTTTCAAAAAACAGTGTTGGGAAAAGTGGACAACCACATGCAAAAGAATGAAGTTGGACTTTTACAATACACCTCACACAAAAATTAACTAAAAATGTATCAAAGACCTATTTATAAGAGTCAAACATAAGAAAATCTTAGGAGAAAACGTAAGTTTTGAAAATCTTCATGATCTCGAATTTGGCAATGGTATCCTAAATTATGACACCAAAGGCACAGGCAACAAAGCAAAAGTAGATGAACTGGATGTCATCAAAATTGAAGACTTATTTGCATAAAATGACACTCTAAAGAGTAAAATCCCACAGATTGGGAAAATATATTTATATATAATGTATCTGATAAGATATTAATAATCAAAATATATAAAGAACTCCTATAATTCAACAACAAAAGGACAATTAAAAAATAGGCAAAGACAAACACTAGCATGGGCAAAATCTGAAATACCAACAACACCAAACGATAACAAGAGTGTGGAGCAACAGGAACTCGCATTCACTGCTGGTGGGAATACAAAATGGTTCAGCCATTCTGAAAGACAGTGTGTTGCTTTCTTACAAAACCACACAAACACAAACTCTTAACACATGATCTAGCAATCAGGCTCCTCGGTATTTACCCCAAGGAGCTGAATACTTATGTCCACATAAAAAACTGCACATGGATGTTTGTATCAGTTTTATTCATAATTGCCAAAACTTGGAAGCAACCAGTATGTCCTTCAAAGGCTGAATGGATAAATAAACTGTGATACACCCAGATGACAAAAGATTAATCAGTGTGAGAAAGAAATGAGCTATCAAACCATGAAAGACATGGACGAACTTTAAATGCATATTTCTAAGTGAAAGAAGCCAACCTGAAAAGGCTACATATTGTATGATTCCAACTATATGACATTCTGGAAAAGGCAAAACTACGGAGACAGTAAAAGATCAGTGGTTGTCAGGGGTTGGAGGGATGACAAGGTGGAGCACAGAGGATTTCTGAAAATACGCTTATAATGGTGTGGGGCCAGGGGGTATATAAGAAATCTCTATCTTCCTGTCAATTCTGCTGTGAACCTGAAACCACTCCAGTAAAGTCTTAATTAAAAACAAACCAAAAAAGGGCAAAGGACTTGAATAGTAATTTCTCCAAAGATACAGAAACAGTCAATAAGCACATGAAAAAGATATTCAACATCCTTAGTCATGAGGGAAATGCAAATCTAAAGCTCAATGACACACCTACTAGGCAGGACTATAATTTTTAAAATGGAAAATAACAAGTGTTAGTGAGGATGTGAAGAAAGCAGAATCCTCAAACATTGCTGGTGAGAATGTAAAATGTTGCTGCCACTGTGGGAAACAGTTGCGCAGCTCTTTCCATGTTAAACACAGAACTACCATATTATCTAGCAATTCTACCTCTAGGTCCAAACCAAAAGAATTAAAAACAAGGACTCCAGGACTTCTCTGGTGGCTCAGTGCATAAGAATCAGCCTGCCAATGCAGGTAACTCGGGTTTGATCGTTGATCTGGGAAGATTCCTCACACCGAGTGCACCACAACTATTGAGCCTGTACTCTGGAGCTCAGGAGCCACAACAAGAGAAGCCACTGCAACGAGCAGTCCCTGTTTAACGCAACTAGAGAAAGCCTGTGCACACAATAAAGACCCAGAGCAGTGAAAAATAAAAAAAACAAAACAGGGATGCCAATGAATATTCGCACACCAATGTTCACAGCAGCATTATTCACAAGAGCCAAAAGATGGAAACAATCCAAACATCCATTAGCAGAGAAACAAAATGTGGTATATCCATACAAAAACAATTATTCAGCCATAAAAAGGAATGAGGCTGCTACAGATGACATGGCTCAACCTTAACAACATCATGTGCAGTGAAATAATTCAGATACAAAGAGAAAAGTACTACATGGGCCCATGTGTATGAGGGATGTAGAGAGGCAGATTCACAGAGCTCAAGTAAAGCAGAGGTCACCAGGGACTGGGGGAGGAGGAAATAGGGAGTTACTGCTTACTGGGGACAGGGTTTCTGTTCAGGGTGCTGAACGGGTTTGGCAAATGGGGGTGATGGCTGTACAACACTGTAAATGGAATAAGTGACACTGAATTGTATACATTAAAATAGTGAAAATGGCAAATTGTTACTAACATTTAACCACAGAAACAATTTGATAGGGTGTCTACCTCATTCCTCATACCAAAATCAAGCCCTGGTTGAGCAATGATTCAAACATAAAGGAAATAAAACCATAAAATTGTTGAAAAACATTGGAGAAAGTTTTTTTATAATCATAGAACAGAGAAAGCCTCTCTGAGCTATGGCACAATAACTTAGAAAAGGCTGATGAATCTCATTTCATTAATATTTAAATTTTATACATGAAAAACTATCATAAACAAGGGCAAAAGATATTTTGAAAAAATTACAAATAAACATTACAATTGTGAATAAAATTTGAAAAAATATTTGTAATATATGACAAAGGTTTAACTTCTTTAATATGTAAAGACCTCTAACATACCAGAAAGGGAAAGGAAATACAAGTGACTTTTAAAAATAAGCACTGTTAAACTTCATTCATAACAAAAGAATTGCAAAATACAACAACAGTAAGACTATTTTCCACCTCGTGGACAAAGATTAAAAACTAGGCATGTAAAGGTGTAGGAAACCAGGCACTTTCTTACACTACTGACGGACGTATACATGCTCTTTGCAGCACTGCTCATAACAGCTAACGGCCAGAAATAACCTACATGTGCACAGATGAGTACTTAAATAATGAACGTTGTTCAACTGTTAAAATGAACACATGAGATCTATAGGGAAGGATTTTCTATATGTAAGAAAAAGAGCAAGGTGTAAAACAGTATGCTAACATTTGTTTTATCGGGGCTGGACAGAGAGGGGCAGGGAGAGCGGAGACAGGCAGGCAAGCAGGTCAAGATGGGTGTGAATGGAGAAGCATAGTGATCGCCCACAGGAAGAAACCAGGAATGGTAGGACCAGTGACTTGCTCTTGCATCACATGCCCTCCTGTACTTTTCTCATTCTTGCCATATTCCCGAAACCCCAACCAAGCCATTTACTTATTCAGGTATTAAAACATGAGCTCTAGAATTCAGTACTGGATTCCTATCTGGACCTGCTGGTTAACTGCAGCATACATCTGGAGAAGCTGAATCTCAGTTTTTCTCATGTGCAACCACCTGTAAGATAATCCACATGAAGTTACATAGTATCTGTCTGATACGAAGGAGGAGGTTCAGGCAAGATAAACTGTTATTTTTATTAAACTCTTTCACTCAAAGAGAGCCTCTCAGAAAGCATGATATACAGCAGGACACACACCATGAGGAATCTGATCTCCCCAGACAGTGAAGGGCACTCTCAGAGCCATAACCAAACCTGAACACTCTTAAGTAATGGGGTTTGAAGGATGTGAGATACTTAGCTTCACACTTCACTGTGCCCAACCACAGGACCTTCATACAGAGTACAGGCAAAAACTTTTGACTAATAAAGAGAACACTGAGCCATCAGATAATTCAGGATTCCCTTAGGGAACTTAAGTATAAAGGAAGAAATTTTGGTATTTCTCCCATAATTACAACCAACCAATTTAGGATTATCTTAAAGTGTTGTTTTTTTTTCTTATAAAATTAACATCTCTTTTCCCATTTCCTATATTCTTACTTGCTGTTCCATCATAACAGCTCAAGGTAGAATATTCTACAGTACAAAGATACATTTTCCGTATACTATGTAAAAAAAGCTATGTACCAAGGACTAAAATATTATTTAATATTGTGTGATTTTCTTACCGATATTATAGTAATAAGGATTTCAAAAAATAAAAACTTATGATTTGAATGCAATGCAGGAGATCCTGTTTTGATCCCTGGGTGGGGAAGATTCCCTGAAGAATGAAATGACAACACCAAGCCTGGCAGGCTACAGTCCATGGGGTCACAAAGAGTCAGACATATCTGAGCAACTAACCTCACATCACATCACCTACGCTTTGTAATTTCATTGGTTGAGAAAGTTGCTGCTGTCATGGAGAACCTGGACTGTCTGAGGTCCCAACCTTGACTAGGAGGAGTGGACTAGGAGTCCAGGAACCTTACTGCAGCCCACTTCAAGAACTCCAGGAAGCACAACTAAGCAAACTGTCAAGAGGAAATGATAGCTTTCAGAATACAAAACTGTTTGAATACAGTGAAAGAAGAAACAAAGTAATTCAGCATGAGACTTTCTTTAGAGGAATGCAGGCAGTGTGACACAAAGTTAGCAATGATTGTGACATGAGCCAAACAAAGTGACAGAACAATGAGCTTATTAGAGTACTGGATGTCAAAGAGTAGGAACACATTAAAACAAACAAACAGAAAAGATGCCAGAAATCCACAGACAAAAGTTTCCTGGAAGTCAGCAATCCCAATGGTCCTCAGGGCCTATGATGCCCTTGAAATCATACACCAAATCTGGGGGAATTGTACTTATGTGGTCACATCTCTTATTCACAGGTTTCATCTTAAAAGCGTTTAAATGTGTCCACGATCATTAAAAGCAAGGATTTCACTGTTTACTACACCATAAATAGAACATTAAATTAGCACTATACTCAATACATTTAAAACAGCACTGTACTCATTTCTGACAACAGTCCAGCAAGGCAGAACATCATCCCAACTAAGAACATAACAGAAAAGCTTACTATTCCACTCAGAACAGCAGAGTCAGAACTCACATGCTATAACAAGAGCTGGCTGAACTGTATCTGTTCCTTGGCTATTAGCTGCTATGTTGTAAATTAATATGCTAAACTGAGTTAGTATATGGTTAGTCACTATTATCCAAAGTAATGGCATTATCAAAGGTTCTAATAAACTAGCGGGTTTAAATATTCTCTGCCCCTAACAGTTTACCAGTAAGAAATAAAAATTTTAATGGGCGACCGACAGGGAACAGAGTGTGGAGAATCTAGGTAAGAATTGCCAGGGGAAACAAATCATAGGAATGCTGAGAAAGTGAAGAGCATTTAACTTAATTTAGCACTTCCGTAAATTTTAATTCTGCTTTCCTAGATTTTATCTGTCCATATCTCTGGTTTAGTCTCTGGAGAGAGAACAGAATAAGAAAACAAAGCAATCAAGCAGGGGATCAGAACTGCAGGAGGAGACACCAAGAGCTGAGCTATGGACTTCCTTAGTGGTCTAAGTGGCTAAGGCTCTGTGCTCCCAATGCAGGGGGCCCGGGTTTGATCCCTGGTCAGGGAACTAGATCCCACAGGCAGCAACTAATTGTTCGTATGCCACAACTAAAACTTGGTGCAGCCAAATAAATCAATAGATAAAAAAAAAAAAAAGAACTGTGACAGTTTTCCAGCAGGGAACAGCAAGTTCTTGTTGATACTAATGATCTAGGAGAAACCAAAAAGGGCAACTGGAGATTCTGTTTAAAGTCAATACCGTGAACAAGAGCAAGCTAGAGAGGGCAGGGACAATGCAGACGTCTGGAATTCCATGATTCTAGGTATCAGTAACCTAGAGAACAGGGCTTCTTCCTAGATGGCTCAGCATAAACAATCCGCCTGCCAATGCAGGAGACCCAGAAGATGTGGGTTAGATCCTGGGGCTGGGAAGATCCCCGGAGGAGGAAATGGTAACCCACTCCAAGTATTCTTGCCTGGGAAACGCCATGGACAGAGGAGCCTGGAGGGCTACAGTCCATGGGGTCAAAAAGTCAGACACAACTCAGCACCATGAACACAACCTACAGAACCTGTCAAAGGCGAAACAGTACTATTTCCAGTTCTATATCCTTCACCAGGGCATCCTTCTCCGGGCTGCTTTTCCTTAAAACGGTGGTTCTGACCTTCTGAGGAATCACAGAGTTCCTTTTAAGAATCTGACCGAAGCCCTGGAATCCCCTAGAAACCACATCCCCTGGGGGCATTCAAACAAGTTTGCAGTTTCAGGGGACTTGGAAATCCTTTTCCAGTCTGATCCATGGGTCCAGACGTGGTTTTCAAGGCCTCCAGTCCCACAAGGACCGACCTATTATAGCACATCCCACTCTCTCCTGCCATCGAAAATGTCATGATTCTTTCAGTGCCACTGTCTCAAGCTGATCATAAAAGGAAGCAACAGAGGCTATTGTGGAGGCAGAGCTGGGCAGGCTGCAGTGAGACTCAGAAGCACAGGCTGTGAGTTCCCAGTGATGTGGTAACCCCACAGCAGTCACAACCTCGTGCTGGATGGGGTCACCTCAGCTGCAAGTGAGGCGCTGGAAGAACCAAGGTGCTGACATCTCACAGCAGTACTTTTGTTTAGTGAATGCTAACTGAGCATCAGGCACACCTGAGGCTACAGGCAGATGGTGGGGAAACAAAGAAAAATGAGGCAGTCCCCAAGGAGCTACACAGACCAGAGCAGTTGTACAATAATGGGATTCATATGCTAATAAAAGAGCGTTCAGAATCAAAGGAGCAAATAGCTTTGCCACAGTGGTGAAGAGGTAAAGAATCTGCCTGGAAGATCCCCTGGAGAAGGAAATGGCAACTCACTTTTCCTGCCTAGAAAATCCCATGGCCAGAGGGGCCTGGTGGGCTACAGTCCACAGGATCACAGAGTCAGACATGACTGAGCAACTAAACAACAACAAATTGACTGATGTCTAGTCTTGAAGACATTTTCCAGACAAGTAAGGTAGGCAGAGTATGTCCAACTTGTCCAGTATGTCCAGACAAAGACTCCAAGGTGTGAAAAAGCAGGTGATTCTCAAGGAAATCAAGGGGTTTAATACGGCAGCAAGCCCTGAGTACTTATATTAAGGCTAGCAGAACGTGCAGCAGACACTGCAAGGGAAAAGTTTTCAAACAAGACAGCTTTGATTTTTCCTCCACACTGGCTGCCAAGGTAAGTACTAGAAAAATAGAGTTCATTTGATATTCTACTTCTAAAAATTAGCTGACTCACAAATGATAAAAACTGCTCTTACTCGGACAATATTTGAACCATGAATTTCTTTTGAAGAAAAATGACCAGAGTTCCACAAACTCTGATTAATTACCTGAATTCTTCCTGATCTACCCCTTACAAGAAACATTACTCCATAACTTAGCTTTTGCCATTTCCCTACAGTTTTACTCTCTTCCCCGAAAGGCTCACAAAATTGCATTCCTTTCCTCTGCCCTTCTAATGCCCCTGCTGATTCACATGGCAATCAGCAGCAACAAGGGAAAGGCAGAAAGGGATTGTGAACATTTCTCAAAAAGCCAGAATTAACCTCAGACTATATTAATGCTACTAGCTTGTCACTCAGACCAAATTAGACCTTTCCAGCAAACTCACTTCTGCCAACCGCATCCATTCACAGCAAGGCTTTCCACCTGTGCTCCTGGTCCCATCAGCCCCTGCTTCCTGAGGTATCTGGATCCAATATTCACCCCTTCTCTTTCTTCAATCTCCAACCTATCTCTTTATAGACTCCCCTGCTCCTTCCAGATCATGTAAACCATCAAGCCACCCTTCTGTGGTAGGAAGACAGTGTTCAGCAAACACATATTAAGTGCCCACTAGATGTATGGCCTGCAGGAAGCCTGATGAGGCAGTGAACACAAGCAACTAAGAGTGGGCTCCAACCCAGTCATTCACTCCCAGAAACCTCCCATGTCACAAGTTACGTTATAAAAGCAATTGTTCAGAGAGGGTAAAAAGGAGTAAGGGACCAGAGTTTCAGACTAAAAATAATACATTCCCTTTTCTTACAGGATTTTGAATGATAAGGTATAAAGTAAAAGTCCTCACACACTAAAAGCAAGTCTAGCTCTTAGTTCTATTCAGTTTTTTTTTTGCTCAAGAGCAAAGCCTTTCTTTTCCTAGCCAAATTAGTATTGCCAAAAAAAGCACAACTCTTCTCAAACATTATCATCAACATACCCACTGCTGTGATCTACAAAGCAGAAAGTCCACTGAAACACTTTTTCCTACTCAAACAACAGTGGTTTGCTTAATGGAAACTGCTGTCCTGAAGTCCTGTGCTTCTGCATCACAGCCAATGCCCGGCCTTGAAAGGGAAGGCCATGTGGTAACATCCAGGGGATCCCACCCTGTCAGGGAGGGCCGGGAAACCACCCCCCTCCTAGAGGAAGTGAGAATCCAGGGATGAGGAGATAGTTAAGCAAAGGTGGGAAGAAATAGGGAAAGAAAAGTTGTGCGCAGGCAAAGAGAACTGTCTCTACAAAGGCCTTAAGAGGACACACAGCACATTTCAAGGGGCAGAAGAAACCAATGGAAAAGTGGGAAGAAAGACACATGGGGAAGCAAGACCCGTGGTCTCAGGAGCCGTGGCAGGGGTTTCCAGTCCACATAGTGAGTGAAAGGAAACCATAGGGAAGTCACACATTCATGCTTTGTTTTAGGCACCATTCCAGGTCTGTCCCCCATCTGACTTCTGTTTTCCACTCAAATTGCTCTCTTTAAGGAACCTGTTGATCTTTGAGCCATTAACTCAATGGGCCTCTTGGATTATGACCTTGTTGGTGCCTCCTACAGCACATGCCTACTGACCATCAGCTCCCACCACACCCACCACCAATTTACCCCCACTCCTAAGGCTATTCCTCTCTAGCCTTTCTTTTTGCAAACTTCCCTTTCTCTACCTGTGTTCTTAAACACTGTTGTCTGTCAAGATTCTGTCCTTGGCCTTCAGCATTTCCAAACCCTCTGCATGATTTGTACTGACCTATCTAAAGCGCTTGTCCTTCCCTTAGGAAAAAAATAAAAATGAAAAGAGCTTTGAACAACTCACTAAAGGACTCCTAGGCAGAAGCCCATGAAGAGTTTCCTGAACTCCATGCCACTGAATACAATTTTTAGTGGATATAAATGCATTTTTCTGATGAGATGAATTACAGTTCTCATGGAATATTCAAGGGTACTAATGAAAACAAAAAAAGTCAAAAGTGCTTCATCAAAATGTCCAGGTGAATGAAGCTGTAGCAAGCACCACCTCTTCTCAAACCTGGGTTCTGACAAACTGCCTGCAACCTGGGGACAGTCGTCTCTCCTAAAACAAACATAACTAGAGAAGACACAGCTGGCAGCCTCTCACATAAAGCTTCCTACGAGAATCTGCATTTAAAACTTCCTATTATTGGGAAAATCCTTACCAGTATTCTTTACAGTTAGTACCCAATTCTAACGCACGCTGACCCACGTGGATCAGGGTATTTATTACACGTCCTGCTAACGTGCTCAAGAAGAAAACGTTACATTACGAACATAATGACAAGAGGAACTGTCATCTAATTAAACGGGAAGGGGAAAAACCCAGGAGCAATTAGATTTACAGGAAAGCCCTTTTTGTCGTCTGACTGTACAGAGAGCGACCTGAAGAGCCAGAACAGCATTTACCTCACACCACTCACTGCAATCCTGGCAATAACGTGCAATAATTAGCAGGAGGGTGCGGACAACTAGATCATTTTAAGCCATTAAATGAAGTTCTACTCGCACAGAAAAGGCCCGTGTTTGAATTGGGAGACCGTCCCAGGGCACGTCTCCCCGAGGAGACCAGAAATCACGCCAGGCGCCCGCTTCCGCGTAGCCGCCTCACGACGTGCGGAGACCCGACCCAGCCGGCCCGGCCCGGGGTCGCGGCAGCCCCTCGGCGCCTCCCCTGACTCACCGAGCTCCTTCCGGAAAGCTCTGAGGGGGCGACCGCGCGCCAAAGGCGCTCAGGCAGCCACGAGCCGGCCGCCCAGCCACGGTCCCGCGACCCTCCCAAGACCCCAGACCCTCAGCTGCCCCCTGCCCTATCCCGGCCACGCCCACATCAGCCACCGGCACCGCCCCTCGGAGCCCGCTGCGCCTGCGCGCAAGCGGCCTCCCCCACCACCCCGAGCGCTGAAGCGCAGAGGCCCCGGGCGGCGCACGCGCGCCGCCACTTCCGCCCCAACGGGAGGCGGGGGAGGCGGCGGAGGCGGCGGGCGCCTGCGGGCGCGAGCCCGGTCCTCTGAGGGGGACGGCGGCGGCTCTGCGAGCCCGCCACTCACCAGGTACAGCTGCTGCCAGTGACTCTGAGCGTCTAACTCCTCAAACTCCCGTTCGATGGCAGCCGACATGGCGGCGGGAGCGAGCTGTCGCGAGGGAGCCTGCGCCGGCGGAGAGGCTCAGGCCCCGCACGATCCGGGCAGCGCGCAGCCGCTGCCGCGCATGCGCGCTCCACGCCTGCCCCGCCCCGCCTCCACGCCGCCCCTGCCGCGGGGAAAGTACCTGGTGCGTGACGTCAGCGCGCCGTCTGCGCTGCGCGAGGCGGGGCGCCGCGGGAGGCGTGGTCCAGGCGGTGCCCAGGTGGAGGGGGCGGGGCCAGGCGGCCCTAGGGGCGGAGCGGTCAGGCCGGGGAGGCTGGGCTTCAGGGAGAGCTGCAGGTTGAGCGCCCTGGGGTTTGAGTTTTATTTTGAACATCATCTAGGTCAGTTTAGCGGCATGTGCCCCACTTTCTTCTCTAGGATAATGTAAACTAGGACTGATGCCTGCGCCTGGCCGCCCGCGGGTTTTGTGCCAAATAAACCGCCGTTACACTAGGACAGGCAATGTCTCCTGGAGGTTGAAGACGACAGCTTGTTAAGTAAACGTTATACAGCTTACACGTTAGTGTTACCTTTGTTGTTGTTCAGTCGCTTAGTCGTCTCCGGCTCCTTGCGACCCATGAACTGCAGAACCCCAGGCTTCCCTGTTCTTCCCCGTATCCCGGAGTTTGCTAAAACTCAGCCTATCGAGTCAGTGATGCCATCCAACCATCGCACCCTCTGTCGCCCTCTTCTCCTGGCTTACTTCAATCTCTCCCAGCGTCAGGGTCTTTTTCAATGAATCGACTCCTCTAATCAGGTGGCCAAAGTATTGGAGCTTCAGCATCAGTCCTTCCAGTGAATATTCAGGGTTGATTTCATTTAGCATTGACTTGTTTGATCTCCTTGCAGTCCAGGGGTCTCTGAAGAGTCTTCTTAAGCACCACAGTTCGAAGGTATCAGTTCTTCAGCGCTCAGCCTTTTTTATTGTTCAACTCTCACATCCATACATGACTACTGGAAAAACCATAGTTTTGACTATACAGATTTTTGTTACCTATAAAAAGAACAAATCATTTGATAACAAACAAACATGCTGATTATGGAAATCATCTCGCTTTACAGTAAGATAATTCATTGTAGGGAAACTTGTGTTCTTAGAATAGCTTATCATCTTCAGTAGAAATGTGACCAGTTAGAAAAATTTAGCTGTGCTGTCCAACACTGAAATTTAAACTTTAATTAAAATTAAATGAAATAACAAAGATTCTCTCCTTGACCAAACTCTACTCAAGATCCTCTGAGCTCTTTTTCAGCTAGGTCTTGAGTTTTGGACAGCCCTGTTTCTCTCTGCATTGTCAAATTTTTGCAAGAATCCTGCTGAGCCAGTTAGCCAGAATCCCCCATTCTCAGTATCTGATCACTCTTGATATTTAGTCAGGCTCCTCATCTTTCCATCCCTCGAGTGACATCTGATCTCCCTGCCCTGCCTTTACCTAGAATCCTATTAGGTCGGCTCACTCAGAAGCCCCTATGCTGCCTCTGTTAAAAACAAGACTACAGGCCCAAAAGGAAGTCAATGGAAAGCCCCATGTCACCAATTTAGATTTGATGATAGTTTCAGCTCTCTCAGAAATGGGATTTAAAGGAGTAAATCAAGATTCACTAATCACCACTAGGTAGGTGATCTACTAGGTAGACTTCCCTCGACCTTGTAGTAACCAGTTGCTTCTCTTCCTGGAATAACTCCCTTGTTCCAGCTCCCTCCTGCCTGTAAGTCATTTGTTTTGGGTAGCTCCTTGGAGCTTCTGTCCATCTGCCCAATACATGAATCATTTAATAAAGCCAATAAAATCTTTAAATTTTACTCAGTTGAATATTGTTTTTTAATACCTCTCAGTAATTTTCCATCTGCTGACACCCTGCTTGACTGTAAATTCCCACTTCCTATTCAGAATTTGGAGCTGAACCCCATCTCTCCCCCACTACAAGACCCATTGTGGTGGCCCCTATACCTGTCACAGTAGTCACCCCACGCACAGCTGAAATAAAGTCTTCCTTTTACCTCAGCATCTTCTACAAGTGTCAGGCATACATTTTTTCTTTAACAGAGATTAAGAATTCAGTTCCTCAGTTAACTAGCCACATTTCAAATCTCAGTAGCCACACAGGCTAATGGCTAAAGTATTGCAGAGCACACAAACCATCAAAATTCTGTGGAACAGAGCTACCTGAGAGGTTTGAAATACTTCAGTATTTTAAAGCGTCCTTGACATTGACATTTAGTCGCTCAGTCATGTCCAACTCTTTGCAACCCCATGGACTGTAGCCCTCCAGGCTCCTCTGTCCACAGAGATTCTCCAGGCTAGAATACTGGAGTGGGTTGCCATGCTATCCTCCAGGGAATTTTCAGGAGTCCAGGAGCCTGACTTGTATGAGGAAGTGACTTGAGGGTCCACAGATGTTAAACAACACTGAAGCAACCTGGTGGCTCAGTGGTAAAGAACTACCTGAGAAGTTTAAAATACTTGGGTATTTTAAAGTGTCCTTACACGAGTAAGATAATGAAAACACTGGTCAGAGAAAACCAGCAAGCTATTGGAGCAAGAAGAAACTGTAACACAGAACATTAAGCAGCCAATAAAGCCTTACAGAATATAACTGAGGAATACATACACTCTCCCTCCAGAAATGCCCCACAGTGTTAGTATCCTGTTTTCCAAAGTTCCATCGTTCAAACTGACTAAATTAAAGGCATAATATCTCCTGGGATTCCTCATGGCTGTTGGGGTCAAACAGCTCATCAAATGTTGGTCTCACAGCAGCAGTTCTTGTCATCAGATGCACACAGTCCCTCAGGAACTCACAAACGCTGGCTGGGGTGCAGTGCTTGGCCTCTGCGGGTTTGCCCTCATTTGCTGTGTGCAGCTAGGACTCTAAGACAGCAAGCAGTTCTCACATCAACAGCATCTGCATAGACGGTGAGCGACAAAATGAACAGAGATAAGCTACATTCCCTACGTGGTTCTGTCTACCTCATTCCATGGAGGAGACAGCTTGCCCTGGATCCTCAGCCTCCCTAGAGAGGCTTAGCATGGCCTCCACTGGCTGCTGGTCCTAACGGCATCTTCAGTGGTGAGACACATGGGAGGTGCAGAGAGCAGAGGAGGAAATGAGCAGAGAGGGAAGCACGATGGTGGGACAATTACTGCTTAGGAGACAATTAGGAGGTAGTTTTATGACCACCCAAATTTGAGAAGAAGGAGCAATGTCTACAAAGTATTTCAGGGAATATTTCTGGGGTCTATCCTGTGAAAACTCCTGGAATAAGACTTGAAGAAAACTGATAAGAAAGATCTAAAGTATTCTTCAAAGCTTATGTAGTTGGATTTTCATTTCTTTTGAATGAAACTTCTTGTAGACAGGAGTCCAAGAGCCTGACTTGTATAGTGAAGTGGCTTGAAGGTCCACAGCTGTTAAATAATTTTGAAGCAACCTGGTGGCTCAGTGGCAAAGAACCCACCTGCAGTGCAGAAGAAGCGGGTTCAATCCCTGGGTCGGAAGATCCTCTAGAGAAGGAAAAAGCAACCCACTCCAGTATTCTTGCTGGGAAAATTACATGGACAGAGGAGCCTGGCAGGCTATACAGTCCATGGGGTCACAAAAGAGTCAGGCACGACTTATCGATTAAACAAAAACAATCTAGTAAAACTTTTCAAACTCAACCAAATCTGGATTCAACACCTTATTTTTGGGCTTCCCTGGTAGCTCAGTGGTAAAGAATCTGCCTGCCAATGCAGAAGACATGGTTTCGATCCCTAATCCAGGAAGATCGCACATGCTGCAGAACAACTAAACCTGTGTGACAGAACCCTTGATCCTGTGTTCTAGAGTTCCATATTAGCCCGGGAGCTGCAACTACTGAGCCCATGTGCCTAGCGCCCACGCTCTATAACAAGAGAAGCCAGCACAATGAGAAGCGCTTGCACCACAAGTAGAGAAAAGCCTGCACAGCAACAAAGACCCAGCACAGCTAAAAATAAGTAAATAAATGAAAAGACTTTATTGTTGAGACCTGGTTTTTTACCTACATTCTGTCTCCTGTCTCCCATTCACTGAAGCCGGAAACCTGGACTCAGGTAGACATGGACTTTGTAGACATTGCTCCTTCTTCTCAAATTTCATTGGTCATAAAAATACCTCCTAATTGTCTCCTAAGCAGTAATTGTCCCACTACCATGCTTCCCATCACCCTCACTGTCTCCCCATCCTTTCTCTTCTGTGTCCAACGGGTCACCTGCTTCTGTTGATTCTTCCTTAAGGAACCTCTCTGTGCTCCAGTCTGTCCCCACTGCCACTGCCTTAGTTCAGGTTTCATCATCTTCCTGCCTTGTCTCTTGTCCCATCAAACTGTGGGACATTCTGTTTGGGAATCCCAAATTCAGCATGGTACCTGGTGCACAGTAGATGAAAAACAAATGTGACCGAATGGATCTTTGTTGGACATTTAGATTGTTTCCAATTTTCCCATCATATGAAAATGCTGCAATATCCTATTTGGATACAACTCCCCCCTCCTTTTTAAGGAGTATTTCCTTTGGATAAATACTCAGAAGTGGAATTATTGGGCAAAAAGGAATGACTCTTACTCCATTAGATTTTCCCAGAAGCAAGCCCTGGGAGGGAGATTTGAATGCAAGTATGTTCCATGGTGGGTGATGCCAGGAACCCTGGTGAAGGACACTGGAAGGGAGGCAGGAACAGGAAGGAAGGAAGCAGTGAAAGGTTTGTTGATAGCCTGTCATCACTACAGGCAACCAGACCTGGTCCCACTGGAGAAATCCGAGAGGAAGTCCAGAGCTACTGCTGAGTTATCCAGACTGAAGGGTGAGGAGGTTGGGGTGTTGACTGCCAACTCCCCATGTGTCATGGGTTGAAGAAGCTTCTAGAGTTTCTCAGCAGAGTGCACATGGCCCTGCTGTGGACTGCATAGGCGTCTTCTTCCCCCCACATCTGTATGTTGAGATGGAGGTGGGGCCTTTGGGAGATGATTCATCATAATGGTGAAGCCTCATTAGAAGAAACCCCAACAGGTTCTGCTGCTCCTTTTCTTCACATGGTGGGGGGCCGGGGACCAGCAAGGAGACAAAAGACGCATGACTATGCACCAGGACGCTGGTTCTCATCAGACACTACATCTGCTGGCATTTGATCTTGAACTTCTCAGCCTCTAGAACTGTGAGAGGCTACCCCGTTAATGGTATTTTGGTTCTGGCAGCCCAAATTGATAGTTCCCAAATAGCATCTGAGAGTCCAGGTTCTTTGGGACCTCTCTAAGGATGCCCCCTGGAGTGCTAAACTTCTTGCTAGACTCATCTGAAGAGCTGTCCCACGATGATGCTTCTACTTCTTCAGATTCCCCACCACCACCACGTGTTACCTCCTGACTGCTCTCAGTGCTGCTTTAGTTGGGAAAACAGGTCACGCTCCAGGAAGAAAGCTTATACAATCAAAAGAATCGTAGGGCTTGGCTCACTGGCACTGATAGGAAGGAGAAGGAAATGGGCAATTGTAAATTTTAAGGTGTTGAGTAGAGAAGGATGGACCTTTGAGGATGAGGAGAGGAGAATGTATCAATACAGAAATGCACTCTGCTGATGTGGGAGTCCTGGCAGGGGCACCTGTATCCCTCTTCATTCACTGCCAGGAGAAATTCCTGAAGTACAGACAGGACTATGACCCACAGTGAATGGGGCGAGATTTGAACTTCCTTGCAGAGCACTGGAAAAGCTCAGGGAGCACGGACTTCAGAATGGAACCCTCTGTGCAAACGGAGATCCCACTGCCTGGCCCTGCTCCTTCGGAGAACTCAGTGGATGTTCCCTTCATAAAGCACAAGGAGCACGCTGGGGGGGGGGGGGGGGCATCACGTCTCTGAGAGATGGGCGGGACACGTCCTGTGTGGGCCAGAGCTGACCAAAGGAAGGTGCTGGAGGTGGGGATGGTGGGATCTGGAAGAGCATGGGTTGAGGGGGCACAGGGGCAACAGCACTAGAGGAAGATGCTGCACCTCTGAAGTCATGTGCTGATGACCAATAGACCCAGGTGCTCCACTCTGGGGTGAGAGAGATGGCATCTAACCAAGTAGGGTCCAAGTGTTGGAAGGGTGAAGTTTGAAATGAGCCATGGCAATGGAAAATCACAGTCTCTCATTCATTGTCCAAAGCCAAATCAGTTCACAGAACTGAAAGTTCACTGACTGAAGGGAAGGTGCCATTTCCCTTTGATGAAGGATGCTGCAACCCCACTACAGGGTAGATGATAACTATGACCCCAGCCCTTCCCTGAAGGGACCTATGGCCACATGTCAGGATAATGGTGCCCAGGGAAATGGGTGGAGAATCTGGCTTGACCTGAAATAGTGTTATGTTCCTGCAGTAAGAGCTGGGCTTATGAAGGCAGGTGACAAGTGGAGTTCTGGTCCAAGAACACCCTACAGCGCTGCTGGGTCCTGGCCTGCCTGTGGTTATTTCCCAGTTCCCATGTGCATAGTTGGGGTTTTACATAATAGTTGGCAGAACCCTTATAAGGATTTCCTGAAGTATAGAATAAGAGCCATGGGGAGAAGTCTCTGAAACTGCCCCAACCCATCAAGAAAAAAGTTAGAAGCAATCCTAGGAGGAGTTGTGGAGAGTAGCACCATCAGAAGGGGCATCAGGGATAGAGGGTGGTGGTCTTCGTCAAAAACCAGCAGGATATTGGCAGGGAAAGGTGGACAAGTGTAAACTGAACTTAGTTAGGAACCCAACCATAGACACCTCACCCAACACAGTGAGGACTGAGCGATGGATGGTTTCTGGCGCTTGTTACCTGGCTGTTCGCCTGCACATTGGCTGAGAAAAGTGTTGGAAGTGAGCTCTCACTGTGCTTCCCAGGCTGTTGCCTTCCCTTCACAGTACAGCTGTCTGGGATCTCGACCTTCACAGCCCCTGTACTTGCTTGCTCATGCAAGTGAATCTGTGGGTCCTCCTTCTCTGACTTCAGGATGTAGGATTTACTTGCACATATATTTTTTTCTTGAGCCCTAACTGAAATTAAGACGTCTGTATCACTTTTTAAATTTTTATTTACTTATTTATTCATTTATTTTGGGTCTTTGCTGCCGCTCGAGCTTTTCTCTAATTGTGGCTAGCGGAGGCTACTCTCTAGTTGTGGTGCTCGGGCTTCTCATTGCTGTGGTTTCTCTTGTTGTGGAGCATGGGCTCTAGGGCTCTCAAGCTTCAGGAGTTTTGGCTCCCGAGCTCCAGAGCACAAACTAGAGTTGTGGCGCACAGATTTAGTTGCTCCTTGGCATGAAGGATCTCCCCAGACCAGGGATGGAACTGGTGTCCCTTGCATTGCAAGGCGGATTCTTTGCCACTGAGCTACAAGGGAAGCCTTATGTCACTTTTTATTTTTTTATTTTATTTTTTTTATATTTTTTGATGTGGACCATTTTTAAAGTCTTTATTGAATCTGTTACAAGATTGCTTCTGTTTTATGTTTTAGTTTTTTGGCCCGGAGGCATGTGGGGTTTAACTCCCTGCCAGGGATCGAACCCTCACCCCCTGCATTGGAAGGAGAAGTCTTAACCACTGGACTGCCAGGGAAGTCCCCTTATGTCACTTTTTAAATTGGTAATATTTTACTTTTAAAACTTAGGTTGAGTAAAATATGACACAATATATTTATATTTGTTCATTCCAGGTGATAGGTACAGAGGTATTTGTCTTATTGGTCTGGGCTTTTTTTTTGTTGTTATCTTTTTTACTGTGGTAAAATAGACCCAACATCACCCCTCCTCCCTTCATTCTGCTGAGCTGGCATCCCTATGGTGGAGGGCAGGGAGGATACCTGTCCTTCTGCTGATGCCAGAAGGAACGTTCGGATAATCACCAAATTGCCTTATACTGAGTCTCGTGAAAACAAAGTAAACCCCCTTAATTTAAACTTAGAGATAGAACGGCTGACCTTCAGTTTCATTTTCATAGTTCTGTCAACTTAAAAAAAAAAAAAAGAGTGTATAACATGAAAGTTGTGAATTAAGTTTTATTTGGGGCAAAATGAAGATGGTAGCCCAGGAGATAGCCCCTCACAGTAGCTCTGAGAAACTGCTCTAAAGAAGCAGGGGGGAAGGTCAGTATAGATGTGATTCTGATGAAGGGGGAATACATGCAATCAAGCACATATTTTTCCAGAAGGTTTCTCTTAGTCTCGTGAAGACTGCTAGTCACAAGGAACAGTTGTCCCCTTGAAGGACTTTAGTGCTTTTCTAGATATGAGGAGATACAAGAATTGGACTCATAAAGTCGGCTCTTCAAAAATCTATCTGAGGACCAGTCCTGCCAGTTTTTTCCCCTCTGAGCACAGAATGCTTCATTTCTGCTCTCCACCCTCAACTCCTTTCAGTGGGTGTTGAAGGTCAGCAGCTGCAGCAGCACATGATTTAATCCTTGTTGAGGTAGATGGCAAGTGCCAATTTGTGGTTGACAGTTCCATTGAAATGTCCCACTACAATTTATTGAACCAGTCCTCTACTATTAGGCATTCAGATTGTTTCCAGCTTTTCATTATTGCAAACTAGCAGTAAAACAATGCGTGTTACCACAGAGATGTGGTCCTAATTCCCTTTCCTCTGTGACTGAGGTCCCGAAACCTGGAAATACAAACTGGCCATGAAAATCCAGGACCTGTGGCACCCTAGACAAATGGACACAACTTGTCTGAAAACAAATGTATGCACAGCTTGCTTTAGGAATATATCACAAAATTCACAGGCCTGGGTGATGTAAATGGATGTATTGATAAAGATTTGGAATGGTGGCCAGAGAAGAGATGCAGTGCACACCTGTTCCATCCATTAGTGCACATGAAGGTTCTCTGTGGCCACCCGACTCCCATTTGAGAGAGAGCACCCTCGTGGCAGGGGCTTCCCTGATAGCTTGGTTGGTAAAGAATCTGCCTGCAATGCAGAAAATCCCGGTTTGATTCCTGGGTCGGGAAGGTTCACCGGAGGAGGCTAGGCTACCCACTCCAGTATTCATGGGCTTCCCTTGTGGCTCAGCTGGTAAAGAATCCACCTGCAATGTGGGAGACCTGGGTTTGACCCCTGGGTTGGGAAGATCCCCTGGAGAAGGGAAAAACTACCCACTCCAGTATTCTGGCCTGGAGAAGTCCATGGACTGTATATAGTCCATGGAGTCACAAAGAGTTGGACACAACTGAGCAACTTTCACTAACCCTTGTGGTGACCATGCTCAGTGCCAGGGGCCTGTCCATGCTGCCAGGTGGGGTCCACTCAGGGCGGTCTGCACCCTGGCTTCTGTGGAGCCCCTGCGCTCTGCTGATATTCACCCCCCACACACACTCTGAGCAGGTTCCCCAGGGTGCACAGGAGGATTCAGGTGAAGCTTCATCTTCTAGGGGTGAAGATACTCTTTGGAATCTTATGCCACAAAGCAGGACAACTCCCAGCCCTGTCTTTTTTTGTTCTCTAAGCTATGATCGCGGCCCTCTCAGAATGGGATCCGCTTCACAGTGGACCCCACCCTGGCCTCCCCACCAGCTGGTGTATGTGTGGGGGGTGGCGCACGACGTAGAGAAGCTCCTGCTGAAGGACTTGAAACTGGTCAGGTAAAGTGAGAATCCTCACAGTGAGTGGAGAAGAGAGGCTGGCAGTCAGTGGAGGTCACACCAGGGTTGGGGAGCAGAGGCCCCCAGAGGAGCATGGAGCCTGCAGTGGGGCCGAGGCCACCACTTTGGGGGTCAGCCCTCAGGGCTGTTACCTAAGTAGCATTCATCCCAGATGGGCCACATGGGGCCACACACATGGACCGAGGTGATGCAGAATCACACGGACCCGTGTTGGCACCGCTGTGGACCCCAGCCCTCCAGGCTCCTTGGAGAAGTGCTGTGCTAGCAGAGAGGGGCTGTGATCACCAACCCCCCAACCACCCCGCCCCCCCCATCACCACCCCTCAGACAGAGTCCTGTCCTGGGTCCCTCACTCCTCCCCACCACTCCCCACCCCAGGGCCAGGTAATCAGAGTTTGCCCTGAAGAACAGGGCCGGTCTGGGTGAAGGGCACCTACCGGGGTGGCCCAGTCTCAGGGGGAGGCAGAAGATGTTGGGAAGGGCAGGATGCAGGGAGCTTTTGGCCCCAGATCCCGGGTCCAAAGGCAGAGTCCAGACAACCACCCACAGAAAAACCTGGTGATGGCTTCTGCAGTGTATTCACTGAGAATGAGCCATTATATTTACTGCCACTGTCAGTGGTGAGTTTAATACCAGCTGAGCAAACGTGGGAAGTCTCACACTGTCCAATCAGAGGCACTAGATTGACCAGATTGTTGGAAAATGTACAGAAATGGCTTATGATGGAAGGGAGGCGTGTGTGGGGGACACATAATTCTCACCGACTAAAGATAACTTTTCATGTTGATTTTTTTTAGTAATCCTCTTTTAGCTAGGAATCTGTTTCATAGGCTGTGGATGACTTACTCTCTTTAGCTAGGCTTTCAGACTAACTTTCGTCAAAGTGTTGTTGCAAGGAAGGGTAATGTTTTCACAGAGCCTGCCAAAACAGATAAGATTGACTTAAAAAAAAAAAAAACAAAAACAAAAAACCAGAGTTCCCAGAAACAAATAATGACCTTTTTCAAACAAAGATTCAGAATCCTAATTTGTGAAAAATGCTGTCTCAATGCTTTCTATAATATTCTGGGGATTGCTTTAAAGCAAAAATAATGGTTTAATTAACAAAAATATGTGGTTTAAAAGACTGAGGGTTTATAAATTTTTTAACTGATTTTTAATCTTTTATGGGCTGGTAAGAACTTTTCCTTACAGTGTGAGAGAATAATAATTGTTTCTTTGTTGCATAGATTTTAAAAGTGGTGAAGGTTTTTGTCTTTAATCATCCTGCAACCTTCAGCATGTAGCATTAGCTTTGAAATGAAAACTTTACATAAGCAGTTCTGCCTGTCTGATTCTCTTCCAGAGAAGAAAGAAAAGAAGAAAGGGAGGGAGATAGGAAGGAGAAAAAAGGAGGAAGTGGGGGGAAAGAGAGAGAGAAAGGAAGGGAGGAAGGGAGAGAGAAAGAGAGGGAAGATAGAAACTTCTGGGTTCACAGTTAATGACGTCCATTTGTGTCTGTGTTTGAAGGTCATTACTGGAGGGCGGTCCCTGCCCCAGAGTTCTCAGCAGTGCCCCTTGCAAAGCCTGCCTGTTGTATTCCTCTCTGGTCTACAGGACTAGGTTGTTTGGGGGCAGGGGCTGATGAGAATCATTTTGGAAAACTGACTTCTCTCATTCAGACATAGCTTTTCCGGAGCAGAGTATTTTCAGAACACTTACTGGCAGCACAACATAGATGACATCACAGAAGTAATTCCCGCACTGCTGAGCTGCTCAGTTCCCCAGTTACATACTGCTCTGATGTCACCCTTATCCCAGCAGGAGGGCTGCTAACGTCGTGTGCACTCAAAAAGCCTTCTCATGATCCCAGGAAGGCTTCTGTGGACTAATATTAATTCCAAATAGCAAGTAATTATTTTTCCTAGTCAATACTTTCTTTTAAGCATATGGATTTAAACACACTTAAGCTGTTGTGGAGATTCGAAATTTTGAACCAAAGTTTAAAAATTTCAGATCATACATCATGACCAAGTGGGGTTTATCCCAGGGATGCAAGGATTCTTCAATATCCGCAAATCAATCAATGTAATACACCACATTAACAAATTGAAAAATAAAAACCATATGATTATTTCAAAAGATGCAGAGAAAGCCTTTGACAAAATTCAACATCCATTTATGATAAAAACCTTCCAAAAAGCAGGAATAGAAGGAACATACCTCAACATAATAAAAGCTATATATGACAAACCCACAGCAAACATTATCCTCAATGGTGAAAAACTGAAAGCATTTCCCCTAAAATCAGGAACAAGACAAGGGTGCCCACTCTTACCACTACTATTCAACATAGTTTTGGAAGTTTTGGCCACAGCAATCAGAACAGAAAAAGAAATAAAAGGAATCCAGATTGGAAAAGAAGAAGTAAAACTCTCACTGTTAGCAGATGACATGATCCTCTACATAGAAAACCCTAAAGACTCTTCCAGAAAATTACTAGAGCTAATCAACAAATATAGTAAAGTTGCAGGATATAAAATTAACACACAGAAATCCCTTGCATTCCTATACACTAACAACGAGAAAACAGAAAGAGAAATTAAGGAAACAATTCCATTCACCATTGCAATGAAAAGAATAAAATATTTAGGAATATATCTACCTAAAGAAACAAAAGACCTATATATAGAAAACTATAAAACACTGGCGAAAGAAATCAAAGAGGACACAAATAGATGGAGAAATATACTGTGTTCATGGATTGGAAGAATCAATATAGTGAAAATGAGTATAACTACCCAAAGCAATCTATAGATTCAATGCAATCCCTAACAAGCTTCCAATGGTATTCTTCAGAGAACCAGAACAAATAATTTCACAATTTGTATGGAAATACAAAAAACTTCGAATAGCCAAAGCAATCTTGAGAAAGAAGAATGGAACTGGAGGAATCAACCTGCCTGACTTCAGGCTATACTACAAAGCCACAGTCATCAAGACAGTATGGTACTGGCACAAGGACAGAAATATAGATCAATGGAAAAAAATAGAAAGCCCAGAGATAAATCCACGCATCTATGGACACCTTATCTTTGACAAAGGAGGCAAGAATATACAATGGAGAAAAGACAATCTCTTTAACAAGTGGTGCTGGGAAAATTGGTCAACCACTTGTAAAAGAATGAAACTAGAACACTTTCTAACACCATACACAAAAATAAACTCAAAATGGATTAAAGATCTAAACGTAAGACCAGAAACTATAAAACTCCTAGAGGAAAACATAGGCAAAACACTCTCCAACATAAACCACAGCAGGATCCTCTATGACCACCTCCCAGAATGATGGAAATAAAAGCAAAAATAAACAAATGGGACCTAATTAAACTTAAAAGCTTTTACACAACAAAGGAAACTATAAGCAAGGTGAAAAGACAGCCTTCAGAATGAGAGAAAATAATAGCAAACGAAGCAACGGACAAACAATTAATCTCAAAAATATACAAGCAACTCCTGCAGCTCAATTTCAGAAAAATAAATGACCCAATCAAAAAGTGGGCCAAAGAACTAAACAGACACTTCTCCAAAGAAGACATACAGATGGCTAACAAACACATGAAAAGATGCTCAACATCACTCATTATCAGAGAAATGCAAATCAAAACCACAACGAGGTACCATTTCACGACCGTCAGAATGGCTGCTATCTAAAAGACTACAAGCAATAAATGCTGGAGAGGGTGTGGAGAAAAGGGAACCCTCTTACACTGTTGGTGGGAATGCAAGCTAGTACAGCCACTATGGAGAACAGTGTGGAGATTCCTCAAAAAACTGGGACTAGAACTGCCATATGACCCAGCAATCCCACTGCTGGGCATACACATTGAGAAAACCAGAATTGAAAGAGACACGTGTACCCCAATGTTCATCGCAGCACTGTTTATAATAGCCAGGACATGGAAGCAGCCTAGATGCCCATCAGCAGATGAATGGATAAGGAAGCTGTGGTACATTTACACAATGGAATATTACTCAGCCATTAAAAAGAATACATTCGAATCAGTTCTAATGAAGTGGATGAAACTGGAGCCTATTATACAGAGTGAAGTAAGCCAGAAAGAAAAACACCAATACAGTATACTAACACATATATATGGTATTTAGTCAATCGGTAAAGATATAGGAGAATGGCATTGAAGCATGTAAATTATCATATGTGAAATGAATTGCCAGTCCAGGTTCAACGCATGATACAGGGTGCTTGGGGCTGGTGCACCGGGATGACCTGGAGGGATGGGATGGGGAGGGAGGTGGAAGGGGGGTTCTGGAAGGGGAAAACATGTACACCCATGGTGGATTCATGTCAATGTATGGCAAAACAAATACAATATTGTAAAGTTAAAAAATAGAAAATAAACTAATAAAAAAAAAAGTAATAAAAATTTCAAGTGATTGATCCTGATCCTCAAACTATACCAACATCAGAGTCAGGGATATGAAAAGATGAGAAGTTGTGGTTTCTGCATGCTTGCTACATCTTTGTCCCAGGCAGTATGTTGGGAAGAATCGAGACTATTGGTATTATTTGTCATTCATTGTTCAGTTGCCGGTTGTGTCCGACTCTGCGACCCTGGGGACTGTAGCACTCCAGGCTTCCCTGTCCTTCACTCTCTCCCTGAGTTTGCTCAAATTCATGTCCATTGAGTCGATGATGCCATTTAACCATCTCATTCTCAGTCATCCCCTTCTCTTCCTGCCTTCAATCTTCCCCAGCATCAGGGTCTTTCCCAATAAGTCAGTTCTTTGCATCAGGTGGCCAAAGTATTGGAGCTTCAGCTTCAGCATCAGTCCTTCCAATGAATATTCAGAGTTGGCATTATACAGAAATATGTGTTCTCTGTTCACAGAAAGATGTCTATGAAAGATGTGTAATCCTCTTAGGTTCCTGGCCAGAGTCTGGACATCTGCAGGATGTTGAAACATTGGTTGTGTGATGACCCAACCACCCTTTGAGCTCTGTTATTCTGAGAACTCATCACTCCACCAAAGCAGAGAAGGATTGCTGCTCCTGCAAAGGAGGGAGCTGAGCGGCCAGAGAAGGCCTCGAGCCGTAGAAGTTTGGCTCCTGGTCTGCTCTCTGCCCCCAGGGATGGTGGGGCCATGAGGGCTATGTTGAAGGTTAAGAGGACTGGCCCTAGATCAGTTAACCAACCCCAGCAAGTGTCACAGGCACATCCTTATGAATCATAAAGCAGAGGAGCAGAGGCACCTGGGCTGGGATCCTCAGGGACTGTTTTCAGAGTCACAAACCCCAGAATTGACCACACTGCCCGCCAGGGGAACCAGGCCACCAGCTCAGTAAAGCCAGCCAGATATTCCTTCTAAAAAAATGAGACTTTGTGACTGGAGACCAAGCCAGTCAACAGAAGGTAACCTGCAGCTCTAAGACCCTGGGGAGATGCAGCCAGATGAGGACAGAAGCTCAGCACATCAAGGCACAATGTGGTCTGGAGAGAGAAGTGGGTCCACACAAAGGCCATGGAAATTGAAGACCTCCTGGCCCCAGAAACAGAGACAGGCGGCCTCTCTGATGGCTTGGAACCCCCACTGTAGCCCAGCTGAGTTCTTTCCAGTCCTTAGTCATTAGGGATTTAGGGGGCTTGCATCACCTGGTTACACCCCTTTAGAGCGACTGAAAGCTTCCTGAGACGCCACTAAATATTCAGCTAGTTGGTAAAGGCTGCAACTTGTTTCATTTTATGAACTAAACCAAGCATAGCTTAGTGACTGAACAACAACAACAATAGTCAAAGCTATGGTTTTTCCAGTAGTCATGTACGGATGTGAGAGTTGGACCATAAAGAAGGCTGAGGGCCAAAGAATTGATGCTTTCGAGCTGTGGTGCTGAAGAAGACTCTTGAGAGTCCCTTGGACAGCAAGAAGACCAAACCAGTCAATCTGAAAGAAAATCAATCCTGAATATTCATTAGAAGGACTGATGCTGAAGCTGAAGCTCCAATACTTTGGCCACATTATGCGAAGAACTGACTCATTGGAAAAGATCCTGATGCTGGGAAAGATTGAAGGCAGGAGGAGAAGGGGATGACAGAGGATGAGATGGTTGGATGGTATCAGCAATTCAATGGACATGAGTCTGAGCAAACTCAGGGAGATAGTGAAGGACAGGGAAGCCTGGTGTGCTGGAGTCCATGGGGTAGCAAAGAGCCGAACAGGACTTAGTGACTGAACAACAAAAACAAGCGTGGCTTATTTATAAATCCCCCATTGTTTCCAATATTTGGCCTTATAAGCATCCTTGTAGTCATATCTCTGAATGCATCCACAGTTTTTTTCTAGAGCTGAATTCTGAGAAATGGAATTGCTAGGCTGTGTGGATATTTTAATGTGTATTGCTTATTGCCTTCAATTAACTTATTCTTGGAGGAGCAGTATTTGACAGCCCCTGTTTAAATCTGTCTTCCAAAAACTTACTATTTGTTGTCAGTCTTCTTATTTTTTTTTGTCCATGACAGTATGTTAGGTTGAAAACATGACCTTCATTTTAATTTTTCATTTTATTGATTGAACTTTTTATGAGATATTGATGGGCACTTATAATATTTGTGTGTTTGTATGCGGGCATGCGTGTATACATGTCTTAAGTTCATGATCTTTGCTTATTTTCCATTGCTGTGGTCAACATTTTCTTATTGATCTGTAAGAGATTTTCAAGTTAACCCCTTATCTGTCACATAGCTTAAATATTTTTCCGATTTATTGTTTAATTTTAAAATTTTGTTTCTGTTTTTTGATCAGAGTTTTGCAGTGTTTTCCCTTATTCTATTTGAAATTAGGAAAATAATATCTGATCATTAAAAAAACCAACAACAAAAATATGTAAGGTAAGAATGTGAAAATCCTCCCCCCCCCCCACACCGTTTACCCCATCATATCCCAATCCTAATCTGAGGGCTGGGTCTATTTTTGGGCCCCCTTTTTATCTCTGTTGACAGTTAACCCTTAATGATTCACATACTGTTTACACTGCTAACACACAAACTGCCCTCTGAACTCACCTCTGATATCCAAGGACCTGGTTGACACCTCCACTCAGATAACCTGAAGGCATCTTAAACCTGCTGTGTCTGTGTCAGGTAGAATGGTCTGGGCTACCTGTGATGTAATTTGAACTTCACAGTCTGCTGGGAAAGTCCTGATGCAGACAGTGCATCAGCAGTAGCTCCAGGAGTCACATGCCTGCTCTGAGCTCTGTGCTGGGGTGAAGCCGGCTTCCCCTCACGCTGATCGAGACAGTTGTCAGGGTACCAGCCTCACCCCTACATACCACAGTGTCCAGAGGAAGAAGTGACATTGTTTTCTGGTGCATTTCTCTCAGGGAAGAATATGCTGTGTTGTCATAAGTCCCCACAATACTTCTCCCCTAACCCATTCCTAAACCTGACCTCTGGTGTGGAACGCCCTGCACTGATTGCCTCGGGTCAGGTTTCCCCAACTAGCCATTAACCAGGAGAGATGCACTGACCCTTAGCGCCATTCGGCCAGCTCTGAAGAAGAAGGTGAAACCAGCTTTTCCTGAATCATTTGGAGTAGAGGAAAGTCTGGTAAATATAGATACAAGGAAGAATTTAGAATGCTGTTAGGCCGGGTGAAACGGATGTGGACTAGGAAGTCATCGGTGTCCAAGGAGAAGTGTTTTACCTTCCTCCCCTCGCTGTATCTTCCCTTAGTTCTCCCAGCCTTAGCAAACATCAGGACCATCGTTGTTGTTGTTCAGTCACTAAGTTGTGTCCAACTCTCTGCGACCCCATGGACTGCAGGATGACAGGCTTCCCTGTCCTACACCATCTCCCGGAGTTTGCTCAAACTCATGTCCATTGAGTCAGTGATGCCATCCAGCCACCTCATCTTATGGCATGCCCATAACCACAGTCATGAAACCCAGAAGTCATACTTGAATCTTCCAGTCACCCACCCCTCTTGATGTACTATTTATGTCCTTAAGCAGTAAATTGACTTTAAAGAAATTAAGAAAAGAGAACTATATGTATTTTACATTTATCCATTTTTTTTACCTTTTTCTGACACTTTGAGTCTTCGTTTAGATTCAGGTTTCCATCTGGTATAATTTCCCTCAGCTTTTGTTTCACTGAAAAGATCATTATTTTACCACCTTTGTTTTTTGAAGGATGTTCTCACAGTGATAGCATATTCTAAGTTGACTCTCTCTGCCGCCCCCCCACCTCAAAAATGTCATTTCATTGCCTTTTGGTTTAAATTATTTCTAATGACAAATCAGCTGTCATTCTTATTATTTTTCTCATGTAATCTTCTTTTCTCTGCCTCTAAAGATTTTCTCTTTATCTTTCACTTTCAGAAATTGAACTATGATATGCCAGGGTGTGGTTTTATTTACATTTTTCTGTTTGTGTGTGCTAAGTTTCTTCAGTCCTGTCCAACTCTTTGGTCTTGTTAGAATCTGATATGTAAGGGAGTTGAACTACAGTTTTACATGTTTTTGACTTACCTCTGGATTCCATTGTATCAAGATTCCAGAATCCACAATCTTAAATGGATTAAACCAGCCACAAAAAAGAAAATACTGTATAACTTCATTGTGAAACTTGTAGTCAAAATCATAAAAACAGAAAGTATAACTGGTGGGGCTTCCCTTGTGGCTCAGCTGGTAAAGAATCCAGCTGCAATGCAGGAGACCTGGGTTAGATCCCTGGGTTGGGAAGATCCCCTGGAGAAGGGAAAGGCTACCCACTCCAGTCCTGAACTGGAGAATTCCATGGACTGTATAGTCCATGGGGTCGAAAGGAGTCGGACACAACTGAGCAACTTTCACTATAACAGTGGTTGCCAGAGGCTGAGGGGAGAGGAGATGGAGAATTAATGTTTAATAGATATAGAGTTTCAGATTTATAAGGCAAAAGTCTTATGGGACTGGGTGGCACTGATAGCTGCACAGCCTGTGAATATCACTGAACTGCGTGCTTAAACATGGTTAAGATGGTAAACTTTGTTGTGTGTATTTTAACACAGTACAAAAATTAGAATTAAATTTTTTAAAAAAGAATTAGAGTCTACCAGTCATGTAAGTTATTTGACTTTATACAGACACACAGGAAAGGTTGATCTTACTGAGTTCAGGCAGGTTGTTCTGTGTGGATAGAAAGCCTGAGTGTAGAGACTTTCCTTGAGACTCAGTAGTAAAGAATCTGCCTGCCAGTGCAGGGGACAGGGGTTCGATCCCTGATCCAGGAAGATCCCACATGCCGAGGAGCAACTAAACCTGTGTGCCACAAACTACTGAGCCTGTGCCCTAGAATCCAGGAACCACAACTGCTGAAGCCTGAGCAACCTAGAACCTGCGCTCTGCAACAAGAGAAGCCACTGTAATGAGAAGCCTGAGCACCCCAACTAGAGAGTAGTCCCTGCTATCCACAACTAGAGAAAAGCCCATACAGCAACAAAAACACAGCATATTCATAAATAAATAAGTAAAATTATATATATAAGAAAGCCTGAGTGCAGCCAATGGTATTTCCAATCCACCTCTGTTGAGAATATCTTGGTAGCCTTCAGCTTAGTATATGCTGCTAAAGTTTGTAAATTTAGATAAAGCAATTTAACTCTTTGGGTTAGGAAATTCACACCACACACACCACTACTGTAGAGAAAGGGGCAGTGATCTATGATAATATAAAATGTTACAGTAAAGAATCATTATTTTATAAATTTAATGGGTTTTAGTAAAAGCGTCTGAAATCACTTAGACTCCTCCATAATGAAAGAGGTGATGTGTCCCTTGGGCCCGTTTGTGATCTTTGTGCCAAACTAAATGTTAACAAGAATCATAAAGAAAAGTTCTGCTGCCAAATCACCAGCTGTGCTCTGAAAACATAAAACAGCAAAGAAGTGAAAAAGTTAAACAGAAACAAACAAGCTTAGGACTTTGTGAAGCCAGAATAAACAAGGGAAGTGTGTTTACTAATATCCAGAAACATTTCAAAATATAACAATCTGTATCTACATACATTAAACCAAAGTGGAGCTTTCCAACTCCACTTGGTCGCCATGAAAATTATCTTAGTCCTCCCCATTTTCTTATCTATGACCTCTAACTTCAACATTGAGAACCCTGGTTCCCACCAAATATCTTCCATTTACTAAACTGTTCAATTACATGGTAGTAGTTTCACAACTGTTGACCCACATCCCTTAAGACCAGCTTTGAGGTGGGGTAGAACAACTAGACAACAAAGAGAAGGTTGGGGAGGAGCCAGAGGGGCCGACATCCCAATGGGACTGGGGCATAAGGGGCCCAGGGGAAGGGTTCTGGTGACAGAGTTCCAGCCTTACAAGAACAAAGAGTCTCCAGCACCTGTGGACAGATGCATGTCTTCACTTGTTAAGAGAGAAATGCAGAGTCAAACAGTAAGGCCACTGTTTCTACTACATGCGAAAAATGGAAACACTCGACGATCCCCCAGTACTTCCGCAGGGTATAGTAATGCTACTGGTGAGACTGACTCAAGCACGTTACAAAAGGTCCCCAGATTCCACCAGAGCTCACGGTGCACTGCTCTGACACAGCACATCTGCTGCTTCACAAGGATGTTCATTAGTGCACTGTGTTCAAAGCAGCACAATGGACCAAACTGCCCATCAGTAGGAGACTGGTCCCAATGCCTGGCATGTACAAATGCTCACTAATGCCTATTGAATGAATGAATGTGTATGCACTTGTATAAAATGAAGCATCTATAGCAGTTTACCTAAACATACATATGCACATACATATACACATACCTATAGAGAGGGTCAATATATAATGTAGAGTGAAAAAAACAAATTACAGAATTATTTTAATTATAATAGAATCTGATTTTTGAAAAAATGTATATGTGCAATAAATTTCTGGAAGAGTACATTTTTTAAAAAAACCCATAATTCTGGCTATTTCTGGGGAGCAGAAATGGATGACAGAGGAGAAAGTGCTAAAGCAATATTTAGCTTTTCATTTGCTTTTTGAATTTTAAAATCATAAGTGTTTATTACTTTTGTATAATAAAAAGAGTAAACAATCTCATTTTCACATCACTTCTTTTGTGTTCATATAGTTTTTTGTCTGTGGTGTTATTTAGAGTTAACTGTTTATATAAAGGTTAAACAAAACCAAAGGACAAACATGTCTGGTATTCAATTTTAAGCAGTATTTGTGTGATACAAATGTCCTCAGGAACCCCAACCCTTCACTGAACTCTGCCCCTCACTTAAATGCTTTGCATGCATGTATTTTAGGGAACTTGATCGACACACCAAATGAAGCTAGATGAGAGGGAGGCTGAGGATTCATGGTAGCTAAGCTTGGAAGCCAAGTGACTGGGAGGGATGTCAGGCCCCAATGAACACGGAGACTTTGGGGGGGTCCCCCAGGGTAGCCTTGTCAGCAGCCCTAGAGGGATCTTGGTTTGAGCCTTACTTTATCTACGTTTTTTTTTTTTAAGGTTGTTAATTCATTTATTTTCCCACCCCACACAGCATGTGGGATCTTAGTTCACTAACCAGGGATCGAACCCATACCCCCTGCATTGCAAGAGCAGAGTCCCAATCACTGGACCCCAGGGAAGTTCCTATTTTATTTACCTTTGAAAGAAAAGGTGACCCAGTGAGACTTAGGTTGCAAATTAAAGACCACAGGCTGTGAACCAGGTTTCTGGGAACATGGAGAAGTGAGTGGCCTTCATTCTGTCCTTGTAGCTGGGAGCTTCACAAAGGACAGGATGCTCAGGCTGGACAGTGAAGTGAGCAGGAAAGTTTTCTGGGAGGAGGAAGGGTGGCAGAGGAGCACCTTGGGAACAGGACAAACAGCGTGGGGGGACACTGACAGCGCTCACTGACTTCCACTGACTGTCCTCCTGGCAGCCTTGCAGTTAGCCGGTGACCGGTTCTGCCTGTTGATGAAACATTCATCAGTAAGCAACCTAAGAAAGAAATGGAAATTTTTATGCTTCTTGCTGTGTAACACGACAGGGGTGCCTTGTGTGCACCAAAGCGTTCCTATGGCCTCAGCTTTGCTTCAGTTTCTGTTGCCCCCGGGGCTCCACTTGTCCATCCTCTTCTCCAGATCGGATCCTCTAGATCCTGTAGGTTCCATGGGCACCACTATCTCTCCAGTAAGTGTTGCCTGTGTTTGAGATGGCACCCAAGAAACCTGATGGATAGACACTAAATTTTGTAAAAAAAAAAAAAAAAAAAAAAAAAATTTTTTTTCCTTATATAAGCAAACAGTACGGTATTTCAATTCCAGTACAACTATGAAAGGTAGAACTTTTGAATTAGTTTGGTTGTTTGCTGATATACCAAATCCCACTTCAATCCATAAGTGCTTTGGAAATACAATGAGATCCTGTCACTTGACGTCGATGTCACACTCAGCACGGGAATTTGGAACAAAGCCTTCTGGGAGATCATGAGTTTCCCATGTGAACAAAGGTGCATGGTGGTAACAGGTGAGGTGTGCAAGGCTGGGTACAGCGCGCGGGTGAGCTGAGTTGGACCACAGAGAAACTGCACAAACACAGGGGTGGAGGCAAGCAGCTGGAGGTCTTTACTTTGGGGCTCAGGGTGTCTCAGGGAGGAGGGAGACCCCAAAATGTTCTTAGTGGAGAACAGGTATAGCAGGAACACAACTTGCTACAAAACGCTGTCATCTAAGTAATCCCATATCGAATCTTTGAAGAACCCGCTGAGGGGGGAATATTACCCCATTTTCAAGATGGGGAAACCAAGCCTCAATCAAAGAAATGTATCCGTTTTTACCTGGAAGACTCAGAAGGCAAAGCCTGGGACAAGGTCAAGGGCTCTGTCTTTCAGAAGTGCAGCTGCAGAGAGCAGGGGTCAAGGCCAGGAACCAAACTGGAAGGAAGTAGAGTACAATGTAAAATTTTAGCATGAAAGAATACAGGAAGATGAATTTCATTCACTTTATGATTTAAACAAATACATTGCATCTGCCAATGTATTGTTATAGCCACGCGTTCCGGGAAACAAGCTCACTCAGAAGGATGATGCAGATAGTGAAGTGCAGTTTATTACACCAGCGGGCCCAAGTCAGAGTCTCCTCTTAGCCAAGGACCCCGACCAGCATTTGTGAAAATCTTTTATACCCCATGTGTATGTGTCTGAACCCACCACCCAATTTCCTTGTGACTTACATAAACAAAGGAAAAAATACAATCACAATAACCCTATCATTCATGTGTTATGTGTTCAAGCAATCAATAATCAATAAGCCCGAGGTTACATTCCAAACAGTCAATAATCAATAAGCCCGAGGTTACAGAAAAAAATTTATGACCTGTCCGGAGGTAGGGGGATCAGTGTATGTTTTCTCTTAGGTGATGAGTAACCTGGATACAATCTTCAAGATTCCCCTGTCCAGAGGGGGTCTTATCCTTCTATTGTCGTTTCCACAGGCACTAAGCACAGAGTTCAGAGTCCATTAGAGAGGTGGCCGAACATGATCAGCACGAACAGGCTCAAGATGGAGTCCAGGCCCTATGAATTCCTTCTTCCTTCTTCAGTATTAATCATTCCTTCCAAGTGGACAAAGCTATGATCTAGCTACAGGGAGGAATGGAATACCCTGGCAGTCAGTGCTCTGTGTCTCCCAGAGGCAGAAACATTGTTTCTAGGTGAGAGTTCCTGATTTCACATCTCACCTAGAAGTAAACTTCAGTGGGTGTAAAATCTCCCTTCTCACTGCTGTCTGCCACCCGCAGTATAAATAGGGCTCCCACAATAAAAAACACTGTGGCTGTAATAGAAGAAACAGAATCAATATGGTGATGGATCAATCGCAAACATTTATATAGAGTGAGGTTTGTTTTTGAATTGAATTTTATTGCCATTGCAGATTATTCAATTTTTACTGAGTTATTATTAGTAAGTTTCATCAGCTATTACCAGGCAGTGCAGCCACTGACCAGCGGGAATAGATGCAGAAGAACCAGGACGCCATCCTCAGCGTCTCCAGAGAAAAATGACCATCTGCTAATGCACGGCAAAGGCCTGTGCTATACAAGGACTTTATAAATAACAATGTCAGCATATCCATTCATCATATATAGTGTCTAATACGCATTTTTCATGTTACTTTCTAAGAATCAAAATTTACTCAGATAGAAAGCTGTCGTTTATCCTTGTTGAAGTTCTCATTTAATATCATAAAAATCAATAACTGAATTTGAATTTACTTGCTCTTCTTACCATCATCTAAATAATTATTAAATGAAACCAAATGATAAGCTTTTTCTCTGTAAGTGGAAGTTCACATCCAATTTAAGACATTTTGCAAAGCAGCATCACTTTCTGAAAACAATAATTGCCTGGCAAATTATTCTCTGATGGCCCAGTGCTATTCTTGTCACATCAGGAGTGTTTGACGCATGAGAGCCTCAGGGGATGGAAGAAACAATGTCCTTATTGCTCTAAGTTTGGGCGGAGGGGAAAGAGCCCCAAACACCTTACTCTCTCCCAAGCTGAGAGGTTCAGTGAGCTCGGTTCCTGGCACTCTGTCTGCCCCTCTGCTCTGAACACACCTGTGGCACAGACACGACACAAGAGGCAGGTAGCAGCAGGAGGGCCCAGGTACAGGTGAAAGAGGAAACAGAACAGGCTCTATCTTGAAAGCAGGACTCCATTTTGGGCCAGACTGTGGACTTTGAGCTTTATGCCCAGTATCTATGGAAACGACATAGCAAGTGGAAAACCAGGCCCCTGGAAGGAAGAGCCCCAGCCCAGTAGCCTAAAAGAATACCCTAATTATCTGTGTAACCGAACAGATTCATACATTCTATTATGCTTATTGGGGTATGACCACAGGCCTATTGATAATTGTCCACTGTTAACTACCTAGGCATATGAATCACAGGTTAACTTTGACTGTATCTTTCTTTCTCCTTTGTTCAGACTAGTTTCAGGAAACCTTATACACTTAGGGTATATAAGGTTTTCACAAAAACTGGTCGGGGTCCTTGGCTAGGAGGGGACTCTGCCTTGGGCCTGCCGGTGTAATAAACTGCAGTCCACTATCTGCATTGTTCTTCTGAGTGAGTTTGTTTCCTGGAATGTGTGGCTACAACACAGGTACAGCTCTCTCCGCAAAGCCTGTGCTCAGCTTCACCCTCCCTGGTCCCTCTTGGGAGCTGCTCATGCTTTGGCATCGCCAGGCCCAGAGGAGGAGGCATCAGAAATGTGGAAGGGCCTGGAGAGACACCCATCAGCCAGCGGAATGGTGGTGGGGGTGGGGGAGGAGGGGGAGCTTGTCAGCTAAGGTCTGCCCTGCTTGAGCCCCGCCCTCCTCTCAGCTGTCCAGCCACCTGGCCCCAGGATGTCTCCAGGGAGGAGTAGCCAGGACACTGGAGATCTCAGGAAAGAGATGTGGGGCTGTGTTCTGCTCTGAACCAAACCAGGGCAGGAGAGTGGTCGAGCCCAAGTCTGAGCTCCTGACCCACAGTGAGGCCTAATGAACCCAACGTCGGGGTTTGGAGCAGAAAAGGTTCATTACAGGGCCAACAGGAAGAATGGGCAGCTCATGCCCAACAGGCCTGAACTCCCTGATACTTTTCATGGAAGATTTTTTGTTTTTTAATTATTTATCTATTTTCAGTTGTGCTGGGTTTTCATTGCCACACGCAGGCTTCTCATTTGGTGGCTTCCCTTGTTGGGGAGCACATTGTTTTCAAGGATCTTCTTCTGTATCTAAAGTGTTACAACGATCTGCTCCCCTCACACCAGGCTTTCCTGCAGGGCAAACATCGGTGACCTGGAAATTTTGCCTAAGACAGAAGATTCTGTGTAAATATGAGAAAACCTGATTTGAAGTCCTGACACTATCCGGAGAGATCATAATCCATGCATAGAGTGCCAGTCAGCGCCGAGGGCTCTGCATTTGGTTCCTTTAATTATTGCACATTCTTACTAGTACTATTACTAACTCCATCAGAGGGGTGAGAAGAGGAGGCACAGAGCTATCAATTGACTACTAAAGTGATTATTAATCAATGAGGAGGCCAGCAGACCTGGTGACTGTAATGCCCAGGCAGCCTGCAAGAGCAAACCCACACCAAAGCCAGAGCCAGGGCACCTACATGCCAGAGAAAGGAGTGACAGGACAACCACAGCTCAACCCCAAATGGAGCCCCTGTGAAGCTGCAGCCAAGCAAATACTGCCCTCGGGTTGCTTCTGCGTCTTCTCTACAAGAACCTCCCCTTGTCCCGCTGTGGCACACTTCTAACCACGTTCCAAGTGACATGCACTCAGGTCAGCTCCTGAGATGTGTACTGTGCCTCATTGTATCATTTAACAGGATTTGCTGAAGTTCACGAGGCAGGGCAGGGTCGGGTCGAAGCTACATCAGCATCAAGCTGTCTGACTACAAACTTGCCTGGTAGACCCAGATCTCATCTTCGAGGAAATGAAGGGAACAAGCATCAGGTGAGTGGTCTCAACCTTGGCACTACCAGGCCACCGCCTAGGGAGCTTGGAGAGAAAGAATGTCTCATATCACTGGGAAAAAATATCCACAGTTCATTTATCTGACAAAACCCTTGCATCCGGAATATTTAAGGGTGTCTCACAAATGAACAACAAAATGACACGGACACTTTGTTGTCATGTGGACTATTTCTCTATTTACAAAAAAAAAGAGCCGTTGCCACAGCCTGTGTGCTGATACTGCCAGAAAGTGTGGCTCAGTTAACCTGGGGTGTGATCTGGGCAAGAGGAGCTTCAAAAGTTCCCCATGTGATTCCAGTGTAAAAGTGAAGGTGGGGGTGTCTGTGCCAGGCCAGGGCCAGTCCTAGGAGGGGCAGGGAGGGCTGTATAATTTCCTTTGTAGAACCCAGTGCTCGCTGTGTGTGTTTCCGACAGCTGCTGAGCAAATGACCACCAATGTCGTAACTTAAAACAACCCATACTTACTCCTTTACAGCTCTGGAGGCCCGTAGTTCAAAACAAGTCTTAAGGGGCTAAAATCAAGGTGTCGAGATGTCTTGTTCATTCTGGAGGGTCCAGAAGAGCCTCTGCTCCTCACCTTCTCCGGCTTCTGGAGGTGCCCATGTTCCTGGGCTCACGGCCACTTTGTGGCAACTTCTGCCTCTCATCAGGTCAACTTTGCCCTTGATGCTGACCCTCCTGCATCCCCCATAGGACTGTCTGACCTCCTGAATAGTCCAGGGTGCTCGCCCATCCCAGGACTCTTAACTTAATCACACCTGAGCAGTTTCTTCACCGTGGAAGATAGCCTCTTCACAGGTCCTGGGGATTAGGACGTGAACAGACCTGAGGGGCCTTGAATCCACTGCTCAAGTGCAGTTTTTCAGATGACAGAGGGAGAACTGACTCCTCTTCTGGAACCTTGGAACACAAAGGGCTCGGGAAATTTCCAAGGCTGTCTCCAGCTACTCGGCAATGTGACCTGCAAAAGATTCCCCTCTCCCTAGACGCCACAGCATCGCACGTCAGCGCCCCAGATAACTGCTCCGGGCAGTGATCACAGTAACAGAAAACTCCAATTTTTCCCTCAGATCCCAGGACACAAGCCCCATGACAACATGAGACCTAGAGGACAGTCAGGCCCCTCCTTTCCCTCAGCCCCAGAACTGAGTGGAGATCCCCGCCACCCCACCACTCTCTCCCTCCCTCTCTGTCTAGTTGCCTGAATTCCTGACAAGGAGCATCAGGAATGTCCTGCCCTCATGTTCCTGTTGAGGACTCCAAAGCCACTGGGTTCCAACCATACCGACTCCATCCTCTGGCTCCACGCCTCAACCTCCTGCCCCGCCAGGCCTCACCAACCTCCTCCCACCCAGACCTCCAGACCCAGGTGTTCGGTTTGATCCTCAACAAATGACAAACATGCTGAGGGTCAAGTGGGTCTGCTGGGAGGGAGCTGAGCTTCTGGAGCCCAGCTAAGCACACCGGTTAGGAAATTCCCAGACTGGGCCTCTCTGCAGTCCTTAATACCAGTAAAAGTCCGTTATCTTGTAATTTTACTCCTACCATGTGCTTTTTTTTAGAAAAAAAAATTATTTATTGATGACTGCGCTGGGTCTTCATTGCTATACAGGGTTTACTCTAGTTGCAGCAAGCAAGGGCTACTCTCTAGTTGCAGTGTGCAGGCTTCTCTCTTTACAGAGCACGGGCTCTGGGGCATGTGGGCTTCAGTAGTTGTGGCACGTGGGCTCTAGAATACAGACTCAATAGTTGTGACGTACAGGCATTTGAGATCTTCCTGGATCAGGGATCGAACCTCTGTCTCCTGCATCGGCAGGCAGAGTCTTTATCACTGAGCCACCAGGGAAGCCTTACCATGTGCTTTTAACATGTAATTCAAGTGAGGGTGGGAAGAACAGATCTGAGGCTGTGCTTTCCTTAGGCCTGGTAGCCACAGCCACCCTAGTCCTGAAACAGAGCCTTCCTGGCAGTTCAGTTCACAGCTGTCCTCTGAACCTGTGCAGGAGAGAAGCCAAGTCCTTCATCCTAGTGCCAGCTGTTGCTTCTACACCAGGAGGGAGGCTCGAATTGGCAAGGTGAGTCCTGGCTGGTGTTCCAGAAGCAGCCTCCCCTCTCACCAGACCTCAGCTGGGCCCATGTGGATGGTGCTCTCTTTGCCAGCTTTCTCTGCCCTTCCCAGCATGGCTTCTTCTTCTGCCCAAACCCAAAGGAAGACTTGCCCTGGGCTCTCTGCACCTGGATTAGCTGGGAAGTGGAGTAGAGGGCACCTGTCTGCAGGACTGCTTTCTTCCTAAGGTGCTGTGGGGAGAGGGAGGGAGAAGGCTGCCTCTCGGATGCCCAGGAAGGGGTCACAGACACCTTGCCCAGCCAGCCCCTCTCTTCCCAGAGGGTCACCTGTCAGTCTGGAGGTACCCCTCTTTCTCCCTCGGGAGGGGCCCTCTCTTGCCACCACATTCTTCCTCTTGGAGTGGATCTTCCATGAATCTCACTCTTCTGTGTGTCTTGCACACAAGGCACTGGCTTTCCTTTATTCTGCTTAATCGTTTCAAGAACATCTGTCCAACTAGCAGCCTTTCTTCAGAAAAGAAGCGTGCCCACACCTTTAGAAGGTAGAGAAAAAGTGAACTCCTGCTCGTCATCAGATATTTGGGGTCCCCCAACTCAGAGATCCTTCTGAACTAGGACTCTCTGTGCATTATTGTCCCCAGCTGTGTCTGGGCTCTGGGAGTGATGCAGGAAGTTGCAGGTGCTCTGACTGCTGCGATTGTTGTGGCTAATAACAGGTTCCTGCCAGCCCAAGCCCTGCTGAACCCAAGAGCCTGCATGACCCTTCCCAGTCGGGTCCCCTCCCAGGGTCTGGACTCAGGGCAGCTGCAGGCTCAGTCTTGGAGTTCTGAGCTCAAGTGTACTGAGCCAACAAGCACTGAATTTATTTATTTTTTTTCTTTTTTTTTCTTTTTGGTCTTTAGCACTGAATTTAGAAACTTGAAGATTTCATTTCCAATTTGATGATATATTGTCTGCTCTGTTATAAACCATGGTAATTTTCAGACGTTGCCTTGCCCACAGCTAGGAATCTTCACAGTTGCTGTGCGTTTCGAAGTTCTACATGAGATGTTTTAGTGCCACCTACAGGTTGCTGTCTCTGGAGGCGCTGTGGACAGGTGGTGTACCCCACAGCCCACCCAGTGGGGTGGGGGACCATGCACAGGTGAAGCTCAGCAAATGGAATGCAGAGCTAAACAAGCTAAAAGGAAAAAGAACATATTGTACAATTTACGAAAGTACAAAAGCAGGTGAAACTAATTGTATCAGGGTGTTGCAGAGAAACAAACCCGTAGTGTATTCTTTAAATCTCTTAAAATAAATCCCTTCCATATAAAATAATAATATAGAATAATTTATATAGAATAAGTCCCTATGTAAATGCAAAGAGAATGCCAACATATATTTATATATAGTTTATATTTAAAGAGATTTATTTTGAGGAATCAGCTCATGTGACTGTGGGTGCTGGCAAGCTGAGGTCTGTAGGACCAGCTGTCTGGCTGAAGCCTTGGGCAGGATTTCTGTGCTACAGTCTTGAGGCAGACTTCCTTCTTCTGTGGGAAACCTCCGTCTTTGCTCTTGAGGCTTTAAATGGAATGGATGAGACCAATCCAATGCTCTGCATCTGCCTAGCATGATACAACTGTCTTGTGCACAGTTCTCCCTTAGATCCAATCAGTACAGTGTCAAGAACGGGTGAGTGTGGTAGCTCATAGAAGAGAACAGCAATTGAGACCCCTGTGGACTAAATTATGGCACAGGACTGAAGAGTGACACACTCCTGAGATAGGTCAGTGACGGTGTGGTGCTGGCCTTGCCAGATGAAAGCCAACTGCTACTGGGGGTCTTCACTGACAGGGGAGGGAGGGAATGGCATCTATCAGATCAACATCTGCAAACCAGGTGCCAGGGGATGTGTAAGTTCTCCAGCATTGAAGTCACATGAGACATCAGTGAAACATCGAAAGTTCTCCCTGCACACAGAGAAAGGCCATGTGAGGACACAGCAAGAAGGTGGATGTCTGTCAGTTAGGAAGAGCACTCTCACCTTGGAATGAAGTCTGCTGGCACCATGATCCGGGACTTCCAGACTCCAGGCCTGTGAGAGAACACATTTCTGTTGTTTAAGCCACCCAGTCTGCGGTATCTTACTGTAGTACCCAAGCAGACCAGGACAACTGTGAAAGTGCATTGGTGGCCAAGCCTGCTAAAACTAAACTGTTTCTGGTGGAAATCTTAATTAGCAAGTATTGAGGGAAATGCATCTGTCAGACCCAATAGCTGTGAACCAGCTCCCATGGCATGAGTTAATCAGCTTGAACAATGAAACGACATCTGTAATAGCAAGGGCAGTTGCAGTGAATGCCTGCATAAGTATACAATAACCCACCATTATTCTCCAAGACCCACCTGCCTTCTGCACAGGCCATAGGTAAGCAGCACTGGGATATGGTGGGTGCCACCAGCCCTGCATCCTTCAAGCACTAAGCTTGGTGGCACTAAGCTCTGCAGTATTGTTTCTGGCTCCCTACTCTCCTCAGCAGGGGCAGCTCTAATGGCGTCCACTTGACCTTTCCCAGCATATAGCCCTCCTTCCACAGGTCAGGTAACCAACTCAAGGATTCTACCTGTTGCCGAGTATGCCTACCTCAACCACATTCCAGAGCCAGGGAAATAACCACAGGATGGCTTTGAGGACCCACTGTGAGACTCACCTGAGCCAGAAATCCTCTGATCAGCTGACCACCTCAGAGCCTGCTCTGACTGGTGGATCACAGTGATGTTTCGGGTCTCCTGAAATCAGGGTCAGTTTGGAGCTAGTGTTCAGAATTCTTGAAAAGTCTAATTATTTCCTTTTCCCCAAAGCATAATCACTGTGGTAGAAGTCCCCAGGTCCCCCGAGGGAAGGCTGGAAGATTCAGTGTGTATTTTTGGCAGCACAGTAGGGTCTTTCCTCAAGGTGATCTCGCCTCTTTATTCAAGGGTTTTTGGGTCTGTAAACTGGGTCAAGTGTGACGTTGATTGTAAGGCTGTCACTCTGCTTTAATGACTTTTGTGGGTACTTTCTCTGGCAATGAGTGTCTTTGACCTTAGAGCAGTTACAGTAGTTCTTGGTTATCATACCGGCAACTCACGGATTTGGGGGTTTGCCCAAGAAATTTAACCTTTTCTTTTTCTGTGTAAGAATTGTAAGGCAAAGTGAAATAACATAACATAAAGCAAAATATATCAAAGCAACAATTAAACACCCTATGATAAAGAAAGGATAGCTACATTATATTTATATCAGTTAATAAGCTTCCAGGTTTATCAAGTTTCATTTTGTATTAATTTTACAATAACATAAGAATGACATAAATTAAAGTTAATATTACTCCTGAAAAGGTATATTTAAAAAAGGAATCAAGGTGTATATAAAGTGTTAAAATTGTCTTGTCAGTCTTCTGACTTCTAAAGCTACTTGTATCCAACAACTGATTATTATCAATCATTTAGATGTCCAACAATCTGGGTTGTTAATGACATCATTGATTCAATAGGATTATTATTTTTTTTAACTATGAGACATGAGAGGCACACATTAGGCCAGAATGGAGTAACATGTGTTGTGTTTGAAGGTAAGATGCTATAAAAAGCCACAAAGATAAGTATACAAGCAGGCAGTAGGTGAATGTCAAGAAACCCTAAATAAGAGAAAAGAAAATACGGACAGGAGGAGAGGGAGTAGTGTTGAATTCAATTATGAATTCAACATTCATAATTGTTGAATGCCAGCTCGTAAGCTAAGCATTTTAACTTTTTCTTTTCCCCTCTCAGTGAATCACCTCAGTAACACCATGAAACAGTCAATGCTGAATTGGTTCAAAGATAAGAAACTAAGCCTCAGATTACCAACAAGATCCCGAAAGCATTTATGCATTTGAACTCAATTTCTTCATGAATTCAAAAAATTGTGCTTTATCTCCTCTACCACAGAGCCTCATGGGAATATCATTTTGAAGTTCAATCTCCAAGAAAGACAGACTGTACCGGGCTACAGTCCACACTGTCACGTGTGTGTCCTCTTAAAGTACCAATAAAATCTTACCATTTTTAGTGGGAGGGGAAAGGCAAGTGAAGGCGTTTCCAGTAAGACCAAGCCATTTCTGCATCTTCTGCGGGGACCGGGACTGCCGGGGCCACGCCCCCGCCACACCGCACAGCCCTGGACACATGCTCCGTACGCACCCCCACTCTCTGCGTCCACTCCCGGGGCCCGCCCCGTCTCCCGGGGACACGCGCCCCAACGCGATGAGACTGACTCAGGGCCGAGGCTGGCAGACGATAGTCTTAACCTTCACATTCCCCTTATCTCCACACTTCGACAGAGAGCTCTTTAACTCCCCTTAGGGCACAGACGGGCTTCCCATGTGGCTTAGCTGGTAAAGAATCCGCCCGCAACGTGGAGACACCTGGGTTCGATCCCTGGATTGGGAAGATCCCCTGAAAAAGAGAAAGGCTACCGACTCCAGTATTCTGGCCTGGAGAATTCCATGGACTGTATAGTGCATGGGGTCGCAAAGAGTCAGACACGACTGAGCGACTTTGACTTCACTTCACGGCACAGAGTGCGCCGCAGCCAAACCAGTAGCCGGCCACCGAGGAACTACTGCGGCCCCTGCCGCACGGTGTTCGACCGGCGGCAGGGCCTTTCGGGGTATGACGGGCAAGGGGCGGGGCCTCGTGGGGTATGACGGGCCGGGGGCGGGGTCCCGCGGGGTATGACGGGCCGGGGGAGGGGCCCTGCGGGGTATGACGGGCCAGGGGGCGGGGCGGGCGCAGCCTGGGGCGCGCGAGCAGCACGCGGGAAGCACCGCCGTGCGCGCCCCGGCGCCGGGTCCGGGTGGGCTGCGGTCCGCGCGCCGCCGCGCCGCAGTGTCAGAGGCGGGAGAGGCCCGGCGCAGCCATGTTCGTGGCGCGCAGTATCGCGGCGGACCACAAGGATCTCATCCATGATGTGTCTTTCGACTTCCACGGGCGGCGAATGGCCACCTGCTCCAGCGACCAGAGCGTCAAGGTGCGGGCCCAGCCCGGAAGCGGGCGGGAGCTTGTGCGAGCCGCTGTCCGAGCGAGGGGCGCGTGGAGAGGGGACTGCTCCCGACTTGAGGCGCCTTGCCGGGCACGGCGCCCGGGGGCCTGGCAAGCGGGCGCCCTCCTCCCGGGTATTGTGGGGTCACTGCCGCCCGGGCCGCCTCTCCGCGGCCGCGGGTTGTCTGCGTGCGTGCGTCACGGCGGCGGGCGCGCTCCCGCTGCGGAGGAAGCAGGGCGCGCCGGTCGGACCGGCTTGCCCTAGGCTCCGGGCTGGGTCCGGAGCGCCTGGGGGGCTCCCGCTCGGCGGTGGTCGGCGGGACCCAGGGCCGGGGGTGCCGGCCCCCCCGCGCTCCGCGGCCGCCCGTCGGATTGGGCTCCCTCCCTGCATGTTCTCACAGCCGGGCCGCGGCGGCGCGGCCCTCGCTGATGGGTCTGTGGCGAGGCCCGGGTTTTCTCCCCGCCCCTCCGTCCTCCGCAACCGCGTGACCGTCGCGATAATTGGCGTCGGTTAACAGAGTAGGTTTCCTTATCCGCTTAGAGTTGTGTTCTAGAGGGTCGTCCCGTGTGCGGAGTTTTTGTCTGTCGGTGTGTTGCAGTGAAAAATCTTCGTTAATCCCGCTTATGTTTTTTGGAAATTTTCCTTAGGTTCATTCCAGTAGAGAAATTAATGAGTATTGTAAAAACTCTTGAGAATACTTGGTAGATTGTCTTTTTGAAGGTTGTACTGTTTTACAGCTGCCGGTGAAGAGTATCGGTGTGATAGTTGTCTGTTTCGGGCATTATCATTGCAGTTTTTTCCTTAGTGTTTTCATTATTGCAGTGAACTACAGTTAACAAAATTTACCACCTTAATCGTTTTTATTAAGTATGTTTGTATCTTTGCATCGGTCACCGCCATCCTCACTTTGCATTGTCCGCGTTAAGCATGACTCACTGATCCCTGAAGCGTCCTTCCCTGGTCCCCGCCCTTGTACTTTCTTGTCTCTGAATTTGGCTACTCCAGCGGCCTCATACAAGTGGGATCATACAGGATTTGTCTTTTTTTGTGACTGGCTGATTTCACTTAGCATAATGTTTTGAAGTTCATACGTGTTGTAGCATTTGTCATAATTTCCTTCCTGAGAAAGGAAGCGTTTAAATAATCTAAAAACTTTTAAAGAGGCTAAGTATATGTATCTGTATATACTACATTTTACATATCACTCATCTGTTGGTGTAGTTTGGTTCCTTCTACATTTTAGTTGTGAACAATGCTGCTGTGAATGTGAGTGAACAAGTATAGTTTTGAGACCCTGCTTTCAACTCTTTTGGGTGCAGACCCAGAAGTGGAATTGCTGAATCACATGGCAATTCTATTTTTATTTGAAAAAACTTTAATAATTTATATATATGTGTTGCTGTTCTTGGGCTTTCTCTAGTTGAGGAGAGCGGGGGCTACTCTTCGTTGCGGTGCTCGAGGCTTCTCATTAGCGGCGCTTCTCCTTGAGGAGGATGGGCTCTAGGTCATGCAGGCTTCAGTAGTTGCGCGTCATCAGCTCTAGAAAGTAGGCTTGGTGTTGGCAGGCAAATTCTGTCCTATTTGAAGTTTTTTGAGGAGCCACGATACTGTTTTATCATTACATAAAAAATTGATTTATTTGGGGGACATATCATTTTTAAAAAACAGATTAAAATGTCATGTTATTGTAATGTCTATTTTTTTGTTGGTATGAAGGTTCAGTGTTTTGTCTTTGATTGTTATATGTACAGTTGAGTCTTGTTATTTGCAAGTTTTGTATTTGTGAATTTGCTTGTTCTATAAAGTTTATTTGTAACCCCCAAAGCAACACTCATGGTTATTTGTTGACATGACCAGTTGGCAGAAAAATTGGAGTTGTCCAGGTTGTGTTCCCAGCTGAAACTGGACAGGTGACACTCTGCCTTTCATTCAGGCTTTCATAGTGTAAACAAGCGTCCTTCTGAGTGTGTGTTTGGTGCCACGTTTTTCACACTTTCATTCTTTTTGTTGGTGAATTTCACTGGCTGAGGTGATCCTCAAGTGTAGTGCTGCATAATGTCCCACAGCAAGAAGGCTGTGAGTGCCTTCCCGAGAAAGTGTGTGTTAGGGGAGCTTCATTCAGATGTGAGTTACAGTGTTGGTGTGATTTCAGTTCAGTCGCTCAGTTGCATCCGACTCTTTGTGACCCCATGGATTGCAGCCCATCATGCTTCCCTGTCCTTCACCAACTCCTGGGGCTTACTCAAACTCATGTCCATTGAGTCGGTGATGCTCTCCAACTACCTTGCTGCCTGTCGTCCCCTTGTGCTGCCTTCAGTCTTTTCCCAGCATTAGGGTCTTTTCCAGTGTTCAGTGTTAGTGCGTCAATAATGTATACAAAATAAGGTGTTTGCAAACATACACAGGTAAACAAGGTTATTTATAGGTTGGTTGATAAATACATTGTGACCAGAGGCTCCTGTGAATTGCATCTGTTTCCTCTGGTGGGTGGGTGGTCAGTATTGGCCCAGTGACTTTCTAGGGCAGCAGCACTGTCAGTGTCCGACTTGAGTGGCACTGTTATCATCTCCATTAACTATTGGAGCGAAGGTTCCTTCACTGACAAGTCCTCAGTCCTCAGTAAATATTTGGTTGAATGAGTGAATATTTACTTACTGATTTTATCTTTTGTGAATTTATGTTTCCCTCCTTTGTCTTCACTGACTCAATTAATTTGTAGGAATTCTTAGTATAAAATATCTTTTTTCTTACAGGTCTGGGATAAAAGTGAAAGTGGGGAATGGCATTGCACTGCTAGCTGGAAGGTTAGTATTTATTTTTACGGTGATTTTAAAAAATTGAAACATTTACTATTGGGTAGCATTAGTGACTTTCTGTTCAGTTTTGAGAATTATAAAATTTATACCTTTTACTGTTTTTCACTATTAAAGTAGCAAATGCACTTCAGAAAATTTGAAAGTAAGAGTTTGAAATTCTGTAGCATTTTAACCTAATTGTTTTTAGCATCTCAGTATGTCTTTCTTACCTTTTTCCTTTACATATTTTTTAATAGTTGTGATGTTTTGTACATAGCTTTATTTTTTGCTTTAAAAAAATAGCTTTACTCAGGTAGAGTTTTACGTGTCTTGAGAATCATCAATTTTAAATGTACAGTTCAGTGAGTGTTAGTAAGTTTACACAGTTGTGCAGCTCTGCCACAATCTAGTTTTAGAACACTTACCCTCAACCCTGAAATTTCCCTTGTGCCAGCTTGGAAGTTAATCATCTTTCCCTTCTTATGGCCCAGGTAACCACTGAACTGTTTTCTGTTTATAAAGTTTTACTTTCTCTAGACATGTCACATAAATGGAATTCTACAATATGTAGTTATTTGTTTCTACTTGCTTTCCTTAGCGTGTTTTTGAGGTTCATCCATGTTGTGGTATGGATCAGTGGTTTGATCCTTTGTAAAGCTGAGTAGTAGTCCATTGTGTAGATAAAGCCATATTTTACTTACTCATTCACTATTTGATGGAGATTTGTTTGTTTTTAGTTTTTGACGATTATGATTGCTGTTATGAACATGCCATACAAGTCTTTGTGTGGACATTTTTGATTCTTTTAGATATCTAGGAGTAGAATTGTTGGACTGTGTATAGTTTTAACTTTTGAAAACTGCCAGACCATTTTCCAAAGTGCCTAAACCATTGTATGTTCCCACCAGCAATGTATGAGGGTTCCAGTCTGTTTGATTATATCAGTAGCCATCTTAGTGGGTGTAAAGTGTGTCTCATTGGATCTCGGTTTGTATGCCTTTAATAACGAATGGCGGAGAAGGCAATGGCACCCCACTCCAGTACTCTTGCCTGGAAAATCCCATAGACTGAGGAGCCTGGTAGGCTACAGTCCAGGGGGTTGCTGAGAGTCGGACACGACTGAGCGACTTCACTTTCACTTTTCCCTTTCATGCACTGGAGAAGGAAATGGCAACCCACTCCAGTATTCTTGCCTGGAGAATCCCAGGGATGGCGGAGCCTGGTGGGCTGCCGTCTATGGGGTCGCACAGAGTCGGACACGACTGAAGCGACTTAGCAGCAGCAGCAGCAGCAATAACGAATGGTGTTGATAGCATTTTCATGTGCATGTTTGTCATTTATTTACCTTCTATGGTGAAGTGTCTATTGAAATCTTTTGTCCTCCCCTCCCATTTTTTAAATTGTGGTGAGAGTCAACATAAAGTTAACCATTTCAAGTAAACAAATAAATGTAAATGCATTTATTGCATTTACAATATTGTACAATTGCTACCTCTGTCTAGTTCTAAAACTTATTTTTATCACTTCAAAAGGAGGCTTGTATTTTTGCTTTATTATTAACAGATTTCATTAGTACTTTGGTTTGTTTTTAAACATAAATGCAGCAACAAAACAAATATGACAGCAGATATACCCTGTTTTGCTTACTAATTGATATTTGTTTGCTTTTTATTGTGATGAATCCTTTGTGCAGTCCTTATTCCTTAGTTAGATCATGCTTTACCAGGAAGCTAACCAGGACTCACTGCGCTAGTGCATCTTTGACTTAATAGCCTATATAAGTAAGAAAAGTGAAATAAAAAGATTGGACAGAACAGAGGATAAAAATAAGGGTGCAGGGACTTCCCTGGCGGTCCAGTGGTTAAGACTCTGGTTCCACTGCAGGGGGCACAGTTTCAATCTCTGGTCAGGGAATGAAAATCTCACATGCCAGCAGTCAAAAAAAAAAAGATGCAGAGTTTACCATTGGATGATGACATTGTTACCATGTAGAAATTATTGAATTATGAAAGTGTTCTGAGATTGAGTGTACAAAAAGTGTTAGATACACGAAAGCCTGAAACAGAATTTGGGAGCATCATGGGTGGACTGGTGCTTGTGGTCATACAGTATTTTTATTGGAAAGCACAGACAGTTCTATTGATGTGAAATGCTTTAAGACTTTTCTGCCTTTTTTTCCTTGGTCAACATAAAGAATTAAATAATAGTAATTTGATGTTTCTCATATATAAAGATAGTGCTATTGAGCTTTAAATTATTCCCTCAAAATATGGAGATTTGGGCTTCTCTGTATTTGTCCTCTCATTGCCTCTTTTCCTAGCCAGACATCAGAATCATTTTAAGCATTTTGTTGCTACTGTTTCTTATACTATCAGGCTTTTGAAGCATATAATTTTGATTAATCTTACTTATTTTATTAGGTGGATGTTCCCTATAGAAGCAATTTGCAAGTGAAAAAAAATAATGGACTGATAGAATCTCTGTTTAAAAGCTTTGTTATTAAACTCTGAACCAGGTCTCTGTTAGTAGCACTGGAAAAGGTCAACTTATCCAACAGGGTATTTTTTTTATTCGAAAAATGTTAGAAGTTGACTCCAGAAGAGCTGCAATCCTAAATATGATCTAAAAGTTAAAAGTTCTAGAATTTAGCTTGTTTTATTTTGGCCATGCTGCATGGCCAAAGATTGAATCTCTGGCCCAACCAGAGATTGAACCCGTGCCGTCTGTGGTGGAAGTATGGTGTTCTAACCACTGGACCACCAGGAAATTCCCTAGAAGTTAAATTTTTAAATGTTAAATTGAGTAGCTTTTTCCACTTGTTGAGGCAAAAATATCTGTATTTCTTCAAGTGACACCTTATATGTGTGAAAAATGAGTAAACTCCTCTTTTTCCTTTTCTTTTTTTGATTCTTCAGACACATAGTGGATCTGTGTGGCGTGTGACATGGGCCCATCCTGAGTTTGGACAGGTTTTGGCTTCCTGTTCTTTTGACCGAACAGCTGCTGTCTGGGAGGAAATAGTAGGAGAATCAAATGATAAACTGCGCGGACAGAGCCACTGGGTGAGACGTTTGTTAGCGGTGGGTGGATGGGTGGGTGGAGGCAGGAGCACCTGAAGAGTAGTGATCTTTCTAAGGACCCTTTGGGGAGGGGAGACTTTCGGTCCCACCCCTCTGACCTATAGGGAGGGGAGAGGGCTGTGGATTGACTGATCACCAGTAGCCAGCGAGTTAGTCATTCATGCCTATATAATGAGGCCTCCATAAAAACCCTAAAGGATGGGGTTTGGAGGTTCCTGGGCTGGTGGAGATATGGGGACTTGGTGCTGGCAGGAGCATGGGGGCTCTGCACCTGTCCCTGACTGTACCCCGTGGGTCTCTTCCATGTGACTGTTTCTGAGTTACAGCAGGCAGTGAGAAGCACAGTTAACACCCAGGTTTTGGACTGGCACCTGAAGAACGACAGTCCTGTGGGGCTGAGCTCTGAACTCCAGAATCTGATGCTGTCTCCAGGTAGTTAGTGTCAAAACTGAGTTGAATTCTCCTTGGACACCCTTCTGGTGTCAGAATTGTCTGTGGGTGTGAGGATTAGCCCCCAACCCCACTCTCCAGAATTGAAATTGTTAACCAGAACCTTTTTACTTCTTTAGGGAAATGTCTAATTAAGTCCTTTGCGCACTTTTTGTTGTTGCTGAGTTGTAGGTAGGAATTCTTTATGTACTTTATTTCCTTAACAGATATGTGATTTCCAAATCTTCTTTCTCATTCTGTTAAGTTGCCTCTCCAGTCTCTTGATAGAGTGTGCAAGAATTGTGTGCAAAGATGTCATGAAGTATAGTTTATTTTTTCTTCTGTTTCCTTGTGTTTCTGGTATCATAAGTCATTGCCAAATCCATTGTCATGGAGACTCTGGCCAGAATTTTCTTTTAAGAGTTTTGTAGTTCAGTGCTTATGGTTAGGCCTTTGACTCATAGAGTTATTGTTTGTATGTGACATAAGGCAAGTATCTATCATCATTCTTTTGCACTTCAGTGTCCAGTTCTCTGAGCACCTTTCATTGAGAAGATTGTCTTTTCCCTGTAGAATGGTCTTTGGCATCCTTGTTGAAAATCAAGTGACCGTATTTGGAGAGTGGTGGCAGTATAAAGGATTTTTTCTTCAAACAATGATTTGTATTTAGTGTTTCAGCATTTGTGTTATATTAATTATTTATATTATAATCCTGTAATTGCTACCACTTCTAAACCCAACTTATAGTAGGCTGAAAACTACAGACAGTAAGCTGTTGATTTCTAAATTTTGTTGACAGTTTCAGTCAAAAGTCAGCTCATGTAGGAGTCAGGCAGTAGCTGGTATCTGCCATGCTGGGGTTCCCTAATTTCCAGAACACCAGCTTCTTACCATTCTCTTGGTCTCTGCTGCATGCCTTCTTTTAAAAGTGGATACTAGAGGTCCGAGCAGGGTTAACCAGCATTTACACTTGACAGGAGAAGTTGTACTCCCTCCCTTTTGCTGTTAAAGGATCTTAAGGCTGTTTGCAGCCTGCTTTGCATGACAGAACTTCCTGTATGAAAATTCTAACATTTTCTGCTTTTCTCCTATCTGTCTAAGGGCTTCCCAGGTGTTGCTAGTAGTAAAGAACCCACCTGCCAATGCAGGAGACATAAGAGACTTATGTTCAATCCAGAGTTGGGAAGATCCCTTGGAAGAGGACATGGCAAACCCATTCCAGTATTCTTGCCTAGAGAATCCCATGGACAGAGGAGCCTGGCAGGCTACAATTACAGGATCGCAAAGAGTCAGACACAACTGATTTAGCATGCACACGCTGCTTAAGAAGAAAGAATTTATCTAATTTAGTAAAGTTAGGCTTCACAAGATCTTCTTTCGTCTACATTAAAGGAGCAGCTGATTATAGGTCACTGTGAGCTTGTGTACATGGTGTTTTGCCAAGTTCTTTGGAGGAAATTGAGGCCTCCCTAGTTTTTGAGTGTCTTTTCAAGGTTGTGCAGTTTTCTGAGGAAGTGGCAGCAGATCGCTGTGATTCAAAACCTGTGCTCTTTCACCCTGACATCCTTTCTTTTTGTGTGTAATTTACATTGGTTTTTTTTTTCAGGTCAAGAGGACAACGCTGGTGGACAGCAGAACGTCCGTTACCGATGTGAAATTTGCTCCTAAGCATATGGGTCTCATGTTAGCAACATGTTCAGCAGATGGCATAGTTAGAATCTACGAGGCTCCAGACGTCATGAATCTCAGCCAGTGGTCTCTGCAGCATGAGATCTCCTGTAAGCTCAGCTGTAGTTGTATTTCTTGGAACCCTTCAAGGTAGGTGATATAAGCCTAGTAATCATTGCACTTAGCATCAGATGCTTTATTTTTTTGAAAATGCTTTTCTTAAGTGGTCTTGTTTATCTATTTTTAAAAATGTATATTATGTAGAATAATAATTCTCTTTTCTCCACCCTGTCATGTCTCTCTTATCCCTCTGTTTCTACTCCACAGAAGCTAACCACTGTAAACATTCTGGTGCACTTTCTGAATTTTTCCCATGCATATACAAGTAAATATTTACTGCCTTAATAAACACACACACATATATATATACAAACACACCTAGGTATATGCTGTCATGTACAAATGGACCCAAAACACAGACATGTATAGACCTAACATTTTCCTTTTTTGCAGTTTGCTTCTGACACTTACAAATACATTGTGGCCTTTTTTGTTTTTAATTTCTAGTTTAAAATTTTTTTGATTGTGTCAGATCTTAGTTGGAGCACGAGAGATCTTTCGTTGCAGTGAGGAGGCTTCTCTCTAGTTGTGATGTGTGGGCTCCAGAGAAAAGGGGCTGTCTGTAGTTGAGGTACTTGTAGTTGAGGTACAAGGGCTCAATACTTGTGGTGCCCAGGCTTAGTTGCCACATGGGATGTGAGATCTTAGTTTCCCGACTGGGGATCAAACCCACGTCACCTGCTTTTGACGGTAGATTCTTAACCACTTGACCAGCAGGGAGATCCCCCCATCATGGGTGTTTTCCTGTGTCTTAGTGCATCTAGTCCTATCTTACTCCTTTCCTTGCTGCGCAGAATGTGATTCTTAGACTGTCACTATTTTATTTTAAGTGGTTTCCTTATGCCTCTGCTTCTTGCCATGTTATCTTTAAACAGAATTTATACTCACTCTGTGAAAGATGACTTTAGCACATTAAGAAAGCTTTCTACTTGTGAAGGTGTGACAAGATATTTTATTTGTGGAAATGTTGATAGTTCTTCAGTTATATATAATTTTCATAATTCAAATACTTCTCCACTTAGTGATTTATTAATTTTCAGACTATATGTGGACTCACCTCTCTTTTAAAAAAAGAGGAAATTAGCTCTTTTTTGCTTCTGTCACACATTCACCCTCTCATTTCCTAATGTTTTGCTACATTGCTTGTATAGTGATGAGATTTATAGTATTTGTCTTTATGTTTTGTAAACATTTAATACACATAAAAGTACTTTATATTTTGATTGTAAGTTGATTCAAAATACTAAGTAGCAACCGAATTTGTAAGACTAGGTAGTATTCATTATTAATCTATTTTCATAGCTGTAGTTCACAGAATAATGGGGCATTGACTTTGACAGGTGCTCTTTTCTCATTATTGATTCCTTTACTTCAGATTATATTTAGGTATCACAGTTTTCATATTATGAGTTGTCTTTGGATTTTTTGTTTTCCTTTGGTCATGCAACTTTTAAAGTAACTTTTTTTATTTCCTCCATAGGGGGTTGATGGCAAACTATAAATTCTAGAACACCTGAACATGTCTTAGTTTTACTCCATGCTTAATTGTAGTTTGGCTAGCTCTAGAACTTTGGCTAAGTTCAAAATGTAAGAATTTCAGAGATTTTAAAAGATTCTTAAATCTTTTAAATTTTAGTTGGTGAGAAGTGTGCAGTCAGTCTGATACTGGATCTTTTGTAGGGAGCCTATTCTTTCTGGAAAGTTTTAGGATTTTATCTTACTACTACTTTGAGATGCAAGTATATTCTGTGAGTTTGTGTTTTGTCCATTTTGACAGTATGATGACTTTTGATTGCAGAAAGTTCTGAACTTTAATATGGCCACATTTAAGTCTTTCTTTTATGTTGTTGTGCTTTTTTTTTTATTTGAGAAATTTTTCCTCACCTTGATGTTATCAAATGTATTCTGAAAGGTTTTTGGTTTTGCCTTCCCTTCTGGCTCAGCTGGTAAAGAATCCGCCTGCAATGCAGGAGACCTGGGTTCAAGCCCTGGATTGGGAAGATCCCCTGGAGAAGGGAAAGGCTACCCACTCCAGTATTCTGGCCTGGAGAATTCCATGAACTGTATAGTCCATGGGGGTCGTAAAGAGTTGGACGCAACTGAAACTTTCACTTTCACTCTTAGGTCATTAAACCTCCTGGAATTGCTTTGTATGGTTTAAGATAGTGGAATTCTAAAATTTAACCAGGATGTTTCCAGGTATTTTTTTCCTCTAAGACATTTTTTTTATTAGGAAAGATTTCAAATATAGTAATAATACAATAGACCCTCATATATCCATCACCCTGCTACAATAATACAAAGCCACTCTTGTTTTTGTTCATGAGTGCCCCATGACTCATTACAATTGGTTGGTTGATTGATTTGCTATTTATTTGTTTATATAGAATTTCCTCGTTAGTGGTAGTGGTTGAGCTCCTTTTCCCTTAGCTTTTTTGCTGTCTTATGTCCTTCTGCTTCCTGGAATTCCTCCAGATTTCTTGATTTCTGATGGCATATTCTGATTTCTGCACTCTTACAGTGTATTCTTTCATCATTTCATGGAGGTATAGAAAGGAGTTGCAGGTGATCAATCTCCCGTATTCAGAGAGTTGGATGGTTTTGCTCACTGTTTAGTTATGAGCCATATTTGGAGGTGGTTTAAGTGTGATCTTTTTTTTTTCTGAATGTACAAATGAGGTAATCCTCAATTCAGGTTGTTATCTGGATGTTTTATAATTTATTTTTTAGAATATTTAACAAATGATTTGTATTTTCAGTGATTTTAGAATATATTATCATAAATGTACTTGTCCTTGTTCAGATATTTAACATTGTGAAAGAATAATCTGTGGAACACTGAAAGAAGAAATCTTGTGAGATATAGAAACTACTGTAATTTACATCCCTTCGAATAGCCAAGAATTATAGTATATAACTTGTAACTTTATCACTATAGCACTTTTCGGTTTACTTGGTGTTTTTCTTATATTAGGTGATTTGATCTTGTTATCAGAAGCTTTAGTGATAAAGACCTAAATGTTTTTTTTTTAATTACATTTTGTTTTCAACTTTATGAGATTGGCAGATCACACCAAAGGTTAAACAGTACCTCTGTGTCACTTTCATAGAGGTATTACTTAATCTGAATTTGGGAGGCAAGGGAAATCAATATCTAGGTAATTAGACATAGAAATGGGAAAAAAAAAATTAACCTAGAGTTCACCTCAGTAGAGTTCATTCTCTTATTGCTTATCTTTTGCCTTTCTAAAAATGTAGTTGGCTATGAATGAATGTGGAGACTTAAAGAATGACAAGCATGCCTTCTGAAGGATGATCTTTTCTACTTTCCTCCTCCATTGGGATGGGATTCTTTTTGTGCAAAGCATGTAAAATTTTTTTTGCCATGGATTTGGTCACCATAAAGTTCATGCAATAGTTAATGACCAGATTTTTTTAGGAAGAAAAATTCTAAGATCGCTTAGTGGGGTGTGTGTGTGTGTGTGTGTGTATTTAAATCAATTGAATGCTTGAAGCCTTTTCTTTTGGAAAAGTACTGCTTTCTATCTCAGCCATAAGAAAATGTGGTAGAAATACGGTGAAAGGCTGGTGTCCTTGGTCCCCAGGTGAGACCTCCAGGGTACCCTTCCTGGGCATGCGGCACTGGGCGTGGTGGAGGTCTAGTCCACAGCTGACTGGTGGGTTGCACAGCTGCTGGTTGAGTTTTTAATTCTCTGAACTAAATGTCTGTTGATGTTATAATTGGGAAAATATATTTTTCTCTTCCTTTCCAGCTCTCGTGCTCATGCTCCCATGATTGCTGTAGGAAGTGATGATAGTAGTCCAAATGCAATGGCCAAGGTTCAGATTTTTGAATATAATGAAAACACCAGGTCAGTACTGCTTTGGTTTAGTTACTGTTCTGAATTGCATTTAATTTTTTAAAATGTTATTTCTTTATTCGTTAATTCAATTATGCATTATTTGTCATATTTACTGATTTCCTGTTATATGCTAAGTTCTCTGTTCTGGTAATAACAAAATTGAGTGATGTAGAGGAAAAGGTAATTGGTCTCCCAGTATGTACCATCATGCAGGGAAAACAAAAAAATTCAAAATGGTGATGAATTTTATAAACTGGAAGATTCATTCAAGAGAAGACTGTAGAATGAGTAGAAGTTAGCCAGATAGAGTACAACTTTACAGGTGGAGAGAGTGAGCCACTGTAATCTCACTGTGGTTGGAACTTAACGGGTCAAAGGGAGACCATGTGGTGGGAACCCGCAGGGCTTATGTCTTCAAGACCTCCTGCTTAGTGTCCAGTCTTTATCTTAAGGGTATTCTGAAGCCGTTAAAAGACTTCTGAATTGGAGAGGAACAGGATCAGATGGTCGTTTAACTCTTCCCGAGATGTGGAAATAGACTTTGGTATAGCTTCCTTTTTTTAAGAGATTTTTTTTTCCCTTCATTTTATTTATTTATTATTGTTTTTGGTTGTGCTGGGTCTTTGTTGCTGCTCAAGCTTTTCTCTAGTTGCAACAAGTAGGGGCTACTGTCTAGTTGCAGTGCGTGGACTTCTCATTGCAGTGGCTTTTCTCTTTTTGTGGAGTCCCGAGCTGTAAGGTAAGCAGGCTTCAGTAGTTGTGGCTCTCAGGCTCTAGAGCACAGGCTCAGTAGTTGTGATGCATGGGCTCAGTTGCTCCGTGGCATGTGAGACTTTTCCTGGATCAGAGGTTGAACCCCTGTATACTGCATTGGCAGGTGGATTCTTTAAGACTTAGCCACCAGGGTAGCCCTGGTATAGCTTCCTTTATCATCACTTAAAAAAATTCAATTCTTGCTGTTATTAGCTCAACTTATTTGTTTACACTCAAATCTTAGGAATTTCAGGTACCCTTTTTCTTAAAAAAAGACATTAATAGCTAACAAAGCAAGATCTCATTCTAATTTTTCGTTAACTCTGTTTTGAGCTAAACTTAAGAAAATTGAAGGAAGAAACCTGGGAGGTTATACTACTTTCCTAGGGCTGCGGAAACAAATTACAAACTGGTGGCTTAAGTCAGAAGTTTATTCTCATACTTCTGGAGGCTGGAAATCTGAGATCAAGGTATTGTCAGGGCTTGCTGCCTTCATACTCTTTCCTTGTCTCTTCCAGCTTCTGGAAGCTCCAGGAGTTCCTTGGCTGAGCAGCATAACTCCAGTCTCTGCCTGGTCTTCACATGGCTTTTCCTCTGATGTCTGTTCTCTGCCACCCTGAGATCTTTAATTATATCTGCAAAAGCCCCTTTCCTTAGGTCAGTCTCAGTTCCTGGAGGTTGGTGCTGGGACGTACTGCACACAGCAGAAGTGAACACTACTGTATATGAGCAAGATGGAATAATGGAGATACCTAGACATGTGGCTTTTTAAAATTTTCATTTATGATAATTTTAAGGTAAATTGTTTTTTCATTAGGAAATATGTGAAAGCTGAAACTCTCCTGACCGTCACAGACCCTGTCCATGATATTGCCTTTGCTCCAAACTTGGGACGATCTTTCCACATTCTCGCCATAGCAACCAAAGACGTGAGAATTTTTACATTAAAGCCTGTGAGGTGAGTTTTTGAAACAACTAATTTGAAAATTCTCTTACCTTTTGCTTATTTTCATTTGTGGAGGAGAGTGTAGAGGTAAGAATGATCTGAAGAATAGATTCTTAATGAACATTTTATCTATAAATATATGACTTTAGGGAATAGGGAATTGAGTAAAGAGAGATATGTTTTCTTAGTTGTGTTTTATTTTAGACAGATACTAAAAATGAATTAGATCCTCTGAATATAATTGAACGTTATACATGTTTGAAGGAATGAAAGGTGATAGTGTACTTAGGGAAAATTAGTGCTGAGACATTCTTGTGAAGAATCTATTTAGCTTTAATTTTGGAATTCTGAACCTCAGTTCTTTTTCTTTTTTTCCCTTCTTCCTTCCCTTTTCTTATTCTTCCTACTGCTTTTCTTTTTAAAAAGTAATCATTTTCATTTCTCTTATTCTTCAGTGTTTTGTGGGGAATAAAATCCTCTTTAGTCGCTGAGTATCTTTTATGTGGTAGGATCATGCCAGGTACTGGGGAGTCAAATGAAGAGTGACTTGGCCCGACTCTCAGTAAGCTGAGAGGTCAGGGGTGGTTATGGATATGACCTTCTGGTGGCATGTATGTGAGACCATTGTTATTATTTAGAACAATGAGAGTGTATGAGTGTATGTGTGTGTCCATACTTAGAATTCCTTAGGAATTTTTTTTGTTGTTGTTATTAACAGGAAAGAACTTACTTCCTCTGGTGGGCCAACAAAATTTGAAATCCATATCGTGGCTCAGTTTGATAATCATAATTCTCAAGTCTGGCGAGTGAGTTGGAATATAACAGGAACAGTGCTGGCATCTTCAGGAGATGATGGCTGTGTAAGGTTGTGGAAAGGTAATATTTCAGTGGAAGAATTGTTGCTCTATGTTGCTACTTCAGAATTTTCCCTTAGAAATGTAAACTCGGAAAGATTTTGAAAAAATGTCTATAGTTACTTTTAAATTAATGTCTCATATTGTTTTGAATCTCTATTGTTTTACCTAGTTCATAGCAGTGATTGACTAATTGAATTACATTTCTGTGTGGAATAAAGTAGAACTAATTGTGACAGAATATACACTACCTCCAGAGATACCATTTACTATGGGTGTAACTTGTATAAGTTCTCTACTGACTCAGGATACAGTCACCTCTTGATTCAACAATTGCTTTAGCTAACTAGCCCTTAGAAGAAAATCTAGGATCTTACTCACTTCTCTACATCTTCCAAAAGTTAGAGAATCTTGAGGCCATTGATTCTAAAAGTTTTACAAATGCCAAGCAGAGAGAAGGTGGTGTGGACGTTTGACACTGACTGTGGGTGCTGTGGTCTGCTCTTTTCCATGGATGTTTATCCACTGGGCAGGGATGCCATGGTCTGTGCACCACTCTAGTTGGCAGCATCCCTTTCTGAGGATGTGATTACAGCTCAGTTCACTTCCTCTGAGAAGTGGCCTTTCACAAAATGCAGTTTGACTGAGTCTCCTGGGGTCAGCTTTCAGCTGTGGTAGAACCAGCCAGACCTCAGGGTCTCTGCTGCCCTGTCTACCTCTGGGCTTTAGTCAGGATAGCCCCACTCCACCCAGCAGGCTCCCTACTTGGATTTCCTGGGCTTGGTGTCTTTAGTGACCAGTTTTGCATCCAAACCATTAGGCCAAGCTGGATAAGCCACTCAGACCCCAGAGGTTCTGTTACGTACATCCACGGGGACATTAGATACCCACGTGACTTAACACCTGCTTAACTGAGAATGTGACTCTGTTACCCACACATCATTCCTGAAATTCATTGTAATGAAGACAATTTATTTTGATATTAATGTGATAATGTGGTAGCTTACATCTGTCGATTTGTATCTTGTAAGGAAAGGAGTGGTGAACGTTTTGTTTTTTAAATTAGTAATTCTTTAAAAAACTTCAAATCATTGTTAAAATTGAGATATATGTGTTTCATTTAAAAAATGTGTCTGCCGTTAATCCTAAGAGATGCATAGCCCGTAGGTCTCTTATTTAATTGTAGATTTGTGCATTGGAACACAGTTGCTAGTCATGTTGATGTGTTGACCACTTTCCTTCCAGCTAACTATATGGACAACTGGAAGTGTACTGGCATTCTGAAAGGAAATGGGAGCCCTGTCAATGGGAGTTCTCAGCAGGGAAACTCAAATCCGTCCGTAGGTTCAAATATCCCAAGTCTTCAGAATTCACTAAATGGATCTTCTGCTGGCAGGTAGGCTGTTTTGTGAGAAAACTAGCAATTATCTTCTTTTTAAATCATTCAGGTAGCCATACTGAAGGTGTGTTATTTTGTGGGTTTTTAGATTGAATCAAGAAATTTGCACATAATTGTGACACTAGAAGAGAAAGCACTTTAGTACCTCTGTATTTGGTTTATTACTTGGTCATAATATTTACAGGTAGGTTACGATATTGTGACACTTAGTGGTCTACCAGAGACGTGTGTAACTGGGAAGTAGCGAGATGAAGAGGAAGTGTGAGACAGCACTGGGGCTTGTAATCCAGAGGAGTCAGTGTCACTAGTGCTAGGAGGGTAGCCTTTGAGTCAGGTTAAACTAAAATTGTAAATAAAACACATGAACTAAGGCTTTGTAGAAGAGAGTGAGTTAAGTGTTTTTTTGTGTGTGTGTGTTTAAAACTTTCCTGGAGATTATAAGAGGAAATGGTAGATTGAATTGATTTTTAGAATTTTTAGTATATTTTAGATTCTCAAAGCATGTTTGATGTCATTAGAGTCATCCTTTGTTTTCATATTCAAATTTCAAATATGAATTGGTAAGGTAAAATTATTTTAATATGCCTTTGTGAATAATTTGAAATACTATTAAGGAAAATTTAAAGCACAGCCTTAAACTATCCTGTAATGGTTCTTTTGTTAACTTAAGAGAATTGTATTTCAAATTTCCTATTTTTATCGTGTTATATTTTTATAAAGAAGTCCTGCTTGTTGATTTTTTAAGTATGTGTGTAAAAACAACTTCAGGTACCATAGGAGATATAAGATTATAAAGATTATTTCATGAAGCAAAGGATACTAGTGTTAATTCTTTTTTTTAAAAAATCTAGTTTTTGGTTGCTGCCTGTACTGCATATTTTCTTTTGTAAAGAGCTTTGAAGTTTTGATCTGTGTTCTTATTGTGCCAATAACCATGTGTGTTAGATCTGTGATGCATTTTCCCTTCTCCATTTGTATTATGTCCTTTAACAGAAAGCACAGCTGAGTACCAGCTAACTGGAGTAACTTTGCTGTTTTGCTGCTTGTTGCATGCACACAGGAATGGAAAGCGAGCTCCTTTTCCCCTTCCCCAGCGCCGTTTGACCTCTCCCAAGATACACCAGCAGCCTGCTTACTACTAAACGCAATCCAAAAGGCCTTTAAAAATACAGTGTATATCATTTTTGTACTAGCCAGTTTATTGACACTTATTTAAAATTTTTGAAATATAAGTGGAGAGGCTTTTTGTTGAGACACTGTCACCAAAACAATTTTTTGAAATGTTTCTGAAACTCACGAGTTTTAAAATTAAAAGATTGTTACCATCCTCAGTAGTTGGGAGGAGGGAAAATATCACTATTCCATCTGGAGAATGTATATAGACTTTTGTCTTTTATTTTCTAAAATAGTAGGCTAAAATGAATTTTTATAATTTCAATTTGAGGATTGAATAAGTATTTTTCATAAAGATTGTTTTGAGTGCTAATTTGTTTACTTTTTGTAGAATTGGTTTATACATGATACTACTCAGTATAACTCTTGTTATTTCTTTGAAATGTTTAAACTATTATTAGTGAAAGAGTGAGAGAAATAGTAGTGACAGTAACTTGACTGTACAGTTTGTAGCCAGACAACATTTGGTATTGCTTCATTTATTATTTGGTAGTAAAATGAAAACATCATTGTAAGTTTTCAGTTTATAGTCACTAAAGAGGTAAATATTTCTAATATGTGCTTGTATGTTTTTATGGTGTGATTTCATGGCTTAAGGTTTCCTTCAAGTTAAAATTTGGAAACATACTATAAGAAGCAGATAAAGCTTTGCTAAAATTGTGCATGCATGTTAAACCTCCAGGTTCCATGTCCCAGGATTTTCTTAATTTTGTTGGCTGCTTCATTTAGTTCATATCCTCTGATGACAGAACTATAAATCTTTTTTTGAGAAAATGCTAAAGTATTACGGGTAAGTTATATAATAGTAGGCTAACAGTAGGACATATTTTTGAGCCCTTTTATTTATCAACATTTTGTACTGATCTAAGGTTTTTGCAGAAAAACATCTAAGTGTATTCAAAGACTGTGTTTCTTGGAAAGTATGTTGCAGTAGCTGGCCATACTATGTGAACTCTCTGAATTGGTCCCGAGTGTCATGTGTGCACTAAAACTGCTGTTGCTACAGGGGAAGCGTTGCTTAAAGAAAAAGCTTACGTGATATGTAAATTTCAGGATAGCATCAGTATGTTTCTGAGAGATTAGAAAATGTTTTAAATTATAAAATTAACGTCTTCTTTTGTAAACATTCATACTGAAGATTTTTTTTTTTAACATTTTAAGTTAAAGAGATTCTATTTCTTTTTTCAAGTTTCTATACTTGCTTAAGCAAGCCTGATTTGAGTAAGGGTCTTGATTTTGCTGTTATGTTCTGTTAGTTTTGGCATGAATATACTAAAGCTTTTTTTTCTAGCATGTGTTTTCCCCCTCTTTGGTTCTCTTTGTATTTACTACTTTTCTCTTTTTCTTCTGTTTTTTTTTTCCTCTGTTGTTTTTGTTTTGTTTTGGTGTTTTGTTCCTGTCTTCATTGTTTCAGGTATTTCTTTCCCCCTCTGGATTCCCCACGGGCTGGATCGAGATGGTCCAGTTATGCCCAGCTCCTTCCTCCTCCTCCTCCTCTGGTAGAGCACTCTTGCGATGCTGACACTGCCAGTCTCCAGTATCCACACCCTCGCAGACGATCTCTCTCTCGGCCTCTTAATCCCTTACCTGAGAATGAAGGGGTTTAAAAAACACTGATTTAACACTTAAAGGCCTTACTCAAGTGCTTGTAAATGCTTTCATTCCTGGCTTTTTGCTTTTCTTTCAGAAGATTTTTCTAATTTAGGGTGTGTCTTGCATGTATTACAACCAGAACATGGTGTTTGGAACCTAAATGTGTTTGTGCTTTTGCATCAAAGGAATATTTGCTTCATTGGTTGATAACCTTTGATGAAATAATGAGACGTGTACACACAACATTAACTGTGAGTTACACACAAATGGTTGACTTCAAAGTGCCTGTTCTGTACATTTTATTTTGAACTGTTATGGTGTTAAGTTTCTTATGGTTTGTCATACTGGTTAATGTGAAAGCATATCATTATAAAGTTCACCTTGCCTTTGAGACATATTAAGAACTGTTTGTGATTTTTCAGGCTAATGTTGCAACTGACTAGTTTGTAAAATAAATCATTCCTGTGTATAAAGCAGCAAAACATAATAAAGACTGTTTGGTCTTTTTTTTCTTTTAAAGAAAACTGCCTTTCACTACTTGGAATGACTGTTTAAAGCTTTTGTAATTATTCTCCAGGTAGATTATTTAATAAAATATATTTTTAAAGATATGAATCTGTTGCCTTCTAAAAATAGAATGTATTCTATTTAATGGTTTCTAAAGCTTATATCTCCTAAAATATCACATTGCTAAAAAAATCCAAACAGAAACTTAGGGATGATCATGGCATTAATTTAGAAGGTAGAAAGTTAGTATGTAGACTAACATCTAGATCCAACAGGTGTCTACTTAAGACTATATGAACAGCATTTCATGTGCCTATCAGCTAATCACACATTGATGGTAGAGCTGTTATAAATGTATAACTTAAAATCTAATTTTCAAAGACACTTTCCTGTCAATAGACACTCTCCACTCAAACCCCTAGAGCTTTTTGACATGCAAGGATAAATAAGGTCCATTATGCTTTAATTTAAGGTGAGGTCTTCCTTCTGTTAAAGGACTTATTTTAGACTAATTGACTGAACTAGTTGCAAAGCAAGACGTCTCACTTTAAGTCTGGATCTAACTCAGAATTAAGAATTCAAGTTAGATTTCAATCATTATAGAGGTACCTGGGGTGAAAAGTTAAAGTGTTAGTCATTTAGTTGTGTCCAACTCTTTGCAACCCATGGACTGGGCCTCCCAGGCTCCTCTATCCAAGTGATTGTCCAGGCAAGAATACTGGAGTGGGTTGCCATTCCCTTCTCCAACGGAGCTTCCCGACCCTGGGATTGAACCCAGGTTTCCTGCATTGCAGGTGGATTCTTTACCATCTGAGCCACCAGGGAAGCAGTCTGGGGTAATTTAGTGAATACTGGGCATTGTCTGTGCAAGACACTGTGCTAACACTTTGGGATATGTGAAAAAAGAGGTAGTCTGTACACATTCATTTTAGTGGGAGAAGGCATTTACAGAATTTGCAAAGAGTAATAAAGATTTAGCTTCACAGTAAAGGTTGAATGGTACAGGAGGCATTAAAGAAAGGGATTTATGTGAGTCAGCAGGATTTGGAAGGGATGTGGAATTTCGACAGGTTGGAATACTTAAAGTGGAGGAGGGTGGAGTCCAGGGTGATGGCCCAAATAGAAGAGGCAAGAGGATTAAGTGTTAATCCACTGAAAGAATAAGGTTCGTTTGGGGAGTTAGTAGGAGATGAGTCTGCACACATACCTTGTGTTTACACTGTAGAAGGTGCTGGATCTTGGTGTTGAGGTGTTAGCACTCAGAGCAGTTGGTAAAGGGTGTGTGAGACATCCACCTTTCCTAACTGAATCCCTGCCATGGGGCCGCTTCAAACTCTACCTGGAGTTATAGCTTTGAAATTCACTGGAGGGTTTACTCTTCCTTTTCAGTTGGTCAGCTAAGAGCTAATGTTGCTTGAGTGCTTTCCATGTGCCAGTGCTCTTCTGGATGCAGGTTAAGTGACTTCATCCTCAGCATTCCTCTGAGGCAAGTGCTCTGATGATCCTCATCTTACAGATGAGGCCACCTGCAGGCTGCACAGCTAGGAAGTGAGAGCACTGAGATTTAGGCAGTTTGGCATCAGAGTCTAGGCTCTTTTCAGAGTCGAGGCTCTTTTCCTGTACATACTTTGAGTATAGCCCTTTGTTACGGTCAGGTTGCTCGGTGGCATGGGGGAGAGCTCTGGTCTCTTGATCTTTATGATGGAAGGACAGCGAGTTGGGTCTGAGGGCTTCAGGGTGGGTGACAGTCTGTCACATGGACACAGTTCAGCAGTTCACTGCTAGTGTGTGGCGTAGAAAAAGGGTTGCTTTTTACTCTCAGGTAGCATCCTTTCAGCTCTTAGAGCTAAGTCTTTGGTTTATTTTTCCAAGATTGAGAAACACTTGAGATTTTTCTCCATTTAAACTTTGTTCATTGAGTGTGGTCACAGGTAGAATTAGGGGTAGTTGAATGCCAAGGATAGAAGGTTTCAAGGAGAGATGGCAAGAGAACTGCGGAGACATCACTGAATTTGACAGGCCAGTCCTGATAAACAAATGTGCAAGTAGTGTTCAGGGCCAAGCCAGAAAACATGGAATGAGTGACAATAAGGTGTGCAAGGAGGTACTTAAGTGTAGGAGAGACAGTGGTCTTTGTGTGATAAACAGAATCAAGGAAGGGTGGGTGTTTTATTCTCTGCACAGAGAGATACAGCGTTTCCAAAGGTAGAGACAAAAAAGTGAAGAGGGCATCCATGGAGGATCACTGAGCAGTACTTCAGAGGAGGTAGAAGGTAAAGTTGTAAGATGTCTTTTTCCCACCAGGCTAAAATTAGGAGTAGAGGCTGTTAAAGTCCCAAGTGTGCCGTGCCTGTCACCATTCAACAATCGTTGAATCGATGAAGTTAAGGAGTAAAATTTGTTAGAGGAACCGTATGCAAGAAATTCTGGGATAAAGGAAAGTGAAAGGAGTGGTTTTTGTAAAATAGTAAGGCCTTATGCTGAGCAGGCTTTGGTGATGGGATTCGTGACCTAACGAGAACGGAGACGGAGGAAGGCAATTAGGGACCGACCGTCTCATCTCGCCCCTCTCCACCCGGGACCAACCTTAGTGCGCCACGCCGGCGACTCAGTGTAACGCGCGCCCATGGTAAGACTTCTAACAGGAGCGCTCTAGGTGTAAACGTGCGGCAGGTGACCACACATGTCAATGTCTGCTCCCGTAGGGACAATGCCAACACTTCCGACCCGAACTCGGGGTGTGTCAGTTGTTCTGTCCACCCGAAGTAGGTCTCTGCGCACAGTGCCGGTGCTCTGGCTACAGGTAAGGCAGGCGCCTCGCCTCTGGGTCGGGCGCGGCTTCCCGCTTCAAATCCGGACGCTCGCCCTCACCGAATGAGCGGGCTCGCCCCTTCGCGCTACCCAATCCAAAGCCGGCTCGGAGTCCCCGCCCCTCGGCCCGTGCCGCGAACCGACGTAAATTCGAGTGGCGCGCGGTACGGCCGGCAGCCGCGAGAGAACGCGCGCACGCGCGCTGTCGGAACCACTCCCCCACCTCACCACGCACGCCTGACCCCTTCCTCAGCGGACCTTCTGCCGCCTGGGCTGCAGCGGCTGGCGTCGCGCGCTCGGTGAGGGGTAGTTGGGTCGGGGAGGGCTATTCGGGCTGCCGTAAGAGCGGGGCCTCCGGAACGAGGTTATCTTGTTCGGGGCCTGGTCCCGCCCCCGTCTCCCCACACGACGGCCCCCGCTCACTGGCGGGGCCAGGCGCGGCTGACGGTCTGGGGTCCGGCCGGTGAGGCCGTGTCCCCGTGGCTCCTGGCTTGGTGCGAGTCGTTTCATGGAAAACGGAAAAGGAGACAGTGTTTGAGGTCGCTCTGCTTTTGTTTTCTCCCGACAGCAGACTTTGTTCCCCGAAGCATGAGATCCCTTTCGAGGCAGTCGCCTGGAGGACAGCTGTTTTCATGACTGTGTTTTCACTCGCTGTTACCATTTTGAAGTCACTCGACTGGAGCTTTTCCTGCTGCAAGATCAACTTTTTCTCCGGACTTCAGTTTTTAGGGCAAACTTTACGGTAAGCTTTGAAAATTGCTCTGCTAAAGTGCCTGCCTGATGATAAAGAGTACCTTAGAATTTTGGGGAAGTTTGACTTTGCTTTTTCCCCACAGCTGATACTTTTTTGCTCATAGATTTCTGGTCCACAGCTGCAGCCCATGACATTTTATGTTTCTAGGCCTGAAAGCAATTAAGTATTAGTAAACTCGAGCAAGAAGTTTTGAAGTTATTGCTTTAGGGAAATACCCAGAGAAATCTCAAAGGTGGCTGGTTAGTTCAAATGTAGTGAAAGAAAAGACAACATACTACTGTTTTGGTTTAAGGTGAGGTAGGGGGCTTGGTAATGCAGTACAGATGGAAACTAGGAGATCTTCTAGAAAAGCTTTAGGATGGCTTATAATAAGTGTAATCCCATTCTGGAAAAGAGAGACTGGGCATTAGATTATATCTGGAGGAATTTTTCCCCTGGATGGTGTTACTCTTGCACCCGCAGCAAAGCTCTTCTGCACTTAACACTGTATCATATTGGAGTGGATTGTCAGCTTCCTGAGGGCAACCGCCTTATTTACTGTTGCTTTGCTTCATGCAGCCAAACAGAGTTGTCTTTCACGGTTTCTGTTTGATAATGATTATTGCATGAATGACTTTTGCATGCGATCTCAATTTTCTTGGATTTGTTTCCTTCTAAGCTGAGATGACTGTTAAAGAGTTAATGTATATTTTGATGTGTTATATATGTTTGTAAATGCGTAACTTAGTAGCCCCAAGACTAGATGTGAGGAGCCTACCTGGATGACTTGGTCAGGATTTTAAAGTGTGATGGATGGATAGGCAAGGCTTCTGTTCTTAGGAGAAATCTTTTTAGTGGAAGAAGACAGACAAATACAAAAAGGCAGTCATCAGTCTAGCAGAAAGTAAAATGACTGTGATGGACCATGGGGCTAGGTTTCACTTAATGATAAGGGATCGTCTCTTTTAGAAAGTGACATTTGAATTGAGGTGAATGTTGGGAAGGAGCTAGCTGTGCAGACATCTTGAGGAATATTCTAGGCTCCAGGGCAGGGATGGGCTTGGGTGTTACGGGAACAGGTGCAGGAGGCTGGGACATGTGGAAGATGAGGTGGCTCACTGAAGTTTTCAGGAAGGGTATGGTACCTGGTTTATGTTTAATGGTCCCTTTGATTGCCGTACAGAGGATTAATTGTAGGGTGGTGAGAACTGGGAAATAGATGGGGAAACAGTGGAAACAGTGTCAGACTTTATTTTTTGGGGCTCCAGAATCACTGCTGATGGTGATTGCAGCCATGAAATTAAAAGACTCTTACTCCTTGGAAGGAAGGTTATGGCCAACCTAGATAGCATATTTAAAAGCAGAGACATTACTTTGCCAACAAAAGTCCGTCTAGTCAAGGCTATGGTTTTTCCAGTGGTCATGTATGGATGTGAGAGTTGGACGGTGAAGAAAGCTGAGTGCCGAAGAATTGATGCTTTTGAACTGTGGTGTTGGAGAAGACTCTTGAGAGTCCCTTGGACTGCAAGGAGATCTAATCAATCCATCCTAAAGGAGATCAATCCTGGGTGTTCATTGGAAGGACTGATGTTGAAGCTGAAACTCCAATACTTTGGGCACCTCATGCGAAGGGTTGACTCATTGGAAAAGACCCTAATGCTGGGTAGGATTGGGGGCGGGAGGAGAAGGGGACGACAGAGGATGAGATGGTTGGATGGCATCACCGACTCGATGGACATGGGTTTGGGTAAACTCCGGGAGTTGGTGATGGGCAGAGAGGCCTGGCGTGCTGCAATTCATGGGGTCGCAAAGAGTCGGACACGACTGAGCGACTGAACTGAACTGAGAACTGAAGCGTTGAGACTGGTCAGGAGGCCTTTCTGTTGGGTAGAGTGGTCGTGGCAGAGTCAGAAAGATGGAGAGTGATTCTGGGTTTGTTTTAGACAAACCCTGTTTTTCCCTCAGAAATGAGGTTCACTAGGTGTGTTTTGATTGGCTGTGGTGTTTTCACTGCATTTAAATTGGTTCAAGTGGAGTCTAGTTTCTAGTTGATCTCAGTTCTTGGAGGCCTCTTGTCTAACAGTGTGTGTTGTTGAAGGCATTTGAGTTTGAGATTCGTCTGTATAAGGTGTGCACTGCGCTGTGTAGCTGAGGTCAGGGTCCTGGGTGTCCCTGACACGGAAAGGGAGGCTGTTAGATGAGACGGTTGGCTGTGGGGGGGGAGTAGGGGTGGGTAAAGTGCAGAGGAAGGATGGGACAGGTTTTCCACCTTCTGCATCCTAATGTGGGAGAGTTTGAACATCTTTATAGGAACCAAGAAGAGGAATTAGACCTGTCAAAGAGAGGAAAACACTGGGGTGTGATCTGAGAGGTGGTGGGTGCTTACGAGATAGGTGGTGATGAATTTTCTTGTATTAACTCAGTTTGAAAACCTTCCTTTCTTCAGCAGATTTATTGAGGGTCTACTTTGTAGGGCACTGCTTTAGATAGGAGTTCACTGTGACACAGGCCCAGTCTCTGCCCTCATGGCGCTCACATTCTGTTGTGGGAGAGGGTAGTTAAGCAGGTGAACTGTAAAAAGAAAAGTAAGCAGTGCCAGGAAACAGGCATGCCATGCCTGACTGTACTGGCCGGTGGGGACATGGACCTTTACATAAAGACCTGAAAGAAGAGAAGGAGCAGGAGCCTTCGTGGCGGCAGTGAAATGAGGATGGCTGGGATGGAGGTCACAGATTACTTAGTCCCCTGTTGCCAGCACGACTGACTTTCTCAGATGGGAAGCTGAGGAGGGTCTGACTAAGCTGTGACAGCATGTGGCTTTTTTGGAAAAGTCCGTCTAGTCAAGGCTATGGTTTTTCCAGTGGTCATGTATGGATGTGAGAGTTGGATGGTGAAGAAAGCTGAGCGCCGCAGAATTGATGCTTTTGAACTGTGATGTTGGAGAAGACTCTTGAGAGTCCCTTGGACTGCAAGGAGATCCAATCAATCCATCCTAAAGGAGATCAATCCTGGGTGTTCATTGGAAGGACTGATGTTGAAGCTGAAACTCCAATACTTTGGGCACCTCATGCGAAGGGTTGACTCATTGGAAAAGACCCTAATGCTGGGTAGGGTTGGGGGCGGGAGGAGAAGGGGACGACAGAGGATGAGATGGTTGGATGGCGTCACAGACTCGATGGACATGGGTTTGGGTAGACTCCGGGAGTTGGTGATGGACAGAGAGGCCTGGCGTGCTGCAATTCACGGGGTTGCAAAGAGTCGGATACGACTAAGCGACTGAACTGAACTGAACTGAACTGTGTGTGCGGAGCGTTAGTCTGGAAAGGAAGATAGAGGCGTGGAGACAGAAGGCTCTTGCAGAAAGGATCTTGGAGAGTGTGTGAGTTGACCATGGCAGTGGCAGTGGGAGTCTTGGGCAGTGGCGGGTTCTGGTTAGCTACTGGGGTTTGCTGAGGGATTGCACGTAGGGTGTGTGTGTGGTAGTGGGAACCCTGAAGGTTTGGTCTGAGCAGTGGGAGAACAGAGTTGTCGTTTTCTCTGTGGGGAAGATTGAAGAGCAGTTTTTCTTGAGGGAGTTGCCATGAAGCGGAGTCAAGGTTGAGGTTTCAGGTGCCTGCTGGATATCCACGTGAAAGTGTCAGGTAGGTAGCTGAACATCTCAGGCTCAGGGGAGGGGCCCAGGCTGGGGTATAAAACTTCCAAAGTAAGGGCAGTCATCCAGTGAGGCTGGATAGATGGGGGAACCTGGAGCCAACCCTGGAGCCTTGCTGTGTGCAGGTCCAGGAGAGGAGGAGGGCCCAAGCAAGGAGGAAAAGCAGCCCCTGGTGAACCTGGGGGTCAGACAGAGGTGCTTTGGAAGCCAGGTGAAAAAAGTATTTCTGTGAAGAACGAGTGTGAATTTCATTCTGTCAGGTCCAAGATGAGGACTGAAACTTGACTGGGATTATGGGGTAGGCAACAGAGAGGTCAGTGGTGATGTTGACAAGTGTTTGGTGAGGCCCTGGGACGAAAGCCAACTGGGAGTGTGCTCCAGTGAGGACTGGAGCTGGGTGGACAGTAGTGACTCCCGCTGGAGGTCTGAGAGGCAGAGGGAGCATGGACAGAGGTGACGGTAGCTCCGAGGGATAGTTGGGCTGAAGTTGAGGAAGGCTTCTTTGGGTGGGGGCACTGCACCAAGAGATGGTACAGTGTTGGGGAGGAGGGAGTAGTGTTGGAGTGGGAGTGGTGGGCTTCTGCCAGGAGTGTGGATAACTTCATCTGTGCTCAGGTAAGTTTAGTAGGTTTCTACTGATCTTAAGACTTTTCCTACTTTGTTGTGTAATTGAATTAGTCTGTAATACCTAAACTCACACATCAGTGATTTGTCACTGAACCTAGCACAGACCTGCATTGTTATCCATCTTACCAGTAGTGGCAGTGCTTAGAATATCCTTCCAGGCTCTAAGCCTCTTTCTTCCTCTCCTTTCAGCTGATGGGATTAGGCCAGACTTCCTAATACACCATTTAAGGCTTGTGGGACCTGCTCCATGGTTTTGCTTACCTGTTGCCGGAATACAGTGGAGCACCTCCTATGGTCACCATACACTTAGTGTTTAGAACAGTTTGGAATTAGTCCTGGGCATGAATCTTACTAATTGTACAACCTTGGATAAATTTAGCTAGTTTAGTCTCTGAGTTTCTTTTTTTAGTAAATTGAGGATAAGTGAGTTAAGGTAGTGGGTATGCAATAAATCTTAGTTCTCTCCCACCACTGCTTCTGTCTGTCTTCTTTAAAAGCTCCCTTATTTCATACTTTGCCTATAAAAGTTGATGTCATTCCTCAAAGTATAAGGCCAGTATCCTCTCACTTCGTCTTTCCTGATTAAATTATTTTCTTCACTGAATTCCACACAACCCTTACATGAGAAGCACTCTGAAATATTTTTGAAATTAAGTGACATCTCCCGAGCACTGAGCTCGAGGTCCATGGAGCCCGTGGCCAGCGTGCAGTACAGAGTGTGCAGTACAGTACAGAGTGTGCCAGGGTTCCCCAGACCTAGCCTTTGTGTGCCGCTTTTACTATTTCTGTCTTGTCCACGTGCCAGATATACTTTATTTAATTTGAACATTTTTCTTTGAATAGACTCACTTTTTAAACCGTTTACTCATCCTTAATCTCTGAAATCACAGGCTAGATTTTGCTAGTTCTGTTTTTTCTATTCCGTGTTAGGATGTGTATTCAACTGGTATACTTTCAAGTAATGTCCTGAAATCATCTGTATGTGCCATTGATGTCATGTCTTCCTTGATTCTTTATTAGTAAATTCAAAATTCAAGAGTAATTAAGCTGTTGTATCTCATTGTTTTGTTAATTGTAAGAAGATAGTTTGAGGTTTATATTCTCAGCTATAGTATACCCTTAGTGCTGTTCCAAAAAAAAGAATTTTATCAGTTTTCTAAGATTTATGAGACTTCTATTCTTAATAATTTAAAAAATTTTATGGTAATATTTGATATATAAGAATACTTTTATTGTTGCAGTGAGATGGAAGATTTTCGAGGTATAGCCGAGGAGTCATTTCCAAGCTTTTTAACCAATTCATTACTTGGTAATAGTGGGATTTTGGAAAATGTCACTCTTTCTTCAAATCTTGGCCTGCCTGTTGCTGTTTCCACACTTGCTAGAAATAGATCCAGCTCTGAAAACAGGTACGAATTGTTTCAACAGATGATTTTTTTTTTTTACAGATCTGTAAAGCCTGTGATGTATTTATACTTCTGTGAAATATCTCAGCCAAGCTTGAGCTTTTGCTTTATCTGAGGGAGACGACCATTTATGTAAAGTCAACACAGAAGATAAAACTCTCTTTCCTATTCCATCACCTTATCAGTGGTGGGTGGGTAAGTTTGGGATTGAGCACCAGTGACCATTTGACCTACCAGTGGTTTTTCTGTTCATGGTGTTTTGGCTTTTTCTTAGTTCAGCCCCCTGGCAGCTGGTGATTTGAGCTGCATCCCCAAATGTGATGTGTATAGTTCACCCATTTTGTGTAATGTGTGAAGTATGCCTGTGCTTAAAAATCTTAACTTCTGGGTTTTCCTGGTGGCTCAGTGATAAAGAATCTGCCTGCCAATGCAGGAGACATAGGTTCAATCCCTGATCTAGGAAGATCTGACATGTCACGGAGCAGCTAAGCCTGTGTACCACAACTATTGAGCCTGTGTTCTAGAGCCTGAGAGCTGCAACTACTGAGCCCACATGCTGCAGTTGCTGAAGCCTGCAGCCCTAGAGCCTCTGCTCCACTACAAAAGAAGCCACCTCAGTGAGAAGCCAGTGCATCACAACTAGAGAGTGGTCCCTGCTTGCTGCAACTAGAGAAAAGCCCGTTTAGCAGCAAAGACCCAGTACAACTAAAATAAATAATTTTTTTTTTTTTTAAAAAGGGTTTGCATGCTACAGAGAAATCTTTAATTAAAAAAATAAAAACTCGAATCTCTTTCCCATCCTCTGCCCAACCTAAACATTCTGTATAGAGCACCATCTTTACCTTTGGAATGGAGGAGTTGGATTAACTGTGTAAAAACTTTTAGCTTTACGATTTCCATGACTTTCTTGTTGAAAATATACGTGCTGCTGCTGCTGCTACAGTTTTTCAGTGCTTTGCAGGTAGGGTGATGGTTTTCAACACTATGGGCCCTATCTGTTTTTACCCCTGGCGGTTGATTTTATAGTCATACAGTCCTATGTTATATGTGAATTTTAAATATGTATAATTATTAACAATTACAACAAAATTTTTGTGTGCAGGTATTCTGATGTCCAGACCTCTTACTTAGTGGAAGGGAAGTTTTCAGTTCCATCGGAGACGTCGCCTAGTAGCCAGAGTGAAGCTGAGCCAAGAGAGAGGTTAAGGCTTGTCTTCTCAGATGATGAGTGAGTTCTTACTTCATCTTGCTTTCACTGTGTTAAGAGCGAGTCTCATTCAGTCTTACGGAAGATGAACATTGATTGTGTCTCTAATCTATTCTAAGAATCTTTAGCTGTTTTCTTTATATGGTATTAATAACATTTTTAGTCTTTCAAAATGTTTTTCTAAGAGTAATACGTGCTCATTGGGAAAAAATCATAAAATACAGGCAGTTGTGAGGACAGTAAATACCTGTCAACCTAATTGGAAAATAGATGTTGGTTATCTTTTTATTTAATCTGGACGATTTTCTGTGCATATATACATGTACATGGGGCTTCCTCAGTGGCTCAGCGGCAAAGAATCCGCCTGCAGTGCAGGAGCCGAAGAAGACATGGGTTCGATACCTGGGTAGGGAAGATCCATTGGAGGAGGGCATGGCAACCCACTCCAGTATTCTTGCCTGGAGAATCCCCATGGACAGAGGAAGGAGCCTCGTGGGTTACAGTCCATAGTGTCACAGAGAGTTGGACATGACTGAAATGACTTAGCACGCATGCATAAATACTTTATAAAAATTGTTAACTCTGTATATTCATTCTAGATTTACTTTGAATCAAAAGATTTCATTTTTATGGCGGAGTACTATACACAACTACATTTTCTTTATCCATTTATCTGTTGATGGGCACTTAGGTGAATAAGAGACACAGATGCATAGAACAATTTTATGGACTCTGAGGGAGAAGGTGAGGGTGGGACGTTCTGGGAGAATAGCATTGAAACATGTATATTATCATATGTGAAACAGAACACCATTCCATGTTCGATGCACGAGACAAGGGCTCAGGGCCGGGGCAATGGGATGACCCAGAGGGATGGGATGGGGAGGGAGGTGGGTGGGGGGTCCAGGAAGGGGAACACATGTAAACCCATGGCTGATTCATGTCAATGTATGGCAAAAACTATTACAATATTGTAAAGTAATTAGCCCCCAACTAAAATAAATAAATTTATAAAAATAAAAAAAATAAAAATAAAAAATAATCATCATAAAAAAAATTGTTAACTCTGTATATTCATTCTAGATTTACTTTGAATCAAAAGATTTCATTTTTATGGCGGAGTACTATACACAACTACATTTTCTTTATCCATTTATCTGTTGATGGGCACTTAGGTGGCTTCCATATCTTGGCTATTGTAAATAATGCTGTAGTGAACATAGAAGTGCATGTATCTTTTCCAGTTAGTGTTTTTATTTTCTTTGCATAAATACCCAAGAGTAGAATTTCTGGATCATATAGTAATTCTATTTTCAATTTTTTAAATCGGTTAATTTAAATTGGAGGATAATTACTTTACAGTATCGTGATGGTTTTTACCGTATATCAACATGAATCGGCCACAGGTATACATGTGTTCCCCACCCATCCTAAACACCCTCCCACCTACCTCACTCCCTGGGTTGTTCAGGAGCACCGGCTTTGGGTGCCCGGCTTCATGCATCGAGCTTGGACTGGTCATCTATTTGAGGAACCTTCATGCTGTTGTCCACAGTGGCTGTACCAGTTTACAGTCCCACAGTAGTGTAGGAGGGTTCCCTTTTCTCCACATTCTGTTCACTTGCTGTTTGTTGTGTTTTTTAAGGCTAGCCATTCAGGTGTAAGGGCCATACCACTTTGTGGTTTTGAGTCGCATTTCCCTGGTGATGATCAGTGTTTGAGCATCTTTCATGTACCTGTTGGCCATCTGTATGTCTTTGGGAAAATGTCTATTCAGGTCTTCTAACCATTTTTTAATCAGGTTGTTTTTTGATTCAACTATCTACTGCAGCTGTAATAAAAAGGTAGAGAAACTAGGACAGAGGATTAGAACTTGGAATTGATGAAAAAACTATTTATCTTCATTCACTGTGGCCTGATATAAGCCTGGCCCTGGGTATCCATTTGTCACATGATGAATTTGTTACATTTAGCAGCTTTTTCCTGAAGTTCCATTCCTCCCCCTCCTTTTGCTGGTGAAATAGCTGTGGGGAGTGGTGAGAGAACCAGGAGCTTTTGTAGTAGGTTGGGTGGAGAATTGCCTTTAAGGAAGAACTTTTTCATCCGTATATGAAACAACAGAGGCAGAAGGAAGACAGGGATAACAACAGTGGCAGGGACTGGAGTGTGACTTGAAAGCATTTGTAATTCAGAGAAGTAGCTATTTGGCAAATATCCCAATATCCTTTAAGTCTGTCTTGTTTTTTTAAAAAGCTGAGCTTTCCTCTAGATGTGATAGATTCACAGATCTGGGAAAGAAGAAAAAGAAAACAAAACCTCACTTTATCACTTGAGAGGCAGAGTAACAATGTATTTGGTTTTGGTAGATGTTCATCGCTGGACCAAAATGATGGTGTAGTCCCCTGGAGATGGCTGGGCCCAGAAATGTTTCTTTTCACTGTGTCTACTTTTTCTTTTTGTGAAATAACTGATTAATGGGTATTTTATAGATATATGCAAGGTAACTAATATTTCATTATTATTCTGTTCCATAATTTGAAAGTTCTGTCGCTAAGAAAAAGAACCAGACAGAAAGTCAGTGTTTGTCGGATACTGTCCTCAGAGAGTCCACTTTTCCCAGCAATGGAGCAGGAGTAGAAGGGGAGCATGCCAGAGCTGCAGAGCCCTTCCAGAGCCAGGATCCTTCCGACAGAGTCTCACCCCTGGGGCAAGAGCAAGGTACGCCACTGGGAGAAGTTATTTCTTAATTGTGTGTATTTTAATTTCCTTTTTAAAAATATCTTTTTAAATTGAAATGTAGTTGATGTACAGTTACATAAGTTACAGGTGTACAATATAGTGATTCATGAATTTTAAAGCTTATACTTCATTTATAATTATTATAAAATGTTGGCTATATTCCCCATGTTGTACAGTATGTTTTTGTAGCTTATTTTAGACCTACTAATTTGTTCCGCTTAATCACTTGCTCCTATAATGCCCCTCCCCCTTCTCTCTCCCTACTGGTAACCACTAGTTTGTTCTCTATTTCTGTGAATCTGCTTCTTTTTTGTTATATTCACTGGTTTGTTGTATTTTTTTAGATTCCATATATAAGTGATATCACACAGTTTTAATTTCCTTTCTTGTTTCTCTGGCTTTGGACCAGTATTTATCTTAAACTATGATACTATAAAAATGCTTTGATTTGGCATTTACTTATTAATGTCATAATACTTCTGTAAGAGAAGATCTCTTAATCAGTCTCTTCATTGTCCTTTTTGATTAAGCTGAAATCTCCTTTCTTGTGGAAACCACATTGCTCGTTGGGAAGTAAAGTGGTGTGGCTGTGGAAGATAGTTTGATGTTTCCTCAAAACATGAAACGTAGCATCACCACACAACCCAGCAAGTCTAGTCCTAGACATACATCCAAGAGAAGTGACAGTGTGTATCCACACAAAAACTCATATACATGAGTGTCCATAACTTGACTAGTCACAGTAGCTAAAAAGTGGAGACAATGCAAATAACCATCAGCTAATGTATGGATAAATAAGATGTAGTGTGTCCATTCAGTAAAGTATTATTCAGCCTTAAAACTGAGTGAAGTACTGGTATGTGCTATAATAGGAAGACCCTTGAAAGCATCTGAGTGAAAGAGAACAGACTCAGAAGGCCACATGCTGCGAATCAATTTATCCGTTGGTACAGATAGGCAGATCCAATAGACGAAGATTAGTGGTTGCTAGAGCCTGGGGGGCAGGGAGAAGGAGGAGTGACTGTTAGTGGGCACAGCATTTCTTTCAGATGTGATGAAAACATTGTGGAGTTAGAGAGTGATAATGGTTGCACAACTTTGTAAATGTATTAAAAACCATTGAGTTGTATACTTTAAAAGGGTGATTTAAAGTTTTATATCAGTTAAAAAAAAAAACAAAACCTCCCCATATACCTCTCTCACAGTTTGATAGTATAAAGTTTTGTCATATTTGCTTCATCTTTTCTGTTTTTTATTACATTTTCCTCTGATACTTAAGAATTCCAGACATCATTTTATTCCTATGTATACTGGCTTGCATCTCTAAAAATACGAACATTTGCCTGTGTAACCACAGTGCTATTATTGATGCATATGGTGCCCTGTTCCATATTTGACTGATGATCTCGGTTGACTTGCTCGAACTGGGGTCTGAGGAAGGGTCCATTGTGTTTTGCTTCATCTGCTGTGGTGTCTTTAGGCTTGTCATCCTGGAGCTGTCCTACCGTTTGCTTACTCATGGTGTCATTCTCCTTGATTCTGTCTTTCCCACATCCTCTGTAAAGCAGAAGTTAGCTTTAAAGACTTGATCAGATTCCTATTCAGGTGTTTTTGGTATGTGTATAATTTTTTAAGCTCTTCCACCCTAACAGGTTTTTAATTTAACTGCCAGTGATGGGCTTCTATACTATCCTGTAAAAGTGCTCTATTCTATTTAAAGGGAAAAATTGTTTAGTTCGTTAATTTGCTACTAATATTTTTGAGAGTTGTTAGGTATTTAATTGATAAAATACCTTGGTCTGTCAGTTTTTGTTTTTGTTTTCTTAACAGACTCACCTGTTGATTTTTGTTCACAATCCTGGATGAATAAAGAGAACAAGGTAATCTTTTATATGTTACCAATTTCAATTGTTGTTAGAAGAGTGAAAGTTCCTGTTTCACAAGTATGAATGCTGAGCACCGTTAATATTGGTAGAAGTCTTCTGCTTGTGAACTGCTATAAGTAACCAGGAAGTGGGGAATAGGGCTGGCTTGGAACTCCGAGTCTCCAGGGCTGTCTGCACCGCTGCTCTGCCTAGCTCCACGGCGGATCCTCTGGAGTACTGGCTCTATGGGGTGAGGGTTACTCTTTGTTTGGTTTATTGCATTCTGAGTCCCCAGCACAGAGCTGGCACTCGATCATCTGTTGAATGGTAGGGAGGATGAATTTGTTTGTAGGCAACCTGAGTGTACACTTTTAACCTTCATGACCAAAAAGAAGCGTGTCATCTTTCTTTCAGTGTAAAGTTAAAAAACTAACAAAAAATCACAGTTTTAATGAGCTCACTTGGGTCTGTCCTCCCCTCTGTAAATCACTGTATCAAGTGGTGGGTTGGGGTAAAACTTCATTCTGTGAGCCTCTGGACCTTATGTCTACTTCTTTGTGTGCGTGCCTCTGGGCATCAGTGCAGGTATGTATACAGATATAGAGGTGTAACTGAACCATACTGCACGCCCCGCTGAACTGAAAAGAGACCGACTCCTTGGAGGACAGATGCTGAACAGATAAACAGTTTGTGTCCAGCAGTCTCATGTTTATAAATATAAACACAGTACTTTAAAATCTTACAAAAAGGAAATGCAATTTTTATTTTACTTTCATAAGAATTTTTTAAACATTATTTTTGTAAAATGATTGAATTTTATTTCTCACTTTGTTTTATTTCTTACAGATTGGTGTTCCTGATGCAGGAAAACATTTTGGAGAGAGGAATCCAAACAGTGACTTAAGCCTTACTAGTTTCCTAGAAAACGAGAAACTGATATCACTTGCCAGCTTGGAAGATTCTTCTGGTAGCGTCACGAAACTTGGCTCATCTTTTCCTCATCCTGAGCTTGTTGCTCCATGTGTTTCTGCTGCCTCGTTGCCGTAGTGATTGTGCAGCTTTCTGTTTCTCTGCCTTCTTTACCGCTTATCCACCAGCACTCAAATGGCCACTTCCGTTAAGCGATGGGAGTTTAAATTTTTTTTCTTTATAGCACTCCTGATAGGCTTAGTCTCATCTCTCTGTTAGTATCATTACCGTATAAATGGATAAAGCACCATGCTAAGACACTGGGGTTCAATGAAATACTTTGCCCCTGCGCTCTGAAAGTCCTGCCCCGTGGGCAAAGAGATGCATGGCTCCCCTTTGTGTGAAGTGGGTCTCAATGGTACAAATTGGGGGGGGGGGTCACAGGAGGGGACAAGTTCATTCTGACTGAGAAGTGTGTCTGTGAGGCTTCAGTGAAAGAAGAGGTCATTTTTCCTCTTTGAAAAAGGAGGCCTCTGATAGGCCTTAACATAGACACTGGAATAAATGTACATTTAAGAAGAAGGAACGGCTTTAGCAGAGACCCTAAGGTGGGGGCATAGAGACAACATTTGGAGAGTAGCCAGTGCTTTTGTGTGGCAGGTATATAGCACCTGTGGGAAGATGAATTTGGGAATAAACCCAGCAAGTAGGCAGAGACCAAATTATCCATGGCTTTGGAGGCCAGGCTGGTGAGCTAAGTGGGATAAATTGAAACTGTAAAATCAAAACAGGTTTTGCTGCTAAAATTTTAAAAATATTTTTAGATTATGAAATTGTAGATGAGGAATTGTTGACCTGAATTTATATAGGTTCTTATTTTAGTATGCTAGATTCTCAGAGGCAGTAGGAAAATTACCCTCCTGAAAAGGCTTACAATACTGTTACAGATGGTTGACAGTTCTAGTTTTATCCTGCCCTTGCCAGGCTGTGTGTAGAACATTGAGAAGCACTGCCACTGTTGTTTTATTTGTCTGTTGGTAACTTTCTGGGTTTAGTGGAAGTTGAATTTTTTTATCATATCTATCAGTATTCAACTTTGTTGCATCTTTTTTGTGTTTCTTCATTTGTAAGATCAGATACTGTTTGAGGTTTCCTATTAGCATTAACCATTAATTCACTGGAATTTAGTTCTGTTTCTCCTGTGGCAGGCTCATCTGTCCTTTGTTGATAGTTGCTCATTTGCCACACTGCTTTCTGAATAAACAGCACTTTTCCCATGGCCACATTTGCCCTATCCTAACTACCAGTGTTTGGTGGTGGCTGCTTCTGTGTTGTCTTCTCAGTGAAGGTTAAGTATTTAGTTTGGTTAAACATTAGAATGCTTTTAGTGATTTATAGATGAAAACTATGGGTTTTTTTCATGTCAAATGTTTAGACAGAATCACATGGACTGTTGATGCAGATGATTTATCAACCTTATTGATTACTTTTCCTCCATTTTGCTGATAGATGATGATATTGATGATGAAGAGTTTTATGATGATCATTTGGAGGCTTATTTTGAGCAACTGGCGATTCCAGGAATGATGTATGAGGATCTAGAAGGACAGGAACCTCCAGAAAATTATTTTAAGTTACCTACAAGTGATCCTAGTCAGGTATGTTCCAGTCTTTATGATTTTTCAGAATTTGACATTAGAAAATTATTACTGGACTCATTAGAAAATTATTAACATAAAACTTCTTTTGGTTTTCCTTGGGTTCTATTTTCCCAGATACAAACTGATGAGAAATACCCTTCCTGTTCTTTCCTGCTACTTCTTACCTTTCCCCCACCTGCAGAAAAATTTAGAGTGATGCACTGAACATCTGTATACTCCTGTCCAGGTCAACCAGTTGTGAACATTTTTGCCATCTTTGTGTTTTCTTTGTCCTTCCAAAAAGTAGTTTTTTTTACTGAGTTATTGCAAGTAAGTTGCAGATATTTTACCCTAACACTTCAGTGTTTACGTCCTGTGAATGAGGACATTTTCCTACATAATCACAATTTTTATTTGCTAATGTAACTTTGATATTGTGATTTAAATGAATATACAGTCCATGTTCACATTTATCCACTGTCTACAGATGTCTTTTATTTCTTTGGTTTTGGATCCAGACTTTGATGGGGATCACACTTGTATTTGGTTGCCGTGACATGGAGGTCTTTCATGTCATTAAACTTTTTGTAAAGTTTAAGCCTGTTTTGTAAAATGATCCATGTGCTAGATATATGTGACTGCTTTCCCCTCCTGATTAAACATTCCCCCTGTGTGAACAGTTGAAACATAGGGCAGTGCTGTGCACTCTGATTACATCCTCCAGGGAGGCCTGTCATTCCATTTGTCTCCTGTTGGTGGTGCTCTTTGACTATCTTGATGAATGTGGTGTTAAGATTCCTCCTCCTTCTCCTTTGTTATCAGGAGGTGGTCTTTGGGATTTCATGTGCCTTCTTTGCCTCCTCTTTAAACCCCACCTCCTGAGAGACTTTTGGATTGCTTTTATTTTTTCCCTTCTCACGTTTCCTTACTTTCAAGTTTTGCTGGGTTACAGTGTCCAAGTATAGACAGAGACCTCTGTTTTTGTGTTTAGGTGTACATGCTGTCAGAGCAGCTGTAATGACCCCCTGCCTTTGTTTTTTTTTTTAAAAAAACAAAGCCTTGTGACTTTCAGTTGCAACAGGCTGCTCTGCTCCGTTGGAAGCCCTAACCTGGAATGGGTTCCCAACCAGTGGCTTTGCTCCAGGTTTCCTCCCTGTGCCGTCCTGTCCTTCTCCTCCGCGTTCCACCGTCAGTCACAGTCCCACAGGTGGTAGCTTTGCCTTGTTAGCCTGAAGAGCATTCTTTCTTCAGCATTGTGTTCAGGTGCTTTGTGGAGGAGAGAGCTGGTTTCCTGTGTTCTGGGTCTTCTTCGTCTTTGCTAGTATCCTATATGAAAAATAGTTGTCTGGTTTTAAATGTCAGTTCTTGGTCTCCTTTGTCTTTTTTTTTTTTTTTCTTTCATTGGGATATTCATATTTTAACTTGTTTTTATAAACTTTCTATGTTGAGGAGATACTTTGATCATTGTGCACTCTCTTTTTTTGACTTTAACAACAGATACATATCTCCTCACAGTTCTGGAGGTGGGGAGTCTGGATCCAGGTATGAGCAGGGTGGGCTCCTGTGGCTTCTCTCCTTGGAGACGGCAACTTCTCCTGTGACCTCACTGGGTCTCCCTTTGCTGGTCCTCATGTATTTCAGGCTTTATGGTAGTTTTTCAGGTGTTTATGATAGTTTTCTAGGGCTGCCAGAACAGATTACCAAAGTTTTGTAGCTTAAAACAATAGAAATTTACTTTCTCACAGTTCTAAAATGTTGACAGGTCCAAGTGCCCCCCAGAGTCTCCTTCCTGCCTCTTGCAGCCTCTGGGGGCCTAGTGTCCTTAGTTCATGGCTGCATCGCTCCACTGTCTGCTCCATCTTCACATGGCCTGTCCCTGTCTTTCTGATCCCTCTGAGGTCTCCTCCTCCTTTCTCTTGTAAGGACACTGCTTGTGGGGTTTAAGGCCCACCCCAAATCCAGGATGTTCTTGTCTCAAGATCTTCAACTTAGTTGCATCTGCAAAAACCCTGTTTCTGAATAAGGCCACAGTTTGCAGGTACCACCTGGGAATAAGACTTGGATACATCTTTTCCAAGAGATAGTGTAACACTTTTGTGGGTTAAACTCTAAGAAGTTATTATTCACTGAAGTATATAAAACTGTCCATCTGTATTTTCTCCTAGTGCTTTTACATCTAAATCTTTAAGTCATTTGGAGTTTGAGATAAAGTAGAGACTGTTTATTTTTTGTATAAAAAATTGTTGGAAAATCACCAAGTTAATAAGTGATGTCACTAGAATTTAAATGTATGACTTTATTTCAAAGTCAGTATTTTGTCTTTTGTATAGAACTATCTCCGTGTAGTAGCCTGACTTTGAAAAGCCTTATCTGTGAAGCTGTTTTTATTGTTATACATCTCATAGCAGAGAAGCCTGTTAAAGATTTCGCTGGCACTTGATAGTTAACAGTGGCTGAATATCTGAGAAGAGTGTTGTGGGCACACAAGTCCCTTTCAGCAGTTGTTATTCTAGGAAAGAGTGAGGAGTGCCATTTGGGAAGGAATGTTGGAGAGTATGTTTTTGAGGCCATGGCTTAATCTGCCGTGTTTGATGAAGTTGTTCTTGGACTCCTGACGGTCATTTGTAGTATTTGCTGTTTTACTCCTATTAAATGTTATTTGTGTTTTCAAACTCTGTTAATCATATTAATTCTTTGAGTCTAGCCACACTAATGGGCTTCCTATCCTTGTAGATAGGGTAGGAAAGTAGTTACAAGAGTTACACTTCTAAAATCCTGAACTGTAGTGAGCACCTTGGCCATACTTTTGGTATCCAAGTCTGTTGGTGTATATTTGCCTTGGTTTTGGTAAATTCTTTATGATTGGGTCATGTACAGTCTAGAAGAATACTGTGTAGTCCATTCCTTTCTAGAATAAATATTTTGTCATCTGCGTAACTTTTTTTTTTGAAAGAAGTTATGAAAAACAAAACTTATTTCTGGTCTGTTATTTAATTTTTAAAGGAAAGCAGAAGAGCAGAAGTTCTGGTGAAGACTCTTAGGACTCCTAATGTGAGACTTAACCCTGTTAACTTTCATGACACAAATGCCGGTAAAGATGATTTTGATTTGATGGATTCTCTAAAGCTGGAGGAAGAGTCTCCTCATCAAAATAAGCATTTGGCATCAGACTCAGAAACTGTTTTGCCTGTGGATAGATTTTTAGACACTGAGATGCCTCAAGTGTCCATTCAAACAAATGTGGATGCAGCATCTTTGAAGCCTGTTAGTGACAATGCATTTAATTCCACTGATGCTCTGTGGTCACCCACCAGTGAAAGGCAAACCTGTGAAGGTTACGAGTCGGTTGGAAAGACCAAGGACCGTGAGTGGGCCTTTGTTTCTTTCTTTTTTCTTTTTAAATAAAAGTAAGAAATATATAAAATACTTATACACATTTTGAATATACTGTATTTCCAAGTGGAACTTGTGTAATCTTTGGTATTAAAATATATACATGTTCTGTGGATTTGAAAACGGTGTACTCATTCACAGATCTGGTGGAAAAGTGCCTTTGTTGGTGTTTGTCGTCTTCTCCTTCCTCCCTCATCCTCTGTGATGGACTTTATTGGGACTAAGGCTGGCTATTTCACCATCAGAGAGAGGCTTTTCTTTTGGGGAAATGGGTTTCCTAATTTTGGGCAGGTTTCAGTACCATTGATAACTAAGATAAGTCAGCTAAATGAAATCATTTAAGAATATCATATCATTTTGTTTGTTGTGTGTCATTGAATGTGCCTGAAATTCTCTTTTCTAGAAGCAGACCCACCACAGAGTGTGGTCTATCAGGATGAGGAGGGCAGATGGGTCACTGATCTCGCCTATTACACACCTTTTGATAAAGAACAAGATTTCAATGTTTCTCTCAGTAATGAACTGAGTGAAGACTTCCGATCTGGCTGTAAGTGTTCTGATAGCCTCTGCTTTTAACCATTTTCATTGTTTCTGATGGTCTTCTGAGGTTACTCTGTCATCCTGGTCAGCCACATCAAATCCCTTTTGGAGGATGTGCTTAGCTCCTCACTTGTTTCTCTAGGAACAGAGGCTCACGTCCATCATTGCTCATCACTGGGACTGAGCCGAGCCTTCCCTAATCTAGGACAGCGAGTCACTTTAGCACCTGTGCGTTGCAGCTAGTAGCACCTTAGGCTTTACTTTCTGTCTTTATAAATTGTCTTGAACAAAAGAACTACTCTAATAAATGAGAAGTTACAAAAGCAAATCCATTTTAGAATAAAAGCTCAATAACGTAGAAATGAGAGAAAAGTGACAAGAAAGATAAATGAGATCTCAGAGGATGAGAGCATTAGGAACCTCAGTCAGGTTTGTTAATTCTAATGCCTTAAGCAGGGTCATTTACTGTCCAGTCTGTGTCTGTCCCCTTCCCCATCGTGTTACACTTGGCCCTCTGCTCACTCACGTGGCCTTGTGGCCTTGGCCTAGAGATGGAGGGCCGTGTGCCCTTTGGTTTCCTAAGGTGAACTGGGTTGCTCAGTTGAAACGTTGAGGGACAGACACTGGGTGATCACTTGTCCCTGTTGGCCCAGGCTGTGGGGTTTGCTGGGATGTGGGATTTTTCCTTTCAAAAACGGGGGCAGTCCTGGGTGTTGGGACAAATAGGTAGTTTGCACCATGATGAATTTACAGAGGGGCTTGTCAGTCTGATGGTTCCAGATGAAATTCCATGCATACCATGAGCAGCTGCTGTAACTCTCATGTGCCAGATTTGCAAGGCTGAAATTAATGTGAATCTTATAAAAAGCTTACATTGTAAAGCCCTGTTAGTAAGTTAGGGCAAGTTAGTACCTGATGAAATCAGTTGCAGTAGGGGGTTCATTACAAAAAGTTCCAGAACCACATACTCTTACATGCTTAATGCAGATGTGTCATCAGTTCTGTGATGGAAGCTTTCACGTATTTCTTTCAGTTTTATTTCTTTACTATTTCATTTTCCTAATTAGCTAAGTTGTATTTATATGCTAGTATTTAATTGGGCATTAGTACAATATAATTATGTAAACTTCTTTTTTAAGCTGATGCATTGGATTTGATTGCACAAGATGAAGAAGAATTTAATAAAGAGCATCAGTTTATGCAGGTTTGTATTTTATTGACAACCACAGTTTAGAATTTTTCTTGTATTTAAATGTAGGTAAAATGTTCATTTCTTTCTGAGAATACATAGTGAGAATACATAGATACATAGTATGGAATTGCATCTTGATATTCCTTATGTTTAGATAGTTTCTGCCTTTTCCTTCATACACTTAATTATTAATTGAAAAATAAATGGCCTACTGAAATAATGGTTATTAATTCATTTAAAGCTGCCTTAATAGGCTTCAAAGATGTTTCCATAGTTTTTAACCATGTTTTAAACTGAGGTAGTGCTATTTGTTTTTATTTGAAGATACATTCCTTTCTAAAGATTTGTATCAATGACAATTAGTATTTGATTAAACAATGTGTATTATAACTCAGGTATTAAAAATTTCTTCTGGACTTCATTACATTTGTTAGCTGCTTAAGCTTGAATTTGTCCAAACCTTTTAAAAATTTAAGTACTTAACATTTCTTTCGTTATATTAGTATTTTATGTGTTAAAAAAACAGAAGGCTTACTGTAGAAATGAAATGATAACTTTCTTCCTAGGAAGAAAATATAGATGCCCAGAACATGTCAGTTGCCCTTGGAGATACATCATGGGGAACTTCGGTCAACTATGGTCTGCTGAGGAAGTCACTGAGTGCGTCAGATGTGGACAGAGATGACGCCAGTTACTTACGTCTGTCTTTAGGGGAGTTCTTTGCTCAAAGGTCTGAAGCTCTCGGTTGCCTTGGTGGTGGTTACAATGTGAAAAGAGTGAGTACCGTGTTTATTGGGAGTGGTTAAATGCACCAGCCCTATGTCCTGAATGCAGTGACAGTGCAGCCAGATCATAGTGTCTTTAAAGCAGAGACAGAATGGGGGTGTGGTGGGATGGTGGGAAAAGGTTTCGATTTTTAGTGGTCGTACCCTTCCTCCAGTCCTAGCTCTGTCTTTTAACTAATTCTGTGTCATGGAACAATGTATGTAACTCCTCTGTGCTTTAATTTTCCGATTTCTAGGATGGAACACTGTCTTAGAGGGTTTGTGGGTTACTGTGCTGGTGTACTACGGTGTTTAGCACAGCTTCACATGCATCAAGTACTTGAAGTTTGTTGCTGTTGTTATGTCCTTGGTTGTGGGAAGAATTCAGAGGTTCATTAATTTTTAAATCTCTGGTCTAAAAACATGTTTTGAAATATAATAGTGTCTTGGTTTAATAAGAGGTATGTGTAAAAAGTTTTAAATACCAGTGGTAGTTGTAAGTTGTATGAGGCAGGAGGGGAAGCTATGTCATCTCTAGGGTCAGGGCGGTGTCTGAGGAGGGGCACTGTGCTGGTGCCTGACAGGTGGGGAGGAGGCGGCGTGTTCGCAGCGAAGGCCTGGAGGTGCCAAGTGGAGCTTGAGTGGCACATTCGAGGAGCAGAGAGCAGGCAGACAGCTCCTATGACTGGGGCAGCAGGCGGATGGCTGGTGGAAGTAGACAAGGGCCAGGTCGCAAGGGGCCCTCGCAGGGCTTGGGGGCATCTCACGGGGACAGGGAGGCAGGGAGCAGTTTTCAGGCCCAGATGTGAGAGTAGCTAGAGGCAGGAGTCTCCTAAACCCCAGAGGAGGATCAGTGGGCAGAGACTGAGCCACATAGGAGGTGCCACGAAGGCCGGGGAATAAGATGGCGGTAGGAAACAGGAGTTTCGGGCTTGGGAGTGCCTCCGAAGAATTCCGTGTTGGGACTTGGTGCTGTCATAGTGAGTGTATGCTAAACCTGAACTTCACTGAGAGTGTAATTTGAAGCAGCTAGCGAGTTAGAACACTGCCGATTTACAGAATAATTTGAACTGTGGGTCCTATCTGTGTAGTGAATTAAAAAATGAGAGAAAATACTTAGGCAGGTATTTCTTCCTGGATCGATTGGTTTTGACATTATGAAAGAAGTTGAAGAGTAACTGAATTCCTTTCTGAACAGCTGGACAAAACACAGGTACTGGAAAGATGCATCTATCACTTTGTGTTAGTTGTGAAATGTTGCTTGGTTCGGGTTGCTGGGTCAAAGGAAGAAATCTCCAAGTGAAGATCAGTTGAAAATTGAGTGCCTTTAGTGAATTTGCATTTCGGGTCTGTTCTGTGAGAGCTCTGGAAAGAAGTTGGATGGGGAATTCCCTGCCCCTGAGCAAGGTCCTTGAACGCAGACCTTCTGAATGCTCATCCAAGGCAGTAGGAACATGCCTAATCTTAATACAGATTTTCAGGGACCTATTTATTGTGTAAAATAAAATACCCTTCTAAGTACTGTAAGTTCCAGGAAGGCAGAAAATTTTATCTTTTTTCTTACTGATATGTCACTGATGATTACTAACAGTGCCTAACAGATAGTAGGTGCTCAATAATAATTGCTGAAGGAACAAAGTGTCGTTTCTGGGTTGTTTTCATTTGGATTTCTTAGTAAGGGCAAATTATTTGACAGTATTCATTCTGATGATTAGAGATAGCTAGCAGTAAGGAAATAAAAGGTCCTGTCTGGACTTGTAATGTTCATTTCTAGCAACTTACATTTAAATGGAAAATCAGAATTACTTTGTTGAAATCCGTTTAACTAGGTTACCAGTATTAGGATAAAATAGTCTAGAATTTCTCAGAGCAGTTGAACATAAAGAAAATAATTCACATGTTTATTTTGTAGCCATCATTTGGTTATTTTATTAGATCACCAGAGAAAAGAGAACCTATTGCCCTAATAAGAAAATCAGACTTATCAAGAAGTAATTTGGAAAAAGAAGTGGCTGATCTTAACCATGGTGTTTTTTCAGGTAATGGATTAAATGAAATTTTTAGTAAACTTTTTATTTAACCTGTAAATTAGTGGTTGTGAGATCATGTTCTTATGAGGAAGAAAGTATTTGAATTTTTTGAGTATTAGTTACTGATTTGATTTTTATACAACTTCACATTGCCTTTTCAGTTTAAAGCTGAAACAAGTCAGCCAAAATTCACCTAAATCCTTCTGTTAAAACCCAAAGTGAATGGAATATAATTTGTTCAGGTGATCGATCGGCCTAACTTGAGCATGTTAAACGACTGAGTTAATGAATTATAACTTACTGTATGTATCATTTAGGCAGACTTTTATAGGAGGGTTTCCAGATTTGGGCCGTGGTAGTATAAATATGATAAATATCTCTGAATATTAAAAGCCAGACTTCCATGATTAATATATCGTTATCAAACAGCTGCTTTTTGCTAGTATAATGCCTAGTGTATTATATTATGAAATGGTATAAAATGTGCTTTAGTCCTTAAAGAGTTTATATTCCAGTGTCTGGAGAGTGGGTTGGGATGGTGGGATAAAGAGGCTGTACATAGTATTAATTGACTTTCTGTTATTATAAAGAGCTATTCATTTTTAAATTCACTTATGTATTCATGAAATGTTTCAAAGTGAAAAGTATTAAATGAATTTGTCAGTATTTTGCAAGGAAGAGATTAAAATCCACAATCTTCTTTAAAATTTAGACTTGGAAGAATCCAGCGAAATGAACAATGATATGGTTCTTTGTCCTAGTGAATGTACATTTAAACAGTTTTTATGAGGCTGACTGATATTTGGTATATAAAGATTTCTTCCTTGTAAATTATATTTAGTAGTCGTTATTGCATGGATTGGGCTTCCCTTGTGACTCAGCTGGTAAAGAATCCGCTTGCAATGTGGGAGACCTGGGTTCGATCTCTTGGTTGGGAAGATCCCCTGGAGAAGGGAAAGGCTGCCCACTCCAGTATTCTGGTCTGGAGAATTCCATGGACTGTATAGTCCACAAGGTCGCAGAGAGTTGGGCACGACTGAGCAACTTTCACCTCACACTTCATAGCATGGATTGTCTCTGTGACATAGTTTATGGATGTAAATTGAGTATTATATATTTTCTACAGGAGATTTAAAGGCACAGCTAAGTGAAGGATCAGTTACACTTCAGGCTGAAGAACTGGAGAGTATTTCACAAGTGGATGAAAATGACGTGACATTAACTGCCAGTAAAGGAAAAGCAGAGGTATTTTAAGCCTTTCATGAGGGAAAGCTAAAACCCATGTTGTCATAATTCTTTACAAGATCAAGATAAGGTCACATGTAAAAATGCATGACTTTTTTTTTTTACTCAATTTTATTACAGATATCATTTAAATATTATCAGTGTATAATAAATGTACAAAAAAGAGTTTATAAAACATAAACTTGGTGAGTTATCAAAACTTATGCACCCATGTACACCCAAGGTGAAGAAAGAGAGTGTTGTCAGCAGCCCAGGAGCCATGTTTTTGTCCCTCCTGAAGACTGCTTCCTCCTGTCTGACCTCTAACACTGTCATCTGTTCATCTCTTTTTGAACTTTATATGTAAGAAATCATACATATAGTAGCATATATTTTTTCTTTTTTTTTTTCACTTATGTTTGTAAGATTCAACTATGGTAAGTATAGTAGATAATTTTCATTGCTGTATAGTATTCTACAATGAATATTCTGCCATTGATAAATGCACTCTACTGTTGATGGATATTTGAAATCTTTCTTGTAACAGTATGACCCTGTTAAATAGTGTAGTTTTATAGTAAGTCATGATATTTAGTAGAATAAGCCTTCCCCTCTTAGTTTTATTTAAAAGTATGTTGGCTATTTTGTTGTTGTTTTGTTCAAGTCACTGAGTCTAATGTCCAGCTCTTTGTGACCCCATGGACTGCAGTACATGAGGCTTCCCTGTCCACTATCTCCCAGAGTTTGCTCAAATTCATGTCCATTGAGTTGGGGTTTTTTGGTTTTCTCTATCTCTTCCTTAACATTAAAAGCATCATAAAACATTCAGTTTACTTCATTCCAGTCTTATAAGTGCCTATTGTTTATATTTATTTCTCTTTGTAAATCCCATAAGACATTATGATGATGTTGATGGTGATTACTATTATTACATACAACAAATGTATACCTCTGACCTTCCATTTAAGATTAATTTTCTTTTGCCTGAAGAATGCCCTTATAATTTTGTTTTGTGAGGGACTACTGCTAATCAATCCTGTTTTTACCAGTCTGAAAATATCTTTATTTTACCTTTATTTTTGAAACATATTTTTGTTTGGTGTATGTTCGTTAACAAGTATGTTAGACTTTACAGTATCTTTTTCTTTTATATTGTTTCTGTTCTGTTGTGTTTTCTGTTACTTTCTCTTGCATTCTGTATTATTTTTTTCAGACTTCTCTTCCAAGTCTGATTCTTTTTTCAGTTGTGTCCAAGTTGTGAAAACTGTCCATTGGGTTCTTAATTTGTTATTGTGTTTTTTAATTATAGAATTTACATTTAGTTCTTTCTTGATAATTTCTCGTCTTCTGTTGAGTTCTCAGTGTCGTTGTTTTTCTTAAATATGTATATATGTATGTATATAATTGAGAAATATAAATATGTGTGTAAATATGTATATATTTTCTTAAATATGTATGTATTTAATTATGGCACATGGGATCTTTTTAGTTGCAGCACGCAGGATCTAGTTCCCCAACCAGGGATCAAGCATGGGCCCCCTGCACTGGGAGTGTAGCCACTGGACCACAGGGAAGTCCCTTAATGTTACTTTTTATTTCCTTAAGTATGTTTTAGGTTTTGTTAGATTTGATGTTTTAGATGTGTTTTAGACTCTGAGAGTCCATTGTCTGCATGCTCTGCAGTTCTCTCTTTCTGGAATGTGGGATGCATTATCTTGGAGCATTGTGAAGAGTACATTTTTACAGGGAAAGTGGCTGAAATATTTGAGTCCATGGGAGATACCTTTCAGACAGGATTTTTACTTGCTTCTGAGTAAGGAACCCCGGCAGTCTTAGGTTGCTTTAATTCAGTTCCTGGGATCGAGCTGTTTGGAGCTAAGCCACCTTTACTCCTTGGGCGTAGCCCTCTGTGGTCTTGTCCTAAAGTGTGGATGTTCACTGTGATCACCACCTCTCCCTTATCATTGGCAGACTCTCAACCTGATTTTTGTACTCTTACTCCCTTAATAGCAGCTTTTCTTAGCTTCTTTTTTAAAAATTATAATTTTCTTAGCTTCTTAAGCTTCCTGACATCTTAGCAGTAGCCCTGTCTTGAAGCAGCAGAGACCCTGAGGAATAGCATCCCCAGGACTGGGCTCACCTCTCTGGGATTCTCTCTTTTGGATTTTGGCCCCATAGTTTTTGATTCAGTTTTTTTAGCTGTCTAGTACCTTCTCAGAGTTGTTTTTGGACATGCTGTCTTGTTCTGATTGCTCTCAGCCAGAGTTGGTTTGCATTACTTAGTCCACTATTCCTGGAGGCTGAAGTCTTAATTTGTATTTAAAAAATATTAAATAGGTTTATGTTGCTTTGTTGTTGGTTCCATTTCATTGTTTTACCCTGGCTTCTGTTTCTGTCTTGCTTGTAAATAATTCTAACAGTTGACTGAAATTACCAAGAATATACTTGGAATCACTGTGACTCAATGGCTTCTCAGTTTCAGTAGTTTAATTTTTTGGTTTACAGTTACTCTCTGATTCAGTTTTAGCGTTTTAACTCCTGAAGATGTTTTTTGAACAGCTGATGATCGGACCTTGTAAGTGAACTAGTACTCTGCAGTTAAAGTTGATAGCAGCTGTTTTTTTCATTAGGAGATTCAACTGGTACACCATTAATTTCTTGCTGCGGTTAGATCTTATGTAGCACTTACAAATAAAGATTAAACTAATAGCTGCATGTGCATAGAAGTGATGTGAACTTTCTGATCTCTAGGACACTTTCCTTGTCAGCAGCAAACCTCAGAGACATACAGATGAGCTGCCCAGCGAGAGTGACTCTGTGTTGAGGATAAGCACCATTGCTTCTGCCATCGCGGAAGCGTCAGTGAGTGCTGACCCCCTCCAGCTTGCCACCATGATCAAGGCACTTTCAAATAAAACCCGGGAGAAGACTTGTCAGGAGGATGGTAAACAAAGGCACTATTCTGCTGTGTCTCATTTCTTACCTAATGATCTGGAAAAAAGTAATGGATCCAGCACATTTGATATGGAGAGATACCTTAAAAAAACAGAAATTAGTCAATATGAAGGTGGGCTGGAGAACTCTTCAAGAGCTGGTGTGTCTGGTATTTGGGATTTATCTTTGTCCAAAGAACGGACTACACATGACATCCATGTGGTGGACCTGGGTGCTACTAGCATAAGCATGAGGGAGCCAGAGGTAGACACTGCAGCCGGTTTTTATGGTGAAAGTGGAGACAGCGTGGATCAGGCATCTTTGAGAACAATTAGCTCTTCAAATTCAGTTCTTACAAATGTGGGCGAGAGAGAGGGTACAGCGATTGATGTGACGACACATTCCATTGAGCACAAATCCCCAGATTCCAGTGGTGGTGAAAAAGCTGCCTCTGTATCCATTCCAGCCTCTGATAGTTGCTCCGTCGTTGGGAACCCCAGAGTAGCATCTCTCTGGCGGTCAGAAGAGTGTAAAGGCCTACAGGAGAGTAGAGACTACCAGAGGCAAAATGAGTGCATTAGTGAGACAAGTAACAGTGAAAAGCACGTGGCTTTTGAAAACCATTCCATAATCTCACCTAAAAGTGTTGGTAAGTGTCAGAGTAATTGGTCACACTTAAGAAATTGCATGGAGTGTTTTGTTTTTTTCCTGTCCTCATTGGAAAATACATCTTTCTGATAGATTTGAAAAGTCCCTCTCCTGAGCGCAGTGGACACGTCTCGGAGGATGGCGAGGACAGCTTCCGACCTTCCACTTCTCCGCTGAGTCATTCTTCTCCTAGTGAAATTTCAGGAACTAGTTTATCAGGGTAGGTGCTTACTTTTTTTTTTTTAGTAATAAAAATACATGCTCAGTATAGGAAAATTGGAATAAAATGTAAAGAAAACTAGTCACTATAGGTTCATCTCTCAAAGCTAACAATTATATTTTGTGAGTTTCTTTCAAGCCATTTTTCTTTGCAAATTTTCATACTCTGTTTTCACTTACAATAATTCCCTGTATTTAAAAGAAAATTAATGTTATAAACTGCATAATGAATCTGTTATGGTTTATTTGGTGCTTTTGGTAGATATTGGGGATACTGGTTTTTTTTTTTTTTTTTTGCTGTTTTAATGATAGTGAGATGAACAACTTTGCTCATAAAATTTTTCTCTGTTGTAACTGATTTCCTCAGAAGTAGAATTACCAAGTCAGGAATAAGAGTATTTTCAGGCTTTCCAGATTGCCAACCTGTTTTCTAAAAGGGTCTTACTGACTTGCTGTTACATCTGTGTGTGATGAAGTTGTGCATTTCACTGTTTTCTTATCAGCATTTTAAATAACTTAATTTTAGATTTTTTTTTTATCTTAACAGTGTTAGTTTGTGCTCTTAATACTAATGAGATTGGTAGGTGCTTTTTCAAAGGTTTGGATAAGAATTCTAATATTTTACATGTTTGAACACAGTCTATAGATTAACTTAATCTTCAAGTTATAGCAACTTTTTAATTTTTCAAAAATGATGTAAGTCAACATTGCTCCAAAAGTTTACACATATATAGGTATGTGTGTGTGTCCATGGAACTTTGAACAGTCTAAATGTAGTGCTTTATTAGATGTGTCTGTGTGTTTATGTATAGATGTGTAGGTGGATGTGTTACAGGATAAATTCTTAAAAATGAGACTGTTGGGACAAAGAGTATATGTGTTCATGTTCCTATTTAAATTAGTGCAACCCCTCCCTAGAGGTTGTGTTGGTTTAGTTTTCCACCAGCAATTTAGGGAAGAGCCTGCTTTTCCACAACCTAACCAACAGAGTGCTTATTAAACTTTTTATTGTCAACAGTCTGATAGATGAAAACAATACTATTTCAGTGTAACTTTCAATCATGAGCGATGATGAGCATCTTTTGTGTTTTCTTTTATATCAAATACCTATTTGTGTTTGTTGCCCTCATGGACTATTAGTCTTTCTTGTCTCCATTTCTTGGATCCCTGGATGTATTAGAGTGAATGGCCCTTTGTGACATGAATTGTACAGTTTCTAGTCTTTAGAAAATTTTTCCTCTTATATTTTTTGCTCTTGTGAATTCTTAGCCTCAGCTTACCCACGCTGTTTCCCAAGATATGCAAAATACAGGAACATCTTGGGCAGCACTTAGTAGGTAACTTGGATATCAAATGTAATTTCAGTTTGTTTGAAAATATCAAATATTCATGATAATTTCACTGCTTAGGTAAAATTTCCAGCTTACTAAAATCTTTCCTTAAAGAAACATATAAAAGATCTTTTATAAAGCTATCAAAGAAAGAATCCGTACATTTAATAAAGTAAACTTTCTGTATGGCAGCAGTTTTTGCCTCACAATTGACGTGATTTTTTTGTAAGGTTTATGCTAAAGATGCTTTCGATTCTAATAAGATCTTTTGAGTCTAGTAACTTCGTTAGGCTGTGTCTCTGTTGACTTCACAGCCACCTTGCAGTGCCTTGTCATGCAGTTCCCTTTTAGTATTTGGAGTCAAGCTTCCTTTTATCAGGAAGTTTATTATTTTTTTTTAGTTACTTGTTAAAATATTGGTCCTGACCAAATTTTGCTTGACTTCTGCATTTATTTTCTCTTTACTCCTTTTTTTTCCCCCTCTTTCTTGAGGAACTTGTTAAAGCCACAGGAAGTTGCAAAGCTAGTATAGAGAGACCCTGTGTCCCTCCCCAGCTTCCCTAGTTCTTACACGGAATCACCACCAGGAACTTGTCCTGGGCATGGTGTGTGGCTAGAATTGTGCCATTATATCACAGGTGTGAATGTGTGTAACCACCTCCACAGTTTGAGACATAGAGCTTTTCCATCACAATAGTAATGCTTCTTTCTTAATTTCTTTTTCATTTTGTTTGCATTTCACATTTCTGCTTTCTAGATTCCTTTCAGTATTCTCTTTATTGTTTCTTAACTCATGTGTACCTTCCAATATTATCTTGTTTTCTACGGTTTTTATATTTTTAAATTGTACATGCAGGCATTTAATAAAAACTGCTGCTGCTGCTAAGTCGCTTCAGTCGTGTCCGACTCTGTGCGACCCCATAGATGGCAGCCCACCAGGCTCCGCCATCCCTGGGATTCTCCAGGCAAGAATACTGGAGTGGGTTGCCATTTCCTTCTCCAGTGCATGAAAGGGAAAAGTGAAAGTGAAGTCGCTCAGTCTTGTCCGACTCTCAGCGACCCCCTGGACTGTAGCCTACCAGGCTCCTCCGTCCATGGGATTTTCCAGGCAAGAGTACTGGAGTGGGGTGCCATTGCCTTCTCCTAATAAAAACTAAGTGCCATATAAAGACATATAATTATGATTTTTCCCCTTCACCCTGCCCTTTACTGCATGATCAGAGACAAAACGCCAGGCTGGCTGCTCTTAGACTTGGACCCACCTGTTTTTATCTTGTGTGCCTAAGAAAATACACTCATTCTTTAAGTGTAGGAAACATACCTTAGGGAGATGCTAAACTTTCTCATGAACTTGGCACATGGTCAGATACTTTGACAACAGCATTGTTGACCTTTCTAAAGTGACCGTGGGATTGGTGAGCTTCCTCCTCTCCAAGGGTCAGCCACTTGCATCCCCACTGCTCAGCCAGGGCAATGTGGCAGGCTTGGTGGGAAAGAAGGTGGTCACAGCAGGTTCTGAGGTTCATTCTGCTGTCACTTGTCCTCCTTGCTGCCGCCTCGTGCTCTGTGGGTGGGCATGCCACGTCCTCCTGTCCTTTCTGCTGCAGGACAGCCCTTCCTGCCAAGGCCGAACTTCTGGCTCCAGTTTATCTTCCTGCTGTTGCCCTGTGCTTTTTCTGTCATCAGTGTAAGTGTACATGTCTGTGTCTTGTAGTTGCTTTTCCTGGGTTGCGCTCTCTGTGCACGGTGGTCTCTCCCGTTGTTCAGTTCATTCGCTCAGTTGTGTGTGACTCTTTGCAGCTCCATGGACTGCCACATGCCAGGCTTCCCTGTCCATCACCAACTCGTGCAGCTTGCTCAAACTCATGTCCATTGAGTCGGTGATACCATCCAACCATCTCATCCTCTGTCGCCCCCTTCTCCTCCTGCGTTCAATGTTTCCCAGCATCAGGGTCTTTTCCAATGAGTCAGTTCTTCGCATCTGGTGGCCAAAGTATTTGGAGCTTCAGCTTCAGCATCAGTCCTTCCAAAGAATATTCAGGATTGATTTCCTTTAGGATGAATTGGTTTGATCTCCTTGCAGTCCAAGGGACTCTCAAGAGTCTTCTTCAACACCACAGTTCAAAAGCATCAATTCTTTGGCGCTCAACTTTCTTTATGGTCCAACTCGCACATCCATGCATGACTGTTGGAAAAACCATAGAGACTAGGCCGAACTTTGTTGGCAAAGTAATGTCTCTGCTTTTTAATATACTGTCTAGATTGGTCATAGCTTTTATTCCAAGGAGCAGATGTCTTTTAATTTCATGGCTGCATTTACTCTTCTCCCTTGAGGAGAGTTCATTTCCTGTTTCCTGGGACCTCTTCCTTCTGAGATGCCCAGAGCTGGGACTGCCTCTCGGGGCATCTGCGCCTGTGTCCTTCTCCTCATCTTCATATCTCTGCATTCTCCCTGTATCATGGAGTAGCCTAGCTGTTCAAGTGTTTACTCAGCATTACTGATTTTCTGCTGTACCAACTTATGCTTTTCATGGCTACCAGTATGAACATTCATTTTGTATTAATTTCTTTTTATTGAAATCCTACTTGTACTTTTTAATTGTAGAATGGCTTTCATGTTTTTAGTCTTTTTTTTTTCCTTGTTTCTCCAACTCATATTCATTAAATTTCTTAACATTCACGGTGAAATGTCAGTTAGAACATTGATCTGTTGAGTGGCCACATCTTTCTAGTAAGAGCGCATTGTCTGCTGACCGTGCTGCTTGCTGGCAGTCCTGCTGCTGGTCTTTAGTGTCCAGTCACCTTCTGGCAGGACCAGTGCTGCCTTGAGTCTCTGTGTGGCTGGCACCAGTCTGGCATCCTGAATTTCTCTCCTTTTGTTTATGTGTGTTCTTACGGTTCAGTTCTCATTGCTTGAGGTACTAACAGCCTCAGTGCTTCTGTTCCTTTTGACCAGAGGAACTAGACTCAGCATGCGCCACAGTACCCAGAACTCTTCTTCATGCCTCCCCATGTTGTCTGTGTGAGTATGAGTGTGTGCATGTGTGTGCGTGTGCATACAGAACCCACGCAGGTGCATGTCATTCAGGGCTAAAGTGGGCCTGAAGCAAGTTGGTTAGTATTTTGTTTCCATTGGTTAGAGATTCACTAGTGTTGGGTCCGGAGAATGCGATGGCACCCCACTCCATTACTCTTGCCTGGAAAATCCCATGGATGGAGGAGCCTGGTAGGCTGCAGTCCATGGGGTCGCTAAGAGTCGGACAGGACTGAGCGACTTCACTTTCACTTTTCACTTTCATGCATTGGAGAAGGAAATGGCAACCCACTCCAGTGTTCTTGCCTGGAGAATCCCAGGGACAGAGGAGCCTGGTGGGCTGCCGTCTATGTGGTCGCACAGAGTCGGACACGACTGAAGCGACTTAGCAGTAGCAGCAGCAGCATTGTTGGATCAGTGCTGTCTTGATTTGGTCCTTGTAAAAATCCAGAAGTCAAAATAGGATTTTCTCTCTGTATCCATTGCCCACCTGAGTATTCCAAACTTTGTGGGGGAAGAAAAAGAGGGGGGAAGTAAAATTCAGTCCAGTTAATTAAGGACCTGAAACCAAGTGGTGGAGTTTGCAGGGGCACAGCAGCTGTTCCAAAGGTGGCTGTGATGGTGTTTCCCACCCAGTGTGTCTCCTACCCCTCCTTGAGAGGAAGCCTGGTCCCTCCTCTGTCAGGCTGGACTAGCTGTGTGCTGGGGATTGATCGAATGTGGAACGTGTATGTGGGATCTTACTATTTATTGCTTACTAACTTTTTTAAACTTAATATATCCTGAACATCTTTCTGAGCCCGTTGGTAGTATTGAACTGCATGATTTAAAATAGTTGCCCAGTGTTTTATTGTATGTCTGTACCCTAATTGCCATAGCCTCCTTCTCCTATATGACATCTAAGATGCCCTGCTTTAGTACTAATAGTGATGTATGACATATCCTTTTAGTGAATCTCTATAGTTAGCCCTAATTTTTTCCTCAGGACTCATCTCCCGATGTATAGCCCCTGAGTACAGGGGTTTGGCTGTGCCTGCTTGATGATCAGCCAGGAGCTGAGCCCTTTATCTCCCCACCATGGTGCGGCTCTGCCCATTTCTGTGTACTCATCCACGAGTTTCTTGTTTTTGCTTTGCTCTTTGGGGCAGGAGTTGCCGAGTACTCTGTTTGTTGGTCTATATCAGGTCTTCATTAACTGTTGAATGAAAAGCTAACACTGTTAAGGGATTGTATATGGAATTTATTAATGAAACTGCCACGACATTTTTTTTTTCAGTAGCTTACCAGATACTTCATTCAATAGGACTATAATTCACAGATTTAGATAAGGGTAAGAAGGTGTAATCAAGGGTAAGAAGAATGAATACAGGGTTGAGTTGCATATGGTGACTGGGACAGACCGTAGTGAAGGTTGACGGGGTTGTAGACAAGCAGGAAGGGCTTTCTGCCATGTAGGTGATGTTAAGTGAAGGGATGGACAAGTCCAGACACAGGTGTTCTCTCTCCCAGGGGTGCCCTGGAGTCTTTTGGTTCAGCAGCTCATCCACAGAAGCGCCCCTGTGAGGGGGAGTCTTCCCAGCTGACATGTCCAGAGGCCAGTGTCAGCAGGCTGACGTATGTTTCTGAGCAGCAGAGCATCACTCCCTCCATGGGCTCATGTCGTGGCCTTGACGACCGTGAGGTAAGCACTTCCGTCACTTGTTTACTCACACTTACCTCTGAAGTCTTACTGATGTAGGACTCAGACTTGAATTCAGGCCTGACTAATTTTGGTTCCTCTTTTTCCTTTAAAGTAAGTGAGCGTGCGTGCACGCACACGTTTTGCTCTAACAGCTACTTGAGCTGGGTTGGCACTGCAGGTACACATATTTAATGTCTTCCCTCAAAAAGCTCTCAGTCTGGTGGAGCACATGAAGACACGCTGTGCAGTGAAGTGCACTGTGGGAGCTTCAGGAGGCAATGGACAGCCTCAGCTGATGGCGTGTCCAGCAGAGGTCGATGGGGCCTACTTGGAGTCAGGTGTGAGGGAAGAGGGAATCACAGAACACACCCTGCATTTGATTCATGGCCACACTGAATTGTGAATGTGGAGAGAGGAAGGGAGGCCAGACCACGACGTCGTAGATGTAAAATTCAGGAGTTTGAAGGCACTTAGTTACTAAACAAAACTACTTGTTTCTGGTTCTATAATTGGTAAAAACAGTGAATGGTGGTGGTGGTGGTTTAGTCACTAAGTCGTGTTTGACTCTTGTGACCCCATGGATTGTAGACTTGCCAGGCTCCTCTGTCCATGGGATTCTCCAGGCAAGAAAACTGGAGTGGGTTGCCAAAAAACAATGAATGCAGATTTTCTAACTCTTAATCCTGCTTTTCATGGCTACAGAAACTATTACTCTTATAGCCGTGTTTTTTTAGAGTTGTGATGTCATGTAGATCTCTGCTCTTTGAGAGTGTATCAGCATGGCTTGCATTTGAAATATTCATTTTATCTGTGGATAATTTCTGAACATTTTCTGTCACACAGAGTGATATCACCAGTGAGTTGAGCACCACAATTATCCAGGCCAGTCCAGTTCCAGCTCAGGAGCCAGCTGCAGATAAGTTGAGAGAAAAAAGTCCATTTCAAAGTAGAGGAAAAGGAGCATTATCGTATATTATCCAGAAGAACTTGGACACAGAAAAAGTGACTGAAACAACTTCTCTGAGCAGCAGACCTGAAAATGTAAAACTAGACTTTAGCTCCAGTAGACTGCCTTCCTCCAAGAGTGAAGATCGGTCACAGACCAGTGTGACGGGTTTGACCTCAGACCGTGGTGACCTGGAGCAGGTCAGCCTGGCTGTGCCGAGCGAATCCGGCCTCCGCCTGGCCACACTGGCCATACCGTGCCTCCCCATGTCCCGCCAGGCACCTGTGCTCGACGGTGGGCACGTGACCCCTGGAGACACATCAGCTACTGACAGCGAATTCGGTGGCCAGGGTCCTTACCAGACGTCTGTCCCCAGCACCGAGGGCTGCGGCCCTGCACCCATGAGGCAGCATATGCCCCCCACAGGCCCTGCAGTCTCAGTGCGCTATCCCCTCCCCGCGGCTCCGTGCGCCCAGCCGCACTCTGGGGCACTGCCTGCAGCCAGCAGTGCCACCCTGCCTCGCTGCCAGGCCTGTGGTGCCACCGCCTGTGGGCTATCCTGTGGGCTCCCAGGAAGCTGTCACCCTGCTGTTGTGGGAGAGCGTGTCCAGCGCTCGGTGACTGCAGGCCTCTGCCTGGGACAGGATATCGGCTCGGGGCTGATGGCCTCCTCTTCCCTTTGTAACCTGTACTCTGATGCCTTCAGTCAGACCCTTCTGAATGCGGCCAAAGTGCTTCCTGTGCAGTCTCTCCATCCAGACTGTGGAATTGAGTCATGGGATTCATCAGTGGTGTCAGGACTTGGTAAGACCCTTTTACTCTGATGCTGCTTGTTGTTGGTTGCTGTTATTTAAAGGTTGAATTATTTTCTCAGTTGGGACCTTAAAACTGGTTTGTTTCAAGGAAGTAATGATTAGAGTGAATTTCATGTGAGCTTTTTTCTTTATCCTGAATTTGGAACACAGACCATATTTCTGTGCAAGGGTCCCTGAGTGGCCTTAGAAAAATGTAAAAACGCAGGTAAAACTCCTGTCTGTCTCATGCTCTGAACTTGGAGTTCTTTTGTTATTTTAATTAGGTTGGATGTGGTTTTGACTCGGCTTCCTCTCTTTCCAGGGAGAGTAAGCGTGCCCGAGGAATTGAAGTTTCCTCATGCTTGCTGTGTTGGCATCGCTTCACAAACCTACCTCAGTGTCCTGAACCCCACTGACCGCTGGCTGCAGGTCAGCATCGGGGTTCTCAGTGTCAGTGTCGATGGTGAAAAGGTGAGCTCCCTGTGTCTGTCTCTTGATTGAGTGGTCACCTTATGGTTGATGCTGGACTTCTCCTTTCCCTACCTCTCCCTTGATGCAGGGAGCTTGTCCCTGCCCTGCACTTGACACAGAGGTGTTGGAAGTCAGTGTCGATGGTGAAAAGGTGAGCTCCCTGTGTCTGTCTCTTGATTGAGTGGTCACCTTATGGTTGATGCTGGACTTCTCCTTTCCCTACCTCTCCCTTGATGCAGGGAGCTTGTCCCTGCCCTGCACCTGACACAGAGGTGTTGGAAGGTGTCTTTATCTTGGTTCTTCTTTTGTTGTAGTACTTCTGGTGAAAGTGAAACCTGAGTTTGTTTCTGATATTACCGGGTGTTACTGTTCATTTATTAACCATGATACTTCATTGTCACTTGTTTATAAAATCATGCAAATATGCTTTTTGTGCTATCGTTTAAACCCCTGACTGGAGCTCTGAGTTTCTGGTCTCTGCTGGTTTTGTTCAATGTGATTGAATATAAATTGCTGCATTTATCCAAAAAACCAAAACAAAACCCCCAAAAGAAACAAGTTACTGTTGGGACCTATACCTGCTTTTGGTAAGTGAATTTATCTGATTGTGTTCTTACATGATCTTCTTCTTTTTTTAATATCTATCTATTTATTTACTTGGCTGTGTCAGGTCTCCTAACTTGGAATCTTCATTGCATCATGTGGACTCAGTTTCAACACATGGATTTAGTTACTTTGAGGCGTATGGGAGCCTAGTTCCCTGACCAGGGAATCAAACCCACATCCACCATATTGCAAGGCAGGCACTCAACCTGTGGACCACCAGGGAAGTCCTTTACATGACCGTTTGAAATACCTGGAAACACAGTTTCAACTTGAGAGTAGGAGTCTCTCACATGATCCCTCACAGCCACTGACTAGAAAGACTCAAGATCCTGTGGGCTTCAGCAAATGGGGAGGATGGGAAGCACTGTCAGCAGCTCCTCACAGACAGATGTTGGTGGGTGGGTTTACTCTTTCCTCTTAGCTCCTAGTGATGACCTTGATTTATCTAATTAATAAGACTGTACCCTCTCTCTCCTTTTTCCTGACTCTTCCCCTCTGATCCTGAGGGCAGAGGAAAACAAATGCCTGGAGAAAGGGTTGAGGGTGAGAGGTGGTGAGATTGGAGGGGCACGTAGGAGGTAATGTTATCTTTGGAAGTGGGAGTAAAGAAGAAGATTCTCATTTAGGGTGAGGAGGGAGGGATTTGAATGAGTCAGAATTGTAACCTCGGAGGCCTGACGAACCTTGGAGATGAGTCTGCACACAGCTGCCGAGACCAGGTCCCAGGTGACGTCCAGGGTGGGAGGCAGGTCCTATAGGGTGATGTCCAGGGCTGAAAGTGCTGCCATTTCCAGCACCCTTTCAAAGAAAGTGGAGGTAAAAATAACTTCTCTTCAGAAGTCCTTATGGGAGTTGCCTGGTGGTCCTTTCATTAGTATTTGGCATTTTCCTTGCCTCAGCCCAGGTTTAGTCCTTGGAAAAGGTCCCACAAGCCATGCGATGTGGCCAAAAAGAGAAAACAAAAGTCCTGATAAATTTGACTGATTTTATTTTTCCAGATATTGAATTATGAGACATGGGTGCTTTTGTTTTTTTTTGTTTGTTTGTTTTCCTCTTTTTTTTTTTTTTTATTAAATATCCTCATTTTCTAAAAATAAGCAACTGGAGCTTGTCAACATTTTAAGGTCCATTACTACAAAACCATAGCAAAGTTCAATGTACAAACCATAGTACATCAGAGACACAGTAACAAATGTATAATCAAATGTACTATTATTTGGTCACAATTTATTTTAAAGTCATGAAAAGCCAGCAACAGTCAGGCTGGACAAATACTTGATTGTACCCATGTTTCCATGGGGGTGGGGACGCAGCACTGAGTTACACAATGAGATCAAACTGAGTTCCTTTCCACCTTCCTGGCAACATTTGTGTTAGATAAGGCAAAGGATGGGCAGCTACTGAATCACTGGTGGTTTGAACCATGCAAGAACAACAAATAATAGAGTAATAGGTGTGCAATAAACATCTGATTGCTGAATCTTGGGCTGAAAAAGGGAGAACAATTATCACAGAAGGTAATAATGGTTGAAAGGCATTTCAACTCATAATTTTTAAAAATTAATCCAAGCAATAAGCTTTTTAAAAACTTCCTGCCACCTTTACACAGGGCAGCACAGTCCAAAGGCAATTTTCTCTTTTCTGTAATTTCTTAGGTCGATAACACAGAGTGGTCTGCTTCTGCCCTCTCTTGTTCCACATGAGGGGAAACACATATAACCACCTAAACATCTTCCTCCAAAGCTCTGGGTTATAGAAATGATCAACAAGTAACATTTATTTCACACCTAAGCATAAATAGCTAAAATGAAGATTACTGTTCACTTTCCTCTTCCATTATTTCCACTCTGCGAGGCCCGTAGAGTAGAACATAAGCTATGTGCCAGTCTCCACCACCAGAAAGTCGTAAGATATCCTCTGGTGTCACAATGCTGACCTTATCGTCATCAAACTTGATCCATTCATCTTGTTTCCTTTTCACCCATGATACATAATGGCCTGAAGAGCTAGACCTTCCCTGATGCGTTAGCACTGCTTGTAAATCATAGTATCCACAATTATTGGAGCCAATGTCATCAGCAAAAGAAAAGGGTTCATACTTAACTTCTTTTGGGGTACTACTGTTTTTATCACCTGCTTTGGGCTGCTGATTTACTTTTTTATCCTCTAGATCCTTGAATTTTGATCGAAAAGAAACCATTTTCTCTTGAAGTTCTGGTGTACATAGTTCATACACATCCAACATAAGAGGAAATTTCACATCCTTAAGAACTTTAGCATTCACAGATTCCTTCTCTTTGTAAAAAAAATCAAACCATCTGAATAGTTAAGTAAGCCGGTAACCGGCTAATCTTGGAAGATTTGATGTACAAAGCATTTCTTTGCAATGTTGGAGACTGCTTGGTGATTTCTTCCTGAAGTCGCAACTTAAGTCCTGTAAAAAGATACTTGACTTCTTGATTGATGAAACAGCTAAGCTGAAGCTGACTTTCCTTTCCTTTAGTGACTTCTTCTTCTTCAGATTCTGTACATTTCATGGTTGTCTCAAATTCAACTCCAAAGAACTGATCAATTAAACTTTTCTTTTTAGAAGGTGTCACTGCTGATGCAGATGAAGAATCTGTCTCTTTAACAGTATCATCCTCTATAGCTAACATGTCTAGGTTTGGTAGTTTGACTATGAAAACAGATCTTAAACTCATTGTTTTTTCCTCCTGATTTTCAGTGTGAAGTTATTTCTTAACAGACCACATGTCTCTTCTTTTTAAGGTGGATTTTTCAGCTTATCCTTGTTTAGTTTTCAAGAATAGAGTCATCATAAGACCTCATGCCACAGAAGAGATTAAAGTGCTCTTCATACCGTCTGATCCCGGGATCTTCCGATGTATATTCAGTGTTGCTTCCTGGCCATTCTCAGCCGACGCAGAGACTGTGGCACAGGCAGAAGCCCTGGCGAGCAGGGTCGTCCTCACTGCAATTGCTGAGACCCCCATGATTGAGGTGACTGTGAGTGGGTCTTTGTCACACCTGGTATTTTAATGAGGTTATGTAAACTTTAGAAGTGATATTTGGGTAAAATGAATTTGTGGATGACTATGCCAGAAAGTTATAATCAAGCTAAACATTGGCTCTTAATATCGTCTTATTCCAAAATTTAAAATTATTTCTGGGAATTCCCTGGTGGTCCAGTGGTTAGGACTCTGCACTACCACTGTCAAGGGGGTTCAGTCCCTGGTCAGGGAACTCAGGTCCCACAAAATGCAGAGCACTGCCAAAAACAAGACACAGTTATTTGTTTTACAGAAGCACAGGTATACTTGCCAAGAAGTGTGTAAACAAAGTATAACATTAAACCCAGTTTTCCAGCTGGTTTCCATTCTGTAGTTTGATGTGTGAGGGTAAAGCACCATGTTCAGATTCTCTCCTCCATTTTTTTCCATACCTAAAAACGTTCCTATTCTACAATCTCCCCTTTTCTGGAAGTGAAAGAAATTTAGGTCTAGCTCACTGGGGACAGTGAAGTGCCTTCTGGATAGGAGGCTCCTTAGGACAGTGGCTCTTTACCCTGGACACTGAAATAACTGGGGGTTTTAGGTGCACCCCAATGCCTGGTCCCACCCACACCAGCTAAATCAGAATCATGGGAGGGGGAGGATGTGGCCAAGTATCAGTGATTTCTAAACCTCACCAGATGATTACAGATTGTAGCATTAGCTAACAAGTGTGACTGCACATGTAGTGTCATCTTCTTGTTGGTTATGAGTAGACTCAGAACTAGCACACTGAACACAATTTGGGAACCAGCGAGGGGGTGGGCTGAGTGCAGAGCAGGATGAGCAGAACACTCTTCCCAGTGATTAGAGACTGAAGGGCCTGCGGTGGAACCTGACGTGAGTTTAGCCACCTTCTTTGGGGCTCTGAACTGCTCCTACTGCACCCATTTTGTTCTTTGCTTCAGAGGAGCTGTAACTGTGCTTCTGCTTCGAGGTGTGGTATGGGTGGGGTTCCCCAAGCAGGCTGATGAGGACCTTGCAGGCCTCCTTTGCTGCGTGCACGTGCTTTTCTTTGCCCTCCCTGGGGCTGTACTTACTGCCTGGGCTTAGCGGTTTACTTGTCATGGTGTGGAGGAGGAAGTAGAGTTTGTGGAAGTTCTGTTATTACAACTCTTAGTGATCTTTACATTGTGCTTAAGTGGCATTTTATGAATTTTTTAATCAGCTGTGCCATGCTTGTTCCAGGGCAGGGACTCGTAGCTTTGGCACCATTGCCATGTCTGACTGGGCGGTTATTATGTGGTGGAGGCTGTCATGTACAGTGTGGGGAGCTTAGCAGAGCCCTGGTCTCTGCTTACTGGGTGTCAGTAGCATCTGCTTTCCCCCAGTTGTGATGACTTTACCAAATTACCCCTATTTGAGACAGTGTCATTGACTTTCTGTGTTTCAATACATTCCACTGAACCAGGCTTTTGAACCTGTCCTTAAACCGACTACATTTTTAAAAATTAATTTATTTTTTATTGAAGGATACTTGCTTCACAGAATTTTGTTGTTTTCTGTCAAACCTCAACATGAATCAGCCATAGGTATACATATATTCCCTCCCTTTTGAACCTCCCTCCCATCTCCCTCCCCACTCCACCCGTCTAGGTTGATACAGAGCCCCTGTTTGAATTTCCTAAGCCATACAGCAAATTCCTGTTGGCTATCTATTTTACATATGGTAATGTAAGTTTCCATGTTACTCTTTCCATATATCTCACCCTCTTGTCACCCCTCCCCATGTCCATAAGTCGATTCTCTATTTCTGTTTCCCCATTACTGCCCTGTAAATAAATTCTTCAGTACCATTTTTCTAGATTCATATATATGCATTAGAATATGATATTTATCTTTCTCTTTCTGACTTACTTCACTCTGTATAATAGGTTCTAGTTTCATCCACCTCATCAGAACTAACTCACATGCGTTCCTTTTACAGCTGAGTAATATTCCATTGTGTATATGTACCACAACTTCTTTATCCATTCATCTGTCGATGGACATCTAGGTTGCTTCCATGTTCTAGCTATTATAAATAGTGCTGCAGTGAACCATGGGATACATGTGTCTTTTCAGTTTTGGTTTCCTCAGGGTGTATGCCTGGGAGTGGGATTGCTGAGTCATATGGTGGTTTTATTCCTAGTTTTTTAAGGAATCTTCATGCCGTCTTCCATTAGTGGCTGTATCAATTTACATTCCCACCAACAGTGCAAGAGCTTTTCTCCACACCCTCTCCAGCATTTATTGTTGGTAGACGTTTTGATGATGGCCATTCTGATCGGTGTGAGGTGATATCTCATTGTAGTTTTGATTTGCATTTCTCAATGAGCGATGTTGAGCATCTTTTCATGTGTTTGTTAGCCATCTGTATGTCTTCTTTGGAGAAATGCCTGTTTAGGTCTTTTTTCCACTTTTTGATTGGGTTATTTGTTTTTCTGGTATTGAGTTGCATGAGTTGCTTGTATATTTTGGAAGTTAATCCTTTGTCAGTTGTTTCATTTACTATTATTTTCTCCCATTCTGAGGGTTGGTTGTCTTTTCACCTTGCTTAAAGTTTCCTTTGCTGTGCAAAAGCTTTTAAGTTTCATTAGCTCCCACTTGTTTACTTTTGTTTTTATTTCCACTACTCTAGGATGTGGGTCATAGAGGATCTTGCTTTGATTTATGTCACTGAGTGTTCTGCCTATGTTTTTCTCTTAAGAGTTTTAAATTCTGTTTTTACATTCAGACTACATTTTTGTAGCAGAAACAAAAACTAAGTAGTATTTGAGGCTGTCGTGTTTTGACAGGTTCATGTAAGTTACGGTTAGTGGATTGGTCTGCTCCTTGGAGTCACGTAACTCACTTGAAGAAACAGTGATGGCTGTGTCTCAGCCCTAGAGACTGCGATTTCACTGGTCTGGGGTGTCATTTGAGCTCTGAGTCCAGCGCAGAGATGAGCCTCGGGACCTCAGTATAAGGGATGGTTCAGCCTTAGCCCAGTGGGGCAGAGCCTTCCAGGAGGAGTAGTTGGACCTGAAGGTGCAGCAGGATATGATGGGGGAGCAGTGTCCCCATGAGAGGTGGTTCAGAGACTTCATAGAGGCTGCATCTGTGAGACCGCTCAGTAACCTTCCTGACTTGTTAGAGGCTGTCCAGGCGGCTGAAGCGAGCATGGCATTTTATGTATGTGTGCTTTTTTCTGGCTCTCTGTGGCCACCTGCTGACGTGTGTTCCCTGAGGAAACAGATGTGAGTGCCTATTGTTGCTGACATGTTGTTAGATTGTGAACTGTTGGCTTCCTTCGTGGATGTGAAGTTCCAGTTGTGACTTTCATGTTTGTGTGACTGTGGCATTGAGCATCATTTCATGTGTCTGTTAGCTGTCCTGGCTTCCTCTTCTCTGAACTGCCTGTTCATATTTCTTGCCCATTTTTCTTTTGTTTTGAGCGTCTTTATAAATTTTTATAGATGTTCTTTGTATTCTGGAATATAAATCCCTGCCAGTAGTTACGCTTTGTGATTATTTTCTCCCATTTCTTGGTTCTTCAACACTATGGATTTTTTTTTCCCCTTTGGTTGTGCTGAAATTTTCAGTATAACCTAGTTAGCCAAGAACCTATCTCCACACATAAAACAAGGCTTGATTTTCCTCACCCCAGAAAAGTAACTCTTGGAAAATTGCTTCAGATTCACTTCTTGAGGGTCAGGGTTAGCTTTCCAGTGACCATGTGAATGGGTGTCCGTGGGGAATGCTCAATAAAGTCACTTGATAGAACTAGTTTTAAAAAAAAGTGAGGGAGACTGAGAAATTTAAGCAGATCCAGGGATTATTCCTGGTGCTTTGTAAATGTTGGATGTTATACATTCGCCTTTTAGATTCCACTCTAAGAAGCAGTGTGGTAAGTGGTTAGGTGAGAGGTCTGGAGTATCACATGCAGAATCAACCAGGGCAGCCTCCTGTGTTCTGTGAAGGAGGGCTTCTCTTGGAACCGTGTCCAGTGACAGCATCACTCGGAGATTTGAGGAGTGCTGTGGGTTCAGTGTGGATGCACATGGAGACTCGGCTTTGTGGGCATGTGAAGGCAGTACTACATCCATGGTAGTGAAGAGCCTGAGGGCTTGACTAGCAGTCTTCTCAAAGCAGCCGCAGCTCAGCTGTAACTTTGTTCTGTAGTATATTTGGGTACATGGACTACATTAAAAAAAAGAATTTTTTTGGTAGAAAGTAGCGATTGTAAAGTAGCTCTTGGAATTTCAGGTAAGCTTACCTTTAATACTGACTATTTGTGGTTAGAAGGGCAGTGATATAAACTGTCATGTTTAGTAATATATTGTTTCTATAAATCTCTTTTTCCCCCATAATTAGGTAGAAACAGAAAAGAAAGGTGTTCTTGATTTTGGCGACTTGACTTACGGAAGCTGGAAAGCTCTGCCTCTAAAACTGGTGAACAAGACACATGCCAACATACCCATCAGACTGATTATCAGTGCTGTAAGTACATTGCTCGTGAGGGACCTTTCACAGAGCTTCGTGGACAGGTGTAGGTACAGCTGGTAGCATCCTTGGCTGACTTCTGTCAAGAATGTCAGTGTTTTTGTTAAGGCTCTGTGAACAGATGTAGCCTCCCACCAGCATGACACCATTTCTGCTGAAGTAGCCCCTCCCGTTTCTGACAGAATGCTGTGGCCTGGCGCTGCTTCACCTTTTCCAAGGAGCCCATCCACGCAGCTTTGAGAGCATTGCCTTACGCCCACGCGATCGCACAGCTGGCCGCCCCGTCGGTGATCAACCACATGATGCCTGCCAGTGACGACGGACAGGTAACTGGGAGGTGGAGGGACTGGTTTAGAGTTAAGGAGGAAGTCAAGTTCCAAACTACTTTCCTTTTCACTGTATATGCAAACGTTTTTTTTATTTTACAGGATCCAGAATTTCTGGTAGTTTGGGTTCTTTTCCATAGTCCAAAGAAACAGATCACTTCTTCAGGTATCATGTTTACATTTTATGGTATTTGCTTTACTCTGTAGCTAAATAAACTAGCAAGTTGAGGCTTATTTCTTCCATCAATGAATGTGTCAGATGTTCCCTGTAATTTGTCAGGTATTTTATGATGTTTTAAAATTGGGCAGACAGTGTGCTATTTTGGGTCAAACCCATCCAAATGTGGGTAACCCAAGCAAGTACTACTGAAGACCTTTTGGGATCTTTTCTCTTAACTGATGTTATCTCATCTATCAGATATTTTCTTCCTTTTTCTCCTCCACTCATTTCTGTTTCTTTCTGAGTTCTTTAAAAAGTCATTTTGCTTAAGATTTTTTTGTACCCCCAAGGGCGTACTGTTGGACCACATGTGGCATTTAGGATTAAATAACTGTTGTCTGAACTAAAAGAATGACCTTTTATAGAGATTCTAGACTCAGCAGAAGAATTTTTGGCAAGAGTCGATATAGAAGTTGATAGTCCAAACCCCACACCAGTCATTAAAAGCATCAGTCTTCGAGCAAGAACAGGAATTGCCCGCATCCATGCCCCGAAAGACCTCCAGGTACCCTGGGCTCCTGCCTTTGCTTTTACCATATGTCCACGTTGATTCCAGGCTAAGTGTGATATTTAAAAAATGCCTGCTTTATTCCGTCCCCTAGACTCTGCACTTGTTTGCTAGTGTGGCTTCCTCGGCAAGGCAGTACTTACCTCTGAAAAATGCTGGGAATATTGATGTCCACCTGGATATCAAGGTAAGAATTTGCATCAGAGATGGTAGCTTATTCTCTTGGACTGAGATGGTCAGTGACCCCTCGGGTTCTGAAGGTTGCTGTCCGCCGACCTTGTCTGGGGCTGGGGAGGGTGGTGTGGGGGTCAGGAGGAAGAACCAGAGCTAGTGTTGCCTGAGCATAAGGCAGGTGACAAAGAACTTCAGCTGGGATGCCTCACATTGTACATATAAGAACTAAGCCCCAGATTAGTTCTTGAAGACGTGTTACCCTGTAGCTGGTGGGGTGGAGGACAGGATCCACTTGTGTAGATGTCACTTATGATATGTGTGGGTGTGTTAGGAGGTGTTTGCAGTCAGGAAGTAAGGATGGGCAGGGCTCTGGTGGACAAGGAGGAGGGAAGATGTATGGTCATCAGTGGGAGACAAGGGCATGGATGCGTGAAAGCTGTGACTTACTACGTCAACATTTAGATCCCAGATCAAGGAAGTCACTTTTCGGTGGATCCAGAGAAACTATTCCTTAAACCTGGAGAAGAGCATGAAGTTATAGTTTCATTTTCTCCAGAGGATCCCACGGGCTGTGAGGAAAGGTAATGTAAAGGTGTTCACCATGGCGAGTTTGTGCTCTAGTCTATGGGCAGGAGGACAGAGAACATGCTTCACTTCACGTGGCAGACAGCACAGCTCTTTCCTTTTGCCTCAGACCTTCTTTCTGTTCACTGAAAATGTCCTTGTAAACCAACTGACTAGAAAGTAAGAAATCGCTATTTTCAAATATATTTGAAAGTATTACTATGTTTCTCACTAACCTCTCCTCTCCAAGGACACCATCCGTTGACCTTGTCAGTTGTTAAAGATATTTCCCCACTCCTTCTCCAAATCCTGAGTGAATATCACCATACAGTGGTCAGAGCATCCTTGTCACCGGCTTGTGAACTTGCCTGGTACACGTAGCTTAGCCCAGCCGCCTCCCGCCGGGGTCGAGTCTCCACCCGGAGGCTTTCCTCAGTCCTATCCGGATTCCTCGCCTGTGAACTCCTCTCCCCTGCACTCAGGCACGTGCCTGGTTTCCTCCTCTGGGACATCAGCTCTGAGGAAGGGCGCGCGTTGTGTCCTCAGCACCCAGCTCAGGCTCTTGGATGAAGGAAGCGGGTAGGAGAGTAGCTGCTGAAAGAATTGAGTTCTGAACACTGAACTTAGATGGTTTTCTTTACTTAGGATCTTGAAAATATTTGTGCAGCCATTTGGCCCTCAGTATGAAGTGATGTTAAAAGGTGAAATAGTTTCTTCAGGAAATAGGCTTCTGGTGCCTGAATCTCTCAGCTCAGATATTCCTTCGATTTTATCCAACAAACAGTTTCTGGCCTGGGGAGGCGTCCCCCTCGGTAGAACACAGTGAGTATGCACAGCGGCTGTCATCACCGACTGCTATTCTTCCCTATCTCCATGACAACCATGTTCAGGTTCTTAGAACTGAAATAAAACTATCTTATATTCAATATTCGTCATACCATGAATTCATATCTTTCAGTTAAATTTTTCATGTTTTTAAAATACAAGCCAAAAAAATTAGGTTTCAGTTTTCTTAAGCTCTTTGGTGAATTCTCTGCTGATGACCAAACTTAGGCTACTACAAGTATCTTGGTTCCTTCTCTGGAAAGCTCTGGGGCTGGTGGAAAGAAGGAACACAGATGTTGCCTCTCAGAGGCCTTTATGGTCCAGCTGGTGAAGGGTGGTTTTCCATGGGCAGCTCTAGTGAGAGCACTCTCAGCTAGACTCCTGCGCTGTCCTGCATGGCCTTGGGTTTTAGGACCGCCCTCCACAGTGGCTCCTGTGCCCATGCAGCCAGTCCGTCTCTGAACACTGCCCTTGGTTTTAATTGGCTTTGTTTTTATGAAAAAAAATTTTTTCTGCAAGTCTTTCCCAGGCAGAGTACCTGTGGAAGGCTTTTCTTGGGTGTGGTAATAACCAAAGGTCTTTGATTTTACTCTGAGGTTAATTAAACTCAGCAGCATTTCCTTTTTAATACAAAGTACACAAGGCATAGACCACAGCTTAGATAATTTAACTGTTAACTTTCAAAATTTGTGTAAAATAGAGATGTATTTATGTATTTTCTGTTCTCCAGTGAAGAGAGAATGCATGTATTTGCAGAGGCTGGAGGATTTTCATATTGCCAGCCAGCTGCAGTGCTACTTGCATTCTGAGTTTTGTAAAAGTTAGGTTAATTGCAGTATGCTGTTTAAAAGACTACTTTGTACAGATGAGCCTCTTAAAGTAAAAAATCTGTACAACGTGTTTAGGACCCTTGTTTCCATGAAAGGTAGGTTTTGGAGCTAAGCATGATCTTGACTAAATGAAATAGTTCATCCATATTTTCTGATGACTATTTTGTAAAACAGATAATTCCTACACATAGAGTGTGGATAATAAGGGCAGCTAAGGAGCTGTAACAGGAGAGAGATTAAACTGAAAGTCCTCTCCAATGTGGTGAGTCTTGAGTGCACGTTCTCAGAAATTCGGAGTTCCAGGACTGGGGAGCGCCACCCACGTGGCTCAGGCAGTCCGTCTGCCTCAATGCATTGTAGTCGGTTTTAACTGGCTTTGTTTTTGTGATTATAGCAGCATCCGTGGAAGAAAACCACATTTTAAAACGTGCTATTGTTTCTAGGCTTCAGAAACTAGCTTTAAGAAACAATTCTGCATCTGCAGCCCAACATTTACGCCTGCTTGTCAGAGGACAAGACCAGGACTGCTTTCAGGTTTGTGGAGTACACAGCTCTGTTCTGTGTCATGTTCTTTTACGTTCAGGCCGTCTTGTGTTGTTTGTCCTTGAAGAGTGTGTTACTGGCGTGTTTTGTTTGTGCTGCTGCTCTGATGCTGCTGCTCTGTCTTACGCAGAGGTTGTTTTTGAATTGTAGCTGCAGCACACTTTTGGCTCAGAAGAGCGATTGACCAGTAACTGTGAGATCAGGATTCGTCCAAAAGAAGACATTTATATCTCCGTGTTATTTGCACCTACTCGACTGTCTTGTATGTTGGCCAAACTTGAAATTAAACAACTTGGAGTTCGATCACAACCAGGTGTTAAGTTCACGGTAAAATAATTCTAACTGCTTTTTTTTCCTCCTATGGAGTTTATGACGTATTGTAACTATTGGTTAAATATTGGTAAATAACATGTACTCTTTTTTAAGTCAAAATATGTGATTGGTTACCTAGACTTACAGACAGATTAGAGAGTAATTATATACCTTGTAGAATTTTCCATTTTAAAAGCAGCCACTGTAGTAATCCTGTAAAATAGGTCTCGTCTAATTCATTTCGATTTGAACTTCTCAGGAACCCATTGTTTGGTTAAGTCCAGATTGAACTGGTTAAGTTGTTGATTTTCCAAGTAAATTTTCTTCTTTCAGTTCGTCAGGGTGTCTCCTGACATTACTTGTTAGACTCTGTTCTGTACACCAGGGATACACAGACAGGACTTTTCTGTGTTGTTTCTTCCCAGAATAATTTCAGAAGATTTCAAGTCATTTCTTTAGCTAGATTCAGGGTGTTAAAAGAGAAAAGTGATAAACCCTGGAGGGGAGGAAGGAGGGACAAGGTAGTGGGATGAAACCCAAGCTCTGTGAAAGCAGCTCAGAACCGAGCAGCTACTTGGCAGTGGAGCTGGGACTGCAAAGCTGGTCTTTGCCCTGGTGTCACAGAGGAAATGTGGAAAAGTCACAAGATTAACACCACCTAAAGGTTTTTTAAAAAGAGTAGATACTTTTGGCAAATCTGATGCTGGAGGTGGACACGTGCTTTGTGGAGCTCTTCGCATGGCCCTACGAGCTGTGATGTGCAGAACAGCCTGCAGAGTGGTGGTTCTCAGCCACCAGGGCACACTTGGTTTCTGGAGATGTTTGTGGTTTTCACAGTTAGACTTTTGGAACCTGATGGGTAGAGTCCAGGGTGTGGCCAGACACCCCCCAGTGCACAGGGTGCCCACATCAGATGGCCCAGCCCAGGGTCCACTGTGCCAAGGCTGAGGAGCCTGCTCTAGTTGGGTTTTTATTTTATTTTAGTTTTGGCTGTGTAGGTTTGAGGGATCTTAGTTCCCCGACCAGTGGTCGAACCCGGTCCGCTAGCAGTGACAGCACAGAGTCCTAACTACGGGACCACCAGGGAAGTCCCTGAGAAGCCTGCTCTAGAGCAGCAGATTTTTGGTTAAATCTTTGGGTCTGTGAGCATTACTCAGGTTTTATTTTATTTAATCTTTCTTCATTTTAACCTTTTAGTCAGTAGTCATTTGTGACTTCTTAGACTTTGAAAATACAGAGAGAATACTGGTATTGAGTGTTTTCAAAAGCTGGTTCTCCTTGTTGTTTTCTAGCTTCTTATATAAGATTTACTGGCAAATTTCTGTGGGAAAATAAAAATTAGAAATATTTTTGGCTCTTGGAACCAACAGAGCTCACTGTGGATGAGGTGGACTTTGCAGGAGTTCAGATCTGAAGCCCTTTAAATGCTGTTAATTTTTACTACAAGGCAGGCAATACTGAGTTTTCATCAGCCTGAGTTTAATTTTTCAAAATATTATTGTATTTAATACATAACAACTTGAAATAAGCTACTGATGTTTTCATGTTTGCAAAGGATTCTTTGAAATTTATTTTAATAATTAGGAATGAAAGAGCATATTTAAAGGAGTGCATTTAAAGAGTTTGAAAAGTTTGTATCCTTGCAGGGTACCTGTTTTCTGCACTCCTATTTATAGAGTCTGTTCTGTGACTCCTGTTTCTTGGTGGTGCTGCGTCCCTGGGGGCCCCATGGCTCAGGGTGCCTGGTCTACCCTGGAGCCTCCACTCTGCACCCCCATGGCCAGGCTGGCTGTCCCCTGAGGCCCATTTGAGTTCTGGCTTCTCTTTGGCACACTCCTGACTCTGCTGGACCAAAAGTTAGCAAGATTATATGCTCATAGATTTTTCTCCCCTCAAAACTTTTTATGCTGGAAATTTAAAATTACTGGAAATTTGAAAGAATTACATGGCAAACATTCACATACCATGCCACTTAGATTCTACACTTAACATTGTGCTGTATTTCTTCTATCACGTATTTAACCATCTATCAATTTATCTTTTTTATGCATTTCAAGATAAATTTAAATATCAGTATCTTTCATGCTGAACACTTCTGAAGCAAGCGTATCAATACTAATCTTCTTATTGTTCCTTTGTCATCTAAACTTGGTTTCTGTAACAGTGAAAAATAATTATTCTTGGCATATGGGAAGGTAAATAATTTTGCAGCTCTTTGGTTTGTTTTTCTCTTAAAGCAGAGTCTTTACTATAGATAGGGCTTGATTGGCAGTGGGGTAACGATTAGCCAAAGTACACAAAGATGAATAGTTTTAATTTCAGTAAATCTGTTTTTACTGTCTTCTCTGTAATTTGATCTTCTGTTTTTTGCTTACATAAAAATAATCCCAGATGTTTGTATTCTGTTTTTAGATACCTTTGTCTGGATATGGAGGCACAAGTAATCTCATTTTGGAAGATGTTAAAAAATTATCTGACAGTTACATGGTAACAGTGAATGACTTAGTGCCTGGCCAGGAAAGTAGAATTGTTATTTCTGTCCGTAACACTGGCTCTCGAGCAGCTTTTGTTAAAGCTGTAGGTTTTAAGGATTCTCAGAAAAAAGTTTTGCTGGATCCTAAAGTATTAAGGATTTTTCCAGACAAATTTGTGCTCAAGGAAAGAACACAGGAAGTAAGTATGAAAATATCTGCACTAAAAATACGAGCTCATTTTTAGGTTAAAGTAATAATTCTGTATTTTATGGCTAAAGCTAACATCTTATTTGAAAGGAGTGTAGGATCTTATCTGATCTTGGAGGTGCTGTTTATGTGCATCAGTGTCTGCAGCCACTGTGACATTTATTCAGAGTGAAATATTTAATATTCACTCCTGATTTTTTTCTTGGCATCAGGATGTTACTATAATATATAATCCATCAATCAGAGAAAGCAGTTGTAAAACCACCACAGAACTGTCAACTATATACTTTTTTGGTGGAGATGAAATTTCACGTCAGCAGTATCGAAGGTGGGTTACTTACCTTAGACTATGATGGGGAGCATTAGTAGAAGTAATGAAGGCTTAACACTGGTTGGGATTTGTAATTAATGGAAAATGTTTTACTACTTATTAGTCAACTGGCAGATGAACAGTTTTGGTAAAATTTGTGTGACCGATAAGCTACCTGTAGGAGAAATACAGGTAGAAATAGCTTGTCTCCAGGTTTCCTTGCAGTGTCCTTTTCTAGACATATATAGTGGCCTCTGCTCCATTGTTCAGATAGGACCTTGGACTTCGTCCTTGGACCATCTTGGTAATGATGGCAGATCAGTTTCAGAAAAGATTTAAAAACTACTGGAAAAAAGTATATTGTATAAACACATCTGACGTGGTGCATTTCTGGGAGTGTTGAGAATTATTTGAATGGATCAAGCTGTATTTTAGACATGTGTAGGGTGTTTAATTACTTAAAGCTTGTGCTTCTAAAAAAATTTAGTACACCAATTTAAATGTAGTTTTATATGCTGGCATGTTTTCAAATTTTTATTTAGGTCTAAGTATGATTTAGACTTACTTATGAGTTGAAATCAGAGTTCTTATGTCACAAAATCTTTTTCCTCGCCTAAAGCTGAGTACGAGGTGAGTGGAGGTCATGCCAATGCACGATTTATGGGAAGTCATTGCCCCTCAGGAGGGTGGTATGTGTGCAGTCCAGTCTTGCCTTCTTCCAGTGCTTCGTGCTGTGCTGTGTTTTCTTCTGATACACAGTTCTGGAAACTGTACTGTCAGTCTGTGGAGGACTGTTAGAATGTATAAAAAGAGTTTAGTGATGAGTTAGTACATAATAATAGCACAGATGTGAAGGGTTCAACTTGGAATGTGGTTTTGTCTCAGTTGAGGATTTTAGAAATAGAAACTGACATTTGGAGAAATTAGATCACAGTTTTTTGGTTTTTTCCCTTTCTCTCTATTGGAGTGTAGAAGTCAGTGTCAGTTCAGTAGCTCAGCTGTGTCCGACTCTTTGCGACCCCGTGAATTGCAGCACGCCAGGCCTCTCTGTCCATCACCAACTCCCGGAGTCTACCCAAACCCATGTCCATCGAGTCGGTGATGCCATCCAACCATCTCATCCTCTGTCGTCCCCTTCTCCCGCCCCCAATCCTACCCAGCATTAGGGTCTTTTCCAATGAGTCAACCCTTCGCATGAGGTGCCCAAAGTATTGGAGTTTCAGCTTCAACATCAGACCTTCCAATGAACACCCAGGATTGATCTCTTTTAGGATGGATTGATTGGATCTCCTTGCAGTCCAAGGGACTCTCAAGAGTCTTCTCCAACACCACAGTTCAAAAGCATCAATTCTTCGGCGCTCAGCTTTCTTCACCGTCCAACTCTCACATCCATACATGACCACTGGAAAAACCATAGCCTTGACTAGACGGACTTTTGTTGGCAAAGTAATGTCTCTGCTTTTAAATATGCTGTCTAGGTTGGCCATAACCTTCCTTCCAAGGAGTAAGCGTCTTTTAATTTCATGGCTGCGATCACCATCAGCAGTGATTTTGGAGCCCAAAAAAATAAAGTCTGACACTGTTTCCACATCTATTTCCCATGAAGTGATGGGACCAAATGCCATGATCTTAGTTTTCTGAACGTTGAGCTTTAAGCCAACTTTTTCACTCTCCTCTTTCACCTTTATCAAGAGTCTCTTTAGTTCTTCTTCACTTTCTGCCATAAGGGTGGTGTCATCCGCATATCTGAGGTTATTGATATTCCTGCCGGCAATCTTGATTCCAGCTTGTGCTTCTTCCAGCCCAGCGTTTCTCATGATGTACTCTGCATATAAGTTAAATAAGCAGGGTGACAATATACAGCCTTGACGTACTCCTTTTCCTATTTGGAACCGGTCTGTTGTTCCATGTCCAGTTCTAACTGTTGCTTCCTGACCTGCATACAGGTTTCTCAAGAGACAGGTCAGATGGTCTGGTATTCCCATCTCTTTCAGAATTTTCCACAGTTTATTGTGATCCACACAGTCAAAGGCTTTGGCATAGTCAATAAAGCAGAAATAGATGTTTTCCTGGAACTCTCTTGCTTTTTCGATGATCCAGCGGATATTGGCAATTTGATTTCTGGTTCCTCTGCCTTTTCTAAAACCAGCTTGAACATCTGGAAGTTCATGGTTCACGTATTGCTGAAGCCTGGCTTGGAGAATTTTGAGCATTACTTTACTAGCATGTGAGATGAGTTCAATTGTGTGGTCGTTTGAGCATTCTTTGGCATTGCCTTTCTTTGGGATTGGAACGAAGACTGACCTCTTCCAGTCCTGTGGCCACTGCTGAGTTTTCCAAATTTGCTGGCATATCGAGTGCAGCACTTGCACAGCATCACCTTTGAGGATTTGAAATAGCTCAACTGGAATCCCATCACCTCCACTAGCTTTGTTCGTAGTGATGCTTTCTAAGGCCCACTTGACTTCACATTCCAGGATGTCTGGCTCCAGGTGAGTGATCACTCCATCGTGATTATCTGGGTCGTGAAGATCTTTTTTGTACAGTTCTTCTGTGTATTCTTGCCACCTCTTAATATCTTCTGCTTCTGTTAGGTCCATACCATTTCTGTCCTTTATCGAGCCCATCTTTGCATGAAATGTTCCTTTGGTATCTCTAATTTTCTTGAAGAGATCTCTAGTCTTTCCCAATCTGTTGTTTTCCTCTATTTCTTTGCACTGATCGCTGAGGAAGGCTTTCTTATCTCTCCTTGCTAGTCTTTGGAACTCTGCATTCAGATGGGAATATCTTTCCTTTTCTCCTTTGCTTTTCACTTCTCTTCTCTTCTGAGCTATCTGTAAGGCCTCCTCAGACAGCCATTTTGCTTTTTTGCATTTCTTTTCCATGGGGATTTTCTTGATCCCTGTCTCCTGTACAATGTCATGAACCTCTGTCCATAGTTCATCAGGCACTCTGTCTATCAGGTCTAGACCCTTAAATCTATTTGTCACTTCCACGGTATAATCATAAGGGATTTGATCTAGGTCATACCTGAATGGTCTAGTGGTTTTCCCTACTTTCTTCAATGTAAGTCTGAATTTGGCAATAAGCAGTTCATGATCCGAGCCACAGTCTGCTCCCGGTCTTGTTTTTGCTGACTGTATAGAGCTTCTCCATCTTTGGCTGCAAAGAATATAATCAATCTGATTTCGGTGTTGACCATCTGGCGATGTCCACGTGTAGAGTCTTCTCTTGTGTTGTCGGAATAGGGTGTTTGCTATTACCAGTGTGTTCTCGTGGCAAAGCTCTATTAGCCTTTGCCCTGCTTCATTCTGTACTCCAAGGCCAAACTTGCCTGTTACGCCAGGTGCTTCTTGACTTCCTACTTTTGCATTCCAGTCCCCTATAATGAAAAGGACATCTTTTTTGGGTGTTAGTCCTAAAAAGTCTTGTAGGTCCTCATAGAATCGTTCAACTTCAGCTTCTTTGGCATTACTGGTTGGGGCATAGACTTGGATTACCATGATATTGAATGGTTTGCCTTGGAAACGAACAGAGATTATTCTATCGTTTTTGAAATTGCATCCAAGTACTGCATTTCGGACTCTTTTGTTGACCATGATGGCTACTCCATTTCTTCTAAGGGATTCTTGCCCACAGTAGTAGATATAATGGTCATCTGAGTTAAATTCACCCATTCCAGTCCATCTTAGTTCGCTGATTCCTAGAATGTCGACGTTCACTCTTGCAATCTCCTGTTTGACCACTTCCAATTTGCCTTGATTCATGGACCTAACATTCCAGGTTCCTATGCAATATTGCTCTTTACAGCATCGGACTTTGCGTCTATCACCAGTCACATCCACAGTTGGGTATCATTTTTGCTTTGGCTCCATCCCATCATTCTTTCTGGAGTTATTTCTCCACTGATCTCCATTAGTATATTGGGCACCAACTGACCTGGGGAATTCATCTTTCATTGTCCTATCTTTTTGCCTTTTCATACTGTTCATGGGGTTCTCAAGGCAAGAATACTGAAGTGGTTTGCCATGCCCTTCTCCAGTGGACCACGATCTGTCAGACCTCTCCACCATGACCCATCCGTCTTGGGTGGCCCCACATGGCATGGCTGAGTTTCATTGAGATAGACAAGGCTGTGGTCCGTGTGATCAGATTAGCTAGTTTTCCCTGTCGGCCGCCGCCCCCGGCCCCCGGCCCGCCCTGGCCCCTCTCGGCCGCCGCCCCCGGCCCCCGGCCCGGCCTGGCCCCTCTCGTCCGCTGCCCCCGGCCCCCGGCCCGGTCTAGCCCCTCTCGTCCGCCGCCCCCGGCTCCCGGCTTCCTACTGAAATCAGTGTACTGCTCTCTAAATTCTTTTTGCCATTAATTTATAGGAATGAGAGTTCTTTTGTTTGTGAACAAACAAAAGTTTTGTAGAGAAATTCACTTTTCAGTTCTGTCACCTCAGAAGTCTGTAGAACAGATCAGACAGACTGACAGAATTGCATGGCAATTTAAATGTTTTCTTTTGATGCATTATTTGTATCATATTCTTGGCGTGTTTTTTCCTGAGACAAATTTCTAACTGACCAAATTATCACAAATATTGTAAATGCATGACTTGAATCTTAATTTCATCTTCTTTCTGCTCTTCTGTTAGAGAGTTGTTGTATTAATGTGTGTAACTGAAAATGATGATGGATATATACCACCATGTATAGCTTTTAAGGGAATTTGCAAAACAAGTTTTCTTGCTAAAATTCCGTATATTGGGAATTAAAGCATAATATCTATGTACTAATGCACCATGATGTCAGTGGGATTTGCCAGTCATTGCCAGATGCGTGAATAAAATCTAATGAAGGATTTTTGTCTGTAAAACGCCTTTGAATAAAATCTCTACTGACAGAGCCGTACTGCACATGCCGGAGGTGAGAGAGCGAGTCCTTCCCAGTCAGAGCGTGCTGCACAGCATCGACTTCGCAGAAGCATTTCAGGACGAGCTGCTTGTAACTGAAGGTGGGAATTTCAGTGTATTTTATTTTATTTTAAATTTATTTTGTTATTTGGCTATGTTGGGTTTTAGTTGTAGTGTGTAGGATCTTTTGTTGCAGCGTATGGGTTCTCTAATTATGGCTCCAGATCATGCAGGCTTAGTTGCTCTACAGCACGTGAAATCTTCGTTCCCTAACCAGGGATCGAACCTGCATCCCCTGTGTTGCAAGGTGGATTCTTAACCATCAGGGGAGTCCCTCAATATATTTTAGATTTTCTGGGTCCAGTGATGTGCTATAAGGAAGAAGAATGTTGGTTTAGATGTGGTGTCAGGCTGAATTAGTCACAGCTCTGGTGTATGACTTTGGACATATTACATCACTGAAATTCAGTTTCCTTAGCTGTAAAATGAGAGGAATAATATTTGTATTGTCTGCACAGAGTTCTTGTGAACTCTTGTGAGTTCAGATGAGAGAGCTTTGCCTTGTAAATGTTAGATGTTAATATGTTATTGCACTTAGTGTTTGGGTGGACTTGTGGGCAGAGAATGGTCATGATTAAACTCAAGTTATTACTGCTTAAGGTTTCATGATCTCACACTTATGCTCATTTTGAGATTTCTCTGCTCTTGTGCTGGGTGTGCAGTTTTTGGAGGATATGATTGTGGCTGAGTGACTCTAATCTAGATATTTAGACCTGTTTGAGCTGAACAGTTCAAGTGTTTAGTGGTATTTATTACTCATACAAAACATAAGAATGGAGACATGCAAATTGTGTAAAAATACATGTACAGATTTTTGTCACAGTGTTCATTATAGGAAGAAGTTAGAACTAACCTAAATGTCCAAGAATAGAGGATTAATTTTGCAAAAGAAACTTTGAAGTCATTTAGACCGTATAATTCTGTATTAAATGACATGAAAAGCTCCTCATTCATTAAAAAAAAAGTTATTTTTAAATTTCGCATGTAAGATCTCCATATGGTAAAAATAATATCTTATTTATAGTTAAGTGGGTAAAATTACAGGAGTATACACACCAAAATACTGAGAATGGTTATATTCTGGTGGTAGAATTTCAGGCAGTATTGTCTTTCCCCCTAACTTTTATTTTCTAGTTTTTTAATGATGAAGTGCATACTCCTTCTGAAGTGGGAAATGATAAAGGAAAGGGTATTTATTTCTGTTTAGAGGTGACAGAGAGTAGTTTATGACCTTTTGGGCAGATTGAGAGTCTAGATCATCTGCTTCAAGGGTGGGTTAGTTACAAAGAGTGGAAAGATTGGAAATGGCTGAAAAGCATCTTGGATTTAGAGCTGAACCTCACTTCATAGCCCACCTCTGCCAACTCGGCTCCTCCAAGCTTCACCTTGCGTGTTCCTCCTCCGAGGAAGGAAGAAGCCATGTGGCAGGGTTAACCTGACTGCCCTGGACGACATGGTGCAGCAGCAGTGGGACCCGATAAAAACGGGGCCACGTGTGTTTGCAGCTCTCGGCTCAGACAGGACTGATTGGATGGACTTGGTGGGTGGGGAGTACAGGGCACGGTCACAGGGTTGGAACTTGCAGCTTGGCCTCTGGGGGCCAACAGACCAAGGAGGACAGGTGGGGAAGTGCGGCAGGAAAATTCTGACAGACCCTTCATAGGGCTCAGGGGCCTCAAGAAGGGTGCCCTGTTGAGAGAGCGGGGAGGGGTTGTGAGGAAGAGAAGATGTACACCACGGTGCCTGGGGAGGTGTGCTTTGGCAGAGGGAGCTAGTGTACAAGCATTTGGAAGGGGATGTGTTAAGAGTCATGCTGACAAACCCAGCCAAGCACTCAGGTAACTTGCTGAGCCCCCCTGCAGTGGGGCTGAGTGGGGGCTTCAGGTGGGTCCTTGGGCACCAGGCTGCACCCCAGGGTGTACTGGCCTCCTGGAGGTGCTGTGCGCGCTGCCCAGGTGGAGGGGGGATGCAGCCCATTTGGTTTTGTGTTAATTGGTATAGTGGATCCCCATGAGAATGTTGCAGTTGAACTTTTTACATGATTATTTTAAAAAACATTTGTTTGAGCATATTACTGTGACAAGCATTCATAGTGATCTTTTGCAAAATGTGTAATGATTGTGGCAAATAATTTCACAATTAAGCTTTTATAGTCAAGATATCTTCATACAAATTTCAGTTTCTACTTCCTGTGTTGTTTCTTTTTAAAAATATATAATTCTTAATATTTAATTTATATGTAGAATACAGGCATGTTCTCTGAAATTTCTTGTATGTATGCATTCAGGTGGGTTTATCTCTAGATAAACTGTCTGATCAGTCTAAATACATGCAGTTATGCTGACACTGCCTGGTTTCTGGATTTGCTGAGGTTAGGTGTCTGTGAGACAGTCTCTCAGATCCATGCTCCAAATGCTGCATTCTGGAGTGAGATGATGCTGCCTCTAAGCACTGCAGAAATCGAGCAGGGTAATTTATGTCAGGGGTTGGGATACTTGTTCATGTTACAGGAGGGGAAGACTGCAGTTCAGGGCAGGGAAGGAAGTGGCCACAGTTCACCGCTGAGCACTGGTGCTGCTGTCACCCAAGTCCAGGGCAGAACCTGGGCTGCAAGTCATTGATGCTGATCTGTAGGGTCAAAATCTGAATGTCACCTGACCCCAACTGAGAAAGTACAAGAATATATGTAAATGGTGTGATTGTGTGAAGATTCATGTGTTTCACACGTTATTTTCTCTTTCAGTGTATGACCTTCCCCAGCGGCCCAGTGACGTCCTGCTCTTTTATGGAAACATGCGTAAAATCATACTTTCAGTAATTGGAGAATTTAGAGATTCCATTTCCAGCAGAGAATTTCTTCCACCTTCTGCCAAACCTAGCTTGGAATTCAAAAGGTAAAACTGACAAAACATCTTTCACCAGATTTCAAGATTATTTAATTCATAGTAGAGCTGATCCTTTCCCTTGTACTTTGTGGTTTTTGTCTCAATGTTTATTTCAGCTTTATTTTTAAATTGAAATAATTCCAAACTTACAGAAAAGTTTAAAAATAGTATAGAGAACTTCCATACACTGTGCAGAAAATCCCCAGTTGATGACATGTTATTATTTTTCTTTATGTATATGTGGCTTTCTCTGAACAATGTATTTAGGAGTGAGTCTCAGGCATGATGACCAGTCAGCCCTGAATTTGCTGCAAATTAACCCCCTCAAAGCCATGGCAGACCCGTCAAGGTTAGGACACTGACATGATCCAGGACCACTGTCTGGTCCTTGGATTCCCCATGTACCTGTCAGTTCCCCAGTGGTGCCCTGTGTAGCTAAGACAAACAACAGAAAAGACACTGCCTCTTTCCACTTCCTCTTTGGTCCGGAATCTGAGATTACATGTGTGTTTGGTTATCTTGTCCCTTTACTCCCTTTCAATAAAGGGAGTTCCTTGGTCTTCTTTTCACGACTGAGAAAACACAAGGTTGTTTAGCAAGTAAGATCTACAGAGTCAAAGGCGTTAGAGTGAAGCTTTGGTGCTGACTTGCGGTAAAACAAGGAGAACCTGGGACTGCCCGTGGTCCCCTTTGCAGCATCAGCTCTCCCCTCTAGTTCAGGTTTAACACCACATCCATAAGTTCTGGATTGATACGTGACACAAGAGGGAACTATTTTGATCATGAAAAGTATCTCATACTTTGATAATTATGTAACCTGTGTGAAGCTTTTCAAACAACTGTGCCACATAAATTAGTAAGTTTCAGATTTCTTACCCACGGACGATGGGTGACAGACCAGGTGCTGCCTGTGTCAGGCCTTTTGTAGGTAAGAACCTGAGTGCATTTGCTGTGGGATCTGGCATTCGCAAGATGACAGGTGATTTGACCAAGCCATCTTTCTTTATTTCTCCTGAGCTTTCCTGGTAAAAGGGGAAAAGTAGGCTATAGGCCAGGAGCCCTGCTGTTCTTACAGAGTGCAGGCCAATTACTTAATGAAATAGTCTTAATTTCGGTGTCAACTTGAGGACATGCAGAGTGATGCTATTTGTTTCTCAGCACAGCGTCTCTGGTGCTGAGCAGTGCTGGTTGTTCCATTATTGGGAAGATTCTTATCACTTTGTTGAAATGGTGTTTGCCAAGTTTCTCTACTGTAAGGTTAGTTAATAAATATCTTGAAGTAGTGTTAAAGTAAGTGACTTAGAGATGGTAGATGATCTTGTACCTTGCCAGATTTCGTGTGCCCAGTGAGGATGGATGGCTTCCTGACCCATGTTATTCCTGTTTTGGCTGCTGACTGGTGATTTTCTGATCTCACCTTTCTTTCTCCGTTCTGTAGTTATCTTTCCACTCTGAGGAAGGAGTGTCCTTTTCCCTCTTACTCACGTGTTTCAGGGTGGGCTCGGATTCAGGACCAGTCCCCTTGTCACTATTTGGTTCCCTGAGTTGCTCCCCGGTCCTATGCCTGTGCCCATAGCACCTGTGGGCACCTCCTTATCCACAGACTCATCGTTCACTTCCTCTACAACCTGGAAACCCGGACGCGGGCAGCAATGTGCTCATAGTCGTTAGTATTATTAGCGTTGTGAAGCCGGTTATCATTATTCACTTAAAGATACATGAAGAGTTTTGTTGTTTTTCTTAAATTCTTAATATTGGGCATTTTTGTAGTAAATCTTTTAAGATACTTCAGATTGCATGCAGAAGTTAAAGCAGGGAAAAAATTGTGTATTCTGATTAAAGATTAGTAATATTTAACCTGGCTTCCCTGGTGACTCAGTGGTAAAGAATCTGCCTGCCAGTTCAGGAGACACCCGAGATGGGGGTTTGATCCCTAGGTTTGGAAGATTCTCTGGAGAAGGAAAGAGCAGCCCACTCCAGTATTCTTGCCTGGGAAGTCCAATTGACAGAGGAGCCTGGTAGGCTACAGTTACAATCCATGGGGTTGCAAAAAGTTGGACATGACTAAGTGACTAAGCACTTAAACACACACACACACACACACACACACAATATTTAACCTATACTGTACTTTATTTTTTATACATTACTTTAAGAGTACCCAATGTTAAGGATTTTTATTTGCTGAAAAATATACAGTATATAATGCACTTGTGTTTTATCTGTTTTCATATTTATGGGTAATCAGTACAAAAATGTGACACAATCTGCTTTTTATCATTTTTAATCTCTTCTCTCTCTCTCTAGTGAATCTGGCAGTTGTGGGACACATGGTGGTAACATTTCTTTGGATGTTTTGCCAGTGAAGGGTCCTCAGGGTTCTCCCCTTATTTCACAAGCTGTTCACCCACCTCAGGATAACTCGACCTCGGAGGAAGTGTGGGCTGTCCACCCTGAGCACCTGGTCTTGGTTGCCCCTTCATGTGAGTGTGTCCCTAATGCCAGGACGAAAATCTGTCTGGGGCCCTGGCTGTCCCTGCTCTGTGCACACAGCTCTTGGAGGGAAGACCAGAGTGTTGTCCTGACATGAGGCCATGGACCCCAAGCCAAGCTCCCATGAACAGACCCTTCCTCCTGCCACCCTCTCCCCTACCCTGAGAACTCAGTTGACACTTGGCCTCTTACCCTTAGCATTGGTACCGTTGGTCCAGAGTAGGAACATGTCCTAGTACTTATGTCTGTGCCCAAGATAACACAAGGGTAACAATTTCCAGGTTTCCTTTTTCGTCTTTGCTCAGTATTGAACTTATTCAGTATCTTTGTAGTTCCCAAGATTGAATGAAGATCTTGCTTTACCAGGAATTTGAAATTTCTGTCCGGGGCAGTTGAGAAAGCAAAATAAGTTGGTATTATAGTATATTTATGTAGGATTTGTTTTTGCTATTTATTAATCTTGGTCTTTATTATTAATGCTAAATGTGAGTAACGTTTTATCTGCTATCATAGGTGATACAGCAAAAACTGGACGTTTCCAGATTTTAAATAATTCTATTAGGTTGCTGAAATTTGAGCTGTACTGGCCAGCACACTGCCTTACAGTGACTCCACAACATGGGTTTATCGCACCAGAGTGAGTATGACCTCCCTGTCCACTGGGTGTTACTCACATGCTTCATAGGCCATTTAAACTTTCTCAGTAGGATTTTGCAGTGTGCTGACTCTGCAGAGCACCGTGCGTGGTTCTCTGGGAACACACTGAGTTCCAGACTCATATTGCTTAGCAGTGGGGCCCGTCCACAGCCAGTTACAGTATCAGCCTAAGAGGATCAAGAGCTGAGTGAGGTGGGAAAGAGTTCCTCAGGTGGAATCTCCTGACACAGCTATGCCTACAGAGTTACAGCGTGGGATACATCTGTGCACGGGGTGAGGGTGGTGGTCCCCGAAGCTCAGTGGTGCTGGCTTGTCACCTTGGGCCTGGCAGCTTACTCTGCTGGTTTTGTCTAAGGACATTTTACAGACATGGCTTCCTGACTTCTGCTGTGTCTGAGCTATAGTCTAGCTTACCGTTTTCCACAAAGGATTACAAAGAAGTTTTTGGGGGCCGAGTGGTGATGAGCAGCTGCCCTTTCTGTGCAGCATGGTTATTGGTGGGGTAAGCCTCAGCTCTCCACTTCCTGGGAACAGTCCCGGCTGGCACAGAACACACACACCTGAAAGTTGCTTCACATTCGGCAATAGCAGCTTTGCATGAGAGCAACTTGGAATCTATTTTCTTTGCTTTTGCAAAATGATGGCGTATGCGCTTCAAGAGAGTTTATTTGACCAAGACTGGGTTGAGATAAGGTTAGGGACACTCCAGAGAAGGGCTCCTGGGACCAAAGCAGTCAGTTAAGTATTTGCTTGTTAATAGGTGAAAAACTGGAGGTGACAGGGCAGGTTGTCCACAGCAACTTGTGCATGGCCCTTCATGTCGAGCTATTAGCTCCACTATATTGGATGTGGGTATAGATCTCTCTTGTAACTGGTAGTGTCTCTTAAGTGACAGATCTGGTCACACTCCACATTTCAGTCTTTGTCATCCCATAGCTCTTGAGCACAGCGAGCACAGAAACGTGACCCACTGCGGGAGCAAAGAAGCACTCTTCCCCCCACCCCCATTCCAGTTACTCTCTGTGACAGTGACAGCTCAGAGTATTCATGGTAGTGGTCTTTCTCCAGAAATGTTTAGTTCGAATTACTGTATAGATGCATTTCTGTGGTGTGGTCCGTTTTCACATGAGCTTTGCCCTCAGGTTCTTGGCTTTACACCACTCAGCTTTTTGTCAATCACCAAGTTGGGATTGAGGTAAAATCAGGTGCACATGGGAGCTCACCTCTGTTCTCTGCTCTTTCTGAACAGTGGGGAAACTCTTGGTGGTCATTGATGGTGCAGTGTTTCAACTCTTGTGGTTACTGCTGTTACGGTCTACACTATTCTTAGTTCTCAGTATTCAATTCTTCTTTTAAGGAGTAAGATGCAAATTCTTGTGAGTCCCAACTCCTCCTTATCCACAAAACATTCAATGTTCCCATGGAGCGGCTTGATCTATATACACTGTGACAATGGACAGAAGGTACTTAAAAAGAAAATTTTTTTTTTATCAAATATGTTTTTTTGCAGTTAAAGTGTTGTAATCCTTATTGATGGCACTTACATTTCAGAAATCAAATTGAGGTCCTTTCAGCCCAAACAGCTTATGTAACTAGAGCACTTAGTACAGATTTTTCCACCAGTGAGCTGAGTAAGTTTCCTGGTGCAGCAGTGGGGAGTAGGGCCTGGAAGCCACCATTAACTTGAAAATTCTGCTTTGAAAAAGAGGGGAGTTGGGAAAAAAAATCAAGTCAAATAGCTACTTTGGGATCTGAATAGACTTTACTTTCTAAATTCGTCAGTGTTTCAGTTGTTTGGCACTGCTTTTGTCTACCATGATTAAAAAATAGGAATTTAAAAAAAACAACAATAACTTCACTTTGTCTCATTTCAGAAAATTGTGAAGGTTCAAATTCGAGAAGACTTGACCCAAGAAGAACTTTTCACTCATTTGACCTCCAGCCCACTTGGAATCCTTTCCCAAGAAACCGAGCCTGCAGTTAATCATATGGTAAAACCAGCAACAAAACCACCTTCCACAAAAGTTGAGCTAAGAAACAAGACAGTTACTTTTCCTCCAACAGAACCTGGTGAGACCTCAGGTATTGTATCACAGGGTTACGTCTTCAAATGTTGATAGGTGGGATCTAATGGCTCCTAGTTAACCGTAGTTCGAGACAGTGTTAACTTCAGGAGAAAATCAGCAGTTCTCGGAAATTGTTTCAGTGATCAGCTCGATTCAGGGAAGCTAAAACTAGGCCTTTAGTAACTCTCTCTATTCCAGGAGGCTTAGACTGTCTGTCAGAGCCATCCCTTCCCAACTCTCACTAGATCTTTGATCAGAGCTGCTGCTAAGTTAGTGGCCAGAGAGGAGAGGAAGGTGGTGGAGCCAGGCCTCGTCCCTTAGGCTGTGACTGCAGGTTCTGGGCCTGCCCTGCCCGCTCCGCCTCCCCCCGAACACACCCCCCACCCCCAGCTCTCTATCCAGGGCCTGAGAATGGTGAAGTGCTGTGTGAAGCTCCTCTGAGCTTTCTCAGGGGCCTGGAGTGGTGCTCTGTGTTTCCTCAGTACGTGATGAAGAACATGCTTTAGTCCCTCAGTAACTTTTCCCTTTGGTTAAATACAAGATAGGGCATCTGTCAGACAGGACTTAAAAAATAATGTCAAAATACAAGACAGAGCATCTGTCAAACAGAACCTTAGAAAATAGTGTCCTTCTTGTTGGACTCAAAGGGATCTGATTGTATTTCTTCTCTATGGTAAGGTAGTCACAGTATTTATCACATATTATCATAGGGATCTGCTTGTTTACTTAACGCCTCAAAGTGTTTGAGTTGTGAAATGTGTTCCTTATAGGAAATTACCTGGAACTTGAGAATCATGGTGACACGGAAGTGAGGTGGCACCTGTCATCTTTAGCCCCACCTTACGTCAAGGTCAGTGATAATTGCCTCGAATATACTCATTTTAATGTTTATGCAGGATGTTTAAAAATCTGGATTAGGACCATAGGTTGAGATTACTGGGTTTTTGTTAATCTGCTTCATTTACTTGATTGTTTCTGTGGGTGGAACTAACCTGCCCAGTCTTGTTCACACGGTGGTTTTAAGAGTCAGGCTAGAGAATGTATGTGAAAATATGTGCTTGCTCTGTTTACTGCTGTCTCCTGCAGCCCAGTTTTTTATCTGAAATAATTTTATTCTGAAAAATATATACAGATTTTATCCCAGACGTGTGTGCGCGTTTCCTTCTCCTGCTTCAGAGTGCTGCTGTGTGCTTTCAGCCTGTGCGGGAGGCAGGGCTGAACTTTACTTGCCAGGGAGCCTTGGCCTGTGTGCCCACGTGTAGTGTCTGCCAGTGGGCACTGCACAAGCTGCGTGCATGGTCACATGTCGTCACATGTCATCACATGTCGTCACATGTGGTATGGCCTCTCTGCTCTCTTCTTGGTGTGACCATCATGGTTCTGAGCCGTAATGTTAACAAGATGTGTGCAAAAGATAGTGCTGGGCCCTCTGACAGGAAATGAAGTGCTGATATCGCATGGGGGTGTTGGAACACATACTCAGCAGGGTTCTTGAGGAAGCAGCAGTCCTCCGGCGAGGGACCAGCCTCCTATAGAGCACTGCGGCTGGGGATGGGAGGAGGGTCGGTGTCCAGTGAAGCCTGGTGTGAGTGGAGCCTGGGTGCTCCTGGCCCCCAGGAAACGGGTTTGTCCTCAGTGACCATGAAGGCAGTGGTGTTACTGTGGAACTGATCTGTTGACTTTTTGTTTTTTTAAGTTTGATTGTTTAAATGGTGTCTTTGTAGGGAGTTGATGAAAGTGGAGATGTTTTTAGAGCTACCTATGCAGCATTCAGATGTTCTCCTATTTCTGGTGTACTGGAAGGCCATGGTGTCCAAAAGGTGAGTTCTGACATCTTTTCACACCCGTCTGGTGGGAACACAGTGTCAGCTGGCCAGGAGTCCCTCATTTCCACCCAGAAGAGTTCACTCCACCTGGATGGTGCTGCTCTTAGCCAGGCTCCTGCGAGAGTGGCGGCAGCACAAATCTGCACTGTGCTCCTGCGGCAGGACATCTTGCTAGTAACAACACCATGCTTGGTGTATAATTGGTGCTCACTCATTCTGGCGCGAGCTTGTCACCTGGCTACCAGTTGCCTGTGCTGGGAACATGCTTCCAGGGCACTGATCCAGATAGTGGTTTTGTCAACCAGCCAGTCAAAAAGCTCTACCAGTTCTGATCTTGCACTCTAAAATAACTTTTTTAAAGGATTTGCACTATTTTAACATTGTATTTCTATTTCTTTTATTTGGTGTATGATACAATATTATGTCAGTTATAGTTGTGTAATATAATGATTCACAATTTTTAAAGGTAATAATCCATTTGTAGTTTTTATACGATATTGGCTATGTTCCTCATGTTGTATAATACATCCTTCTATCAATACCTTATTTTATGCCTAAATAGTACTTTTTAATCCTCTACTCCTATATTGCCCCTCCCCACTCCCCACCAATGACTACTAGTTTGTTCCATACATCTGTGAGTCTGCTTAATTTTTACTTGTATTTCTTAAGAGTCCATATATAAGTGATATCATACAATATTTGTCTTTCACTCTGACTTTTTTCACTTAGCACAATGCCCCCCAAATCCACCCATGCTGCTGCAAATGGCATGATTTTATTCTTTTTCCTGACTAATATTGCATCGTGTGTGTATGTGTGTGTACACACACACCATACCTTCTTTATCCATTCATCTGTTGACAGACACTTAGGTTGCTTCCGTATCTAGGCAATTGTAAATAGTGCTTCTGTGAACATTGGGGTGCATCTGTCTTTTCAAAGTAGTGTTTTATTTATTTATTTATTTTTGAATAAATACTCAGGACTGGAATTGCTGGGTTATTGTTGTTTAGTCACTAAGTTGTCTGACTCTTTTGCAACTCCATGGACTGTAGCCTTCCAGACTCCTCTGTCCATGGGATTTCCCAGACAAGAAGACTAGAGTGAGTTGCCATTTCCTTCTCCAGGGGATCTTCCCAGCCCAGACATTGAACCCATGTCTCTTGCATTGGTAGGCAGATTCTTTGCCACTGAACCACCTGGGAAGCCCTGCTGGGTCATCTGGTAGTTCTGTTTTGTTTTTTGAGAAACTTCTGTACTGTTTTCCACAGTGGCTGCCCCAACTTACATTCCCACCAACAGTGTACAAGGGTTCCCTTTTCTCCACATTCTCACCAACCTTTGTTATTTGTTTTCTTCTTGGTGATGGCCATCCTGACAGTTGTGAGGTGATAGCTCTTTGTGGTTTTGATTTTCATTTCCCTGGTGGTTTGCAATGTTGTGCATGTTTTCACATACCTGTTGGCCATCTGCATTTCCTCTTTGGACAAATGCGTATTTAGTTCTTCTCCTCATTTTTTAATTGGCCTGATTTTTTGAGTTGTGTGAGCTATTTATATGTGTTGGATATTAACCCCTTACTGGTCATATCATTTGCAAATATTTTCTTCCATTCAGTAGGTTGTCTTTTCATTTTGTTGATTGTTTCCCTTGCTGTGCAAAAGCTTATGAGTTTAGTTAGGTCCCATTTGTTTATTTTTGCTTTTATTTCCTTTAGGAGACAGATTTAAAAAAAAATACTGCTGTAATCAATGTCAAAGAGTCTTCTGCCTGTGTCTAGGAGTTTTATGGTTTCTGGTCTTTAATCCATTTTGAGTTTATTTTTTATATGGTGTTAGAGAATGTTCCAATTTTATTCTTTTGTATGTATTAATAGCTGTCCAGTTTTCCCAGAACCACTTATTGAAGAGACTTTTTTCCTCCATTTTATATTCTCATCTCTCTTGTTGCAGATTAATTGGCCATAAATGGGGGTTTATTTCTGGTCTCTTTGTCCTGTTCCATTGATCTATGTGTCTGTTTTGGAACCAGTACCATGCTGTTTTGACTATTGTAGCTTTGTAGTATAGTGAATTCTACCAAACATTTAGAGAAGAGTTAGCACCTATCCTTATAAAACTGTTCCAAAATGAAAGAAACACTTCTAACTCATGCTGTGAGGCCACCATCACTCTGTTGCCAAAACCAGGCAAAGATAATCACACACAAAAAGCGAAAATTACAGACCAGCATCTCTGAATGTAGGTGTAAAAAATGTCAAAAAAAACACTAGCAAACTGAATCCAACAGTACATTGGAGGCATCAAACACCATCATCAAGTAGGATTTATCCCAGGGATGCAAGGATTTTTCAATGACTGCAAATCATAATTTGTTGATGTGATATACCACATCAACAAATTGAAGAATAAAAACCATATGATTATCTCAATAGATGCAGAAAAAACTTTTAACAAAATTCAACATCCATTTATAATTAAAAATTCTTCAGAATGTGGGCATAGAGGGAACATACTTCAACATAATAAAGGTCACATATGACAGACTCACAAGTAACATCACACTCAACACTGAAAATCTGAAAGCATTCCTTCTTAGGTCGGGAACAAGACAAGGATGACTACCCTCTACTTTTATTCAGCATAGTTTTGGAAGTCCTAGTGATGGGAATCAGAGAAGAAAAAGAAATAAAAGAGTTCCAAATTGGAAAAGAAGTAAAACTCACTGTTTCTGTTTGACAGAATATTGGGTTGGCCAAAAAGTTCGTTTGGGTTTTACTGGAACATCTTGCTATACATAAGAAATTCTAAAGACTCCACCAGAAAACCAGAGCTTATTAATGAATTTGGTAAAGTTGTAGGATACCAAATTAACATACAAAAATCTGTTGCATTTCTATACACTGAGAACAAGCTATCAGAAAGGAAAACTGAGGAAATAATCCCATTCACCAATGAATCAAAAACAATAAAATACTTAGGAATAAACCTACTTAAGAGGCAAAAGACCTGTCCTCTGAAAAGAATGAGATGCTGATGAAAGAAATTGAAGCTGATGCAAACAGAAAGATATACTGTGTTTTTAGATGGAAAGAACCAGTATTGTTAAAATGACTGTACTACCCGAGGCAATCTATAGGTGCAATCCCTATCAAAATCTCAACGGCATTTTTCACAAAACTAGAAAAAAAATTTTTAAATTGGTATGGAGACACTAAAGGCTCCCAATAGCCAAAGCAGTCTTGAGAAAGATAGACAGAGCTGGTGGAATCGGGCTCCCTGACTTGAAAAATATACTTGGATCTGATACAGTAACAAGCCCACTAAAAATGTTCAAATTCTTCTTCCATTAGTGCGAAATTAATCAATACAAAGACAGTTTTTCCTTTAAATTTTTTCATACCACACTTTGAATTGGTAACCTCAGTGCATGTGTGTAAGGTTCAGAGTCTAAATCTCTCTCCTGAATGTGTTGTTTGTAGGTCTCCGTAATGTTTTTGCCCAGAGATAGAGGGGACTATGCCCAGTTTTGGGATGTTGAGTGTCACCCTCTTAAAGAGCCTCACCGGAAGCACACCTTAAGATTCCAGCTCTCTGGACACGTGAGTGTTACACTGAATTTAAGTAAATTACTGGGTGTGTTTTGAAGACGCCAGGTGAAACTGGCCTGAAAAACTGGCCTGAGAAAGCTAAGTATGTTCCTGGTTTTATTATAATCCCATTAATTCTACTGTAGCTGCTTATCTTAGTTTTATTATGTGTCTTTATTTATTGGCTCTGTGAAATCTATGTTTGCCTTAATTAGGTAAGGTTTTGTGTGTGTGTGTGTGTGTGTGTGTGTGAGAAACACACAGAGAGAGAAACAGTACAAGATAAAGCATTTGTAATTAAAGGTTAAAAATCTGAAGTGTCCTTTTTAAGAATTAGGAAGTAGTAAAATTCAGTTGGGTAAATGTCCATGTATTTATTTCTCCTCCTCCACCCTGTGATTTTTTTATAGAGTATCAGAGCAGAAAGTGAGCCTGGAATTTCACGCATTTCCACAAATAGCCTCATTAAAATAGATAATTTACTTAAGCTCCGAAGACAGGCTGTATCCGAGGCTTCTGGCCTCATACCTGGGTATGTTATTTCTCTCATTCTTATGAGTTTTTCCCAGTACTTTATTGAGGTATAATCACATTCGACAAAATGCCCAGTGGCTTACCTGTGATTGACATGCGTCACTCCACTGCAGTCAAGGTAGAGACTTGACTCCCAGTTCCTCTCATCTGGGAGTTCTCATGTGGCTTCTACAGCCACCCCCACCCTCACGTTGGGTTTGTTCTGTTCCTGTGGATTTCATGCACACCTGCACTCAAGTTTTGCCTGGCTTCTTTCACTTAGGTGGTGATGTCGGGATCACTGGTGTTGGTGAGTCCACCTGTGGTGGGTACCATTGTGTGTGGAGTTCACACGCCCCATCACAGGGGCACGTCACCATTGTTTCTTTATCCTTTGGCATTTGGTGTCTTCCAACTTGGAGCTCTTGTGAATGAAGATGCAATGAACGAAGATGCAGTGAACATTGTTATATGTGTGTTTTTGTGGACATATTCTTTCATTTCTTTGGGTAAAAATGTCTTAGAGTAGAATTACTGAGTCATGTGGTAGGAATTTTTTTAACCTTAATCTTAAATCGAAGAATGTTCCCAAAGAAACCTTTCCATTTTACATTCCCAAAAAGAGTGTATGAAAGTAGATTCTTAAAAACTTTATAAAATGTATGGTACATCAGCAGCTTGCAGAGCTTTAATGATAATATGTAAATGTTTTACCTAATGAAAATATTTTTTTTTCAGGGATGTGTTTTTTTAATAACTTTTTATTGAAGTATAGTTGATGTATAGTGTTGTGTTTATTTCTGCTGTACAGCAAAGCAATGTTATATACATTCTTTTCCATATGGTTTACTCAGGATATTGAAAATAATTCTCTGTGCTATACAGTTGGACCTTATTGTCTATCCATTCTATATATAAAAGCTTACATGTGCTAATCCTAACCTCGCAGTCCGTCCCTCCCCCAAACCCCTCCCCCTTGACAACCACAAGTCTGTTCTCTATGTCTGTGAGTCTGTTTCTGTTTCCGTAGGGATGTTCATTTGTGTCATATTTTAGATTTCACATATAAGTGATAGCGTATGGTATTCATCTTTCTCTTTCTAACTTAGATGAAAACATTTCTTATAATCCTTAGTTAACTCATACTTAGGTTTGACTTAGTTCTGGAGGAAGATGCTTTTAAGAAAAGCATGTTAAGTACCTCTCCGAGAGAGGAGGTTCTGCTGTCCGTATCAGCTGCTGCCAGGCACGCCTGGATGCTTCCTGGCACCAGCAGTGTTAATACTGGTCAGCCAGTCACCTTCACAAAACTACTTTAACTGAAATGGGGGAGAAAACACAAGTTAAAGCCACATTTTGTATAATTTATTATATACAAATAGTTTAAGTTTCTGTAGATTGTAAATAGTTAACTTTCAAACCTGTCTCCATAGCAGGCAGCTTGACCTGACCCACCGTGGAGTTTATGCCCCAGAAGATGTGTATCGATTCCTGCCAACAAGAGTTGGGGAGTCAAGGACGTTGAAAGTCAATTTGAGAAATAATTCTTTTATTACACACTCGGTAAGTTGGAAATACTGCTGTAGGTTGTGGAAAAATAAATGTATTATACTATTGGATAAACATTTTCCTAAGAATTAGAAGATTGTTTTATAGATGATATTTAAGGTATAATAGTTAATTTTTAAAACACTTTAATACTGTGTTTGAAGAGAAACTCATGGGAAGTTTATGATCCTTTGTCTGAAAATTATCTAGTATTTGTTTTCATATTTTCATTTTTTAGTTTCTGCTCTTGTTTTCTTCTGTATGATCCTATGAGCATATTTCTGGATAACATTTACTCCAGTCAGAACTATAGTAAACTCATTAAAATTCCCTTAAGTGTTTTCATGAGCATTTATTGTCTTAACTTCATCTTGTGGTGGGTATACATAAGCAAATGCATAGTGTGTTGATTTAAATATGCACAGATAGCTAACTTGTGTAACTTCATAAAGTGTTTCATATTAAATTCCAGCTCAAGTTTTTAAGTCCCAGAGAGCCTTTCTACGTCAAACATTCAAAATATTCTTTGAGGTGAGTTTATCATAAATCAAAGTGTTCTCTTCCCAGTACAGGTCTTTGTGTTCAGGAACCTGAGATTTCTCTTGGGGGCTAGGACTGTGAGGTCTCCCTCAGTTACAGCCCCTCATCTTCACCACCAATGCCCAGAGCACTAAGCACATGGTGAAGGGGATGAGGAGCCTGCAAGGGAAACAGCCTGACTGTGGGTGTACATGGCGAGCAACAACTCAGACTTGCGCAGTGTTTGGACTTACAGTGTGACTCCTGTTACCCAGTATTTTGACAGACGTATGCTTAAATAGAACCTTCGTTGTCTTATGATTAACTTTAGAGTAATTTCTGCGTCAGGTGTTACTTTCATCACACTGAGAATCAAGGATTTAAATTTTTACTAATTTGGACAAAAATCTTCCCAGATTAATTGGAAAAACTTTTATTATCCTGTTTTCCAGTGTAATTCTTGAAATAATCCTATATTGTTCTTAAATCAGGGCCTCATTTTCTTGCCATCCTTGCTTATTTTATTTTTTTAGTGTTTGTTTTTATTCATTTTTAAGGTATTTATATATATTCTTCCAGTTTTATTGATGTAATTGACAGACAGCACTGTGTAAATTTGAGGTGTGTAGCATAATGATTTGACTTACATACATCATGAAATGATTATCACAGTAAGTTTTGTGAACACTCTCATCTCATATAGATACAAAATTAAACAGAAGAAAATGCTTTTTTTCCTGCATCATGAACTATTAGGATTTATTCTGGTAACAACTTTCATATATAACACAACATGTTCAGTATATTTTTCATGTTGTATATCACATCCCTGGTGCATATTTATGCTACAAGTGGAAGTTTGTACTTTCTGACTTTTGATGTACTTTTTATTAGTCCCACCCACCACCTCCCCCAACCACAAATCTGATTTTTTCTATGCATTTGTTTTTTTTTCTAATGTCTGAAAATATTTTTATTTTACCATCATTTTTTAAAAATAATTTGTTACAATATTGCTTCTGTTTTATGTTTTGGCTGTTCTGGCTTTTTGGCCACAAGGCATGTGGGATCTTAACTTCCCAACCAGGGATCTAACCTGCACCCTGTGTGTTCAAAGGCAAAGTCTTAATCACTGGGCCGCCGGTGAAGTCCCTTGCCTTCATTTTTGAGAGGCGGTCTTGCTTAGTACATAATTCTGACAGTATTATCCCCCACTCCCATCTGATAAACCTGTTGCACTACTGTCTGGCTTACATTGTTTCTAACAAGAAGTCTACTGCCATCCTTGTGTTCATTCCTCTGCCTGATGTGTCTTTTTCTCTGGCTGCTTTTGATATTTTTTTTTACCATTGGTTTGTTTTTTTTTTTTGAGGGGGAAGTATAATTGACTTACAACACTCTTAGTTACTATGTTTCTGTACATTTCAAACTGATTTCACCACACTAAGTCTAGGATGGTACATTACCACACAAAGACATTACATAGTTACTGACTGTGTTCCCTAACTGTACATCTCATACCTGCGGTTCATTTACTTTGGCACTGGATGTTTGTGCCTTGTCATCTCTTCTTCCTGTACCCCCATCCCCTCTGGCAGCCACCTGTTTGTTCTTTATTTCTGTTTTGTTCTGTTTATTCATTTGTTTTGTTTTCTAGATTCCACATGTAAGTGAGGTTGTTCAGTGTTTTGTCTCTGACTTATTTCAGTTTAGCATAATAGTACTCTCTCAGTCCGTTCATGTTGTTGCAGATGGTAAGATTTCATTCTCTTATAAGGTTGGGTGTATCCCACTGTGTCTGCACCTTATCTTCATCTGTTCACCTGTTAATGCACTTGGGTTACTTCCCCGTGTAACATTGTTTGCAGTCCGTTCACTTTCAGTCTGTGTATGTCTTTAGATCTGAAGTGAGTCTCCTGTAGCCAGCATGTGTGCTGGTCTTGTGTTTCTATCCATTCAGGCACTCTTTTGATTGGAGCATTTAATCCATTTACATGTAAAGTAATTATTGATAGGTATGTACTAACAATTTTGCTAACTGTTTTGGGGTCTTGCTAATTTTATTTTTCCATATGATGCCTGTAAAGGCTGAAATTTCAAACTGGGTTGTCACTGAGATTTACAATTTTAACATTAGGGTTGCATTGCACTTAATACTAAAAAATAATTTTATCTTCATGTTTGAATCTTTAATTAAACTTTATTTATTATAAGCTCTTTCACTTTAGCATCAGGAAGTGGTCCTAGAAGCATGTTCTATTCTGTGAAAACTAGGCCCCTTGCAGGCAATCGAGGGCTGACTGAGTTACTAGCCCAGCAGCGCTGACTCAGAAGCTTAAGCTTCCTCTTGTTGTTGGAAGATGAATCATTCCCTCTACCCCTCATCCTTTCTTCCCCTTCTTGACCCCATTCCCCCATCCTCTGTGCTAGGAAACCTGCCTCTTAGGAGCCCAGCCCAAAGGCACAAGTTGTGCGGAGTCAGCAGTGAATACACCTAGACCTCTGTCAGCTTCAGTGTCCTAATTTGTAAAGGTACCGACAGCCTGGACTTGTTACAGGATACATGAGAGGCAGTCCTGGGGGTCCCCAGAAGCCCCAGCAGGACTCACAGGTGTTGACAGAGCATCGCAATTCTGTCAGCACTTTCCCAGCCAGTCTCTTCAACGAGAACGTGGACGAGGGTGGCCTTAAACACTCCCAGTCCAAACTTTCCCGCTTCTCTGCCCTGAGCTCTCCTCTGCCAATGGTGTGTGGATCCCTCCCCTGGGGCCTGAGACTGGTGATGTTCCAGGGTGCTTAGAGCAGGTTGGCTCTGCCGAGCTGAGGCTGAGCTGCAGGAGCAGTTCGCTGTTCACAGATAGTCATTTGAATTCCCAGTTGGGGCCCTTTTTAGTAACTGAGGACAAATTGATCCTGAGTGAGTGATTAGTCCTGAACACTGCTGTTATCTGAGTTTGAACCTGATCATAATGGCCTTAGTGAATAACTCTGCTTCCTGTTTGCTGTCTGCCTGGTTCACGTCCCTGAGCTTGATCAGTGTTTTGCAGGCATTGTGTCTTTAAATGTGAAGCATAGGGGTCGTGGAACACTTTTGTATAAACCAGCATACACCTGTCACAGCTTAGTGGAGGGGCTTCAGATCTTTGTTTCAAGGAGCACTTATCTTTAAAAAAATACTTGTTTTTTAAAAAGTTAAGACACCTTCAGGTTTTTAAAAAATTTGTTTGAAGAGCTAACAGCTTTTTAAGAAACAATATTTGCATTCACTTCATCTACAGTTTTGATAAAGACTCATGACTTACAGTAACTTGTTAAATTGTTTGGCCTTATGTCAGTGTATTAGTTGCTCAGTCGTGTCTGACTCTTTGAGATCTTGTGAACTGTAGCTTACCAGGCTCCTCTGTCCATGGGATTCTCCAGGCAAGAATACTGCCATTTCCTTCTCCAGGGGATCTTCCCGACCCAGGGATTGAACCTGGGTCTCCTGCATTGGAGGCAGATTCTTTACCAGCTGAGCTACCAGGGAAAGGCCTTATGTCACTGTTGCCCGTTTTATGACTTAAGGATGGTTCAGTCAGCTTACCTGGAGATGAACATTCCTTTTCCAACTTGCATTCCTGAATACACTGTAGTTTCACATTCTTCACTTAATTTGCTTTCACAGACTTTTTAAAAATTTAAACTATTTTAGCTGAAATTTGTAAATCAGCTCCTTTTTGATCCTTTGCAGAGAAAAGACCTGTTTCTGTTCGATACTAGTAGCATCACACGCAGCAGTCTCTGTTCCCAGCCAGGCTATGAGAAGGCTAGCCGAGGGAGGTCCGAGGGCAGTTTGTGGTTGCCTGGGAGCTGGGAGACCTTACAGGAGGCCCTGTGGCCCAAATGCAGATGTAGTTTTGGCAGTGAACAGGTCAAAAGTGTTTTCACATTGCCACTGTCAGCTTCCTCATGTGACCCTGTGGCCAGCTGGTAGCATCCTTCTTCCTGGTTGCCTGGCTGCCGAGCTCTTCCTCCTCCTCACGCACAGCTGCCTGCAGTGCTGTAGATGTGACGGGGGTGATGCTTAAAGCCTTCTTAACACGGAACTTTTTATCAGTGAGATGGCGTTTTGCTTAGTTTCAGTTTGTCCAAAAAACAGTTTTAAAATCTAAGATGTGTTCATTCTTGCCATCTCAAAGTAGACATTTTTATATAGTTGAACATAATGACTTGCCATTACAGTGCTAGAACATTTTTAGCTGTCCTAAATTAAATACTCACTGCTTTTCTGTGCAGCCTAGGTCATGTCACAGCATCTAAGAGAACTTAGAAACATGAGAAAATATTTTTTAATGAAGCAAAATTTGGACAGTGTACAGGTAGCATTTGGAATTGCCTCTTAAGATACGTTATGTTTGCTTTATACTCTTAAACATGTTATTACTTTAAAATGTCTTTAACTTTTTATACTTTGAAAAGAGATTTAAATAAGGTAATTTTATACTTTATTGGTGGCAGGTACTGAAGTTATTCTTATACATTTCATTATGGAACTTAGGATAAATATATAATGTTACAGATTCCAGCATCAACTTTAATAATTAGCAACTCAGTATAAACTTGGTGAAATATGAATAAGAAAACCATGCGTGCAAAGCAGTAACTCTGATCTGTTCAACCAGGTGAAGTAAACTCTACGTCGTAGAAAACTCTTCCCTCGTGACACGTGCATAGGCTTAGATCTTACATAGAGGAAGGCGGGAAGCTGGCCTCTTCATACGTAAGAATGGCTTCTTTCCACTTTGGAGAAGTAGAGTCTTGCTCCCGTAGCTCCCTGAGATTCCTCTCACACACACGGGTGGGGCTACTCCCTGTGTAAGCTTGGGGGCTTGTACTCCTCCCAGGGTTGAGGCCACTGGACGGGCTCGTGAGCTGTAGGGGCTGGTGCAGTGACAGTGCTGGACTCGGCAGGTGGACAGTCTGTGCAAGGCTCCAGGGGAGCCCCTCCCAGTCCCTGGTGGTCACCTTGTTTTTGCCAGGTGGCTGCCTGCCCTGGGGCTAGGAAGCCCCACTCCTCGAGTGGGAGCTCTGCTCCCTACCAGGAGGTCCCCTGTCCTGGCTGTCCTGCAGCCGGGCTGTTAGCTGACAGTAGGTTCTGGGGCTTTGCCTGAGGCAGAGGCATGGGGCCAGGGCGTGTACTGGGCAACATCCTGTTGCCCACAGAAGGTGGGTGATGGTGGAGGTGATGGAAGAGGGGCACTGACGGGTGGGGTTTTGGTCAGTGTTCTTCAGTGGGCTTTAGGTGGTCCCCTCTTTCTCATGACTTTTTAAGAAGAATCTGTTCTGTTCCCACTTAGCCCTTAGAGCGTCCTCTGCTGACTGTTTATTCAAGTCTAGTCTGCTGAGACTTTGCAGCTAATGCCCCGTCTGCCGGTCTCACACCCACACGCATTCTGCGAGCTGGACTTGTGGCTGAGCAGCCAGAGGGACGCTCCTAAGTTACAGAGAAAGAAGGATTCGGGTTGCTGAAGTTTATAGGTTCATGGTTGTGAGGGGCTGAGGTGTTTCCGGCACCTTGCCAGCCCTGCTTCTGCACCATCGGGTACTGGCTCTCATGCCTCTGCTGCAAAAGTTGTCCTCAGCTGAGGATCCCACGTTCTGTTCAGCATGCTTTTCTGTTACATGTTCTCGTGTATGTTTGTGTGTATGTATGTATGGGTGTAAAGCCCTCTTGGTCACCACGCTGCTGGGAGCTGGGTGGACCCTGGTTCTTCCTAGGTTGCGTCCCAGTTTATTCAGTGTCTGTGAATCTAAACCAGGTGATACATATTTGTCATAATATGTTTTTCAAAATTCTTTCTCAGTTAAATATAGAGTTATGCATTCCATGTTGAACTTTGTTAATAATGGAATCATCTAAAGATTTATTTTTGGATATTTTAATGCTTTTTAGTAATTCATAAGTTACAAAGCCTCTTAGGCTGGCAGATTGTACTACATTATTCTGAGGATTAATTAAGATGCTAACATGAAAGAGAATGTTGTCATTTGTCAGTGCCATCAGTAGGTACCAGTTTTTTTTAAAGCAGCTTTGTTTGATGTGGAAAAAGGTAAATGCATTGGTGAGAAATGACCTAGACTTTCAATATGTATATTTTGTTACATCCAGGAAAAGGGCTTTGAAATACTTGGCCTATTTGCTGAATTTCTAGCCCACTCTGCTGGGTCAGGAAACATGCTGGAAAGAGAAGCGCAGTCAGGTCCCTCTACTGAGCCCGCACATGCATGGCTGAGATCAGAGGGACCTGCCCTCCGAGGAGTCTGAAAGCTGTGAGGTTTCACTTAAAAACCATTAAGATGGAAGGTCGGTGGCATCAAACGGGCTGTGGGAAGGGCCTGCATCTCGTTCCCCTCAGGAATAAAGATGTATTTTTGAATTTTTTGGAACCTCGTTTTGTGAGCAGAAACAAACCTGCCAACATACTACTAGTACGTGCCTCAAGTAGAATCCGAACGTAAATTTTCAAGGAAACTCTTAGTAGGTTTCCTAAGGATTTTGGAGCAAATCTGCCAGCCCCAGTAAACGTTGGTTGCAGCCATGGGGCGGCCGCTGACATGTGCACCCTGAGCCTTCCTGGGCTTGGCTGCCTCCTGCTCCTGCAGACGTGGCACCAGACTCCAAGCCTTGCAGCTCCCATTTCTTTGACCAGGCTCGCTCTCCACCAGGCATCGTGTGACTGGGGGCTCTGTGTGCCCTGATGCCCTGTTGACACCCCTTTTTCTCTGCAGAGCCCAGCACTACATCAACATGCCCGTGCAGTTCAAGCCCAAGTCCGTGGGCAAGTTTGAAGCTTTGCTTGTTGTTCAAACAGACGAAGGCAAGAGTGTCGCCGTCCGACTCATTGGGGAAGCTCTTGAAAACATCAGCTAGAATCCAGTGTGTGTAAAGTAAATGACCTAAGTTACATTTTGGTAATTTCATTATTTCTACACTACAGTTACGCATTTGTATATATTTTGTATGATAAGTTGGATGTCTATAACTGTAGATTTGTTGCTTTGAGAAGCTAATACTGAAGACCTGACTAAAATAATCATGTATCTAGCCTACAGTCTTGTATTTAACTTTTACAGAGGAGAAGAGAGTTCTATTTTTGCATTGATGATGATATTCTGAATAAATTTGGCATATGTTTTAGTTGGTATATCCAGAAATAAACTTAATTTCCACTGAACTTGTCTTTTTTATATGATGTCATATGGAAATTAGAATGTCACTTTATTCTGCTAATTATTTCCAAGCCTCCTGGGTTTCTGTTCTGTGAATTTTCTCCTCCATCACAAAGTTTTGCTTGCCTTAAGCAATTCCTTCTTGGTTCCTTTGTCTTTTAGCTAATTGCCCAGAATAGAAAGGAAAGCTTCCTTCCAAAGAAACTCTTTCTCCAAAGTGGGGCAGTGTCCTTATTTGTACAGACACATGGGAGAGGTTGATGGTGTATTTTAGGAGAGCATTTATTGAAGTTAAAGGTGAACAGGATGACTTCAGAACCTGGTGTAGAAGGGCACAGCCATCAGGTACCATTGGGACCCAGGGGAAGGGACAGAGCCCCTGTGCTGTGACTTCCCTGGTTCCACTAGTTGTGGCCATTGCTGGTAGGCGTTTTGCAGCAGCGTGGGGGTTGTGGCTGATGTTGCTGACAGAGCAGGAGGACCATGGAGCATGTGCAGAGCTGCCACCAGGAGGGCTCTGACCCCAGCGTTTACACCTGAGACAAGGAAGTGCACTCCTTCCTGTGTGCAAGCTCAGGACATCTTACCTGCCAGCCACATGGGTTGTTGTCCACAGGTGAGAGCAGAGGCGGTCCAGCAACTGGCCATCCTCTTGGTTAAACCTCCCCTTCAGTCTTAGCACAGATACTAACTGGTTTTGTTTCTTCTTTAGGCTTTTAATTTCATCCCCAGGAAGCGGTCTGGGACGAAGGGAGCCTGTGAGTTTTCACCTGCACTCTGAGCCCTGAGAGCAGTGGTGGACTCAGAGCAGCAGGTGGAGGAGGAGCCAGTCATGTCTTATAGACGTCCTGTCTTGTGTGTCCGGTGCTGCCCCCAGAAGATGTCCATGGGCACATGGAGGCGCTCGTGTGCCCACTCTGAGCAGGGCTGGCCCAGGCCTCCCTCCGGGTCTCCCCACACGTCAGCAGGCAGCCCCACGCCCCTCACTCAGGAAGTTCTCCCTGCACTTGGGTTGACCAACGAAGTCACTTTGAGGAGTTGACCTGGGGACGTGCCATGTTGTGGACTCAGCCGCATGTGAGACTTGCTCCCTGAGGCCTTGAATCCAGGCAGGGACTCCCCTCATCTGAACTGACTCACAGCGAGCACCACAGACCCGCCATGCCAGACCCTGGGGCTTCCACTGCTATCAGCATCACCCTGGTCCTTTGGGTCCTGAAGGCTGATTCTGCAGCTACTTCCTAAACTCTCAGAGGCCTGCATGCATTGGGGCCAGGCCTGATCCCCTCACTTGTTCTTCCATAGGCCTGTCCTTGGGGGTCAGGGGCGGCGCTCCCAGCCCCTCCCCTCCCACAGGGAACCTTCTCTTCCTGCCTTCCAGGTGCTCAGGTGAGGTGGCCCATCTGACTGACAGGTACCTGTACTGAAGGCTGGTTCTTTGAAGCCTCGGTGTGTGAAGTGTAGGCGGGGAGAGGGGGAGAGGAGGGTTCATGGTCTGAACAAATGGATGAGTGTCTATATCTTATCTTTCCATAGAAATATCAAGAGTCTATGGTAAATGTATACAATAATTACTTGCATCTCAAGTCAGAAGCAGGTCGTGCAAATGGAGAAGTGTTGGAAGGGCTGAGACAGGAGCAGGCAGGGACCCTCAGCTTCCGACTGTGCAAGGCACAACCTTGGCAGGTGGAGGGGGAGGAGGTGAGACAGGACAGTGATGTAGTTGTCCAACTGGGGTTCCAAGAGAATTTCCTTTAAAAATCATAAAGTGAATTTGGTAATGTAACTGGATACACAACTGATACACAAAATCAGTAGTCTTTTCTATATAAGAAAATAGTAATGGAAGAAAAGATGCATGAGGAATCCCCCAGGAATAAATGTATGAAGAAATGTGTGTAATATTTACATGTAGCCTGCTAGGCTCCTCTGTCCATGGGATTTCCCAGGCAAGAATACTGGAGTGGGTTGCCATTCCAGGGGATCTTCCTGACCTAGGGATCAAACCTACATCTCCCACATTGGAGAAAGCATAACCAAAGTCAAAACACAAAGGACAAACTGGAAGTTTCTTGTTGACAGACACATTGGCCATTGCAGTCTTTCCTACTACAGACAGTGACCCTAAGACTCCCCTGTGTAGCTGTTACGTTGGGTGGAGCATGGCAGCACGTTCAGTGGGGGGACGGCAGGGCAGTCAGTGTGACCCGGTGGACGTTCCCACTGCTGTCCTGCCAGACTTCTGTGAACAGCACCTGTTTCTTTACATTTTTGTCAAAACAATATCTGTGCACACACTTTTCCCACTCGACTAGGTGGATCTGACAGGTACCCTGGTTCTGACTCGGAGCAGAGCACACCCAGGCAGGCACCTCCTGGAGGCACTCCTTCCCCTCCCCTCTTCCTCCAGGTGCCTCCAGCGAGGAGGATGGACCTGCCTCAGGCACTTCCCACAGGGCTGGCAGGGGAGGGGGGTAGGGGGTGGGGATGCCTGGGCCACCTGGGCACTACTGTTGGGCAGTGGCACCTGTGAGGCCCCTCCTCTCTTTACAACCCTGTCCTGAGGTAGGGAGGGGGAGCTGCCTTTCATGGGATTGTCTGAACTTTCTACCATGTTCAACTATTAACTATTTTTGTAATTAAAATGTTTTAAAGAGGTTAACGTAACTTTCCTGGTGGTCCGGGGGTTGAGAATCTGCCTGCTAATTCAGGTGACATGGGTTCGATCACTGGTCAGGGAGGATCCCACGTACTGTGGGAGCAATTAAGCCCATGTGCCACATCCACTGAGCCCCCACGTCTAGAGCCCATGCTCTGCAACAGAAGTCACCACAATGAGAAGCCCATGCTTACTGCAACTGGAGAAAGCCCACTCAAGTGCAGCAACAAAGACTGAGCACAGCCAAAAATAAGTAAATAAAAATTTTTTAAAAAGAAATTGTTTTAATAAGATACTTAGAAATCTAAACATCACTTTTTCTGCCAGCGTCAGTTAACTTAAGGGAATGTATCACTTATTAATGTAGGTATTGGGTAGCCAAATGCTGTCTGTCGACTCATTCTCAGAAGATTCTGAAATGATATCTCTCAGTCAAGTTCTAGATGGACTTCCCTTCTGGAGAAGCTCGTGGGTGGGAACGCTTGAAGTCCTCCCAGCAGACGCTCCTCCTTGACTTTGCTGTGAGATGTGTTACAGTCTAGTGTCCAGGAGGAGAAAGCAGGGCAGCCCCTGGAGAGTCTTTTTGGGGAGGATCCCTTGTGGGTGGGATCCCAGCAGGGCTGAGGTTAGAAGGTTTCCCATCAGCCTTGCCTGTAGGACCGTGTCGCACCTGCCTGCCTTGGAGGAGAAGGGTCATTGAGCCCGCCGCCTTCTGGGCAGTCGGTCACTTGTTTCCACTATGAGTTTGCTTTTCCCTTTGTTATTTAATGTTGATGTTAAAGCCACTAAGAAGGTTGCCTGTTTCTACACTGAAGTCTCTGGACATGAAGACAACCTATTTTTATATTTTACACAAAATATAGAACGTAAATGTATGTTTCTGTATTGCATAGGTTTATTAAATATAATTTTAAAATTTTATATATACACATACGTATCAGGATAAAGCAAATAGATTGAGGCTGTTATCAACCAAGGGTTTTAGTAGAAGACAAAAGTGATGGTATCATTCAAAGATAAGATATTAAGTCTATAACACTTGATGTTTCTAGCACCCAAAATGCTGGAAATCCTATAAATGGGAAGGGGAAGATAATCCAGTAGGAATGTGGATAAGAAAACATAAACTTCGACATTTCACAGAATGATAATTTTAGATGGCTAGTAGACAGACAAAACAGCTGTCTGAGGAGGCCTTAAAATAGCTGAGAAAAGAAGTGATGCAAAAGGCAAAGGAGGAAAAGAAAGATACCTGTCGAATGCAGAGTTCCAAAGAATAGCAAGGAGAAATAAGAAACCTTAAGTGAACAATGCAAAGAAATAGAGGAAAACAATAGAAATGGGCAAGACTAGAGATCTCTTTAAGAAAATTAGAGATACCAAGGGAACATTGCATGCCAAGATGGGCACAATAAAGGACAGAAACAGTATGGACTTAACAGAAACAGAAGATATTAAGAAAAGGTGGCAAGAATACAAAGAACTATACAAAAAAGATCTTCATGACCCAGATAACCACGATGATGTGACCACTCACCTAGAGCCAGACATCCTGGAGTCCAAAGTCAAGTGGGCCTTAGGAAGCATCACTACGAATAAAGCTAGTGGAGGTGATGGAATTCCAGCTGAGCTATTTCAAATCCTAAAAGATGCTGTGAAAGTGTTGAATTCAATATGCCAGCAAATATGGGAAACTCAGCAGTGGCAGGACTGGAAAAGGTCCGTTTTCATTCCAATCCCAAGATTGGGCAATGCCAAAGAATGTACAAACTACCACACAATTGCATTCATTTCACACGCTAGCAAAGTAATGCTCAAAATTCTCCAAGCTAGGCCTCAACAGTACAGGAACTAAGAACTTCCAGATGTTCAAACTGGATTTAGAAAAGGCAGAGGAACCAGAGATCAAATTGCTAACATCCGTTGGATCATAGAAAAGGAAAGAGAATTCTAGAAAACCATCTACTTCTTCACTGACTATGCTAAAGCCTTTGACTGTGTGGATCACAACAAGCTGTGGAAAATTCTTAAAGAGACGGAAATACCCTACCACCTTACCTGTCTCCTCAGAAACCCGTATGCAGGTCAAGAAGCAACAATTAGAACTGGACATGGAACAATGGACTGGTTCCAAATTGGGAAAGGAGTACATTGTCATTCTGCTTATTTAACTTATATGCAGAGTACATCATGCAAAATACTGGGCTGGATGACTCACAAACTGGAATCAAGGTTGCCAGGAGAAATATCAATAACCTCAGATACACAGATGATACCACCCTTATGGCAGAAAACAAAAAGGAACTAAAGAGCCTCTGATGAAGGTGAAAGAAGAGAGTGAAAAAGCTGGCTTAAAACTCAACATTCAAAAAACAAAGATCATGGCATCTGGCCCCATCACTTCATGGTAAATAAAATGAGGAAACAATGGAAACAGTGACAGACTTTATTTTCTTAGGCTCCAAAATCACTGCAGATGGTGACTGCAGCCATGAAATTAAAAGACGCTTGCACCTTGGAAGAAAAACTATGACAAACTTAGCATACGAAAAAGCAGAGACATTACTTTGCTGACAAAGGTCCATCTAGTCAAAGCTATGGTTTTTCCAGTAGTCATGTACAGATGTGAGAGTTGGACCACAAAGATGGCTGAATGCTGAAGAATTGATGCTTTGAACTGTGGTGTTGGAGAAGACTTTTGAGAGTCCCTGGGACTGCAAGGAGATCAAACCAGTCAATCCTAAATGAAATCAATCCTGAATATTCATTGGAAGGACTGATGCTGAAGCTGAAGCTCCAATACTATGGCCATCTGATGGGAAGGAAGAGCCGACTCATTGGAAAAGACCCTGATGCTGGGAAAGATTGAAGGCAGGAAGAGAAGGCGATGACAGAGAACTAGATAGTTGGATGTCATCACCGACTCAGTGGACATGAGTTTGAGAAAGCTCCTGGAGATGGTGAAGGAAAGGGAAGCTTGATGTGCTGTAGTCCATGGGGTTTCAAAGAGCTGGACACAAGTGAGTGACTGAACAACAACAAAGTAGACATCTGAAAATTGGTTGAGAAAATTCAAATGAAAGCAAGAATGAAATACTTTTTTTTAACCCATGAGATTGAAAATTAAAATGCAAACCTACATCACTGATGGGTGTGAATTGCTGGAAATTGGTGTGAGAAATGCAAATTGTAGCAATAGAAAGATACCTTTTTTTAAAATTAAAACTCATCAAATTGACAAAAAGGAAATGAGAAACATCCTTACTTTGCTTGTAGGAGTGCAATTGCTTAAACGTTGTGGGGATGTAAAATAATGGCTAAAAATTAAAGTCTTCTGACCCATAAATCAACCTTTGTGAGTCTATTTTTAGTCTTATTTGGGAGTCTAAAAAAGAAAACGCCATTTTGTATAGCTATACGTATGTACACATATACATGTATGTTAATACCATGTAAGAGATGCAAATACAGTATCCTGAAAACATCATACTGTGAGATGCTCTGGAGGTTAAGAGCCGTGTTGGGAGAGGCTGCAGAGCGTGTGGGCAGGAAACCTCCGTACACCTGGGTCATCCAGGCTGAGCACTCCCCAGAGTCCTGGCCCATGCTAATGTGCACAAAACAGTGTTTTAGGTCCTTTGTTATACAGTAATGTAGGTTTCTATAGGGAAAAAAGCCTCATTCCACTATTCCTTCACATCATTGAGTTCCTTTTTATAGAACACATTAAGGTACTTTACTTTTAGGGTGTTTTTTAACCAAAAATCTATCTACTAATGGAGTCAAAGAAGCAATTTATATTAGGATACAAAGGAAAAAGTTACGTTTTATGTAAAAAGTTTTATAGTATTGATATTTGTTTGGGGAAAAAACTCATAACCAGAAGCAACAATCTTCTTTTTGCAAAATAAGCTACATTGTGTAGAATTTGATAGGCAGCACATTGTAATTGCTTGGTTTTTATTATCCTTTTACATGTTTTAAAACTTTGACAGCAAAGCTTTACTAATAGTGCTGAAGAGATGTTTTTCCTGCTTGGCGACGTTTGTCTCTGAATAAAAAAAAAAATGGCAAAAGTTGCAGTTGCATTTGTTCTCCTCTCTCCTCTGATCCTTACCCTGTTTCCTTTTTCCTCCTTTCCTCTCTTTATGCCCAAGAACGAGGATGTCTTGGGCACCTTTGTCACCCTGCAGGTGTTCAGGTATCGCGCATCTTCAAGTTCTCCAGGCACTCACAGGGCTTACAGATTCTGGACTACACACTCAAGAACTGTGCCTCTGAGTTGGGCTTTCTCTTCTTTTCCCTTACTATGGCCACCATCATCTTTGCCACTGTTATATTTTATGCCAAGAAGGGCACAAACAAGACCAACTTTGCTAGCATCCCTGCAGCCTGCTGGTATACCATCGTCACCATGATCACACTTGAGTGCAGACCCTGTGTGGGGAGATGCCCAGTCAGTCAATTACCCTCATCTTTTCTGTAAAATTAAAAAAGGTTAGATCAATGATCTTTCTCTATTTGAGCTCCAGTCTGTCATCTGTGGGTTTCCCTGGTGGCTCAGATGGTAAAGAATTTGCCTGCAATGCAGCAGACCTGGGTTCAACTCCTGGGTCAGGAAGATTCCCTGGAGAAGGGAATGGCAACCTATTCCAGTATTCTTGCCTAGAGAATCCCATGGACAGAGGAGCCTGGTGGACTACAGTCCATGGGGTCACAAAGAGTCGGACATGACTGAGTGATTAACACTTTCACACTTTCTCTGTCATCTGTAAAAAGTGAGGGAGGTGGATTAATCTTCAAATCCCTTCCACCTCTGACAGTGCCTTGATTTTCGCTGTCAGGACACTTGGGTTCCAAGATGGTCTTAGCTGTATTGTTTCTGTTGACATTTTTCCCCTCTGGGCCAGTTTTCCCCTCTGTAAAATGAGAAATGATGACCCTTTCAGCATCCAGATGGCTTCCCTGGTGGCTCAGTTGGTAAAGCATCTGCCTGCAACATGGGAGACCTGGGTTCGATCCATGGGTCAGGAAGATCCCCTGGAGAAGGAAATGGAAACCCACTCCAGTATTCTTGCCTGGAAAATCCCATTGTCAGAGGAGCCTAGTGGGCTACAGTCCATGGGGTCGCAAAGAGTCAGACATGACTGAGCAACTTCACTTTCTTTTCTCTACTTCCCTATAATCCATCAACCAGCATTCTCATCTGCCAGTAGCAGGACTTGAAGCCCCACTCTCAGCGTGAGGGGATTTTGCTGCATGTTCTCAGTGGCAGAGAAAGAAATAGGCTTGGACACAGATGGGGAGCCTGGGCACAGGAACATAGCTAGGGCCCAGCAGATGTGCCCCTTCTGTGGACTGGATGTCCAGTTGTGTCCACATCCTTCAACTCACACGTAAGCCCTGTGGGAGTGTCACCCCTGTGGTGAGTGGGGTGGGAGGGGAAGGTCTCCAGCAAGCAGGTGTGATGAAAGATTGTCTAAAGAGCAGGTGAGGTTGCCAGTCATACAGGGCACACAGCCAGCCACTAAAAAGCCAATTCCATCAAGTTTCTGCTTAGAAAAGAAGCAACCAAAAATTGAAGATGAACAAACCCTAAGACCCAGCAGTCTCATTCTAAGTGTGTGTACTGAGCATCTAAACACTGAGAAAAAGTCTTACACCTCTGTACAGAGACATAAGCAAGGATGGTCATGTCGCAGTGGAGTAAGAGTGGGGAAGATGGGAACTCTAAATGTCCTCAAGAAGAGAAGGAGATCTAGTCACATAGTGCAACAATATTACCAATTAAATGAACTAAAACTACATGTCCACTTGAATAAATTTTGACTGTGTAATGACTGAAAAGGTCAAATGTACCATATAATAGCATTTACATAAAGTTTAGAAACACACAAAGCGATATAAGTATGTATATTGTCTCAGAATATGTTCATATGCAGCATAGATATAAAAACCTGGGTGGAGAGGAACGTTCTTGTGTTCGGAGACAATTCTCTGTTTACGCATCGGTCGTCTTGCAGGAGAGCCCTGCCTGCCTTATGTTCTGCTCTGTCTTTAGAAGAATGTTCCTGTGGGCCAGGCTTGGGAGATGACCAAGACTAAAGCGTACATAGGTGGTTTCAGCAGCAATTCAGTTATTTTATTGGTTTTAACTGCTTTGTCATCTAGTAACATGATGCTACATGTGTGTGTGAAGAGAAAGTGATGCCCCCACGTTTGAGAAGCCAGCATGGGCGGCCACTGTGAGCAGCTGACTTTTAGCCATGGCATGGCAGGAGGACCTGGTTCGGATCCCCGAACACGGTGGTTGTGTGGTTTGACACACTACATATATGTGAGACCGAGGTTTGCTTTTAAGGATGAAATTAGTATTAATATGTAACTTCTGGTAGGGGTGTCTCTGTGCTCAGTAGCTGGCAGCCCACACAGAATTATTTTAACATAATTGACCTATTTCTTCCTCTTGTACATCAGAGACTTTCACCAGAATTCCCAACTTCTAATTTGGTTTCCCACTGATACTTTGATATCCTATAAATAACATGCCATCAGCCACTGAAATGTCAGCCTCAGCCTACCAGTCACTCTGTCCTGGGTGCTCACAGGACTGAGGCCTCACAAGGGCAGCTGCTCACACCCAGTGATGACTGAAACATGGGGAAGTTAGCTCAAGAATCTTTCCAAGCAGTTTACTGATGCCTGAGAGGTCAGAAGGAGGGCTTAACTTAGTTAACCTTGTTTCTCATTAATTTCTCTCCTTGGGTTAAACTTTGCAATCATTTAAAACCTTTCATTATGGCTTTAATATACATTTCCCTAAGGATCAGAGACATCACTTTGCCACCAAAGGTCTGTATGGTCAAAGCTATGTTTTTTCCAATAGTCACATACAGATGTGAGAGATAAAAAAGGCTGAGCACCAAAGAATTGATGCTTTTGAATTGTGGTGCTGGAGAAGATGCTTGAGAGTCCCTTGGACAGCAAGGAGATCAAACCAGTTGAACCTAAAGGAAATCAATCGTGAATATTCGTTGGAAGGACTGATGCTAAAGCTGAAGCTCCAGTACTCTGGCCACCTGATGGGAAGAACTGACTCACTGGAAAAGACCCTGATGGAAAGATTGAAGGCAGGAGAATGTGGTGACAGAGGATGAGATGGTTGGATGGCATCACTGACTCAATGGACATGAATCTGAGCAAACTCCGGAAGATAGTGAAGAACAGGGAATCCTGGTGTGCTACAGTCCATGGGGTCGCAGAGAGTCAGACACTACTGAGCAACTGAACAACAATAATGAGCGAGTACCTTTTCATGTGTTTGCTGGCTATTTCGTATCTTTTTTTTTTTTTTTTTTTTTTACATAGTGAAAACTTTTATATTTGGAATTAGCCAGCTGGACTCAGTTTAGATGATCCCAATTTTGTTGGCAACATCCAAAGCGTCATAGTCAGGAGCCAGTCGAACATATGCCTTCTTCTCTCCATCAGGCCTGATCAGAGTATTGACCTTAGCCATGTCAATGTCATAGAGCTTCTTCACAGCCTGTTTAATTTGGTGCCTGTTAGCCTTGACATCCACAATGAATACCAGTGTGTTGTTGTCTTCTATTTTCTTCATGGCTGACTCGGTGGTGAGGGGGAATTTGATGATGGCATAGTGGTCAAGTTTGTTTCTCCTAGGGGCGCTCTTCCGAGGATATTTGGGCTGCCTCCTGAGCCGCAGTGTTTTGGGCCACCTGAAGGTGGGTGATGTCTGGATCTTCTTTTTCTTGTGGCTGTGGACACCTTTCAACACTGCTTTCTTGGCCTTCAAAGCCTTTGCTTTGGCTTCAGCTTTAGGAGGGGCAGGGGCTTCCTTCTTCGCCTTCGGCGCCATCTTCATGAAAAGGGTTTTCCGTATCTTCTTTTGTAAAGGACCTTTTCAAACAGTTTGATTGTTTTGGGGGAACACCTTTCCTAAAGCAGCTAGATTAGGAGGGTATTGTTCTCCACAAACAGTTGATCTCTGGCTGGGGGGCAGAGATACCCCGGCCCATGGCTCTGTATCATCAGGGTTGGATCACAAAAGCAGAATCTTAGAAAGGGATATGGAGTCGAGATTTACTACAGGCAGTAGTGAACAGCGTACTGAATGGCACTGATTTGGGTCTGGGCAGTATGACTGGATGTGAAGTGGTAGGTGGGGGACAGACTGGTACTCACAGGCCCCCTAGGCCCACGGAGCAAACAAACCCCGTCTATCTTTTGTCCCTTCAGCATAAATGACTCAGGTGACCAGCAGAAGATGCTGGCATCCTTCTCCACGGGGCTGTGCATGCACCCCCGACCCAAGACAAGGGGACAGGATGAGGGGAGAGCAGGTCAGGGGTATGAAGCTGCTCTGTACCTGAACCCCACATCCTCGGGAGGTCCCGCCACTGCTTAACTCCTCCTTCCATGTCACCCACAACTATCTAGCATTTCTAACATTCATCTGAGAAAGACTAAAGAAAACAATTCAGGTGATAAGCATGTTAACGTTTCATGAAGCGGACCTTTCAAACTGCAAAGTGGGGCAGAAGGCAAGAAGCTTTCTCAGGATAAAGAGTAGAGAACCAAGATGAGACAGAGAGGAAGCATGCGAGGGCCTGGGCCCATGTAGCCTGCTTGTAGGGTGAGGAGGCCCAGAGCTGGCTGTGGTCTGAGGACTGCTGGCTGGATGCCCTGCGTTTCTGGTCAAATGAGTGCTGACAGGACATGAAAGTCATCTGCGTTTCAGTGTGCTGATGGGAACCCCATAAGCAGCTCCATCTTGGGGCCAGAAAGTTATTTCAACACCTGGAATCTGAGGAAGGGAATTCCAGGGAGCACAGACCCCACCCCCTGTGGCTAAGCTGACCCAGTACAAAGTCACCAGAGAGCCTGTCCCTGCTGGCAAGGATGAAAAAGGGTGAAGGAAGCTGATATTTACTGAGGATATTTTGGCCCAGGTTCTGTGTTGAAGGCAACTCACTAACCGTTTGTACACAGCTGACTGACCATGTGTTGGAAAGCAGTGGGCAAGGGTGGGGCTGCAGTGGCCACTTTTCACCCAGCTGCTGGTCACTGCAGCAGAGAGCAGGCCCCAAACCGAGGGGAGTCAGCCCACCCTGAGGGGCTCTGCTGGGTGTGGGGAAGTGGGTGGGGGCCACTTGGGCACCAAAGGAGGCAGAGATGTGAAGAGCTGTGGTCTCAATAGACAGAGGAGACTGAACTTTACCATTGGCAGGAGTTGCATCCTTTTGATAACTGATGTACAGAAACCATACACCTAAGTGTGTCTGGATAGAAAGTCTTTGAGGTGACCATTTACATCTTTTTCTTGCCATATTTTTCCTTTTCTTCTCCCTGCTTCCCTTCAAGGAGAGAGAGCAGATGTTTTTCATTTGGCTCAAGGAAAGTATTGCACAAGGCTAGAAGCAGAGGTTGCCTGCAGAATATTTTACTTCCTGTCTTTGGTGATTTTGAATCGGTACCCCTAGAGCAAGGAGTAAAGTTTGCAGGTCCCGGAACAGTAGGGGCAGCCAGATCCCAGAGGATGGTTAGCATGGAGGTGGTGTTGTGTGGCCAACCCCCCACAGATCACATGAGGTGGGAATTGTCTCTGTTTTACAGACCAGACACTGAGACGGTTTGATGGTGCGGATGGCACAATGAAGCGTGCCTATGACACCGCCAAGACACACAGGGCAGAGGCCTCCCTCCTGGCACTGAGTTCATCCTTGTTCTGTCCCTGTATACCTGTCCGAATGGGGGTGCTTACTTCCCAGCAGAGTTGCCCTCCATCAAGCTTCTCTTGCTCCTTTTCCATTTGGGGTGGATCTTTTTGGATGGCTTAAGTTTCATTCAAATGTTATACATGACAGCTAAATAACTGAATTGTTTCATATTCATCTTGTGGTTCATTCGGGCCCTCAGAATCTTTTTTTTTTTGTTTAATCATTTGTTCATGTTTACGCTTCTTTGTCTCCTCAGCTGACTGACCTTCTTCTGTGGACTAAGTATGGTTGAGATTTAACGGACACCAGGTAAACTTAGTGGATTTATACTGAGAAAGATTGTTTCCTACATCCCATTCCTCGAAATCATTTTCAGTTGATTTCCACCCAGTTTAGTGACGTTTTACCTCTGTATTATTTACTCATCCATCACAATACGAGACTCTATTCATTCCTTCGATCTCTCCGGAGCCCTTTGTGAGTGTCAGGTAGACTCACATGCTCTGCTGTTTGGAACAGAATGAAGTCCTGCTCTCTTGGTCTCTGCCTGGGCCTTCAAAATGAAGGTGAGAGGTCACTGACCGCCAGGTGAGCTGACGGATGGTCCGGTCACGCTAGATTTACGGAGAACAAACATATATCTGATACCCCTGGTTCTGCCCTTGCTGTGACGAGAGTGTGTGTGTGTGCCGGGCTGTGGGAGGAAGCAGCTAAAATGCAGAATAAGTACAAGGACAGAGTTCCTCCCCTAGCTATTCTTTAGAAATAGAAATAGAGATCTGCAGTTTCTAGTGATAACTGAGGGAAGATAGCAAGAAAAGGAAAGCAAGATGAACTAAGATTCTCATAAAAGGTAAAGCTTAGGGTGAGATTTAAAATTCAGGTCTCAAGAGGGTGAAATCATATACATGGAAATGATCCACAAGTGAAATATTGCACAATAGGAGAACAAACTGTTTCCTGTTCTTGGAAAAAACATTTTCCTCACTGCCCATGGGCAGTGTCAGGTTTAGAAGGAAAACGCCATTCCTCTGTTGACCTCAGAAGGGCAAGACCAGGTTCTCCAAACTCACAGCTGTTGTTAACATGGAACATTAAATAACAAGCTAGCAAGTAGATGCTTGTCAGATTCAGATTACCTCTATTAAGCACTTCTCAGCTCAATGGCATTTAAAGAGGTTTCCCTGGGCAACCTGAGTCTAAACTGTCCCACAGGTGTAGACCGAGGTCCTCCATCAGGACTTGCTGGGAGCTGGGCTGAGCTGAGCCAAGGGATGTCAGCCCACCAGTAGGTGGCAGTGTGGTTCAGCTCCTGAACTGTGCCTACCAGTTCAGGATTTTCACTCAACTCTTTGCGGTCTCATCCTCTGCATGGTTGGATGGCATCACTGATTCAATGGACATGAACTTGGGTGAACTCCAGGGGATGGTGAGGGACAGGGAGGCTGGTATGCTGCAGTCCACGGGGTCGCAAAGTGTTGGACACGACTCAGCAACTGAACAACTTTGTGGTCTGGAGACAAGTTAATCTTTCATAGCCTCAACTTTCTTATCTGTAAAATGAGGATGTTCTAGCTGCCACAGTTACCCTGAAGATTAAATTAGATAATCTATGTGAATTTCCTGTACAGGGCTTGGCACATGGCTTCCACTAACTGGCAGTTAATATTAAACGGTATCATCTATGAGCACTGATCAGCTTCTACCTGGAAGTTACCATCTTGGTTGAGGACTGCTGAGGACTTTTTAAAGGAAGTTGAATTAAGCTAACATTTCATTAACTATAAAGTTACTGGTCAATTATTGTAGATTTCAAAAGATTCTTTTCTCTGATATTATGGAAGCATGAGCTGGTCAACTTTTGGCAAGGGGTGGAGACACTGAAAATGAGCTGTTCTAATTAGCTACCCCTCTGAATTAGACCCTGCCTGAAATCCCAGGTTGGTATATTTTGATATGTCCACAGGGGGTTAACTTTGGCAGTTGTTGTTCAGTCACTAAGTCATGTCTAACTCTTTGTGACACCATGGACTACAGCATGCCAGGATTCCTTATCCTTCACTGTCTTCACTTCACGGAGTTTGCTCAAACTCATGTCCCTTGAGTCGGCGATGCCATCCAACCATCTCATTCTCTGTCATAGACTTCTCCTTCTGCCCTCAGTCTTTCTGAGCATCAGATCTTTTCCAGTGAGTCAGTTCTCTGCATCAGGTGGCCAAAGTACTGGAGCTTCAGCTTCAGCATCAGTCCTTCCAGTGAATATTCAGGGTTGATTTCTTTAAGGATCGACTAGTTTGATCTCCTTGCTGTCCAAGGGATTCTCAAGAGTTTTCTGAACACTACAGTTCAAAAGCCTCAATTCTTCAGGGCTCATCCCTGAAGCCCTTTATGGTCCAACTCTCACATCTGTACATGACTACTGGAAAAACCATAGCTTTGACTAGATGGACCTTTGTTGGTAAAGTGATGTCTCTGCTTTTTAATATGCTGTCTAGGTTTGTCATAGCTTTTCTTCCAAGGAGCAAGCATCTTTTAATTTTATGGCTGCAGTCACCATCCACAGTGATTTTGGAACCTAAGAAAATAAATTCTGCCACAGTTTCCATTGTTTCCCCATCTATTTGCCATAAAGTGATGGAACTGGATGCCATGATCTTAGTTTTCTGAATGTTGAGTTTTAAGCCAGCTTTTTTACTCTGCTCTTTCACCTTCATCAAGAGGCTCTTTAGTTCCTCTTTGCTTTCTGCCATAAGGGTGGTATCATCTGCATATCTGAGGTTATTGATAATTCTCCTGGCAATCTTGATTCCAGCTTGTGCTTCATCCAGCCCCGCATTTCGCATGATGTATTCTGCATAGAAGTTAAATAAGCAGAGTGACAATATACAGCCTTGACGTACTCCTTTCCCAATTTGGAACCAGTCTGTTGTTCCATGTCCAGTTCTAACTGTTGCTTCTTGACCTACACACAGGTTTCTGAGGAGGCAGCTAAGGTGGTCTGGTATTCCCATCTGTTTAAGAACTCTCCACAGTTTGTTGTGATCCACACAGTCAAAGGCTTTCATGTAGGTCAATGAAGAAGATGTTTTTCTGGAATTCCCTTGCTTTTTCTATGATCCAGCAGATGTTGGCAATTTGATCTCTGGTTCCTCTGCCTTTTCTAAATCCAGCTTGAACATCTGGAAGTTCTCAGTTCATGTACTGTTGAAGCTTAGCTTGGAGAATTTTGAGCATTACTTTACTTGCATGTGAAATGAATGCAATTGTGCGGTAGTTTGTACATTCTTTGGCATTGCCCATCTTTGGGATTGGAATGAAAACTGACCTTTTCCAGTCCTGTGGCCACTGCTGAGTTTTCTAAATTTGCCAGTGTATTGATCGCAGCTCTTTCACAGCATCATCTTTTAGGATTCGAAACAGCTCAGCTGGAATTCCATCAACTCCACTAGCTTAGTTCCTAATAATGTTTCCTAAGGCCCACTTGACTTCACAGTCCAGGATGTCTGACTCGAGGTAAGTGGCTAATTTTCGTGGCTGTAATAAAGCTGGGTTAAAATGCCCGGGTAGTGTGGCAATAACCAAATCTCGGTCAAACACGGGTCAGGTTAGTGGGTGTGAAAGCTGGTACACCTATGCTGTCCGCACTCAGGTGGAATTCAAGTCCCAAAGGCCTTCAGAGGAGGAGAAATGCAGGCCCTCCAAGGAGAAAGGGTTGCAGTGGGAAGAATCCATCTGACCTTCCTGTCTGCGAAGGTGTTGACCGGGGGAACAGGAGGATTTATCAGCTCTACTAAGGGTCGTGCAGCCCTACTGTGCGTCTGGGCCTGTGCGGGAAGACAGGTTACCAGGGGCGTGCGCAGCCCCCACCGCCATCTCCGGCTCCGGGATGGAGTTCCCCATCCGGCCGGCGGTGGGCGCGCGCCCCGTCAGGCCGAGCCGAGCCTCGTGCGCAGCCGGGGGTCCCGCGGCCTGGCCGCTCGCTCGCCCTGCTCTGTGGCCGCGGTCCGCGGAGGTCGGCGCTGCCCGCTCGGGGTCCGGACGGCCCACCCCGCCCCCGCCCCGCCCCGCCCGGCCGCCGACGGTCCCGCTCGGAGGGGGATGGGGAGGGTGGAGAGGCCGGCGGACCGCGAGGCAGACGCGGCTGCGGCGAGCGGGCCGGCGGGAGACAGACGGCGTGGAGGCGGAGACGGCACTGTCTCCCGCTTCCCCGCCTGGCGCTGCGGGCCGGCCAGCGAGGCCGGGGATCCCCTGCGGGCCGGGGAGGAGCCGCAGCCGCCAGGCCGACTGCTCGTCCCTGGAGCGTGGAAGGGGGCGGGGAGCGCGGGGAGCGCGTGGATCCCGGGCCGATCCGGGCCCTTAAAGCATCCCGCCCTCCCCCGCCGACCGCCGCCTCGCTCCAGAGCCGCGGCCGCAGGTAAAGGCTGACCCGGTGCTGCGGCGTCCGGTGAAGTTCGGGGCGGGGGCGCGGGCGGGAGGACGAGACGCTGGAACGGGACGTCCTCGATCCCCGCCGTCGGCGCCCTCTCCAGGGTCGCGCTGGGCACGGCGGCACTCGGCGCTCCCGGGGGCGGGCGCGGGACGGCGGCCCCCACCGCGCCGTCGGCTTCCCGGTGCCCAGCGAGGTTGTGCGCCGCCGCGGCGGGGTGGGGGAGGCGGGGTCCGCGGGCAGCTTGTGCGGGACCTGCCCGAGTTTGCGGGGCGGGAGGACCCTGAACCCCGCGCTTCCGGGTGTTGTGCGCGCTGCGCCGGGCGAGGGCTGCAGGGGTTCCCGCTGGTCTGGGCGCCGCTGGCCCTTAGGCTGCGCCCCGAGCCCGCAGGAAGCGGGCGTGGGCAGGATTTCTGTGACCCTCGCGGCGGAATAAACAGGAAGCGACGAGTACCCAGCCCGGCCGCCCCGCTTTGTCGTGCGGTCTACGGGGCGCCGCGCGCGGGACGCCTCCCGGGACCTCGCCGGCTGCCCGGGGGCTGGGCGCACCGGGTAAGCTGGGTACTGGGCCGCTCGCCGTGCTGGCCCCCAGGGCATCAGCTTGGTTTTAAACTTTTTTCCTAATTGGAAAAGGAGGAGGCTTCCGATGAGGCGGGGGGCTAGGGGGTTTAGGAAGACAACGAGGACCGCGACTGGTCGGGGGCACCTGGAGAAGGTAGGGGTTCGGGGCCGCTTGCCGAGTGAACCCGGGCGGGTTGGCACAGCCGGAAACTCACCAGGCGCAGGAGTGTCCCTGAGTGCGGTGGACTCAATAGCTTAAGTTTTGTCTTCCCCGTAGACTCTTTTAATTAGCTGAAATTGGATATTCTTGATTTGCTTAATTCTCTTCCTCTGTGTCCCATCTATTTTCTTCTTTTTCTCTCTTATTATTTTGGCAGCTTCACATCTCTGGACCCCTGGCTTGTAGTTCGGTGCTGCGTTCTAAATGTGGCTTATGACTGTCATGAGTATTTTTGGATGCCCTACTGTGTGTGGGCATTGTGGGATGAGGGAAGTGAGCTGCACAGAGTTGGGTCTGGAGCTGCTGTTAGTAGGCTTCTTGCAGTGGAGGTGGCTGGCCTGGAGATTGGTGCATCTCTTCCTTGAAAAGGAAGATTCCTTTGAAAATGGCCCTTCTGCCTGTTGGGCTGACCCTAAGGGTGATCGCCAGTCCGTGTCCCCTGGAGTGGCACAATGGTCCTGGTAACCCTGCACGGAGAAACTGCCCGGGCGTCCAGTCAGGTCTGCGTTTTCATAGGAGGGTTTAGTCTTTCCAGGGCTTGTACTGTGTGTGCTGTCTCCTCTGCACATCTGCCCTTGGACTCTGCATAGTAATCTTGGAACATGTTCTTTATGTTCAGTGAAGGGTTGTAATGTCAAATTTGAGTCATTCCATGGAGAAGGAGTGGATCTTATCCATGTACATGTATTGAATTATAATATTTGGTTTCCTGTCAACTCTTGGATGGGTGCCCTTTAATGGCCCTTGCAAAGAAGTGCTTTTTGAAACATGGGGTATATTCCTCATGATCTTTTAGAGCTTAATTCTTTTAAGAGCTTCCCTTTGCTATTGATATTGAACACACTGTTAGGAAATAGGGGACTGTAAATGCCAGTGAGGGATTTGCTGCTGCAGACTTGGAGCTACCTTCCTCCCTTGTTTTAAAAGCCGCCCTCCTGCCCCCAATTTCTTCATATTTTGCTGTTACCCTGGAACAGTCTTGGCTGTTGGTGGAGTCTTCTAGTTGGTGGAGGCTTGTATTTACGATGGAGAAAACTGTCCCCAGCAGGCTTTTAGGGCTGTCTCTCGAATCCTCTCTGGGGCTGTTTTCATGACCACAGTCTTGAAGAGGAACCCAGCCTGTGGCACCTGCTTACTAAAGGATTTCTTGCCAATTTGGTGGCCTATCCTTTGAGAGTCAGAGTCTCCCACCCCCACTTGCCAGAGTATATACATACACAGACAAATTTCATTACCCGTCCCCCACTCCCCCCGGGACTGCTGACAGTGCTCTAAGAATAGTTTTCTTGCCTGGCACTGAGAGCAGTATCCACCTGCCTGCAGAGGTGTTTATAGTCCTGGGCTGCAGTCATGGTTGACTTAGTGGCTTGTAGAGCGGCCAGTGGCTGGTGGGATGCGATCGGTTGTTCCTTGGGGCTGCTGGAGGGGCACCTCCCAGCCAGACAGGGGAGCCTAGGGAAGTGACAGAGACTTAGCATCCTGGGTGCTGTGGTTCCTGGCCTGTGGGCCAGCAGAGACCCCTGAGCTTGTCTGGATCCCTGTGCAGTCACCCCCATGGTCTGAGCAGGAGGTACTCAGGGCGTGGGGCATAATCAGTGGCACCCATGACTGGTTGGGTCTTCCTGGTGGCCCTTGCAAGTTTCTTTTCATCTTTCTTCTGCATCTGGGCTTATGACGTTTCTGTGAGGTGTCTGTTCTTTGAGGTGAGAGTTAATACAGAAGAAAGAAATGAAATGATTTTAACTTGGAAAATTTTTAGAAACATTTGATGTACTTCATATGGATTATGGCTGTTAAATGTGAGCAGTGCAGAATGGTGTGGAGTGCCCCCCAGTGGCCCTCTGACCCTGCTTCTATCCCCTACTTTTAGGGGGTCTCAGGATACTCTCCAGAAAGCCAGTCTTCTGATGTCAGAGTGACTTTTGCCTTCATGGTATGTGTTAGTCTGGAGTTATACCGTGACCTTGTACCCTGGGTGTGAAGGAAGGTGAAACTTCAGTTTTTAATAGCAATGTTATAGCTTCTGCCTCCATCTGAAACTTTAGGCCACGAGACTTGCCACATCTTAGGGAAATTTTGGTGACATTATTAGTTTCATTTTTAGGCAAGTAGGGGACACAAGTGAGCACCTGTATTAATTGCTGTAGAAATAATTGGGTTTGTAATTCAAAGTAATACTGTTTTTCTCGCTACCAGAGGAGGAAGTGAAAATAATGCTTGTGTTGTGTCCTATCCATGTGATTTGAGTATGGATTGCTTTTCTTTGAATTTCCACTAAAAATGGTACTTTGGCCTTTTAAGCTGTTTTTGTAAGGACTTTTCTTTCCCCCAAGCTTGTTTTCCAGATAAGTCTTGGAAATTACGAAGAACATAGCTATAATTTCTCCCTTGATTGGCAGCGGAGAGCTTTCCCGGACAAAAATGAGGTTGCTCTGTGCCAAATGGTTGACTTTTCTAGAATAAAAACTCTAAAGGGTTTGCAAAGAGTCCTCTGGTTAATATATTGGCATTCCCAGAACCCACTAAAACCCGGCAGCCTGCCAGACACCACTTAATGAGGACACGGAGTGTCTGGCTCAAATCCCCAAGAGCAGAAGGGGGTGGGGGCTGCTGTCCACACCCTTTATTCATTTTTAATGACCGTACTTTTGTTTTGCAGATTTTGTTCTGCACCCCTCAAGACCCACAGCCGTGGTGCCGCCCCTCCCCCATTCATTTATCTGCTCGTTCACTTGGCATTGGAAAAGTGTGGAGACTTTCAAGGTTAAGGATCCTGGTGAGGGATCCTTTCTGTTTGCGGGAGTTCTTTTGTGGTTGGCTTTCTGTTTTCTCATTCTTCTCCCCACCCCTAAAACCCGGCCTTTATTTTGGAAGAGGAAGAGAGAAAAGGAACAGAAAAGGAGATGACAACTTTTTTTTTTTAATGATGCTTTATTGTCTCCTGGAAAAGCGAAGCATTTATGAAACTTTAAGTTTGTCAGACAGTTTATATGACAGTGCAAGTTGGTGCTTGCCAAGCTCCAGACAGATTGCTAATGTTACATGACAGGGGGAAAGAAATTACCGCTGTCTGCGAGCGGTGGGCGGGGCCGGGCACCCGGGAGCCTGCCGGCTGTGCGGTGCGTGGGGTGCGTGGGGGTGCGTGAACAGCCTCCGCCGGCTGCCTGGAATTCTTCGACTCGCTTTGGAAGCAAGAAGGGTGTGTCTCTTGCTTTTATTTTCGGCAGGGCGGCAGGATCCAGGGAGCAGCTCCGTATTTTTTCTGGCCCGGTGACGCTTTGCCTCGCGGGCGCCTCCGGCCCTCACGACTCTCCTTCTTCGCATCAGGGGACATGGTTCCTCGTCTTCCTCCCGGGGTCCAGCTTCTGATGACACTGAACTGCGTTCTTAGCCGCTCAGGTCCTCAGGTGTCTCGAAGCCAAGTTTACGGCTGCCTTGTTTCTGCAGCTGCAGACGTTGAGAATCAGTTGCCCAAGATAAGGGTGCGAGCTGCCCAGGGGAGGGGGCTGGTGGCACTCCTTGGGCACGGTGTACTTTCATCCCTGGCATGTGGAGAGTCAGCTGGCAGCGTGACAGGTGTAATGAACTTAATGGACTTGCTCTAGTTGTTGGTGGGGACACTGCTCGTATTACAAAGCCAGCTCCTAAGTCGGGGCTCTGCCAAAGGACTTGCAGGACCTTCTCTGTGCAGACAGGATCCAAGGCCTGGCCTGGCTGAGAACTGGGTGCGTGTGAGCCACACGGTCCCTAAATGGACCCAGACTTTCTCTTCAAAGGAAGGCTGCTCTGTCTAATCTCCCCACCCCCTATCCTTCCATCCATATGGTGGGGTGCGGCCCTGCCCCTGGGATTGCAGAGTGCAGGCTCCCAGTGCTCCCTCCTTGGTTCCCCAGGAGTGGCTGGACCCCTGGTGGCCGGACAGTGACTCTGGGGCCAGCAGCCTCCACACAGAGTTGAGAGGGAATTTCCAGAGTGAAATCCCCTGTTCTGAAGGCGGGAGGCCAGACTGTGCTTGGAAGGGCTCCCATGGCCAGGGGTCAAAGTGGTGGGAGAGGCAGCAGCGCCTCGGTGCCAGGCCATCCTTAGTGTCCTGAGAGCTCCTGTTAGCTGATTTCATCCCCTAGCAGCCCTAGGATGTGGGCACTGCCACCCCTCAACCCCCTACAGGCACACAGGCAGTAAGAAGCCTGAGATGCTGGCATGAAGAAATGCTGTGTTTTCTTTGGGGACCACTCGGCAGTCGGAGTGGGGCAGGACCAAGTCTCTCCGTGACCTGAGCAGGGCCCCGCTCCTCCTGCCTGCCTGCCTTCCTCCATGGATCCAACTCACGCCTCTCCTCCCGGCCTCACTCTTCTTTTTTAAAAAAATATTTCTTATTTATTTATTTGGCTGCACCAGGTCTTAGTTGCAGCAGGTGGGATCTGGTTCCCTGATCGATTGCATTGGAGCATGGAGTCCTAGCCACTTGACCAACGGGGAACTCCCTCTCCACCCCTCATTTGTAACCCCAGCTCCTGTGCCTGTCCTGCTTGTGGTCACAGCCTCAGCTTTGAGAGTTGGGGTTGGGCGGGGTTCCATGGGACTGCCTTGCCGATGTTCTCTGGCTGGATTTGCTGGCTGGGTTTGTTGGGGGCCGGTCCTATTTTCCTGGCCCCCAAAGCCTTCTGGCTGGGCTGAGGAGGCCCAGGCCCTCCCTGTGCAGCAGAACTCAGCTAGTCCCCAGACATGGGGTGAAGTAAAAAGATAATTACAGCTCTCAGATTCTCTGTCGTGCCTTGTGGGGGGTTGGGTTAATCAACCACACGTGTCTGCGTGCGGTTCTTGTGTGCATCCTGGATAGACCCAAGTGTCTGAGCTTATGGGGCCTGAAGTGAGGCCCCAGGAGGTGCGGGTGTCCGGAGCCTGCAGGATGACCTCCAGCCCTTGGTAGACTTTTCCGAGGCCGCAGGCGGGACTAGACCTTTCATACCCTTGAGTGGTTGGGTGGTGCTGTTCCCCATGAAGGTGCCGTGGTGCCCACAGGCTGTGAGCACTGTCGGGGCTCAGTCTGGTGAGGTCCCTGGAATGGGGGTGGTCGGGCATCCATTTGTGGTAGAGGCCACGCCTGTCTGGAGGAGTTCCTGTCTGTTCCTCTTGTCAGGTGGTGGGAGGCCTGAGGGCCCTAGACCAGACTCCACGCTCTGTTTGAACCTGACTTTTTATTCCAGAGATTCTTTCAGGCCCGACTGAAATCAGCGTCACAGACCTGGTCTTTGAAATCCTTTTTTTTTTCCTGATTGAAAAAAAAAGAAAAATGACTAAAATTACCTATAATTCCACTACCTTTAGAGATGACCTCTATTAACAGTTTTGTAGATTCTTTCCAGGCTTATTTATTGATTATAAAATCATGCTTCGAACTTACATACTTTTTATAAACTTTAACATTCCATCCTGAACATATTTTCATGTAATTTAAATATTCTCCAAAAATACCACTGCTGATGAGTATTAAATTCCACTCTGTGGTTATATTGTTATTTTCTTAAGCCTGTTTTGGGACACTGAGTCTGCTGGCAGTTTTCCCTATTATAAATAATTCTGTACCAGACATTCCGGTTACATCCTCTGGACAGATTCCTCAAGGAGGAGCCGGTGGGTGTGAGAACTTTCAGAGGGCCCCCCAGAAAGGATGGGGCACTGCACATGGACATGGGGGTGACTGCAGCCTTGCCAGTGCTGAATATTGTTATTAAAAAAAAATCTTTGCAAGTTTGGCAATGAAATGGTATGTTTAAATTTTCCATCCCATCCTTCTGTTGTGAAAATCAGTGTAGCATCCGGTGACCCACAGGTGAAGAGAGTTTGCTGTCAGCAGGGCTTTGCTGTGGGCAGATGCAGTGATGTTAGTGGGTGCTCCTTGCAGGGGGATAAGACCTTTGTACTATTTTAAATTCAAATTAAACTTAGGCAGACAGGTTAAGGGCAGTAAACAGTCTAATAATTCATTTTAAAGAGAAAATTAGGGATTTTTATGGCCAAAGACTGTGTCTGATCTTTCCCTGCTCCCCTCACCCTAACCGGGGTGGGGGGCAGTGTGGACTTGGGGGTGGAGGGAGGAGGCCAGGGACAGGGTGGCTCTGTTAGCAGGTGCCTGAGGACCTGGGTGACATCCCCCTCAGTCATCCTATTTGCTCTCAGCCCTTGCTTTCTGAGATTAGACTCTTCCTTGGCCTTTCCCCCAAGGATGCCAACATGAAACTCATCCTCTTACTGTTTCACTTGATGGCTGATGCTAGACCTCTGGGCTGGGTGTCCTCTGTGGGGTTGGGGGCCTTGCCGTAGCCCCTCTCGCTACACTTCTGCAGATTTCTGCTCCCAGCCAAGGCCGGAGCCCGTCCTGAGTGTAGACTCCAGAGGATGTCGGTGCCAGCTGCTCTGGAAGCCCCAGACAAGGGAAACCATCTCAGTACGTTGCAGTTAACTGAAGTCTGTTTTGTTTTCCTCAAAAGGCAGCCTGTTTGGTTGAAAGGTTGGGACCAGCTGGAGGGAGCAAGACATGACACCTGTGTCTTGGGGTAATTGGGCCCCAACGAGCTTGTTCTGGTCACAGGCACCTTTGTGCAGTGGTGTGGGGCAGGTGTGGGTGCTTGGGAGCGCTAGCAGGTGAGCCCAGTGAGCAGAGAGCGAAGGCCACGGGCCCGCTGGGCGCTGATGCTTGAGTGGGTGATTGCGGCCCTCTGGGCGCAGCCTTGGGAGCCCCCTTGGCTGTTGTCTTGCCTGCTTGGCAACCCCCCACCCCGCTGGCCACGCGGGCAGCCACACCCCACTTTCCAGGTACAAATGCACCCTGGACAAGGCCTGGGGAGGGAGGCAGACAAGGCCTTGGAGATGTAGCGAGCCAGAGGACCCCAGGAAGTGAGAGGGCTAGCTGGTGGCCGCCCAGTTCTCTGACCGTGGGGGCCGGGGGTGGCTGGGGGAGCAGCCGTGTGGGGTCTTGAGGAGTTAGTACCACCGGTCTGTGGACCAGGCTGCTGGTCCCTGTGTGCGGGGCTGGCCGCTCCTCAGTTGGAAAGGAGGGCCTTCTGGACAGAATTCAGCATGATTTCAAGAGTGGCTAAGGTTACAGTTGGGTGGCTTGGCTGGACGATTGTATTTCTGTGCTTGGGCTCTTAAGATAAACACTGAAGACTTCAGAGCTTAGCTTCCATCCTACTGGCATTTAAATATGAGTGCCAGTCTTTTACTTCCAAACCAGAGGTCCTGGGATTTATTTATTTTCATCTGAAGAGTAATGTAAAAATAGTAAGTATATACACACAGTCTTCACTGTGTAAGTTAGGTAGTAAATTTAGGCCAGAGAAATGATAGCCTTTGTTTCTGATAAGTGAAGCTGGCCCCTCTGTGGCTTGGAGCATTTGTTATTTGATGGACTCCCTTGTGCTGAGTGCGGAGCGTGAATGTTCACCCTTTTCCTGTTCTGACATGGCTCACTTTCTGGAGTTTAGGAATGGAGATTCACTTATGTGCCTGAGGGAGTGGCTTGCGCAGAGGCCCCAGGGCTCCAGTGCGGGCCAGAGCTGTTTGGGGGGTCAACACATCACCACATAGTATGGAGGGAAGTTTTGCGATGATGAGGTTGCTTTTCTCTGCTGCCGGCCGCGCCCTTCCCTAAAACAGCCATCTGCCTGCTTCTTAGGTTCGAAGGGGATCAAACGAGGTATAAAGCTCACACAGACCAGCTGGGAGAGTCCAGCCTCGGTGAGCCTTAATGAAGCACGGCTGCTTCCAGTGGACTGAGCATCTGGGGCGCGCGCGCAGCCTGTGCAGTGGGGACCCCACTCCTGCTCCGGGACAGGAGACCCAGGAGCCCCAATTTGGGCACTGGAAGCGGCCGCTGTGACCACGCTCAGGGTCTGAGCGGTTAGTCTGGGAGGAGCGTGTACCGGGGGCGGCGGCAAGGCTGCTGGCTTGCAGCTCTGACCGCTGGCCGCTGCTCGCGCCCTCCTTCTCCTCCTCTGCTTCATGGGGCCCCGCGATGTCTGAGCTCTTGGTCTGCTTCGGACAACCAGGGGAGACCTCAGGGACAGGCTGGCTTTGGGCTGAGAGGTGGCCAGACAGTGGTTTGCTGGGCAGATGGCAGGGAGAGGGTTCTCTGTCCGGGGCCCCTGGAACCCTGTGAGCTGAGTCCGGATGGCGCAGACCTGAGTGTGACCTCCGTTCGCTGTGAGCATGGGCTCCACTTTCACGGTCACGTGTGTGGGTTGTAGGTCAGTGCAGTGTGTGCTGCCCACTCTTTCTCACAGAGAGATGTGTGTGAACAGTCGGGGCCACTGTTGGCCATGGGACCGCGTGTCCAGGCAGCTGTGGCAGGCGGGTGACTGCATGGCTCCTGCGTTTCCAGCTCTACCGTGCCTGGGGGAGGGGACAGGGAAACCCTAGCGGAGCAAGCCTGGGTCGGGTCCTGCTAGCGCAGATCGTGCGTGGTGGTCGAACTTCAAGGGTCAGATCCCGTCAGTGTGCGTGGCTGGTGGTGGACAGCATTGCTGAGGAGGGGACACAGGTGCTGGGAGAAAGTGGCGGTTGATCCGTGACCGTGACCTGCATGGTAGAGGGCGGAGAGGGAGGAAGGGGTCTCAGTGGATGAGTGTGAATGGAGGTGGGACTCGGAGGCAGGAGGCACGGTCCTTGTTGGAGGTGGAGAGTTTGGTGGTTCTAACTTCGTGGCGCTGGGTGGAGGTCTGCAGACTGAGTCTCTTGCAGAGCTTCTGCCCACCTTTGCTGAAAACCGAATCAACCAGCAGTGATGGTAAAATGGGGCTGTAGAGACACCTGCCTTCCACCTGTTTTCACACCTGGTTGTTTGCCCTGGAGGCTCTGTCCCCAACTCAGGGCTGCAAGACTTGGAACTTGTTTACATTTCACAAAATGCTTAAATGTTCGTACTCCAAACAGCTTATAGCAGGGAGTTAGGCTTGTCACTTTCACATGGTGACAGTAGTGGGTTCTGTTTGCAAAACACTTGAACTTTTTCAAGCTCTTCAAAGACAGTGTTTAATCTCATAATCCTTGGCTTTAAGGAGCAAATAATGAGATGTATGTGGAAATGTAATTAATTTCTAATGCGGCTGTTAGCTGAATATGGGATTCAGATCACAGTTTATTTTAATGTACAAAACCTGATGGGAAGAGGTGCCCTGCAGTCATCCAGGCCTCACGGTGGGTGGTTTTCTGAAGGAACCCAGGCTTTGCAGCTTGCTGGCTGGACAGGTATAATTTTGGGAGGTTAGGGCAAATGCTAGTCAAATTCAGAAGTACAAGGCAACTTGAGGGCTGATCTCAACAGTCATTTCCCCGTGGTTATGCAGAAAGAGACGTGGGTTGCGGCAGGGTACGTGGGACAGTGCTCTCACCTCCCTTATTAGAGGACGCTGTGCTGGCAGCCCTTAATGGCACTTAAAATCACAGCAGGTCCTGGCACACCTGTAGTGTCACCTGGTGGTCACGATGGAGTTGACGTCTCCCTGTTTGTCCTGTGTCCTTCAGACTGGCTGGTTTTCCCCTTGTGGCTTGGATGCTGTCTTGGTGTCTGTCTGTTCAGCTGTGGGTGCGGGTTACTGCCTGTCTGCCTCTCCTTTTAACAGAGGAGTGTTTGAGCCGTGTGGGGCCCCTGTCTGGTGACATCAGGCTGCCCCAGCCCTCGTGATGCCTGGCCATCCCTGCGCCTCGACCTCGGCAGCTCCTCCTCCTTGAGTTCTCCTCTTCTGTGGCCACCATGTGTCCCTTCGCCTTCTTGGACCTCAAGCAGAGTCAGGCTTGTTCTGCGGCTTTCTGCTCTCTCCTTTGCAGGCCCCAGAGGTGCTGTTTCTCCCCAAGTCCAGGTGCGTCCTGAGCTGGTGATGGAGGCAGAGGCCAAAGGGTCCCTTGCATCCCCTGCTTGGACATCCACTAAACCACCAGTGTGGGCCAGGTGTCCCTTGGAGGTTTTGGTGCAAAGGAAGTGCTTTCTGCCCTTTTGGGCTGTGGATCAGTACCTATCTTGGAGGCTCAGCGGCATTTGGGGGTGCCCCCACCCTGAAGGACGGTGTGGGGAAATGGCCCCTCCTTGCTGAGCAGAGTGCTTGTCTTCTATGTTGCTGGAATGTTCTCTGCTGTTGGTGGAGTGGGGACTGTGGGGAGGAGGGGCAGGTGGTCAGTGAGCAGAGCCCGGCGAGCTGGTGGGGGAACCGAGCACCCCTTATCTGAGCTTCCTTCCTGTGGTTCTTTGTCACTGATTCTGGTGAGGTTTTATTGACAACCTCCTCATGATGAGATGTGGTTGGGTGCTCGGTGACATGGCCTGGGCGTCTGGCCATGTCTGAGGGGTCTGGTCCTCAGTTAGTGGGGAAGGTTTCTGACTACTGAGCCTCCCACCCATGCCTGGAAAGCATAGAATTCCATCGCGTGGATTGAAATGGGCTCTGTATTTACGTGGAGGCCTTTGCCTCTGACTCCACACTCAGGCCAGACTTGGTCCTCCCCAAGCTTGTGACTAGAGCTGTGTCCTGATTCCCTCTCTCCACCCAGTGATTCAGACACACAACCAGGAGCCCTCTTGGACTCCCCCTCCTCCCCTCAGGGGCTTGTTCTGCTTTCAGAATCTGCCCTAAATCTGGTTACTTGTCTCCGTCACCAGTAGCTCAGTGTGTGTCCCTCCCCTGGGCTCATGCAGGGGTCTCTGACAGCTACTCACCTCCCTTCCCCATAGTCTGGTTCCAGCCCAGTGGCTGAGTGAACCGGGCCTGGTGTGCCGGCTGCTGTGCCGGGCCTGGAGGAATGACTGCTGTCCCCTGGGGCTCCCCACTGTCCAGCTCCACCCACAGGGCTTTGTGGTTGCTACCGAGACCTCTCCCCAGGGCTGTGCGTCCATCAGTCACTTCACTCAGGCCTCGGATGGGTGTCCTGCCCACACCCTGCCCTGGTTTCGTCCGCTGCCCAGGACAGCAAGCATAAGACTTGGGGAGCATAGGACCTGGGGAGCATAGGACTCGGGGAGCACAGGCCAGAGCCAGGATGCAGCAGGACAGCCACTCCTGGGGCGGGGGAGGGGTGGGGCACTGGGGGTCCCACCACAGTCACCAGGGGTCAGGCCAGGCCTCTGCATGAACAGATGGTACTACCTGTCAGAAAGGCTGAAGCACAGCCCAGGCTGGGGGCCGGGGGGCCAAGGGGGGCTGGCACAACTCAACTCCACACCACCCCCCTTGCTCCCAGGTGTTTCCTCATCTACATTAACTTTCATTTGACAGTTTTCCCCAAAATGACCTGCTCTTGCCCTCCCTCCCCCTCTCCCAGTTTAACCCACTTGCCAAATAAACTGCTGGTGAATGAAAAATTATCTGTTTCAAGCAAATTAGTCCAACTGTGGAAGATCATCAGACTTGTTAATGTTCTTGAAATCATCATTGGTAGAGATTTTTCCCTTTAGACCAAGTGCCTTTTATAACGTTGGTTCTCCTCAGCTGTTTTCTTCTGTCCTTGGGATCAGGAAAAGTTCAAAGTAGAGAAAGTTATGATCTGTGAGTCATTTTCCCATCTTGTCAAAGAAGACTAAGCCCTGAACAGGACCCTGAGAGGTTGACTCATTCTCTAGACACCTGACTGTGCTCTTACTTTGGTGTTAGATTCATCTTCTTGAGTTGTGTGGCCTCCAAGGTAGCACTAGTGGTAAAGAACCCAGCTGTCAATGCAGGAGACACAAGAGACCCTGGTTTGATCCCTGAGTTGGGAAGATCCCCTGGAGGAGGGCATGGCAACCCACTCCAGTATACTTGCCTGGAGAATCCCATGGACAGAGGCGTGTGGTGGGCTATAGTCCATGGGGACACAAAGAGTCAGACACAACTGAAGTGAGTTAGCACACACAGCACACCTTAGATTTCAGATTCACAAGGATATGAAAATTATTTAGTAGAACAAGGGAAAAACCTGAACAAGACAAATTCCAGTGGCAAGTAACACAGCGATTCATTTCCAGTGATGGATTTCAGCCCGCGTGATGTGTCACAGACACTAGGGGTGCTTGCGGGTGAGGTGGGAGTCTCCCCACGTCCGGGGGACACATCTGTGGTCCTGCCCCCTCCAGCAGTGGCAGGCTGTCTCAGGGTCTAGTTCCACTTTGCCTCCGTCAGGAGTCTGTCGGAACGAGGCAGGCACTACGCTTCCCTGGAGAACACCTGCAGGGGATGGGCCAGGACCTTAAGAATGGACGTCTCCAGCATCGCCCGAGGATGATTTTGAAATCCTGTTTTTTTACCCTTTCCTTGTTTGCTACAGTGATCACTTTTATAACAAGAAAATCACCAGTGAACTTGATTTCTTCAGGCCATGGAACAAAAAGTCAGTTTCTGCAAAACTGTGGAAAACAACGTGATATGTGTCTTTTTTAAGCATCATGAAAGCAGGAAGGAGTTGCTATGGTGAGGTTCACTCTGCACGGAGAGCGGTGCCCCAAGCATCCCATGTACACAGACTTTCTCCTCAGATGTGGAAACAGTCACACGCAGGATCACGATTCCGCCTTTTCCCCTCAAATTGCCATTTGGCTTTGATCTAAAAGCATGAACAATCCTGCATGCTCTCTGCAGCCTCTGCCTCTCAGCCTGAGGTCACCTGGGGTTACCTGTGAGCCCACCTTGCATGTCGTCTAAGGCTCCATCCTTGCCCACTGAGAGGAGACTGTTCAGAAAGCTGGCCCAGGGACCTTCAATTTCCACATCCATGTGTTTCTGCAGCCTTGTGTTGGAACACGTGCGGGTTCTCTGATGCCCTCGTCTGAACCACTTGCAGAAATCCATGGTCACGTGTCCGTAAGGTGTTCCTTTCAGTCTGTCTATGGTGCAGAACACAGATGCTGCAGCCCCTCTGTGTGACTGGCCGCTGCTGACCCGGTGGCATAGGTACAGGAGTGGGCGCGGTTTTGTGAAGAAACGTGGCCCATGGATATGGAACCCCGTTTATGTTGGTGTCTCTGGAGCTAGGCTGGAGGGCCGCCGTGCTGGGGGCCGTCCTCTCCCTGCGTGGCATTAGGCCAGCTTGTTTGGGGGCCCTGATACTCTGCACCTCTGACATCCTGTTAGTCACACTTGGAAATGAGAACATTTGCACTTAACCTTGGGGCTTCCCAGGTGGCACTAGTGGTAAAGAACCTGCCTGCCAATGCAGGAGATATAAGAGATCTGGGTTCAATCTCTGGGTTGGGAAGATCCCTTGGAGGAGAAAGTGGCAACCCACTCCCATATTCTTGCCTGGAGAATCGTATGGACAGAGGAACCTGGCGGGCTACAGTCCATGGGGTCTAAAAGAGTCTGACATTACCGAAGTGACTTAGCACACGTGCACTTAGCCTTGGGGTTGAACATTCTTGCAGGTAGGTCACAAATGATGTCAAGATTTTAAATGTTAGGTTACCTTTGTTCCTGAAAGTCTATAATGTCTTTTTATCTACAGGCTGTTAATGATTTTTCCTAACAGCAACTGCTTATTCACTGATGGTAAACCAAGGAGGAAGACCCAGACAAACCCAGGTCTCCAAACATCATAACTGGAAACACATCCATTCTCACCACACAGACTTTCAGGTTCCAACCTGGGCAGCTTTTTAGTTGCCAGGAGGTAGTGAGAATTATGGATTGTGTTTTCAGGGTGGCTGCAGGGTTTTAAAATCTACATCCCTGCTCCTTTCTACCATTACGCCTTGGCCTTTTTAAACAAACTTTCTATTAGTGACATTGCAGTGACTGTGTTTACAGAGTCCTCCTGCCCTTCACCCAGCTTCCCTGACTTTGGTGCCTGATGCCGCATCAGCTCACGGTGACTGCATCACAGGTGCAATGCACACAGACTTACTGGGTCTCACCACTGCTCCTACTAAACCCTCTCTGTTCCCAGTGCTTAGTCATTCAGTTGTGTCCCACTCTTTGTGACGCCATGGACAGTAGCCTGTCAGGGTCCTCTGTCCATGGGATTTCTCCAGGCAAGAATACTAGAGTGGGTTGCCATTTCCTCTTCCAGAGGATCTTCCCAACCTAGGGGTCTAACCAGGGTCTCCTGCATTGCAGGCGGATTCTTTACCGTCCGAGTCACCAGGGAAGCCTAGACCGAATCCCATATTTGTGTTGCGTTCAGCCACTGCTATGTTTATTCCTCCAGCTTACCTTCATCCTCTTATTACAGTAAAATTTCAAACGATGAATGTAGAGAAGAGCAGAGCATCTGAGCTGGTTCCCTCTTTCGACTGTGACCAGCCTGTGGCCCGTTCACTTCTGTCCCCACCGGAACTCACGTCCTGCTCGATGAGCTGACCTTGAGCAGTGCCTGCGGCCTCAGCGGTGCCCTTCCCACGTGTGCCTGGGGGCCCTGTGAGGTCGCTAAGGACCTGATGCTCTGCAGTCACTCCTGTATCACCCTTAAGGGAGAACCGGGTTGGGTCCTTTCCTGCCGCCTTCCACAGTTTCCAGGAAAAGTGCCCAGAGTGGGAAGTCCAGCAGAAGGGTTTACAGGCAGGTGCCCTCACTCCAGAACCCTCACCACACTCAGTTCACGTTTCTTATTCAGCCTGAGCCCCTCCAGCTCCGCCTGACCTGTGCACAGAGCCTGACTTCTGTGCCCACCTTCTCCAGGTGCTCAGATGCCCCTGATCTGACATGCTCCTCTCCCCCCAAGAGCTGTCTGTGGGTGCTTTTCCCCAGTCGTGGCTGGTACCTAACACAGAACATCCCCCCAGGGCGTTATCTGGTACTTGTTAGTTGAGTGAATGAATGAACCACCAGTCTATGCTAGTAAGCTGCTTCGCCCCAAGGTGGGGATAGCTAGAGAGTTCTCAGTGTTGGTCCCTTGGGGTTATTACATTTTAAGATGTTACAATTGCTTCACCCAGTTGTGGAGTTTCAGGCTGTGGAGGAGGTGGGGTGCTTTTCTTAACTGGTCTTCAAGTTAAGTTAGTGTTTGTATGAAAACTTAACCCTGGTGACCAAAGAAGGGAAATCGAAAAGAATGCTTCCTTTGGGCTTTCCTGGAAATGGGACCGTCTGAGGGAACATGGGTCTTCATCCACACACCGTGTGTGTGGATGGAGTAAGTCTGCTCCCCGAATGAAGCTTGATGAAACCTGATGTGATTACTGAAGCTCAGCTGCAGATGTGCGTTTGTCCCCCTGTGGCTGTTTACTGTGCTGGGGACCCCGGCAGCACCCCAGCCCTGTGCCGGCTGGAGGACTGGCCTCAGGAGGGCTTTGACGCCCACCTTGCACTTCTGCAGACCCTGCCGGTGTTGCAGCCGTGGGTGGAAACCCAGCCTGGTGGGTCCCGGCGACGAGGCCCGGCCTCTTCCCTCCGTCATCTGAAGCATCAGGAGTTCCTGACGGGTGGATACTGACGCGTGTGTGCGCTCCTGTCACACTGTCCTCAGGGGACTCAGTCCACACCCCACAGGGCAGAGCCTGGGGTGATGGTGAGGCGTGTGGCAACCACTGAGTCATGTGGGGACAGAAACTGAGATGTGGGGGCTGGTGTGTGAGTCAGCCTGGGGGTGCTCTGGAGGGAAGGGTCTGCGGGGGGCTGTCCTTGCTCCTGGCACCCTCTCCGTGCAGTCGCATCAGGCTCTTCTGTTGATTTTGTGTCTTGGCATTTTGCTCACTTTCTAAACTGCTGCCTGGGCTGTCAGAACTTGCCTCTTAATGGGGTCCTGGGGATGGAGGGACCAGCTGGCATCCCCCCGGGGCCCTGGGCTTGAACCCTTGGACAGCAGCAAGTCTGTGGGGCTGCTGTGAGCAGGGTCCCACCCGCCTCAAGCATCTCTGGTGGCCGGGCACCTGCAGATACTTCTCTAGGGAGCTGGGTGAGCTGGGGTGTGCCCTGGCATACAGCAGGGAGCCTCTCTTCTCTATGGAAAGGGTCAAGAGAGGGGCTGCCTGGGTGGGGAGCCTGGGTGTCACACCTGTGCTGCAGTGCACCTGCCGGGGTGAGGAAGTCGCTGAGACACACAGCTGTTTGCCATGTGTACTTACTTGGAAACATCACCCATAGATCTCAGAGCTGTTTGTTGTGTTTTCCTTAAACATTTCTCTTGTCAGAATGATGAGAAAATTGCCCGTGTGGGAACTCAGAAGTGCAAATTTGTTAATACCTCCTTTGACAATGGTTTGTGTTCAGAGCAGTTTATGAGCTGTCACAAGTCACTTCCCGTTAAAAGTGCTGCCGCCAGTTGGAGGGGGTGGGGGTGGGGGTGGGACCTGCTGAACAGGCCTGGAGGCCCAGCGGGCACACGCTGCTAAGGGTCTTCAGCCGGTGAATTAAATGGTAAAGGGTGAGGTGGCTGGGTTCCTGTGGAAAAGCTGTTTTGAAAGTCTTCTCCCTTTTAGCAATCCCCAGAAGCCTGGTGTGAAGGTGCTAGTTGACGTAGCCCTTCTTTTGATGGCCAGAGAGGGTCCCTCAGCGGCCTTAGCTCCTTTATGGCCCGCTTCGTCAGTCTGGCTTCCTGGTGGTGGACTGCCCTGACCCACCCACCCATCTGTTCATGGCAGGCAACTGCAGGATGGTGTTCTGGGGTCCAGAGTGCAGCCCGGGCCCTCGATTTGTGAGAAACCAGCCACTGCGTGGGGTGTTTTGTAGCACAGGTTCTTCCTGGAGGCGCTGTTCCCTGCAGGGCACACCTGACAGTGTGGGGAAGACATCCTTGGTTGTCATAACTGGGAGGCAGGGGTGGGGCTGGTGTTGGGTGGGTAGAGACCAGGAAGCCTGCAGCTGTCCTCTAGGGCAGGGATGGTCACCCAGCCCCAGGTGTCAGCACTGCTGAGGCCGGGACCCCTGCCGCAGATGACAGGTGACAACAGTGGGTCACGGTTAGCGCACACATGCCGGCCGGGCAGCAGCTGGCAAGACGCGAGAGCTCCAGTGTCTGCTGCTACTCCTTGTTGTTCACTTAATATCCAGAAAAGAAACTCCATTGTCTCCAACCATCTTTTGTTTTTATTTTAAAATTTCTTATGTAATTTTTAAAGGGTACACTCTTTATAGTTATTATAAAATATGGCTATGTTCCTTGTGCTATAAATACATCATTGTAGCCAGTAGTTTTCACCTCCCACCCCCACCCCTATGTTGCCCCTGATAACAGACCACTAGTTTGTTTTCTGTATCGGTGATCCTGCTTCTTTTTTTTGTTGTTATATTCACTCGTTTGTTGTATTTTTTAGATTTCACATGTAAGTGAGGTCATACAGTGTTTGTCTTCCTCTGTCTGACTTCAAACGGATGTTTAAACATGAAGAAGGATGTTCAGGATATGGACTGTCCGTTGTGCCCTGAAGGTTAAATTCTTTCTCACAGTTGCCTTTCCTTTCTTTTACTAGGTCTCTAAAAAGCCTTTGTGATCTAATTACACCTTGTAGAAGTCTGCAGTTGATACATTTGTTGTTCATTAATTCAGTGTTTAGGCCAATCATTTTTCCTTTTGGCCTTTTTCTGAGGCTGAGGTTTGGTCTCTCGAGAGAAGTATTGCTCTTTCCTTAGCTGGCTGGGCACAATGGTATTCCAAGGCGGGCAGAGAAAGGATTGGGCCAGAACAGTGGCCTTTTCACCTCTGTAACACAAGGTCCCAGAAAATGCCCTCTGAAGGAGACTCATAGTTTGTGCAGAAAGGGCAGGTCTGTGGTGTTCACCCCCAGACAGACCCACAACCCTGGAGGAGCAGCAGTTCCTCATTTTATCCTCAGATCAGGATGACCGCGTGTTCCTGAAACTCACTGTTGCTTTCCTGGAGCGCTTGTGTTACACAATCCCATAACATCTCCTTCAACGAAAGAGTTTGCATAGTCTATGGCAACTTCCTAATTTCTGACTATTGGGTAAAATGAAGTTTAGTTGTAGCTCTGAGTAAGGGCCTTGGTAAAAGGAGCTGCAAGCCTTAGTATGTTCTGTGTGTCCTACGTTGTTACATGCTTTTCATTCATTTTTTTTCCAGTGTTTCTTTATTGTTTTCTGACTTTATATCTACATCATCTTTATTATCTATTTATATCAACCTTCTGTCTATCTATCAATCATCTCTGTCATCTTTATCTGTCATTTATTTCTGTCCACATATCCTGTTTGTGTGCCACTCACACAACTCAAGGGGTATTCATTCTGTCTTCCCCTCTAAGAGAAAAGGCTATACTTTATTTTCAGATACCTCCTAAGAGCACACGCTGATTTTGATCAAAGGTCACTGGTTGGCTGTTGAGTGGCCCCTGCACCACAGCTAGTAAACGTGCCCTCTGCTGCCTCAGCTTCTTTCAAGCCCAACAGCAGACAGTCCTCCTAGCTGGCAGCCCTTGATACCTGTGGATGAGCATGTCCTCAGCTCTTCTTTGCCCAGGACCCTGGCTGGGTCATAAAGTTTTACATCAACTTGACCACATTTGTTCACAGCTGGGGTGTAGGGGTGCATGACAGTAGCGGCAGATGCGAGGTTCTCCATGTAGCATCTTGGACTCAGCTGAGTGTTTGCTGCTGCTGTTCTTTCTCCCACGATTTCCTTCCTTCTGCAAAGATGCCTTTCTCTCCAGGACTTGCTCTGTTTTTTTTTGACCTTCTTTCTCAGTGGACAGGAGTTGTCACCTGCCCATTGGCATGAAGTCCCTCTGTCTTGTCACTTGACTGAGGAGAACCCTTCATCCGTGGATGGAATCTTCCTGGGGACCAGGAGCTCATCACCTTGAACGCAGCCCCTTCGAGGCCCATGCAGACGGGGTGAAATGTGCCTGTGATTCCGAGCAGTCTGGCCTTCCTTCCACGTGGGCTGTTTGCAGGCACCACTGAGGCCACAGTGGGTCTCCTCTTCCAGGCCAGACAGCTGGTCCTCCCCTGAGCTGTGAGGGAAGGTCCCAGGCTGAAGACTGGACAGCTTCCCCGCTCCCTGGAGCCACATCCTCAGAGTGGGCCTTGTTGCTCTTTAAAGAGAGAATATTCAGAACATGAGACACACCTGAATTTAATGATGAGTATAAAAAAAACATGAGACACACCTGAATTTAATGATGAGTATAAAAACATTCTGTAAAGACAGAAATGAATATGTATTTGTCATTGTTCAATTACACAGTGTCCTTCATGAGCGTAGCTAATTAAGAATGGGCCTTTCCATACATATCCTGAGTCCAATAACTTGGGTAAATGACATTCTTAGGCAGAGAAGCCTTTAACACATGTCTTGTATTAGACCTTCTGCTGTTTCCTTTCTATTCAAAATTGGGGTAAACATTAAGCATTGTTTCATACTTTTCTCTGCAGATGGCTACATTTGGATTGTGTCAAGTAATTTCTCTCTAGCCTTTCTCTTCTTCCAAGACTGAATCTGGATTGATTCCTGTTTCTAAAGCTTCCTGAGATCCTTGCTGGAGACTGTAGCTGGAGAAGGCACCAGAGTGCCTTTCACACCTGTGCTGTTGTAGAAAAGCATTTAAAGTAAAATCTTCCTGAATCGGGAGCATCCCAAGGTAGCTTGTAACAGAATTTGAGGCAGACATTGGCAGAGTTGTCTTTACAGTGGTGTAGAAGCTGTCTTTTCTTGACCTAAAGCTGGGTCCCGAACCCAGAAGCCCAGACTTCTCCTGGTTCTGCCTCCTCCTCCCTGCTCATCTGATCCATCTCAGAGCCATCAAGTCCTGTGGTCATAGCTCAGAGTATTCTCCCACTGGACATATCCACTCTTACTCGTAGTTACTGCGTTTGATTCCCGGTGTCTCTTGCTTGGATTCTGCAGCAGCATGGGGACAGACTGCTGTGCCTTTGACCTTTGGTTTTTCCTCCCTTCCCCTTGTGTCTTTTATATGCTTTAGAGAGAGGATCTCAGACTTCAGTGTGTGTGAGTCACTGGGAGGGTTCCTTAAAATGCAGTTTATGACCATTCAGGTGTTCTCATATGTTCCCTGGTCTGGGACCCCAGAATGACTCACTCGCAGCTGGCCACGCAGCCCCAGTGACCTGGCCTGAGACTCTGTCTCCTGGCCCCCTCCCACTGCTTCCCATGGTACCCTGTTTCTCTGGCACCACCCAACAGGCCTTGCCCTTCCTGGCCCCTCTGCCTGGAGGCTGCCCTCATCGTCTGCTACACGGCTGGGTATCTCCCAGAGAGAAGAGTGCTCCTGGGCACATCTTCAGCTGCTGGAAGGTGTCGTAGGAATGAGCTTCTTGGGGAATGACACACTTGGGGCAGGGCAGGCCTCTGCTCTGCTTCTCCAGAGCAGTTGCATCATCGGGAAAAGTAAGAGCGCCTCCATCAGTCATTTCGGGGATGGCATGTGTACCTGCTCAGTCATGGGTCCTGTGGTAGCCCCCCGGGCAGGGTGGTCTGGTGTCAGCCTTGCTCATCTGCCCCAGGGCCCCCATCTCCTCCAGCTTCTGACTGCCAAGCTGCCTGCCTCCGTCCCTCCCTCACATAGGTCTGTTTCATTTGGGTTTCAATCTTGGTTTCCAAATGTCAGTAATGTTCAAGAATTACTTAGGGGGCTTGTTCAAATGCAGATTCCTAGATCCCACCGCCAGATAGTCTGACCTGGGGAGCTGAGACCTGCCTGGTGCCCAGAAGGCCTGATCTAGGCCCCAGCGAGTGGCCCTTGCACAGACCCGCCCCTTTCTCTCTTAGGACCCAGAAGCACAAAAGGCTGCTTTGCTACAAAGAGACTGGAGAGGCTCTCTGAAGGCAGGACGTTTGCTCTATTCTTTTGCTCAGGTAGTCTTGGGGACGAGTGCCTGCTGCAAACTGAGAAGAGACTCTGGATTCTGCCTTTGTTGTGTCCAGAGGCTGAGAGAGGTGAGGTGGAGTCATCTCATCTTCCATGTCCCCGCCAAGGTCTTGGTGAGAATCTGCAGGGTGTCCATGGCAAGGGGGAGGCACATAGCAGCTCCTCAGGTTGCGGTTCCCAATCATGGAAGTGGCTTCTGGAGTGGCAGTCTTCAGTTATATCTGTACTTGGAAAAAGCCCCAACAATTAAATGTATTCAAAACATTTTCTGCATGTGATTATGTAGAGTCCTGCACTTTCATTTATTTGAATTTTTTTTTTTGCTGCGGTGTGTCTTTGTTGCTGCTCATTGGCTTTTTCTAGTTGGCGAGTGGGGGCTACTCTCTAGTTGCTGCGGGTGGGCTTCTCATCGCAGTGGCTTCTCGTTGCAGAGCATGAGCTCTAGGTGTATGAGCTTCAATAGTTGTAGTACGTGGGCTTAGTTGTCCCACAGCATGTGGGATCTTCCCAAACCAGGGATCAAACCCGTGTCCCCTGTATTGGCAGGTGGATTCTTATACAGTGAACCACCAGGGAAGTCCATGCACTTTTAAATTATCAAGGAATGCTTGTTACTTTTGAAAACTGTACTTGCAGCCCCTGGAAGCATGTGTGTGTGTGCGCGCGCACATGGCCTTGCCACATGGCTGTCACCAGAAGGTGCTCTGTCTCTCTTGTTTGGAGGCAGCAGCACTAGGTCTCCCCCATCACACAGGATTGGATTTGAGAGGAACAAGGACAGTTTTCTCAGGATCCTAAGAGTTTCCAAGGGCGGCCTACGCATGATAATTCACTTTCTAAAAACAACCTGTGCAGCTCGAGTGCCTCTGACGCTGCCTCTGTGCTCAGACCTGGCTCCTGCTGTCTGCAGCTCGAGACGAGCACCTTCCCTTCACACTCAGTGTCCCTCAGCCTTGGCCCCTTCTTCCTTGGGGTCGGCTCTGGTGAGGTTGGGGTCAGGTCCCCCCCACCCCTTGCGAGTGGCAGTGTCCTGCGGCTGTGCTGGGGCCCCGGGTAGGCTTGCCTTGGACTGTGAGTCACTCTCCCTTTTTAAGTGTTAAAGTATAGTCGATTTACAATATTGTGTTAGTTTCAGATGCACAGCATAGTCTTTTGGTTTTTTGTTTATTTGTTTGTTTTTGCAGATTATATTCCATTATAGGTTCTTACAAGACTGTGGCTTTAATTCCCCTTGCTATACAGTAAATCCTTGTTGCCTACCTATTTTTTGTATAGTATGTAACAAATTTACTGTTATCAAAGGGAAAGGGGAAGTGTGAAAGGGACAGATTAGGAGTGTGGGATACAAACTAGCTGTCCTTTCTGAGCTTGGGTTTAGGTCACTTGCAGATCAGGGCATTCTTTCCTCAGACTTTGTATCCTTGTACTTTTCAAGCTGAGCCCACTGCCACAGTGATTTCTGTCATTTTCTTTGTCAGTGGCAGGGTGTTCTGTGGCTCTGTGAACGGACTACAGACCGGGATGACTCCCCACCCTTCCACTCAGTCTGTTCTTCTCTCTGTGCCCCAGTCTCCTCCAGGTGGGGGCATCTGGTCCCTTCCTCTGGCTTTCAGCTCTTGGCTCGACTCTTCTCCCTTCCTCTCCCCTCTCCCTCCTGGTCCTGGCAGCCACTGTTAACCGGGAAGGTGGCTGATTGTTTTTTGTATTAAGTCTTTCAGTTGTAATAATTTCCCTTCTCACAATTCCAGTTATTTGAATTTCCCAACTGTTCGGGCGCTGGCTAAGTGGGGCTTAATTTCACTTGAGGATCTGAAAACTTGGTGCTTATCGACTATACTGTTGAAGATGCTGAGGAAGGGAGATATGTTGGTAAGTCAGTGGATGCAAAATGTTATGCTTTCAAAACGACTCTTCCTTCTGGTCCTTCGAGGCTGAAGCATCCCGCCCACATAGCATTTTGCCCTGGGCTTCATTCTCTGTGACTAGCCTTGTGGGCTGAAGTCACTTCCTGATCTGTCTCCCCTCTCCTTATCTGTATCATTCATCTTAGCTTTTAATGCTTTGTTAAAGGCAAAAGTAATGCACAGAATGTAACTCTAAAATGTTTAGAAGCTATGCAGTATTATATTGTAAACCTATATAAATTCTTAACAAAGTTAGTGGTTTGGAAGGATTTTCAGGAGAATTCCATCTAAAAGGTAGTAAATTCCTTAAAAGAACTGAACTTTGGCTTATAACAAGGTCATTGTTTGGCAGCATTCATGTTTTTTAAGCTTTCCAGAACTCTGAGGAGGAAACGATTCTGAGACAATGTAGTGATTAAAAAATAAAACTAATAAATTAACATTCTCATTGTATGCCAATGATCGATTTCCTTTCTTCCAATGTTTTACCCCTCATTCTGAATAAATTAAACCTTGTGAAGGACTAGAAGATTAGCTTTACTTTTTTTTCTGGTTGAAATTGGTTTTGCAGAAGTGGAAATTTGGCAGCAAGTATGGAAACTAGCAAATCAGTTTACAGTGTTCTCTGTTTTCTTTAATGAAACCTGAAAAGAATGAGCAAAGACTCCATGGCGTCAAACAAGAGAAGACTAAATTGTGTATGTTTTCTGAAATTTTATTTTTACTCTTAATTATTCAGTAGCATGTAGAACAATATGTCCAGACTAGTTGGCTAGTAGTTGCCTCCAAGTGGGTAGAATTTCAACTTCAATAGTTATTTTTTGCTGATTTCATGGAGATGTTGGGAAATATTTTCTAAGAATAGTCTAAAATGAAGAGGAATGTGGTAATTTAAGAAAAAACTGACCTAATGGAATGTAAGCAGTTGGCTGATGACCAACTAGACATTGACCTCTAATGAACTTGACCTCTAATGAGGTGGTGGAACCATGGATGTATTTTCAGTTAAAATGATTAATTAACATGGGATTGTTGAGAGCATCTGTATTTCTTTCAAATGAAGTGGGGTAGATGGATGTTTCTTTGAACAGTGGTTTCCTCATCAATATACGTTTTCCAGCCTGCTGCAGCTCTCGTGAGTACATCTGATGGAACATGGCTTGCGTATAGTGTATCTGACTTGCAGTATCAGATAAACAACATGTTTTATTGACTTCTAAATAACGTGTCTCTCTTCATCCTTGGGCAGTTTATACGTTTCTGCACTGGGCCTGGCCCTGCCTTCAAGTTGATCTCCTCCCTGTGTTCTTTCACTCCCTCACTTTAGTGCTGACCTTCACTTTGCCCAGGTGGCCCTTCCATCACCCCAATGGTGGCTTCTGTCACCTGAAGTCAATGTGAACATGCTGCAGTGTCAGCTGAATACCTGCTGTCAAGCAGGTGCTCTCTGCTGAGGGGTCTGCTGATAGACTTAAATGTTGAGAACTCCATGAGGCATAGTCAAGACTAAAATGATCTTGAATTTAGTTTGCTTCTTCATGCTGGTTTGGAGACCTTTAGGACTTCCTGTATCTCTGGTTGCTATGGCAGAGGCTCAGCATCTGTGTGAATAAAGGTGGAGCGAAGCCCATGGGACGATGGCTCCTAGGCCCCCACTACTTAGTCTACTGATGGAGACTGTGGCCACCACTGAGGGTGGAAGAGTCTGGTTTTGCCTCTTCCCATGGCTTCAGCATCTGGCACAGGGCCCGGGTGTTGGAGTCTGGAAGCCCATGTGGAATGAAGGCTCCTCCTTCTGCCTGAGTCAAAGCCAGTCGCTACCAATGTGCAGGAGCCCCGGGCCCACAGCCTCTCTGACCTTGTCTCTGGGACCCTTGTCCATGTTCACTGTGTCCAGCACCTGTCCTTGCTCTGGCACCTACCCCCAAGAAACTCCTGTCAAATCCTGCCCTCCTTCCAGCCTCAGGGGGATGTGCCGACTCACCCTGTCTGCTGGCATAGGTGCCTCCATGGCACCTGCGGGCTGGATGCTGGTCCAGGGGTCGGGTTCAGGTGGGCTTGGATGCTCTTGGGTTGCTGCCTCCTGCCTCTTCCCAGTGGTGAGTGTTCACTTCCTCCCAGAACCAGGCACTTGGCTAGTAGGAACAGCTCTCTACCAAGAACTGGGTCTCTATTGGATGTTAACTATTAATATAGGTTGGTAAAAAACTGAGGACAATTTTCATCTTTGGCTTCTGAAAACCAGTCTTGACATTGACGGGCTTGCTCGTGTCTGTCCTGTTTTCCCTGTTACATTTTGGGTTTTCAGGGAACTAACCTAGGTCCTCATTTTCTGAGAGTACATGGCAGGAAGTTTGGGATGTTATAACGGGTCTTCAAAATGCCACTGCTCCAGCCTGCGTTGAACCTGCTGTACGCTTGCCCGCCCTCCCCCAGCCTTTGAGGGTCAGGACTTTGGCACCTGCATGGCCCATAGTATCTGCATTTGGATGTGAGTGAGGCTGCTGCACGGAAGACACTGGATGAGAGGCCCTTCCAGGAGGCCCCGCACGCTGACAGGTAAGCTCTGAGGCAGAGAAGGGCCTTAATGTCCTGTAGTCCTCATCACACTTGGTGATCTGTTCTGGAGGCATTGGGTGTTCCCTTTTTTTCTTCCCTTGAGTTTGGAAATCAAACTGCTGGAGCTGGGGTGCCAACCCATGAACTGCCCCCAGAACAAGGGGACTGATGGGTGAAGGGCCAAAGGCAGGAAGATGAATGGTTTGGGTGGAAACAGGACTCAGACCCTTCTCCTTTCAGTTTCTTATGCTGTGACCTCTATCTACTCCAGCACACTTTGTGACCTTAAAGATCTGTAAAGTGAAAGTTGGAACAAGTCTGCATTTGAGGGGGTCTACTGCTCAAAGTCATTGTTCAAGGCTCAGGTCAGTTGTAGCAGTAAACTCCCCACCTTGGACCAGAACATCACTTAAAGGAAGCCGGTGTCTTTTTTGACGTTTCCTTAAGGTGCTTTTACTAGTTTTGCCGAAAACTCCTGTTCTCCTCAGTTCAGTCGCTAAGTTGTGTCTGACTCTTTGTGACCCAACGGACTGTAGTATGCCAGGCTTCCCTGTCCATCACCAATTCCTGGACCTTGCTCAAACTCAAGTCCATCGAGTCAGTGATGCCATCCAACCATCTCATCCTCTGTCCCCTTCTCCTCCTGCCTTCAATTTTTCCCAGCATCAGGGTCTTTTCTAATGAGTCGGCTCTTTGCATCAGGAGGCCAAAGTATTGGAGTTTCAGCTTCAGCATCAGTACTTCCAATGAATATTCAGGACTGATTTCCCTTAGAATTGACTGGTTTGATCTTGCAATCCAAGGGACTCTCAGAGTCTTCTCCAGCACCACAGTTCAAAAGCATCCATTCTTCTGCACTTAGCTTTCTTTATAGTCCAACTCTCACATTCATACATGACTACTTTCACTATACGGACCTTTGTCGGTAATGTCTCTGCTTTTTAATAGACTGTCTAGGTTTGTGTTCTCCTACTGGCTTTGAAACATTACATCTCTGTCTAGGCCCCGCAAGCTTCCATCTTAATGGCCTTTGAGCCTTGGCTGCACGTAAGCAAATACATGCGCACCTACGTGTGCGTCATATGCGTGCGCGCGCTCATGTGTGCGTGCGTGCGCCCTTGTGTGCGTGCGTGCTTCCCTGAGTGCCTGCGTACTGTGTGCGTGCCTGTGTGCATGTCTCAGAAGCTCAGCCCGGCCGCCACGTTGGCTGTTGCGCGACTTCGCAGTACTGCGTTGCCTCGGCAGCTCTTTCGCCTGGTTCCCTCACAGGTGGTTCTGGCCTGTGTAAAGTTGAGTGATGGAGCTTATGAATGTTGCGGCCCGAGGCATTCGGGCCAAAGCGGAGGGGAAAACCGTCCGGTTTCCTGTCAGGCCACAGGCCGTTCACTCGGAGAGGCCCGACGTTCCTCAGGAGTTGGCGTTGGCTGTGGGCCTGGCCTGTGTAGGGGCCACCTGGGCTGGACTTGTAGTTGGTGGCGGTCGGCGGTGAGCGGCACCACGGTGGGCTGTTTGCGCTGGAACAGCTCAGCCCCGGGGAGAAGGCGGTCGACCAGCACCGGGTCCGGGGACCGGAAACCTGGTCCTGCGTCTGTTCGTCCAGCTGCCCATGGGCTTCTCCGGGGCCCGAGGAGTTGGGAATGGAGTAGTCTTCTGCTTCCCTAGTCCCTCAGTAACTGGAGCCCGCAGCTACTGCTGATGGCCGAGACCCAGCCCATGCACAGGGGTCGTCCTGTTCTCAGGGGCCCCTCTTCCGGAGGACATGTTGCTGCTGCTGCTGCTAGGTTGCTTCAGTCGTGTCCGACTCTGTGCGACCCCATAGACGGCAGCCCACCAGGCTCCCCCGTCCCTGGGATTTTCCAGGCAAGAACACTGGAGTGGGTTGCCATTCTATGCATGAAAGGAAAAGTGAAAGCGAAGTCGCTCAGTCGTTTCCGACTCTTCCCGACCCCATGGGCTGCAGCCTACCAGGCTCCTCCGTCTATGGGATTTTCCAGGCGAGAGTACTGGAGTGGGTTGCCATTGCCTTCTCCAGAGGACCCGCTGCCAGGCCTCAGACGAAACTCAGCCTTCCATTACGTTAAAGAGAATTCACCGAAGTTGTGCAAGTTAAGAATGGCTGTGGCTCTGCGTTCACCGGTGGCCCAGTGGTTAAGAATCCACCTTCCAATGCAGAAGATGTCTGTTCAATCCCTGGGGAGGCGGTACGAAGATCCCATATGCGGGAGGGCAACTAAACCCGTGTGCCCCAATGAATGGTAGCCGCACACAGCAGTGAAGATCCCACGTGCCGCAACTAACACCTGATCCAGCCAAACAGATGTTAAAAAGGACATGGTCTGTTCCTCGGTTTCTCCCATGACTTGAACCTTGTGCCCTTCTGTGCCCTCTTCATGTACGAGGGGTCCCAGCGGCCTGCTTCTCTGCAGGGGTGCCTAAGCCCTACTTTGCACCGGCTCCCCCTCCCCCCATGCAGCTTCTGATTGCTAGAAACAGGTCAGGAGGTGGACCCATCCTCAGGTGCTCAGCATCTGGGGTGGTTCAGGAGGACCGCCGCCAGACCTTGTGTGAGCACCTGTGCTTATTAATTCTCTTAAGTGAACCGCCCCTCCCGAGGCTTAGTTTCCTGGGTTGGGGCATGTTCACGCTCAGCCTTCTTTCTCCAAAGCGTTGAGCTTTGTGTGGAGCTGTGCTTTGTGGGAAGAAGCAAAAGACCTGCACTTACTAGAGCTCAGGGAGGAGGGAGCTGGGTGTGTTCTGTCCTCTGGGCCTGGTACTTCCTCTGCCTGAGGGGGGAGGATGGCTCCTAACCCCAGGAGTTAGGAGTTCCTAACTGAGTTCCCTGCTGTGGGTCACTGGCTATTTTCGCATGTCGAGATAGGCCCAAGAGAGTTAGTTATGCTGAGAAGTGATGAGTTTATTGAAATTCTCTGCCTTGTTTGTCATGGAACTGGTGTTTTGAGTTTTTCTTGGCTTTAGTGTGCGCATTCTGCTGCCTAAGAGGTTGAGCACCAGGGATAAATCTTGGAAATAATGTTCAGATTTATTGAGTGGTTTATGAAGGAGCAAGAATATATAATACGATCCTGAATATAGACTTCGGAAGAGTATGGTGTGTTTCTGTGATGAAAGAAGTTTTAATTTTGTACTTTCTTTAGTAATTTAACTGACTTGAATGTTTTAAAATCTCCCGTTTTTATACTAGTCCTTTCAAAATTTAAAATAGACACAACTTGAGTAACAATATTCTTTGTAATAAAAAAACTAATTTTAATCTCAAGGATAGCAGAAACTGGATGATTTACGCATTCAACTTTTAAACAGCTTAATGTCTTAAAAAAATTACAGATCATCAGTTAAAACGATTATCTTAAAATCAGTTAAAAAATGATCTTAAAGAACCTTTGAAATAGGTTGTCGTGAAGTTGGCAGTAACGTTTTGTTTCAGATTTAGAGTAAGGGCATTTGAGCTACACAGGTTTTTCCATTTTGGTTGAGAATGAATACATATACAAATGGAAAATTAAGAATGATTCTGACTTTGGAAATTTTCTTAGGGATTTTTTGTTGTTGTTGTTTAACATTCAGCTAATAGCTAAATACCCAAGAATTGGCAAGGGTGTTTGGCAAAAGTGGTAACTATGGAGCAGAACTGCCAAGCAGTGACTCAGGTTCACAGGTAAAATGATATAACCAGTCCCAAAGAAATTGTCCATTTATTGTTTGGAGATAAGACATGATGCTCAGTGTCTTCCACCTATTTTGAAATTAATTTTGTGGCTCTGAGTTCTGCTTTGAAGGATTGCACAAATTCTATTGCTTTGGCCTTATTGTAGTAACCAGAGATTGACAAATCATAACGCTTTTAATTTGGCTTACAGTTAATCCCGTATATAAAAATGAGTTTCATTCTGAGAGCATACTTGTAAGTCCCATTTGTTTGTAAGTCCAACAAAATTAGCCTAGGTACCCACCAATTAGCTATATAGAACTGTACTGTAATAGGTTTACATTACTTTTCACACAAGTAATATACAAAAAACAAGCACAAAAATAAAACATTTTTAATCTTACAGTACAGTACCTTAAAGAGTACAGTAGTACAATACAACTGCTAGCATACAGAGGCTGGCATCGAGTGAAAGGGCAACAAGAATTACTGACTGGAGGAGGGGTAGGGAGTGGGAGATGGTAGAGCTGAAGGATCATTGGCAATGGGAGATGGAGGGCAAGCTGCAGTTTCACACCTGACGTTGCTGAAATGCATGTTTGCGTCTTTGAAAGTTCACAACTTGAAGGTTTTTATGTAGGGGACTTAACTGTATTTAAAGAAAATGTTAAGGGCCTCCCATGTGCCACATATTCTTCATAAGCATGATGATACCAGGGTGATGGTGATTTGCGTTCTTGCCACAAAAAGCTCATACTCAAATAGGAGAAATGAGTTTTTGCTTATGGACGGATGAGGCAGGTATAGAGGGCTGTTTTGATGTGGTAGTTGTGTGTGCATTTAACATATGCATATATTATAGACTCCTATGTTTAATTAGCAAATTAAATATATTTACTATTGCTGCAAAACAAATGACTGTAAACTTAATAGCTTAAACTGACACCCGCATGTTATTTCATGATTTCCATGGGTTGGGAGTCTGGGAATGGCTTAGCTGATTTTCTGCTCAGGATCTCAGAGGTTGCAGACAAGCTTCAGGCCAGCTGTGTTCTCTTCTGGAGGCATGAGTGGCAAGAACCCACTTCTAAGCTCATTTAAGTGAACAGGATTCGGTTCCTTGTAGCTGTAGATCTGATGTTCCTGTTTCTTTACTGGTTGTCAGCTGGCGACTGTTCTCAGTACCTAGAGGCCCCTGTGGTTCCTTGCTGTGTGGCCCCCTCCCAGGCCCTTCAGAGATGGTTGCTCACTTCTTGAGAGCTGCAAAGGGAGTCCCTCACTTTCTGTTAATAGTAGGCTGACATGGAGTCTTAAATAGTGAAACCAGATCAAGGGAATGACATCTCATTGCTTTTGTCATGTTCTGTTGGTTAGAAGCAAGTCACAGATTCTGCCAACACTGATGAGGGAATTATGTAAAGGTGTGACCCCACTGGCAGTCACCTTAGAATTATATCCACCACATACATTTCTGATTATTCCACTGACTTGTGTTCCCAGGAAGACTGACAGGAGCAGTCTCAGTTGAGGAATAAAACCATCATCAGAAAAGTCAGAAGTGGGTTGTTTTCTTCTCTAGAAGGCAGGATAGAGTGTCTGTAGTTTCACAGTATTGGTAGGAAGGACTTACATAAAAATAGAGGGCTGTTTGGCTTGTGTGTGCAGAGTGAATGTCCACAGGAATCTCAGAGGGTCCTTTGGCTGGATACAGTCATTTTTTATTTGAATGTCTTAGTCTTGACTGATCATTCAGGAGTGACATATGGCAGGAACATGCTTCAGGGGGCAGGTCTCCTGCTGCGGCACACAAGTTAGACAGATGGTGGCTTATTCACCCTTGGACGGGAATGTAATCCCACACGTTGGCAGGCTGGGTGCTAAGAGGTGCCTGTGCCATTTGAGACAGAGCTGACTGAATTGACCTGGAACTGCTTTGTCAGGCGTTAGGTGGTCACCTGATGTGACCTGGAGTGGTGCAAAGGACAGTGTGCTCATCAAACTGGGAGGAGGATGCTGGTGACAGATCGTGTGAAGTGGAACTAGACAGTCGGGAGTCGTTCCTACCAGCAGGGTGGAGGGTAGAGGTGAAGACAGCCTTGCAGACACAAATCTTGGAAGTTAGCACTTTAGCTAGGTCTAAGCATGGGTTATTGTTGCTTCCACAAAATTAGACGTGTTTCAGGGGAGGAAAAAGGTGCAGTCTGTTTCCTTTACAATTGAAGATCAGTGATTTGTGTTGTTGACAGATACATTGGGTTCATAAGCTACAGCCATATTTAGGATCTCTGTAGTTAAAACCTAATCCAATAAAGGACTAGGTTGTCCATTATATGTTTGTGACCCTCATTGAAGAAAAGGCCTGTGACTTTGAAGAGACAAGTGTGTGTCCTTTGATTGGAGACTTGAGAACCTGGTGGCCCTGGGGCTGCTGAAGAGCTGTTTGGGGGAGTTTATCCCCAGTTCATGCTGTGTACCCCAGATTGTGTGCTGGGGGCTTCTCTCTTCCTTCTCTCTATTATTTGATCGTTGTTTTATTCATTTTGGTGTTTGTGACTTTTATTGTGACAGTCCTCTAGTATTTTTTTAAATGTTTTTTTTTTTTAATGTTATTTTATTTACTTCTGGCTGTGCTGGGTTTTTGCTGCTGCGCAGGCTTTTCTCTAGTTTCAGCGAGCAGGGGCTGTTCTCTAGTTGCATTGCGCAGGCTTCTTACTGAGGAGTGTTTCTCTTGTTGTGGAGCACAGGCTCTAGGGCACACGGGCTTCAGTAGTTGTGGCATGTGGGCCAGTAATTGTGGCTCCTGGGCTTTAGAGCATGGGCTCAATAGTTGTGGCGGGTGCATGGGCTTAGTTGCCTCATGGCGTGTAGGATCTTCCTGGGTCAGGGATTGAACCCATGTTTCCTGCACTGGCAGGTGGATTCTTTACCAGTTAGTCACCAGGGAAGCCCCTAAATGGGCATCTTTTAAAAAAAGTTTATTTGACTGCCTTGAGTCTCAGTTGAAGCACATGGGATCTTGGTTGAAGTGCATAGACTCTCTAGTTGTGGCAGGCAGGCTCCAGAGTATGGGAGCTCAGTAGTTGCATTGTGCAGGCTTAGTTGCTCTGCAGCATGTGGGATCTTAGTTCCCCGACCAGAGATTGAGCCCGTGTTCCCTGCATTGAACGATGACTTCTTAACCACTGGACCACCAGGAAGTCCTCTCTAGTATTTTTTGGAATTTGGGGAAGGGAAGGGTGCACTAAGGGAAGCCAAGAAATGGTTCACTGGAATTCTTTATTTTTCCTTTCAGCAGTTCAAGCTCCACGTCGGTAACATCAAAGTGCTCTCTCCTCATTGAACCGTTTTCAGGAACTGACATCAGTTTTCATATAGCTTAAGCTTAAAAAGGTGAGTACAGCTTGAGACTCTTCTCTCTGATAATGTTTGTGAAGCAGAGCTTGTCACACCACTGACTGTTATGAGATGATGTCCCTCTCAAGAATGTGGTCCCAACTCCGAGGAGCAAAAACTATTAATATCTTCTCAGTGTAACTGGGATTGAAGGAAAGTGGCATGGTATCAGATTAAATGGGACTTTTTCTTTTTTAATACCCAAGTATTACCAAATATTATTCACAATGGGCTGTGAATGTATATAAAATATTTCTAGATTTACTAGAATATCTGAAGAAAAATAATAATCTTGCTATTCAATTTGTCTTTATTGTTCTGCCTGAGCATTTAATACCCAGATGTTTAAAAACATTTAAGATTGGTGAGAAGTGGGATTCTTTCTTTCTCATTCTAAATTCTTTGTTTTGCTTGGTTTCCAACTTCGTAAAATGGAAGTAATACTGGGATTGCCGAGGGACGTGAGGAGCCACCGTGCTTCCTATGGCACCTGGCGTGTAGTGCACTCAAAACGGCTACTGTAGCAGCCAGTGGGCAGGTTTTCCTTTCTCTGTGTTGGCATGATCTGTACTGTAAGGGGATGTTGACCTCCTAATCTGCTGCGTTTGTTCCTGTGTTACTTCTTAAGGGCAAGGTATGAGTGGTCTGACCTTGGTGTATCTGGAAGTAGGAGCTTAGATGGCACACGTGTTTTGATCACCTCTGGACCTCTTCAGACCCAAAGCCCAATTCAGAGCCAACCCCCGTGGGGGACAGTCAGTGAAGGTGCCCAGGAGAGGAGACTGTGATGCCAGTAGCAGCCTACCTCCCTCAGTCTGCCTCTTCACCTTTGTGTGCCTCTGTTTCATCAACTCTTAAGTATTTTAATGATTCTTCTCCTTCCTATTTCCCAAGCTGTGGAGAACTTCAAATGAAGAAATATGAGACTCTTTAGGAAATTAAAAAATTATATAAAACATAAGATTCTTTTCCCCCTAAATTTTTATGTACCAGACATGACTCATTGTTTATGCCGTATTCCTTACTAGAATGTAAGCTTTATAAGGGCAAGAATCTCCCTCCCTCCCACTTGTTTTTTTCTCCAGGACTGGAATTGGTGCCTGCTAGCTTGGAGTAGTTCAGTGAGCCTTTTGTCAGATGGAATGATTGATGGAGAGGCTCTCAGAGCTTACGCAAGCCTTCTTATTCATGGTGGTTGTTGGAAATAGATGAGGCAGTTGGAGAATCAGGAAGGATTTAATGTGCTTCCTTACTGAGGCACACAGACCCTTGATTTACATGGACTTTTCTTAAGTTGGAAGCTTCCTGAAATCGAAGGTGCTCAGAAGCATGCTGTACTTAACAGACACTCTGAGTTAGTGTGGCTTGCAGTTCCTACATAGTTCTTTCCTGAGTGGATTTCACCATCAGGGATCTGCAAACATGGAGCCCATTTGGTAGTCTTTCCCGGGGCGGGGTACGCTTCCATAGGGGCACTCAGGCCTAGGGTCTCGTGGGTGGTCAGTTACCGATGGAGCACTTCTTGTTCCCAAAGTTCTCATTACCTGCTAGGGCAGTGTGATGTTGGCAAATCCCTTACCTTCCCTGACATGGGGAGCGTTGCTGAGGTACACTGTTTTTCTTCTACAATTTGGCACACTGACCACCAGCTTGAGGTGGAACATTGTAGCTCGTTTCCACCAGAGCCGTACAGAGTGTGGGCACAGTGTGGTTTCTCATTGTCATCTCAGATGTAGACCTCTTTGACTTCACCCACCAAAACCTGGAACTGTTTTTAGTAGAATTTTGCTGGGGAACCGAACACACCACTGGACTGATTCCCTAAGGAGTGTGATTCTATGATTGATTTACAGAATTTTGACAGAAGTAGAAATAATTCTTGCAAACTACATAAGTACCCAGTTCTCTCCCATATATGGAGTTACCTCATTCTGTCAGCTATTTTAAGCAACTTTCAGAATTGGTAATGGAAAACTTTTTCTTGACTACATTACTGTATATGGATTTTAATTAAAAGTAAAGCTGTATTGCTCCTTCTGACTACAACAGCAGTTAAGAGCAAATTCCCATCTGCAGAACTGCATGTCGCCTGGTGCAGTGTGGCAGCAGGTTGGTGCAGTGCAGGTCATTTCTAGTCACATACTTGGATTCTGAGGTGTTGTAAGAGCTTTTATCCCTAAGATAGGTTCTCACAACTGACTGTCCTAGAGTTTATTCTTGCTCGGTCACTTGTAAAATTCTGTCCCTTGAAGCTCACAGCTGGACTGGGAGACATTCCTGCATGCTAATGGAATGGACTGGTAGCATTACCACAGTGCTCTATCTGCTGGGCTGGGAAGACCCAGGGAGGTCTGGGATTTTTATTAACTACAAAATGTGACTGTTTTACTGTACAGTGCAATTTTTTGGACTTGGTGTTAAAATCAGGTCGAGTCCCCATGTCTGGGTTGTTATTAAACGTGTTTTGAAATTTAGACCTCCTTGATAAATCTGAACACAGGTGCCTCTTTGCCATATCACGTCTATAAGGTATAGTTGGAAACATGACCTTTGGCCCAAATTCTGTGCTTGCTGCTTTCACTCACTTTGTTACTCTGGGAAACCCTAACCTCCTCTAGGTCTAAGGTCTTCTCATCTTTATGTAGGATAATAATTGTTTTGCGGAATTACTGTGAAGATGCTTAATTCAGCATTCAGTGCATAGTCAGAGCTTGATGAAATGTCAGCTATTGTTTTTCATCCAAATGCTAACTCTTATCCAAGGACCGTGGCTGTCTCAGTCAGACGAGGAGAGTGGAGGTGGATCTTCCCATCCAATTTCAGGAGTAAGAGGTGTGCTGAAGAGTTCCATGAGGTGTCTTGCTGGAGCCAGGAGGGTGAAGTGATGGCGCCCTGGCTGAGGACAGAGCTGCTGGGATGGGGATGAACAGGTCATGAATTGCAGCTTCTTGTACCTTCTCCTATCCTCTTCATGAGACGTAGACATGGTCAGCTTTCAGCACTGAGGAGAAAGATTCAGACTGGGCCATCCCACTTCTTTTTTGGATTCCTTCAAGGTCCCTGAGGAATGTAAAGTGGACGATGAGGACCAGGGAGCCAAGTGGAAGTTCCAGTATGAGACGTGTGGTCCCAGTGGGGAGGTGCTCCAGCAGTCAGATCATGACTGTAGATACAGGTGATGCAGCCTGACCTGAGCTTCTGTCTTTGTGTTACATTTAAACTTTCAGGCTACATCAGAGAAGATCAGTAGTGTTGGGAGAAGCATCACCTCTGAGTACAGGTCTCTGCTGTTCACACTGTCTGAAGGAATGCTTACTTTCTCCAGATGTGTTTTTGCCAGTGTCCAGTAAAATAGATTAAACTGTGGAAGGTTTATGCTGGGGGTTCCCTAACTTGAAGGAAGATTTAAACTCCACCTCACGGTTAGGTTGGGGTCATTCAGAAGCTGCACCAAGACGTCCTGGCTCTGTGAGAAGCCATGCAGTGTTGGCCGTTAGGTTGGGGTCATTTGGTGCCTCTCTGGCCTTCGAGGTTGTCATCAGAGGAGATGACACCAAGATACCCAGTTGAGGGCGGGTGTCCTGGGACAGATCCTAGGTGGACTAGGTCCAGGGTCCCTCTTGGCTTGTGAGAGTTTCTGGGTTCTCCAGGTCTCATTCAGGCTCTCTCACCTTCTGCGTTCTTCCTTCCTCCCTACCCCCCACCCCCGCTGAGCCATGTGTGCAGCATCAGGGGACTCAAATTTGAGTCCCATCTCACTGGTTTCCCCTCATTCTTCCACTTTAAGGTGAAGAGTGGCATGGAGAAAAACTACTAGAGTTCAGCAAGGGCATCAGGGATGCTTTATGGTAAGGAGGAAGACCCAGCAAGGCAAAGGGGAAGGCCAGCAGGCAGACACTACTTCTATAAACTGGGAGGAGAGTCCTGTTGCCTTGGCTATCTCAGACTGTGGCCTGGGAAATTGAGCATTTGCTCTGCCTGGGCATTGGGTGCTGTCCTTGTGTTGTTAGACTAGACTATTTTCTCATCAAGTAGACATTCAGAGACACTCAGAAAAACACCTTTATGCTTCGTGTTAAACCAAAACACACAACAACTTCGTCAGTTGATGCCTAGCACAGTGTCAAACTGCTAAAAAGCTAGCAAATGTTACACCTAAAAATTTTGTGGGGGAGGTAAAGGTGGGGGGTGTGGAGGAGAGTATAAAAATAAATCTTTTAGAGAATCTGGGTTGCTTGGTGGCGTGTATATTTTTCCATGGTGGAGGAGGTTAGAAATAGCATTACTTTTTATGGGTTTCTCAGCAGCAGCTCAAAAATTTGGCTTTGTGGGCTTGGTCTGTGTGTGTGGGTGAGGTGGCTCCGGCAGCCTGCGGGGTAGAGGCAGTGCCTGTCTGTCTGCGCCCCCCCTCCCCCGCAGCTATCACCCGGATAACCGTGCTCATGTGCGAATGTGATCTCCAAGGTTAGGCTATTGTGGGGACCTGCCTGTGGCAGCAGATGCCGCTGGAGCGGATGGAGCCTCAGCGGTCCCACAGAGTCACACGGGTATGTGTGCGAGGGCAGGTGCCAGGCGTGGGCACTGTGATCTGGGAGACATCCTCTGGGGGTGCTGTGTGTCTGCTGGCTGGACCTCCTAGTCTCTGTGAGCTGGCCTCTCCTTTGAGCCTTAATCTCAGCAGGATGGGCAGGCCACTTTTTCAGAAGGGGCCCTCAGGGATTCTTGAAACTTGTTAGAGTTATGTAATTCTTACAGATGGAGGTGGGTCTTCCAGTGTTTCTCAGATGCAGTGCAGGAAGGACATGGAAGGAGGTAGCCACTGGGACAGAGATTTTTAACCCCCAGGGGACCCAGGAATAAGTGAATTCTTTGAAATTGTGCCTGTTACTGTAGAGAAGGCCAGGGCTTTGATGGGATTCTCAGTAAGATTTTGATCTCCATAAAGGTGAGGTAAAGTTCACTTAACTTGGAAAAGTCATTTTGGAAACCTAGTGAGTGTGGGGAGAGGAGTGTTGGCAGGATGTCCGCTTATAAGTTGTGTGGCAACACAAGAGGGGACCCCCATCTGCTGGGGTTTTTCTTTGTGGGCTTTTTGCTTGAATTTCCCATAACATTGTATTGGGAGTGGTTCCTGTCAAAGGCCAGTTGCCAGTGCTTGGTTACCTTTGCAAGCTTGGCGCTTGGGAGGGGTCCTGGCTGCTTGCACATTGTTTGGGGTCTCTGTGGCTTCATCCTGACATTAAAAAAAACAAAAACCTTTTACTGATCTTTTTGTTTGTTTTTTTCTTTCTTGGCTGTACTAGGTCTTTGTTGCTGCATGTGGGCTTCCTCTAGTTGCAGTGAGCAGGGACTACTCTCTAGTTGCAGTGAGCAGGGACTACTCTCTAGTTGCAGTGAGCAGGGACTACTCTCTAGTTGCAGTGAGCAGGGACTACTCTCTAGTTGCAGTGAGCAGGGACTACTCTCTAGTTGCAGAGTGTGGGCTCTTCATTGTGGTGGCTTCTCTTGTGGAGCACATGCAGGCTTCATTGGTGTGCCTCCCCGGCTCTGGAGCATGGGCTCAGTAGTTGTGGCACACAGGCTTAGTTGCCCCTTGGCATCTGGGATCTTCCTGGACCAGGGATCGAACCTGTGTTCCCTTAACCACTGGACTACCAGGGAAGCCCCTCAGTCCGACATTTAATCAGCTGTTTTCCCCTTTTTTGCTGGGTCTGTTGTGCCATGTTCTCTACCATTTTTCTGGAGACTCTCGGGGGTGATTACGATAGGCCAGCAGCTGTCAGAGGACATGGAGGAAACCTGAGATGACAAGTACTTCACCTGCACTTCACAGCTCGCTGTAACTTTGGCAATGCTCAGTGGTGCCGCTTCTGCACGTCCTGTCTGAGTGGCCAGTCGCCTTTAGGGGACAGGATCACTGTCCCCTAAACACAAAGTGTTACAGCCACCCCAGGACTATGTGGGGAAGAGTGCCTCAGCCAGGATGGAAGTGGTACCCACGCTGCCTGGGCTGCACGGTCCACTGGGAGCAGAAGTGTTTGTGTGGAGTCTGTAAGTGGAGCTGCAGGAGCCAGGAACGTTACTCGGGCACCTCACTTCCAGAGCAGAATGTCAGGATGCCGTGGAGCCAGGGCAAATTAGAGCAGGCAGGACTTGTCCCAAACGTGACCTGCGTCTGTGCTTGCTTTTTAAAAAAGTTCCACAGCTGCTACCTGAGATGGAAGTTCTGTTCTGTTGTAATATTTTACCTGAGTGGTTACATTCTGAGAATAATAATACTGTAGGCTCTCTTGAGTTCTCTGCTTAAGTCGATTCCTGATTGCCCAGGGCAGTGACTGGGTGGGCAGTTCTGCTTCCCGGGTGCCAGTTGGGCAGCTGCCATGTCCTGTCACCTCACTCCTCATTCTGTGTACCCCTGTGGACTTTGTAAAGATAAGAGAATCTGCTCAGGTTCTTAAGTCATTTGAGAAAAGTTGTTTTATGGGTCCAGGTGGGTCTGGGAAGTATTTTTTAGTGCTTTGCAAGGTATGAGAGTGCTTTCCAGTTGTCATTAAGAACTTGTTACCACTTAGTATTGTGGTATTTAAGTTAGTTACCTAATTTTTGATCTTTAACTGGTTCTCAAACATTCTGCTGCTCCCTTTTTTCAAAAAATGTGGTAGAAAATGTGTAACAATTTGAAACACTGTGCACTGCTAGTGGTAATGAAAAATGGTCCTGCTGCTGGGGAAAACAGTATGTTTTAACCCTTTTAAAGTGTACAGTTGAGTGGGGTTAACACATTCACTTTGTTGTGCAGTTCTATCCCCAGAATTGTCTTCATCTTGAAAACCTCAAGCTCTGTTTCCATCAATCACTGACTGCTGTCCCCAACCCCAGCCCCTAGCATCCAGTGTTCTGCTCTTTGACTCTAGGAACTTGACTGCTGTAGACCTGGTACCGGTGGAATCATGGAGTATTTGTCATTTTGTGACTGGCTCACTTCACTTACGGAGAAGGCAATGGCACCCCACTCCAGTACTCTTGCCTGGAAAATCCCATGGACGGAGGAGCGTGGTAGGCTGCAGTCCATGGGGTCGCTAGGAGTTGGACATGACTGAGTGACTTCCCTTTCACTTTTCACTTTCATGCATTGGAGAAGGAAATGGCAACCCACTGAAGTGTTCTTGCCTGGAGAATCTCAGGGATGGGAAAGCCTGGTGGGCTATCGTCTATGGGGTCTCACAGAGTCAGACACAACTGAAGCGACTTAGCAGCAGCAGCACTTCACTTAGCATAGTGTTCTCAAGGCTCATGTTATTTGCAAGTGTCAGGATTTCATTCCTTTTTAAGACTGAATAATATTCCATGGTCTGTATAGAGCACATTTTGTTCATCCATTTGTTTGTCGATGGACACTTGGGTAGCTTCGATCTTTTGGCTGTGGGAAATAGTGCTTCTGTGACCATAAACACCTCTTCAAGTCCTTGCTTTCAGTTCTTTGGGTATCCTCATTTAAAAATAAAGTCCCCAAATTTATTTATTTATTTTTTTCCAAAATTTATTTTTAAAAGCACACTCTCAATTAGACACTATTGTTATGCAGTTGCTAAGTTGTGTCCGACTTTGCGATCCCATGGACTGCCGTACTTCAGGCTTCCCTGTCCTTCACTATCTCCTGGAGTTTGCGCAAACTCATGTCCTTTGAGTCGGTGAATCCATCCAACCATCTCATCCTCTGTCACCTCCTTCTCTTCCTGCCCTGAATCTTTCCCAGCATCAGGGTCTTTTCCAAAGAATTGGCTCTTTGCATCATGTGGCCAAAGTATTAGAGCTTTGCCTTCAGCATCAGTCCTTCCATTGAATATTCGGGGTTGATTTCCTTTAGGATTGACTGGTTTGATCTTGCTGTCCAAGGGAATCTCAAGTGTCTTCTCCAGCACATAGTTTGAAGGGAATGGTAAACCACTCCAGTATTCTCAAGAACCCCATGAACAGTATGAAAAGGCAAAAAAGATACCATTAGGAATCCAAAAGAAAGATATACTTAAGTATGGAAGTGATCTGTTTAAAATTAGCTTCTCAGGTGGCACTAGTGGTAAAGAACTCGTCTGTCAGTTCAGGAGACATAAACTCAGGTTTGACCCCTGGGTTGGAAAGATCCCTTGGAGGGAGGGTGCAGCAACCCACTCCAGTATTCTTGCCTGGGGAATCCCGTGGCTAGAGAAGCCTGGCGGGCTGCAGTCCATGGGGTTGCACAGAGTCGGACATGACTAAAGTGACTTAACACCCACAAACAGAGTTGGGAGCTATCCTTTATTATCCTATAATATTTTAGAGGTAATATTTAATAATGATAATAATACCAGTAGGCCTCTTGTACATATTCTGAGTGAAGCATTATTCTTTAGACAAGACTCCAGGTAGGGCCAACTTCCAGGAAAAACCCACCTGACCTACAAGTTGCTCTTGTGTTGTCAGGGCTGCTGCTAAGGGAGCCTGACAAAAAATGTGAAAAAAATGGAAAAATTGCAGAATTTCTGGAAAGACTTTTTGTTTTTCCTGAAGATTGGAAACATGTAAAATTGTGGCCTTTTATGGATAATAGTGCATTAAGAATTCCATGACCTTTTTACCGTAATGATTTACAGCGATCTTGTGCAGTAGGAAGGCTTCCGTGTGGCAGTAGCAGTGCCCGCCCTCAGGAGCCTGTCTTCAGAGCAGGGGACACCTGGGCAGATCAAGGGTGATGCTCATGGTGAAGTGCAGGGAGCTGTCTCAGTCTCAGCAGACCTGAGCTTCACAAGGGTGCGAAGATGCTCTGTCACCAAGACAGAAAGCTGCTGTTGGAAGAGGAGCAGGGGGACGTGAGCAGGGTCACGACCAGCTGTTGGTGATAAAGTTCATCTTGAGCCCACCTCAGCTCCAGCTGTATGTTGGGCCCTCTGGGGGGCTTGGGCTCAGAGATGGCTGGGAATCAGGCCCTGCAGCACAGGGGGTCTGATGGAAGAGACCTGCAGTCACGTCCCTGGTTGCAGTCCACGTTGCTGTGTGCTCAGTTTGTGCTGCTGAGGGGGCCCAGGCACAGAAGCCTGTGCACACCCCTCACGGAGATGGTGACACGTGAAGTGGGGCCTACAGCACACTGTGTGTCTGCAGGTGGACATGTGCAAGGAGAGCGTTCTGGGCACAGGCGGAGGCTCAGTGAGAGGCACAGCCGTGAGAAGGTGAATATGGCTGGGGCTGAGGCGGCTTGGGAAGGAAGGTGAGAAACAGAAGGCTGGACAAGAAAGTGGGGGCCAGACCCCAAGTATCTAAATGTTGTGTGTAGGTTGTTATGTGGTAGGGGAAACCTTTTGGGGAAGAAGGTGTCATTAGTTGAGGAAGTTGGGTCTGGGAGCCATGGGAGGGGTGAGTGGAGGGAGAGGCAGAGGCTGAGAAGAGAAGCCCGGAGAAGAGCGAGGAGGCTTCTCAAGGCAGAGCTGAGACAGCCTGAGCAGGCTGTGGTGACAGGAGAGGGCCTTGTGGCAAGAGGCCGTGAGTGTCCAGTGAGAGACACAGAATGACTTTGAGGCTTGGGTAAGTGGGAGACAAGTGAGCAGAGATAGGTAGGCTAGAAGGTGGGGATCGCTCAGCATGAGACTCCTTGCTGACAGGCCTGGAGGACCTGGTGCGAGAGGCTGGAAGTCAGTGAGACCACAGGCTGAGGCTGGGTTGGAAGAGGGATCTGGAGTTGTCAGCATGAGGCACAGTCACCCCAGAGACACCGGACATATCCAAGGGTAGGCCTCCTGGAACAGGTGTAAAGACAACAGATACATAACTTGCTTTGTATTGTTACAGTGATGAAGGTTGATTCTGTTGTCAGGTTTTTGTCTGTTTCTCATGAGCTGTCAGAAAACAGACATTGAGCTTTAACATTTAGTGCTGTGTATCATTTTAACTAGTCATAGTCAGCATAGCCTTAGAGACTGTCCTCTTGGCATGACCATTATCCCTAGTATTTCCTGTCTACACCTGGACACCTTAGGCCTGTTGCAGCTCACAATCAGTCTTGTATAGATCATCTCAGAAATCACCCGAGACAGTGCACAGTATCATCAGCCTTCAATTTGGATGATTTTGGCCAGTGAACTCCTAGTTTCAAAATCCCCTTAGTATCTTGCTTTCTCTAAAACTACTCAGAAGAACTTTTAAGAATTTCACCCCATTTGTCAATGAGAGCTCAATAAAGCTGGACGAAAAAGAAACTCACCTCATCTCTAAATGTACTGTTGATGTTCTAACATTAGAAATTGAGAATACTCAGAAACTTTGCAGTAACTCTTCTTTCACAAATGCGTTTTAATGAACATACTTTATTAACGCGCTACCAAAGGTAAGGATAAGATGGAGCTTGTGTTCTATATCTCCTGGATTGGGTCTGATAAACAAAGATGTGAGAAAGGAGCCCTTGCTTATCTTTGGAAGGTGGGTGAGGGAGTGGAGACATCTTTTGGATAAAGAAGCATGTTTGTTACTTGCTTGTCTCATGTCCCGGCTGTGAAGACTTGACTTTATTGAGTGAACTCTTACATTTTCTGCACCATCTGCCCTCACATTGTGGAAGGGCCCCCCAAATTCTTATTATTGTTTCTCTTTTGATCGCATGTGAAACTGAGGAATGTGTATTATGAGGAGTGAACTTAACTCCAAGTTAAAATCAGATGATTGAATATTTCAGAGAAAATGCTAGTGATTAATATAAACCTCTTGCAATTAAGAAAAATTCAAAGAAGATCAATTAAGTAATACTGATGTCATTGGTTCAATGCAGAGAAAATGGTAAAAACCTGTATCAAAGGAGGCAGAGAGATTAAGAAAAAATGTACCTGTATAGCTAATATCAGTTTAATCGGTTGAGTTTTTAGAAAATCTAATATAGACCAAGAAACCATCAGATAAATGACTAGTTACTATCACTGTGATCTCCAAAATGTTTACTCTGTTCCGTGAAGGGGATGGAAAGGGAATCATGATCAGTTTATATTTCTCTCACGTTTTGAAGTGAAGATTTACTTCTGTAGCAATTCGAATTTTTATAGATGAAACGTATTGAGTTTTACAGTTCCTCAACTGTATGTAAGTAGAATATAGCCCAGAATAAAATGGGCAAGTGCTCTGACCTCAATTTCCGATGATGAAAACGATTTTTTTTAAACCATTTTCTGTCATTAGCCGATATCACATCAATAAAGGTCTACTCCATATATGTTTAAAGGACAAGAGTTTGTTGAAGTGAAAAGATTTATGTGGCCATCCATATTAGTGTTGTTTACACTAAAACTGTCTTGAGTTTATAGCAGAGGAAAGTTTAATTGATGCTAGTAGGATCAGTTATACAACTTTGTCTGTTTCACACTAAAATATTGCAGAAATAGTAACAGTTTTAATCATCTAAAAAAAGGATCCATAAAGGAATCAGTCAGTACTGTGACTGCACATGAAAAATGCTTTAGAAACCATTGCTACAAGGTGAATTGAAGGTCATAATAACACTTCTGGCAACCATGGTGACAGTAACAAAGCACTAAGACTCACTGACATAACTGTCCTGCTTAGAAGCATTTAAGACACCAGCTAGGAAAAAGTGAACAAGTGTGGAGCTTTGGCAGAAGAACTGAAACGCTGGAAACAGCAGCCACCACTTTGGCATTTTGGCAGGTGGGGGCTGCTAGAAACACAATCAGACCTCATGAGGAACTTGGGCTCTGTTCTGCTTTGCGACAACTCAGGATGCTGTGCTGCCTGGTGTTTTCCACGTTGTGGTGAAGGTCCCAACATCTGAACTGTTTAGTAGTTTTTAAATACACTCTGAGCTTGCACTATATTATATATTGTATATATAAAGGAACTCCATTCCAGAGTGCATATTGATAACTTCTCATAGGGACTTAAATTATATCCTGTTGGGACTTCCCTGGTGGTCCAGTGGTTGAGAATCCACCTTCCAAAGCAGGGGACACAGTTGGATCCCTGGTTGGGGAACTAAGATCCCCATACTGAAGGGCAATTGGAGAGCCCACTCACCATAACGAAGACTTAACACAGCCACAAAAAATCACATTCTGTTCATTTTCTCCTTTGTCCATGTCCTATGGATGGGTAAACTGAGAGGACGGGAGAGGACATGAGGCGTGTCCTGCTGTCTGTGATGACTCTTACAGTGTTAAAGGGATCATAGGTTGCAGCACATTGAACTGTTCAAGGATTCATAAATGGGTAAATATATGTAAGACTTAGTACTGTTATTTATCTAGTTCTCTAATCACTTAACTTCAAACTCTCTTCAGGAATGTTATCTTTGATTTACAGTTGAATGAAAAACATTGACTCCATCTTTTGGGAACGTGAATTGTCAGTGGAAAAAGCATAAATAAGATCAGGATTGAGAGTTGTTAGTCGTCCACTGTAACAGTTAGCAAAGGGAAAGACAGATAAGGTGAAACCATCTGGGGTCCATCTGTCTCTGTCCTGGAGAGTGCTGCTCACCTGCAGACCTACCCAGTCCTGGGCCACAGGAATGGTTGCAGAGATAAGAGTTATGGAAAGAACGGATGGCTTTCAACTACAAGACGAAAACTCTTCCTTATGAAGTTTGGTGCTTGAGCTTCTCAGGGTGAAGAATCATGCTCAAGAACAGGCTTCTTGTCACCTCAGGAAGAAACACATTCTGTCTAGCCTTTTATGAGAGTGTTGGGGGTCATGGTGGAGGTGCAGCCTCCTCTGGGGGAACCACTGTGACATTCTGTGTGTTCAGTTTAGGACCACAAGATTGGCTTTTGGCCTTGTGTGTCCAGTCGTGTGGTTCTTATGCACTGGTGGATGTGATGGGCTCGTGAACTGGGTTGGAACTGTGCCCCAGGGGAGTCCGCGTCACTGTGTGTAGCTGTAGGAGTGAGTGAGGTCCTGACAGTTATGATGGAGGCGTCCATTTCTTCCACCGCTCGTCAGACCACATGAATTTGTTTCCTCATGATTCTCAGCAGCCTTAGTGCCATGATCCTCACAGAGTTAGAGGAGCTGGGGTTCCTTCCTGTCCATGGTTCTCCATAGAAAAGTGTTAATACTTGGAGTGCTTAACGTGTTTAGCTCGTAGTCAGTGTGACTGGGCCAAGGGGTGCCCACATTAAATATTGCTGGATGTGTCTGTGAGAGTGTTTCCAGATGAGTCAGACTCAGTAGATGGCCTCCCTGCTGTGGGTGGACGTCGTCCAGTCCATTGAAGGCCTGCAGAGAGCAGAAGGCAGAGGAAGGGGGAATTTCGCCCCTCTGCTTCCTGCCTGCCTGCTTCAGGTGTGATATCCTGGGCTGGCGTTGACATTAATGGCTCTCAAGTCTTCGACTCTGCCTCTTCTCAAGCCTTTGACAATCCTAGCTTCCCTGGGTCTGCAGCTTGCAGACAGCAGATTGAGGAACTTCTTCATAATTGTGGAACCAGTTCCTCATAATAAATCTTTCTCCTCTGTGTGTGTGTGTCCTATTGGTCCCATTTCCCTGGAGAATTTGTAGCAGCAAGCTCTTCATTAACCTGGTTGTGTTTATAGTCTGTGTTCTCCTATCTCAGCATCTACTTGTTCGTGGGCAGCAGCAAAACACTTACTGAGATATAAAACTAAGTTGAAGTCAAATGCTGTATATATTTTAAGAAGTTATGGTAGACCTCAAAAATGAAACTGTTTGCATAAGGACTGTCACTGCCAACACCAGTGGGCACATCTGAGGCCTTGCTCTGCATCTCGGCCCCTGAGAGTCCACCCACACAGGGATTTTAATTTCCTGAGGCTAACTAAACTCTGAGGTATTTTCTCAGTTTCTAGGCAGTGGACTGTGTATCAAGCCTGGATGGAGTTTGGATCCCTCCGGAGAGTTTGTGTGAGCAGTGGGGTGAACACTTGTGCTCCTCCTCCTCCCCCAGCCAGTTTGTGTTCACAGGTGTCCTCACAGCTCTTGACTCAGGCTCCAGTCTCATGTGCTCCAGGAAACAGAATGATGAACAGTACTGTCAGCAGCAAAGCACCTCTGCCACCAGGAGGGGCATTCACAGGCAAAATCAGTTGTTGATTTTTTCTTTTTTTTTCATTCATTCACTCGTTCATTCACTCAACAAATATTACTGAGAACTTGATTAGTCATGACAAAGGCCTTTACAGATGGAGCGAAGTGGTTGGATAGGCCGTGACTCGGGCAGGTGCAGGCTTGCTTGGGCGTGCGAGTGGAGGGAGCTGTAGGGACCCGGCTCATATCTGTGGGGCCTTGGCACCTGTTGCCTCACCTTAGGTCCAGCCCTTCTTTCTCCCAGGGCGGACCCGGCAGACTGGCCTAGTCTCAGTCACAGTTGCTCTGTTCCAGACCTCAGCAGCTCATATCTTAGGATTCCTGGGAGCAGTGAGCATCATGTTCAGTGTAAATGTGGTTTAAGAATCCTGAATTTTAAGAAAGCAGTGTTTCTGAGGAATAAAAATGTGTCATCTCATGACCAATGTAATTTTCTCTTCCATTCTTTTTAAAAAAATGTTTATTTTGATTATTTATTTGTCCATGCCAGGTCTTAATGGTGGCATGTGGAATTTTTGATCTTTTTTTTTTTTTTTTTTTTAGTTCTACCAGTTTATTGCTACCAACCCATTTCCCTCCACCCTCATGCACGCGTGCTCAGTCATGTAACCCCATGGACTGCAGCCCACCAGGCTCCTCTGTCCATGGACTTTTCCAGGCAAGAATACTGGAGTGGGTTGCCATTTCCTTCTCCAGGAATTTTTGATCTTCATTGCAGTGCACAGAATCTTCAGTTGCGGCGTGTGGGATCTAGTTCCCTGACCAGGGATGGAACCTGGCCCAGTGCATTGGGAGGACAGACTCTTAGCCTTTGTACCACCAGGGAAGTCCCTCTCTTGCATCCTTAAGCTTACAGTTTTATTTTTGAACACTGTGTTACACTTGAGGTAACAAAGGATGCGGTGTACCAAGGAGAGGCTACATCGTAGAGTGTTTCCTATTTACCAGGGAGATATTGCCCCAAAGTCTGTTGGCCTAATCAGGGTACTTTTTAGCCAGTGAGATAAAATTTTGGAAAATGTTTAGTAAAACAAAATTTTTCCTTCTAGGCTACCAAAAAAGAAGTACTCGACATTGGGTGTTTTAGTTCAGACAGTCCTCATATGTTTGTTGTATGCCATTAAGGGCTCAACTAGAGACAAGTAAGTGCGGTGGGGTTCAGAAGTTTCCTGGCCTCAGGGCGCTGGATGGTGGAGTGGATGGAGAGAATAATAAGGCGTTTCTGAAGCCTGATGTTTTGCTTGGCTCACAAGATATGCAAACGGTAACAGCAGTGTTGGGTGTGAACGAAGTGACCTGGGGGTTGACTGCTGACATTATCCCTGGATGTGTTCTGTGTGTGTTTGAGATTCTGTGAGCCATACTCTCTTCCTGTTGCTTTTGCCAACCCCCTCGGGAGATCATATGGCTTGAGATGAGTATAGTTGATGGAAACTTGAGTTATAGAACATTTTCAGCATCTAGAAATGTCCTAGACATTCTCCAGTCTTTATACTTTGAGGTACCCTTCACAGTATTGAATGAGATGGAACATCTCTAGTGATTGTTGAGAAAGGCAGGAGGGTACTCTTGGGGTTAGTTTTCTCACACCCAGTTCTGCTCCAGAATTTATAATGGGACTATGAAAAATTTTTCACCGGGTGGAGAAAAATTCTCCGCTTCTCATGCTTCTCTCTGAAGCATGAGAGAGCCACATGATTGACTGAGTATCGTGAAGCCTGGAAGATGGCAATTCCTTGGTTTCTGCTTTCTCCATCTGACTCAGCAAGCAGCACGTTGTTTTCTGGCCATTACATGGAAAATTTATTTTGTATTAATCATAAATGATGCAGTAAGAATTTACTGTCTATTTTGTGAGAGATCAAAAGGCTTCACCTAAGATTTTTTTCCTTTGCTACCCCTTGACTTGTCCCCTGGCAATTCTGGGGTACAAAGGCCCCTGGAGAGAGATGTGAGATCTTTCCAGTAGTGGGGCCACTTGGAAATAGGATGGCAGTGGAGGCAGTGTGGGCTCCCAGAGGTCAGTTCTGGGCATTGGTGAGGTGGCCCCTGAGGCAGACGTGCTTTGGTTCTGGGGCACCACATCAAAGGAATACTGTGAACCTTCGTTGTTGACTTCTTAACTTAAAAAAATATATATATTTGGCTTCCCCAGGTCTTAGCTGCGGCACATGGGATCTCGTTCCCTGACCAGGGATCGAACCTGGCCCCCCTACATTGGGAGCACGAAGTCTTAACCACTGGGCCACCAGGGAAGTCCAAACTTCGTAACTTTTAAGATGGACACGTAATGAAAACGTGAACCTTAAATCACTGGTTTGGATCTTGGCAAAGGTACATATTTTTTGACAATCTTTTACACATGGGCATGTGTTGGCATTTCATGTAATTCAGTTTTATGTTCTTTCTGTGGTCTCTTTAGAAGTAGTCAGTTCCCAGTTCTGGAAACCTGGTCTTTTGCAGACACAGTGGTTTGGTGGAGAGAAGACATAGCTTCTAGGTTGCTGCTGGGAGGCTCTTGCCATGTGGACAAACTGTAGCTGATCCTGTGTGTTGGTGCATGTGCATATTGTGTCTCAGTCAGAAGTAGTTTGAGTGTGGTGTTCTATGACTTGTGTTTCCTCTCCTCTATCTCTGAAGAGATGTAGAAATTAAATACATTTAGATGTGTGAAGAGAACTACTCATGCAGAAGTTGTGCAAATGCTCAGCACGACTGGAATACTGTTTCACACCAGTCCTTTGTTGTGTCACAGAAGAAGAATTGGGAGTCAGTTATCTTACGGTTCACTTTTGCATTAAATCATAACTTTAGGATATTTTTTCTTTTAAAAAGTGACTGCTTCACTAAGAAGTTTTAGATGAATGTCACCTTCCTTCTTCATTTTTTCACATTGCAAGTGAATTTTCAAGTGTCAGTATTACTTCATTCATTTCAGTTCAGTTCAGTCGCTCAGTTGTGTCCGACTCTTTGTGACCCCATGGACTGCCACATGCCAGACCTCCCTGTCCATCACCTACTCCTGGAGCTTACTCAAACTCATGTCTATAGAGTCGGTAATGCCATCCAACCATCTCACCCTTTGTCGTCCCCTTCTCCTCCCGCCTTCAATCTTGCCCAGCATCAGGGTCTTTTCAAATGAGTCAGTTAGTTCTTCGCATCAGGTGGCCAAAGTATTGGAGTTTCAGCTTAGCATCAGTCCTTCCAATGAATGTTCAGGATTGATTTCCTTTAGGATGGACTGGTTGGATCTCCTTGCAGGCCAAGGGACTCAGAAGAGTCTTCTCCAACACTACAGTTCAAAAGCATCAGTTCTTTGGTGCTCAGCTTTCTTTGTAGTCCAACTCTCACATCCATACATGGCTACTGGAAAAACCATAGCTTTGCCTAGAAGACTGACCTTTGTTGGCAAAGTAATGTCTCTGCTTTTCAATATGCTGTCTAGGTTGGTCATAACTTTTCTTCCAAGGAGTAAGCGTCTTTTAATTTCATGGCTGCAGTCACCATCTGCAATGATTTTAGAGCCCAAAAAAATAAAGTCGGGCACTGTTTCCACTGTTTCCCCATCTATTTGTCATGAAATGATGAGACCAGATGCCATCATCTTATTTTTCTGAATGTTGAGTTTTAAGTCAGCTTTTTCACTCTCCTCTTTCACTTTCATCAGAGGCTTTTTAGTTCTTCTTCACTTTCTGCCATAAGGGTGGTGTCATCAGCATATCTGAGGTTATTGATATTTCTCCTGGCAATTTTGATTCCAGCTTGTGCTTCCTCCAGCCCAGCATTTCTCATGATGTACTCTGCATATAAGTTAAATAAGCAGGGTGACAATATATAGCCTTGATGTACTCCTTTTCCTTTTTGGAGCCAGTCTGTTGTTCCATGTCCAGTTCTAACTGTTGCTTCCTGACCTGCATACAGATTTCTCAAGAGGCAGATCAGGTGGTCTGGTATTCCCATCTCTTTAAGAATTTTCCAGAGTTTGTTGTGGTCCACACAGTCAAAGGCTTTGGCATAGTCAGTAAAGCAGAAGTAGATATTTTATTAGTCATTGTCATTTCTCCTGATCACCCTTTGAAGCCATTTTTAAAATTTACTCTTAAACTTTTAAAAAATATTACATTTTACCTTGCTTTCAGTCCCAGAAAATCGTATGTAAATGGCACTGTTTGAAGCTTGTCCCATCCTCCTTAGGGATCTTGGAGGAGTCAGGCCCACAGGATGGGGGCTGGCAGAGTCCTTTAGTACAAGTTCAGTGCTAGCTCTTTCTCAGTTCATGCTGAATTATTTCTGAGGTTGTAATGACAGATTTGTCCTAGTGGCTCTCCTTTTAACCTCTGGCTATTTCATTCTATATAGTAAGCTGAGGAATATACATGTTAAACGCTAGTTTCTGCCCATCCCGAAAGGGCTGATGTTGGTCAAGGTGACTGTCAATTTGAGGCTGTCAGCTGGGAGCACATCAGGACTGGACCAGAAATGGCTTAAATAGGAAATGATTATGACAAATGGTCTCCTCTTAAAAAGCTAATCACTCAATCTGAATACTTAGCAAGAGATTTTTGTCATCAGAAGGATGTCTGTGGTAGTGTTATTAACTCAAGAGGAAGTTATGTCTTTTTCTTTAGAACTGAGAGACCACAGCTATTGCATATATTCAGAAACTTCCATTTCAAGTAAGGAAATGGAAGTCAGAGACCTTAGTGACTTGCCTAAGGTCAGAACCTTATTAAGTGGTGGCGTGAACCTGAAAGCAAGAGCCTTCACTGCAGCCTGTGCCCTTTCAGACCTTGTCCAACACTGGAAGATGTGGATGAAGGATGTTACTGGGCCAGGTGAAAATGATATTTTTAATGATTCCTAGGAAAATTCTGGTTGCACACTTTTTACACCATAATTGATGTAAGAACAGCCTGCCTACTTATTTGCCTGCCAGCCCTTTGTTTAGTGAAAAAATGTGTATCTTTTTAGTTTGGTCTTATGGAATAGCCGTGAGATTGTCAGTACTCTCAACAGGGTATAGAGGTGAATTCTGGGGCTTTCCTGGCGGCTCAGTGGTAAAGAATCTGCCTTCCAATGCAGGAGACATGGGTTTGATCTCTGATTTGGGAAGATCCCACATGCCTGGGAGCAGCTAAGCTTGTGTGCTGCAACTGTTGAGCCTGCTTTCTAGAGCCTGGGAGCTGCAGCTACTGTAGCCCGTGCACCCTAGAGCCCATTCTCAGAAACAAGAGAAGCCACCACGGTGAGAAGTCCCCACTCACCACAACTGAAGAAAACCTATGGAGCAATGATGACCCAGCACAGCCAAATAAATTAATTAAAAAAAAAAAGAATTCTGTCAGATTTGTTGATTCTTTAGTAGAAAATGCTTAAGAACAAACAGCATTTTGGTAACTGGAGGGTCAGATCTTAGGGACATGCATAAAAGCACTATATATTGTAGTAATCAAGCACAGTGAAAATCAAGCATTTGACTTGTAGGTGAACCCTTATTCCCTTAAAGAAATGAGCTGTGCCATCTTGGTCTGCAGCTGAGGAATCCAACGCTTTCCAAGGGAAGTGGCTCCAGCAGACACATCAGGAGTAGTGAAGCCCCCTGGCATTTGGACTCTGTAGAAGCTCAACAAGTTTACTTTCCTGCCCTCAGCACCCATGACCTTGCGTGGTATGCCCAACATCCTGGGAAGCTGTGGTGGACCTGGTGGCTGGGGAGACCTGGAGTTTGACCTTTCTGTAGACTCATCCCCACCAAGGTGCCCGAGCCCAACCCAGGAAAAACCAGCCCCTCCTGTGAATCCCGGGTGTGGGTATAGGGCCGCCTGTAACTGGGTTTTACTTAACCTGAAACACAGCTTCCTCTGTCCAGATGGCCTGTGTGTGAGCTTATACCTGTAGACGTAGAATGAATTTAAGGATCAGCTGGCACCTGGAAGGGGTTGGCCCTGTCTACATAGTGCATTGGGAGCGGGGTGCACTGACTTCCAGGTGTGTTAAGAATCTTTGTATTATGTTTCAGGTAATACCTGTTCTTGAATATCTGAAACAAAGGGCATAGCCACTGTTGTTTTTTTGTTTTTGTTTTCTAATATGTGAATTTCTATGAGGCTTCACTTCCCCAGTAGGAGTGAACTCTATACTTTGGTATGTGTGCTTCTCATGATTGTACAGAAAGAGTTTAATTTATGTTTGTGTGAAAGATTGAGCACTACACACACTGACAAAGGCAGAAATAATAAAGCCAGTCTTAGAACTCCAAGTAACTGTGAAGGCCACTGATTTCACTTTTTGCATTGTATAAAGAAGAAAACATGAACCCTAGAGAGGCTGAGTGACTGCAGGGTCTTGTAGCCACCAGTCTTGAGGGAGGAGCAGACACAGCTCTCCCCTTCCAGTCCAGGGCTCCTGGTGTCCCTGAGGGGTTGTTCCCCTACACCGCACCTTGCCATCCCTGTGATTCAGCTCACAGTGGGGGGAGCGGGAGGAGGGGCATTGTGCTGAGGTGAAGGTGGCCTGCCCCAGTGCATTATGGCAGGAATAGGATGCAGTCAGTTACTTTGACTTAGCAGGGTGGTCTCAAAAGGAAACTTTGGAATTCTTAAAGATCAGCTTGCATGAAACAGGGAGAGGGAGCTCTGGAAAGTCTTGTCCCAGCAAGTCCAGGCTCTGGCCCGGAAGTGACCTGTAAGCATAGAGGCTGGAGTCTTTGCCTCCATGTGCCTGTCCAGGAGTGGCGCTGACTAGTGACAGGTCCTGCTTTGTTTTCTTAAGAAATCATAATATAACTAATGGAAACTACCCTTTCACTCATAAACACATAGTTTTTATTTGTAAACAGCATTTTATCTTTTTAACATTTAAAATAATAAAAGCAAGAAAATTAAGATGAAAGGGCATTTTTGTGCATTTCAGCTTTTTAATATTTTAGAGTCTATACTACATGCTTTCTACAAGGTCATAATCATGGCCTTGAGAAGAGTTCATGGTCTTTGGAGGCAGAAATACCTGGGTTGGATTATGCGGCCTGTCAGTTCCTAGTTCCACGACCTTGAGCAGGTCCCTTCACTCGGCATTTCAGTTTCTCCATCTGTAGAATGAGGCAAACCTTGAACTCACAGAGGATTCTTGTGAAGTGGAGAGGGGTTGTACAGGAAGTGCCTGGCCTTTGTGGCCTGTCAGGGTGAGCCTTTCATTGCTTTATGTCTTCCCTTTGCATGTGTTTTTTGCTGCCTGGTCTGAAAGGAAATAACCACCTTCTTTATAAGAAGAGCCCCTACTTCCTGTGGCTGGCCATAGAGAATGTTCACAGAGAGGGTTGGGACTGGGTGACTTGGGGCCCTGAGAGTCTCTGCATTTTGGGGGGGCCTTTGCTTTGCTGACCTGTGTAGGGGAGCAGGGGGTGCTATGTCCTTTGGTGTTTTCTAGCCCGTGGAAGTCATCCAGCGTTTCTCTAGCATCCTGTGGAGGACTGAGATGAGTCAGCCCCGGTAAACACGGGCCAGATTGAAAGGAAGTACGTGTTCTAGTTACCGACACATAGTTTCCTGAGCTCCCGAACCACGTGCTGGTGCCTGAACTTCAAGTCTGGTGTCAGGTCTTTACCAGGCCTGTCTGCTGTGTCCAAGGTGATGGACAAGCCTTTCCTTGATTGCTCAGACAAGAAGATGTATGGTGTGGGATCAGGATTTGGAACCTGGAAGTAGAATGGGACCTGTCCTATTTATAGGTGCTGACCAGGAGGGCTCCCTGGAGCAGGCATACAATGGGCCGCACAGGGCACTGTGGTGCCAGAGGCCTGGCATAGCCATGGGGGAGCCCAGGTGCTGTGAAGGAGCACCTCCTGCTCCTGTTCGGGAGGGAGGGCCTCTGGTCCCGGGTGAGGTAGTGCAGGAGTGGCTTAGCTTTTACAGACAAGACTTGCAGCATTTGTTAACAGGAAGCTGGCATCATGTAAACTCTGGGAGAAGTTCTGGGGAGCTTAGACAAAACCGTGCTGTGTTCAGAGCAGTGCCAGTCCCCTCCCGGGACTCGCTGCTAAGCTGCGGGTCCCTCTTGCTGCTGCCAAACACTGTGTTGAGGCCTGGCTGGGCACAGCTGGAGCACACACTGGCAAGTCACATGTGATGTGAACATGTGTTGTCCCAAGTTACGCTGTTCTTGAAATTCTGGGGGGAATTTCCTTCTCAAATTTTAGGATGGAATGCTTAGAGTGATGATTTTATATAGCATGTTGGCATTTTAAGTGGTTTGTAGTTTAAAAAAAGGTGGAGCTTGATTTCCTTAGAAAAGTGAAGATCAGTTTTCCAAACCCACTCCAGTGAGTGTGAGAACATCCGAGTCGCCCTCATCACCCGCTATACTCCTGCTGTGGTGTGTGGGTGCCGTGGGTGTGGAGGGGTGTGTGTGTGTGGCTATGGGAGAGGAATGTTGGGCCAGATGCTCTTGCTGGAAGTTAAAACACATTTCAGTAGAAGTTGTGGAGCTTTCTTGTTTAGGGTGTGCCTGTTTGATATCTTAAAGCAAAAACATTAAAATTTTTTTCTTCAGAATTTTGGTTTTAGAACACCTGTTTCTTCCTTTCATCATCAAATTAAATGGCAGCTGCCCCTCAAAACCTCCATGCTTCAGAGGAAGAGAAAGGCCCCATAACTGATTTCATGGGCCGAGGTGTGTAGGACAGGGTCTGGAACACTCTTGTATCAGACCTGGATTTGAGACTAAAGCCCTCTGTGATACCACTTTCAGTTTTTACTGGGGAGGCCAGGCTGACGTGATAATTACAAGTGAATTCCAAAGAGACATTACGACTTAGGGACTCCAGTGGATGCTGTCGGCGATCTTTGTATGTTTTAGGGTCCCAATGAAAGGTATAGAAACAAAGGAAAGTGCAGTGCCTCTGGGTCCTGGGGGGTGGTGTTCCCCTGGGAGGGGTGGGTTGAAAGACTGCCTGTCTGTGTTCACCTGGTGCCTCCATGCTCAAGTAGCTGGCTGTGTCTGGAGAGAGGCGCCCGCCTTGCCGGAGTGCATGGAAACAGGAACAGCTGGTGGCAGCCTGTCTGGCTGCTCCAGAGGAATTCTGCCCTCCCAAGGCCTGGCTTCAGGCCCTGGCTTGTCTCAGGAGAGCCAGCAGGTGCCTTCTTCCGGGTGGGGCTTGTTGGGGTGTAGAAGGCAGACTGGTGCTTCTTTTGCCATGCTGGCACCCTTCCTTGCCTGCCCAGCTTCTCGAGGTGAGGCTTATGATTTTGGTGGGGACCTGGGAGCCAGAGGGGTAGCTCTGCTCTGATGGCTTTTTGTTCTGAGGATGTGTCTCTGGAGTCAGCCACTAGCCCCATCTAGGGACAGGGCCGTGATGCAGGGGCCGGACCCTGTCCTGGGCAGCTGCTGCCTGCCGTGGTCAGCTCCTTCCAGGCCTGTCCCAGTGAAGGTGCCTAGGACCATCTCTGCTTATTTTTGGTGCGCATATTTGAGAACTGGCCGTGAGGTGAAAACTCAGGTGATAGCAGGTGTGAATTTGGTATCATGATTTAATCTTTATATTATTGACCACTGCACCCTAAGGATTCCCTTGTTGTAGTAACGCTAAGTAGGGTTGTTCAAATAAGTGAAGCAGATGCGGTGTGTCTTGTTTTAACGGGGGATCTTGGCTGCTGCTGAGTCTCTCTGGAGAACTCCATCTGATCACACCACAGCTAAACACCTCTTCCAGTCAGAGCTGGGTGTGCACGGGTGTGGTGAACTGGGAGCTGGCCGCTAGTTGGAGCTCGGAGACCATCCAGTAATTAGCCTCATGGCTTTAAGCAGCTCACTCCCCAGAGTCTCACAGCGAGCACCTGGAGGCCTCTGTATCTTCTCCATTTTTGCGTCCTCAGAAGCCAGTGTGTGCCTGACTGGAGTGGGTACTCAGCCAGATGTTTGCCAGGCAGTAGAGAAGGTGGCCAGAGCCCAGAGTGTGGCGCTCAGAGGAGTCTGGTCTCAGGAGGGGGCAGGAGAAAATATTTCTAGTCCATCAGATTTGTTAAGTGTTGCCTGTCAGACCCCCTTCTTGGAGATTCTTAATGTACCTTTAGCATACTAGAGGCTTTAAGAAGTTTGGCAGCAGAGAAAACTGTAGTGTTGTTTAACCCAGAATCTCCTTAAACGTGTTGGACCCAAGAACCGTCTCCATTCAACTCTGCTAAGCATGGGGGAGCTTTTGCTAGACCAGGTGACCTTGAGGGAGACTTCCTTCGGGAACATTCTGGAATTTGAGAGCAGGGGTGGGAGAATGGGATGTATTTAGAGGGGTAATGAGGTGGCAGAAGGTTTGGGGCATGTGTGCTGGGGGGGGGTGGGTTAGTCTCTACACAGGGCTCAGACCTCAAATTCTGCAGTTAAACCTGGTAGGCTCTGCATCCACAGCACAAACGGGGATATGGGGTGAAATGTGTATCCCTGGAGCTGAACTCGTGTTGGGGAGGTGTGTATCTTGTCCTTAGTGAACCAAAGGGCGGTGGACGGAATGACCACGTTTCTCTTGTAATTCTCTTGTGCCCTTTCTCCTGTCTTCAACAGATTGTGAGTTTCTTGAAGGGAGGATTCTAAACTCTAAAACTTGCCAGGCACAGTTGCTGCTTATCCACCTGCCGTGGAGTAAATGATGAGGGTGCTGAGATGCTGTGTGGAGACTTGGTCTCCCAGGCCCCTCCTTTCTCCACTAGAGGGCAAGTGGGAGGGTCCCCCTCCGTCAGCCACACTGGCAGTGGGCTTGGTGATCCCCCACCGCTGTCTCTGGGGATCCATGCTCCCAGATCCCAAGGTTTGTCTCCACCTACTATCCCTTCCAGATAAGAACATATAAATGTGATTATGTTGAGAAGCTGAAGCATTTGAATAAATCAGATGCTTTTGCCCAGCCCTAGAATAAAGGCTGTAGTTATTTTAACAACAACAGCAAAAATCCTTCAGTCTTCAGCTATTTCTGGAAGTAACTGGTAATTAGCATGCCATTTGTAATTCATTGCCGTCTCCGGCTGTTTGTTTCCTTGTTCCAAAGCAGCCCAGTTTGGGAGACTGGGTTTATTTCGTTTGGAAATATGATTTTGTGGCGATCTCCAGAATGGCATCACAAGATTAATGGTTTTCTGGAGCTGTAGTTTGCCAAACCTGGGGACTCATTTCCAGCAGCCCTGTGGAAGGGAGTGACGGCTTGCTTGGGTGGTGTTGACTTTCCAAGAAAAGCGCTAGAAGCAACTGCTTCAGGATGGTTTGATGCTACCTGATTTTCCAGGAGGAGAACAGGTAATTGGGGGCAGGTTTAAGAAGCTTCGTCACTGAACTTGTTGCAGATTATTCTCTTGTGAAAGGAATGCACATGTATTGTTCTGTGCATCTCTTGATAAAAGGGTTTAGTTATATGGGCGCTAGACTCGAATAAAAGAATTGAAATGGTCCTGGTTGTTCTGTAAGATATGGTGATAAGAAGAACTAACTTAGCTTGTACAGAGGCCAAGTAGTTGTGCAAAAACTACGGCCTGAACGTGTTGTCAGTAGTGAGAGTTGTTTCTGGGTTTTTAGGTGAAGGTAAACAGTTGAAAGGGTTTGGGTGCAGTTCTATACTATGGGAGTGGAAATGTAGGCACCTGTATCCAGGTGGTCATTGTGGACCCCAGTGCAGAGGTTCTCCCACCAGGGCTGTGGGTGGCTTCCAGGTTTCCATGCTCAGCCCCAGTCTTAGTTATCGAAGGCAACTGGTCTGAGGTGTCCCAGAGGTCTGGCACAGTGCAGGCTGTGGGCTGGAGTACTGGGGAGAGTGATGGGGAGGGGTTGGGAAGTGGGTGTCTCTCAGAGTCACTTAGTGTAAGGAGGTCAGCCAGCTTCTCTGATTAACCCAAGAGAGTTCAGCCCTTTCAGGTTTCCCTGGTGCACACTTAGGAAGAAGTATTCCTTCTTAGTTTCAAAGTATGATATTCAAGAATAATTTATGTTTTCTGAAACTTCTTGTCATGGAAACAGACTTGAGGATAGAGGCCTGGCAAACCAAGTACTGGGAGGGGATATTAAGGGTGCCCTGAAGATGAGGGGTGTAAATGATGTGGGAGACAGGGTCGTCTAAGCTGCAGCTGATAACGGAGTTTAAAAACTATTATTATTGTTGTTTTGGTTAGACAGTATCATCACATGGTTCAAAAATAAAATGAGTTGTCAAAAAGTATTGACTCAAAAGCCTACTCTGTCCACTCTGTGCCTGTCCCATCTTAAAATCACGGTCATTAGTTTCTTGTGTGTCTTTCTAGAATCATTGCATTCATTCATGACGGACTTGAAAATGTGTTAACCACCACCACCTCTGTGTTTCTAGAAGGTGTCACCCCCGTTTTCCTGAACCACTTTTTATATTTGACGTGGTTCGGAGATCCTTCACATGAGCACACAGAAAGCTTCCTTCTCTCCCCTCAGCTCCTGTCTCATGTCCCATGTAATAGATGCTCTGTCATGTATTGAACCATTTCTCTACTGATGAACATGTGGCTTAATTTCATTGTATTGAATTGATTGCAAAATGTGTCTTCAGGATAAGTTCTCAGAACTGGAGTTATCAAGTCAAAGAGCACGTGCATTTGTGGTTTTGGCTGACACTGCCTGTCACCCTCTGTGTGGCACCAGCCATGGGTGAGGGCGCCTGTTTGCCACATCCTCAGGAGTAGACCGTGTCACCCCGCGGTTTTGGAGCTTACCAACCTGGTAGGTGGAAAGTGGTATCTAAATGTAGTTTTAATTTATATTTCTATTGTTATGAGTGAGATTGTGTATCTTTCATATGAGTTTTAGTGCCTTCTGTATATGTAGGCTGTTGCACTTTTTTTTTCTCTCTTGAATTTCTTGGAGCATTTTATATGTTTGAGAAGTAGATTTTGTGATAAAACTTGCACTTACTGTTTTCAAATTTTTGTCATTTGTCTTTAAACTTTGATTTTTACCAGGCTGAAGTTTTTGATGTTTATGTGGTTATATTATCCATCTTTTCTTTTGTGGCTTCTGGATTTTGTGTTCTCGTTTGGAAGGAATTGACACCACGGCTGTAGAACCACTCTATTGTTTAGGATTAACTGGTTTTAGAGATTCTGTTGGTTTCCCCCAAGTAACACAGGTTATTCGAGTTGTATTTGCCTTTTGTTTCCTGTATACTTGGCTTTTGTCCTCTCTGCTTCACTTTATTTAATATAATAAGAGATCCTTACTGCATTTTTCCAGCTCCCATAATTGGAAAGATACTGTAGTTGCCACCTGGAGCAGATATACTCTCAGTCTGGTGGGTTAAGCTTGTTGGTGTACTGACCTGGGGGTCTCTGAGTGACTGGCCTTGCCCTGCCATGCGCCCTGGTGTGCACGAGCCGTGTCAATGGGTAGACACCGAGCTCTGCTGGGAAGCGGGCTCTGAATGTGGCTCCAGGGCCTCAGAATGCTGGGAGAGGCTGCCTTGTCCATGAAAATCCAGTTCCTAGTAGGTTATTCTCTGTGCATTCTGGTTTCAATTTTCTTGCCCTTAATTTTTAGATGTGCCAAGTCTTTTATGTTTATAACTTATAATTTTATCTTTCTCTGTATGAGTTTACTTAGGACTTGGAAGCTGGTTTGTGGGGATGAGGCCCATAGGACATAGCACCCCGTCTCCAGCAGGCTCTCAGCACTCTTACTTTGATGATGTTGTTGTTATTGTTCAGTTGCTAAGTTGTGTCTGACTCTTTGTGACCCCATGGACTGTAGCATGCCGGGCTCCTATGTCCTCCACTATCTCCCGGAGTTTGCTCAAACTCATGTCCATTGAATGGGTGATGCTATCTAACCATCTCATCCTCTGTCATCCCCTTCTCCTATTGCCCTCAATCTTTCCTAGCCCTCAGTCTTTCCGTGATGGGTCTTTTCCAGTGAGTTGGCTCTTCTCATCAGGTGGCCAAAGTATTGCAGCTTCAGCAACAGTCCTTCCAATGAATATTCAGGACTGATTTCCTTTGGGATTGACTGGCTGGATCTCTTTGCAATCCAAGGGACTCTCAAGAGTCCTCTCCAACAGCACAATTCAAAAGCATCAGTTCTTTGGCACTCAGACTTATTTATGGTCCAACTCTCACATCCATACATGAGTGCTGAAAAAACTATGGCTTTGACTATATGGACCTTTGTTGGCAAAGTGATGTCTCTGCTTTTTAATACATTGTCTAGGTTTGTCACACTTTTCTTCAGAGGAGCAAGATAGGATTTAATTTCCTGGCTGCCGTCACCGTTCTCAGTGATTTTGGAGCCCAAGGAATAAAGTCTGTCTCTGTTTCCATTTTCCCCCATCTGTTTGCTCTGAAGTGATGAGACTGGATGCTTAGTTTTTGAACGTTGATCTTAGTTTTTGAATGTTGAGTTTTAAGTGAGCTTTTTCACTCTCCTGTTTCACCTTTATTAAGAGGCTCTTTAGTTCCTTTTCACTTTCTGTCATTAGTGGTCTCATCTACATATTTGAGGTAGTTGGTGTTTCTCCTTGCACTCTTGATTCCAGCTTGTGAGTGATTCAGCCTGGCATTTCACATGATGTACTCTGCATAGAATTTAAAGAAGCAGGGTGAGAGATACAGCCTTGACGTACCCCTTTCCTCATTTGGAACCGGTCCGTGGTTCCATGTCCAGTTCTAACTGTTGCTTCCTGACCCACGTGCAGGTTTCTCAGGAGACAGGTAAGGTGGTCTGGTACTCCCATCTCTTTGAGAATTTTCCACAATTTGTTGTGATCCAAGGGCTTCCTTGGTGGCTCAGATGGTAAAGAATCTGCCTGCAGTGCAGGATACCCGGGTTTGATCCCTGGGTTGGGAAGATCACCTGGAGAAGGAAATGGCACCCCATTCCAGTATTCTTGCCTGAAGACTCCTTGGCGGGATACAGCCCATGGGATTGCAAAGAGTCAGACATGACTGAGCGACCAACACACAGTCAAAAGCTTTAGCTTAGGCAATGAATCAGAAGTAGATATTTCTCTGGAATTCCCTTGCTTTCTCTATGATCCAACAAATATTGACAGTTTTGATCTCTGGTTCCTCTGCCTTTTCTAAACCCAACTTGTACATCTAGAATTTCTCAGTTCACATACTGCTGAAGCCTAGCTTGAAGGATTTTGAGCATAACCTTGCAAGCATGTGAAATGAGGGCAATTGTACTGTAGTTTGAACATTTTTTGACACTGCTCTTCTTGGGGATTGAAATGAAAACTGACCTTTTTCAGTCCTGTGGCCATTGCTGAGTTTTCCAAATTTGCTGGCATATTGAGTGCAGCACTTCAACCGGCATCATCTTTTAGGATTTGAAATAGCTCAGCTGGAATTCTGTCACCTCTGCTAGCTTTGTAGTAATGCTTCCCAAGGCCCACTTGACTTCATACTCTGGGATGTCTGGCTCTTGGTCAGTGACTACGCTATGGTGGTTATCCGGGTCATTAAGACCTTTTTTTAATCTAGTTCTGTGTATTCTGCTTCTGTTAGGTCCTTACTACTTCTGTCCTTTATTGTGTCCATCCTTGCATGAAATGTTCCCTTGATATCTTCAATTTTCTTGAAGAGATCTCTAGTCTTTCCCACTCTATTGTTTTCCTCTGTTTCTTTGCACTGTTCTTTTGGGAAGGCCTTCTTATCTCTCCTTGGGATTCTCTGGAACCCTGTGTTCAGTTGGGTATATCTTTTCCTATCTTCCTTGTCTTTCGCTTCTCTTCTTTCCTCAGCTATAGGGTCAGTCAGAAAACTGTTTAGACTTTGACCAGTTAAACGGTCTTATGTGGGATCTGTCTTTGTGGAGTAAGCATTTTCTGGGACTTGGAAGATGGGATGAGAATGGGTCTGAGGGACTCAGGGAGTGATGTGGGAGAGGTGGATTTTGAGATGGTTATATTTTAAGACTGATAAACACCGGTTGGTCTGGTGCCTGCCTTTCTGAAGAATGATCTATTGAGGACTCAGCCCGTTCTCCTGGCCTCTTGCCAGCCTGTCCTGGGCGCTGTCGTGTCAGTCATAGTGAGGCTATTGTTGTAGTTGTCTGTTAGCCTGCAGCCGCTTTAACTGTGTATCATTTAAGCAGATAACAGCGATAAAGCAACTGAATGTTGTTTCTCAGTGTTGGGCCCTGAATTCTACCATAGGACAGTCAAAAGGAAATCTGTACATGGTTGAATGTGTTGGCAGTTATCAGGGTGTAGCAAGAGAACCCATGATCCATCTTCTCCTGCTTTCTCCTCCTCGCACTCCCTTCTTCCCTCTGTCCAGGTAGCATTTCTCCAGTGGAGGAAGAGGTGCTGGTGAGGATGTCAGAGCCGTGGATGGTCAGAGGGAGATGGGACATGGAGGGCTGAGCAGTGGTGTTAGTACATGACATACTTTCTGAGAGGGCCCATGGTGGGGACCTGATGAGACTTGTCAGGATTGGAACTTAGGAGGGTGCTGAGAGCTTTGCCTTAGCACTTCCAGAAGCCTGGCTGTGGGGTGCAGACAGAGTTCCTGCCTCACAGACACTGTTGGAAGGAAAGACTGACCTGTGAAGGCTGTTCTTGGACGAGTGCCCGTGCTTTGAACTACTCTATAAATGCTCACAGAGCTGTCCTTGGACCTCCTGGTGAGATGTACAATTCCCATGTGACCCACCTCCAACCGACTGCCAAACATCAAGTTTAAAAAAAATAGTTTCTACTTGAGATTTATGAGGACACCCAGGAGTGAATTTGAGGGGATCACTGCCCTTTGTTGTGTCCTTCACTCCAGGGGTACACCTACTTCAAAGCATCCCATCACCAAACTTCAGACAGTCATTGGAGGGACGACAGGATCACCAAATGATGTGTCAGCACTTGTCACTGGATGAATGGCCAAGATTCCTGGCCTCGTGGTTTGCATTGCTGGCCTTACCTATTTCTTGCCTGTCAGAACTGAGAGGAGTTGCTGGCATGTCTGCTCGGGCTTGCAGGCAGGGGAGAGGGAGGCACAGGACTATGTTTGCTCCCAGTAACCCCAGAGAAGCATAACCCTTTCTGTTACCAGGGAGCACCTCAGTTCTTTCTTGCTTTTACTTTATTCAGTTTGCTTACAGAGTTCACTATTTGTTTATTCACTTGCTAATTCTAATCCAGCTGTTTTTGAACCTTTATGGTATGTACAGTGTGGTGATAGATCTGGTCAGAAAAAATATATAAGTAGAAGACACAGTGCCTTCAGAGAGGCCCTGGCATGTCATGGAACAGGGTAAACCCTTCCTTGGGGAGGGCTGTGTGTGTTTCCTTCTCACCCCCTGGACGCCTCCTCTTCATTCACCTGGACCTGAGCTCTTCCTCATGGGGCCAGAGGTTTCGGGGCTTCAGTCGCTGTTTGCATCCATTTAGTTTTGTGTGTTGACGTTTTTTGGTTTGTATTATTTATAGTGGACAGTATGAGAAATATTTTTTAATTCTGAAATTAGCATATTTTGCTTATTCTTTTGATTTACTTGGGAAGCTTTAGAGAGGCAAACTTTTATTAAGAAGATGATTTGGTATGTTGGAAAGGTTTTGGAACTAGAGATGCATAAATTCACATTTGTGGTCTACCCGTAGCATTACTGAGGCCTTAGATAATTTATTTAACTCACTAAACCTGGGTCCCTGCTCTACAAAATGTGGAGAGCAGTGCCTACTGGAGGGCTGTTGTAAAGATGAGAACAGATGAAAAGCTAGGACTGTATTATTAGGGTAGGCCGGGGGTCCACATGACCTTTTCTATTTACATTTCAGAACCTTTCATTCATCTGTTCAGTTTACTGTTGAGTCAGTTTATGAGGTGCCTCCTCTATGCCAGGACCTGTGACAGGTGGCATTCAGACACAGATAAGATTCTGTCCCCCCGACAAGGGGCTGCCCAGGGGCTCACTCCAGTCTTGTCAGTGTGGGGCAGTGGGTGATAACTCGGCCTGCAGAGCCATCCTTCATGGGAGAGGTGCCTTTGTGTCCTGGTGGCAGTGCTGGGCAGAGTGGTGGTGGTGGCAGGACCCTGTGATGTCCATCAGGTCTTGTTGCTCTTCCTGGTCATAGGGGCACCCCTTGCTTTGGCCAGCAGAGGCGACTTTGACTCCAGTGTCATCCTCAAAAAGGCAAACCATACTGAATGGAATGCTGTTTTCAGTTGGTAATTACAGTTTCTCAGGGAGGATTTCAAAAGCACCTTTCTGGAGGTCTTCAAAAGCTGACTGTGTTGGCACAGTGACAACTTGGCGGTGCCTCTGGTTTCCTTGTCACCCTCTTAGGGAGGGTGGTGGGTTAACCTGGTGGTGAAAGAAGTACTCCAGGCCTGCCCAGAAAGAGTCATTCAGGCTGCCCTGGCTGACCTGAAGATAAAAGTCCATAGGAATAGCTGTGTACCTAGAGGAACTATAGGACAGCATCATTAAGAAAGTGATTTCAAGGTTAAAATAACACTGGATAATTTTCCTTTTATATTTATACGAATGAGAAATCTCAAATAATCGTAAAACCACCGGCGAAACTCTTAAGCCTCCTTTGCATTGTGTGTGTCTTAAAAGACATGTTTTGGACTATTTAAGCCTGGAGCTTGAAAAACATGGTAATAATATAACGCAAAGTTCTGTTTGTGTGTTTTTAGTGCTTTGTGATCTTTTTACTAACTTGGTTAAGAATAGGAGAGAGGTGGTCTGCTTTGCATTCAGCTATGGGGCTTGATCTACATATGGAAGGAGTTTTGAGGACCAAAGGCTAAAGAAGGCCATGTGCTTCATAGAATTTTGGTGCTACTGGAAGAGATCTGTTATTTGGTTCATTTCACACTACCTCTGGTCTTTGGAAGGACAAGCTTGCAAAACTTTTTGTGTCCTTATTTGCACAGAGACCCGTGTGAGTCAGCGAGTGAGGTCTGGCCAGCCTGTTGGGGTTAGGATGCTCTGCTAACCTGGCAACAGACGTTGGAGTCAGTTATTCCTGATTCTGACTGTGCCACAAAGAGCCAGCTAGCAGACAGCATGCTGATTTCCCCAGGCCTCAGCTGAGCAGTGAAAAGGGGATGGATGTGGGCTGCCAGGACCACTCAGACTTGACCTTGAGCTGTTTTTTTCCTGTGTCAAGAGTGCAAGTTTGGGGTGTTTGCATAGCTGAGTGACACTGATTTCCCTGAGGTAAATAGCTGTTTAAAGGACTGCCTTCCTCCCCGTTGGGAAGTATGAAGTTAGTCTCCTTGGCACTCCTGTGTGCATTTCATTTGAACAGGAACATTTTGCACCTGTTGATGTGCTGCTTTTTAATTGTTCACAGTTGTTTTCTATGAAATGTTTCCTCTTGTAAACCACAAGGATGTTGAGGACAATGACAGTTTGTGACGGTTTCATGCCAGTCTGCACGGCCGTGTTCTCAACCCAGCTGCATGCTGGGGTGGCCTGCTCCTCTCCTTCCTCCGTATTTCAGTGCTTTGGTTCAGGAGAGTTCCCCGCACCCCCAGCTTTTATGTCCTAGAAGTCAGAAAGCAGGAGAAATCATTATTTTATTATGAACTAAATGCAACAAAAAATGTCTTTCCATTGATCTCTCCACTATGCCTTAGTAATGTGGCCACAAGAGATTCAGCCCAAAGTCAGTGTTTAGACGTCTGTTTTCAGGTGAAGAAGCAATACCTTCTCATCTTCTTGGTAATGAGTTTGAGAGGTGGGGCTGGAGGGAAAAAGTCTTGTTATGATTTATGGTGGTTTTGTTGCATTTTCCAATGGTTTGGGATTTCTCCATTGCCAAGTGATTTGTCTAAAGGAACACTTTAAAGGAGACTGTTTTGACCCGAGTCAATGAACTGTTCTCTGTATTAGAGGTAGCAGGGGGCTGTGAGTTGTGTTTTTGCAAGAGTTTTAAGTAGTTGTTTTTATAGTTATACCATGCCAAATAATTTAGTTTAAAAGTGCTCTCTTAATTTTAACAGTTTTGTGATATGGCTGTTAACCTTAGAATAATATGCATGGTGTATGAGAAATAAAAATGACTTAAAAGTACATCATGAGAAATGCTGGGCTGGATGAAGCACAAGCTGGAATCAAGATTGCCGGGAGAAATACCAGTAACCTCAGATATGCAGATGACGCCACCCTTATGGCAGAAAGTGAAGAAGAACTAAAGAGCCTCTTGATGAAAGTGAGAGAGGAGAGTGAAAAAGTTGGCTTAAAGCTCAACATTCAGAAAACTAAGATCATGGCATCCAGTCCCATCACTTCATGACAAATAGATGGGAAAACAGTGGAAACAGTGACAGACTTTATTTTTTTGGGCTCCAAAGTCACTGCAGATGGTGATTGCAGCCATGAAATTAAAAGATGCTTACTCCTTGGAAGGAAAGTTATGACCAACCTAGACAGCATATTAAAAGCTGAGACATTACTCTGTCAACAAAGGTCCATCTAGTCAAGGCTATGGTTTTTACAGTAGTCATGTATGGATGTGAGAGTTGGACTGTAAAGAAAGCTGAGTGGTGAAGAACTGATGCTTTTGAACTGTGGTGTTGGAGAGGACTCTTGAGAGTCCCTTGGACTTCAAGGAGATCCAACCAGTCCATCCTAAAGGAGATCAGTCCTGAGTGTTCATTGGAAGGACGGATGTTGAAGCTGAAACTCCAATACTTGGGCCATCTGATGAGAAGAGCTGAATCATTGGAAAAGACCCTGATGCTGGGAAAGATTGAGGGCAGGAGGAGAAGGGGACAACAGAGGATGAGATGATTGGATGACATCACCGACTCAATGGACATGAGTTTGGGTAGACTCCGGCAGTTAGTGATGGGTAGGGAGGCCTGGCGTGCTGTGGTTCATGAGGTCGCAAAGAGTTGGACACGACTGAGCGACTGAACTGAACTGTTTTTTAAAAATTGACATGAAAACTCACACATTTGTTGGGAAGGTGTCATCAGCTAGAGTTCTCCAGTAGTCCTGTGGGCTCAGCGCACCTCAGAACTGCTTGGGCCGTAGCTCAGCATGTTGGCTGCATGTTACGGGGATGACCGTGAAACCAGCTGTTTGACTTCCCGTCAGAAGCCTGTGACTGTGAATCCAGTCAGCAGACCTCTGCCAGATGGGGCACAGATTGGCCCTGTGTGACCCGCAGAGCTGATCCCTTTCCTAGGTGTGCTTCATGGCGTCTTGGGTCACTGGCTTGAGAAAGCATGCTCCACTGACTTTTCCTTGTGTATTTCCATCAGGCCATAAGAGATAGTAATGAGTCAATAAGCATTCAGAACACCAGATTGCTGACTTCCCAGGTCCCTTGGAACTCCCTTTTTTGTTGATGTGTAAGGCAGGCTTTGCAGCCAGGGGTGTATGCTAGTGTATGTAGTACAGTGGGTTCACTAGCAGAAGACATGGTGATTGGAGCAGTGAACCATGGGCATGTGTGCCTTGGAGTCTGTGGGGAAGAGAGCTGCTTAAGGGATGTAAGTAGGTAGCTGCCCCCCCCCCAGTAATAAATTCACTGAACCCATTCCTGAGGCTTCAAAGGTGGGTAGCCAGAGTCTGGAGTGGCGAGGAGGCCCTTGGGGTGGCTGTGGACCCTGGAGCCCCCAAGCTCTGAGATATTTCTCTTGCTGGAAGCTTTCTTACCTAGACAGAATGGACTTGGATTCGTATTCAGTTTTCGTTTGTCCCCATCTTGTTCCACATGTGAATGTGGACCAGGAAATGCATTAAATAATTCTCACCATTGTCTTGTGTCTCACCACTCCCCCACATCTTTTCTTGGAATTCTGTCTCTTTTGCTTTTTGAGCAACTTCAGAACTAGACATATCTGGAGTTGGTGGTTAAACTTTGATTTGGGATTGATGTAGCTTTAATGGTATGGCTGTCAAGAAGTTCTAAATGACATTCAGATGGTGTTTTGCTGTTTGTCCAGCCAGCTTGGCCTTCAGCCATCTGTGCCTTCAAATAATCCAGTGGCTTTCATCTTCCAGATCCCCTGCATTTTGACCCTCTAAATGGGTAATGTTCGTTTTCCTTTGGAATCATCTTGGTACATACATCTTTTAGGTGGAGGGTATTGATTCACCTCCCACATAAATGGTGACTTGGGTACTGTAGGTGTCAGGGCAGCAGTTGTGTGTACTGATTTATAAAAAGTAAACACTGTCAAAGACTTAAGGAGAGTGTCCTCAGGAACATTTCATAGATGAATAGACAGCAATGTGCTCAAAGTGATAAGAACAGTGATGACTGCTGAGCACACCTTGGTGATCAGAAAGACCTCTACTGGAGTCAAATTCAGAGGAGGTTCTTACCTCTGACTAAATCTTTTCAGCCTGTAGCTGACCAGCCAGTGCTGTTGTGTTGGGAGGTAAAGTAGGATATGTTTTAGTGCATTGTCTGTCACGAGCCTTTCTTGTTAAATTTGAATTGTGGTCTTCGGAGAAACAGGAAAGTGTTTTATTTTACCCAAACCTCAATCCACAGGACCTGGTAAAATAATGATATACTGTGATTCCATTTTTAAATATGTCTACACTGATTGCAGAGCTAAGTCAACCACAAACAAATCTCTCATCTTGTGATAGGGTCGCCTTGTTCATGTTATACAATGAGTATCTTTGAATGTATGCACCTTACTGCAAGGGATTTCTGTGCACACAGAGGGAACCTTCGTGTGTCAGTCTAAGATGCAGATTGTGAATGAGGGTACACTCTCTTCTGCCTGTGGCCATCTGCATTTTCAGGCATGGAACTTTGATTCATGGTGGATCTTAAGTGTGTCCTCAAAAATTAGAATAAGTGTCCATCAATAAGACTAAAAGTTCTTGTTTTTTCTTCATCTGTCTGTTAAATGGGCCTGGATGACAATGGGAAGCTTCATGCAACTTTTAATATGATATTAGGTGTTGCAGCAGTTACAAGCCAGTGTGTTGGTGTGGTGCTACAGAGGCCACAGACCCAAGGAGGATGCTGGAGCTGTTGACGGAGTTGTGTCCCTTGGGCTTGTGGGTGAATGTGTGCAGTGCAAATGCACCAGGTTAGAAAAGCCCTCTTGCTTTAGACTAAATCACCTTTTCCTTCCCATCAAGGATAGCAGTGCCCTCTTTTCTCTTGACTCAGTGTCCCCTGTTTTTTCTGAGGGGCCTCAGCATCTTGTTTTTCCTGGTTCTGATTACTGGCTGGGGGCACAGCTGTCAGGCAGTTCCTACTGTCTTCTGTGAAGCTCACTTTGCATGCAGATAGGATAGCTGCAGGCACATCACTTCATTTGCAAATTGATGGCTTCATTGATTCCCTAGCCTGGCCCTGGCTCTTGGCTTGGAAGTGGAGGAGGACTTGACTGTTGCAGAAACGACTCAGGGTTTAAATGAGGAAAGCCCAGAGCTAAAAGGGAGAAATCAGTGCTAGCAGGAATTGTTGGTGAACTCAGGTCCCACTGCATCTGTAACGCATCAAGTTGGTTAGTATGTGAGGTCGTTCACTGAATTTTTAGAAATGCTCTTATTCTTCATAAAGTCCTTTGTATTGGTGTAATACTTTACATGTATCGATTAATTTACTGCTGTTCCTCTCGGGCTTCTGTGGTGGCTCAGCTAGTAAAGAATCTGCCTGCAATGCGGGACACCAGGGTTTGATCCCTGGGTTGGGAAGGTCACCTGGAGAAAGAAACGGCTACCCACTCCAGTATTCTGACCTGGAGAATTCCATGAACTGTATAGTCCATGGGGTCGCAAAGAGTTGGACATGACTGAGTGACTTTCACTTTACTTCCTCTCTGTAGTACCACTTTTTTTGGTGTGGGCTTAACAATTTATAAAAGCATGAATTGATCCTCATAGTGAACAACAGTCCTGTAAAGTAGCCTCAGGAGGTGGTGTTAGTCCCAATTCACTGGCAAGAATCAGGTGTGTGGAGGTAGAGTGGCCTGCCCAGGGCCCTGCAGCTTCTGAGCAGGAGTGGGGGGAGTGCTGAGTTTTCTTGCTTTGGTCCAGTGGTACTTTGTGGCTACGCCTCTGGACCTCTGGTGGATTGAGGGAGCTGGAGTTTTAGAGGCTGATGGCAGCAAGAATCCGAATGCTCTCCCTGCAGAGAAGCCAAGTGCATTATTCATTTGAGACACTTGTTAATAGTCAGTTTAAATGTTTCTTCTAAAAGTTATTACTGGATTATTTTTTTTCATTGTTATCTCTTTTTAGGTTTGCTTTTAATTTGATTGGTATACTAGAATTCTATTTATGTACAGATAAACATCTCCTTTTTTTTTTTTTTTTTGGTAGTGCAGTCAAGATCTTTAACAGAAACGAAATGAGGGAAATGTCTCCCCGTTTGTACCCTGCCCTCCCTGGGTTTAGTGGTTGGTGAGGCTTGTTCTGAGCAATCATCACATCACGCGCAAACCCAGAGGTCACTGCTCCTCTGCTTCTGGCATGGGAAGCTCTTGGGGTTTGGCTGGAAGAGCTTTCCTTCCTGTGTGGGCTCAAAGCTGTACTTCTTCAGGAGCTCAGCAGCTTGATGTCCTTCTCAGAGCAGATGCAGCTGCTTTTGAAAGAGGTTCAGCCTTCATGGTTGCATCTGTGCTTACTGGGGCAGTAATTCACACAGGGCTTGATCCTGAAACCAAACAGTTAGGGCACCTCTAGCTCTGAGACCAAGAACTCTCCTTTTACATAATCTTATTTTCAGCCCCAAAGCAATCAGATTGATAGTAACTAGTACAGTTGGTCTGTAACTATTGTTAGAAACAGAAAAAAGGGCACCCAAGTGACTGAAATATTGGGAACTCTGAATGAAATGATCTCTAAGCATGTGTATTTCAAGACATGGTTGGCTTCTGGCTCTAAAACTGATTTGGTTTAATGCTCAGATAAGGAGACATTAGGATCACTATGTTGAATTGTTGAATTGTTTTTAATGATGCTTTTACAAATAAAAGAATTCTTGACTTATATTCCCAAATGAAAGAAGGGATGAAGAAGAAAATAAGACCAAAACAACCTGTTTATGGCTAGTTCACAGGCCATAATTAGGCTGTGCTGTGTTGTTTGCAGGATCTTAGTTCCCTGACCAAGGATTGAACTCACGCCCTCAGCAGTGAAAGTGCAGAGTCCTAACCACTGGACCACTAGCTAAGTCTGGAAATATTTTTGGTTTGACTCAGAACAGTGTTGTCCACGTTGTTCATAATCAGAGTTACTTCTTATGCTGTTCTGGGATTTCTTATCAGTGACCCGTAATTCTTAACTAAAGTCCTTAGATTACATTGTGGTCCACTCTTGGTTTCTTTGCATTCTATGGGTTTTGATAAATATATCCACCATTATAGTACCTCACAGAATAGTTTGACTTCCCTAAAAATGCTCTGTGCTCTGCCTGTTCATTCCTCCCCTAACCCTTGGTAACCACTCTTTCTTTCATTGTTGCCCTAGTTTTGTCTTTTCCAGAAAGTCATAAAATTAGAATCATACAGTATTGATGATTAGTTGTTTCAGCACCATTTGTTGAAAAGAGTATTTTTTTCCCCTTTATTGTATTGCATTTGCTCCTTGGTCAAAGATCAGCTAACTGTATTTATGTGGGTCTGTCTGGGCTCTTTATTCTGTCCTGTTTATCTGTCTGTTCTTCCATCAGTATCATACTGTCTTGAATACTGTAGCTTTATAGTAAATCTTGAAGTCAGATAGTGTCTAATTCTCTTTGTTTTTCTCCTTTAGTATTGTGTCGGTTAGGAACTTTTATTTCTGTACTTTGGATTTTTTTTTAATTTATTTATGTTTAATTGAAGGATAATTGCTTTGTAGAATTTTGTTGTTTTCTGTCAAACATCAACATGAATCAGCCATAGGTGTCCATATGTCCTCTCCCTCTTGAACCTCCCATCCGTCTCCTTCCCCATCCCACCCCTCTAGGTTTGATACAGAGCCCTGATTGAGTTCCCTGAGACAGTAAGATTTAATTGAATCCATAGATTGAGTTGGCAAGAACTGACATCTTGACAATATTGAGTCTTTCTTTCCAGGAATATGGACCTCTCTCCTGTCTTCAATCTTTCCCAGCATCAGGGTCTTTTCCAAAGAGTCAGTTCTTCGCATCAGGTAGCCAAAGTGTTGAAACTTCAGCTTCAGCATTAGCCCTTACAATGAATATTCAGAGTTGATTTCCCTTAGGATGGACTGGTTGGATCTGCTTGCAGTCCAAGGAACTCTCAAGAGTCTTCTCCAACACCACAGTTCAAAAACATCAATTCTTCGGTGCTCAGCTTTCTTTATGGTCCAACTCTCACATCCATACATGACTACTGAAAAAAACCGTAGCTTTGACTAGATGGACCATTACTTTGTCAGCAAAGTAATGTCTCTGCTTTTTAATATGCTGTCTAGGTTGGTCATAGCTTTTCTTCTAAGGAGCAATCGTCTTTTAATTTCATGGCTGCAGTCACCATCTGCAGTGATTTTGGAGCCCAAGAAAATGAAGTTTGTCACTGTTTCATTGTTTCCCCATCTGTTTGACACGAAGTGATGGGATTGAATGCCATGATCTCAGTTTTTTGAATGTTGAGTTTTAAGCCAGCTTTTTCACTCTCCTCTGTTACCTTCATCAAGAGGCTCTTTGGTTCCTCTTCGGTTTCTGCCATAAGGGTGGTGTCATCTGCTTATCTGAGGTTATTGATATTTCTCTCAGCAATCTTGACTCCAGCTTGTGCTTCCTCCAGCCCAGTGTTTCTCATTATGTACCCTGCATATAAGTTAAATAAGCAAGGTGACAATATATAGCCTTGATGTACTCTAAAGATATTGATAATGATATTGCTAATCTAAATGATATTGTTTTTAATTTCAAATTCTACTTGCTTATTGCTGGTACTGGGAAAGTGACTGACTTTTTTATATTAACCTTATGTGTTGCCACCTTGCTATAATCGCTTATTTGTTTCAAGAGTGTTTCACCTTTCTTAAAATTTTCTACATAGACAATGTCCTCTGCAAAGATAGTTTTATTTCTTCTGCCCCAATCTGTTTACCTTCCCCAGCCCCTTTTTTTTGGGTCTTGCTAAATTAGCTAGAACTTCAGTACAGTTTTGGAAGGGAGTGTTGAGAGAAGATACCCTTGCCTTGTTCCTGATGTTAGCAGGAAGGGCAGTTTATCACTATTAAGTATGATGTTAGCTGTAGATTTCCTGTATTAAATTGAGAAAGTTCCCCTCTATTCCTAGTGTGGTGAGAATGAGTTGAATTTTGCTTCATGGCCTCATCTGAAAATATTTTAAATTGGTGAATTAAGTTTACTTTGTATTTAAGTTCATTATTGACTTGATAGATATATTTTGTCTAAATCTGTTCCATTATATGTTTTTATGTTTTTTTTAAGTCTTTTTCATTATGTGACATGTTTATTTATGCTCATATGTTTGGCTTAAGTTCTGTCATGCTGTTTTATGTTTTCTGTTAAAAAATTTTAAGTCTCTTATTATGGGGTCTTTTTAAAAATTTGATTTTTTTTTTGATACTTCAAATTGTACCTTTTTTGGTACAATTGATATCTTTTGATTCTTAGCCACTAGGCAGTGGCAATACCCTGTCCCCTGGCATCTTTTTCCGCTCTCCTACATAGTCGTCATTTTTGTCAGTTGTATCATTTTTACATTATCACACTATAAAATTTACATTTGGCTTATCACTTTCATCTTTATATTTGTTGTAATCTTAGTTCTACAGTGAAATAAATTCAGTTGCTAGTTTTTTGGGTTTGCTTCCCCAGTTGTCTTTTGGATTCAAGGGGACCATAGTTTCTGAGTTCCAGTGTGTTCAGAACTATTAGTCTGTGGTCATTATACTTGAAGGAATGCCAGGCTGGATAATAAATCCTTTACTCACACTTTGCTTAAATATTGTAAGAATTTCGAAGTTTTATTCCACTGATATATGGCATTGCACATTACTGTGAAGAAATATGAGGCCAGATTAATGCTTTTACCTCTGATATGTAACTTGATTTCTTTCTTTTTGCCCAGCTGAAGGAGTTGTTTATTATTTTGAAAGTCCAAACTTGGTAAGTCCAATTTTACTAGATTTTACTGCATGCTGACCATTCTGGATCAGTTTCCTTATCACATGGGGTGCCCTGTGTGGCCTTTCATTACATAGATTTAAGTCTCCTAGTTCCATTGAAAATGGAGGTTGAAATTCCATACAACTTGTTTTCATTGTCTTTTTGATATCCAGATGAGATAGGAAGTCATTCTGTTGTTTATTTGATTCTGGGTAAGGAAAGTAGTTTCCCGAAGGTTAAGTAACTTGATCCTTGTCAACCAGTAAAATGCAGAGTGAGGATTCAAAACTGAATTTAAAAGCTTATGTTCTGTTACTATACATACCATGGTGTTTCTACAGGTCTGGGAATACAGTCACAGGAGAGCGTAGTTGTATGATCAAAGGAACCTTGGTCTCACTGGATATTTGTCATAGAGGTGGGTACATCTTAAGCAGCAAGTGATGTCCTGAAACATTTTTCACATTTCACTTGACAGACCACTGGGAACTTCATGATCTTCTACAGCTTCCAAGTTTCCTCGCTTCTTACTGCCCCCGCCCCTCGCCACCCTCTTTCATTTTTTTCCTTTCTTCTGTGTGACCCAAAAAGGAGACTATAGGAGGATAAAGTTTCTATTCTCTTTTTTTATTTTCTTTTGATTTTTCCTTTTTAGAACTGGACTCATTAATGTGATATGTGTTTTCCCTTCGTTTTGTTAAAAGGGACCTCTAGTCAGATTTTCTGTGAAGCTGAGGGATAAGTGGGTAAAATCAAATTTCTTTTCTTATCTCTTTTCACAAGTTTAGAGTGGTTGAGTTTCCTGAAACAGAGAGATCTAAAGCCAGTAACTGCTGCTGTTGACTCTGACAGCCTCCTCAGCCCTGAACATTGCCGTGCCCTTCTTGAATACAGTGTTGGTGGATTTGTTTGTGAATGTTTCTGAGAGTGTAAAGGTTACTCTCACACATATGTTTACTCTGTGAAGATAAGGTTCTGGTGAAAATAGAATTGAACTGTGCCACGTTCTCCATCTTAGTATTTCTGTGAAGAACAGTCTAGTTTTCAGAGATTATTGGTAGTTGTTACTCTATTAAAAAAACAAAGGAAGGCTTGATTGCTAACAGTTAAGGTCATTGTGGGTCAGATTTAGTTGCTTATACATACAGGTCTTATATATAAATTCTGACTTGTGTGTTTTTCTGGTTTTACCTGGGAAGATCTGTGAGAGAGTCAGGGTGGAGAGTAGACAGGGAAAATGATGGTGCTTCAAAATGATGTATCCCATTGACTGTTTCCTCTGAAGAGGACAACGGTGAGTCTAAGGGATTATTATTAATATTATTTTTGTAAATATGTGTTTGGGATTGGACGAGGGAGGAGACACATTTTTTAAAGAATTCATAAGATAATTTAAAATTTTGTTTATGCATAATTTATAATACCTGTGGCATAGCTGTGACATAGCTCCGTATATCCATAGGCAAGAGGGAGGCATTTGAAATTTTATTTCCCATATTTCAGGGAATATTTTCTATTGCAGCTGAGAATAACATTCACTGATTAAAATGATGACTTTTAAAAAATTAATGGCATTATATAGTGAACATTCCATCTCTTTAAATCTGTTTTCCTTTTATATATCTATTTCTTAAGTTCTGTGTCCTTTTCCTATGTAAAGGTAAAAAGTTAGCATAAAAACACAAGTAGAACTGTATATGGCTAGAATAGAGTGCCAAAGTGTAATGCTGACATTCTTTTTTGAAAAGTAATGAAACAAGAAGGTTTTTTCTTTATTACTAAGGTGATAATAAAAGTTTATGAAAACACTTTGAAAATAAAGTTTTAAAAAGGAAATAAAGATCATTCAATCTTAATGTGTTTTAAATTGTTAATTTTTAACATTGTGATTACATATGCATAACAGTTTACCATTTTAACTAATTTTGATTGTATAACTTAACGATATTAAGTACATTCACAGAGTTGTGCAACTGTCCCTCTTCAGAACTTTTCTTCTTCCCATGAGACAGTTTCCATTCATCATTAAGTCCGCCTTCCCTTCTCCACTAACCTCTTGGCAACCACCATTCAGTTTTTGTTTTTTTAATTTGACTACTCATCTGAGTGGAATCATAGTATTTATCGTGTGTTTGGTTTGTTTTATTTAGTATAATGTCTTCAAGGTTTATCCATGTTGTACCAAATGTTAGAATTTCCTTCTGTTGTGTATATATCCTATTTTGTTTATCCATTCATCCTTTGAGGGACACTTGAGGTGTTTCTACCTTTTGGTTATTGTGAATAATGCTACTGTGAACATTGCTGTAAATATATTTGTTCAAGTTACTGCTTATACCCAGAAGTCAAATTGCTGGAGGATATGATAATTCTGTTTAATTTTTTGAAGAAAAAAAATCTGTTTTCCAAAGCAGCTATACCATTATTTATTCCTACCAGCCTATTTCTACATGTCCTTGCTAACACTTGTTACTTTGTATTTCATTGTTTTCTTTTTGATAATAACCAGTCCATGGATGGTGCATTAGTATCTCATCGTGGTTCTGATTTGCATTTTCTGAATGATTTGTGACGTTGAACATCTTTTTATGTGCTTATTGGCTCTCTTCTTTGAAGAAATGTCTCTTCAAGTGCTTTGTTCATATTTTAATCAGGTTGTTTGCTTTTTAAATTTTTGAGTTGTAGGTGTTCTTTTTAAATATGTATTTTGAATAGTTAAAAAAGAAACAACAGGGCTAAAATGGAGTCACTTGTGCTAAGTTCACATCACCAAACCAAGACCTAATACCTAACTTTATTACAGTTTCAGCCTCTCCCACCTGTGGAATCTAGTCAATTGGGAATTACTTGGGGTAATCTGACCAATAGACCTCTACACTCCTAAAGGAAGATGACCTGTCACAGACAGTCCACTCTGCTGTATCTTCCTTGCTCCATCCTATTCTGCATGTAAACATCTTTCATGCTGTGTAGCTTGTCTGAGCTCCTTTCTGTCTGTTAGATGGGGTGCTTCCCAATTCATGAGTTCTTGAATAGAGCCCATAAGACATTTTAAAATTTACTCTGTTGAATTTTGTTCTTACTATAAATCTCTTATCAGATACGTTATTTGCAGTGTTTTTGCCAGTTCTGTGGGTTGCCTTTTCATTTGTTTGATAGTGTATTTTGATGCACTTTCGTTATTGAATGTGATATTATCTGTGAGTTTTTCATAAATGGCCTTTATAATGTTGTGATATTTTCCTTCTATTCCTAAGTTTGTTGATTGTTATTTTTTAATCATGGATGAGTAGTGTGTGTTTTTTTAAATCATGGATGAGTATTGAATTTTGTTAAATTCTTTTTCCTGTATTTAGTTGAAATGATCATGTGTTTTTCTTTCCCTTCATTTCATTAATCTGTTGTATCACATTGATTTTTTAAATCAATTATGTGAATAATTGTTACATTCAGGGAATAATCCTACTTTGTCATGTTGTACAGTTTTTTTAATATGCAGTTGAATTTGTGTTTTCTGGTATTTTGTTGAGGATTTTTGCATCAGTGTTCATAATGGGTATTAGTCTGTAGTTTCCTTTCCCTCCCCCTTTTATAGTGTCTTTGTCTGGCTTTGGTATTAGTAATTCTGGTCTCGCAGAATGAGTTAAGACAGTATTCCCTCATCTTCAATATTTTAGAAGGATTTGGGAGAGACTGGTATTAATTCTTTAAGTGTTTGGTAGAACTCATCACTGTAGACATCTGGTTTGGGGCTTTTATTAATGGAAGTTTATTTGGATTGCTGATTCAGTTGCTTTACTGGTTAAATGTCTATTTAGATTGTTCATTTCTTTCATGATTCAGTCTTGGTAGGTTATGTGTTTCTAGGAGTTTGTGCATTTCTTCTTTGTATCCAGTATGTGGCATTTAATTGTTCGTAGGTGGTGCTAGTGGTAAAGAACCTGCCTGCCAATGCAGGAGACATAGGAGACACTGGTTCAATCCTGGGTTGGGAAGATCCCCAGGAGGAGGGCATGACAACCCATTCCAGTATTCTAGCCTGAAGAATCTCACAGACAGAGGAGCCTGGAGGGCTATTAGTCATAGGGTTGCAAAGAGTTGAACATGACTGAAGGGACTTAGCATGCACACACGCACTCTCTTATGATCCTTATTTTTCTAAAATTGATAGTAATGTCTCCACTTTCATTTTTTAGTTTATTATTTTGAATCTTTTTTTTCTTGGGTAGTCTAGCTGAAGGTTCAACAATTTTCTTGATCTTTTTAAAGAACCCAGTTTCATGGACTTTTTTTTTTTTTTCCTGATTTTCTATTCTCTATTTCATTTATCTCTACTTTAATCTTTGTTTCTATCATTATAACTTTTGGTTTATTTTGTCCTTTATTTCTAGTTCTTAAGGTGTAAAGCCAGGTTGTTGACTTGAGATCTTTAAAATATATATAGCTGTAGATTTCTCTTTTAGCATTGCTTTGCTGCATTTCACAAGTTTTGATATGTTGCTTTTTTATTGTCATTTGTCTCAAGTTATTTTCTAATTCCCTTATGATTTCTTCTTTGACCCATTGGTTGTCTAGTAGCATGCTATTTAGATTCCTTAGGTTTGTGAATTTTACACTTCTGCTATTGATTTCTAGTGTTTTCCCATTGTGATCAGAAAAATACCTTGCGTGATTTCAATCTTTTAAAATTCATTACCTTTTTTTGTGGCCCAACAAATATTCTGTCCTGAAGAATATTCCATGTGCATTTGGAAAGATGTGTATTTTGCTGTTGTTGGGTGGAGTGTTTGTTGTGTATGTGTTTGCTAGGGTACAGTTGGTGTGTGGGGTTGTTTAAATCCTGTATTTTCTTATTGACTTCCTTGTATCCATTATTGAAAGTGGGATATTGAAGTCTTCCATTATTGATAGAGCTAATTCTTTAATTCTGTCAATATAGATACGTATTTTTAACCTTTGACTGGTCCATATATGTTTATAATTGTTACATCTTCTTAGCTTATCAACCCTTTTATCATATGTAATGTTCTTTGTCTCTTGTAATTGTTTTTGACTTAACGTCTGTTTTGTCTGATATAGCCACTTCTGTTCTCTTTTCATTTGTATTTGCATGGAATATCTTTTTCTATTGTTTCATTTTCAACCTGTGTGTGTCCTTATATTTGAAGTAAGTCTCCTATAGAAAGAATATAGTTGCATTTTATTTATTTATTTTTTACATTCCAAACTCTGCCAATCTATGTTGTTTTACTGGGGACTTTAATCCATTTGCAGTAAGGAGGGACTATTCTTGTTTTTTAAATTTGTTTCCTGTATGTCTTATAGCATTTTTGTCCATTATTTCCCTTTGTATAAATATTCTATGAATTTTTTTGTCAGTATGGAGATATATAAGATATCCTGCAGTTACAGTGATTCATTTTAAATTGATACTAATTTAACATCAATTTCATATAAATACTACTGTTCCCCACTTAGTTGTGTTTATTTTTTTACATTTGTTTATTTATTTAGCTGGCTGCACTGGGTCTTAGTTGTGGCATGTGGAATCTAGTTCCCCTACCAGGGATTGAACCTGGGTCCCCTGCATTGAGAGCATGGAGTCTTAGCTACTGGACCACTCCTTTGTATGTTGTATCCATTCACATAGAATTAGAAGTATCTTTTATGCATTTATTTTTTAAGAACCTGGGTCTCCTGTGTTGCAGACAGATTCTTTACTGTCTGAGCCACCAGGGGCCCTTTTAAATCCTATAGAAATATTAAAAGTGGAAAACCAAAATTAGGGTGTTACTGATTTTTATATTTGTTCATGTATTTGCCTTTCCTGGAAGACTTCCTGTTTTTCAGCTGCTTTGTGTTGTCTAGTGTCCTTTCTTTCATTTCTACTTTAAGTACTCCCTTTAGCATTTCTTGTATGGTGGGTCTAGTGATAATAAACTCCCTTAGCTCTGTTTATCAAAGAATGTCTTAATTTTCCCTCCTTAAAAACAAGGCTATTTTGCCTGATACAGTTTCTTAGTTCACACGTTTTCTCCCCTTTCAGCATTTTCAATTTATCTTTGTACTGTCTTCTGGTCTTCTAGGTTTCTGTTGACAAATTCACTGACACGGTGATTGAGAATCTGTTGAATGTGATAGGATGCTTTTCCCTTGCTACTTTCACAGTTCTCTTTGTCTTTCAGCAGTTTGAGTATAATGTGTTTTGGTGTGGGTCTCTGTGTTTATCCTGCTTGTAGTTTGTTGAACTACTTAGAGTTGTCTTTCCTCAGATTTGGGGATTTTTTGGCTTTTATTTCTTCAAGTAGTATCTGTCCTTTCTCTCTTCATCTTCTGGGACTCCTATGTGTATACATTGGTCCATTTGATGGTACACCATAAGTTCTTCTCAGATTCCATAATTTCAGATAACCTATCTTCAGGTTCTCTGATTCATTTTTCTACCTGTTGGAGTCTACTGTTAAGCCACTCTAGTGAGCTTTTCATTTCAGTTAATGTGTTTTTCTGCTCTAGAATTGATTTTTAAAATGCCGTTTTATAGTTGCCATTTTACAATGTCTATCTCTCTGTTTGATATTCTCATTTTGTTGCTGTATAATTTTTCTGATTCCCTTTGTGAGTGAAAGTGGCTCAGTCCTGTCTGACTCTTGCAACCCCAAGGACTGTATAGTACCTGGAATTCTCCAGGCTAGAATACTGGAGTGGGTAGCCTTTCCCTTCTCCAGGGGATCTTCCCAACCCAGGGATCAAACCCAGGTCTCCCACTTTGCAGGCAATTCTTTACCAGCTGAGCCACAAGGGAAGCCCAAGAATATTGGAGTGGGTAGCCTGTCCCTTCTCCAGCGGATCTTCCCAACCCAGGAATTGAACCTGGGTCTCCTGCATCGCAGGCGGATTCTTTACAAACTGAGCTATGAGGATTACCTTTAGGTCTTTTTTAGTGTTTTTCTTTAGCTGTTTGGGAGTATTTAAAACAATTTATGTTAAATTCTTTGTCTAGTATGTCTTATACCTTTGTTTCTTTGGAAAGTCTGCCATTTTTTTTCTTTCCTTGAATCATCTGTGTTTTCCTGGGGTTTTTTGTTGTTTGCTTGTAGTTTTATTGTGTTATTATTGATATACCTGACTGTAGGCCCTGTTTTTCTGTATGCCTTATTTTTTTTTGCTGAAAACGATGCATTTGGAAAAAACATAGTCACTCTCTCTTTTCAGAGTTGCTTCTTCCTAGGGAAGACCCTCATGTGTTGCGTGATCAACCATTTGTGAGGGCTTAAGGTCTTCTTAGGCCTTTTCTGGATGTGTGTCTTGCTGGCCATGTGTATGTGCTCTTTTGATGTCCCCTTATACATGGCTGCTTATAGATGTCTTAATTCCCTAAGAGTTTCACCTTGATTTTTTTCTCTGGGTCTTACATGTTCTGTCATATTCCTCTGTTTTGTAATCTCTTGCCACAGGCATCTGTGGGTCTTATAGTTTCCCTGCAGCTTTTACTGTTCTTCCTGTTTCCTTGGGCTTATCCTCACGTTAGCTTTGAGGTGTGTTGCTCTTTTGCTGTGTGAACTCTCAGTTAGGTGACACCAAGACCAGTCCCTCATTTGCTTGGTTTTTGTAGACTCTTGTTGCCATAGTGCCTGTGAAGTTCGTGTAGCCAGTGTGAACTTGCTTTTTAAATGTTTCTGTGGCCAAACCAGGGCCTGGAGCCTCGCGGTCTGCTGTACTGGTGATATCTCGTCTCCAGATAATATTCATTTTTGCTCAATTAATATATCAGTGATTTAACTCAAAGGACTGAAAGCATTTAAAGTTAGATTTATTCAACTATCAATACTTTGGGAAATGCGGTATGAAGTTGTCAGTTTTTTACACTAAAATTTCTCATACTGAAACCTTAATTCTGCTGATATAGCTGCAACATTTCTTTTTATTCAAGAAAAGGTCATTGTTCTTAGAAGTGGTATGAATTTCTGTCTGATTTGGGGGACAAACAGCATGGAATGGACATAAGTCAGGACTCTTCTTTCACTGCTGTTGGATACTGTGATTTAGGAATTACATTTATTTGTGTGATGGAAGTTGAAGGGAACTTAGGGCAGTCCAAATTAATTTGTGGCTCCAGTAAATCAAGGTGCAGCCAAAACTGGGTGCTGACTTTGTACTGTCTTGGAGGAAGGGGAATGTGGAAATAACCATTGAAGCCTCTGGTTGTGTGATTCACAGATTATTCATTTGGTGTTCTGAACCCAGAATCTGTTAATGGATCTAAAGCAGACTTTCTTGTAAAATAGATTCCATAGTCATTTTGTGGAGGGATTGCTAAAGTCTTCCTCAGTGTGCATCTGGTCAGCGTTGAGAGATAGAGAATCATCATGTGGTTAGAGAATGATCGTTTAAAAATAAGTTCTCTTCTAATGAAAAAAATTGCCTTTTTATTGTAAAATAAACAAGTAAACATGTAAAACAAGCAAATAGTTAGGTAAAATGTTCTCTGGTGAAAATGCCTGAGACCACCTCTGAAGTCAGTGGTAGAGCTTTGCCCTTTCCCCAAGAGGTCCCATCACATCCCATTCCTCCCTTTTTCCTTTCAAAAGCAGCTGCTAGTGACTTTAATAAGTTTAATCTTTCCCAATTAAAAAAACCCTCCTATGTCTTTTAAGTTTCTTTTAGTATACAGGTCCTCTATCCTTTTGTTTTCCTTGAAGATTATTTGTTAAAAATCTGGGGCCTGTTCACCCATAGTTTCCTTCACTCAGAGTTGTGCCCCTGCACATGTGTGTCCTTCCTGTAATTCCTCTAAGTTGTAGCTGTGTCCAGAAGCTTGATCAGAATTTGCTCTCTTTGGCAAGATTAGAAACCATGCTGTGATAGTATCTCATTGCAGCCATGTTTAATGAAGCGTATATTTTTTATTTATGAGGGAAGATTTGTTATAGGATTCCTTAAGACAGCAGGAATTTCTATACAGGCATACCTTGGAGATATTGCAAGTTTGGTTCTAGGCCACCACAATAAAGCGAATGTCATAATAAAGCAAGTTGCATGAATATTTTGATTTCATATATAAAAGTTATGTTTATACTAGACTGTAGTCTATTAAGTATGCAGTAGCATTATGTCTAAAGAAAAAAGTTATATAACTTAATTTAAAAATACTTTATTCCTAAAAAATGCTAAACATTATCTGAGCCTTCAGCGAGTCCCAATTTTTTTGCTGGTGGAGGGTCTTATCTCAGTGTTGTTGGCTGCCGACTGATCAGGGCAGTGGTTGTTGGAGAGTTGAGTGACTCTGGCAGATTCTTAAAACAAAACAATGAAGTTTATTGCGTTGATTGACTCTTCCTTTCAGGAATTACTTTTCTGTAGCATGCAATGGTGTTTGACAGTGTTTTACCCACAGTCAAATTTCTTTCAAAGTTGGAGGCGGTTCTCTCAAACTCTGCTGCTCCTGTATCAGCTGAGCTTATGGAATATTCTAAATGCTTTGTTGTCATGTCAACAGTCTTCACAGCATCTTCACCAGGAGTAGAGTCTATTTTAAGAAACCACTTTCTTTGCTTATCCATAAGAAGGAACTCCTCATCTATTCACGTTTTATCATGAGATTGAAACAATTCAGTCACATTTGTCAGGCTACCCTTCTACTTACTATTTTGCTCTTTCTACCACATCTGTAGTTACTTCTTCTACCAAAGTTTTGACCCCTCAGAGTAGTCTACGAGGGCTGGAATCCACTTCTTCCAAACTTCTGTTACTGTTGGTATTTGGACCTCTTCCCGTGAGTCAGTCGTGTGTGTTCTTAGTGGCTTCTAGAAGGATGGATCCTTTCTAGAAGGATGGATCCTTTCCAGAAGACTTTCAGTTGACTTTGATCAGATCCATCAGAGGAGTTACTGTCAGTGGCAGTGTTGGCTTATGAAATGTATTTCTTAAATAATAAGACTTGAAAGTGGAAATGATTGCTTGACCCATGGGCTGCAGAGTACATGTTGTGTCAGCAGGCTTGGAGACATGAATCCCATTGTCCATCTCCCCCAGAGCTTTCAGGTGACCGGGTTCATTGTCTCTTAGCAGTCATATTTTGAAAGGAACCTTTTTTTCAACAGTGGGCTTAAAACATTAGGTAAATCATGTTGTAAACAGATTGGCTGTCATCCTGGCTGGCAGACTTAGCATCCTTCTTAGGGGCCTAGGATTTTCACATGGCGAATAATCACTAGCTTCACCTTAGTCACCAGCTGCATTACCTGCTAATGAGAGAGTCAGCCTGCCCTTTGAAGCCAGTGACTTTTCCTCTCTAGCTGTGAAAGACCTATCTTCTTCCAACAGAGGCCTGTTTCATCTACACAGAAAATCTATTGTTTAGTGTAGCATTTTCATTAATGATCTAAGCTAGATCTTCTGAATAGCTTGTGATGGCTTCTCCATCAGCACTTGCTGCTTCTCCTTGCACTTGTATGTCATGGAGACAGCTTCTTTTCTTCCACCTCATGGACCAGCCTCCGCTAACTTCACATTTATCTTCTGCAGCATGCTCACCTGTCAGCCTTCACAGAATTGAAGAGAGTTAGGATCTTACTCTGGATTATGTTTGGCTGAAGGGAATAATGTGGCTGGTTTGGTCTTTTATCCAGACCTCTAACATTTTCTCTGTATCAGCAGTAAGGCTGTTTTGCTTTCTTATCATTCCTGTGTTCTCTGGAGCAGCACTTTCAATTTCCTTCAAGAGCTTTACTTTCACATTCACAACGTGGCTCGCTGTTTGGTGCAGGAGGCCTAGCTTTTGGGCTGTCTTGGCTTTCTTACTGAGCTTAATCATGTCGAGCTTTTGATTTAAAGTGAGAGATGTGTGACTCTTCCTTTTACTTGAATGCTTCATGGCCATTGCAGGGTTTCTCATCAACCTAATTCTAATCCTGTTGTGGCTCAGGAATTAGACCCGACTGAGGAGGGGGATGGAGGAGCAGTCAGAACACATACAGCATTTACCAGTTAAGCTCGGCATCTTACATGGCTATGGTTCATGGCACCCCAAAATAATTGTAATAATAATGTCAAAGGTCACAGAAACAAACATAATAGTAAAGAGAAGATTGAAATGTTTCAAGAATTATCAAAGTGTAATGCAGAGACACGAAGTGAGCAGATGCTGTTGGAAAAATGGTGCTTACAGACTTACTTGAAGCAGAATTGCCACAAACCTTCGATTTGTTTAAAAAAAAAAAATACAGTATCTGCAAAAGCTCAGTACAGCAGCATACCATAAAACGAGATATGCCTGTGTTATGTTTAAAAGGGCATTGGATTTAGCCCATTTTATACTCCGTTCTCGGCCCAGCTCTGTATGACTTGTGATAACTGAGCCGTAATTTCTACTTACTGGGGAGGATGAGTTGAAATGGATGCTAGCTTGGAGCATTTCCTGTTCCCAAAGCCCAGGTTAGTTCACCAGGCAGTTCTTCATTCGTGGGCGTGTTGTCGAGCTCAAGGTGTTTCCATGAAGAGAAGCCTTGCCATCGTCTTCTCTGTTGCAGTTGTGTGGGGTCACTGTCAAAGGCGGTGGTTTTTCTGTTTAGCCACATTTTTACCTGCCTTTTGACAAGGAGGGAGAATTTTGCTTTTGCTGTATCTTTTGCTGAACACTATGTTAAATTCAGAGGGAAAAGGCAAATAAAATGGTCTTGTTCTTGGGACCATTAGAATCTGTGAAGGAGACGTGATGAATGAAGGAGCACAGGACACAGCAGACCGTTGAAAGTTTGTCAGTAATGGCCACTCAGGGCTGGGTTCCAGGTGCTGGGAAGCACTGGGTCACTGGGTTCCTGAGAGCCCAGGGCTCCTGGGGCTATGGAACCAGATCTGGGAGAGATCCAGCGGCCTGCCCACCCTCCCCATCCCTGAAGCTGTGGGGAGAGGCTGAGTGAGACACTATTATTCTAGGCCTGTGGTGGTAAGTTAGGGCTCAGAGGCCACTGTCGTCTGTGTGAAGTGAAGTCCTTGTGACATGTCACGCTTGGCCATGTGGTCTGTGCTGTGAGGACAGTGTTGGGCGTGGGGACAGAACTTCAGGCCCTGCGGAGCCACCTGCCATCCAGCCTTTCACAGGAAGAATTGCTTCTTCATGTCAGCCTGGAGTGGACTCACGGACACAGTGGACACCCTCCCTGCAGACCCTCCAGCCAGGACTGCAGACTCTGGGCTCTCACTGCTGCTTGTGTGCCGACTAATCACAGAGCGGGTTTCTTTCCCTTTTATGTGTTTAGAATTAGAAGATTATCTTTCAAATAAGCTACAGCATAATTCAGTGATTTATAGTTGGATTCTTTGTTCATATTTTAATTTTCAAAGATTGATATATGTTAGACTTTTTGAAGAGAAATGTAAAGTATATGTAATGAAAGACTGAAATAGCTCCCTTTTTATACATAAGCAAAATGGAGGTTTCTTAAAATAGAAAATCAGTAACTTGCTGTTGAGTAACACACTGGCATTTTACATGTTTTAAACTATTTTGCGGGTTCAGTATTGAAATAAATGTTACTTTTAGCTGAAATGTGAAGGCTTTCTTACACACTCTGTGAGGTTTTTTTTTTTTTTAAGGCTAGCTGAGCTACTTCCTCACAATAATTGTAGAGTTTTTCAAAATTTTTATATCTTTTACAATGATACATGAACAGTTCCATTCTTCTTTGATAATACATCTATATTAATAAATATTCTAACTATCTAAACATTTTCTACCACTAGTTTAATGGTCAACTATGCAGAATTTACTTTTAGTTTTCTTAGAGCAATCAGAATTGGAAGAGGCAGTCATGTTTTCGCTGATGATTATATGTAGAATCCGACTATCCATTAACCTTATCCAGACAGGATTGTCTCCAGAGGCTGAGAAAAGAGAAAACAGGCAGAGGGAGGGTAATGTGAACCATGACTTGACTCCTCTGCAGGCGCTGACCCCAGAGCCTTTGTGACCCAACCTGGAGTGGACTGCTGGCTGAAGATGGAGTAGGCTGCCCCTTGGGAATGGTTAGAGTCTCTGCCTGGGTCTCTGAGAAGGTTCTAGGGCCAAACTCATTAGAGTTTAGATCTTACTACTCACATGTGGTCCAGGGACCAGCAGCAACAGCATGGTCTGGGAGCTGGTTAGAAATGCAGGGTCTCAGGCCCTCCAGACCTGCTGGTCTAAAACCTGTGTCCCACCAGGCTCCTCAGGGTTCACAAGCACCTTCAACTTCAGGGAGCTCAGGTCCAGTTCATTGGTTTCCCAGATGGCTGAGCATCACAGTCATCTGTGGAGCTGGTTAAAACCATAGGCTCCTGACCCAGTTTCCTGACAGACTGATGACTAGATCTGGGGTTACCTGGCCAGATGTGTAACTGCTGGTCTGAAGTGGGTCACCCCTGGCTTGTGGGGGCCTTTTAGAGAGAGGGGATATCACCTGCCAAATATGCTGAGAGTGCCTGCTGTATCTTTGTCTCTGGGCCTCTATCCCTGAGTGGACATGGCACTCCTGAAGAGGCCTGCAGACCACTGGCCCAGGGTGCCAGCCTGTCTGCGGTTCCAGCTGACAGAGATGCACGTCTCAGGCAGTCCTGCTGCCCAGCCTCCATCCCTTCTCTTCCAGTTCCCATGGAAACAGATTGCAGGGAAACTGGGCACAGTGCTGTCTTTACTCTGTTCTGGGGATATGTGGTCTCTGTGTTACCATGGGAGCCGGGAGGGAAACGGATGGTAGTGGAGCAGCTAGACTGCTTTCCAGTCTCAGTGGCACCCCCATCCTCACACACAACCCTCTTCTGCCCAATGTACCTCTGAGCTCAGTATGCAAGCAGCTGAGTGTGGCTGGGACTCACCCTGGAGACAGTGTGTGTGGGAGGGGAAAGGCGGGGCTCCTAGAGCACCCTTGAAGGTGCCAGTCACTGCCTTTTCCCCCAGGCTGCCATTTCTGGGTGTTGGTTTAAGTTATTGAGATGTCACCCTTCATTATTATTTCTTTTATGATTTTGTTGAATGTAATAACATGTTTTTATTCAAAGGAGGTGAAGATACGAATCATTTTAATAGGAGTGATTTCTCTGATGTAGGGATTACCTACGGCTGGTGTGTGAGCGGTGAGCCTGGCTCATGGACAAGGGCCTTGTGGGGTGAACAGCAGGGCTGGGAGGGGTGCCAAGTCAGATGGACATTTGGCCTGTGGTAAGGAAAAGGAAGTGTACCTGATGGTGACCCATTTAAGTAATTGTTTGAAGATGAGAACGTTAAATTCCAGTCTAGGAGGCCCTGGATTGGAACTGAGTGTTTGTTCATCCACAGAGTGATGTTCAGTGGACCCCACCCACTCACAGCCCAGTCGACTTACCACACCTTCCTCATTGCACCCAAGGATCTGACAACCAGGCAGTGTTGTCTCTGCCCTTCTTCCCTACTCCCCATTCCTGCCTTGGCTGTGTTTTGAGGGCCTCTTGGGTGTTCTGAGGCTACATGCATGCCATCATATATTTTCTCAGCATTGCTGCCTTACGGATACATTAATGCCGCCCTTAATAGATGAGGAAACTGAGGCTCAGAGAGGCTGTGTGGCCTGTCCAGGTGGAGTGGTGGATGTTCAGCAGAATGGTTATTCTGAGCCCTGTCTGTTTGACCTCAGAGCCATGCTTGCTCCTCTGAGCACAGTACCTCCATGCTTGAGCGGCTGTGTCAAAGCCAAAGTAGGGTTTGTCAGCCCCAGCCTCATCCTCTGTCGTGGCCTCTGACCCTGACCCAAATGAACAGGCAGCTCCTTGCTCTTTGACATTAGTCTTGCATATTTACATACAGTTATTTTTGTGTTTCCAATGTAATTATCAGTATATTCAATTTTTCAGTCAAAACAGACAAAATTTAGTTTTAATGATTTCATGCTTCCTCTTGGGACATTTGGGGGAACACCAGCCTAGAGGCTGTTTGGGTAAAAAGCAGTAGAGCTTGCCCTCCTATGAGGAATACGATCAAGCCGCCTCCTTCTCGCTGTCAGAGCACGTGGAGTAGGTGGGGGGATGACGATGCTGTTGTGACCTTACTGTCCCCTTAGGAGGGCTCCCATCTGGAGGGAGAGGCTCTGGAGAAGAAGGGAATAGAAAAGGGCTGGTTTTAGAGGGAAAGAAGACATCTTTTTCAGTATGGAGAAGGTCGCCCGTCAGGCTGTCAGTGCAGTGGAGGGGCCCTCAGTCCTGGGGCCGCCAGACCCTGGCCCACTATGGCGGGTGGTGGGAGCAGGGCCAGTGATGTCAGGCTCCAGACTCGGTGCTTGCAGTTTCCTTCTGCTGCCAGAGCCCTGTGATTTTCTTGGTTGGATTCCTAGAATTCCCTTGTCCAGATCTGACGATGTGGCCACGTAAGACAGGCAGCTTCACTCAGTGCTGTGAGCACCGAAGCAGTCTGAGTGCACTGTTGAAGACGCAATGGTTTCTATAGTGTGGTGCGTGCTCTGAAGCCATGGAAACTCAGCAACGGTAGACACCCCGGCTCAGCTGCTGCAGGACAGCACCGCCCACCCCTGGGTGGTGGGAAGGCCGGTCCTGTGTTACAGGAGGTCTGTCTCCCCTGCTGGGGACGCTTGATGGGTCTCACGGTACCCACAGTGCTGCTTCCCTCATGGATAACACTTGTTTGCTTCTGGTGTGATGAGCACACATGCTGGCCTTTGTTACCAAGGCAGGGGAAACTGGGTCTGATGAGCCCCGTTTGCTTGGCCAGAGGCCTCTAGGCGCACGGCAATGGGTTGTGTAGTCCCATTAGTCAGGTACCACGCAGCCTTTCCCCTGAATTCTCTGGCCCTTCAGCAGCTGCTCTTCAGGACAGGTGCACTGTCCCATCCAGCCTTCCAGGGAGCCAGAAAACTCTCTCAGTGTTTCTGTAATGGCTGACTCTGCCTTTTAAAGGCAAGTTTCCTTTTTGTCATTAAAAAAAAATATTTCTTTGGCTGTCCGAATCTGAGTTGTGTCACGTGGGATCTTCGTTCTTTGTTGTGGCACGCGAGATCTTTTAGTTGCAGCCTGTGGGATCTGGTTCCCTGACCAGGGATCGAACCTGGGCCCCCTGCATTGGGAGCATGGAGTCTAAGGCACTGGGCCACCAGGGAAGTCCTGTACTGTTTCTTTAGCAACTGGTGATGCTTTAGCAACTGGTGACTGGTGATGTGTTTTATACTTGGCTTCTTATTAAATGAGCAGCAGTTCTCTGAGGGTGGTGCCATCTACTTGACAGATGAGGAAGCTGAGGCTCAGGGTTAAGTAACAGCAGAGCTGCAGGAGGCCTAGACCGGGGTAAATCCCCGGCCGTCTGCCTCAGAGCCTGGCCTTTTGCCCTCTGGCCTGTCTGTATGGACAGCTCTCCTTCCAGTGTGTTTTGAGTGGAGGAGGGTTGGCCCTGCCGGTGCTCCAGATGCCTGGACTGACCCTCCACGAGGAGCACCCTCTTGGTGTGTGTACCTCGTGGCCAGAGCCTCCTTGGGTCCTAGGCCCTTGGCGCTTTGTGCAGCTGAGGGAGGGCAGAGGGAGTAGAGTGACAAGTGGGTGACTGACAGAAGCCCCAGTGCGATCAGTGCAGTAGAACCAGCATTTATTGGGTACCTGCTGTATGCTAGTCCACATAGTCAGTGCTGTGACTGCAAAGATTAGCAAGAAAAAGTTTCCATTAGAAACACCTCCACAGAGATAGGTGCAGGTGCCATGGGGACAGGAACTGGGTTTCTTTTGCTCACTGCTCTCTCCCCTGCACCTAAAACAGTGCCGTGCAAGAGTCAGGACCCTGCAAGTTACTAAACGAGAAAATGCAGCCTGTGAGGTGTTCTGTAGGCCAGAGTGTGAGGAGGTCATGGGGGAGGCACAGGGGTGCAGGCGTTGGCCAAGTGGCCGTGACAGGTGACAGGGGTGTGGGAGTGCATGTGGGGGTGGGCTCCGTGGCCCATGTTCTCTTCTGGTCCCAGCCACCTTCCCTTGCTTCTCACACTTGTTACTCCTGCAGGGCCCCCTTTTCTTGGCCTACCATGCCCATTGTAGGCTGATTTTATCTGTGGAAAAGTGGGGTGAGGGAGAGTGCTAGGTGAGGAGCTGGCCTGCCCCCTCACTCCAGGCTGGGAGAGGTGACCTTGGTTGGCGTCTACCCTTGAGGTGACCTGACATGCTCAGCCTAGATCAGGGGCCTTTCGGTCAGAGTATGTGCGCCCAAGGACTCTGGCTCTGCACCAAGGCCCTGGCCCTTCTGCACCTTCCCCTTTGGGCGTGTTGGTGTCGTGGGCATGGTCTGAGCTGGGCCTGGGACAGTGGGGATTGTCTCAGGATCCCTTGAGCCCCACAGACAGACGGTCCATGTGTGTACTGTCCCTGTGCCCCCTCCTCAGCCTCTTCCTTTGGCTGGTTTGTGTCTATGGGAGAACCTGGAGCTCAAGTCCAGACTGACACCCAGTTCTGATCCAGCTTTGTCCTCGTCCCGCATCCCCTGAGTGTGTGCTCTCCTCCTGGGCCTCCTTGTGAGCCTCCTCCCTGGAATGAAGGGAAGATGGTGACACCATGGGCACCCCCCCATCCCACCCCGCTCTTAGATGGTGTGAGCAGGTGGTGGTATCTATGCTGACTTATTAGGGACAGTTTTCCTGCTTAAGTATCTGGGAAGTGTTCTCCAGCTTGGTTTGGGTAGAGCTCAGACTGTAGGTGCTTTAGCTTTTATCAAGTGTTTGGATTTGCTGAGGTGACATTTTTAAAGGATGGTCTAATGGAATTGCCACCATCCCTGTTTGCTTCTTGTGTGCATATTTGAAGAGTGTTTTACCTTTGAGTACCTGGAGCCCATCGAGCTGCCCAGAGCTCAATGGCTTTGAGGTTGTATTATAACAGCTCTAGATATTTGTACACTCAAATCCCAGAGATGAAGAACAATGAGAAAGACCTATACTGTCACGTGGACAGCCTTTGTCTCAGACTTGGTTCCTGTGCAGATTTTCTGGGCCCGTTTGCTGTGTCCTTTTTTGTGCGCATCTGTCCTGTCTCCCTTGACCAGAGACATGGCCGCTGGGGCCTGCTTGGATCAGAATGAACCTTTAGCTCTGCCACTTCACAGTGTGCAAGGATGCTGTAGCCTGGCTGAGCCTGACCCAGCGCAGGATGGTGGCTCCTGTGAGCAAGTCCTAGATGGATCGGCACTGCCCAGGTCTGCGTGTCTGTCCATGGGGTGGAGGGCTTCAGGCTTGGGCCAGAAGTAGACCCTCAGGTTTATTGTACCTCTTTTTTTCACCTCTGTCTCGCTCAGTGTCTGTTGCCACTTTGACCTTCAATGAACCAGCGAGTGAAATGAAAGTTGCGTCTGACTTTTTGCAACCCCATGGACTGTACAGTTCATGGAATTCTCCAGGCCAGAATACTGGAGTTGGGTAGCCTTTCCCTTCTCCAGGGGATCTTCCTAACCCAGGGATCGAACCCAGGTCTCCCGCATTGCAGGCGGATTTTTTATCAGCTGAGCCAAAGGGAAGCCCAACCAGTCAGTAGTTGAGTTTTTTTTCCCTCTGGTAAGCAGTGTGGCACACTACGGTGCTTTGATTTGTCGAGGGTGGGACCATCCCTTCACCCCTCGGTGCTCCTTACTCTGAGGGTCAAGCAGTGTGGGGTCTCAGGCAGGGCCTCTTTGACCCAGAGCCTGGGGCTGCTCTGTCTGGCTGTCACCCAGGTAACCGGCACGCCAAAGAGGCCAGCAGTCCATGGTGTGCGGAAATCAGAAACGAAACTGAGGTGCTGATCCTTGATGCACTGCACTTGAACTCGTGTTGCTAGGTTTTTAGAAAAGGAGGTTTGACTTCTCTGTTGACTTTGGTCTCTGTGTCCAGTGTGTGACCTTGTGTTGCCTGAACCTTGTGTCTCTGCAGTTGAGCTTTCATGATAGGGTTCGTCTGTGGAATGCAGTTCTTTTCTCTCCCCAGTGATTCTAGGGACACTGCATTTCATATGAGTTTTTGTGAACAAGTGGTAAATGTATTCTGCAGCTTATTTAGTTAGGTTTTGTGGGTGTTCACATTTTAAAAAATGTCTCTTCCTGTGGGAGTGTTTTTCCATCTTGTGTGCTCTATTTCCTTAGTAACTGTTGCTCTGTTATGGGAGGGACTTAACCATATATTTCAAGTGCAGTGTTGAATTGACTTATTTCCTGGTTAGTCCTGCCTATCTTCTTGGTGTAAACAGCACATGTGTGTGTGTGAGTGTGTCCACGACAGGGCGGTGGTAGTGTGCTTGTGTAGAGGGGGCTCTTGAATGAGTCCAGGTTACTCTGTGACCTTGCATCCTGGGTAAGTTGCCTCTTTCTCTCTTTATTCTTCCTCTTGCCTCCAGGTTTTCCTGATTTGAATGTTACCAGGATGTTGGATATGACCTGAGACTCAGAAGTAGTGTGGGAAGAACAGTGGTTGGAAGGGTCAGAGACCAGGCACTGATCCCGACTCCTGAGCACTCATTTCAGGGTAGAATCTGTGACCTCTGTGGGGTTAGAGTCGCCCTGGTGGTTTGAGAAGGTTCAGCAGTGAGCTCCATGGGCCTGTGTGGGCGGTATGCTGTGTGGTGACCGTGGGGGTGGTCACAGAGGCCCTGCCCCTTCAGAGATCAGAGCCAGAGGTGAACAGCGTCTCAGCCCGGATGCCGTCTGTCAGCTCCGCTCGGGGCGGCAGGCTGGTTCTTAGGGTCAGCCGAGCCTCTGTACTCCTCCTCCCAGCACCAGCAGCCTTGGTCCACTCACCTGTCATTCAGTAGACCCCTCAGCACCAGCAGCCTTGGTCCACTCACCTGTCATTCAGTAGACCCCCCAGCACCAGCAGCCTTGGTCCACTTACTTGTCGTTCAGTAGACCAGTGGCCTTGGTCCACTCCTCTGTCATTCAATAGGCTCATCCTACTGATGCCCGCTCATCCTACTGATGCCCACCAGGCAGCGCCTTAGGTGCTCAAGAAAAACATCCCTCTGGGGCTTGCTGCCCCACAGAGAGATGGCTGAGCCATCAGCACCTTGCAGGCAGCCACAGCTCTTCTAGGGCCTGGAGCCAGATCACCCGGCTCTGTCTGCATTTAGCCCCAGGGATGGGCAAGGGGCCACCTCTGATACCAGAAGGTAAGCAGGGCCTGTAATGGTGGGAGGCAGGCAGGACTGAGACGTGTTCGGCTTCTGCACCCTTTTCCTGATTTTTGACTGGTTGCTGAGTTGTGAAAATGGACATGTGCCTCTGCTGACTCCGGGTCCCAGTCACCCTTGCCTTGTTTCCCAGCCCAGTGGAGACCCACCCCTCTTTCTGTGTGTTTTTAGAAAGCGCATCTTATCTGTGTTGGTAGTGGTTAGGAAGAAAACGTTTTATGGCACTTACAGTTTCATTTTCACTTGAAAATGCTTATAAGGAGACTTCAAATGTATGTAGGAATATTCCCGTCATCAGTCAAGATAATCGAAATAAATGCTGTCCCTTCAGCCTGTGTTGGGAATCACACATGTCATTCCCTAAACATCCAGGCCAAGACCATCTATGCCCAAGACCTCAGGTAGCTGTTACACACCTGTCTCCATCTCTCTTTTTTGAAGAAGCAAAGTTAAGCATTAGTGACTGTGACAGACAGGAAGAGAAAAGAAGGGAAGAGTGTGTTGTTTTTCTGTTTCAGTCCACATCAGCCTCAGTCTTTCCCATAGCCAAAAAAAAAAAACCTTGTGTTTTTTTTTTTAATTGAGGTAGCATGCCTTTTGCAACAAAACAATATAATTAAACAAAACTCCTCAATAAAACAGCAAAAGCCTCACCACACTTGTGTTTCTCTCTGAGATCAGAGAAAGAGAACAAATACAGTCTGGTATTCCTGTGCATTGAAAACATCCTAGACTAGAGTAAAGGTTATCGGGGTTGTAGGGCAGGTGGACTTTTCTGTTTATCTGGCAGTTCTGTTCCCCGAGGTGGACGGCTCCAGAGCACATGGCACTTCAGATTCTGGTGTCAGCTTGTGGGATGCTGATAACTGTGGATATTGGTCATTCGGTATGGAATGTTTAAATTCAGAGAAAGAACATTTTCTCACATTTTTCAAACACTTCAGACCCACCAATTACATAAATGATTTTGAATTAAACTTTTTACCTCTTCATTAAATTTGAGGACTCCTACTGGGCTGTACTTCATTATCTGAGATTATTACTGCAAGTACATGAGGGCAATGCAGTTGAATTTCTTTTGTAATATAATTAAGGTGCTTCATTAATACATAAGGCCTTCCTGCTGGTTCATCTGTATGAGTGATATTTTACTTTATTACCTTATATTTACAGCAGGAGGGTTTTAACAGAGGGCTTCTTTCTGTTATGTGCTGTTTTCTTAAATTTTTTTTCTTTTCTCTAGTTTGAAAAAGAGGAATAAAGTTATATTTTCTAAAAATTGACTATAAATTGATTAGCATGAAGTGATAATAATGGAAAAAAGGTTTCTTTTCTCCAATACCAGAGATTCATATTTGGGATTCTGTTTTAAAAGTCTGGTCCTTTGGGCTTCTAACATTCTTGTTGTTGTTGTTGCTTCTTATATAGTTTAACAGCATTAAACTAGCTGATAAGTACTTATAAAGTACTTTTATTATCACGTTCTATATAATATATATGAAACAGTGTATAGGTTAAATGTGCTTTTCCTTCATATTCTTTTAATAAATTTATCACTGGCCTTTGTTTTCCCCCCGAGGGTCACTTTTTGAAGCAGCTCAAGCCCCGTCCCTTCTGGTGTGCCGGCAGCAGTGGGTGTGGACCTCAGATCCACTTCCAAGACCTCGGGAACCTGCTGAGGAAATGGGTTTCTCCTCCAGGTGTCTGTGTTGGATGCATATGACCTTTGTCACTGTTCTTGGAGCTGCTCGGAGCCTCCGGCGGCGTCTTGTTCTGGGCACAGGACACCCTCACCCGGCCCCTCACAGCAGCAGGAGAGGTTGCCCCTCCGTCCCCACAGTGTGGTTTCAGGCATGGCTCTGGGGATGTCTTCATTTTCTTTCTTGGCCTCTGTGGTCTACTGAATTCAGGCTTTACAGATGATCAGGAAAGTGATCTCTTTCTTTTTAATTTCAGCAAGAGGAGAGGCAAAGCACAGAGAGCTGCAGATCAGACTTTCTTGAGCCCCCCTGCCTGGAGCAGCTGAGACCTCTGGAGAATGCTGGCTGCCAGGCCCTCCCTCTGAGGTGGGAAGGCTGGTCTCCATGGGACAGCTTCCTTGCTCCTGGGTCCACCATGGCCTCCACTCTTTGACTGGACAGCTGACGTGACCAGTGCCCCCAGCGTGCGTGCTGCTGGACTGGGTGCCGTGTCAGGTACCACCTGCTCTCGGGCTGGGAGCCAGGCTGGTCAGCGTCAGATGCTCCCAGAAGCCAGACAGCAGCAGATGGCCTCAAGCAAGCTGAGATGGAGGTGACCTGAGGCCTCCTGGACATTCCTGGGGACAGGACAGCTGAGGAGCTGGAGCCAGGCCTGCTGGGGAGCAGTATGCAGGAAGCTGGCTTTCAGGCCACGAATGCTTTCACAGGTGAGAATCCTCCATGCTGAACTGAGCATGTTATTTCACTCTTAGTAGGTAATGAGACGCTGAGCAGCTGTAGGAGTTGAATGTGTGTCTGCATTTAGGAGCTGAAGCCCCACAGTGTCCGGGGGCTCAGGCTGCTGCGGGGAATGATTTTGGCAAAACTGTGGTGTTTTCTCCTTTTCTGTAGCGAGGAATTTGAAACAGCATAAGACATTTTATGATTCTGCTTTGTTGAGTCGTAGGGCACACAGTGTCCCACGAGCCACCGCCCCTGAAAAAAATCCATCCCTTGCAGTGCATATGTCAGGGGGTCTGTCTGCCCAGAGCTGGGGTACTCGGAGGAAACAGTCATGGCTGATGAGTACGTTTTCCCTCTGAGCCTCATCTGCATGCAGGTGGTAATGGGTGGCAACTCTGAGCGCTGACCCGCTCCCGTAAGGACTTGTGGATGTGCCCCTCTCCGCCCCGTCTGGTCTGCACCCCTCGAAGGGAACTGCTCTGTCTGGATGGTGCACAGAGCCAGGGCATGATCAGAGGCTTTTGAGTTGGGTCTTGGTTCTTTGTCTGAATCACTTAACATCTCAGGAAGCCACTAATTCTTATGGGCCTTTGACTCCTCGTTTATAAAATGGCGACCTTGAAGCTGAAGAACATCATGGAATCCAGGGAAAACAGTTTTACATAAAAGAGTTTTTTTCCTATTAAGGGAGGGATGGTAGGAAAATTACAAGAAGTGACTCTTCCTCACTCTGAGAGCCCCACGAGTTCGCAGGTTTCCTGGTTGTGTATAGCAGGCAGGTTGGGGTGTCAGGTGCCCGGAAAGGGCTTGAGGTTTGGCCCCCGCTGCCCGCCCTGCTCGTGGACACTCACCAGGGCCAGTCCTGCTCCCTTTGCTGGTTTGACAGCAAACAAGGCCACGTGCAGCTCTCACAGGAGAACCACGACTGGAGCAGCTGAGCATGTGAAACATGGGAGCCCCCTCCTGGGGGCCTGGCTGGGGAAGGGCCCCTGAGTGGTCAGGGTCCAGGAAGATGAGTGTGGTGGCTGCTTCAGAGGAGCGTGTGGAGCTCAGCTGTCCAGAACCCTCCTCAGCCACCCAGCCTGACCCAGAAACCTGTCCTCCAATTGATCGCTGGGTAGTCAGAAGCACAGGTGACCACCTGGACTTGGGACTCATGTCTGAAGAGGCAGTGCCGCAGGTCCAGGCCACTCCAGGCAGACAAGTTCAGAACCGACAAGCCACTGCTCTGGTTCCAGGATTTGTTGCTGTGGCCTGAATTCATGCTTTCATATGAACATCTGTTTCCAGAAGCTCATGGCTTGGCAGTGGAAGTTGCCCAGTAGCTAAATCTTGAATTAAAAGATTTTTATCTCTAGTAACTTAAATAATTTTAACCATCTCGATGTGTTTCCCAGACAGTTTCTGGCATTGCAGGGATTTTTTTTCTAATTAAAAAGAAGTTTATGAAATATTTTAAAGTCTTTTTTATTCTTAAGTGAAAAATACAATTTTTGGAATGCCAAATCTAGGTACTTTTTTTGTGAACAGGAGTCATAAAAGTTCTCATTTATGTAAGTATTCCTAACTGTTTGCAGACATTTTTATAGCTCCTATGTCAGTGCTGCTTACAGTACATTTAATACATATAGTGAATGAAGGAAACACTGAATATTTGTCATGACTGGGAGACTCCTGAATATGTTGAGTTTCTATTTGGTGATCCCAAAGCATGTCAATGAATAAATAGCATCAGCCAGGTAGGGACTCTAATGGCTGTGTCTCCAGGCTTTCTTGTCAAGCACTTGGGTGAAGGTGATTTTAAAAACATGCTTATCAAATTTGCAGATGACAGGAGACTAAAGGGAATTGCTGACCCTGGTGGCAGAATTGAAATTTAGTAACATAGCGATATTAAAATATGATGGGGAAGTCTCTGATAGTTCCAGTGGTTAGGACTCCACGCTGTCACTGCCAAGGGCCTGGGTTCAATTGCTGGTTGGGGAACTAATATCTCACAAGCCTTGCAGCATGGCAAAAAAAAAAAGATAAATAGAGTGAACCAGCCCCAGAATAACATATGGTTAAGTAACAATGGTATATCATTGTGATGAAATTCCCTGCAGCTATTACAAAGGATGTTTTAGTGTTTCAAGTTCTGGCGAAGTGCTTGTATTTTTAAGTGAAAAAAAGTAGGTCATAAAGCAATAGGAAGAAGACGCTCCTTTTATTCTTATACTCAAAGAACAAAGAAAGTATAGGTGGATGTGCACCAAAATGCTACTAGTGGCTACCTCAGAGTGATAGCAATACATAATGGGGTTTCCTTTCTTAGATTTACTTATCCATATCGTACAATTTTTCTTTTTTTAAGTAAAAATGAAAATATAAAGATAACCCAAAATAACTGTTCCTTTGTGATAAAAAGGGATGATTATTTGTTCCAGTATAGTTTAATATTACTGCTTTATAATATTAAAAGAGTTCATCTGAGAACAGATACTAAACCCCTGGCCATTTGCTTTGATACCAGAGGTCGGTGAGGGGTATGTTACTATTTCTTTCCTTACTTAGCTGTGTGACCTTGGGTGAGTTACCTAACTTCTCTGGGCCTCAGTTTCTCTGTGAAGTCAGGAATGAATATGATGGCCACCTGTGGGATTTGATGACTCTGTACCACTGGGTCCCGACCTTCTATAGTTGTCTTTGGTTGGAGGGTATCTTTGTAGAAACCTCACAGTTGTGTCTTTGTAGGACCTGGAGTGTAAACAACAGACTTCAGACTGGTCCTCATAAGTTTCATCTCTACAAGAAAGGCATGGGAAGTCTGTGGCCTTAAGGCAGGTTTTTCCTGTTGTGTGTAGGTCCCAGGATGAAGGGAGAGTGGCGGGGCCTGGGAGGAGGACAGGGACCATCTTGGTGAAAGAGACTGGCCAGCTTTGGAGCCACGTGCAGACTATGGGTCAGGGTTTTTGTTGGTAAAGGAAAAAACTCTTCTGTTTCTGTGTCTACACACACAGCACTCACAGTGCTGGCCACCAGACGTGTGGGTGTTTCCCACATCAGGCAACTGCAACATAGCTTGATGTCCTGCAGCTTTGTCAGTTTTGACCCTTTCTGCCTGGAGTGGCCCAGACACCGAGGCAGTGGCCTCTTCAGACACGAGTACCAAGTCCAGGTGGTCACCTGTGGTTCTGACCAACCGGCTGATCAATTGGAGGTTCTTGTGGACCCTCCTGAGATTTGGTAGACTTGCTGGCGTGGCTCACAGAACTCAGGGAAGCATTTGAGTAATAATGTTACTGGTCAAGAAAGGCCAGGGCACAGTGGTATAAGGAAAAGGTGTGGGACCTGACATCCTCTCAGACACCACCTTCCCCAGACCTCCCATGGTCACCAGCCGGAAAGCCCTCTGACCCTGTCCTCTGGGTTGTTGTGGAGGTCTCATCATCCTGGCAGAAGTGGTGAGCTCATTGGCCATTGGGACAGGCTCAGTCTCCAGCCCTTTTCCCCCTGCAGAGGCCTGAGGGTGGGGCTGAAAGTGCCAGCCTTATGATCCCGTGGGTGGTTCCCCTGGCAACCAGTCCCATCCTTAGGGGCTTCCCAAAATCACCTCATTAACCATGGCCTTGGCATGAATAACAAAAGACACCTTCATGGCTCTTACCATTTAGAAAATTCCAAGGATTTTAGGAGCCCTGAGCCAGAAACTGTGACTGAGACCAAATATGTATTTCTTATGATAAATCTCAATGTCGTGGGCCCAGCCCCCACCCCCATGGTTAGTGTGGCCTGGGAAATGACTTTTACTTCCTCTTTTAAGTATATTTTACTAAAAAGCCAGAGATTTCAAATTCTGTTATTTCTTGATCTGTATGCTGTAGGGCCAAGGCACGCTTTGGAGACTGAAATCCTTTCTTGAACATTTCAGATGTGTGATTTTGCACTGTGAACTTGACCCTTATTGTCAGAGGTGCATGCTGTGTCTCAAGCAGTTTTGCTGTCACTTTGCCTCTGGCATTTGCTGTGCTCCTAATGCTGTGTCCAGAAGTCTGAGGGCATGGGGTGCAGTGACCTGTCAGATCTGGGCTCAACCTTGGAACCCTCTCTGGCCTGGACTGCTCACCTCGAGCATCCACTGTGCCAGGTGTAGAGCTGTTCACAGTGTGAGTCAGCTGTCAGAGCATAGTCCACAGGAACTATTGCTCATAAAACTTTCTTCCCTCAAACTATGTTTAGTTGTTATTTTAAATTTGCATTTAGATTTTTAAAAAGTAATTATACAAATTTAGACCTGGAAAAGGCCTAAAAACCCACTCCAGTATTCTTGCCTGGGAAACCCATGGATAGAGGAGCCTGGCAGGCTACAGTCCATTGGATTGCAAAGAGTCGGACTTGACTGTAGCAACTGAGCCTGCGTGCGTACAAATTTAGGAACTATTTTAATGTTCATTTCAATTGTAACATTTTAGAAATGCATGCAGAGAATGTAAATCATTAATATGTGGGTTATAAAAGTAATGAAAGAAAAATATAGTTTTGAGAGAAACCTGGTGAAGACATACTTTGTTTGATATAAAAGTAGCTGTGACATGGCAGCCTCATTCATGAGGGACAGATGTGCCAACCCTGATGCAGAGGGGCCCCTGTGGAGATCACGTGGATGTCATAACTGTGGCTCCCAGTCTGTTTGTTTTTTTATGATTGTTACCTGTTACCTATTTAGCTTTGGAAAAGTTTTAAAGTTCACATATGCACTGGTCAGATCCAGAAGTACTTCCATGATCCCCAGTCTGTTTTTTGAGGTGCTGATAATGATTATAATATCTGATATGTTGTTAGCTTCCATTTGGTTGTATATGTGCCACGAGTCAGACACTATATTGAGCACTGCATTTATGGCATCTGTTCAGTCTTCACAGCAGGTATTTTATATGTGAAAAAACTGAGGCTGAAGGAGACGGTGCAGTGCAGCTGGTTGATGGCAGAGCTGGAGTTTGTGACCAGACCGGTAGCCTTGATGAGAATGTGCAATCTGAGAATGGAGGCCGTGAGCTCACAAGAGGGTATCACTACCTCTCTGAAGACAGCCCTGGCATGATAACTCAATCTCAGCCACAAGTCTTGTTCTACATCTCATACGTCAGTACCACAGGCATGGAGGTTATGTCGAGTGAGAGGGTGTCGGTATGCAGGTGTGTGGGTGTCTCACTGGGGACTTGTTGGCAGGATGGGTGTGAGGACCCTGTGCTCCTGGACTCTGTCCCGCTGACACCTCTGTCCTCTGCAGTGGACGGTTCGCTTAGTGTGAGAGATGGCTCCTCCCTTATATTAATAAGGGTTAATTTACTCTGTCCCCTGGACAGAGTAAAGTTTTGTGATGATCCTTATATAGCTTTTAGAACACCAATTTCCTATTTCTTTATGGCAGCTGATAAAGTTGTGTCTGGTTGTGCAGCACGTTTCATGCTGTGGTATGATTGGGACTCAGACTGCCCACCTGGCTGCTGACACCTGTTGAGTCCCCAGCCCTCAAGTGACCTCGAGCCCCAGCTGGTGAGGATCAGGTGTCTCGACTGGGAAGTGGTGCTGAGGTCTTGTGGCTTTCTGAGATGACGGTGGCCTGTAAACCCATCTTGATTAAGTGGTGACATGAGTGAGGTGACCAATGCCAGCGAGGCATTTTCTTTGTCTCGGAGACGATGGAGGGTCTGGCATCTGCAGGACCCAGACAGGACAGGATGTTGAGGGAATAGTCTGTTGTCTGTCCCAGCCATGCCAGGGAGCCTGCTCTCTGTAGTGCTGGACCCGCCCACTCTGGAGTCCCAGCGTATTCAGCCGTCCTGCCTGCCCTTGACTGGGAGCCTGGTGTGGGCCGGGGCAGAGCGTAACCCTAACTCTCCCCAGAACTCAGACCCGCCCTTGCTCACTTTGGGACCTTGATGTGTGGCCCCCTGGTGCACTGGTAGGGGACATGCAGGGTGGCTCACAGGGTAAAGTGTGTGTACTCCAGGCGGACGGCCCATGAGGTGAGTTATGATCATGATAGTGCTCAGATCAGTGTGTGATGATTGAAGGTGGGTTTGAATCCTTGACCTTTGGAGCCCAGACACTGATTCAGCAATAAAAGAAAATGACTGTTAATGACAGTTTTAGGCCAGGACTGTTGGCCTCTTCTCTTTGATGTGGCCCATAAATTTAATGTGGTCTGATGCACTATGGAGGATAATAAAGCACATGGTGCTGCGGATTTTAACACTTTTCTCTGGGAGTTTTTCCTCTGAAGTTTTCCTTCAGTTTTTCCTCTGAAGAGTGTTTGGGAGAGAGCTCTGTGGACGGCACCCAGACTTGTTTCAGATGCATGTGCTACTGTGCATCACTGCTGGACAGCACCTGCTGACCATGTAGGCAACCTGAGTGTGCTTCTATGGCTGCTCCACTTCCACGTTTATCAGAAACATACATGTAGTCTTGTTCAGTTACTGTGTTGCATCTGACTCTGTGACTCTGTGGATGAGACATGGCCTAGGTGCTGCACTGGAGTTGATGTGGAGGGCGTCCATGGCCTGGAGTGCAGTGACGGGGCCAAAGCCTGACCAGATTTGCTGGGGAGAAGCAGAGGCCTGAGCCCTGGGAGTGGAAACATGAGAGTGCAGCCCAGAGCATTGTATTTTAAAGACGGGGAGGTTACAGCGTGTTTGTGATGCTGCTGCGAAGGATCCCATGGAGGTGGTATTGATGATCAGTGTGTCCAGAGTGATCACTGTGTCCAGTTCTGATCAATGTGTCCAGTCAGTGTATTGATCACTGTGTCCACTGGTGATCAGTGTGATCCCTGTCCAGAGTTCAGCACTTGTCATTAGGATAATCATTAGAATAATGAAGAGTGAGCAACGGAAGTACCAAAGGGCTCAAGCAGAGGGTCATTCTTTAACATTTCTTTCTTAAAACTCTGTTGAATTGTGGTTTCTAAGAACTGGAAGGACTTTTTAGAATGTAAGGCAGTAGGTAGCTTTCAGATATTTCAGCTGGGGGATGCCATCTTGCAGAGGAATCTCGAGGGAATCTACCTGCACACAGACTTAGCAATCCTCTGGGGACACTCACTGACCCCAAACCCCATATCCTCCGGGCCCTGGGCTATCAGAGGAGGATGCAGAGTCACTGCTTTAATCCCAGCACCACGTTGACCAGGAAGCAGTTGAGAGGCTAAGAGTCTTGTTCTTGCCTGAGGAAAACACAGTGTTTAGTTTAAGAGCTGAAGGAGAAGCTCTTAGATGGAACTGTCTGTTCCGTCCTTGGCACCTGTGGCCACGCTCCTTGCCAGAGTAGTGAGGACTCTTGAGTGAATGAATGAAAGAGTGGCTTGAGGGAAAGAGTCCTGAGGCTCAGTGGTCACAATACCTAAGGGTCACTGCTGCACTTTCACCCCTTTTCCCCTTTTGGGGCTCAGGCTTGTGCCATGAATGCCTGTGCAGCCATCTAGTGGGTCCTGCAGGTTGGGTGTGGTCCTCGGACGTGCGCACATGTCAGCGGGCAGTTCAGAACTCCTGTTGCTCCTCCATGGAGCTGTCGTGAGTGGGGTGTGCAGGGTTAGTCTTGACTGATGTGCGTGCGGTTAGATCCTTTTTAGAGGCCCTTATTAAAGCGTGTAGTTACAGTACCAGCCTGGTCGTCAGCACACCGTCTGGTCCTCAACATTACTCCCGCACTGTGGGCTGTGGCTCTGCGGGATTTGCACCCCCCCGCCCACGCCAGTGCTCTGCAGCGGGTCCTCAGGCAGGAACTGCCAGCCGGTGTCTGTGCTTTTACTGCTGCTCTCCCTGGGGGTGCCTCCGTGAGCTTTGTGCCTCACAGTGTGACTGGGATGGTGGGGCTGGAACTGTGTGTCTGGACTTCTGTTTGTATGATGTTATAAGTACTTCATTATGGTGGGTTTAGAATTCTATGAACATTTGGTTTGAGAGATCTTTCTCACTTTAAAATAGGCTTTATATTTTCCTGATTATAAAATGGTACATAAAAGTCACAAGGAAGTACAGATTACCAATGATCCCAGCACCCAGAAGTGTCACTGTTTGTGTTTTGGCGAGCAGCCTTTCAGACTGTTTCCCATGTATTTGATATCGTGCATGTACTGATGCGCCTTTTGTTTGTAGAGAATGTTAAGGCATTCTTACCTGTTTCCATGGGTGCTTCTATTACTGTTCTAAGAAGCTAATGAGAACACCTCTGCACATTCTGTACACAGGAAAACAGAGAAAAGCATTCATTCATTGTTTCCTTCAGTGCTTTTGAACATAGAAGAGAAGTAGTGCTATTTGCCAGTTCCAGTTCTGAAGGACTTTTAAAGTACCTGATGGTGTTCTAATGACAGTTGGGTAATTTTTGGGGGCTGCTCTGAGGGGTACTTGTAGGGCTGGATGTCTGAGGCAGAGTACCTTGGACTGTTCAGAGCACATTTTTCACTGCTGCTGCACTGGCTTCTTCTTCCTTGGTGGTGGTGAAGACTGACAAGGATTTTTTTCAAGCAAAGAGCTCTATAACTATGAACTCTTGCTGGGCATGTTGTGTGAAGAAAGCACCTGTGCTATTATTTTGTGCGTCAGAGGTAGGGGTGAGTGAGGTCTGGCAGGCCTGAGTGCTCCTGGGCCCTGTCTGACCTCGGTCCCCTGGGTTCTCTAGGTAGATGGGTTCCCAGACCATCACAGCATACAGACGGGGAAGGAGAAGTGGCAGCTGAGGAGCCTCAGGCTGGCATTGACAACTACATGCTTTGTGTTGTGCTTTTTCAGAGTGCAAATTCACCTGCACCAGCGGGCAGTGCTTGTATCTGGGTTCCCTGGTCTGTAACCAGCAGAACGACTGTGGGGACAACAGTGACGAAGAAAACTGTCTCCTGGTAACAGAGCACCCACCTCCAGGCATCTTCAGCTGTAAGTCCTTCCGGCCCACCTCGCGTCATTCAGCCGTGGTGTGTTTGCAAATGGTAGGCGGCCCTGACCCTGGGATGTGGGAAAGATGTTGTTTTTGGTTAAGAGGTTTGTGTTGTCACAAAGGCAATGTTTTCTTTTAGGATAGAAAGAGGGTGTGTCTGAGTCAGAAGTTCTTTCCCCTTTGAGCGGCCTCTGTTTTGGGAGAGGCTTTCTGCTGTGTATCTGAGAAGCACAGACTGATCCCAAGAAATAATTATTGACTTAGTATTCTTCATACTGGTTTTAGAGAATTTTTTGAAGTAATTTTAAGCCATTATTTTATTTTTTTTTTTTAAATAAATTTATTTATTTTAGTTGGGGGCTAATTACTTTACAATATTGTAGTGGTTTTTGCCATACATTGACATGAATCAGCCATGGGTTTACATGTGTTCCCCATCCTGAACCCCCCTTCCACCTCCCTCCCCATCCCATCCCTCTGGATCATCCCGTTGCCCCAGCCCTGAGCATTTGTCTCATGCATCAAACCTGGAATGGTGTTCTGTTTCACATGTGATAATATACATGTTTCAATGCTATTCTCTCAGAACCTCCCACCCTCACCTTCTCCCTCAGAGTCCATAAGACTGTTCTATGCATCTGTGTCTCTTATTCTGTCTCGCATATAGGGTTATCATTACCATCTTTCACATTTCATATATATGCATTAGTATACTGTATGGGTGTTTTTCTTTCTGGCTTACTTCACTCTGTATAATGGGCTCCAGTTTCATCCATCTCAGTAGAACTGATTCAAATGTATTCTTTTTAATAAGCCATTATTTTAAATTAATTTTAAATAAAGACGGATATATAGAGTCTGTATTCAAGCATGTAATTAAAACAAGAAAATAGGAAAAAAAAGTTTGTTGGGGCTTTAAAAAGGTTGTAACTGTGTGTTTTTCTATTTGGTACTGGAGTGGGTTGTTTCCCGGGTAAAGCCCTAGGTTGAGGCTGTGAGCATTTCTTGAGCTGGAAGAAGGTGAAGTCCAAGTTCGAAGTTCATTGACTGATCTCATGGCTTTTGTGAAGAGGAAGGAGAGAGAAGGCACCTGGAAGCATGGCTGGGCGACTCTGAGAGTGGCTTGTTGCGTCTTGTGTTTCGTTGTGTCTTGTTTCTTGGGCCTTGGGGAAGTGTGTTGAGGTCAAGGATGCTTCACAGCACTGACTCTCGCCAGGGGTCTTTCCCCTTGCCTCAGGTCCCTTCCTCCTTGCCTCTCTCCCTTTCTCATCAGTATTTCCTGGTGTTTAAAGCCAATTGCCAAATATCTTTTCATTTTAAAAATGTGAACTCTTTAGTTTCGTTTAGAAGCCAAGTGAAGCTTCTCCATCTGTAAATGGCTCAGCATTGCCCAAAGACCTCCGAGAGTCTGTCCTAAGAGAAGAATCTCTTTTTTAAATTGAAGTATAGTTGAGTTACAATGTTGTCTTAATTTCTGCTGTACAATAGTGATTCAGTTATATATATATTTTCTTTTTCCTCCTCTTCTCCATGTTGGTTTATCACAGAGTATTGAATACAGGTCTCTGTGCTCTACAGGAGGACCTTGTCGTCTGTCTTACGTATGCTATAGTAGTTTGTATCCTAACAGGAATCTTGAGATCCTGTTGGCAAACTGTTGGTCCCTACTGTTCAGGTGTAACTAGGCTTGTTCCCCTGTAGCCAAAATGGGAGGTTGTTGACAACATGCTGTCTTTTAAGAAGATGGGACAGTCGGGAGACAGAACGACAAAGGGCAGGATGAGGGCTCCGGCTTCATGTGAACCTGCGTTCAAGCTCTTGCTTAAGTAAGGCAGCTGAACCCCCTAAGGCTTAGTGTCTCTGTCCATGAAATGGGAATGATTCCTGCCGTGTACAGCTGCTCTGGGGGTTCACGTGAAGAGTGCGGTCTGTATCATCATCTTGCTGCTCGCTGTGTGCTGCTGCCATCTGTCTGCACGGCTGGGCCTCCTTCACATGAAGCATGGGCTCAGGTGTCCAAAGGTGAGTTCGTCCTCAGAGGTGCTGGGTGTTTCCCGCCTCCTCTGTCCCCTAGGGAAGGCCTGCTGGGAGCTGCCTGATGAAGGGGGCTCACTGGGCCTGGCCTCTCTGCCAGCTCACAGGCAGCTGGGCTGCTTGTCACATTTGGGTTTGCCATGGCTGGTCTGTTTTTTGTGGTACAGAGGGTGATCGGTACCACAAAAAGACATTCTGATCCATAACCATAGTATAGTTACCAGTTACCTGTATCAGATCAGTGCACTTTCCTCCGCTTGGTCTGTAGCCAAGAGCACAGAGTGTCTGCTTCCGCCCTCAGCTGCACAGTGAGGCTTGGGGGAGGGAGTCTGCAGGACCCACCAGCCTGCGTGTGCAGCAGGTGGGCAGCGTCCCTAGGGGCATTGCTTGGGGGGGTGTGTGTGCCACTTCCTCTCCACCTTTAGAACTTGGAATATCACAGGACTTCTAGTCCGGGAGAACAAAGCGTGCTTTCTCCTTACTCCTGCGTAAGAGTCAACTTACTCAATCTGATTTGTGTCCGCATAGAGGAAACTCCCTGTGTTCTACTTTTTGATTGCACTTAGGGTCAAGCACAGTGGAATTGGTTTTCTGCCTGTGTTGTTGGCTGTGGGCATGCGCCCTGACTCAGGTGTCTTGATTATCTCGCTCATTTTGTATTTGCTAAAATTTAGCGTGAATTAAGGTTAGAAAGAAAATGTCACTGTCATTTGTGAGGCAACAGTGCTAATGATAGTAGAAGCCCTTAAAATAACAGCTCTAAGAAACTTTTCCTTCTGAAAACGATTTTGGAACCTAGACTGTGTGTCTCACCTGCACCTCTGCCTCATTGACCAGTGGACTGAGGCACGTCCCTGGGTCTGAACCCCACGCTCTGCACATGTGGGTGTGGGGCTGTTTTGAGTATCTTGCAGGGAGAGTGATTGGTATATCTTTTCAAGGAAGAGGGCTATACTGTCAGCCTCAGTGTTGGCTTTTCCGTGTCTTCCTCTATCAAAACATTGTATTCCTGAGCACTGAAAATACAAATCAAACAAATAAAATTATTACTTATAAAAATAAAATTTTACAATACAAATTATTATATTTACAGGTATATGTATTAAGTGCCTTCTTTGGTCATTGTACCCAGCGTTCTAGGGAGTGAAGGACAACAGATTTCATTATTAAGGTGCCAACAGGCAGATTGGGGAACTGAAACACACTCGTGCAAAGATGACTTAGCATGGACACAGGGTACTGGGCCGAGCGGTCCCAGTGACTGTGGTCCAGGAGTCCACAGAGAACCATTTTGCCAGGACATGGTCATGGTGGCTTTACGGAGGAGGCGAGTGGGGTGTCAGGGTCAAGGATGGCAGGGTGACTGGAGGGGGAGGGCAAGCTGGACACGCCACCCCTTCTGCCCTTGTTGCTGAAGAGACAGCCTGCGTGTCCCCAGATGCACGGCCTGCCTGTTGCCCTTGATGCTGGCCCTGTGCACTGGACTCTGGCTTCGTGAACCTACCCTTTGAAGCCCCTCTGCTCCACAGCTTGTAGAGCTTGGCATGCTCCACAGCTCTGGCTTCTGAGAAACAGGATTTGAGGAGCATGTAAAGAGCTGTGTGCTTTGATGGCGTTGGCGAGGGCAAGCCTTCCTCAGTCCCCCACAGACCCCAGAGTGGGGGACTGAGGGTCCCTGTGACAGCTTTGCCTCCAGTGAGTGACGGGATCCCGATCAAGGACAGTGGCACTTCTGCCCATACTGGGGTCTTGATTGATGGCCTCGGAAATCTCAAAGTGAAATGAGCAGAAGTTGATCAGGTTCCTGGATTTAGCCAGGATGTTAATTTCAGGACTCTTCAGAAGGAAATATTTTTTTTTTTTGCCCAGGGTCATTCAGGGTAATAACAAACAAATAAGATAAATTCAGCACATTAAATTCTGAGCTAGATGTCTTTTTTCCACCTTTCTCAGTTTTTTCCAAAGGGACCAGCTCCCTCCCCGTCACCAGGCTGTGCCTCGCTTTGCCCCAGTCTGGGAGACAAGTCCTGTGGGGCTCAGGAAGGGCTGACTCCTGCAGGCCCCAGAGGAAACATAACTAAATGAGGCAGACGCGCTGCCTGTTACATCAGTGACCTGGTCAGTCTCCCAGCACAGGTTCCACCTCCTACCAGAGTGTCCCTGGCACCGCCTTCATACTGTTGCTGGCTTCTAGGGACAACCCCGCAGTTTGTTCCAACTATAGAGTCCAGGGTGAGGCCCTGAGTTGGCAGTCTTCAGTCTCCCCTCGCTGGTTGTGGCTTTTGGCAAGTTGCCCACCCTCCTCATGCCTTGATTTTCTCCTCTGTGAAATGAAGACAGTGCTAGTGTTGGCATCTCCCTCAGAGGATTGCTCTGAGGATTTACTAAAATAGTTCAGGTAAAGCAGGTAGAATAATGCTTGGCACATAGGAAGTTGCACCCACCACATCTCTTTACCTGACAGTACTTCAATGTGTATTTCGTAAGAAAAAGACATTCTGATCCATAACCATAGTATAGTTACCAGGGACCAGAAAACATAATGTGGACACAGTCCTACTGTCTGACAGGCGGCCTCCTTAAACTCTTGCTGGTGGCCCCAGTCTTGTCTTTCCAAGTAGTTTGTGTTTTCAGCAGAGGGCCTAGGATGAGTAGCAGAACAGGGCTGTGGAGGGCATGGTGCTGGGAGAGGCCTCCTTCCACTCTCCTTGTCTTAAATATTGATGGCCAGGGGCGGGGCCTTCCCTCACTGCTGCTTCCCCTGAGTCTCATCCTCACTCACCAGAGGGGACAGCCCCGTTTCTCTGGTGATTAGTTTTGCGAGTTTATCTGAAGGCCTGTATCCAGGATTCTTAGGCTGGGGATGAGGTAGGCAGAGAACTGCCATTTCCTGAGTGCTGGCTGTTTACATGCATCTTGTCGTTTATCTCAAAACCTGCAAGTCCAGAAAGGTTGCCTAGGAAACATTGCTCAGATAGGTTAAGTAATTTTTTCAGGGTCACATAGCTCTGGTGTATTGGAGCAAGGAACTGAACTCAGGCTGTGGGTTTTTTGGTTTTAGCTTCTAGGTATTTGTTTGTTTTTTTCATGATTTTTTTTAATAAGATAAGAATTTACACTTCAGTTTTTAAAGGTTTGTAGGGTGAAGATCAAACAATGTATTATTCTGAAAGACCATATAAGTGAGTGCCCCATGATCAATTGTTAGTGTGTGTGTGTATGTGTGTGTGTTAGTTGCTCAGTTGTGTCTGACTCTTTGCAAACCGATGGACTGTAGCCCTCCAGGCGCCTCTGTCTATGGGATTCTTTAGGCAAGAATACTGGAGTGGATTGCCATTCCCTTCTCCAGGGAATCTTCTCCACCCAGGGAATAAACCCTGTCTCCCACATTGCAGGTGGATTCTTAACCATCTGAGCCACCAGAGAAGACAGTTCTTTATATGGCAGTTTTTGATTGATACATAGACAATGGTATTTTTGGATTCATCCTGGATTTTCAAATAGATTCTGAAACATGAACCCAGGAGCCCTCAGATATCAAGGGTCATTGGTTTTGTTGAGATGGAGTGCTGAATCCATCCTTCAGTTCTGCCTGGCTGTGTCCTGTTTACGTGTCCTACAGGAAGTCCATTCTCCTTTCCGCTCTCCTTTCCTGTCAGGAGGTGAGAATGTGAACACCGATCTGGTGGGATCCAGTGAGCAGAGCGTGTGCCTTTCTGCCACTGTTCACCCCTCTTGGCTGTGTGCACAGGGCCCCTTAGCTGGATGTGGGCTGTTAGCTCGGGTCCCCTGATGCCCCTCCAGACACCCTGTGGTCAGACTGATGCGGCCTTCACAGGGAGGGTGGGAGGTCTCCCAGAGTGCTGTGTTGCCCCAGGCAGGGAGGCTGGGGGTGGTCCTGCCTCAGTCAAGGCCAGTAGGAGAAGCCGCTGGCCTTGAGCCATGCTGTTCTCGCAGCACTGTGTGTTCTTGTCACAGGGCTGCCCCCCCCAGTGTCAAGTTAAAAAAAGGAAAAAGAATCCATGGCAAAACCCGTACCTGGATTGTGTAAGCGACCCAAGATGGCATTTAAAGAAGATTGGGTCGGGAAGGGCAGGCTCACCCCCCTCCCAGCCAAGAGGGCCCCTTTGGTTTGTGCCTCTGTTTCTCCAGATGGATTTCTGATCAATTAAAATTTTGTAAGGTCTTGAAAGGCAACTCTGCATTTGCAAGTAAACAAAGGCAGAGAGCAAAGGAAGGGGTTTCAGTAAACCTAGGCACCCTTTCTTCCTGCTGTGACACTAAATTTACTGGATGAAAACAACCTCTTAAGATTCACGTTTTGATTCTGTTGCTGCTTTCCTGTGTGCGGGCTGTCCCACTTCAGATGAGATTTATCCACTTCTTTAAATATTTAGTAGTCTAGCGTGGATGTTAATGACAGTCTGGCAGTGCTATTTTGAGAACTGCAACAATGATAGTAATTTTCAGTGTCAGATTCCTGCTTTGCAAGGGGAGAGCGGGCGGGGGAGGGGCGGAGGCGGAGACGCGGCTGCAGTCCTAATGGAGTTGCCGGCCGTCCGCGGGCCTGCCAGACAGATGGGTCATGAATACTGTCTAGACGCCCTGCCTGCGGAGCCCGGTCTCTGAGGACATGCACCGAGACGCCGGCTCGAGTAACGAGAAAGTCAGGGCAGGCTCTGTGTAATCAGACAGAAATCAGTGCGCGCCGGTTTCCTGGGGGAGGGGGATGCGGGCGTGCGGTGGGGGAGAGAAGATGCGCTGTTTTTCGGGTCAGTTTTGTGCAGCCTTGGCTGGTATGGGCGTTAGGGGTGCGAGCTGAGAGAGATGCAGAGGATGGCGCTGTGGACTTGGGCTGGCCTCCGCCGCCGGCTGCGGGGTGACCTCCCCGAGACAGACCCGGCCCTGGACAGCAGGCCACAGGTGCGGGACCGGTGGGTCATGTGTGTTGCTGAGCCCCATGCGGCTCCGGTTGACACTGTCTGCCCTGGCTGTTGGTTTCTCGAGTTTAGCCTCTTAATTATAGAAGGTTTTAGAGACTCACCTGGCTGGCTTTCTTTTCTGCTGAATCTCTGAGCACTTTGCAGAGCTAGATCTTGTCATGGCAGCTCTGCTAGTGGTGCTAGAGGCAGGGAGGTTGAGCCCTCAGGAAGGCCTACTTGGCCTCACAGGGACACGGGCACCTTCCAAGGGTCACTTCACTCAGGACCATGTGTAAAGCTTACAGGATAGAAGTAGTGAGTTTCTACCCAGAAAACACTGGTCTGAATGTGGTTGAGTGGGGCGGGGCACCCACAGCAGGAGCCCACTCTGTTCCACTGGGAGAGAGAGGCCCAGGTGCTGGACTTTAAGTCTGTAGCCATGCATCAATATTTGCCTCAAAAAAATTACCCCAAAGGGTCTGCCGTAAACCTTGGAAGGGGCCCTCTTTGAGGAATTGCAGAAATAGAGCTGAAATTCAGTTGTCATAACATGTGTCCTGTCTTGCAGAGGTGCAGTGACCCTGTGGGCCTGACCCCAGAGTCACCTGGGCTCTTTCATTAATAGTTACATCTCAGTGCAGACACCCGGGAAGGCTTTTAATTTGGAAAAAATCTTCCAGCAACCTAAATTTAGCAATAATTGTTTTTTCACTCCTTCATCCATTCTTCTTGTGTCCTGAGAGTGAACAACAGAGGGGAAACTAGATGGTATTTGCCTCTTCCTGCCTGGAAAGGAAAAGATCAGAGATGAAAACATCTTGTAGCACAGGATCGCTGGAGAAGGAGGAATCCGAGCTCCAGGCAGTGAGTGGGCCAGCCTCTCAGAGCTGCTCTCAGAAGATCTTCCCAGGCATCCCCAAGGCACACCTGTCTCTCAGAAAGTCTTGTCTTTCCCTGAACCTCTTGCCTGCGTCCTGTCAGCTCCATGGAGAGTGTGAATCTCCCCACTTTGGGCAAGCTGAAGAAAGCGATGCCAGCTGACCACAGCCTGGTTGTCTGGAGGGTGAACCCCAACACACTGGTTCTGTCCTATCAGCAGATGTGGTGTACCTGAGTCAGCCCCCCTGGGCTTTCCTGGGGGGATGAGCTGGGATGAGGGTGTGGCCCCCTCCCTGGGGAGAGGCCCTGCCTCAGGTAGGCAGCACCTGTTCTGAAGGGGTGCCAGGGCATGTTGCTTCCTTTCTTCATCTCTCCATCTTCACTGTCATTTCTGTGCTTCCTTTACTCACTTATTCTAAAAAATGGGAGAAAAAGGAACTTTAACTAAACCTCTGACCCTTTTCTCCTTAGATCCCGAAGAGCGAGGGGTAGACACAGGTACTGTTCCTGGGAAGACACTCAGACTGGCAGGCTCTCCCACCTTCTGGGCTGGAAGCAAGTGGCTCTCCGTGTGGCTGGAGGCAGGTGTGACTTAGTGAGGCAGAGACAGTGATGTCCCTTCTTGAATTTGACATAGTTTTCACAGAACAACCAAGAAAATGCAACCCCTTCCTGTTATATGTGCTTGGGAGATAGAAATGCTAAGTCTGCTCCTTGGGGAGGGGACTGGCCTGAATCTAAGTTAAAGCCTGGTCTGACTTTAGAAGACATCCTGGGGCACCTTCAACCCCATGAGCCTGCAGAAGCCATGGTGGCTGCCTCCTTAGGCCCTTGTGGTTTGGTGTTTGCTCTCATGTCAGGACCTTTAAGCTGGAGTGACAGGGACAGTGGACAGTGCAGGTAGCATCTCCCAGAAAAATTAGGTGCCAGAAATGATTCATGTTCAGATTGTTGAAAAGAACAGGACAGGGAGCTGGAGAGTGCTCTAGAGAAAATATGTTTGGGTGGTTACCTATAGAAAATGGTGTCCTGAGTAATAGCAGCACATCCTTTAGGGCTGTCTTGTTGAGAGTATTTCTGTGAGTGTTGGGTTTGTGAGGAGTATAGGGTGCAGCATGTGCAGGCAAGGTGGTGTGGGTACGGGGGTGCAGTATGGTCTCCATCTAATGCTAACCCACTGGCCTTGAAAAGATCCTCGAGGTTTTGGCAGTTTCTCCAGTGCTGGGTGTGGGACAGCACTGGTGGGTGGTGCCCAGGGCAGACCCTGTTGTTGGGGTAGGGGTGTCTTGGAGAACTGTCTTTCCCAAGCAGCCTGACGGGGGTGGGGGGGTGGAATTGGGAATTGGTCACGAAAAGCCAGCTTACTTGGAGATAAAGGCTGATTTTAAGGAGCATTACTGGAGAGGTAAATTGGGGTCAGATTCTAGAAAATCAGGGTGTAAGGCCAAACAGTTTTTATTCTCTTTTCTAAAGGAACTCATTGAAGATTTTTAAAAAAGATTTATTTATTAATTTGATTTTTGGCTGCATTAGGTCTTCTTTGCGGCAAGGTCTTTCTCTAGTTGTGGTGCATGGGCTTCTCATTGCAGTGGCTTCTCTTGTTATAGAGCACAGGCTCAGTAGCTGTGGCTCCCAGGCTCTCGAGTGCAGGTTCAGTAATTGAGGCACATGGTCTTAATTGCCCAAAGACGTGTGGAATCAGCTTGAAGTGGGCTTCACGGCCCCTTCTGGTTCTTGCTGAGAGGATGGTATGGAGGAAACCCCAGCAGTTTACAGATTTACAGCCACCAGGACAGGCTGATGGCAGGGGGAGGTCTGTGTGTGACCCGGGGTGTGTGAAGGGATGCAGGAGGCCAGTGCTGCCGCCCTCATGGTTCAGGGAGACTGAGGGGTGGGGAGCAGGGCGAGAGGTGGACTTTTTCTCCCAAACCTGGTAACATGGTTTCAGCGAAACCCCGACTTTCCCATCTTCAGCCTTAACCAGGTACGATGGGCTAAGTGTAAATATTAATGAGCATAACAACAATAAAACTGGCAGCAGCGCGAATGAATGTGGTCTCCTGCAGTAGAAATATTTACCCGATATGTCCTGCCAGTGAGAGAGATTTTGGCATTAAACCTAGACATTACCTCACTCTCCTGGGCAGACAGCCGACTTCAGTGCTAAGCAAGTCTGCAGAGTGAAGAGCTGCGTGTACCTGCCTGATTGGCTGCATAGCCCAGACCCTGGTGGGAAGTGATTTCTTTGAGTGTATCTGTCTGTCTGTCCGTCTGGGTCTTGCCCTTAGTTCCCTTCTTTGTTTCTCTAGCCCTCCATAGGGTTGTCATTGTCTATTTTCAAATTGCTGGGTTTTTGTTTTTGTTTTTTTTAATCTTGAAGGGCACATTGTGAAAAGGTCTGCCAGCCAGGTGGGCAGGTATTAATACACATGGAAACCTGAAAGGTCAGAATTATCAGGAGGAAAAGTGAGGTACCTGTGTGTGTGCGTGTGTGTGTGTGCGTGTGTGTGTGCAAATGTCCCCACACACAGGCACACATGCCCCTCTTACTTATTAAGAGTCAGGAACTGGTGAATGAAAAGGTTTCTTGTTTTGTTGTGGTTTGTCTTAATTCATGATAAGTACAAGGGGGTGTTCCACAGTAAAGGATGTTTTAGTTCAAGATTAATAGCAACTAAAATAATATTTTGAAATATTTGAAATTATACTAAAAATGTGGTTTTTGACGCTTCTAACCTAAGAAAACATACTTGAAACCATCTATTCCACTGGCCCCAGACCTCTTTGAAATTAGTGCTACATATAGCATAGAAGTTCTGGGTCAGCACAGGAGATAGATCTGGGCTGGAAAGTAAAGTCTTTGAGTTGAAAGTACTGGGAAGGCTTTGAGTTGTCACTAAAGTACCAAATATTCTTCCATAACTTTGCATACAGGTTGTGGAGACCCATGCTGTCCGTCTACAGCTCAGACCAAGTCACCCTTTGTTTTCCTTAGATCTTGCCTCTCAGTTTCGTGTCGTTTAGGTTTTGTGCTGTTACTACTGAGTGACTTAGTTTTATCAGTTGGTTTAAAGTAAGAAGTGCTTCCGTTTTCCTGTCTAATCTGTTCTTGAGCACTGGCTGTACCAGGCTAGTCCTTGTTCCCAGGATCAGCTTATTTGGTAGCCTTACTGTGATGCAGAACAAATGGGCCTCTGGTGCCACCACCAGGCAGCCCCTTGAGATGGAACATTATCCACAAAAGGTAGAAAGTCTCAACACCAGACCAGTTTGATACTTTGTAGATGACACTGTGTGTAACAGCGTGTCTGCACTTGATGGCCCTGAGGACTGAATTCCACCTAAGAAATCACTGTGTGTGTGTCCTGTGGTGCTGGGGGCTGGGCACCGGCTGGAAGTCCTTGCCGGTCCTTGTCTGCATCATTCAGGGGAGGCTTGCCCACAGTGTAAAGGGGTGGTGATGTGACGTTAGCCCAAAGCCATAGCCAACTTCTTTATCGGGGCCAAAGATAGCTTTACTTCTTTGAATGAGCCCAAGTTCATAAAAACCCAGTGTTGAATCCTAGGGTGCTTTTGGTTTTAGTTTTGGAGTTTCAGTAATTTCAGGGTCCCCAGGAAAACATATTCCCATAAACTTCACTGGTCATAGAGAAATGTTACCAACACCACTGAATTCATTCAGGGCTGAAGAAGTGTGAAGGAGGCAGGTGGATGGGAGTGGAATAAGGACATTTATCCAAGGAGTGCAGTGGTCAAGCAGCCAGATGACCTTGGTAAGCTGGGCTGCTCTCACCCCAGATTTTGATGCTTATCACTTGGAGAGTGGTTTTATGTTCATGGAGAAGACTTGGCTGCCGGCAGGCTTGGCAGAAGCAGAGCAGAGGCGTGTTCATCGGTGTAACAACTTTAATAGCAAGAGTGCTTGTGAACATCCTGGCTTCCTAGCCACTCAGCAAAGCCCTCTTTGCTCCTGGGTTCTTACCAAGCAGGGCACGGTTCGCCCCAGGCCAGGGCCAGTGGATCCCATCCAGTGTGGGGACAGCAGAAGGAGCCCTTGATCAGGAGCTCTGAGATCCCCTGTCAAGTCTGTTGGCCGGAAAGCAAAACAAAACAGTGAAATAGAAGCGAGCTTCACTTAGCCAAATTAGTGTGTGTCATGTTTTTCTTGGTTTTGGTTAATGACAGCTGTTAATTCATCCATCATATTTTCTGAGCACCTGCTATGTGTTGGGGGTTCAGGGATAAGCTGGTGAACAGGTCCTCTCTGAAACTCTGTTTTAGTTATGGGCTCAAGTTTAGTGTCAGCCTGAAGAGCCTCTGACTAAATTGTGTACATTAATCTGCAGAGAGGGATATTTTTCTTAGCAAAGTTGATATTTCAAACCGATAATCCATCAGTCCACTGGGATATATTTTTGGTCTCCAACTATTGTCAAACATTTGATTGCTTAACTTTCCATGATTTCTTTGAAAGAATAAAAAGGGAGGATAAAACAACATTGAAACTAGTAGATTTGGGGATTGTAGAACATCTCAAGGAGAAAGGGTTAATGGGAAAGAAAGTAGAAAGAATTAAGGATTTACATTTAGCTTATGATCTTAATTTTTCACGTTTTTTTGGGGGGGGAGGGGCGCGCACACTGACTGAAACCGCCCACCCTGGCCAGGCACCATAGTAACCATTTGCATGAGTTACTTTCTGACAGGAGGTCCTGGTAAGGAACTTGGAACTAATAAGCCACCACCAACCAGAAGAGTTCGGGAAATGTCAAAAGGAGACACCACATGTCCGACCACCTCTCAGAATCCTTCTCACTGGCATCTATCTTGGCTGAGCGGTGCGTGCGCCACCAGGAAGGACCCTGAGTCAGAATGATTGGCCAAAGACAACCTGGAAACTAATCCCATCACCACAAAATCTGAGAGTGCAAGCCGTGTGGCAGAGCAGTCCTCCTGGATTCCCTTACCCTACTGCTCTCCACCCAGGTGCCCCTTCCCAATAAAACCTCTTGCTTTGTCAGCACGTATCTCCTTGGACAGTTCATTTCCAATGTTAGACAAGAGCCCACTTTCAGGCCCTGAAAGGGGTTCCCCTTCCTGCAGCAAAACCAGAGCATTTCCCCTCTATGCCGAGCAAGATTTTATGAATCTGGGTTTAGTTGGAATATTGATTTTATTTTTGAGTGGTACCCCAGTTGCTCGGGACTGTTGATGATTTGTTATTGTGCTATAATCCTTACCATGGAGTAGCATTCAATATGTCTGAATTTATGTGATAAAGGCTTTAAAGTGTCTGTGTCTATAGCTGGAAGAAAGGAGAAAGAAGTGGGCATTTTTTTGAATTGAGTTTAATGACTCACCTTGGTAGGTGAGTGACATTCCACTTTGGGAATTAAAGGGACGTCTCTGTTTTTCTCTTGAACATCTTGTGTCTTTCCCTGAACTGAAGAAGGCCTGAGGAAGTGTGCTCATCTCTCTTAACTTGACTCTTTAGAGGCAAAATACAATGATGCTGTGAAAATTATGAAACAATTACTTAAAATGCAAGAATGTTTAAAATTCATTTAATTTGAATGGTGCGTGGGGTTGCCTCATTCCTGTTTGTGTTTAGTTCCTTGGAAGAGCTTCAGGTGCACCTCCTGACTCGCCTGTGGCCGGCCTTCCTCGCTTCCTGTGGGTTGTCGGAACCAGTCATTTCCTTCTGGTTTCTGCCGCTGAAATGCCTCGTGGTTTTACACTTTGCTGCCTTCTTCACATTTTACGGATGATTATTTCAAGGCAATTCTTACCTGAGCTTTCCTATAACTCTTTTTCTTCCTAATGTACTGTCCGCATGAATGTATCAGTGCTTTTTAAAATCAAAGGGTGATCGCCTCACTGCAGGTCTGGGGATGTTTGGTAATTGGGCTTCCTGATGATGCTCCACATGTGTCAAAGTTATTTTCAGAAAGCTGGTTAAATTTTTAATGCAGCCCCTAGTTAAATCATACTGTAAACAGAAATTTTATCTTTTTTTTAATAAAGAAGAATGTTATTCACTTTTTTAATCTAAATAAATGAGAAGGTTTGCTTATTTTCCCTTGTAGTTTGGAGGCAAATACCTTGAAATAGGGAAGACTTGAAGAAAGAGGCCTAGAAGTTTTATAATCTTTCTCAAAGAAGAGCAGAAATGCTCTAGCAGCACCTCCAGTGGTGGAGGCTGGAGTCAGATCCCTCCCCACGGGTCTGTTGAGCCACTGCTCACACTCTCCATGAAGGGGTTGGGCGTCTGGGTCTTCATCCATTTTAGTTACATGTCAATTAGCTCCTTTAAAGGGAGGAAAGGTAGGCAGAGAGACAAACACAGAAGTCTCTCTGATGAGGGTTGAGAAGCCACCCTGTCCAGTGAACACTCTGGAGACTTCCCCAGAAGATTAGTGCCTTTGACCACAGAGACTGTCACTGAGCAGATGAGTTTTAACCCTAACCCTGGCCTAGGAACAAGGAAATAAAATGACATGACCAGCTGCCAGTGGAGGTTGTGTAAAACAAGGTTGGTTTTTGGTTTGGTTTGATTTTTTTAGTTGTTGCACCAGATCTTTTTGATTTATCTGTATTTGTTTTTGGTTGTTTTTTTTTTTTTTTTTTTTGGCAAAAGATGTAAGTTCAAGAAAAACTGGTAAGAGACCTGGGCCAAGAAGCTGAGGATTCTGTAATTCTTTGTTTAGTTTGTGACCCTATGGACTGCCAGGCTTCTCTGTCCATGGGATTTTCCAGGCAAGAAATACTGGAGTGGGTTGCCATTTCCTTCTCCAGGGGTTTGTCCCAATCTAGGGACCAAACCCTTGTCTCGTGTGTCTCCTGCTTTGGCAGGTGGATTCTTTGCCACTTGCAGCACCTGGGAAGCAAAGTGAATCTATATATAAAATTGAGTTGATGTTAAGTAAACTCAGGCTTCCCTGGTAGCTCAGCTGGTAAACAATCTGCCTGCTAATGCAGGAGACGTAGGTTCAACCTTTGGGTTGGGAAAATCCCCTGGAGAATGAAATGGCAGTCCATTCCACATGGACAGAGGAGCCTGGCATGCTACAGTCTAAGGAATTCTCCAGGCCAGAATACTGGAGTGGGTAGCCTTTCCCTTCTCAAGGGGATCTTCCCAACCCAGGGATTGAACCCAGGTCTCCCACATTGCAGGCGGATTCCTTACCAGCTAATCTACAAGGGAAGCCTGAAGCAACTAGACAACAACAAATTGGCATCTGAAGCAAAAATGCTAATCCTCCATGCCACCTGTAGGGGGTGTGTATGCGCTGTGGGTACAGGACTGGCCTGATCTGGTGCTGTTGAGGGCCGGCCCACCCCACTGCTCACCTGACCTGCAGAGGTGCAGAGGAGGGGATACAGGGCTGCGTGCTGGTGGGTCCCAGGATTAGAAACCCCAGGAAAGGAGCATTGAAGGAGCTGAGACTCCATTTCTCTTGATGCGAGCATCCCCTTCTCTTGAATTTATGCCACTTCAAATGGTTACATTTGAAATTCTGGTTGGTGAGTATAGCTGTGCACTCTTGTGACTTTTTTTGTCATCTTGAAATGTGCTGGTGCTGGTAAGGTTGCAAGATGATAACAGAGCACATAGACGTCTTCCAGCTACTGTGTCTCCCTTGATTAATCTCCTTTCTGTACTGACTTAGCTTCAGTCAAATCGTCCTCTGAGGTAAAAAGGAAGGAAGTGTGTAGGATTTTGTTATTTACTTGGCTGCATCCACTTAAAACACAGTGTGCTTTACACTTTAAAGTTGGAATTGCAGATTCTGGTCTTCTTTGAAAACTAGAACTATTTGAAAATTAACTTCCTGCACAAGCTGCTTGAGTGCAAGAGCAGGGTCTTAGGCTTGTTGGAAAATCCATCACTGTCCAGCATTGGGTCCATGCCAAGTCCTGGGTGGCATCCTGGACAGAGTACTGAGCACCACCTCTGCCGTAACACCCCCCCCCCCACGCCGGGCTTTAGAGCGACTTCCTGCATTTCCCCAGAGCAAGCAGCCACCTAGTCGAATTTGACTGTCATTGTAATGGGCTCCTGAGGCCGTCACCTTTGGGAGATGCCTGGATGGGACAGCACAGTGGTACCTCAGAAAAGCTGAGTTGAGAGGGGAAACATTTGCTTTGAGGTGTAGAGGGAGGCACCATGCAAGCATTTAAAGACTAAGTTCCCTACTGGCAGTTTTTGATGACCTGATGATTTTATTAAACATTCATAGTAAGAAGTTGGAGTTTTGGGCACTGAAGGGCAGGAGGTTTTGTGAGTAAGATTCAGAAAGACCAATATTTCTGTTAGATTTATTTTACTCACAGAGGCATTTGCGTTGAATAGCAAATATTGATACCTAATTGTGTTTTTATGTGTCTGAGCAAAGGAAACTGAATCGTTGATGGGTCCATGGCGTGTGGCATCTCAGTTCCCCATTCAGGCATCGAACTCATGTCCCCTGCATTGCAAGGCAGATTCTTAACCACTGGACCATCGTGAGTCTCTTTTTTATTTACTTTATCATGTGGACCAGTTAGGACTTCACTCATTTTTAAAATATTCTTAGGAAAGGATTGAAGAATGATAAAAGGTTAGTATTTTGTTATTGCGTATTTTTAGTAAATGTGCTGTTCTAGTTGAGTCTAAATATTTGTACACCTGGAACAGTGTTAATATTGTTTATGAGTGGGAAATAGATGGAAGGAAAGATTCATAGTTGGTGATTTGTTCAGTATCACTTAGCAGCATCAATATTTTTGTCCACAAATTAAGGTTTCCTGTTTTGTGCACATTGAAAAATATTTGTCCACTGAAGTGTTTATGACCTTGTGTACACACAAAGGCACTAGGACATTTTGGTCGTTGCTGGGTTTATAGTATTTAATTTGGGTGTCTAGTGACAGAAAAGTGTCTGAAGATGTGAGAAAAAGTGAAAGTCGCCCAGTTGTGTCCAACTCTGCGACCCCATGGACTATACAGTCCATGGAATTCTCCAGGCCAGAATACTGGAGAGGGTAGCCTTTCTCTTCTCTAGTGGATCTTCCCAACCCAGGAATCAAACTGGGGTCTCCTGCATTGCAGGTGATTTCTTTACCAACTGAGCTATCAGGGAAGCCCTGAAGATGTGAGACAAGAATTTCAAGTTCAAATCATGCAAATAATTGCTTTCCAAGAAAGAACTCCTTTTAAGATCTAAATCAGTAGTTTATTTCTGTGTTAAGAGGCAGTTTGCAGACATAGTTGAAGAGTATCATTCTTTAAAGTCTTTGAAGATGTGAGACAAGACATGCTCCTCCGGCAGCAGGGAGCCCTGCTGAGAGCACTCCTGCTACGCGACAGACATGATGCTGAGCCTTTGTGGTCTTCCTCCCCTAGACCCAGACCTGCAGTCTCATCACATGGGGAAAAATCAGACAAATCCCAGTCAAGGGGAATTCAACAAAATGCCTGACCATCCCTCCTCAAGACCTCCAAGGTCATGAAAAACAAGGAAGTCTTAGAAACTCTCACAGCAGGGAACCTAAGGAGATGCGTGACTGCATTTAATATGGTGTCCTGGGTGGGGTACTAGAACAGAAAGAGGACAGTATGTAAGAAAGCAAATACAAATACACTGTGGACTGCAGGGGATTTTTCTTTAAATTATAATCCATAAGAGGAAGGTTGACATCAGTCAAGTCTTGCTGCCTTTCTGAGCTCAGCATAGCCACTATGACCCGCCACAGCCGCCTCATTTCCTCCTCCTCCTCTTCCTCATCTCCTCTTCTCCTCCATATCATCTTCATCTCCTCCTCTTCATCTCCTCCTCCTCATCTCCTCTACTCCTCTTCTGTGTTTTTAAATTGTTCTGCTAGATCACTTGTGTTGAAATGTCTTGGTGTTTTCTTACCTGTGAGGTGAAATATTAGATAAATAGCTGATTTTTGGGTTGCTATTTTCATTTGAAGTGGGCTGGAAGATAGCAGTCTTTAAGTATCTAAATTTTGTTGTATGTCTCAGTAAGGTGAATAGCAGTTGTTACCTTAGGACACAAAGAAATGTAAATAAGTCATATTTGAGTTGAAAAATTACTTGGTCTGTCCTAATAAGCAAGCTAGTCATGCCTCAGAGAAACTAACTGTATTCCTACAAAGACACAGAATTACAAGTTGACAGAGAAACTTATAGGGTATATATATATATAGTTGAATTATCTTACTTTATAGATGGAGTGAATCAAGACTTAGATGATAACTCAGAGCTTGTTTGACAGTTGTATTGTTTACTAAGGTGGGTAAGTGTTTTTTGTGTATGGATTAGTCTCTTCCGTTTAGTAGCTTCATCAGTGTCTTCCTTGTGACTTCGTAGTTTTAGAGAGAACGTGAGTCTGTGTTGAGCATTAGATTTATTACTCATCTGGCCTGAGGCTGATGGTCATTTTGGAAAGCATTCCTGCCCTACCTGGCCAGTCGCTGAGAGTGGCAATTTGCATAAATTACCACAAATTGTATAAAAATACCTGTTTTCTTTAGCATTAATGGATGTTTTTTTATCATTCATCATGTCCAGAAGCTTAATTTAAGTATGAGTTTTTTATTGTCATTTTGAATTTCTGAGACTGCTGCTGCTGCTGCTGCTAAGTCGCTTCAGTCGTGTCCGACTCTGTGTGACCCCATAGACGGTAGCCCATCAGGCTCCCCCATCCCTGGGATTCTCCAGGCAAGAATACTGGAGTGGCTTGCCATTTCCTTCTACAATGCATGAAAGTGAAAAGTGAAAGTGAAGTCGCTCAGTCATGTCCGACTCTTCCTGACCCCATGGACTGCAGCCTACCAGGCTCCACTGTCCATGGGATTTTCCAGGCAAGAGTACTGGAGTCGGGTGTCATTGCCTTCTCCGATGTCTGAGACTACTGGCTATCATTTCTGGGCAGTCGGGGAACATTTTTAGTGAGCAACATTTTCCTTCTTATGGTGGGTCCTCATTCTTTTCACATGTTGCAAGAGGCCACAGGGCCTCGCTGCAGTGAGTGTGTCTGAACTGGCAGAAATGAGATAGGTATAAACCCTGCTCTCAAGAACTTTGCTGCCCAGATAAGCATGTGGTTACTTGTACTGTATATCTCTTGAATCGTGTGAAATACAGAGGACAGGGGTAACGAGGATGCTCTGGGAGAGGTGGGCATGGTGCTTGGCTTTGCCTGAACAGATGAGCTTTTCATAAGAGGAGTTACAGGCCCAGATCAGATGGCCACGTAGGGACTTGTAGCTGAGAGCAAGGATGGCTCCATGGAGCCAGTGGCCTGGAGCCTGGGTCTTCAGTGTCAGGAGGTTTCCAGAGGTGTGAGATGCCTTTGGAGAGAAAGGAATTTCAGCTGTTGAAGAAAGACATGCCAGTGGGAAAAGTTGAAATATATTTGGAAAATTCCATGATGGGGGATTGACTGTTGCTGAATCCTAGACTTTGTACTAGATGAAGGGTGACAGTGTTGATGTGATTTATGACTGTTTATGGGGCCCTCACCCTGGCTGAGGTCCTGTGTGTCAGTCAGCTCTTTTCACTGTAAAGTTACTCTCTTCTCGTTATTCAAAAAGAGCCACCCTTTAAGGGGTGACTGATGCTGTATAAAATATAGGTATTATCAACATATTGTGATGAAAACCAATCCATGAAAATCATGGATATTCCAGACCAGTTATCAGGCCTAAGAAAATGGGAAACAAATGCTAGACTTTACCTGTGTTTTGAAAAAGATCCTCATCTAAAGTTGATCTTCTCCAAAACTGGTACCTAAAGGTGGTTTCCTTTAGATAAGGTTTTAATTGGGAGACAAGAAGTAGTTAAGAAGTGAGTTAGAGGTAACACTTGTCTTAGTGTCTGGTGTGACGTCCTCACTCTGTAAATGTCAGGTAACACTTCCATCATCATCATCTTCCTTGTCCTTGAATCACTGAAGATCCCGTACACCTGACATCAGTGCATCCAGATTCTTAACAACCAGTCTCATTATTTCCACATTGAATTTGAATTTCTAAAAAAATTTTAAGACAAAAAATTTAATCATTTTTCAAGGTATAACAAATTTCATTATTGAAATGTAATGAATGGTTTTTGCGAACTTCGATTATCTCTTTAAGAGGTGTTGGCGTGGGCTGCTCTGGGAGATCGCCTCTTGACTGCACTGTTGTCAGTTCCTAAGCAACCACTGCCAAATTTGTCTGCATGTCACACAACTTGTTTGTTATCCAAGCTGTTTGGAATTCTTCCCCTTGTACCAAAATAGACCAGGGAGGATGGAGCAGAACTACCGTGGCAGTGGGCTGTACTCAAGCATCCCTTCCGGAGGCATCTCTCTGGCAGGAGAAAACAAGAGGCAGTAAGTCCTCACGAGGAGGAAAACTCCTGGAAGACCAACCCCGGATGGGGCCTATCTGTGTTCCTGCTTCTCCATCCTCCCTGGCTGCTCTGGCCAGCAGGGCAGGCTGTTGAAGCTGGTCAGAGGTGCTGCTGCTGGAGAATGTGATCGCCTCTATGGTTGCCAAGGCCACTGAGGGTTATTACTGTGGATGAAAGGAACCCTTGAGTCTTGACGGTGATCCCCAGTCATTAGTGACTCTGAAGGTCTCTTGAAAGAAAGAGAGAATCCCTACTTTGATTTTTCCTCAATAAATAATTGTTGATTGCTGCTGCTGCTGCTGCTAAGGCGCTTCAGTCGTGTCCGACTCTGTGCGACCCCATAGACAGCAGCCCACCAGGCTCCCCCATCCCTGGGATTCTCCAGGTAAGAGTACTGGAGTGGGTTGCCATTTCCTTCTCTAGTGCATGAAAGTGAAAGTGAAGTCGCTCAGTCATGTCCGACTCTTTGCGACCCCATGGACCGCAGCCTACCAGGCTCCTCCGTCCTTGGGATTTTCCAGGCAAGAGTACTGGAGTGGGTTGCCATTGCCTTCTCCAATTGTTGACTAATTAATAACAAACTGTTTCTCCAGCCCAATTAGAACAACATCTGCTTCGTAACAGGACTCTGAAGCATTGCCGCTTGCTTCTGGGACTCACCCCCTGACCTGTGAAGGAATGAAGGAACAGCAGGGACCTGGGAACGGCACCTGCCTTGAAACAGCATTCATGGAGAATGTGTGGATGCTCCAGCTGAGTTATTTTTATGAACTGTTAATTACATGTGTGGCCCAGTCCACTAAAAACTGCAATGAGCGTGTTAGCCTCTTTAGAATTTCTAAATATATGTGTGTGTGCATATCATGTTTGTGTGTAAATATACACATATGTATAAACACATCTATGTATATATGCACATATATGTATATATGTACAAAGTCTGGATTTCTTCAGAGTCTGGATTATTTCTTCAAAGTCTGGATACCAAAGTCATACTACTTGAGAGTGGGGAAACTGAGTTCTCGTAGAAGCTACACAAATTACTTCTTCAGTGACCTTGGCCAAATCATGCCTTTTCCTGGCTTCAAATTCCTTGTCTCAGGAGCTGGTCAAATAGGCCTCTTCGAGCTCCAAGATCACGTGGTTTTTGAGATTACTACTGCATCTGGACAGAGCCCTAGCGCCCTCTACCCAGGGCAGGGCATCTGCTTCTGCCTGTGAAATGCCCAGTCTGCCATTCAGAATAGACTGGGTTGGGTGTTAGAACCAAAGATCCCCTTGATTGGTCTCTCCATCTACTTGGCACTTTCTAGATTTTAGGTTAAGTGTTAGCAGAAAGAGTGCAAGTGTTGTGTTAGTTGCTCAATCGTGTCTGACTCTTTGTCCATGGGCTGTAGCCCACCAGGCTCCTTCGTCCATGGAATTCTCCAGACAAGAATACTAGAGTGGGTTGCCATTTTCCTTTTCCAGGTGATCTTCCCGACCCAGGGATCGAACCCCGGTCTCCCACATTGCAGGCAGACTCTTTACCATCTGAGCTACCAGGGAAGCAGAAAGAGTAGGACTCCTCAGTTCCTGGTTTGCTTTTATTTTTTCTTTCCAAAATTATGTTGTTCAAATAGAGGAGTCAGGGAATGATTTTCAAGGATTTGAAGCCCTGAGTGGGTGAGGTGATGGCAAGAGTGCCCCTTTGCTTCATAGGCAAGGCAACTGCAGGAAGAATTCAGATCACTGGCTTTCCCTCTGTGGCTTCTGAGCAGGTGTTTGGAGTGATAGGTAACTCGGCACCATCTCAGAACCCAAAGGAGTTGGGCTTTTGCTTCCTAGGCCAGGACTCTGCTTTGCTAGCCCCAAAATAGCTGGCATCTTCTAGTGTCTCCAGGCTGGCAGGAAGAAGTTGGACTCACTCCTCTTCCAGGGACCCCTGAGAAGGCACATTTCACATGACCCAGCAGTCTGAGTAGGTCACTGAAGTGACAAGATCTTGAAAACAGAAAAATTTGCTCCTCGTCCATGAGTTTTGAATTTGATCTTTTTTCCACAAGACAAGAAATCAGACAGTTTATCTTAGCTTGTCTGTGAAAGGGTCTTCATGCGATCAAGCCTCCTTTTTCATTCTTGACTTTTATCTTGAGAATAATTTTTAAAGACTCCAATCTCAGCATCAGTGTTCAGGATGCAGCAGCTCCTGTTGATGTGGTTGATGAGACGTAGGAAGGACCTGGAATGCAGAGCTGGAGTCAAAATTACCACCAAGAGTGCGGAGGTGAGCTGTGAGCTGTTTGGTGCTGTAACTGGCTCTTTTGACATATCCTTCAAGTATGTGTGGAATAAAGGAAAACCATGCTTCAAGTCCTGTGTTTCCACATGACCACTATGACCTTAGGAGAGTGTCTGTGATTCTGTTTTTGCACTTGTAAACTGGCCTTGATTGTGTCCTGTGTCAGGGGTGTGCAAAACCTCCCAGTTTGTAGATCTTACATCTCAGGGGACAATCCAAATTGGTATTAGAGGCCGTATCTTGTAGCTGTTCTTCAGGTTCTGTGTTTGAAAAGCTGAAAGATTTGGGGCTTTTAATTGGACATGAACTGGTACAGTTATTTGGGTGACAGCATGCAGATAATGAGTCTTGTTGGTCCTTTTGAAATGGGCCTCAGTCAGGGTAGCTGTTGTAGTTTATCCTTTCCTTAGGGCACCACCCACTTACGTTTCCTCAGGTCATAGAATTTGGAATTTTGAAAATTTCTCAGTGAGAAATAGATGCACACTTTACAGCTCCTTAAGATCTTGTGCTTGTAGTTAAATTGTTGAGCACTGTTTCTGAGTAAATGAGATAATTATGTATTTCTTGAAAAATCTTGAGAGGATAAACCATTTCTGCCAGTGATTAAACACCACAGCTGAGGAACCTGATGAGTGAAGGAGGTGTTTGTGGGAGTGCTCTTCATCATTCCGAGGACTGTCCTGACTGCAGTGCAGGAAAGCTGTCCAGAGGCACATAGTGTGGTGACACTCACTCAGAGCTCATGCACTGACCCTTACCTGTTGCTGTTTCTACCACATCTGCAGTTAATGTCCTCCTTTGAAATCTTGAACCTGTCAAAGTCATCCATGAAGGTTGGAATCAACTTCTTTCAAACTATTAATGTTGATCTTTTGAGCTCTTTTCATGATTCATGACTATTTTTAATGGCATCTGGAGTGTGAATCTCTTCAAGAAGGCTTTCGGTTTGCTGTGCCCAGATCCATCAGAGGAATCACCATGATAGCTATCATCTTATGAAATGTATTTCTTAAATGTTGAGACTTGAAATCAAAACTTATTCCTTGACCCATGGGCTGCAGAATGTATGTTGTGTTAGCAGGCATGAAAACAACACTGCAGAGCTCAGCGGTCACCTGTGGGTGAGGCCAGTGAGACTCAACAGCACTCTGTATTGTCTGCCACTTACTATGCATGCGTGACTTTGTTGGACCTTTGACACTCTTAGGGCATCAAGGGGTGATGAGGAAGAAGGTGGTGTGACTGATGCAGGTCAGGCCTTCATCAGTGTGTTTCTAGTATGTTCTCATGACGATGGAGCTTTGGGGAAGAAAAGGACTTACCTTGTTTAATTGGGAGAAATGAAATACTGGAGTAGTCAGTTACTTTTTCAGTGGGTGTCTTTCTGACTTTTTAAACCCTGACCTAGAGTGAGAAATACATCTCTCATCCCAACCCAGTACAAACACAGACCCATATGCACAGAGCCCAAGCACACCTTCACTATTGCACTGACTGCTTTCTGGATTGTGAGTCTGGGCTTAAAATCACTGTTTAGTTTCCTTTCTCTCTGAAAGCCAGAAGGGTAACCTGACGGTTAGGGAAAGGAATGAGCTGTCTTCCACAGCCATGTGGAGATGTGCTGTGGGCTGAAGCATGAGTAGTGTTTGGTAGAGTGTATGAGACATATTGTCACTTGTATGCTTGATGGGCTTGGCGCTGGGTAGTCAGCCTGGCTTTTAACCCTTTTAAGGAAAATTCTTGCACAGTAAAGAGTGTAGGTATGATTTTTCCATGGTAGGGTGATTAGTGGTATGATCCCTTCAGTTTTTAATGTTGTATTTCACTCTTGGAATTCCAAGATGAGAAACAAGGCCATGAAAAAGAAAATTTATCATCTGCAAATAGTTTAACAGGAAGTCATGGTTCCCAGTTGGCGTATAGAAGGAAACCAGAACTTGGTGAAGTGACCCAAGTTTGAGGTGTTTCTTAGGAGTTTGTTGTCTGGGTTGCACAGGTAGAACTGGTTTTATGAATCACCATTTACATGTAGAGCTGTTTTTAAACTTTTGAAGTGCTATTTGCAGAATACTTTCATTTCATAGTTCTTTTTATTATATCAACATTATTGAGATATTTCACATATGCAGTACAATTCCCCTATTTAAAGTATACAATTCCGTTCCGTTCAGTTCAGTTCAGTCGCTCAGTCGTGTCCGACTGTTTGTGACCCCATGAACTGCAGCACACCAGGCCTCCCTGTCCATCACCAACTGCTGGAGTCCACCCAAACCCATGTCCATTAAGTCGGTGATACCATCCAACCATCTCATCCTCTGTCGTCCCCTTCTCCTCCTGCTCTCAATCTTTCCCAGCATCAGGGTCTTTTCAAATGAGTCAGCTCTTTGCATCAGGTGGCCAAAGTATAGGAGTTTCAGCTTCAACATCAGACCTTCCAATGAACACCCAGGACTGATCTCCTTTAGGATGGACTGGTTGGATCTCCTTGCAGTCCAAGGGACTCTCAAGAGTCTTCTCCAACACCACAGTTCAAAAGCATCAATTCTTTGGCGCTCAGCTTTCTTTATAGTCCAACTCTCACATCCATACATGACTACTGGAAAAACCATAGCCTTGACTAGACGGACCTTTGTTAGCAAAGTAATGTCTCTGCTTTTTAATATGCTGTCTAGGTTGGTCATAACTTTCCTTCCAAGGAGTAAGCGTCTTTTAATTTCATGGCTGCAGTCACCATCTGCAGTGATTTTGGAGTCCCAAAAAATAAAGTCAGCTACTGTTTCCACTGTTTCTCCATCTATTTGCCATGAAGTGATGGGACCAGATGCCATGATCTTAGTTTTCTGAATGTTGAGTTTTAAGCCAACTTTTTCACTCTGTTCTTTCACGTTCATCAAGATGCTCTTTAGTTCTTCTCACTTTCTGCCATAAGGGTGGTGTCATCTGCATAATCTTAGGTTATTGATATTTCTCCCAGCAATCTTGATTCCAGCTTGTGCTTCCTCCAGCCCAGCATTTCTCATGATGTACTCTGCATATAAGTTAAATAAGCAGGGTAACAATATACAGCCTTGTCGTACTCCTTTTCCTTTTCCTATTTTGTTTTTAGTATATTCACAGAATTGCAAAACCATCACCATGACCTAAATTTAGAACATTTCTGTCAGTCTAAACAGAAACTTAACAGCCCATTACTAGCCATCGACCTTTTCTCCCAAGCTCCCAGCTCTAGCCCACCACTCGTCTACTAGTCTCTGAATCTGCCTGCTTGGGATATTTCACATAAATGTCTTTTGTGGCTGCCTTCTTTCACATAGCATGATATCTTCAAGGTTTTCTCATGTGGTAGGATGTATTAGTGCTTCATTTTGGTCTAGTTTGAAAGCCAGCTTTTCACCACAAGTATGATATTAGCTGTGAGCTTTGGTAGATGCCTTTCTGTTCCCGGTTTGTTGAGTGTTTTTATGATAAAAAGGTGTCGGGTTTTTGCCAAATATTTTCTCGGTTTTTTTTTCCCAAGTTTTAAGCCAGCTTTTTTTCATTTGTTTACTGATAATAGTATATCACTTTAAATGATTTTTGGATGTTAAGCCAACCTTGCAGTCCTGGAATAAATCCCAATTGGTCATGATACATTATTGTTGTTCAGTTGCTAAGTGATGTCTGACTCTTTGCGACCCCATGGACTGCAGCTCTCCAGGCTTCCCTGTCCTTCATTATCTCCTGGAGTTTGCTCAGACTCATGTCTACTGAGATATCAATAGCCTCAGATATGCAGATGACACCACCCATCTGGCAGAAAGCTAAGAGAAACTAAAGAGCCTTTTAATGAAGGTAAAAGAGGAGAGTGAAAAAGCTGGCTTAAAACTCAACATTCAAAAAACTGAGATCATGGCATCCAGTCCCATCACTTCATGGCAAATAGATGGGGAAACAATGGAAACAGTGACAGACGATATTTTCTTGGGCTCCAAAATCATTGCAGATGGTGACTGCAGCCATGAAATTAAAAGACGCTTGCTCCTTGAAAGAAAAGCTCTGACAAACCTAGACAGAATATTAAAAATTAGAGACATTACCAACAAAGGTCTGTATAGTCAAAGCTATGGTTTTTCCAGTAGTCATGTATGGATGTGAGAGTTGGACTGTAAAGAAGGCTGAGTGCCGAAGAATTGATGCTTTTGAACTGTGGTGTTGGAGAAGACTCTTGAGAGTCCCTGGGACAGCAAGGAGATCAAAGCAGTCAATCCTAAGGGAAATCAACTCTGAATATTCAGTGGAAGGACTGACGCTGAAACGGAAGCTTCAGTACTTTGGCCACCTAATACGAAGAGCCAGCTCATTAGAAAAGACCCTGATGCTGGGAAAGATTGAAGTCAGGAGGGTAAGAGGATGACGGAGGATAAGATGGTTGGATGGCATCACCGACTCAATGGACATGAGTTTGAGCAAGCTCTGGGAGATGGTGAAGGACAGGGAAGCCTGGTGTGTTGCAGTCCATGGGTTCACAGAGTCAGACATGACTGAATGACTGAAAAACATGTCCATTGAGTTAGTGATGCCATCTAGCCATCTCATTCTCTGCCTCCCCCTTCTCCTCCTGCCCCCGATCTTTGCCAGCCTCAGAGTCTTTTATGATGAGTCAGCTCTTCACATCAGTTGGCCAAAGTTATAGGAGCTTCAGCAACAGTCCTCCCAGTGAATATTTAGGGCAGATTTCCTTACGATTGACTGGTTTGATTACTGTGCTTTCCATGGGATTCTCAAGAGTCTTTTCCAGCACCACAATTTGACAGCATCAGTTCTTCGGTGCTCAGCCTTCTTTATGGTCCAACTCTTAGTTCATACACGAGTACTGGAAAAACCGTAGCTTTGACTATATGGGCCTTTGTCGGCAAAGTCATGTTTCTCCTTTTTAATATGCTGTCTAGGTTTGTCATACCTTTCCTTCCAAGGAGTAAGTATATTTTAATTTCATGGCTGCAGTCACCATCCACAGTGATTTTGGAGCCCAAGAAAATAAAATCTGTCACTGCTTCCACTTCTCCCCTTCTATTTGCCATGGAGTGATGGGACCAGCTACCATGATCTTAGTTTTTTGAATGCTGGGTTTTAGCCAGCTTTTTCATTCTCTTTCACCCTAATCAAGAGACTCTTTAGTTCCTCTTCAGTTTCTGCCATTAGAATGGTGTCATCTGCACATCTGAGGTTGTTGATTTTTCTCCTGGCAATCTTGATTCCAGCTTATGATTGATCTAGCTTGGCATTTCGCATGATGTACTCTGCATATAAGTTAAATAAGCAGGGTGACAATATACAGCTTTGATGTACTCCTTTCCCAATTTCGGGGCTTCCCTCATAGCTCAGTTGGTAAAGAATCTGCCTGCGATGCAGGAGATCCTGGTTCAATTCCTGGGTCGGGAAGATGCTGGAGAAGGGATAGGCTACCCACTCCAGTATTCTTGGGCTTCCGTTGTGGCTCAGCTGATAACGAATCCGCCTGCAATGTGGGAGACCTGGGTTCAATCCCTGGGTTGGGAAGATCCCCTGGAGAAGGGAAAGTCTACCCACTCCCAATATTCTGGCCTGGAGAATTCCAGGGACGATGAAAGTGAGAGAAGAGAGTGAAAAAGTTGGCTTAAAGCTCAACATTCAGAAAACTAAGATCATGGCATCCAATCCCATCACTTCATGGGAAATAGATGGGGAAACAGTGGAACAGTGTCAGACTTTATTTTTTTGGGCTCCAAAATCACTGCAGATGGTAACTGCAGCCATGAAATTAAAGACTCTTACTCCTTGGAAGGAAAGTTATGACCAACCTAGATAGCATATTAAAAAGCAGAGACATTGCTTTGCCAACAAAGGTCCGTCTAGTCAAGGCTACGGTTTTTCTAGTAGTCATGTATGGATGTGAGAGTTGGACGGTGAAGAAAGCTGAGCGCCGAAGAATTGATGCTTTTGAACTGTGGTGTTGGAGAAGACTCTTGAGAGTCCTTTGGACTGCAAGGAGATCCAACCAGTCCATCCTAAAGGAGATCAATCCTGGGTGTTCATTGGAAGGACTGATGTTGAAGCTGAAACTCCAATACTTTGGCCACCTGATGCAAAGAGTTGACTCATTTGAAAAGACCCTGATGCTGGGAAAGATTGAGGGCAGGTGGAGAAGGGGACGACAGAGGATGAAATGGTTGGATGGCATCACCGACTCAATGGACATGAGTTTGGGTAGACTCCAGCAGTTGGTGATGGACAGGGAGGCCTGGCGTGCTGAGATTCATGGGGTCGCAGAGTCAGACACAGCTGAGCGACTGAACTGAACTGAACTGATAAATTCCATGGGGTCGCAAAGAGTCGGACACGACTGAGCAACTTTCACTTTCCCAATTTCGAACCAGTCAGTGGTTCCATGTCCAATTCTAACTGTTGCTTCTTGACCCACATGCAGGTTTCTTAGGAGAAGTTAAGGTAGTCTGGTACTCCCATCTCTTTAAGAATTTTCCACGGTGTGTTGTGATCCACACAGTCAAAAGCTTTAGTGTAGTTAATGAAGCCGAAGTAGATATTTTTCTGGAATTCTCTTGCTTTATCTATGATCCAGTGGATGCTGACAATTTGATCTCTGGTTCCTCTGCTTTTTCTAAATGCAGCTTGTACATTTGGAAATTCTCGGTTCACATACTGCTGAAGCCTAGCTTGAAGGATTTTGATCATAACTTGCTAGCATGTGAAATGAGCACAATTTTACGAAAGTTTGAACATTCTTTGGCATTGCTCGTCTTTGGGATTGGAATGAAAACTGACCTTTTCCAGTCCTGTGGCCACTGCTGAGTTTTCCAAATTTGTTGACATATTGAGTGCAGCAGCATCTTTTAGGATTTGAAATAGCTCAGCTGGAATTCCATCACCTCTGCTAGCTTTGTTCATAGTAATGCTTCTTAAGGCCCACTTGATGTCATACTCCAGTATATCAAGCTCTAGGTACGTGATCACACCATCAAGGTTATCCAAGTCATTAAGACCTTTTTTTGGTATGGTTCTCCTGTGTATTCTTGCCACCTCTTTTTAATCTCTTCTGCTTCTGTTAGGTCCTTATCATTTCCGTCCTTTGTTGTGCCCGTTCTTTCATGAAATGTTCCCTTTATACCTCCAATTTTCTTTAAGAGAGCTCCACTCTTGAAAGTTGTGTTGAGTAGCAATTGTGAGCCCTGGTTCCACCTTGTTTATTCTGTGTGGCTCACAGGTTTTCTGAACTCCAGTTTGCTTGTTTAACCCAGATGAGGACTCTGCATTAGTCCAAAGTTTCAGAAGCCACCTAGGGGTTTTGTTAAAATGCAGGCTCTGGTTGAGCCAATGTGGGGTGGCACCCAATTTCCTGTGTTTCTAACCATCTCGCTGGACCACACTTTGCATACACAGTTTTGAGGGGTTATTTTATTTCATGTTCCCACCGGCCATTCAGTGGAGGACTCGGCTTTGTTTTATACATGAGGAAACAGCTTTTGCAGCTGATGGAGTCAGATGGCAGAACTGGAACCAGACTGGGGTCTAACTGGCCCTGAATTTATCCACGTGAAGTATAAACTTCATCCTGCTTTCCATTTTCTCTTGGGTTTGCAAGAGCAACTGTGGTTCTCAAAGCTGTAAAAGCCACTTAGTAGGGAGAAGCTTAGCTGTTGTGAAAATAAATATTGAGACAAACACAGAATAATAATTCTTTTTTTCAATAGAGGAAAAAAGTACTGTCGTAGTATCAATATTGTGCAGGTAAACTCCATAGTGCATTAACACAGGGACTTCATTGCTGTTAAGAAGCTGTTTTAGGGCTGTTTAACTTAGATTGATTTAAGAAATGTTTAATCTGCTGTCAGCTTGGTAGCTGAGTCAAACCATGTAACGTTTTTACAAAATGGTGGGGCGTGAGGCACTGTGGTTGGAACACATGTAGGACATTGAACATTTCTAGATAAATAGCTCTCTGTGTTGCAGTTTTTTAAACACTAAGAATACATTAGTGAATTATTCCTTGCTATAGGCCGATATCCACAAATATCAAATAAACTACTACTATGTTTTGAGTCTGTAGGAATGTAAAGTTCGTGTTCTTTTAAAATCCTTGTTCATGACTTTAAGTGTAGCAAACTTACTAAAATGTACTATTTTGTTTTTTAAAGGCCAAATTCCAGGGCATAAGTTTTATGTGGAAAATTTCATCTCAGGGCACAATTTTATAGCATAGTCATAAACCTTAAAGAATGGGAATCTGTAATGGACAGAGCCATCACCTCTGACCAGAGTCACCGTAACAGGCACACAAGACACATAAATGTCTTCAAGGGCCTCTGGCTCATGTAGAGACACAGAGTCTTTACAGATTTTGAGAGTTAGTGCCTCAGTGGAATGCACATAAGTCCCCCGGGACCCACTGACCTGCTTTGGTTAGTTTCAGGAGCCTTTGTCTGCAGACAGAACCCAGGACAAGTCCCACATAACTGCGAATGCTTGTAGGTCAGTCATGCTCAAGGTCTGTGCATTTTCTCCAGGACTGTGTGTGTCACACAGGTCAGTGAAGGGAGGGCCTTCACAGAGGGGACCTTGGGGCCGGAGGTGGGGGCTCAGCCCTGGTGGCCTCCACAGCCCCCTTGAAAGGAAGAGCAGACAAGAATCACTCATCTGTCATGGTTAGCCACACGTCGTGTGGGTGCAGGTGAAGCCGTTGGGTGGCGTGTAGGGGGTGGGCACAGGGAGTAGAGATGCGCATGGTGTTAAGTGAGATGGCACCGGGAAGTTAATTTGTTACTTGGGTTAACATGTGGTGAGTTTATTTTTAATGAATAAATATTTAACATCTTCAGTTTTAGTTTCAAATTTGGTAAATGCTGGTAGATGTCATCCACATAGAGCTCTTTGGGGTAATGAGTCATGTTTAATGGTACAGCGGCACCACAGCCCTGGAGGGCCGCCGGCCTCAGCAGCGCAGGAGGGAGGGCCCAGGAGGGGCTGGGCCCCAGGCACGGAGCACACTGACCAGAGAGCTGCTCAGCACAGCCTGAGAGCAGGTGTTGTTTAACAATGGTTCTTTCCCTCTGAAAGAAAGGCGAGGGCTTCTGTGCTGTCCCCAGAGCTGAAGACTATCGCCCCTTGCTTGTACTGAACTTTTTAGTGTGATATTAGGTCAGAAGAGTCATGTTTGTCAGATAATACATAAGGTTCTAGGTGCTGTTGTCCTGTTCAGACCAAAAGAAATAAAGATCTAGAGCAAATAAAAAAACAAGCTATAAAAATCTTAGAAGAAAAATATTTTTAGAGTATTGGAGAGAAGACTTTCCTAATCAGTGAGAACCTTTGAAGCCATAAAGGAAAAAGATTGTAACAATATTTGATGGTGTAAAAATTTATATTATCTATAAACCCATGGAAAAGTTTCAAGAAGTGACAGACCAGGAGAAAATATTTGCAACACGTGTAGCAGATAAGATGTATAGCCATAATATGTAAAGACTGCTTACAAATGAGAAAGCTACAAATAAAGTGATATGAACTAATATGAAGAAAAATACAAATTACCACTAATCATAGTGAAAGATCACAATCACTAGTAACCAGGGACAACAAGATACATGTTTTTGCCCCCCCAAATTAGTACAAATGGAAAGGGCCCAGCATCCGGGGCCGCGAGGCAGGAGATGCCCTTCCCTCTCCCTGACAAGAGCATCGTGTCAGTGTGTGGAATCTAGGGGTGCTCACAAGTGTGGGTCACACACAGTCTTTTTGATCATGGTAGAAAAATGAAATCCAACCACGTAAAGAGCAGTCGCTTAGAGAATGCAAGGCCCAGTGTTTCGTGTTTAGGAACTGGGGAATGAGGTCTTGTTTAAAGATGTTTATGATGTATTGAGAGGAAAAAAAGAACAATATATTTGTACAGCGATTCCATTCATTGGAAAGAAGAAAGCCCTTATTCAAGAGGTGAAAGACAGATACACACAATGGCTGAATTGTGCCCTGGATGATGTGGGCATCGCAGTGAGAGCTGCTGGCTTACGCAGGGGAACTCGTATATTATACACTATTTCCATATATGTTCTTTAAATTTTAAAGAAGTCTTCATTATTTTTTTTATAATAAAAATACTTTTCAAATGAAACACATATATATCCCCAAATGTCCACAGAAGTATGACAATGTAATTTGATTGATTTGCTGCAAATGGTCATCTGCATAGCCTTCCATATTCAGAACGAGATGACCTGGGCTGACAGCTTCCAAGTGAAGCCTTAATGCGTGTAGAGGCATGTGGGGCCCCTCACTGAAGTCATCATCCAAAAAGCAGTTCAGTTTTCTTGAGAAGAGAAAGCATTTGTCAATCCCAGGGCACAAGGCAACCTGAAAGGCAAGTTTTGAATACTCTGCTGTTCATTCACAAAATAAAAATAAAAATCGGTAAAACAAGGCATTTTCTTAGGTTCAGTCTCGGTGCCGCATTGGCTGCCCTTGATTCCGTGCTTCCTGTCTGCTTGTCCCTGGAACTGTAGTCCCCTCCTAAGATGCCCACCTTGTGCTTGGCAGCCAGGGTAGGCCTCACCTCTGCCTGCAGGAGCGATCCTCCAGGTGGGCACCTGTGCAGTGGGCGCCCCAGAACCCAGCTTGGGCTCCAGAATCTGTCCTCAGGCCACCACTTTGCCTGCGATCAGGAACACAAGATGATGGAGGTGGGCTCCTCATTGCTCATGCAGCCTCATCTGAGTCCTCGGGGATGGAGTTTGGGGTCCAGTCACACGGGCACCACTGTGTCCTAGACACAGACAGTTGTATGCAGGCAGAGAGCATTGTGAAGAAGTGTTTCTGCCTCACAAGTGTGTCATGCCCATAGCGTGTGAGGATAGATGAGGTCACGCTGGTGTCTGCAGCCTAGCTGCAGAGTCCTAGCCCTGGCCCTTGGACAGGCAGTGATTTCAGTTTCCCGGAGGTGCCGCCATGACGATTCTGATAGTGCTTTGTAGCTTCTAGGGGCTTCCTCCCCGAGGACATACAAGTGCAGACAAGCCCCTGCCCACCAGCCACAAGGCCTTGGGTGTCCAGAGCACAGCAGAGCAGAATGGACACCTACCGTAGGGAGCCCAGTCATGGACCAGGGGTGCATCCAGCCTACCCGCCTGGGCCCTACCGCCGCCCCATCCCCCGCCTGGCCTGGCAGGCCCATTCGTCAGTCTTTGTCCCTCAGGTGTGAGGGTGGGGCCAAGGGTGGGGTGGAGGACAGCACCACAGGATGGGACTCGTGGGTTCAGGAAGACCCTCCTCCTAACCCCTCAGGAGGACGCAGGGGCAGGCCAGCTCCTGTGTGCTTTGTGTATGCCATGTGTCATGTATGTCATGTGTTTTTGTGTGGGTCGTGTACATGAGTGCGCACGTGAGAGGCCTGTCCCCAGATGCCAGAGCCCTGCAGGGGAAGAGTGTGTGCCACACATGCACGTGTGTGTGCCCACGCATGTGTGTGTTCGTGTGCACATGCCCCCACATGTGCACGTCTCAGGAGCACTAGGCGAACAGTGCTGTCCCCCTTTGGCCTTCCTGCCACTTGAACAGCCAGCTCCGCTCCAAATGTGGGGAGAACGAGCCCAGGACTGACCTCAGCCCTGGGCTCCGCTTCCCACAGAAGCACTGGCACCCCCCCTCCCCACACTGCTGGTGAATGCACGGCAGTCGTGGTTTAGACAGGCTTCTGTAACAGCGCAGTGGGAAGCCGGTGGAGACGTGTCCCGTCCTTTCTCTGGGTGGTGCCTCTTCCCTCCAGGGTGCTGCGCGGCCATGGGGGGTGCTTTGGGAATCATAGTTTCAACCTCTAGGAGCAGGGGGTCTGGCAGGGACTGCGCCCTGAGCCTCTTGTGTCCCAGGAGACGGAACCAAGGAGCTGCCTGCCCTGGGGCAGTTCCCTGAGTGGTGGCTGCCTGTCCCGTGTGACATGGGTCTGCCTCAGGACAGAACCTGTCTAAGCAGCTGGGGCCTTCCTCCCTCACCTGTTAGCCACACGGCGATACCCTCAGGCAGCAGGCCTGGGAAAGTTTCTGTCCCTGGAGGGTCTGGGAGAGGGTGGCCCCACGCCCGGCTGACGGCTCTCCTCTTCGTCACAGCGGAGCTGGAGTTCGCCCAGGTGGTTGTGGTGGTGGTGGTGGTCACAGTGATGGTCGTGGTCGTCTTCTGCCTGCTGAACCACTACAGAGTGTCAACCCGGTCCTTCATCCACCGCCCAGGGCAGGGCCAGAGGCAGGAGGACAGGCCACAGCTGGTAAGTATGGGCTTGGTCTGGGTCTCCCCGGGGGCGAGGCTGGGGCTGGGAGCACGGGCACAGGACGGCACTGGGCTCAGCTCATAAATCCACCGCACGGAATGCCCAGTTCAGGGTGCGATGGTCAGCGATGCATCCTGCGTCCCCGCCTGTACTGTGAGACGGTGGCTCAGCAGGGCAGGGCTGTGAGGGTGCCAGCCGCCGGGGCATGAGGGCCGGCGGGTTGTGTGGGCTTCAGGTCTGTTGTCCCCATGAGTGGAACTGAGGTTTCTCCAGTGTCCTGTGTCCCTTGCAGCCAGAGCCTGGGAAAGAGTGGGACTGCTGGGTGCTGCCCCCAGACCCACAGGGACAGGGACCTGCAGGTCACCCCTGAGGGAGGCCTCTCCCCCGCTTTCCCTCGTCCTCCACATCCCCTTCCTGCCGCGTTTCCTCCCTGAGTCCCCGTGCCGGGCAGGTGTGTCCCAGGGCTTGGGTTTTTCTTCTGATCAAACCAGGGAGGTGTGAATACCACTCCCAGAGGTTTCACAAACTCATAATGCACGTTTACGCAGTGACCAGAAACCGTTCAGGCCCAGGCCAGAGCTCCGTTTCATGTCTAGCCGGGACACGGACACAGATGGGATCCCGGAGTGCTGGGGGTCGCTGCCCAGGAACGTGTCCCCCACCTGGCGGCACTTCTTCCCTCTGATTACCACCTCTTCCCTTAGGGCTCCTGAGAGGTGCCACCTCCCTTCACGTGGCTCTGGGAGAACAGTGTGATCTGCTCACACTCAGGGTCCCACCGGGGACCATCTGTGGCTGTCACGGTGTGGGAATGGTGCTGTAGTGATGCTCTGGGCCTGAGCGCACCCCCTCCACCCTGCCCCATCCTCCCTAGGGCCCCTTCGGTAAGCGCACTGATGCTGCTAATACACGTAGGTCTCCTGGCTGCAATGACGAGAGCCTTTGCCTGCCATTCCCCAAGCTAGGAGTGTCCACAGGGAACCTGCCTCATCAGAGGGTCTTGGTGTGGGCTCTGCCTGCCTTCGTTCCCTGGGTCATTGAGTGGACGTGGGCCTGGTACCCACCAGTCAAAGAAACGTCACAGCAAACCCCAGCCTCCCCCCATCAGCAGTGCTATGGCTATTCTTGGTGGTATTTTCTGTCTTTGGGGAGGCCATGGGTCTCCAGAGGCCATTTGTATGTGGGGAGGGGTGCACAGCAGGAGGCTGTAAACTGTAGGAGTGTGTGGGGTGAGGCAGCTTCAAGGTGCCCTTCTGGGTGCCCCAGCATCCAGCCAGCCTCCCCACAAGGGGCCTAGAGGGGCCGGGCTCCCCATGGCGTCGTGTGGTTTGTGCTTCTTTGGAGGTGGCCAGGGTTTGAAGGTGCGGTGCCTGCTGTCTGCATCCCAGAAGCCCCTGTGCCTGCTTTTGGCAGCTGGTGGGTGTGGTGCGCCCCCTGCCGGCCTTCCCGTGCATGAGCATCCAGGGCTTTGAGCCAGTGCGTTGATGGGACTCCCGCACTTCTGTGGGCCTTTTGGCCCATTTGTTTTGGAACCGTGTGAGGTCTCCACAACCATGTTAGTAAAGAGTGTGTTTATTTTAAAGTGGTGTGAGAAGGGCTGGGCATCTAATTTATCACCTTCTAGAAGGTTTGGTTTAACACTATTGGTTAATGTTATTTTTATATATTCCTTGGGGGAAGAGTTGATAGTCAACGTGGAACAGTGAAGCCCAGTAGTCGGGTTTTGTTTTTGAGGAGAGGCTGAACGTGTAGATGTTCTGATGTGGTTGAGGAAACTTGACTCCCTTTCTGCCCTAATGTGCTTTCCCTTTATCCAGAAGGGAAAGGCAAGCTGGGACCTCAGTAGCTTTGACAGCCCGGGTTCTCACAGAGAGCCGTCTGGGAAAAGGTGGGTTGGATCAGTGGCCCCTTTGGGCCTAGCTTGCTCAGTTTTGGAGGGTTTGCTTTGTGCAGTCATAGCCCTTTCCTCATGTGGCCTCTTGCTGCCCCCAAGGCCTGTGGGAGGACACACTTCTTTGCCAAGGGAGGGACAGATGGAGGCTGTTTTGGCAAGACTAGTGAGCCTGCATCACCACAGTGTCCCTGAAACGCCGTTCCAGGGGGCCAGGGCAGTAGGAGGGACCAGCGCTAAATTTGGTGGAAGCAGCCATTTCTGGATGAAAATGAAAAAGAGCTATCCATCAATTGGCTGCAGTTAAGAGAAAAGGAAATGCTTCAGTAGTGGTAGCAGCAGTAAGTGGGTTCGTGATAAAAAGCCATGTCTTCTTTCTGAGGGTATCTGCCCTTAGTACTTAGAAGCATTTTTTTTTTAATTTAGTTATTTTTGGCTGCAACACTGGATCTTCATTGCTGTGCAGTGGGCTTTCTCTAGTTGTGGCGCGTGGGTTTCTCATTGCAGTGGCTTCTCCTGTTGTGAAGCACTGGCTTTAGTTGCTCCAGCTTCAGTAGTTGTAGCTTGTGGGCTCTATAGGGGCTGAGTAGTTGTGGCACATGGGCTTAGTTGCTTCATGGCATGTAGAATCTTCTGGACCAGGGATCAAATCCATGTCCCCTGCTTTGGCAGGCAGATTATTATCCACTGCTCCATCAGGGAATCCCTATAGAGCCTGGTTTATGTGAGTTTGGAACTTTCTTATTTGTTCTCTGAGGATGGATTTGATTTTTGGTACCAGCCAAAATCCATTTAGAGTTAAATCTCAAGATGCAGTTTATCTAGTTACTGATACGATTTTGGTGCAAAGTCAAGTGTGACCATTAGTAAGCCTGATGTTGTTCAGGCTACAAGCTGATGCTGCAGAGAAAGGCCAGGAAGGTCCCAGGAGGGGGTGGTGGACAGAAGCCTGGTCCCTGTTGTTAAGGCTCTTGTGATAAGGCTATGCTCCTGTGTTACTTTTGCTCATCTGTTGGTAAAGTTTGCTTTTACTTAGTCCTTAAAAATTGATGTGGTTTGTTCTGGGGAAGAAAAGTGTTCTCTGAATTATATTGATTCTGAGTGGCCCCTGTTGGGGAGGCTGACCTGGGGATCTAAGGGAGGTGGCTAGGGGGTCTCTGCTCCTCCCCCACCAGCTCCACTGTGGGAAGACAGGTGCCCTGAAAGGAGGCTCACAGTGTTTGGCCCTGAGCATTCTAGTTCCCAGGCTGCTTCCTCTGGAAGCCTGACTGCTCACTGGCTCTGCCCCCAGCCCAGGAGGCGTCACAGTCCTCCTCTTGGGTTTGATTCTGGGCCTATAGGCTTCCTCTAGCTGTTGATTGTTCTGGACAATAAAGGAGTCCCTTTGTTTTCCTCCCAGGAGAACTTCCTTCATGGTTTTGTCTTTCCCTTAGGGGATGTGCTCTACATTGAATCAAGTTGGGAGAGAAGTAGTCTTGAGAAGTCGGATGATGGATGCCCAAGGTGGATAAGGGAAAGTGCTGGAGAGGACAGTCACCAGCACCTAAGCTGTTAGTGTGGCCTGGGTGGAAAAGTCAGTCAATCTGTCTGGGAAAAGAGAAGAAACAAGAGAAAATGGACTTTTGTTGTTGTTCGGTTGCTAAGTTGTGTCTGACTCTTTGCAACCCCATGAATGCCATGCCATGCTTCTCTGTCCATCAGTATCTCCCTGAGTTTGCTCAAACTCACGTCCATTGAGTTGGTGATGCCATCCAACCATCTCATCCTCTGTCATCCTTCTCCTGTCCTCAGTCTTTCTCAGCATCAGAGTCTTTTTCAGTGAGTCATCTCTTTGCATCAGGTGGTCAAAGTATTGGAGCTTCAGCTTCAGCATCAGTCCTTCCAGTGAATATTCAGGGTTGATTTGCTTTAGGTTTGACTGGTTTGATCTCCTTATAGTCCAAGGGACTCTCAAGAGTCTTCTGCAGCACCACAGCTCAAAAGCATCAATTCTTCGGCACTCAGCCTTCTTTATCAGATGGCAAAGTTGTTGCTAAATACCCAAACATCAGTTTTAGCTGTGTTTTTCATCCTGGAATAGGGAGTAAAATAAAATTTCAAATATTTGAGGCCATATGATAATGTTCATTTGCTGTGGGAAACCCTTGGGTAGAAACTGAAATATCCAGCAGTGATCTTACTTTATACAAACTGGCTATGTCACCTCTAGCTAGCCATGTACCTTCCTTGGGCCTCAGTTTCCTCCCATCCAAAATGAGTGAGAATTGGCTCAGATCAGAGACCTTCAGATTGTCTGACCACTTTAACCAAATGTGTAGGAAAGACATACCACTTAAATTGATACCGCTTAGACATACCACTTAGCTCTTCAAGAGGCTGCAACTCACAGTATGGAAAACAGTGTACTGGGTGTTTCCAGTGCCCAAATCTGATGATCCCTGTGGTCCTCTGTGTATTGAAAGGAGAGTTTAGCTGAGAGCTACACCAAGAACATTTGGGGCATGGGGTGGTCTCATGTGGTCACAGTGCCCATGGCCCCAAGGCAGCAAGTGGGCTTCAGCCACAGCTCACAGCACCAGCCAGTGAGTCGTGGTCACAGATGACTCTCTTTCAGTGCTATAAGGATAGTACCCTTTGGGTGGAAAAAAAACTAAGAGATACAGACAAAAAAAGAGTATTAGTACTTTGACCACTTGTATATCAACATATTGAAAAACCATATAACCCAGATGAAATGGACAGATTCTTAGAAACTCCCTCCTAAGACTGAGTCCTGAAGAAAGAGAAAATATGAATTGATCTTTAACTAGTAAGGAGATTGAATCAATAATCAAAGACCTCCCAACAAAGAAATTTCCTAGACTAAATGGCTTAACTGGTGAATTCTATAAAACATTCAAAGAATTGACACCAGTCCTCAGACTCCTCCCCCAAAATTGAAAAGGATGAAACACTTTTCGAACTCTTTTCATAGGCCAGCATTGCCCCAGTACCAAAACCAGACAAAGACACAACAGGAAAAGAAACCAATGGCCAACATCCCAAATAAACATTGATGCAGAAATCCTCAACAGCACTAACAAATGAGAATTCAGCAGCATAATAAAAGGATTATATCACCATGACCAAGTGGGGTTTATTTCTGGAATGCATGGAGGGTTCCACATTATGAAATCTATCTAATTCACCTCATTAACAGAGTGAAAGGAAAAAAACTACATGATTGTTTCATTGATACAAGAAAAGTATCTAACATAATTCAACACCCTTTCATAATAAAAACATTCAGCAAACTAAGATACAAGGAAACTACCTCAGCATAATAAAGTCATCTATGAAAAGCCCACCGTGAACACAGTATACAACAGTGAATGACTGATAGCTTCCCTGTCAGATCTGGAACAAGGAAGGGATGCATGTGTGCTTTCACCACTTCTATCCAACATAGTATTTAAATTTTAGCTGGAGCAACAAGGCAAGAAAAGAAATAAAAGGCATCTCAGTAAGAAAGGAAAAAGTAAACTTACCTCTCTTTGTAGATGACATGATATGTAAGAAAACCCTAAGCATTCCAATTAACTAATAAACAAAAACTCTACTAGAACTAATAAGTTCAGCAAAGTTGCAGGACACAATATCAGCCTCCTAAAATTAGTTGTGTTTGTTTACACTAACAACGAACAGTCCAAAAAGAAATTAAGAAAACAGTTCAGTTTACAATAGCATCAAACAGAATAAAATACTTAGGAGTAAACTTAACCAAGAATATGAAAGGTTTGTACTGAGAACTATATAGTGCTGCTGAAAGAAAATTATTCTCAAGTAAATGGAAAGGTATCTTGGGTTCATGGACCAAAAGACTTGATACTGTTAAGATGTCAGTACTACCGAGAGCAATCCACAGAGTCAGTATGATCCCTCTCAAAATCACAGCAATGTTTTTCTGCAGAAATAGAAAAGCCCATCCTGAAATTCATGTGCTGTCACAAGGTACTCCCACCCCCACCCATAGCCAAAATAATATTGAAAAAGAATAACGAAGCTGCAAATTGCATACTTCTTGATTTCAAAAATTACCAGAAAGCAGTAAAGACAAACATTTAGACCAACAGGATAGAAGACAGAGCCTGGAAATAAACTCCCCATATATGGTCAGAGGGGCTTCCCTTGTAGCTTAGTTGGTAACAGACTCCGCCTGCAATACAGGAGACCCGGGTTCAATTCCTGGGTCCAGAAGATCCCCTGGAGAAGAAAATTGCAACCCACTCCAGTATTCTTGCCTGGAAAATTCCATGGACAGAGGAGTCTGGTTGGCTACAGTCCATGGGGTCGCAGATTTGTTGGACATGACTTAGCGTCTCAACTACCATGAATGGTCAGATGATTTCCAACAAGGGTTCCAAAGACCATTCAAGCAGAAAGGACACTCTTAAAAAATGATGTTGGGAAAACTGGGTGTTCATTGCAAAATAATGACATTGAGCCCTTATCTGCTACCATATACAAAAAGTTAATTCAAAATGTATCAAAACCTAAATGTACGAGTTAAAACTATTAAACTCTTAATAGGGAAAAAGCTTCATGACATTGGATTTGGCAGTGGTATCTTGGATCTGTCACCAAAAGCACAGGCAACCAAAGAAAAAAAATTGGTAAATTGGACTTCAAAAATTAAAATCTTAAACTTATCACAGGACACTATCAAGACATTGAAAGGCAACTCACAGAATGGGAGAAAATATTTGCAAATCACATATCAATATTCAAAAAGTATAAAAAACTTTTATAACAAACAACAAAGTAAGTCAACGTAATTTAATTTAGGCAGATTTAAAATAGGCAAAGAACCTGAATAGATACTTCTCCAAGGAAGATAATACAGATAGCCAACAAGCACATGAGAAGAGCTCAGGATCATTAATTGTGATGGTTAATTTTATGTGTCAACTTGACTGAGCTAAGCAATGCCTGGATAAAACATTACTTTTGGGTGTGTCTGTCAGAGTCATTCCAGAAGAGAGAACCATTCGACTCAGTGGACGGAGTGAAGAAAATCTGCCCTCACCAGTGTGGGTGAGCATCATCCAATCCCTGAGGGCCTGGGTAAAAGAAGAAGGTGGAGGACGGGCAAGCTCTTTTTTCCTCTTTTTTTTTGAGCTGAGATGTTGATTTTCTCCTGCCCTTGGACATCAGAGCGCCTGGTTTTGGGGCCTTGGAAATCCAAGACATATACCAGTGGCCCCCCACCGGGTTCTCAGTCCTTCATTATTTGGACTGAATTATACCACTGGCTTTCCTGGTTTTCCATCTTACACATTGCAAATGTGGGACCTCTCTGTCTCCATGAACATGTGGCCGATGCCTATAATCAGTCTGTCTCTTGTTTCTCTGGAGAACCCTGACTTCACATACTAACCATACACAGGCCAAAACCAGAGTGAGATGCCACATCACACCCACTTGGACTGGTTATCAAGAAACTAGAAGATCAGGATTGGCAAGAAGTTAGAACCCTGTGCTCGTTGGTGAGAATGAAATGGTACCACCACTATGGGAAACAGTAGTAGTTCCCCCCGCCCCTCCACATTAAACATGGAGTTACCACATGACCCAAAAGTTCTCCTCCATGAAAAGCAGAGATTCAGAGAGAGATTTGTACACCCCCATTTACAGTAGCATTGTTCATGATGGCCAAAAGGTGGACACAACCAAGATACCTATGAGTAACAAAATACAATATGTCCCTGCAATGGATTATTACTCATCCTTAAAAAGGAAGGAAATGCTGACACTGGCTGCACCATGGTTAAGCCATAAAGTCATTATGCTCAGTGAAATAAGGACAGTATTTTATGATTCCACTTGGATGAGGTCCTTAGAACAGTCAGATTCATAGAGACAGAGGGTAGAGTGCTGGTCACCAGGGCCTCGGGTAGAAGGAATACAGAGTTGGTGTTTAGTGAGTGTGGTGTCTCAGTTGGGAAGAAGACAAATTCTGGAGATGGATGGGGCAATCAGTGCATGGAAAGTGGATGGACTTAATGCCACAGAACTATATGCTTTCAAATGATTAAAATAGTAAATGTTACATATAACTTACCACAACTTTAAAAAAGACAATTTTGATTTTCCACTCACCATCCAGCCCGAACAAAGTGCCAGATTTAAAAGGAAAAAATGCAGTCATTGTGTTTCCAGGTCTGCAGCCGGCATATCTGGATCATTGGGATGGTAAAGACAATCACTTGGAAGAGCACGTGACTTTTAATCTTTAATGTTTTAGTGTCAGGTTCAACTTGTGGGAAAGTTCCTGCCAATGTGGCTGGAGGAGTAAAATACAAAGCAGATTCCTCGAGGGTAAAGGAATCTGAAAACACACATCTTCAGCCTGTGAGATCCAGAGCTGTCCTGTCCTTTCTCCACAACATGCAGATTCCCTGGTGCCCTTTGTGGTAGCCCAAGGCCATCGTGGGCCTGGTTCCTGGTGGCCCTGCTCCCCACGGCACCCACGGGGGCATCTTTAGGTCACCAAGAGGTGCTCTGTGGACACAGACTGAGTGAACAGTTCTCACAAGCACGCAGCTAGGAGAGACGCAGTGCATATGAGCCTGGGTAGTGGTGCTGGCTTGATTTTGTTCCTGTTGCTGTAAATTCTGTAAACTGCTAACGTATTTATCAGCTTACTCTGCCGTGGTCAGAGGACCTGGCTCCCCGGGGCGTTTGCTGTGGTCGCTGTGGCGGTGGTGATGCAGACGCGTCCCTGGGGGAGCAGGCTGAGTGGCCAGAGAAGCAGGGGGAGGGGAGGTCTGGAGGGGTGGGGTTGACAGGAGGGACTGTGAGAAGCAGGGCTGGGAAGCACGTGGATTTATAAACAGAGAGGTTGATGTGAATTTGGTGGAATACAGGAATGAGTGTGTACAGGGCTTGGTGTGGATCTTTTTCAGGCATTTTTCCAGTTTTGCTAATTTCTAGGGAAATAAAACCATTGAGAATTGTTACTGCCATTTTCAGAAAATGCACCACCCTTCTCCTGGGTCCTTCCTCACCTGCTTCATTTGGTGCTGTGAGTTCTGGCCATCAGGCTGTTCCCTGTGCTTTAATCTACTGCTGTTGTCACCAAGAGTAGAATTCTGAGTCCTGAAAACTGTGGAGGGTGTTCTCTGCTGTTCTCAACGCCTGGGACTTGGACACCTGGTTAGTCACTCTGTGGCCTGTTGCCATTACATGGTTGTATAGTCAGACCTAAGGATGCCACCTGCTTGCAGTGAGGGGGGCTGTGCTGGACGCTGACCTGCAGGGAGCAGGGAAGGTCACCTTTGCCTCTGAAGGTCACCTTTGCCTCTGAAGGTCACCTTCGCCTCCTGGGTCTGCCTGTGGTCACTTTCAGGTCACAGGAGGCTATGATGGCAGATCATGTGTGCATATTCTTTTGGAATCCAAAAATGTAGGCACTACCCTCGCTCTGATGTAGTTCTTATCAGTTACAACAGCCCAGCAGACCCTGCTTAGCCAACAATGAGTTCAGAAGGGATACCACATGGAAATACTCTGTTGACAAGTTCATGGTCTTGGAAGTGATCCTTAGTCATGCCTATTGTTTGCTTGAAACCTTGTCAGTCTGGCCAAACATTTGTGAAAAAAGATACTACAACTCAATCTCAGGTTCCACGTACCTTGTGAATGTTTGTACTGAAGAATCAGTTCATTGGAAGACGCCCAGAGGGCTCTTAGGTTTGGGAAACTCAGTTTTCAGTTTGAAAGCCCACTGGTGTGGACGGGCAGTGCTTTCCTTCTGCCAGTTAACGCAGGGCAGCCCCAGCTCAGAAGGTTTGATAGCAGAGTTGCACACACACGCGGGAAGATTGAGAGACTCCAGACCTGTCTCAAGGCTACTGTGGGGAGATCTGTTGTACTTGTGGCCACAGCTTTCCTCGAGGTGTAGATTAAGGGCTGAGGCTTTGTGGTCCTGGGTGTTAAACAGCCTGTGTTCAGCGGAGTGTGTGGGATCCCTTAGCTTTGGGTGCTGCTGCATGAAACTAATTATCTTCCTATGATGTCCACTCCCTGCTCCCCACCCAGGAAGGGCGCCTGTGGCCTTCAGATGGCTCTGAACCTCGGCCCACCTCAGAGGTAAGGGATTGGACATTGGCGATGTGTGGGTGGCAGGAGATGAACAAGATTGGTGGAAGGGTTGAATGTGTCAGCACAAAGACTAAGATGTGTGCCAATAACATGGTTTAAGAGGTGGGGGAGGGACTTCCCCGATGGTCTAGTGGTATTAAGACTTCACCTTCCAATGCAAGGGGTTTGATCCCTGGCCGGGGAGCTAGGATCCCACATGCCTGGAGGCCAATATAACCAAAACATGGAAGTGTTGTAACAAATTCAGTAAAGACTTAGTATGATCGGGAAGGGGCTTTCTAGGTGGTGCAGTGGTAAAGAATCTGCCTGCCAATGCAGGTTCGATCCCTGGGTGGGGAAGATCCCCTCAAGTAGGAAATGACAACCCACTCCAGTATTCCTCCCTGAAAAATTCCATGGACAGAGGAGCCTGGTGGACCACAGTCCATGGGGCTGCAAAGAGTTGGACATGACTGAGCATGCACACACATACAATTGGGAAAATAAGTTTTTTGCCTTTAAGTTAAAAATATGGTATGAGAGAAGTTGATGGATGAATATGTATCTTTATATACGTATGTCTTTCCTCTAGAAGAAAATCGAATGGTGAATAAGTTATGTTAAGAAATAAAATATCTGGATTCTTTTGAGGAAAAAAAATCTATAATCATATTTACTTTGGAATATAAAACATTTTTCATGTTGGTTGCTAAAAATTACAGGAAATTTTATCCAAAAAGAAGTAACTCGAAAAGTCTAAAGCCAGAAAGAAAAAGTCACTTGTTTCATATTTTAAAGTAACTGATAGGGCAACAGGTTCCTATAAATATGTCCTAAGTTGTCCCAGCCTTGTATCTGCTCCAAGTACAGGCCTGTGAAGTTGCAACTTTCAATTACAAAGGAAATTCTGTCCCCTTCCCCACTCCTCTGAATCACAGGACTAGGAGCTGGAAGGGGCTTGAGAAAGCAGGGGGACTGTTCTTACTTTCTATAAAAAAGACTGGGACCTGGAGCAGGTCATGTGGGGGGCAGGCCTGGGGGTGGGGGCTCCTGTATTCTTCTTAACCCAGTGGGAAATGTACACATAGCACATACAATAACTCCATTAAACCTACATTTTCAGGTAACTGCAATTATCCGTTGCTGAACCATCCTGGGTTTGGCAAGGTGAGTGATGTAAGTCATTAGGAATGAGAAAACTTTTTTTTCTGGAATAGTCTTGTTTTTTTGGCGGGGGAAGTTTTCAGACGGGTGAGAACAGACCAGGCGTGAATTTCCCTGCGGCCGTCATGTCTGTGGTCATCACTGTGCTGAGAACATCTCGCAGCCGTTCCTCTCTTCCCTGCAGACCATGTATGCCCCGCGGTCCAGGGATGGGGTGACTGCCCCGCCTTTTCTCCAGAGGGATCGGTTCAGCCGCTTCCAGCCCACCTACCCCTATGTGCAGCACGAGATTGACCTTCCCCCCACCATCTCCCTGTCGGACGGGGAGGAGCCGCCTCCTTACCAGGGGCCCTGCACCCTGCAGCTCCGGGACCCTGAACAGCAGATGGAACTCAACCGAGAGTCGGTGCGGGCACCGCCCAACAGAACTGTATTTGACAGCGACTTGATAGGCGTGTCCGTGTACAATGGGGGCCCCTGCCCACCCAGCAGCAATTCAGGCGTCAGTGCCAGCACCTGCAGTAGTACTGGGAGGATGGCGGGGCCGCCCCCAGCCTACAGCGAGGCGATGGGCCACTACCCGGGCACCACTCCCTCCCACCCCCAGCACAGCGGCGCACACAGGGGGAGCAGACTGCTGCTCCAGCGGGAAGGCCCCGGAGCACGGAGCTGCCCATCCAGGGCACGGACAGGAAGCCCAGGGAGTGCGTCTGACCTGTGAGCACACCTGATGTGAGAAAAGAAATGGGAGAGTCGCAGCACAGCAGAATTCAGTAAAACAGAACAATTCTTTTCAGGGGAGCCACACGCAGAAGGGAATAGTGCAAACCTCCAGTCTGGCCACAACAGTATTCATCTGCAGCAGAGATGGGACAGGGCTGGTTTTGGTGAAGTGTGGGCATGAGAACACACAAGGTGCTTTGAAGACACCATGAAATAAAACCCACGAGGCGTTTGACTTAACTGTGAAAGCAGAGGCCAGAATGCCTGTTTTACAATTAACTGAATACAGAGGAAAATGTTATACATTATGGGGAAGGCTTGCTAGTTTGCTTTCCCCCCGAACTGTGGAACTTTTGTTTTAAAAATATGATTCCAAATTCCTGCTTTGTGTGCCAAGGTATAAAGTGAAGTCAGATGAATGCAAGGAGTTAAATCTGTGTTGTGATGCTGTGTTTTTCAAAATTGCACTATCTTCATTGTTTAACATGAGGAAGCTTTATGTGAAGTCCTGTATGTTGTTTTCTCACCTGTGCATCATTAGGCCCCACAATAATGTTCCCCCCATAACTGTGCAGGAAAGGATGTTTGGGAGGTAGCCTAACATACTGCTAACTTTCACTTGTGAAGGGAGTTATCACAGGGCATGCATCACCAAGGCACCTGCAGACTGGATGGAGCAGAGGAAACTCCCGCATCCCTGGTGGGTCGAATCCCTCCAGCCTCAGGCTGTGTGTTTTACGCCTGCATTCACACATCATACAGTGCTGCCTTAGTCCTCCAGCAGTGCAGTTTCTGCAGTAATTGATTTTTTTTTTCACTGTAGCATGAAATATACTCAGATAATACACTATTTTATGCAATAAATTGTTCAAAATGAAAGGTGGTTATTTTTATACTGTTGAAACATGTGATTTCAGTGTTTCCTGTGGTCTCTCTTTCCCTGGATAGTTGAGTTCAGGCCTGGATGGCTGATCAGTGACTCGGCAGTGACTCCCATGTGCCCGCTTGCCCCGGTGTTGCCCAACGCTGGCTGCGGGTTCTCTGTGTGTAGAAACTCTTGGGTTGAGGAAGGGACTCACATGGCCCCATATGGGAACCAGCGCCTGGGAGAGACACAGGGCTCAGAACCAGCCATGCTCCTGGGTCACTCAGCCTCTCCTGGAGACCAGAACTGGGCAGGGAGTGACTCAGAGCCTTGGGTGAAAATGAAAAGCACAACCTGCAGCTAAACTCAACTAGAAGACTAACCTTAGATCTTGTACCGTTCGTTCTCACCTGACACAGTTAACTTCCTTCTGCAGAGCATCTGCCTTTCCTGCACCCAGGTGGGGGCTTCTGTGCAGCCCCCACCTGGACTCGCAGGGTCTCTGACCTGCAGGTCCGAGTGTCCACTCAGTTTCGAGTGTTGTCATCTTGGGTGTGGTTGGCGAGGTGCCCTTGTGCCGCTGGCCCCTCTTGGCTGGTAAGTCCTGAGTTTTGTCTGGAGGATTGGAATTCTCATCCATTTCACAGTGACATCCACACAAGTAGTTGGTCTCTCTTAGAAGGAGAAAATGGTCAGCAGTTGTCACTCATGCTTCAGATCCTGTTGGGCAGTGTGCCTGCTGAGGGCCACAGTGGGAGCTCTAGGACAGAGCTCTGGGGGCCCTGACCAGAGGACCCCTCCATCCCCCTACGAGGTCAGACGGCCTTGACCACGAGCTTATGCTTGTTTGACGGAGGCTTCACCTCGAGTTGGCGGTAAATATGGGGAAGTGCCTGTCCTCCTCGTCTGCGGCAGATTGTCAGTCAGGCATCCTCCCAGGTGCAGAACGAGGAGGTTGGCTGAAAGTGTCGTCATTCCAAACTTCACCAGCACTTTTGGGAGTGGGTGAGCCCAGTCTATGGTTCTAGCTCAAAATGGTGAGTTATGCTCAGAAATTGGTAAATTTCTGCAAGTACCTGAACATCTGGCATCTGTCCACGGTACTGGCAAAACAATTATTTAATTCAAATAACTTTAATTGTCCTTTAAAACAGAGGTTGCTCTCTTTCAGCCACCCTATTAGATAACTGCCTCTAATGTAAATAGTTAAAGATGTCCGCACCTTTTAACTATTCAAAGCATGACTTGAATGGTCTCTGAGGCTCGGCCTCTGTAATGAATTAGTTTAAAAGCTGAGGTCCTAAATTGAATTAGGTCAGTCTCCCTTCCATACAAGGAGAAGGTGATTTAGGTCTCTACTCTCTCGAAGGTTGTGTGGCCTAGCATGGAAAGGAGACATGGCTCTGAAGCTGCAGCCTAGTCAGTGGGGCCTGAGGGTCCTTGTTAGACGCCAGAGACTCAGGTGACCAGGGAGCAGTGAGTGGAAGCTGGGCTCCACCGTCTTCAGCAACACCCTGGGTGTGAGCCTCGAGCAGGCCCACCTACAGGAAGATTCACGCATCTGTTGACTTTTTCAGGAAGCCTGGTGTTCCTCAGACACTGAGGTTGTCCTTTCCTACAAGAGATTTTGCTAAACAAGCCACGCATTTACAAAGTTCTTCTGTGACCAAATTTCAGTGTTTAAAAAGCTTGACAGGCCTACTCTGTCCTCCACACCACAAATACACTTGGATACATGGCCCAAACATCAGAGGAAAACATGCAAAACACAGGCAGGTTTGTCCTGAAGACACTTAAATCCACTAACTGCAGCTGGGAGAGGAGGACAGGGGCTAGTAGGAAGGGGGCAGCAGGAAACTGCGGGCCTTTCACCCTAGCACAGGGATTTGTGCTTAGATAAGCACGTCTCCAATTTCGAGTTACTGCTCTTTACCTGTATTTTATCATCTTAAGAAGAAGGGCTCCAAGGCCAACACTTTTCAGAAGCGCTCGGACCTGGCAGAATCCATTCCAGTCTCTGCCTTCCTCAGAGCCAGAGGCTGCATCCTGTCAGGCAGGCCCGGGCCTCACCTCCACCTGCTCTCTGGCGAGGGTGTCCCTGCAGACACTGGCTGGGGCTGTATGCCCCTCCAAAGCAGCTTCCGTCCGCTGCTGGCCACAAGGCTTATGTGTGTGTCAGCCTGGCTGAGACGTGGCAGCTGGGGGCTGCTCACCAAGCCTTGTGTCTGTGGTGCTGAGGCTGCTACTTGAGGTCTGCTGCTTAGAATGACAACACGTTGGTGTACCCTGCTACCCTGCATTTTTCTTAAAATTTCCAAAGCTCAGCAGTGTCGATGAAGGAAATACTGGGAAGGATACTGTTGCTGGGTGTGTGGTCTTGCAGTGACAGACCCCTGCTCCCCACTTCTTGGTGGGAGAGCAGGGACCAGGCTCCCCTTCTGCATGGTTGCCTTGGTTAGCATGGCTTTGGTGAAGTGGAGATGCATTGGCAAGTCCCCCCCAGTGTGAGGACACTGTGTCTAAAGGGGCCCAACAAAGGCAGATGAAACACCTGCTCTCACCCCAACCATGAAAGCGTCCCAGCGGCTCACCTACCTTGCGCAGATTCCTTAGAAACCAGGATCTCAGCTTAGGATATTTTATTCCCCAAGTGCTGCATCTTGGGTCTGTATTCACAGCCAGGGTTAGACGGTCATTTGCTGCTACTGCCTTTGGGTTGGCTCAGGGAGGCCTTGTGAGCAGTGCTGTCCTCAGTGTACGCGGTGCTGGGTGAGAGCTGTCCAGAGATGCAGGTGATGAAGATCCATATCCTTCCACAGAGCTCAGAGTGCAGCAATTTTTGAGTGACTGAAGTGCCACATGTTCTAACTTCAGCCGATGCGTCGTCATGCCTCACTCATAATGGTGCTTTCAGTGTCTGCCATGTATTCATTTTGTAAGGTGCTGTATATATAACTTTATATTATTCACATATCCTACCCAATGGGTGGAACAAAAACGTTGGTACTGCAATATAATGTACAGGTACCAGATTTAACAGAAATGGGATAGAACTTATGAATGCCTATGTGCTTTGTCCTCTTTTGTAAGGAAATCTGCAAGTGGATGCATACAGATTAAAGTCTATGTCATTTATTTTCTTATTAAGTATCGATATTATAACACAAGGGAAATAAGTGTGAACAAGCAAGTGCAGCCTATGTACAGCAATCAGAGTTGCATCTTTGTTGTGAAAACACTTTTTAAGAAATAAGTTTTTAAAATTCTATAGCCTTCTGTGGCCACCAGATGCTTATTTTTAACCCCTTCGAGTTCAGTTGGACCAGTATTATAGTCAGCAAAAAATGCTGATTTTTCAACTTGCTTTATGAAAACATATTCTATCTTACATTGTAGAATGAAGAGGGAGACCCAGTGAGGAATGCACTTTTCATTAAAATTGCAAAACTTTGCAAAACTTAGGTCAGAGTGAGCACAGTGGCCTGCAGCAAGGATTGTGCAATCTAGATGCATTTGTGACCATTTGTCTCTCTGTGCCTTTTTGACAAATGGAAGCTGTGAACCGTTGAATGAGCAGTGTTTGCAGAAAAATAACTCTGGACAAACCAGTCCACTTGAGAAGACCCCATTCTCAGAAAAATGTCTGTTACGGGTTATAATGAGCAGACTGGCAGTCAGCCAGCTGAGTAGTCTTATATCCCTTCCCTTTGATGTCTCCTGGTGATAACTACCCCAGAACCAAACTAGGCTTTGCCAATGACCAGGGACCACGTCATTCCCCCTGAGAAAGCATCTACTTCCAGCTCTGGCGATTCTGACAGTGACCTTTGTGTTTATCTTCTAATAGTCAAAAAAGAAAGAAATGACAACATTCACTAAAACCACTGATGAAACTGTGGCTGTGGGCCTCCTTCCGAGTTCTGTCTGTGGAGGTCATTGGTGAAATTCTGCCCCTCTGATCCATACTTCCAGTTTATTCTGTCATCAGAGGATGTTAACTCTAGTTTTTTATTTGTTCTGCAGTGTGTGTTCTGATTTGAAAAGCACGACGGAATCATACTCTTGTCCACAAAATAAGTACTGACTCTCCTTAAACTGAAAGTGCCTCTGTAGCTCTTGATGCTAACAGACCAGAGGTCAGTCCTTCAGCTATGCTTTTCAGGGGCCACAAGATGATGAGGGTCTGTGTTTTCTGCAGCCACAGACCCTACTGTCTACTCACTGCTAGCAGCAGGGTCCTGGTGGTTCAAGCCAAGGGTGGAGGCTCCTCCCTGTCAGAACCACCCTGCCACCCCAAGGCTCCACCTTTGGGAGGACGCTGAGCAGGATGTCCAAAGCACTAAACCTGGTACACAGCATGGCTTCCTTTCTACAGGACTAATCGAGGCTTAAACTTTACTGTTAATGATGTTGGTTCATTTTAATGTGCTTGCTGCTGTATTACTATTCTTCATTTCATGGCTTTCAAAAATCACATTTTCTGATACAAAAGCTATTTTTAAATATGTGTAATACTATTAATAGCATTTAGTTCACTTTCACTAGGCTGCTTTATAATGACAAGTACAGCTGTATCTGAACTTTTCAATAGTCATAGGTTCAATATCATAGGTTCACATGACCTATGATAATCCCAAGTTATGAAGTCTTTTTTAAACAGCCATTTGTGCTTACTGTTCAACATAATTCCCAGTCATACACAGAGAAAGATTTCCAGCTGTTTTGTGCCTGCCTCTCTAACTGAGCGATGATACAGTTCCTAGACCCAAGGTCTGTAACCGCAATCCTTAAAGGACGATGATGCTCTAGTGCTGTGTTATGAAATCAGCCCTTTCTTTTTTTAATGCTGTGGTTGAACTGCAGCTTAAAATCATTAAAAATAATCAGTGATACACGTGTCTCCTGTTTTGTTTTGTTTTTTACAGAAAATCTTTCACAATATATGTTGGCCAGGGGTGGTGGGGACCATAAGTACTTAAAAAATTGTCTCAGAAATGTTTCTTATGCTTCCCACATAACCATCCCGTTTGGTTCTTATTCTTACTTTTCAGAAATCATTATATTCTGCTATAAACAACACTGGCAGATCACATCATACAGTTCTGGTTTTGGCAGATCACATCATACAGTTCTGGTTTCTACACAGAACATTCAGGGACTGTCACCTGACAGGTGTCACTTCAGGCTTCTGGACACTGTCACAAACTGGAATCAACTCAGCAGAAAACATGAATGAAACAGGAACTGTTCAGCAGATGCCCTCAGAGGCTGAGGTCGTTTGTATCAGAAGTTTTCAGTTCGTGATGATGGAGCAAAAGGAATTCAAGATTCCTTCACTGAGAGATGAGAATGATACCTCTAAGCTCCAAGTAAGGACATAGATTCACAGATCACATGATTGAGAATGTAAAAAACCTCATACAATCCACCAAAAGTGAAGTGTAAATGTTAGTCGTTCAGTCGTGTCCAACTTTTTGCAACCCATGGACTGTGGCCCACCAGACTCCTCTGTCCATAGACTTCTCCAAGCAAGAATACTGAAGTGTGTATAACTGAGTTTAGCTTGATTGCAGGGGAAAAAATTAATATAAAAAATTAATATATTTTTGCATTTCTATACATTAGTACATGAACTCTGGAAAATGAAATCTTTAAATACCATTTAAATAACTGCCTGGGCCCAAAACTCTAGTTATAAACTCATTTTTGTTTTGGTCACACCATGTGGCTTGCGGGATCTTCGTTCCCTGACCAGGGGTTAAACCTGGGCCATGGCAGTGAAAGCACAGAGTCTTAATCACTAGACTGCCAAGGAGCTTCTATAACACTCATTTCAGATTCTGAAATAGTTTTTTAGATTATTTTGGAAAGGGGATTAGAAAACTATGAGGAGGAAATTAGCTGTAAGGAAAGGATTTCTTTCTCTTAAAATAGCAAATAGTCACTGACAAACCACTTTATGCTATTGAATACATTTTATAATCTCTTACTGAGCAGTTATTTAAGAAAATTTAAAGACTATTCCCCAAACTTATAACCCTCAGTGAAGTAAGACCAATATATAAACTTTGCTCACAGTTGGGCTTGATTCCTACTGGACTGGGTTCAGTAAATCCATTTCTATGTGAGGTTGCCTGGTTGGCTGGGTCTAAGGTGTGGGTGCAGATTACCTCGAGCTGCTCCAGAGGTGGCAGGAGATGGTCAGAGTGGGCCCACTGGTGTCCATCGAGGCAGCAGGGCTCTGCATAGCCCTGAGGAACGAGAGCCTGTGCTGGAGGACAGCAGGCAGGATGCTGATCTCCATCATCGGGGGCCTGTGGGACCCCTTCCTGCAGCCCTGCTGGCTATGCTTTGGAAGACTCTGAAGATTACAAAAGTCCCAGGCCGAAAGCAGACAAGAGGCTGGGAAGCTGCTGGGGGCCCAGGAGCTGTCCGTCGGGCTGGAGCTGAAGCACTGGAGGCCAAGGAACCCCACATGGGTTCTCCAAAGCCCAGGTACTGCTTGCTGCCCGGCCAGGGAAGGAAATGCCAAGGTTTGGACCTGCCATTTTCCGCTCAGGTTACACTCAGCACAAGATGTGACAGAGCCCAACACCTCCCTCCTTGGCGGGCAATGCGCTCCGTCCCCCACTCCTCCCCATACGTGGGGAGATCCCACTCCACTTTGGGGGCTGCACTGGACCCCAGACCCACCCCCACCCCCCAGTCTCTGGCTCTCTTGGACTGACTTCTGTTCATTGCATCATTTGTGAAACAGCAGAGCTGCCAACTGCTAAGGACTAGCAACTCAGGCAGCCCTCTCACTGCACCTTCAGGAGACATCTTTTAAAAGAAAAAAAAAAATGGTGTGCTCGAGAGAAACCTCCAGAACCTTCAGCGATCCACTCACAGTGGCCTTGGAACAGACACTTTGACTCTCTATGACACTTGCACAACAAACTGTTACTTAAGACATCACAGTTAAAGATCTTTCATTATAGTGTTTTGACATTTTGCTTTGAAAGAGCTGCTGCTGCTAAGTCGCTTCAGTCGTGTCCGACTCTGTGCGACCCCATAGGCGGCAGCCCACCAGGCTCCCCCATCCCTAGATGTATCTAATATACGACTTGTCTCTTTTCTTTAAATACCTCTTCTACCCAAATTGTTAAGATCTTTGTAAAATTCCTGGAATTACCTCCTAATACCACTGAAATAAGACAGCCAATAGCTCTATATCTTACTGGAGCATAAAGGACTACAGTAACATCTTCTGTCCATAAATAAACAGAAGGTAGATTCTAAAACTAAAGACTATATTTGAAGGCATAGTCTTATTATTTTCACTAGTGGCAGGAAGGTGACCTTAATACATGTACTTTTTTTTCCCTTTGTTGGAAGCTGCAAACAGCACCCTGCTATATGCAAAATGTTGATTCAGTAAAAAAAAAAATTTGATACTTTAAAAGGTTGGTTTTGCTATTTTTCTTGAATGGTCTCTCTCTTTTTTAACCTAATCTATTTTTCGTTTCAACTGTTAATTTGAGCTTTTTTCCATTTTGTAGACATTAAGTTTCAGCCATGACTCCCTCTTTACCTTGTCAGCAATCCTACTTAAAAACTGATGCACACAGCAGACACAGCAAGTTTAAGGCTTATTGTAAATGAAATGGGTCATGATACTTACCACACATACACTGGATAATTTAACTCACTGCCCACTATGTGCTACTGGCCTGCTATAAACACTCCACATAGACACTCCAGGGGTCCCCCTTTCGGCTCTGTAGCTTCCCTTAAGGACTAGGTTGGCAAGATGAGAGCAGCAGTGTTTGACAAGATCAAGTATTCCTGATACCAAATATGACAGAAGAACTTCTTACACCATCAGAGAACACTTTACTAGAGAATTTCAAAGCACTCCCCAGCTTCTCACTTTCTGTAATTGAACAAACAACAAGAGTTAAGAAACTGGATGGCAGCAGATCTCAAATGGACTGAACCAAAGGTGGGAACGCAGAATTACTAGTGCTTCTTAGACCCAGGGTTTATCCTCATTGGAAAACATGCCCTACACAATGTGAAAAGTAAAAAGAAAGTTTCATTTAACCCATGATTTTAAACCAGGCAGTCTCAGTGACTAAAAATAAACAAATTTGTTAATATGTATCTCAGTATTTAACATTCACAAGATGTGAATTATTTAATAAGTTAAAACAGATTCACTGTTTCTGGATTTGAAAAAGGGCTGTCAATTTGGAATTACACATCTGATCTGCATTAGCAGATAAACCATCCTGCCTGATGAACCCTGTGTGTGGCAGAGTGAGTTCTGCCCCTTCATACTCTGCCCTCCCCCACCAAGAAAAGAGTCACCACAGCATATCCAACACGAGACATATCAAATGTGAGACATATTAAATGTAAACATTTTTTCCCTTAAAAATATTTTCTAAATTTGGCTACTTTGGCACACAAAGTGACGGTGATGCCTGTGGGACTATTTCTGGCAATCCCTCTGGCATCCTCTTACAGAATCAGATCACTCACAACAGACAAGTTAGAAAGAGGCCATTCCCACTTTCAATTCTAAGGTTAGAACTGGCGTAAAGGCAGGCAGAGCAAAAGCAATCACCCTCTCTCAGATGTGACAACTGTCACATCTGACCATGACTGAATTTCATTTCAAGCTGGTCTTAATGATAGCTTTGCTATTTTAAAAAAATTAAGTAAAATGTTCAAGTAAGAATGTTTCAGTGCAAGGAGCAAACAGCATTTACAATCTTAAATGATACTCCATCATGGAATCAAGCCCGACTCTGGCAGGTGGAGACCAGACGGCAGGGACAGGAAGGTCCCACCCTCCCAAAACTGCACTCCTGAGAACACAAGCTCCAGGCACTGCTGTGGGCATTTGATCCCCACTATAAACTTCAGGTATAATGATTTCTCTTTTCCTCTGAGAGATCAGCTGGAGAGGACATGATGTAGGAATAACAAGAGTTTTATGTGCTGGGTGACAAAGTGCTATGGCCACACAGATTTGCTTAAAAATTTGATTATGACAAGCTTCAGGTAAAAGCCATTTTTAAAGGGTCAATTTTTCATTTACATGTAACCATATATCTTATTTACATATATATGACTCAACTTTCATTCAGCTTTCTTCATTTGAAGTCTACATTTTAACTGGTATGTAACCATTATATAGTCTTCACAGCAGGACTACATATCCTCTTATTCACAGGCAGTTCTGATGATAATCCTTTGTCTCCACATTGAGCATTGAACACAGTTAAAGCCTCAGTGAATAATAAAGATGAAAATCCAGTGTTAAATCTGCTTACAGCCAGACCAGCTATTCAAGGAGTCAGCAGCTGCAACTAAATCCAAAGCAAGGATGACTGAAGACACAGACCATTGCTTAATGCTGCTACTGCCATGAAATTCTTATACTGGGTTCATTTTTTCTTTTAAAAAAACTAATTTTTCTAGTAATGTCTAAAGTTATCTCAGTTCTTTAACTCAAGAGAACTGCCATATTTAGGCTGCTAACAACAACAAAATCTACAGCATGTACCTCTGTCCATAGTCTCCAAAGGTTCAAGTGCAAGAACTGTCTAAAACCTGGTATATAAGGCACCCTATTCCACTTTTTTCTTAAGAGAAACCTTTCCTTTGGTTTCTTGCAGTTTTTCAGTGAGTCTGTCCTTTGTCTCCTCCATCTTCTCTGTGAGGAGCTCCTTTGTTTCCTCCATCTTGTCTTGCAGGTACTCCTTCATGGGGGGTGGTGTCGACATGTAGCCCCGGCTACGCAGATACTTCACAGTGAAGGAGGTCCCCCCCAGGGTTACAGTGTACCGCGCAGGCGTTGCAATCTGCAGGAAAATGAGACAGTTTAGTACTGATTATAACTACCATCTTACGCAAAAATTGGCCGGCTTAGTGGTAAAGACTCCGCCTGCAATGCAGGTGACGCATGTTCCACATCTCTGTATCAGGAAGATCTCCTGGAGGAGGAAATGGCAACCCACTCCAGTATTCTTGCTGAGACAACCCCATGGACAGAGGTGCCTGGCAGGCCACACAGTCCATGGGGTCGCAAAGAGTCAGACACTATTGAGCACACATAAGCAAAAACAGTGTGAAATTAAAACTCTTGGTAATAACTACCAATTACTTTATTGCTTCACAAGGCTAACATAGTTACATGCTATATGGTTTTCCCTCCTAACATTCCATAAGTATTTGTCACCTAGACACTGACCTAGGATCAGAGAACATACACAGTAGCAGCACCAAAGTTTGTACCCACATGCTAATGAACCTGGGGGATAGGAGCCCTGGAAATCAGTGAGGGCTCAGGACCCTCCGACAACAAAGGCATATGCATTTCCATTCTCAGAAACCCTGTCAATCTGCACACACCAAACTGAGGGGCAAACACGAGCCAAATGTTTGTTCTTCATGGAGTTTAGTTTCACTTGTAAATCTCTTTTCTTTAACTTTTCCAGGCTTTATGATACTTTATCATTACAGTCCACACTGAGTCTGGAATCCCAACCAGGAACTTCGTGAGGCGAACAAATGGTAAAATGGCATACATGTAGGAGACAAGTACAGGTCAACCGACCAGAGGTTAGTCAGTCCCGAACTAACTAGTAGGCTAATTAGTTCAAAGGGAGAACTGTAACAGCAGAAGCTGTATCACATTCTGAGGCAACCTCCCTATCTGCTGTTCTACCTGAGAAGTCAGGTTACAGGAAACATCCAAGTGGACAATTTACACCTCCCTCCTCCCAGAGGAACGTGAGTAGAGCCATTGCTGACATCAGCCCACCTGCGTGCCAGCCTCGTGTCTCAATTCTAATCAGACCAACAGGCACTGAGCACTGATGTTCCTTCAGAGCACAGCACTAGCACAGTGGAAACGCAGAGGAAGAAGACAGAACTCTGAATTCCTAGGCACTCATGAGCCAAGACAACAGACGTTCAGAAAAGAAGAAACACATAGACTGATATGAGAGCATGGGATAAGAAACAGCTATAATTAGGGAAATGGTCTAAAACCATCAGGATCAGGACAGCTGGATTTATTAAGGTTAAACTACACAAACTGAAAATTCATAAATTGATAATTTATGAATTTAATAAGTTTTAATGTTGAAAAACTCAGCAATTAAGCTTTAGGCCTCTAGTCAAAATTATCATACAAGAAGAAATCTAGTATTTCAGAGGACTTTAATGAGGATTAAAGTACTACTATAAACCCATAATTCTAAGTATTTTTATAACAAAGATAAATTAACATCTAGTTTCCCAATGTTTTCTACCTGGTTTCCTAGAATAAAGCTATGAAGAACCTCATAATTTTTTGTCAATTTAGAAAAATTCATTAATATAGCTAAACTCCACAATTTACAATGAGTCTTCCAAAATAACCACAAGTATAAAAACTATTTACAAAGATGTCATTGTCTGAATCTAGACAACAGTTGTAAAGACAATGAACAAATGAAACATATGTAACGTCAACAACTAAGTCTAAGGTTTATCACATAAATCAATTTGATTTAAACTTTACTATTTTACTTTTTAGGAAGATGAACTATTATAAACAGTAAAATAAATGCTAAATTTCACTAATATGTCAGGTGGCATATGGATCACTGAATAAGGAAAATTAATGTACTGTCAATAGGAGAAATGTCAGAGATGACCTGCTTGCTAGAAACTCGGAAGTCTCATATGTGTCTCAGTACAGCAGGCTGTGAACAACCTACCTATTCTTAGGGCACTTCTTCCTAAGCCATCATTTTCTTTACCCTTAAAAAATTTATACTTTACTTTTAGTCATTAGACATGTAAGAGATGAAATACACTAAGTTATAAAGGTAAGCCTGGGAACAGGCAGGGAGTGTTATGGAGGTTCAGTGTGAGGAGCCATCCACCCACAGCAGTACCTACCTTAAACAGGGCATATGCTGTTAGTGCATTTCCAGTCTGGGAATTTTTCAGAATGTTCACTATACTGTCAGGTAACCCAATAAGTTCTAGAAAAGGAACGACATTCACTCCTCTAAGAAAGAAACAGAAAGTAATTTATATGTATATAAACTTTTGGGGGTAATTATTTTCAAAAGATTACCTGAAAACATCAAAACCAAATTTTGTTTAAAAGTCAATTCTGCATCACAAAGCACACTCTAACTTCACTCTAAAGGAACAACGTGCATGAATACCAGCATCACACTGTTCACAGCTTCTGCTCATGGACACCCCTCATTAGCACACTGAGAAAAACAATCATTTATCAGAGCAAAATTAACAACACTAGGTAACCTGAGAAAAAAGGATCAGAATCATTCACCTGATCTTGGAATCTGTAGTTCCTTAGAATGATCCAACTCAAACTTTTAAGACCTAATATTTTTACCTCTGAAATTACATGTCAAACTATACTATTACCATAAAAGCAAGGGATATTATAACATCACTTACTGTGTTATTATGCAAATAAATAAGTCTATGGGTTTGATGAAAACTTCAATGATTCCAAAAAGATGCTTCTACTATAAGGCTCAAAAGGCACCTGAAGAAGCAATTATCATAAACTGCAAGAAATTTTTGGAGGGAGGGAGAAAAGGCAGATATAGTCTCTAATCTAGCTGGTAAACCCTAATTGCTTTTTAGTTTCCCTGAGTGTCGAGTTTGCCACGCTGACATATTTGTGCTCTCCTGCTCTCTCCCTCACTATCCATACTGGGTTGGCCAAATGTTTCCAAAACATTGCAGAAAAACCCAAACAAACTTTCTGGCCAACCCAATAGTTTTGCAGACATTCAGCTTTGAGCCCTAAATCACTGCTTCTCCTTCTCCTTCATAAGCACAGTCATCACAGGAAACTTAACATATAGAATAGTATATAGGTAAATACAACAGTACATTATTTAATGTTAAAATTCCCTGTATTGTCCCGTGTCCCTTGTCACTATCTTCTCCATGTTTTCCAGTTTTTCTCCAGAAGTGCTACCCAGCATATTCTGTTGAGGAGGAAAGCAGGATGTCTTTTTTTGACACTAAGACTTTTGAAGCTCCTGGGCTAATCATGTGGTAGAACAGCCCCCCCACCCTACCCCTGCAAACTTGGATTCGTCTGTTTCCTCATGATTAGATTTGGGGTAAATGTTTTCTGACAAGAAAGCTGCAGAGCTGATTCTGTGCCATCAGAGCATCATAGCAGGAGCCCCAGGATCCGTCAGTCCTATCACTGATATGAGTCTGACTTGTGGTTAAGGTCTGGTCCACAGGTTACTCCTCTGTACAAGTACTCTTGCTCTTTATAATAAAGAAAGGGAGCAGCCTGGATTCATTATTATTATAGTGGTTGTAATCTCCTACTTTATTTTTAACATTAAAAATTAATTTGGTTAACTGGGAAAAGTTGTCCCTCTCTGATCTCACTATATAATACTAGGAGATCAGAGAACTTTTCCCAGCTAAAATCAAATCAGATAAACCCAGCATCTAGTTGGTTGAATAGAAAACCTGTATGTAACACAACTCCAACATTACAATAAAATCATCTCACAGTCAAAGATAAGATTTACTGCCATTCAAACATACATTAATATTCTAAGTATGACTTCCCTTAGAACAAACTGACTTTTAATTTCTCCAAGTGTTAAGGATCTAACAAAAACATTAGGGATTGTTCTGGAAAGCAACACATCCTACCTAATATAACTGAGCTATGTGATGCTGTAACAGAACTGGACCAGCAGTCATGGCTGGGCAATAGAGCTGGGTCTGGCAACCAAATTTCCATGCTGACAGAAAGCCAAAGGTAAGTGGTGGTGGATAAGGGATAGGACTTTGAAGCCCAATTAATTAACATCACTAGATTATTTGAGGTTCTAATTTTTTGGTTATAGAACTCCTTTACTGAAGGCAAGGAAAAATAAACAGAAAAAAAGTACTCTTAATAGTCCAAATAAGAATCTCATATTCAACTAATTAAAAACTTAGCTTTCTCCCCCTCAGGTCAGGAGGCTGAATGCTTATTAAAAGCAACCTAGGGAAGGCCTGGAAAATCCCAGGGACAGGGGAGCCTGGTGGGCTGTGTCTATGGGGTCGCACAGAGTCGGACACAACTGAAGCGACTTAGCAGCAGCAGCAGGGAAGGCAAAAGAAACAAGGAAGAAACTCATCAGTCACAAAACCAAATCAGAAAAATCCTCAATGGCTCCAAAAAGAAAATTTGGTATGTAGAAAGCCATCTATTTAAATAGAAGAAATGAATGTCTATGAAATCTTTATGCAAAATGGTACACAATTTTAGGCTCCATTAAAAAACTAAGGGCAGTTCTACTGCCATATGACCCAGCAATCCCACTGCTGGGCGTATACACTGAGGAAACCAGAATTGAAAGAGACACGTGTACCCCAGTGTTCATCACAACACTGTTTATAATAGCCAGGACATGGAAGCAGCCTAGATGCCCATCAGCAGATGAATGGATAAGGAAGCTGTGGTATATACACACAATGGAATATTACTCAGCCATTAAAAAGAATACATTTGAATCAGTTCTAATGAGGTGGATGAAACTGGAGCCTATTATACAGAGTGAAGTAAGCCAGAAAGAAAAACACCAATACAGTATACTAACACATATATATGGTATTTAGTCAATTGGTAAAGATAACCCTGTATGTGAGACATCAAAAGAGACACAGATAAATAGAACAGTATTATGGACTCTATGGGAGAGGGCGAGGGTGGGATGATATGGGAAAAGGGCACTGAAGCATGTAAATTATCATATGTGAAACGAATCGCCAGTCCGGGTTCAACGCATGATACAGGGTGCTCGGGGCTGGTGCACTGAGATGACCCGGAGGGATGGGATGGGGAAGGAGGTGGAAGGGGCGTTCTGGAAGGGGAAAACATGTACACCCATGGTGGATTCATGTCAATGTATGGCAAAACAAATACAATATTGTAAAGTTAAAAAATAGAAAATAAACTAATAAAAAAAAAAAAAAACTAAGGGCAGTTCTAAAGATTTCTATATTACACATGTCCAGAAAATGTCATTAATAAACAAAAAGATAACTCCATAAAATGCAGATACAAAATCTCTGCAAAGAAAGGAACAATTCTTAAAGAAAATGATACATAATGAAGAAGGAAGTAACTGAGTAACAAGAACAATGCAGAAAAAGATACAAAAAGAAACAAAATAGCATCAATCACAGGTTAAAAACCATCCTTTTTAGAACATTGGCAAAAAAACATTTCTAGACTTGTGTTTCCTAAGAATAGTTTCCATTCCATCATCTTTCAATTTAGTAAACCATAAGCTCTTTCCAACAAGTGAGCGTTATAATACTTAATATCTATCAAACATTAAATGTAACCGAAAACTGAAAATCAGCAGTCTTTTCATCGCCTGCAGGATGATGAGCATGCTGCCCACTTGGTCACAGCCAGGCCACAGCAAGAAAAGCCACACAGCACTCAGGGAACAGGCACACACTGGCACACCCAGTTCTGCTGGTGGCAGAAACAAACTGGAAATCATAGGGAAGCTGGTTGTATGTGAAACTCCTGCTCCTAAAACAGTGTGAATAACACAACTCACTTTAAAAGAAAGGAACAGTATTTATTGAGAAATTCTAATTTTTACGTGCACAACAAATCAACTTCTGATTAGAACAAAAGACCTTACCTTGACATTCATCAGATGTAACATTAAGGTATAAGTCTATAACTTGTTCATTTTTGTGTCTACGACAGATACAAGTCAAGCTTTCTAAAAATCTTACTAATTTCCAACCAAAATCATACCCAACCAAAATCATACAGGTGGCAAAATAAGTTCTTTTCACAGTGATTAGCACTTTTAGCAATATCTTATTTAAGTACAAAGCTAACTTATGGTGCTGTCAAATTTCTGGAATCGGTTATTTTATTTCTGTGCTATCCTAGATGCTGATGGGACATGAGCACAGTGATTAAGATTTGAAATCAGACTGAGTTATTTTGGGGAAAAACTAAGTTATTTTGACTTATTCTTGTTTAATCTGCTCTCTCCTTAACAAGATGGGAATAATTACATTACCTACTCCATATGGTTGCTATGAGAATTAAATAAGATGATACAGTTATAAAAATTTTAGTATAATATCTGCTGTACATAGTAAGTAAACGTTAGCTATTGTTATTAAAATGTGGAAAACAGCTATGAAAAACAGTCATCCTCTATCAGTTGAAGACATTAAAGCATTTAAAAAACTACTTAAAGGCTTTCATTAGTATAATTAACATTCTCATAAAACATGCTCAATCAAGCAAAAACTTACTTTATGGCTGCATAGTAAAATGTTCCAAACCAAACAGCAGAAGTTACTAGATGCACTGGAATCAAAACTTTTCCATATTGTCTAAATGTTTTCTTAAATCGTTGATAAAGACTAATAGATCTGTCTTGTAACGGATCAGGTTCTTCCTTTTTTTCGGAGGGAGGTCCTGAGGATGTGGCACTGGATGACAGAACTCTCTTGGATAAGATATCCTGCTCCCACTGTTTATGGTGAAAGACCCCTGGTTGGGATGGAACAGCAGTGAATGGCTTCCTTTCCTTTGCAACACACTGGGCAGTGGGTAAGTGGAGCCACCGTTTCTGAGGGCCCTGTACCACAACCACCCTGGATTCCGAGGTGTACAAAAGTAATGGTCCCTTTATGTTTTGACAGTGTCCCAAAAGACCGGCTTTAGGTGGTTCCATGCACGTCCTATGTGCCAGTTGCAATACAGTCTTTGGTACATTCCATTGCATTTTGAAGAATGGAGATTGATGGACCTCAGCTTCTACAGACACTAGATTAAAAAAAAATTAGATTATACATAGATTTCCATTGTAAACCAATCCACTTAAACATAAATTGTTAACTATTAGGAAGTTAAAAGACAGACGCTGTTACCAAATCCACAGAAATTAATGTTAAGGTGTATAGTTCTAATATACCACAATTTTTAAATTTCATTAAAACACATCATTTAAATATGACACAGTAAACCACTGCAGCAGATATCATGAAGGGTAAGGCTTCGGGGCTGTTTTATTGCTACAAAAGTGGTATCTGTAGGGCTTCTCTCATTCTACAAAGAAGTGTAATATAACAGGAAAATCAGATCTGGAAGTAAAAGAGCTGGGCTGTAATGTTTTGGGATCATAATTCTGTACAATTATCTCTTAGACTGGACTTGAGGGAATTTCAAGACCTGAATTCATCACTCTCCATATCCCCCTTCTCTGAAAACAGACCAACCAATCTGTCTCATTATACTTATTTGGCAAAAATGCTTTAAATCTTCAAATACACGGTCATCTAGAACCTGGTCTTTTGTTAAGTATCCAAGTAGTGGTATCCAGTGGTAATATCTTGCATATCTCTATTGTCACATCACATCATGGGCTACAGTGCCCTCTTTACCACTGAAAATAGTCAAGAGTGCTTTTAAATCTAATCAGATTAGAGCACCAATTCCAGGAACACCATAACCAATTCAGAAAATTCATCCTCACAATTCTGTTCCTTTAGAACCACTCTTAGTACCAAAATATGAATCAGAAGGGTTCTCCAGAGATACTGAAGCAACAGGAAAAAACACAGATGTTTATCTATATCTACCCATCTCTATAGGGCTTCCCAGGTGGTGCTAGTGGTAAAGAACCTGCCTGCCAATGCAGGAGACATAGACATGCAGGTTCAATCCCTGGGCTGGGAAGGTCCCCTGAAGGAGGAAACAGCAACCCACTCCAGTATTCTTGCCTGGAGAATCCCATGGACAGAGAAACCTGGTAGGCTACAGTCCATAGGGTCACACAGAGTCGGACATGACTGAAGCGACTTAACACCTATCTTTTGGCTTATCTCTATCTAGATAAATATTTCTATCTATTGGGTATCTATTATAAGGTTGTTTAAATAGATATATGTTTATGTTAAGGAACTGGCTCACACAATTGTGGAGGCTACACATTTGATATGTGTACGGTAGATTTGCAGGCTGGAAACTCAGACAAGAACTGATGCCACAGTCTTGAGATTTTTTTCTTCTTCTTGAGATGCCTCAGTTTGCAATTTAGACTGAATGAGGTCCACCCACATTATGGAGGGTAATCTCCTTTACTTAAAGACAGTTGATTACAGATGTTAACAGATTTTCAAATACCATCGAAATAACACCTAGATTAGTGTTTGGTTAAATAACTATGCTTTTGAACTGTGGTCTTGGAGAAGACTCTTAAGAGTCCCTTGGACTGCAAGGAGATCCAACCAGTCAATCCTAAAGGAAATCAGTCCTGAATATTCATTGGAAGGACTGATGCTGAAGCTGAAACTCCAATACTGTGGCCACCTAGTGGGAAGAACTCACTCATTGGAAAAGACCCTGATGCTGGGCAAGATCAAAGGCAGGAGGAGAAGGGGATGACAGAGGATGAGATGGTTGGATGGCATTACCGACTCAATGGACATGGGTTTAGGTAAACTCTGGGAGTTGGTGATGGACAGGGAGGCCTGGTGTGCTGCAGTCCATGGGGTCACAGAGTCGGAAATGACTGAGAGACTGAACTGAACTGATAGCCAGATCTGTTGTTGTTACAGTTGCTCAGTCCTGTCCAACTCTCTGTGACCCCATGGACTACAGACCACTAGGCTTCTCTGTTCATGGGATTTTTCCAGGCAAGAATACTGGCTTGCCATTTCCTTCTCCAGGGGATCTTCCTGACCCACAGATCAAAGCCACATCTACCTGCCTTAGCAGGCAGGTTCTTTACTAATGAGCCACCAGGGAAGCCATCCATAGCCAGGTCTAGCTGACAAAGCTACTCATCACATATACAAGCTTATAGATTTCTCAATCAAATCTTTACTTTCTACTATAGTAAAAACCTTTTAAACAATGATATCTTATGTGCTCAAAAAAAGGCAGTAAAATTTCAGTAGGGACACTTTGGTTGAGTCAACTGGAGGAATGAACAGTTCTTCCAAAACTGTTCAGAGAAACACACCTTCCACAACCACCTCTTTTTCCTACCTCCAAGAATAGTATCATTCCTGGGAAACTATAACATTGTATCTACATTTTAAAAACAATTTTTATGTTTCAAAAAATGTGATCCTCAACCCTCCAATAGAAATGACACCTTAAAATTACACATCTCTGAGTGCCTCACTTTAAGGGATGGTATCTATGGAGTTTGTTGCTTGCCTTTGACCAGAAAACTTACAAATTACCACTTCATTTTTCTCTCAAGGGGCAAAAGTCTAATACTTTTTAATACAAAACAGGAGAATTCCAAACCAGTCTGGGTGTATGGACCAAATAATCAAAACAGCACATAAAGAAATCTTATAAATGGGTTGAAATAAATCATGTATGTCCTTTCAAAAAAATTGAGATTTTGAAAAATCTTTCTAGGTGATTCATTCATCCATAACCATCCCACTATGTGCCAGGCACTGTTCAAGGCACCTGGGTTAAATCACTGAACAAAATGATGATCCCTGTCTTGCTAGAGTTCACATGCTAGCAAGACAACATCTATCCAGCTATTTTCTCTCTGAATATAATAACCCAAGCAGTAAGAAGTATCAAAACATTTTCCGAAAATCTACTATGTGCAAGTTAACTTCCAGTTCTGAGTCTGGCCTTAAACAGGCACTGTTTCATTATTAGCACAGTACAGTCTCTGGGCTTTCCACGTGGCTCAGTGATAAAAGAATCTGCCTGCCAAGGCAGGAGTTGCAAGAGACCCTGGTTCCATCCCTGGGTCTGGAAGATCCCCTGGAGAAGGAAATGGCAATCCACTCCAGTATTCTTGCCTGGAGAATCCCATGAACAGAGGAGCCTGGTGGGTTTCAGTCCATAGGGTTGCAAAGAGTGGAACACGACTGAGCATGCACAGACCATGGTCTCTGGAGTCAGGCTGCCTGGATTCAAAACCTAGCCCACTAATACTTCTCAGCTGCATGACCTTGGGCAAGTTACTTACCACTCATCTATAAAACAAAATAATCGTAACAACTATCCCACTGGATCATGTAAGAGTTAAAAATGAATTCAAATATATAAAGGTACTAAAAGGTACTACTAGACTATCAGCTATTACTATTTTAATTCAAGTTCCAGAAAACCAGTTATTACTCAGGCAATAGTGGGGAAAAATAACATCAATGGTAACTTAATTTTTATCTAGCTCATTTACTCCCTCCCTGGAGTAGGAAATGGCAGCCCATTCCAGTATTCTTGCCTGGGAAATCCCATGGATAGAGAAGCCTGGTGGGCTGCAATCCATGGGGTCACAAAGGAGTCAGACATGACTTAGTGACTAAACAATAATTTACTCCCTCCATCTCTACTATCCTCAAGAGTTCTTCCTGTTCTTGAAACCAACGGGTAATCATTAAATTCATTTCACCTATAACCTGCCTTACATCACTTTCCAGTCACCTTTCTCTACACTGCCCCCCCAACCCCTGCCCCATCTCAGAGTGCCCTACTTCTTTATTCTTTATCCCATAAATACAGAGCCCTTCACCTTAGGGTAAAAAGTGAAAGTCGCTCAGTTGTGTCCGACTCTTTGAGACCCCATGAACTGTAGCCTGCCAGGCTCCTCTGTCCATGGAATTCTCCAGGCAGGAATACTGGAGTGGGTAGCCATTGCCTTCTCCAGGGGGATCTTCCCAACCCAGGAATTGAACTCAAGTCTCCTGCATTGCAGGCAGATTCTTTATCATCTGAGCCACCAGGTAGGCCCCTATATATCTTACGCACAACAATTCATAGTGGAGTCTGGGTAATATAGTTAGGAGGCTTTTAATCTAATGAGAAAATTTCTTAAGTCAAAATTAGACTCATTTTCTGTAAAATTACAGTAGCAACTCTTAAGAAACTTTAGCATCAGAACCAGCAAATATGGATATGTAATTCAGTTCAGTTCAGTAGCTCAGTCGTGTCCAACTCTTTGTGACCCCATGAATCACAGCACGTCAGGCCTCCCTGTCCATCACCAACTCCCGGAGTTTACCCAAACCCATGTACATCAAGTCGGTGATGCCATCCAACCATCTCATCCTCTGTCATCCCCTTCTCCTCCTGCCCCCAATCCTTCCCAGCATTAGGGTCTTTTCAAACGAGTCAACTCTTCGCATGAGGTGGCCAAAGTATTGGAGTTTCAGCTTCAACATCAGTCCTTCCAATGAACACCCAGGACTGATCTCCTTTAGGATGGACTGGTTGGATCTCCTTGCAGTCCAAGGGACTCTCAAGAGTCTTCTCCAATACCACAACTCAAAAGCATCAATTCTTCGGCACTCAGCTTTCTTCACCGTCCAACTCTCATATCCATACATGACCACTGGAAAAACCATAGCCTTGACTAGACGGACCTTTGTTGGCAAAGTAATGTCTCTGCTTTTAAATATGCTATTAGCCAGTTCTAAATGCATGGATATGTAGATAGCACAATCTGCAGCACTATACCTTTGCTTTAGGTGGAGAGCAAAAAATCTACTATAAAAATAAGGATCAAAATAAGAATATGCCATGTGGAAAAACCTATTTCCCCAATGTGTTGTGAAAAGTAACAAGTACTTCTAAATCACAGTGTAAGTGAAAAAGTGAAAGTGTTAGTTGCTCAGTCGTGTCCGATTCTTTGTGACTCCTTTGAGTGTAGGCCAGGTTCCTCCATCCACGGAGTTCTCCAGGCAAGAAAAGACACATTTTGTTTGTCATAGTGATTTTTTACAGATGTCAGCGGTGGCAGGCCACTAACTGATGTTTAGAAAAATAAACAAGATGTTTAGTTGAAGTTTTAGGTTTGATGCTTAAACTTTCCTGGAAGGATCACTGTTTATTTTTTATGCATGGAGTATTTACAAACATGCTCAAAGTAATCTTGTGATATGAGGACAGTAATGATCTAAAAGTTGCATGCATCACTACAGTAATAAAAACAATCAACTTAAAAAAAATGAGCTGAAGTTAATTCTCAACTTAGCTCACTGCATATAATAAAAAAACCACAAGTACAGTCATCTCAAATTGATGCCGCTGCTGCTGCTGCTAAGTCGCTTCAATCGTGTCCGACTCGGTGCGACCCCATAGACGGCAGCCCACCAGGCTCCGCCGTCCCTGGGATTCTCCAGGCAAGAATACTGGAATGGGTTGCTATTTCCTTCTCCAGTGCATGAAAGGGAAGAGTGAAAGTGAAGTCGCCCAGTCGTGTCCGACTCTTAGTGACCCCATGGACTGAAGCCTACCAGGCTCCTCCGTCCATGGGATTTTCCAGGGAAAAGAGTACTGGAGTGGGGTGCCATTGCCTTCTCCGCTCAAATTGATGGCTCATCCTTATTTGTTAAAAACAGGCTTCGTTCTTGGGCCAAAGTTTATAAAGAGTCAACAACCTCAGAAAGGTTAAAGCCCACAATTTAGAAGTGACTGGATTCTAAAGTACATGCTGCAGACACTGCTTGCTTTCCCCTAAGCGAAGTCTACTGGCTGCTGTAACTGCGCCTACTGACAGGTATGCAGGCCAGCACACCTATTTCCACAGCTGCTTTTAAAGGGTTCAAGTTTGGTAACGAAGAATAGAAGACATATTTCTGATCACGTCTTTACACCATCTCAGTGGGAGAGGTTGAGGTGCAACGCGTCAACCATCTTAGTCCACAGGCACAGTTTTGACCCTAGCGTAGAGGGTGGAAAGCAGGAACATGCAACACTCCGGTGGAAATTTGGGAGGGAAGGATGAACCAAATGAGTTGACTCCCCAACCATCCCATACTAAAGTCCAGCCAACAGGTACTATCACTGAGGCGTTTCTCAAAAACATGTATGGGCTGTCCCGCTCCTCCAGAGGCTGACCGAGCACGGCCCTCTCGAGGGAGGTCTGGCTGGAACTTCCAAGTACTGCGGCAAGGAGCGACCCGCGAGGGAGCGAGAAGCAGGACGCCGCGTGCTTCCGAGGCAAGTCCGAGCTCGGGGGCTCCCGGCCCCTTCCGGCCGGCGTCCGAAGAAGGGCAGACCAAAGGCTGGAAAACCGCCCCATGGACAGGGTTAGCAGGACACCGGGCCACTGAGAAGGGCGGGGTGACCTCTGTCCGCCCAGGGGCGCTCGCGCCGCGCACCACGCTGAGGAGGCCCCGCCGACCGCCCCGCCCCCAGAGGCCTCGACCCCCGTTACCTCAAGACCTCAGGCCGCCGCGCAGCCCGGAGGAGCCGCTCGGAGACCCCTCCGCGTCACTCCTCAGAGCGAACAGCAGAACATGGGTCTGGCCGCCGGAAGCCGCGGGCTCAGGCGACCAGCCTCCCACCCGCCCGCCACGCCGTCCCTCCAACCAGGTCCTTGCGTCCCTTCGAGCCGTCACCCTCCGCACGCCGCGCGCGGCACGCCGGGATTCGGGATTCGGGATTCCGGGCCAAGCGACCCGCGCTCTCCGGAAGTGGCGTCATAGCGCGCGCGTGGCGTGTTGCCGCTTCCGCAAACAGAGTCGCGGATGGCTGAAAGGTAAGTGTGGGGTCGCACCGCTGGGCTCCGTCTTCTTTGTGTGTAGCCGTGGCCGCCGGGGTGGAAGGGGCATTCCGACCACTGGCTGTGCCACTTCGGCAGGTGCTGACGCCCCTCTGCTTGGAGCCAGTCCGGGTTCGAGAGGCTCTAGAGCCGCTTCACGCCCGGCCGTCTGCCGGAGCGGCCGGCCGCCTGCCCAGCGTGGTGGGCCGGAACCTGAGCCGTGCCGCGCCGGGGCGGCTCAGTGAGTCCTCGGGCTCGAGGACACCCCCGGCCCACCGGTGGGTCCGGCGTGGAGCTCACCTGCTTGAGCTCCAGCCTTCGGCCCGGTGATTCCTGAGAAACCCCGGGTGTGACTGCTGCGCAGATCATCGAGAAACAGGTTTGGTCGTTTATGCGCCTTCTTGTACCTGTCGACTCAGTCCTTCCCTGAGGGTTCCGAGAGGCAACCCTCTTGGGTCGGGACCTAACTCATTACTCAGCTTGGACTCCCAGTCTCACAGTCTTATCCATCTGTGGGGTCGTTTGGAAATCTATGTCGTTTATTCTGACCGAATTGTCTGTGGGACGTTTCATTGATGGAAATGTCACAGATAAATATAAATTAACTTTTATTCTCAATAGTGAATTTAGATATTACATTTCCAGACAGAATTAATTATAGCTAGGGAGAAGTTACATCGTTTTATTTGAAATTAAAGCCAGTTTAATTCCTTATTAGGAAAATGATTAATCATTTTTAACAGTTATTTAGAAAATTACATTTCTGGGTAATTTTTTTTCCTCTTTGATTCAATTCTTATTTTGGCACTTATTGATATTTTGTTACCTCAAACCTTGGATAGTGAAAGTTAATAGCCCTTGAAACCCTTACTGACTTAGAGTGTCTTGTTTTCATCCATTCCATTAAACGAATTTATTTCTTATTCTCTTTCTTTATATGGAACACTTCATAACTTTCAGGCTCTGAATTTGCTGAATCTCACTGATTTTCCGACTTTTGCTTTTTTTTCTCTGGTTTGAATAATACAGCCTAACATTTTAAGTGGTGTATCAGTTGTAAACTTCTTGAAGACTGGCCTTCCCTGGTGGCTCAGTGGTAAAGAATTCGCTTTCCAATGCAGGAGACATGAGTTCCATCCCTGATCTGGGAATATCCATCATGCCATGAAGTGGCTAAGCCCCTGCGCCCCAACTATTGAGCCTGTACTCTGGAGCCAGGGAACCACAACTACTGAGCCCATGTGCCTCAACTACTGAAGCCTGGGCACCCTGAAGCCCATGCTCCACAACAAGAGAAGCCACTGCAATGAGAAGCCGGTACACCACAACTAGAGAGTAACCTCCACTCCCTGCAAAAAAAAAAAAAAAGCCGGTTGTGGGGGGGAAGCAACTTCTTGAGGACTAATTCACACAGTGCCTTATTGAGCTTCTCTGTAGTACTTAACTGAACTTATTCAGTGGCTTAATAAATTCTTGTCCAGTAAATAGCTCACTTATTTTTTCCCCTCCCATTTCATACATAAGCCTGAGAACATTTGAAAGAGACTAAAGAGAGGCCTTACAAATAGCTGAAAAAAGAAGAGAAGCGAAAAGCAAAGGAGAAAGGGAAAGATGTACCTAACTGAATGCAGTGTTCCAAACAACAGTAAGGAGAGATAAGAAAACCTTAAGTGAACAAAGAAATAGAGGAAGAAAATAGAATGGGAAAGACTAGAAATCTCTTCGAGAAAATTAGAGATTCCAAGGGAACACTTCATGGAAAGATGGGCGCAATAAAGGACAGAAATGGTAAGGACCTACCAGAGGCACCGAATTAAAAAGAAGTGGCAAGAATACACATAACTGTACAGAAAAGTGTTAATGACTGAGATAACTACAATGATGTGGTTACTAACCTAGAGCCAGACATCCTGGAGCGTGAAGTCAAGTGGGCCTTAGGGAAGCATTACTAGGGACAAAGCTGGTGGAGGTGATGGAATTCCAGCTGAGCACTTGAAAATCCTAAAAGATGATGCTGTGAAAGTGCAATATGCCAGCAAATTTGGAACACTCAGCAGTGGCCACAGGACTGAAAAAGGTCAGTTTTTTCATTCCAGTCCCAAAGAATGGCAATGCCAAAGAATGCTCAGACTACTGCTCAGTTGCTACTCACATGTTAGCAAAGTAATGCTCAAGATCCTTCAAGCTAGGCTTCAACAGTATGTGAACCGAGAACTTCTAGATGCACAAGCTAAATTGAAAAGGCAAAGGAGCCAGAGATCAAATTGCCAGTTTTCTATGATCCATTGGATCATAGAAAAAAGCAATTCCAGAAAAATATCTACTTCTGCTTTATTGACTAGGCTAAAGCCTTTGACTGTGTGGATCAAAACAAACTGTAGAAAATTCTTAAAGAGATGGGAATACCAGGCCATCTTACCTGCCTTCCAAGAAACCTGTATGCAGGTCAAGAAGCAACAGTTAGAACCAGACACGAACAATGGACTGGTTCAGAATTGGAAAATGAGTACGTCAAGGCTGTATATTGTCACCCTGCTAATTTAACTTCTATCTAGTGTACATCAAGCAAAATGCCAGACTAGATGACTCACAAGCTGGAGTCAAGGTTGCCAGGAGAAATATCAACTTCAGATATGCAGATGATACCCTGCTAATGGCAAAAAACAAAGAGGAGCTAAAGAGTCTCTTGATGAAGGTGAAAGAGGAGAGTGAAAAAGCTGGCTTAAAACTCAACATTAAAAAAACCAAGATCATGGCATCTGGTCCCATCAGTTCAGTTCAGTTCAGTTCAGTTCAGTCGCTCAGTCGTGTCCGACTCTTTGCAACCCCATGAATTGCAGCACGCCAGGCCTCTCTGTCCATCACCAACTCCTGGAGTCTACCCAAACCCATGTTCATCGAGTCGGTGATGCCATCCAACCATCTCATCCTCTGTCGTCCCCTTCTCCGCCCGCCCCCAATCCTACCCAGCATTAGGGTCTTTTCCAATGAGTCAACCCTTCGCATGAGGTGGCCAAAGTATTGGAGTTTCAGCTTCAACATCAGACCTTCCAATGAACACCCAGGATTGATCTCTTTTAGGATGGATTGATTGGATCTCCTTGCAGTCTAAGGTACTCTCAAGAGTCTTCTCCAACACCACAGTTCAAAAACATCAACTCTGCGGCGCTCAGCTTTCTTCACCGTCCAACTCTCACATCCATACATGACCACTGGAAAAACCATAGCCTTGACTAGACGGACTTTTGTTGGCAAAGTAATGTTTCTGCTTTTAAATATGCTATCTAGGTTGGCCATAACCTTCCTTCCAAGGAGTAAGCGTCTTTTAATTTCAAATCCCAAAGAAAGGCAATGCCAAAGAATGCTCAAACTATTGCTCAATTGCACTCATCTCACATGCTGGTAAAGTAATGCTCAAAATTCTCCAAGCCAGGCTTCAGCAATACGTGAACCGTGAACTTCCAGATGTTCAAGCTGGTCCCATCACTTCATGGCAAATGGGGAAAAAAATGGAAACAGTGGCAGAGTTTAGTTTCTTGGACTCCAAAATCATAGCAGATGGTGACTGCAGCCATGAAATTAAAAGACACTTTCTCCTTGGAAGAAAAGCTATAACAAACCTAGATAGCATATTAAAAAGCAGAGACATCACTCTGCTGACAAAGGTCCATCTAATCAAAGCTATGGTTTTTCCAGTAGTCATGTATGGATGTGAGAGTTGGACCATAAAGAAAGCTGAGTGGCAAAGAATTGATGCTTTCGAACTGTGGTGCTGCAGAAGACTCTGGAGAGTTCCTTGGACAGCAAGGAGATCAAACCAGTCAATCCTAAAGGAAATCAACCCTGAATATTCATTGAAAGGACCGATGCTGAAGCTCCAATACTTTGACCACCTAATGTGAAGAGCCCACTCATTGGAAAAGACCGTGATGCTGGGAAAGATGCAGGAGGAGAAGGGGATGACAGAGAATGAGATGGTTGGATGGCATCATCTACTCAATGAACATGAGTTTGAACTCTGGAAGATGGTGAAGGACAGGGAAACCTGTCCATGGGATCGCAGAGTTGGACACGACTTAGTGACTGAACAACAACAATGGTCATTAAGTAGCAGGCTGGGTCTTGAAACTTCTTTCTACTCTCTTCACTTTCTGCCTGATTCTGACATCCATTGTAAACTAAGGATTTTACTAGTCCCAGACTTTTCCTGCTCTTGGTTTTCAGTGTCCCTAGGCCAAAAGAAATACCTAACAGTTTCCTTAAGTGGTTTAGTCCAAACAATTTAAGTGTGTCCTAACAACTTTATTTTAAAAAATAATACACAGATTGAAAGAAATAATGTTTAGTTCTTAGTTACCACAAATGCATAGTAATAGAATGTGTACCTCTTTTGAGTACTCAACTTCTTCTCAAGCTTTGAAGTTAGATTTGACACCAACTGCGTTCTTGTTTTATATTGATTTTCTGTGGTACTACCAAAGTCTTAGCTTCATTTAAAGAAAAACATAGTGCAAGCTACTCAGTTAAAACTGTGCTCTACTTAATGGTGTATCTGTGATATCTTCCAGGTGTCAGATATCATTAGATTTTCATTAAACTTGAAAATATCCTGCTGTGCCCATGTGAATTTGCTATAGTGTCCAGCACACATTTTGGGAGCCAAGGCTGTAGAGTAAGGGTCAGGATAGAAATGGAACTGACTTCATTTACTATGACGACTTTTGTCAGTTTTAATGTCAGTGGTGACTTTTATGGATTAGATTGTGGAAGTATTTGGGGATTATAATTAGTACTTCATTAAAATTTTTAGAAATTCATGTGCAATATGTATCAGTATTGTTTTCAGTATTATCTAATGAGTTTTTAAAAATGCTTAGTTGATCACTGAAATTAAATGGCCAACTTCTGATTTAAATTGCTTTTAAAGTCTCAGCATTATGTTTACAAGTAATATCAAATTTTTACCATTCCAGTGTTAGTTCATGAAGTTGGACCATCATTTAAGTAATCAAAAATGGAAAATTCTGCAAAAGCAGAAGAACATGAAAAAATCTTTCATAAAGAAGCAAAAACATCATTAGATTCAGAAACAGAATCATCATTCATTATTAATGAAAATACAACCTCTCCTGGGACTGGTCTTTCTGCAAAGGCTCCTACTTGTGGGCAAGTAAACACACCAAAAAAGAGAAAAATGGAGTTTGAGGATGATCTTGTAAAGGAAAGTTCTAGTTGTGGGGAAGACACTCCACCCAAGAAAAGAAAACTTGATGCTGAAATTGCCCCAGAGGAAAAAGGTTCTGGTGATGATGAAGGCATTTCAAGGAGAAGAAGAATAGAAACTGATGGTTTTCCAAAAGATGAACCTACTGGAGATGGCACTCAGAAAAGGAGAAAAATAGAACTTGAAGATGTTCCTGAAAAGCAAAAGGTATTTTGAATGCAATTTTTAAAATTCATAATGGAGTATGTCAGATTGAAATGTGGAGCAGTTATGAAATACCTTTTTTTAAAAGCATAATTTTAATAAAGGTTCTGTTTTTTTAACTTAATTTTTATTTTATATTGGAGTATTGTTGATTTGCAATATTGTGTTAGTTTCAGGTGTACAGCAGTGTGGTTCAGTTATATCCATTCTTTTTCAGATTCTTTTCCCATATAGGTTATTGCAGAATATTGAGTAGAGTTCCCTGTGTAGCGGGGAACTTGCAAGGTCCTTGTTGATTGAGTATTTTGTATATAGTAATGTATATATGTTAATCCCAAAGTCCTAATTTACCACTTTCCCCCACCTTTCCCCTTTGGTAACCAGAAGTTTGTTTTCAAAGTCTATGAGTTTGTGTCTTGTGTTGTAAATGAGTTCAGTTGTATCATTTTTTTAGATTCCACCTTTAAGTGATGTCATGTTTGTCTTTCTCTGACTGATTTCTCTTAGTATAATAATCTCTAGCTCCATCCACATTACTGCAGATGGCATTATTTCAGTCTTTTTTGTGGCTGCATAATATTTTATTATATATATATACACACACACACACATACACATATATATATACATCACATCTTCTTTATCCATTCTTTTGTCAGTAGACATTTAGATTGCTTCCCCATCTTTACTATTGTAAAGAGTGCTGCAGTGAACATCGGGGATCATGTATATTTTTGAATTCTGGTTTTCTTCTGATACGTGCCCAGGAGTGGGATTGCTGGATCGTATAGGAGCTCTATTTTTAGTTTTTTAAGGAACCTGCATACTGTTCTCCATAGTGGTTGTACCAGTTTACATTCCAACGGTGTACAGGGTTCCCTTTTCTCCATACCCCCTCCAGCATTTATATTTGTAGACTTTTTGATAATGGCCATTTTGACCTGTGTGAGGTGATACCTCATTGTAGTTTTGATTTTCATTTCTCTTTTATTTAGATAAAACTTCTGCTAATGAGATAATTTTAATCTTATTTTGGAAATCTTGACCGAACACTTGAAAGGGAGTTTTTATAGCTTGGTTTTTTCTTAGTGTTTTCAAAAAGACACCAGTGTAAGTTTCAAATGATTTACCTTTTTTCCTTTTTAATTAGGTGTTTATCTCTTTTTTGTGTCCGAAGTATTTGCGATTATCACTTAAAATGATAAATTTCTAGATGATACCCAGTTTTACATTTCTTTCTTAATGTAATTCCTTAAACTATGTTATTTCCGCTTCTTACTAGGGTAGTTACTTAAAGCCTGGTATTTAACAAGAGTATTGTAAAGCAAGGGATAGCAAATAATTTTCATCTGGGAATACTATTATGTGATGAGACCTGAGATGGAGTCTGCACTATGCAATGAATGAGTAAAATTCTGTCATCACTCCTCAGGAAGAAAGTGGCAGATAAGCCAGGTGTTTGTCATTGGTGGATTGCAGACCTTTGTAATAGAGAGAAGCTTGGATTGTAAACATAGTTTTCAAACTTTTACTAGCAGTGGAACCCTTTTATCAAGTGAAAATCTTCAACCTTTTACCTATTTTACATACCAGATCAAACACTTTGGTTGACCAGAAAGTAGGGGGATCTGAGGCCCTTTACTTATCTGGCATTTTTGCAGAATGCTTAAGGTCTTAGAGAGTACAAATTGAAATTTGAATTAGGTTAATAGCAAATAATAGAAATCACTGACTGAACATGGACTATTGCATTCCCATCTCTTTGTGAATATTAGCTCATGTAATGCCCACAATGATTTTATAATAATACAGTAAGTATATTATTTCCATTTTACTTTCTTGTAGGAACTTCATTCACTACTGACATTTACTGAACTGAATAAATCAGAAATCTGGAAATATATTGGTTTTATTAACACATAACACCAAAATTCTATAGATGAAAATTTCTTAAGAGATTTTTTAAAAATAGGGACGGGGGAAATCTTTCATGTGATTATAATTAGTGGGATTTCTGTGATTCTGCTACAGCTTAATGAAGTATACCAATCTCAGTAGTATTTTATCCATGTATAAGTCAGATGCTCTTTTAGATTTATTTGTTTCATAATTTTGTGTTCTTAATGTTTCTTAATTTTGTGCCATTCTTCTATTTTCAGAACTTGGAAGAAGGACACAGCTCAGCAGTGGCTGCTCACTACAATGAACTCCAGGAAGTTGGCTTGGAGAAGCGTAGCCAAAGTAGAATTTTTTACCTAAGAAATTTTAATAATTGGATGAAAAGTGTCCTCATTGGTATGTTTGTTTTTTGATTTACGGTTTTGAATTTTTAACTTCAGCTTATGTTTCATTTTTTTCTCCCTAAGTGGTTAATCATACACAAAGTGACTAGGTCTTTAGTTACTGTTCATTTAATCATCAAACCTTGGCTTTATAAAACTGGAGCCAAAACTGAAATTAGGCCTTTGAGATAAATTCTTTTCATATTTACTAATAGTTGACTACATAAGATATTAATATTGAGTTATTTAGGATTTCAGAAGGCAATGTGCTTTTATATTTAGAATTAAGGTTACCTAGTGCTATTAAGTTGGAGAAGGCAATGGCACCCCACTCCAGTACTCTTGCCTGGAAAATCCCATGGACGGAGGAGCCTGGTAGGCTACAGTCCATGGGGTCGCTAAGAGTCGGACACGACTGAGCAACTTTACTTTCACTTTTCCCTTTCATGCACTGGAGAAGGAAACGGCAACCCACTCCAGTATTCTTGCCTGGAGAATCCCAGGGATGGCAGAGCCTGGTGGGCTGCTGTCTATGGGGTCGCACAGAGTCGGACACGACTGAAGCGACTTAGCAGCAGCAGCAGTGCTATTAAGTAATCTGTTTTACTCTAGTAGTTTTGGAGCAATCCTATATCATTGAATGAAACATTTGGGTTCCATTAAGTTAAGAAGATGGGCAGTGGCATGATTTTTTATCTCTGGGCCTTTAATGAGTTGGTAAAGGTCATCATTTGTATTGATTGTCCATTGAACTTGTTCTTTTCTTCTGGAGAGAAATAAAGTTTACTTTGAGAATTGATGAAGACATTCAGCTTTTTGGACAGCATTTTTGTCTATGAAAACTCATTTTTGAATTTAAAATGGAAGTCAGTGGAGGAAATTTAATTCTGAAACTATTTATTGCTTTCTGTATCAAATATATTAGTCAGCCACTTACCTGAGATTAGAGAATTTATAAAAGCCAATAAATGGTAAAGTTTTTCACAAAAAGGTTTTTTAGTTTTGGTTTCTGTTTTGTTTTTTTAAAAGCCAGCCCCAGAAAAAGTTAGAATGCTTTCATAGTTAAACTAAAAAGAGTAAAGTGCCATTTATGACTACTTTCTACTCGTTTTGACAATATTTTAGTAATTTTAAAAGATAAATTGTCCATCCTGAAAAGTGTTAGGAATGGGAACTAGACTCATTTCAGATACATTTTAATATTTTTCTTTCTTACTTTTGTTTTTAATATTCATGTTTTATTACAAAAATAAGGCTTATTTGACTCTGCTACTTGTCAGCCAGGGTAAATGAATAAACTCTTTTAAAAAAGTGTTTTTTTAGGGTTACTATTATGGCGTTTTTAAATCTATACTGATAAAGTAATCTTTGGACCCTATTCCTAATTTCTCAATTTTTTTCTTTCTTTCTTCATCATCCTTAGTAATGTACATGAGTTATCATTGAATATTTTTCCTTAGGTGTCACTTATTCATGTATTTATTCATTGAATAAATATCTTTAAGTTCAGTCGTATTTTTCACGTTGTTAGTTGTATTATTTTTATAAACAGGGAAATAGGTAGTTTTTATTAGAAAAACACTATGTCAGGCAAAAATGTATCTCAGCATATTCCTGGTGGTGGTTTCTTCTTCAGCTGTTCCAGCAACTCTCTCAACAGCCACTTTGCTGTCTGCACCTGTCTTTCTGGTCCTGCTATAATCAGTGTGCTCTGTGCCAAATTCCTTTGCTGTCTTTTTTTTTTGTCTTCTCAACACCCATTCTTTGCCATTCATTTTCTCTTCCTTGCTGTTTATAGCTAGTGATAGTTGAGTGTGATGTTTGAATATGATAAAGGTAACTTGAATAACATTTCATGAAGATTTCCCCTCTCATTAATCTTATCTTGTGGAAATAAAGAGATTTTATCATTCTTGCTGTTTTTTACTCATTGCATATTACATATTATGCTGTTTTTTTAAGATTAATAGCAGAAAGTTAAATATTAAACACTTGTACATCTGTTGAAATCACTTAAAAATCCTATGGACAGTGAAAGCAGAAGTATATATACAGAATATTCTAGCAGTCAAAATATTACATAGGAAATAAAAAGCATTAAGCTCAGAATGATAAAGATAGAGTCTATCTAGGATTCAGTATTTTATCCAGTGTTAGAATTGCTGACTATTTCATTGTCTAAGAATATCAATATGCCTTTAACTGATATTTGAACCATTTGGCTATTGATGGTAGGGGACCTACTAATATCATTCGTTTATTATTAATGTGATTTGGTAGATTGAGGTAAGAGATTCCATTTTTACTTCAGAGTTTTAAAAATTCTGATGACAGTAAAGAGGTTTATATAGTTTTTTGACTAGTTCTTGTGTTTCTTTTGGAGGTAAGCTTGGCATCTTTTATCAAAATCAAGCTCTCATGATCTCATAATTATTTTCATCTTATCAAGTGTATAAAAAGCCAAACACTTAGCTTTGGAAAGAGAACTACAACAAATTATGAATAATTAATTTTTCTCTTATCAGGAACAACTGTTGGGTATTCTTGTATTAGAATTTAAAATGTTTGCTATTGACCTGCCAAGATCATGCAGCTTTTCTGTACTGTTAAACTTCTGTCTAATCAAATGAGAGAGACAGAATGTTTGCTATTTAATGTTGAAACAAGTTCTGAAAATAACCTTCAAAAACCTGTCTTAGTTTCTAAAATACCAGAGACAGAGAGTGCCATCGAAGGTAATTACAGGGACAGTAAAGTTCTTTTATGCCAGCAAAAACACTGGGTGTTTCAGGGAATTTCAGAACCTGATTTCAAAAGGAGCATACAGGGAGGAAATAAAATTTAGCATGGTGGACTCCTCTACAGCATATATTTGTCAATGGAATTTTTCCACATATCTTACCACCAACATGAGAAAAAAATGATTATTGTTGATGTGAAGCTTGAAAAGTGAGCAGGCGGAATTGTTGGATTTGTAAAATGTGCAGAGATGAATCTAAGAGATCCCCTTCAAACGTTACTCTGGAAGAGGTATTACAGTGGGCCCAGTCTTTTGAAACATTGATGGCTACAAAATATGGTCCAGTGGTCTATGCAGCATACTTAAAAACAGAGCACAGTGATGAGAATATTAAATTCTGGATGGCATGTGAAACCTGTAAGAAAACTGCCTCATAGTAGAGCAGAACTTCCAGAGCAAAGAAGCTTTATAAGATTTACATCCATCCTCAGTCCCCTAGAGACATTAACATTGACAGTTCAACAAGAGAAGCTATCATCAAAAATATTCAAGAACCCACTAAAACATGTTTTGAAGAGGCTCAAAAAATAGTGTACATGCACATGGAAAGGGATTCCTATCCCAGGTTTCTGAAGTCAGAAATGTACCAGAAACTTCTGAAGAATTCAAGCCAACAACAATTCTTGACCACACTCAAAAGTTTAAATTGAAGATGGTATACTGAAAGTGTTGGTTTTGTTCTTCTCATATAAAACTAAATAAATAAAATCAGAAATAGAGTAGAAAAGAAATAGAAGAAATCAAGCCATAAATTGATTTCTAGTTCTCAAATAGAAACAGATCCTGAAATGGATGGACTATGGAACTCTTTCAACATGAATAACACAATTTATGGTCTCCCTATATAGCTCACTTAATATATATGGAGAAGGAAGGTCGTTCTTCATAAATAACATATGTAACATAAATAAATATGAAAAAGGGATTTTACTGTACAAATAAACTAAATGATAAAGTTTTTACTGTACAAATCAACTAAGTGGATTTTTTATTAATGAAATTTTGCTGTCATAATGCACAGATAGTTCAGTTCTTTAAAAATTGTAGCTATATGAGTTGTGTCTCTAGCATGAATGTATTCTCTAAACAAAGTACTTGTAGTAACTTTATTAATAACTAGTAGACAAACCTGGTGCTCAGAGTATAATCAATAGTATTATATCATGAGCAATATAAAAAGATGTGTTCTTGAAAGATACTTTAAAATTTTCCTGCTATTATGTCATAACTCTACTTCTATATCATATAGATCTTCTACATGTGAAAAATTCCAAATGAGTCTAAGCTATTTAAATGTATGACTTTCCTCATTTATTTCTGTACTTATATTGCTATAGGATAGGAAATTTTGTTCCTGTATTTTGAGGTTTTTTTTTCTCACAGTGTGAATTCATCACAATCCTGATAATAAATACAAATATAAACTAAAAAAAAGATAAATAAAATACCAGAGACATACTCTTTCTTCTTTAATGCTGAAGAAGAGTCAAGTTAATTAACTCTTAGTCAAATTTGAAATATTTCTCAAAAGTTATGAATTAATTACATAAATGACTATGTTTATATTACTTGTCAGGCAGAAGTTAGTAGATTATTAAGGGTAACAGTTTATGCTTTAGTAAAAATGGAGAAAAGCATTTATTATAACTTATTTCTCTCTTTTAGGGGAATTTTTAGAAAAGGTGAGACAGAAAAAGAAACGTGATATCACTGTTTTGGACCTAGGATGTGGTAAAGGTGGAGATTTGCTCAAGTGGAAAAAAGGAAGAATTGACAAGCTAGTTTGTACTGGTAAGAGAGATAATGACATGGTAAGGAATGCTTTGTGGTCAGCCAGGTAAATGGAAATGAGAAACATCTATTATGGGCATAACACTGAAATACCGTACCACAAGATGTCTGGGGGCTGCACATGAGACAGGTATTTTTTAAATGAGGAATGAGAATTCAATGATGGTGTTAAGACCATGGTTGATTGAAGCCATGTCGGACTCCCATGTTTGAAGCACAAACTTGGAAAGGCTTTCACTGGTCACAGATAGGTCAGTTTCTTAAGTAAAAGAAAAAACAGTAATTATAGTTTATTAAAACACATGAAATAAAGGGAAAAAATCTCATTGTTCAGACTTGGAGGGAGCAAGGAAACTTATTATTCTGGAATGTATAAACAAAGGCAGAGGGTATTTATCTTTTCTAACCCTATATGAACCATATTTCAGTGTAACCAAATGGTTGAAAAGACAAATTCCTGTTTAGTGAAAAATCATGATGAATAAATTTTTCCACCCTTGATGAAATAATGGCACTAAGCTGCAGTCTTATTAAAAGATGCTGAAGCTATTGGGAGAAAAGTTGAAAGGAACTTAACTGGATTAATCAAGCATCTGAACCTCCCAGTCAGTCTTAACCCTGAAGTGGGGCAGACAGACGACATGTTCCTTCCCGCCTGAGGAGTCATGGGAGTGCACGGCACTGCCTGTGGAGTCATGTTGCCCAAGTCGGCACTTCTCACAGTTTCTGGTTTATGACCTCAGTACACTCTTAAAAATGATTAAGGACCCCAGAAAGCTTTTGTGTATGTAATTATATCTATTGATTATGGAAATTAAAACTGACAATTTTAAAAATAGCTTTAATTTATTACAAATAAAATTTAAGTGAGAAGACTAGCATTTTAAAGATATTTTTGCAAATTCTTTTTTTTTTGCAAATTCTTTTAAAGTCTGTAATAATAAAAGACAGCTGAATTTGCACCCTTGTTTCTGCATCAGTATGTTATGATGTGTTATTTGATGAGCAGTTGTGAAATGGCAGAAAGTGAAGAAGAACTAAAGAGCCTCTTGATGAAGGTGAAAGAGGAGAGTGAAAAAGTTGGCTTAAAGCTCAACGTTCAGAAAACTAAGATCATGGCATCTGGTCCCATCACTTCATGGGAAATAGATGCGGAAACAGTGGAAACAGTGGCTAACTTTATTTTTTTGGGCTCCAAAATCATTGCTGATGGTGATTGCAGCCATGAAATTAAAAGACGCTTACTCCTTGGAAGGAAGGTTATGGCCAACCTAGATAGCATATTTAAAAGCAGAGACATTACTTTGCCAACAAAAGTACGTCTAGTCAAGGCTATGGTTTTTCCAGTGGTCATGTATGGATGTGAGAGTTGGACAGTGAAGAAAGCTGAGCGCCGAAGAATTGATGCTTTTGAACTGTGGTGTTGGAGAAGACTCTTGAGAGTCCCTTGGACTGCAAGGAGATCCAATCAATCCATCCTAAAGGAGATCAATCCTGGGTGTTCATTGGAAGGATTGATGTTGAAGCTGAAACTCCAATACTTTGGGCACCTCATGCGAAGGGTTGACTCATTGGAAAAGACCCTAATGCTGAGTAGGATTGGGGGTGGGAGAAGGGGACGACAGAGGATGAGATGGTTGGATGGCATCACCGACTGGATGGACATGGGTTTGGGTAGACTCCGGGAGTTGGTGATGGACAGAGAGGCCTGGCATGCTGCAATTCATGGGGTCGCAAAGAGTCGGACACGACTGAGCGACTGAACTGAACTGAACTGTGAAATGGAATATTTTAATAGCCTTTTCAAATAATTAAGGCTATTCATCTTTGATACTGCATCAAAATTTGGCAAGCGTTAGTTCCTTAAAGCTTAGTTACAGCATGGAATCTGAAACATATCAACAAATTTCTGTGTTCTGTTATGTTTAACTCCATTAAATCTGTCTTGCACTTTGCCCTGCAAGATTGTGTTCACTAAAATTATGCAAATCTTCTAAACGTTGGCATCAGGAAATCACGTTGGTTTAATATCACCATCAATCAGAAAAGTCTTTAGTATTGGGACAATGCCCAGCCCATCGTGATAGAAACAGTTTTTTCAGAGTTGTAGTTTTCACTTGAAAGCTCAGGTTTATCATTGGTAACAGATACGATCTGAGGTTTTCACTTGATTCGTTTTGAAGAAAAGGTCTGCCAAATTACCAGGTCTGAATAACCAGTTTATCTGTCTGTGGTTCTTCAAGTGAAAACAATTTTTGTATGAAAAAATTGGCCAGTACAGCTCACAAACAATCACACTAGTCCTGTTCAGATAGACTTCGTTATGTAGCAGAAATGTTTTGAAGATTTTATAAAATTAGTTTTTACTGCTTTATGAAGGACATTCCTAAATGAAATTGGCTTCCCCCTTCCCTTTTTTTCTTTCTGAGCTGGTTTATAGCAGTGAAAAATATATCAAGAATTACCATTATCATTGGTGCTCCTACCTTATATTCATGACACGGTATCAACTGTTATTTCTGTGTGTTAGTTACTCAGTCATGTCCGACTCTGCAACTCCATGGACTGTAGCCCACCAGGCCCCTCTGTCCATGGAATTCTCCAGACAAGAATACGGGAGTGGGTAGCTATTCTCTTCTCCAGGGGATCTTCCTGACCCAGGGATTGAATCTGGGTCTCCTGCATTGCAGCTGGATTCTTTACCACTGAGCCACCAGGCAAGTCCTTAGACTGCAAGGAGATCAAACCAGTGAATCCTAAAGGAAATCAACCCCGAATATTCATTGGAAGGACTGATGCTGAAGCTGAAGCTCCAACACTTTGACCACCTGATGCAAAGAGCTGACTCATTGGAAAAGTCCCTGATGCTGGGAAAGATTGAGGGCAAGAGGAGAAGGGGGCAACAGAGGATGAGATGGTTGGATAGCATTGCCGACTCAATGGACATGAATATGAGCAAACTCCAGGAGATGGTGAAGGACAGGGAAGCCTGGTGTGCTGCAGCCCATGGAGTCAGACACAACTGAGCAACTGAACAACAACATTCACTGGTGCTTCCACCTGCAGTGCAAGTCTCAACACTGGGAAAAAACAAATAACATTTTATTAAGAAAATATAAAGAGCTGAGTGTACAGAGTTAGGTTTTAGAATTCAGATTGGAATCTAAACTTTCTGCTTTAAAGTTTGAATAAGCATTTAAAAATCATGATAGAACTTCTCTGTTGTCAGTACTTATTGAGAAAATGTTTAATTCATTCTGAAAAATATCAGTCATTTGCATTGGTACAGAAGACTTTCTTCTCTCTTGTTTTGAAGGAAATAGAAACTTTTTGCTTTTCTAAGGCTAGATTCCCTGCCAGAGTGTAACAGTTGAGATGAAATCTAGATTGTGCCATTTTTGTGTTTCTGATATAACTCTGTGGGCCTCTGCTGACATCATTGACGCCCCTTCCCCTTCCAGATATCGCTGATGTTTCTGTCAGACAGTGTCAGCAGCGGTATGAAGACATGAAAAATCGTTGTCGTGATAATGAGTATATTTTCAGTGCAGAATTTATAACTGCTGATTGTTCAAAGGTATGTGTTTTTTTAGAAGTATGTCTTTTTATATTTGTTTTAAAAATCAGCTCATTTTTTTAAAATGTGCTTTGAAACATTAAAAATCTTAGGACATGCATTTTTAATTTCAGCTAGAAATTCCATTAATGATACATTTCCTTAAATGACCCACCAAATACTTCTGGTAATTTTTAGCTTTTAATACTTTTACTTTGGAAATTGTTGCTTTTCCGTTCAGACACTATTTTCTAGTATTTTGAAATAGATCTGCACTTAGGTTTTGTTTACCTTGTAATTTGTTTGGCCGGCTTCCCAACATGTCACAGTCTGGTGACACCTGTTTCCGAATCTCTTTGACAGCTGAAATTCAAGACTACAGAAGCACTTGAAATGCTGAAAATCTCCCCCTTGAACTTTATCTCTTCTGAATTGTTAGCTCGTTAAATTATTATAGATACCTTTAATTACACATTTTGTTTGCAGTTGTGAAGGGTGGAAAGAAGTGATAGTATACTGCTAGAAAGTTAGAAACCTTTAAAAAACATTTTGTATTTTTCAAAATTTCCCAGGGAGTTCTCTGGCAGTCCAGTGATTAGGATTTGGCACTTTCACTGCTGCCTGTTACCTGCATGGCACAGCCTAAAAAAAAAAAATGTCTCAAAGGCCGTCTTTGTGTTTTTCATAAACCCAAGTTATAGGTCAACATCATTTTACTTTAGTTTTCCAGTAAAGCTAATTAAAGAATCAATTGCTTTAAATGTCATGTTTGTTTGATGTATTTTTAGTATGATTCCAGAATCTCTAGTTTTTAAAATTACTATGAAAGTGGGAATCAAATTCTATTGAACCAGAAAGAGAGAACATTTTTATTATGATCCTTAAGATACATGATGATAGAGGATAGGTTTGTTGGAGGGCATGTCAACTTTTATTTTAAGGATCCTAATATTAGAAATTCACTAATTATATTGCAGCCAACTTCAAAATCTTGACCCATTATAATTTGTTTCAGGAGCTCCTGACTGATAAGTTTCGTGACCGAGAAATGTGCTTTGACATCTGCAGTTGTCAGTTTGTCTGCCATTACTCGTTTGAGTCCTATGAGCAGGCTGACGTCATGCTCAGAAATGCGTGTGAGAGACTGAGCCCTGGAGGCTATTTTATTGGTACCACTCCCAATAGCTTTGAATTGATGTAAGTACTTTCATAAATTGTGGTTTATAAAATACTCAAAATTAAGCTTATTTTAGAGCAGCAGATATTTATCAGAAATAGAGTTTATAGAAGGGCTGAGCACTTTGATAATGTATTTGTGTAGATACTCTGGTTTTAAGTTAAAAAGTCAGACTTACAGATGAACCTTTAAAACATCTTTGTGTGTTAGTTGGGGACTGATTTGGATTGAGCCAAAAAGGCAGAGGTGGTATTGCTAGATAAACTCCAGATCAGATGAGACTTAACTAGCTGTCATGATAGTGAAGCCTACTTCTAGCATAATTTTGTTAGTGAGGTTGTTAATGATATTTTAGCATGTTGCTTCTTAAAAGTAGCTCAGACCCAGTTCACAGCTGTAAATTGCATCATGTGTGTTCCCCCACATATTTAATCTGATCAAAATAAATTTGACCTAATAATAGATTTGTTTTTGTTTTTGTTTTTGGTTTGGGAATAACTTATAGAAGACGTCTTGAAGCTTCAGAAACAGAATCATTTGGAAATGAAATATATACTGTGAAATTTCAGAAGAAAGGAGATTATCCTTTATTTGGCTGCAAATATGACTTCAACTTGGAAGGTGTTGTGGATGTCCCTGAATTCTTGGTCTATTTTCCATTGCTAAATGAGTAAGAATGTCATTAATCTGTTACTATTCTCTTTTGGGGGCTTCCCAGGTAGGTCTAGTGGTAAAGAACTCACCTGCCAATGCAGGAAACGTTAAAGATGAGGGTTTGATCGCTGGGTCAGGAAGATCCTCTGGAAGAGGGCATGGCAACCACTCCAGTGTTCTTGCCTGGAGGATCCCATGGACAGAGGAGCCTGGCAGACTACAGTCCATAGGGTCACAAAGAGTAAGACACAACTGAAGTGACTTAGCACATAGCACATTCTCTTTTTGCATAAGAATGAAGGTAAAGGGGGAAAAATCAGTATTTCTATTTGTCTCTCATTTTAGGTGGAATCTTAAGAAGTATAGCCTGAATAATACAAAACCAAGACTCACAGTTGGTGCCATAGGTCACTTACAGCCTTATTCATTTAGTTTCTTTTATTCCTGAAACTATTTTATCCTGTAGGTAAGAAAAGGGAGCCTGTTGCCTACAACTTGTGGCATGAAATAACTGACAACTAGAAATAGCAAAAGATTTGTTTTTAAGTAACTACTGGTATTTGGGTAACTAAAATTAGTCCTCCCAAAGTAGGGATCCTCCTTTTGACAGGAATAGGTATTAAAAGTTGTCTTATATTTCACTATAGCTTATGAAATTGTCTGTGACTCATGGCAGTGGTGATAGTAAAATCCTGATTCAGGAATGTATTCATGAACCTGAATTCCTAGGAGTCCTGGCAAACCATAGGCCCAGGGAAAGCTGAAGTTTCAGGCTTTATCAGGTGGGCTCCAAGGCCTAATGAGACACCTTGGTCTTGGGGGTTTCCCTGAAAGGAAGTGTGGAAGAGTCAAGTTAAATGTGGGCCATGTCACAGCTGACCAAAGTGTATTTCCTTCTTTTTATTTTTTTATTTTTTCTACTTTTTAAAACAAAGCCTTCATTAACTGAGGAAAAGGACGAGCTTTATTTTTTTGCTTATTTTTAGATGGTGATTATTTATTTGAATTGTGTCTCAGCTTGTAAAATTATAGGTGTAGGATTTTCAGGAGTTCTACAGTGTATAAAACTTTTATAGAAAATGAAAGAAAATAAGAAAATGAAGTAGCATGTGATTAAACATGGAAAATACTGTGCACAATTTATAATATGAAAGTTAAACAATTTATATCACATTTTCCTTATAATTAGCAAACTTTGGGGAAATGTTATGCTTGAAGAAATTAAAATGTTTTTAGTATGTTATTTTATATGTTTGATATGTTAGCTTGGTGCTTTTGGTTGACAGTTGGTGATTTGAGTATACCCCAAAAGATAAAGAATGAAACGAGTTTTTTTTTTTAATATGGCTAAGCAAACATTAGCAATCTTTTCTGCTTGTATTGCTAATGATGATAAACATATCAAGTAGTAAATTGTCACTTTAATTTTCAAATTTTTATAAATTTACTGAGATAGGTATTCGTTCAGAGAGACAATCTGAAAATGCGTAGGGATCCAGGCTTCCTTTTCTGTCTTGTTAATCAGCTTTCATATGCATACCTATTCAAATCAGTCAGATTGAGTCTCTGTTCTTTGTAATTATGATATTTGTAGGTGTAAAGCTTGGTTTCCCTTGTAAAGGCTTATTTTGGATATTTTTTGATAGAAAATGAACTGCCTGGACTAGAAGAAGCTTTATATTGACTTGTGTTGTCTTCCCAAGGGGCCTGATGCAAGTGTCAGGGGCTACTGCCATCCATGCCACTCTTACCTGCAAAGCTGAGGGGCCCTCCGATGTTCCTTTCACTCTGTCCCCTCATCTGTCACCTCAAGGGTCCCCTTTCAGGGTTTTGCCTGTTCCTCCTCTCATCTTTTATCTGCTGCCTGAAATCATCCTCAGGTTCCCTTTTGTTGTCTACAGATGGGCAGTAATCTGCTTCGGCAATTGCAGTGGGAAAGGTATACATACACAGAGCAAAGGGAGACCTAATGTAATTAGGATTTGAGGAAGCCACCTGGGAGAAAGTGACGTCTGAGTCAACATCTAAAGGGTGTCTAGTTGGCCAGTTTTGCCCTAAGTGTGCTGGAGAGCCAACAAGGGTTTTAAAAGGACATGACCTGTGCACTTCTGAAGCACCATCTGACTGCAGTTGGAAAATTGGTTGAGGGAGGGTAAGAATAAAAGCAGGGAAATGAGCAAACGAAGTGGTACCACATTGAATGGTGATGGTGATAGAGCAGGCTGGCGGCCGATGTCGGGATTGGAAGTGGGCTGTTCCAAGTACGTTTTGCAGGTTAATGGAAAGGATGCAGTGGCATGCTGAATGCTGGGCACAGGGTGGGTTGGCAAGGGGCATTAGATGGTTTACTGAAATAGCAAAGACTGGCAGGAGAACAGGCTGGTGGGATTCAGCCCTGCACGCCTGGGATCGTCCTGGTGGAGACTTCTAGGGAACATGGAGTGAATGTGACAAAAGCCAGGACTGAGCTGCCACCGCTGCTGGCAAGCTGTGTACATCAGGGAGTGACATTGAGCAAGGATCTGGGCCACTTTCTTCAGAACCGTGACATCTGGAAGTTGGGAAAACAGACCTGTAAAAACATACTGTGAAGACGCAGTTCAAGATGTAGGATAAAAATTAATAGTTTGTCTTGCCAGGGAATCCAATAGATGAAAGGGAATATTTTTGTTTCACTTCCTGGCCTGTTTGTTAGGTTACTGGAGTTCCTGTGACACAGGGAGATCTAACTGCATGTTTCCTTCAGGTCACTAGGATGTTGCCCTTCACTTATTTTGCATGGTCCTCTTGTGAATTTGTAAGGTTTTTAGTTAAGCCCAGAAGATGTTACTGTTGTGTAAAGAATTACAAATATTTTGGAAGCCTTTTCATTAAAGAATCTTTTTTGGACAGAATGGCGAAGAAGTACAATATGAAATTAGTCTACAAAAAAACATTTCTGGAATTCTATGAGGAAAAGATTAAGAACAATGAAAATAAAATGCTGTTAAAACGAATGCAGGCCCTGGAGGTGAGTATTTAGAAACTGTGTAAAAATCCCAGGTTATCTCAGACTTGTTTGGTTGTTTCTGAGATTCCTTTCAAGGCCATTGACACACTGAGTATTAATATAAATTGCACAGATAACTTGTGCCAACGCTAGACTGTTCAGCACCTAGGACAGAGCTTTAACATGGGCTGTCAGGACTGTTGGCATTTGGGGCTCCTCTGTATCTGAAGCATGAATTTTTACACTACAGGAATAAGCAAATTTATTTCCCATTGGCAAAAATGTGTTGATTGTAATGGTTCCAACATGGTTTTTTGATTAATAAAGATGTGTTTGAGCCTAGTTATAATGATTTAAAATTCACGATCTGAAACTGCAGTTATGTTTGCACCAACCTAATACTTAAAATGGATTAAAAATAATGCTTGAAGTAATTTGAATATCAGACATTTGGCCACCATATCTTTAAAAACACAGCATTCTTTTGAGGCCCTTCTTCATATTCTGTTTAATTGTGGAGACGATCTGTATTGGAGGCTGGATGTTTTCCTTCTCTTCCGAAACTCCCAAGGTTCTGTTGACTGAACATTTTATTTGTATTATTTCCAGTTGCTGTTCATACTTCCATGGCGGTTAAATCACCGTAACATTCACATGAATGTTTAACTCTTCTGTTGATAACTTCCTTCAGGTTTGAGTTGTGGCAGAAAAAACATTTGCCCGGGAGGCACAGAGATACAGGTGTTTGCTGCCAAGTGGTCTTGGCGGCAATTCAGGACACTGTTCAGTCCCTTTGTGACACTCTGTAATTGCAGATACTCCAGCCATGCTCATTGTTGACCACAGCAGCTTCTTTGTTCTGAGAGGATTCCCTTCACTCCTTTTTTTTTTATATCTCAAAAGTATGTATAGTTTTTATTTCTGAAGTAATACTTACCGATTATTGTCTCATTTCAGTGATTTAGGGTGTTTCATTCTGAATTGTAAATTTCAATGTAACGACTCAGCTAGGAATTTCCCTTGATTCCTTAGCCATATCCTGCCAACGAGAATTCCAGACTTGCCTCTGAGAAGGTGGGTGACTATGAACATGCAGCGAAGTACATGAAGAACAGTCAAGTGAAGTTACCTTTGGTAAGGTTTCATTCTTTAACAAGTCTTATAGAAAAATGGAAACTTAAATTATTTCACTGCTTTACAATACTTGGATTCACTGACTTATAAATCAGATACACTACTATTTCTCCTAAGTTACGACTTTTTATAATTGTAGAATACTGAGAAATGTGGTGCTGTATTTGAAAAAGTAAGGATGGGAGGAATGTTCTTGGCTTGAGAGTTTTCTTGCTGTATCGTTGTATCTTAGCCTGGACACTACTGACTGGCAGTGTTCCATAGATAAAATTCAGGGGCTTGTGAACTTAGATGGGGAAAAATTACATCTTCACAGACTTATATGTGGAAGTTCACATTTTCCTTAATTATGAATGCTCCACAACCATAGTGGTATTACTAGTTGTAGCTGTGACTTTGTAATCAATAGAAATTATAGATATTTGTGTAACACATTTTTGTTGACATCTTATAGTATTGATGTTTATCACTTCTTCAACATTTATCACTTATTTCCTTAGTTATTAGACTTGCCACTGTATCTTGTTACTCAGTGTCTTTGCAAAATAGCAAGTATGTTACTAAATGCAGTTTACTTCCTTGTATGATAGATATTTTGTGATTTCCTTTGTAAAAACACAAAAATCTTATCCCCTCCTGCAGTATTATTTGATGTTTCAATATAGGCCTTTTTTCTCCCAAGTTAAAACTATAAGCTCAGTACTTTTTCCAGTTACAAATGAATACTCTGTTTATGCAGATTCACCCTTTGATTGAGAATCAGTGGTTTAGAAAATTGGCAGGAGCACAAAAGTGATGAGAAGATGGCATTAAAAGTTAATCTCATTAATTTATTCTATATTCAGATCACAGTAATATTAACAGTAAATTGTATGTATATTTATCATGAAGTTAGGGTTTTGGAGCACCTCTGACCATTATTGAAAAATAAGTATACATGTAGTTCTATATTCAATCTGAAATTTTCTTCCTTATTTTTTTAAATTTTAGGGGACCTTAAGTAAATCAGAATGGGAAGCTACAAGTGAGTATATCGTCCGTGTAGATTTACTGACATTTGCAAAGATTGCTTCAAAGTGATTGTTAAAATTGGAAGACTTTAGAAATTTTTCTGACACAGATTGTGAGGGGATGACTGTGTTCACACAAAATTCCTATAAATGTCTAGTTCCCCTTGTCTTACAAGGCTGTTCAGTGCCAAAAGAAAGCATATGCAGGGTGTTCCTTAACGTAAACTTTGAGCGTTCTTAAATATTTCCATTGTATGCTTGTTACTGCAAAGCCATCTGTATTTTACATCTTTACCTCACATTTCTGTTGGGAATTTTGGCTTATGGACCACTTCCTTGTGTTTCACTTGGTTGTGGCCTCTCTGATGTTGACAGTGAAGGCTTAGTAAATGCTCAAACGTTCAGTTAAGCAGCACCGAGCAGGATGTCTTGGAGGATGTGTGGTTGGGAACAGCCATGATGTGGAGGCATTCTAAAGTGAGGCGTTCGTCTCTGGCTGAGCAGTCAGAGGCCTGGCCAGCTCTCAGTGCCCCAGAGGCTCCCTGCCGGGGTGATGGTGGTGCCCCATATGGTCACCCTGAGGACTTACAAGGTAGTTCCCATTCTTTGCTTAACTATTTGTTGATTATATTGAAGAGAAAATCAGAGGTAATCAGAGATGAACACTTTGAATATTGAGTTACATAAAGATCTATGAAAGGGCTTTGAGGGATACAAAAATTAAATACTACCTCTCTGCCTCTCAGTGGAAGAAACATAAATAAGTGACTTCTAGGCAAATTGTTCTACACGCTGAAGTTCCTGTAATGGGGAAAACAGATGAAGGAGCGCTCAGTGAAAACTAGAGAAATTGGAAAATAATAACAGATGGTGTTATGGAACGTTTAGCCTGGGCCTGGTCACTGTTGGAAGCTTTCCTGTGTTATGCTTCATTCCGTCCTCACAGCTTCATGAGTAGACTACTGTTAATCATGTCTCCTTTTCACAGATAAGAAATCGGGCAGATAGCTTGGCTAAGGTCAGAGAGCTAACCCAGGTGCTCCACACTCGCAGCCTTCGCCTCACAGAAGCCCACATGAAAGGAAGAGTCTTAGGACTTGCTGAATGGAAAGAGAGGAAAAGGGAAGACACGGGCTAACACTTTGAGCTTGTTTGTCTCAGAATATTGTTTCCTTTAGTAGAAATGGGATTGGAAGACATTAGAGACATCATCTCTGATGAATGTGGGAATGTGTGCAGAAACCAACACATTTCTTTGGCTTCCCTGGAGTGCAGATACTCAGCTGCCTTAGCTGTCCTATCAGTGCCAAAGGGCAATACAGCAGGATAACTTTGGGCAAAGGTTGTGGTGGTGGTGCTGGCTGCAGATCAAGACTGTTTTTTAATACTAAATGTGGACTTTAGTGTTACTATGCAAGTGAATTAGATGCTTCCAGACAGTTGAAGAAGAGGGGGGTTAGAGATGAGAAGAGCAATAGGAAAGGAGCAGTGGCCACAGGGCAGCCAGGATCAGCGTATCAGGGCCATCTGCTCTGTGACGAGTTACACTCTTACAACCTAGAGGGCTTTGTGGGTTGTGCCACAGTCTGAGAAGCTGTATTTTAAACTCCTACTGGTTAATCATTGAGCTCGTATTTCCAGAGCTTGCTGCTCCTCTAGAAGATGCTTTAAATGTATTGCTGACAAATCAGAAGTGGTTCAAAGATCAGGACTGGTTGTGGCCTCTCTGATGTTGACAGTGAAGGCTGTTTGTTTAAATCCCAATTGAAATGCTGGCACAGAAGGCATTTTATATGTAATTAGTGAGACTTCGAGAATTTTTGAGTTAGAAAAGAGAGAAAGTTACTCATTGCTGATCTGAAATCGGGCATTAGTTTTCAGTGACCCTAGGTCAGAGCAGCTCAGGACTGCCAGGTGACCTGCAGTAGGTGCAGAAGTGTTTGGGGTGGACTTGGTAGGGTTGGTTATAGAGAGAGCACTTGGAATGCAGGGCAAGCTCTGATGCTGGACTGTCCTGAGCCTCAGGACTTGCTCATGAGAGCTTTAGGTTGCTCCATTGTCTGACCCTCAAGAGGAATTTACAGTATTGATGATCACTCTGCCTGTTTTCTGCCCGTCTGTCTGCTCTGCTGCCAGCCATCTTTCATTTCTCCTAAAAGACTCGGGAGGTAGTAGATGAGTAAAGAATAGCCTGTTTTCTGCCTGTCTGTCTGCTCTGCTGCCAGCCATCTTTCATTTCTCCTAAAAGACTCGGGAGGTAGTAGATGAGGAGTAAAGAATAGCATGATCAGAGAGGTGTTAGGGGAGACTGCCTTGGTGCTTCTGTGCAGGCTGGGTTGGGGGGCAGTGAGCTCGAGGATTGGGAGGCCCTTACGTGGTCTACCATCCTTCATCCGTCCCCTGTTCTACAGTTGACCCAAGAGGCAAGGCTTCCATGTCACATGGCTTCTTATCTTGACTTGTTGGTTGAATGTCCTAGTGAACATCCTGAACATTCTTGTGATATCGAGACTTTGTCATTTCTGTCGTTTTCATAACTATAACGTCTGTCAGTATCTTAGAAGAAGATACGTTTGAACCTCAGTGATTCAGGATGAGGAGCCGCAGGTGCATTTGGATGTCTGAGTGAACATACGTGGAGCAGGAGGCCTGGTTTCAGGGAGCGTGCTCTTGAGGCTGGGTGTGTCTCTGCTGGGGTCGTGAGTCATCAGGTGGCCTTGGCCCACTTTTCTTATCATGCCCTTAGCACTACAGCTGGGTAATTGGATGAACTTCAACATGCACGTTATATTCCTTTACAGTATTTTTTAGGGTTCACCCACCCCCAAGTAGCAAACCTAAGAGTACCCCTGCACTCACAGTAGTGTAGTTATTCCAGGTAAAATAATTAAATCATAAAGTTTCCAGTTTTCATTTTCTTTGCTTTTATACTTTTTTTTCCTCAATCTGTCAGTAGAGATTTTAGAGCTGTTGAGTAGGATTGCTCCATGGCTGTGATGTCAGAGTATTACAGTAGGTGGGTATTTGTTTTCAAGTAAACAGATACGATCCCATATCTACTTAAGTATGACTCACAATTATTGAAGAACTCTTAGAAATAAATGATGGAACTTTTCTTTTAAAAGCTGCTTGAGAGTTTTCACCAAATTATGAATAGGACGAAGACTGTTGTCCTGAGGATATGAGAAACCAACCTCTAATTTTATTTATTTTCTTTTTAGGTATTTACTTGGTTTTTGCATTTGAGAAGCAGCAGTGAGCACGTCACACGTGCAGTGGCACCAGAACAACTGTGTTCTGTCTTACACAGATTTGAACGGTCCACCTTCCATAGATCTGACACCCTTGTTAAATGTAACTATTCTCAGTGGGCAGGATGCTGCTGGAAACGTCAGTGTATAAATGGAACTTTTGCTGTCTGTGACAGATGAACTTTGTGTGTATATATAAGAATGAGATGGGACCTTTGTCTTTAAAAATCTATTTTTAAGTAATGTTCTAAGAATTCCATTTGCCTCCACTCTGGTAGCTCATAAAAATTATAAAATGACGTGTTAAAGCCTGAGTTCTTTCACCAGTGCTCTGCCTCGTCCAGTGTTTATTTACAGTATTAAACTTACTGCAGTTGTAGAATTGGTGGGAGTGTACTAATTCACAGGGATGTGTGCTCGTTTCCGAAGTTTTGTTAGTGTTTTTCAGGGTTAAAATAATTGCTCTCTGTACAATTGAATAGCAGTGTTCAATATAAGTTTAAAACTAAAATTTACATGGTGATAAAAGTTAATTAACTTTTAACTTAGGATTATAGCCAGTTATTAAATTTCATTTTAAATAGCAACTAGTTCATTTGCTAACATGATTGAGTTCTAGAACTGGACAGAACATTTCAGATTCCAGCATAAAACTGTTTTGCATTTGGGGGGCTTTCTCATAGGAGTTCCTGATGATAGCAGTTAATGTTTCTAGTTATCAAGGATGTAATTCATTTCTTTACTGAACCAAAATGCCATGGGTATTTTTCTCAAGATTTAGTGGACGTCTCCCATGTGAACCTGTTTGCACATTTTCTTCAGATTTATATAAGGAACCGGGGGGTAAGGAATGGGGGGGCAGGGGCGAGGATCCACAGGGATGGAGGCGTGGGGTGGGCCAGTGGGCAGTGTGTGGCTGTGAAGGGAGCTGACAGAGAGGCCTGAGGGATTCTCCTGATGGAGGTCTGGGCTACGGTGCTGCCTGCTGTCAGTCTGTTCCCCTCTTTGGCCCAGAAAGAACCAGTATGTGTTCCTCCATCACAGCATTGTGCTTGGTGCAGTAGGATCTGGTGTCTCATCCCCACTTGGAGTTTGCATTTGCCATTTCAGAACCCTTAAGAGTTGTCAGCCCTGGCTTCTTGCGTGACTGTTCCAAAACTGACACCAAAGTGAACTGTTGTCCTTGATTTATCACCATTTAGAAAACTTACCAGTTTTAATATATAGCAAAAAATTTAAAGAGCAAAGCAGAGAATTTATACATACTCCTTTAAAAATCATTTCTTTCATGCATGGTTTTAAAAGACATTTCTTTCTGTAATTATCCAGAGTACTTGTTAAAAAACTGTCGTCTCAGTTTGTTTACGTGTGTTGATTGTTCATTGTGTTAGAATAGCAGACCTTTCAGCTATTAGGTAACACAGGTTACCTAATTTCTGTTCCTTCCACAATCTGTCCATCTCCAACTGTTACCAGTTTACCACAATGTGATGGTACACCATAAGTTGTTGGAGGAAATAAATAGTAGTACTTCTCACTAGTGGCTGCCATCCGCCAGCTGAGGTTTGGTGACGGTGCTGGGAGGTGGGCTTGTGAGCTCTTAGTATTACATCAGTTCTGAGGGAAAGTGCCAGAAAGTACTGTGATAGTTTGGTATAGAATGAAAATCTTCTCTGCTATCATTGTCCTCATGTAGCGATCTTAGTGTTTTCCAAGCAAGTAATAAGACATATTTTTAGCCTCCTCCTGCTCTCTCCACTCCATGGAAAATTTGGGTGGAATAATTTGTGGTGGTAAAGCCAAGTGGAAAAGAAGGATGAAAAGGAGCAGAGAGAGCTGGGTGGGCTCTGGGGTCTGAGCGAGCTGGCGTGTGTTCGGAGGTGCTCGAGCCTCCCCGGAAGGTGTGGTGTCCTGCCATTGCACTTGCACATTTATGACGTTGTTTTCCCTGCTCTTCCTCCCTGATTTCTCCTGCTGCAGCTAGCGGTGGGCAGTGACTCAAGAAGAACTCCCATCACCAGGGTAAAAGCTGGTAGGACTTCCCACACACATCTGCAGTCTAAATATTTGGTGATTTTCCATCAAAGACCTGGGGAAACTGTTAGGAGAGGGGGCTTTTCATTATCAGGCCAGTGATGTCAGGCACTCATGGGAGTGACTGAAGGGCACTTTCAGACCTGCCGTTCAGTTTGTTCTCTTAGAATGAAAGTAGAAATGAGGGTCAGATACAGCCTCTGTGGAAAGAAGTTAGGAGGAATGGGCTGGGAACCTGGCTGGTTATGTGTGACTAAGAGCACTCAAATGGAATTCTTTGGGCCTGGAATCTAGTAAAGCAAGGGCACCGCATGGCTGGTGTTCAGGGGGAGAAACTGGCCATTTCCCACTGCACCAAAAGGAGAGTGTCCTGACCTGCCAGCCGCAGCAGCCTACAGGTGGCAACTGTGCCTTGAGTCCACCAGGCCTCTACTCCAGTGTGACTCCCCAGAGAAATCTGCGTCCAGGGAGAGAAGAATTGATTAGAGGCTGTGATGACTCTCGAGAGGTAGATTATCAGTGCAGGGTTTCCTACTCACCCCTCCCCAAACTTGGAATTCTGGGAAGTACAGTTGCCATCTACATTCATGTTAATGGTGTTTCTAGGGCATCAGAGCAAAGAGGTACAAGTGAGACAGGCTTGGAGGCAGGGGTGTGATACGGGTCAGCACAGGAGAGACCACAGGAGCATTGTTGGCTGTCCAGCTCTGCAGTCAGTCCCTTTAGCTCTTCTGGGAACTGATTCAGCCTGTCGTAGCTCATTGTCATTGTGTTGTTTGGTAAGTCTTCAAGTATCCTTCTATTGAGAATTTGGCTTCCTGTGCAAATCTTTGTACAGGGAAGAACTGCTGGTGTAAATATTCAAGCTACTGAGCATGACTTTTATGAACTGACTTTTTGTTGTCTACCTCTGCCTGAGGCCAGACCCAGGGACCATGGCCCCGTAATCACAGTTATACCATAATGCCCATGACACCTACTGGCCCTTTGGTCAAACATTCCTGTTTGGAATGTATAATATCACTACCTCCCTGGTCGACATCAAATGCTGCACATCTGGTAGGAAGCTTCTTTGTTTCCCACCCTCTGACAACATTATTCCTGATTCTTGAAGGTAGTTGATGCAGTGGCTGCTGCACTCATTTATTTAGTGATAGACTTACTTCAGCAGATACACACGGGACTGGAGTTGGGTAACAGCCAGCTCTTCACCTCACATCCATCTCTGTTCCCGTTTAGCCTGGGACATGTGTGCCTGCTTCTCACTGCACTACTGAACAGGTACGGGGCACCCAGCAGTACTCTCCCAGGCTGGCCTGGCAAGCCACAAATGGAAACATGCATACAGTCAGCACCCATATCAAACAATGTTCCCAGCACCTCAGAAGTCCCTCTTTCTCCCTTTTAGTTGCCTCCCATGGGTAACCACTGTCTGGACTTCCAAGAGCATGGGGTAGTTTTATCTGTTTTGGGCCATTTTATGAATAGACTCAAAGAATATATTTTCCTTTGTATTGGCTTATTTGCTCAACAATATGTGAGATTTCTGTTGCATGTATTTGTACATGGTTTTCATGACTGCATAATATTCCATCACGTGAATAAACCACATGTTATTTATCTAATGGATGTTTGGTTCATTCCCAGTTTGGAAATACTATTAACTCATTATTAACTGGGGGATTTTTGCAGAAACTAATGCCTATGGCTGACCAAAAATTAATTCTGTTATTTGACTAACACTTAATGGGTTATTACCTTCAGTAGTTAAGCCTGACATACCTGTAAAGCCTTCTCCAGTATGGTGAGGTGTCTTTTTTTTCCCCACTTTCCTTATCAGAGTCAATCACTAAGGTTTTTTTTGTCTTTTTGTTGGTATAATAATCACATCATGTAAGTCAGAACTATATTCTGAAGAACTGTCATCTTCTGAGACACCAGTATATATGTCTCTTGAATAATCAAGTAGCGTATCTGCATAAAATTCACCAAAAAATTCTTCACTCAAAATTTAGCCACATGTCATTTTTGAAAATTTTATGGTAATAAACTTGCATTTATAGTACAAGGTTGAAACAAAAACCTGATGGAGAAAAATGTGAATGATAATGACAATCATAAGTTGTATGATGAACCCTTGATCAGTTTTGAGCTCTGAAACTTTGCATGGTGATGTTAATTGTATCACGGTCTTAAAAATTTACTGATACATCCTAGGTTAATAACGTTTGGGTAACAAAAGATGTATTAATAAGTCTCGGGTCATTAATGTGTTAATAGTACTGCTTCAGGTATTCTAGTCTGTGAACTTTGGGGCATGGGTACTCTTCTTTGCCTCGGAGTGGAATTACAGAATCACTGTACAGACATTGTGCTCAGCTTTATTGGACTTGCCCCAGCAGGTTTTCTAAGTTCCAGTTGTTCCACTTTTTCACCAACACTCAGTAGTGTCAGTCTTTTTCATTTTATTCTGGCAGGCACATAATGGTATGTCACAGGCTTTAGGTTTCATTTTAATGCTTCTTAATGAGATCGTGTATGGATTCATTACATATTCTAATGTATTGTCTATAGATCATAAGATAAAGTCAAGCATGTATCTGCTGATACTCTTAAGTTGACCTGTCTTTATACTTAGAAATGTCTGTTTTAATAAGCTTCCCTGGTGGCTCAGATGGTAAAGAATCTGCCTGCAATACAGAGGACCCATGTTTGATACCTGAGTCGGGAAGATCCTCTGGTGAAGGAAATGGCAACCCACTCCAATATTCTTGGCTGGAAAATTTCATGGACAGAGGAGCCTGGCAGGCTACAGTCCATGGAGTCACAAAGAGTCCGACACAACTGAGCGACTGTTACTCAACACCACACACTCAATGAGACTGAGCACTTTTCATATGCTTATTGGCCTTTGTCCTCTTGTGAAATGTCTGTTCAAGTTTTGCCCATTTTTCTCTTGGGTGGACTGTCTTTTTTGTATATTCTGGATACAAGTCATTTGTTGAATGTATTGTGAGAATATATTTGGCGAAAAGCTCTTCTTTTTTTTTTTTGAATTGTGATGGTTGCCTTTATATTGAACACCACTTTCAGAGCTCATGTAGTATTTCATTTTATTCATTCATTTCATAATTGTTCATTTGTCTGTTTTATGTATATTCTTTCACTATCCAGGTTACAGGCAAGGGGCTGGAGATGCAGCACAGATTAAGATAGACCCTCACTGCTTGCATGGAGTGGACACTCAGACCAGCTTCATGCTCCCCGTGACATTCCTTAATCTCACTTGTGGATGCTGCTTCCACTTCTGGTGCCTCCCACTGACCAAACTAACCAGCAGTCCAAGTGCAGGAGAGCCCATCAATGTGATTCACACCTGTCCACCTCCTGATAGAGAAGCTGGGCTGAGTGGATCTGCTGGTGTTTGAGGGTCTCATGTGGGGGTGTAGGTCGGCAGTGGCTCAACATGCAGAAGCAGTCCTGGGAGACACCCCTTGGCAAGTGAGCCCTGGGGGTCGCCATTAACCCCACCACAGAGCCTGTATATTCCAAGTGAAAAGCTCTTAGTTTTAATATACAATTTACTGATGTTCTTCTTTATAGTTGGCATTTTTTGTTTAAGAAATCTTTGTCTGCTCCAAGATCGTGAAGATGTTCTGTGTTTTCATCTAGTCTTTTTTGTTTTACCTTTCACTTTTAAATCAGAAATCTTACTGAGTTGATTTTTGCTAATAGTGTGAATTAGGATTTAGGGTATAAGTTTTCTCTCAGATTTCTGGCTGACCCAGCATCATTGATTGAGAAAAACCATCCTTATGATACCAGTTTTCCACCTTTGTTATGTAACAGGTGATCATACATGTATGAGTTTGTTTTTGGACTCTGTTCTGTTTCACAGATGAGTTTATAACTTTATAATGGTCTTAATAACAAGATAGGAGTTTCCTGATGGCACAGTGGATAAGAATCTGCCTGCCGATGCAGGGGATATGGGCCAGGAAAATTCCACATGCCATGGAGCAACTTAGCCCATGAGCCGCAGGTCCTGAGCTCATGGACTGCAACTAAGCATGGGCGCCACATTTCCAGGAGGCCAACCCTGGTGCTCAGAGGAAGTGGCTAGCCCCTGAGTTGCCTCAAGGGCACCTCGCCTAGCATGCTTGTACTAAGTCGCTTCAGTTGTAAACAACTCTTTGTGACCCCATGAACTGTACCCCAACCCGCTCCTCTGTCCATGGGATTCTCCAGGCATGAATACTGGAGTGGGTTGCCATTTTCTTTAGGGGATCTTCCTCACCCAGGTACCAAACCCAGATCTGCATTGTAAGCAGATTCTTTACCATCTGAGCTACCAGGAAAGCCCTAACCCTAACCCCTAGTCTCCTCAGCCTGCAGCCTAGACTCCTGCAGCCTCCACTCTGCAATGATGCCTCCTGTGGGGCCTGGTGTTTGCAGTGTGCAACATGGAAGAATCCCACTGGGCCTGACTCTCACTCCCTGGGGACATGGTGGGGCTTCCTCGTCCCTGTGCCCCTCCTACAACGCAGCACCAGGCTGTGGGCAGGGCCTCCCATTTGCCGAGAAAGGGCAGATAAGGGCAGATCTGGAAATAGAGGATAAGATATAGATGTCTGTACTTTTATAGATTGCCCATGAGACAGATACTCTGCTCTGGGGATGCAGAGGTTTTAACATGAGGGAACGTTTTCTAAATTTTACGCTTTTCTTTCCTCCACTTCATCTCTATTTTCTGAAAATAGAAATTCATGTCAAGATACTTCCTTGTTTAATTGTTTATCTCAAGGTCATTTTACTCCACTAAAGGCTCAGTCACTTCATTTCAGTGGAGAAGGGCTGTCATTTTAAATCCCATTCACATGAATTAGAAGCTATTTATACACAGAGGTCGCTGCTGCTGCTTCTTAGAAACATAGAATTCCATTGAAACAGATTGTTCAGAATAGCATAAACAAAACATTTGAAGGAGAAAAGGAAGATCTCAATTTATCCCATTTACCTTTTCTTTATTAGAACCGAGTTTCTTCCATAAACAACTTTGTAGTTAGACTTCGAGAATTCTAGTGCCACCACTTTCTAGTTGTGTGACCTTGGCCTGTGAGTGGATCGTACTGAACCTCAGCTTCTACACCTGTAAAACGGGGTAACACCTGTCTTACAGATATTACACGTAAGGACACACACGTTGTGTGCCTGGCAAATAACATGCGTTCAATGCACAGTTATTCCCAAATTTGACTGAGCCTAAGGCTAGAGTCGGACACGACTGAAGAGACTTAGCAAGGCTAGAAGCTAATTAAAACCACAAAATCCTTCTCCCAGAAGTTCCGATTGAAGTGCCTGCAACCTGTCCATAAGAAGCTCCACGGTATATCTGATACCGATGGTTCGTAGACTGTTCTTTAGAAATGCTGTCGTAGATCCTAAGTTCCTTGAATGATAAGTCTTCATCTCCTTTTCTCCCTACCCTGTGCCCTCATCATATCCTATTTCTAAGGACTGTTTCTTTATATATAAAAAATTTTCATTTCCCTCCCTACATCCTAAACTAAATTTCTTCAGGTTTAGAAAGGGGATAAGGAAGAAATATCAGCATGGTGTCTTCAGCATCCAGATTATAAACAGGAGGATTTTACTACTTTTATTTGGCAGCTGATGTCAGACCTCATTTTCTGAAAATGGACTTTTCTGATAAGGAGCTTACACATGGCAGAAATTACTATGAAACACTTAAAGAATTCATTTCTTATTAGTGATTGAACAGAATTCTGAAGTACTCACGGTCCAGAGGGGAGACCTGCGCCAGGCAGTTCACAGTCAACCAGGAAGGTGTCAGACGTCAACACAGGTTGGAGGGCACAGCACCCAGTCCCAAATGTTCCCAGCAAGAGGTGCTGGCCTGGATCTAAAAGGATGGATAGGAGTTCAGTGACCACAGGAGGAGATAAGGGAGGAATTTGGGGTAGCTGCTGCTTAGTCACTTCAGTCGTGTCCGACTGTGACCCTATGGACTAGCCTGGCAGGCTCCTCTGTCAATGGAATTCTCCAGGCAACAGTGCTGGAGTGGGTTGAGGGAATGCCAAATTTCATGTTACGAAACAGCAATCCTATTGTGAAGCCTGAAGTAGCAGGCAATGAAGATCTTCCTGAGCAAAGCTGGTGAGGCACTCACATGAACAGGAAGGCAAGATTTAAAACCTGCAGAGACCCCCTCCTAGAGCTTGTGGCTAATGTCCCAACAATCATCCAAGTGCCAGGCCGAGAATCTTAGATGTAACTAACACCCTCTGACAGGAACACAGTGAGTTCAACCTGCTTATTAGGCTTTATACACTTCTAGAAGGAAAGGGCTGTCTCAATTCAGATTTCTGCTAAGATTCTTAGCTTTATACTGAATCAAAGGATAATTGAGTCCTTTTCAAAGAGGAAAAGTGCACAGGATTTGAAAAATAAGCTTCCCAAGAACTAACAGAACCTTGACTCATGCACTGAGTGTGAGAACCCACAGACCCTGTCCTGGCAGCCCAAACAAACCTAAGACATGGCAAATAAAATTATCCTCCCCCCCCCAGCCCCACGTTGAATCCCTGAACCCCAAGCTGTCCCTTTCTTGCCTGTGGACACACTGGAGTGGGTGTGGCATTTTGTGTCTGGGCTCTGTAAGCTGTTGGCTCAGGGCTGCCTTGATTTTCAGGCTTGATATTCAGGGGAGCATGGTCTGAGCATGAATCAACCAGATCGCAGGATCCTGGGTGATAAACAAATTCCACCTAGGGATCTAAACGTCTCACCATGAGGCACTGTTATCAGCTCACAGCTCTCTCCCCTCCTGACTCCTATTTCTGTCCTCACTGCGGCTTCCGTCTTCTGCTTGAAACCCTGCAGGCCTTCCCACTGCTCTTAGAACGAGGCCCAAACCTTCCAGCCAATCACAGGGCATGTCATGACTGGCCCTCCCTCCCCCATGCTGGCCCTGGGGCTGGGGATCACCCCTCAAGTAAGAGCCTCAGACCTTAGCACCCAGCCAAGGGCTCCCCTGTGGCCCCATGGCTGGGCCCTGCCCCCGCCCTCAGTACCCTCCTCTCCCCTTGGCTTCACGTTCTCCCTGCTCCTCTCCCATGGCCTCTGCAGTTGTGTCACACCCGAGTTTCTGCCTATGGCATGTGACTGAGTCACAAGAAGACACCAGATTCTGTATGAAGCATAGATGTGGCAAAAAGCCTGGATTCAGGTCTTGCTTTCATCAATAGCTATGTCACAGTCTCCTTTGAGCCTCAGTTTTCTTGTATGGAAGGCGGTGCTAAAGATTTTGACTTCATATGTTGCTGGAGGATTTGCTGAGATTCTAGACCTGTGGACTAGTCACAGGCATTGTAGGTTCTTAGGAAATGTTCATAGGAGATTTGATGCTTGCTTAGGACTCCACTGTCTAGTGCTCATACCTAGTGTACAGGGCTTGTGTGTATTTATAAACCTGGACTTTGGAGCAAGAAGATCTGGGCTCAACAGCTGGTGGCATCACTTCTGAGCCCAGCAGTGCCAGAAAATCCACTCAGCTTCTTGGAGCCTCCGAGTCCGCATCTGCAGAGAGGGTGACACAGAAACTGTTTCCCAGGGCTGCTGGGAGGATCAAGTGAGTTGATATATGAAAATAGTTTACATACCTTGGAGTTAAAAAAAAAATCTGTAGCCCAACTTCTGTGAATACATGCTGCTCTCTCTTGTGTCTCACCCGGTAAGCTTTGCCTCTGGCTGGACCCACAGTGGCATCTAGGGAGCCTCAGCACAGAGATGGCATAAAGAAGAGTTTGCTGAAAATCAAACCCATAATGAGCTATCCCTTCACACCTGTTAGGATGACTGTCATCAAAAAGACAGGAGATAAATGCTGGCAAGAGTGTGGAGAAAAGGAACCCTTTGCTCACGCTTGGTGGGAATATAAATTGATGTAGCCACTGGGGGAAAACAATGGAGATTCCTCAAAATATTAAAAAATAAAACTACCATATGATCTACTCAGAGAAGGCAATGGCAACCCACTCCAGTACTCTTGCTTGGAAAATCCCATGGATGGAGGAGCCCGGTAGGCTGCAGTCCATGGGGTCGCACAGAGTCGGACATGACTGAGCGACTTCACTTTCACTTTTCACTTTCATGCATTGGAGAAGGAAATGGCAACCCACTCCAGTGTTCTTGCCTGGAGAATCCCAGGGACGGCAGAGCCTGGCGGGCTGCCATCTATGGGGTCGCACAGAGTCGGACACGACTGAAGTGACTTAGCGGCAGCATATGAATGATCCAGCTTTCGAACTGTGGTGCTGGAGAAGCCTCCTGAGAGTCCCTTGGACTGCAAGTATATCAAATCAGTCAATCCTAAAGGAAATCAATCCTGAATATTCACTGGAAGGACTGTTGCTGAAGCTGAAGCTCCAGTACCTTGGCCACCTGATGCCGAGAGCCAACTCAGCAAGACTCTCATGTTGGGAAAGATTGACGGCATGAGGAGAAGGGGGCAACAGAGGATGAGATGGTTGGATGGCATCATTGACTGGATGGACAGGAATCTGAGCAAACTCTGGGAGACAGTGAAGAACAGGAAGCCTGACATGCTGCAGTTCATGCAATCAAAAAGAATCAAACACAATCTAGCAATTGAACAACAGCTCCTGGATATTTATCCAAAAGAGATGAAATCAGTGTCATGTAGAGACATCTGCACCCCCATGTTCAGTGCAGCATCACCCACAATAGCAAAGACAAGGAAACAACCTGTGTTCATTGACAGATAAATGGAGAAAGAAAAATATTCCTCACACAGTGGAATAATATTCAGCCGTAAAAATATAATGCAATTTTGCCTTTTGTGACAACATGGATGGACTTGGAGGGTATTATACTAAGTAAAATAAGTCAGAGAAAGAAAAACGCTATATGATCTCACTGATATGGGAAGCTAACAAAGCCAAAGTCATAGAAGTAGCATCAGTTGGTGATTTCCAGGAGCAGGGGGTGGGGGAATCAGGGATGCTGGTCAGAGTACAATCCTCTAGATGTAAGAAGAATAAGTTCTGGTGACTGTCGTTAACAACACTATACTGTATACTTGAAAGTTGTTAAGAGAGTAAATCTTCAGTGTTATCAAAAGGTAATTAAATGACTTGATGGATGTGTTAATACTTGACTATGGTCATCATTTTGCAATATCTACATGTATCAAATCATCACCTTGTATGCTTTAAGTTTACGTAAGTCATGTGACAATAATATTTCAGTAAAGCTGGGGAAGCAAAGACTGATGCTGTGAGCCATGAACATGGACATGTGCTGCCCAGACCCCTTCAAGGGAGGCCGTGCTGCCCAGCTGCAGGGGTGAGCAACAGTCTGTGCCGTGTCGTTCCCTCCGTTGGGCCTGCCAGACCTCACACCTCCCTGGGGTGGCGAGGGGAGGCTTCTGGTGACCCCTGCAGGCAGAGCAGAGAGGCCGTCTCACTCACCTCTCAGAGCTCTGAGTAGGGTTGACTGAGCTGTGGGCCCTCTCTGTTGCCCAGCTGCCCCACTGCTCCCCTCCCATTCCCCCAGGTTCTGAGCCCAGGTGCTTCCTGATGGACCCTGTGGAGTAAACCCCCCAAGTCGGCATCTGGGAACCAGCTATGCTGCAGGGCGTCCAGCAGGTCCCACCCTTGGGCCTCACGGACCGCCCAAGCGTCTCCCCTGTGCCTTTGAATCGACGGTTGTCGCGTTGTCCCTGCTTGAACAACGAAACAGAAGGACACAGGATCCTTCACAGAGGAGGGCCCCCCCAGGTGGAGTTGGTGCTCTTGGGGTGCCCTGTGTGTGGTGTGTATGCTGTTATGAGGGAGGAGCCAGGAGGCAAGAGCTTAGTCTACATTCTCTCAGCCCTGTTGGCATTGATGGGATCTCCCTCCTGCAAGAAAATGATAAATCCCACCTCATTCAAACTGGCTCAGAATCAGAAATAATTGAAATCTGTCCCCAGTTTACTTAACCAAGCCAGGGTAACCTGAATACCGAAACCTAATAAAGCAGAAAAAAACAAGAATGCCACACATCAAATTTAGCAGCACTAAAACAGTAGGAAACCAGTGACCACTGGGGCCGGTGCAGAATGAACCCCATGACTACAAGGGCCCCTCTGGTGGCATTTTCATGCCCAGTCAATTTGAGCCCCAACTGTGCTCCTTTCCAGTGCTGGGATCTTGGGTTTGCTGCTTTGTGAAATGGGGTGATGGGAGGACCCACTTCCTAAGGCTCCTGTTACGATGAAGGTAATTCATGTATGTGTGTTATTTGCTCAGTCGTGTCTGACCCATTGTAACCCATGGACTGTAGCCTGCCAGGCTCCTCTGTCCATGGGATTTTCCAGGCAAGAATACTGGAGTGGGTTGCCATTTCCTTCTCCAGGGGATCTTCCCAACCCCGGGATCAAACCCACATCTCCTGTGTCTCCTGCATTGCAGGCAGATTCTTTAGCCCCTGAGACATCGGGGAAGCCAATTCATGTACAGCACACACAAAGTCACCAGCATGCAAGCTGGGAGGGCTGCACCCATGGCAGCTGTGCTGTGTCATCTGGATGGTTAATGATCTTTAACAGAAGTCTCCACTTTTACCACTTTACTGGGAAGCCAGAATCTTCTGCAGAGCCCAAGCTGATGGAGCATGAGAAACAAGGGAGGCTTGAATCATCCGTTTTCTGTCAACCATCCCTTTGTGTGTATGCAGCACCATTCTTACCATTCCATCCTACAACCCTTGGCACAGCCCTAGGACACCAGTGTGTTGGTTCCAACAATTTGGTTGGAAAGGCCGTCTGGTCACATTTCTGACAGCAAAGCAGCCCTGGGCATTTCTATCAGGCCTGGTCCAGCAGGGCTGCAGGTCAGTGTTCTCCCAGAAAAATGGGAGATCCAGAAGTTCTTGCCCAAGGCCAGGATGTTCGGCCGAAGGAAAGTCTCTTTTCCCTTTTTGCTTGAGTAACAAAGAGGATGAGATGGTTGGATGGCATCACCAATGCAACGGACATGAACTTGGGCAAACTTCAGGATATGATGAGGAACAGGGATGCCTGGTGTGCTGCAGTCCATGGGGTCGTGAAAAGTTAGACATGACTTGGTGACTGAACAACAAAATTACATTTGTTGTCTTGGACCTGACCTGGCAGAGTCCTTGCAGAAGGGCTAATCTTGGTCCCACAAGGGGTGGATCAGGCTCACAGCTGAGGGTCGCCACGGTCAATTCCAGAGAACAGTCATCAGGGGACCAGTGACTGGTGTCCTGGGCTATAACAGGATCCTATAGTATTTCCATAGTTCAAAGAGGAAGAGACAAGAAGAGTCAGAAAGAACAACTTGCTGGAGAACACATTTGAACACACTTTGGGGGAAGGATTTTCCACAAACAGAAGGTGCAGGTGTTGGCCAGGAGAGGAAGGGCCCTGCTCTGACCACTAGGTGGTACCTCAGGCTGTGACTGGAGAGTAGGGACAGAAGGGGCGGCGGCGGGCAGGAGGCAGTCCTGCGAAGCTGCATAAAGGACAAGCTGCAGGGAGGCTGCAGTGCCTCTGCCACCCAGTACTCATCCTGCGGGGATGGCACTTCCCCCTGGTGCCCAGGCTGAGCCCCGGTCCGAGTGCAGCCTGACAGCTGCTGTGCAAGAGGAGCCGCGCCAGGGAGACAAGGGAGACAGGTAAATAGCCACGCTTTCTATTTGCTTCAAGTTGTCTTGAATGGATGCAAACTGTGCCTGACCTGCATGTGGAAAAGAGCTGGCCGGGGACTCAAATGTCAGTGTGGTGGCTGTTATCCCTGAGACTGAACTAGACAAATAACACACAGTGACTCTTGACGATGGAGGTGATGACAGAAATTGTGACTCTCTCCCTAGATATGCTCTGAGTTTGAGGGCAAAGAGAGTTTTGAATATAAATAGCGGGAGAGGATTTGGGCAACAGAGGAGGAAAGTATCTTGCTCTAGTTGCTGGTAAATCTAAATGCCTCATTTCTTTGTACTTCGTTTCTGTGGAACTCATACAACTGTCTGTTAATCTGATCAAACACAGAATTTAGGGAAATTTTAATTGAGGGCTTCAATTTTAGTGTGTATGTGAAACCTAAACTTATGAATTGAAGGTGGTAGGTTTCATTTGTGATTATGCTCAAGTTAGTCAATTACCTTGGTTACAATCTTAGTGACAACTGTAGGGATGAATCCTCGGGGCTTCAGGATGAACAGGAGGTACCTGTCTGCCTCTGTTGAGACCTGCAGGTCCTTCGGGACTCAGAGTCCACTCAGGAAACGTGGCAGTCACCGTGTGTGTGGAACCAGGAGACTGGAGAGGTTCTGCAGGTTGTGAGTTGGGGCACTTTTGAGAGTCAGCATAGGCACCAAGATGACAAGAATAAGACTGAAAGTGTCTTGTGCATGCTGAGGTGTCTGATGACTCTGCTAGGAGGTCTGTGGAAGGAGAGGAGAAGGGCAGAGGGGGCTTCACATCAGAGGGACTCTATTCCGGGATCCAGGACCCAGGCACACAGGGCACGTTGCTCACGGTGTGGTTGCTCTCCACATGCATGTACTTCTATAGACTGTTAAGCCCTCCAGATCACGAATTAAAACCTGTTTTACAGTGATCTGCTGCTAAGAAGAGGAGCGATGAACTCCTCACTCCACCTGCACTTCTTGGATCTTGGGCTGAACGCCACAGAAGGCAACCTCTCGGGACTGAGTGTCCGGAACGTGTCCTCGCTGTGTGAGGACATGGGCATCGCAGTGGAGGTGTTCCTGGCCCTGGGCCTCATCAGCCTACTGGAGAACATCCTGGTCATCGGGGCCATCGTGAGGAACCAGAACCTGCACACCCCCATGTACTTCTTTGTGGGCAGTTTGGCAGTGGCTGACATGTTGGTGAGCTTGTCCAACTCCTGGGAGACCATCACCATCTACCTGCTCACCAGCAAGCACCTGGTGATGGCCGATGCCTCCGTGCGGCACCTGGACAATGTGTTCGACTCCGTGATTTGCATTTCCGTGGTGGCCTCCATGTGCAGCCTGCTGGCCATTGCCGTGGACCGCTATGTCACCATCTTCTATGCCCTGCGCTACCAGCACATCATGACGGGGCGGCGCTCAGGGGCCATCATCGCTGGCATCTGGGCCTTCTGCACCAGCTGTGGCACGGTCTTCATCATGTACTACGAGTCCACATACGTGGTCGTCTGCCTCATCGCCATGTTCCTCACCATGCTGCTCCTCATGGCGTCTCTGTACACGCACATGTTCCTTCTGGCTCGAACCCACGTCCGGCGCATCGCCGCCCTGCGTGGGCACAGCTCCATGCGGCAGAAGACTGGTGTGAAGGGCGCCGTCACCCTGGCCATGCTGCTGGGTGTCTTCATCGTGTGCTGGGCCCCCTTCTTCCTCCACCTCATCCTGATGATTTCGTGTCCTCAGAACCTCTACTGCTCTTGCTTCATGTCTCACTTCAACATGTACCTCGTCCTCATCATGTGTAACTCTGTGATTGACCCTCTGATATACGCCTTCCGCAGCCAAGAGATGCGGAAGACCTTTAAGGAGATTATGTGTTTTCAGGGTTTCAGAACACCCTGTAGGTTCCCGAGCAGGTACTAAACTAAAAGTCCTCCTCTCTGCAGCTCTTCTCTCCTTCATCGCCCTTATGACAAGGTGAGTTAGGAAGAGTCAGAACTGAAAATTACGCCATGCATTCCCTTCATCTTTTCTCCACCTCGAATCTGTGTCTGAGAGGCAGCTTTTCTCCAATCGCCAGTCGTTGGGTCAAAGGTGCACATGCCCCTTCTCCACCCTGAGAATGCCCGTGACAGTTTCTTATACTGCCTGCTTTCCTCCTGCACTTTCTTCCGCTCCCACCCACTTCTGGGGTCCCCGGCACCCTCCATCTTCTGAGTGTGTGCTCAGGGGAGGTGACATTCCGTGAGCAAGTCAGCATGATGAGTGTGGCTGGACCTGGGAGAAAAGCTGTGAACACACTACGGTGCGTGATCACTTTCTGTCCCAGAAGCAGTTCCCTAACTTTCTGCGATGCCCCTGGGAGTTCGGCATGCTTTTCAGGGCAGAGTAGAGCGATTAGATTCTTTCCATTTGAAATTTCCTGTCTATTTGCTGTGGGAATTTTCCACAGCTCTCCCTTCCTGAACTCCTGGCTTCATGGCTTGTGTCCATGATTCTACAGGGATGACATTTCTTTAATTATATTTCTGTCAGTCATGTTTTTGCACTAATCCAGACAGAAAACCTCTTGCCACAAACTTTCCCTTACATGGCATGAACATCTTTGTGACTCTTTCTTACTGTCTTGTTCTGACTCATTCCAAAGTTTCCAAGTGACTGTTTTGGGGGCATGGGGGCCCCAAGGTACCTGCCATGAACACACCCCACAGGCAAGCTATCTTTGACTTTCTCTGACGGGGTCTGTCTTGGAGTCTGAAGCCCCGTCACTGTACACTCTGCAGTTTGCAGTCTGACTCCAGAAGTCCAGGTGCCTAGCTCTAGCCCCCTAAGTCAAATCTTTTCCAGTGCAGAATGGACTGGGAAAGTGGAGTTCAGTCCCAACTCTGCCCCTAATGGGCAGTGTCACCTTAATCATCTCATTTCAGGTTGCATCTGTGCTGACCCCACAGGGCAGGCATGAGAAAGCGTGAGAACACTTGAAACTTGGAAAGCACCCTAGAGAGTGTCTATTTATTTTAAAGGAAGGTTGCAGATGGGTGGTGCTAGGAGAGGATGCAGAGGGTTGTCAAAGCAGTGGCCTGGCAGCTAGGAGGCCTGCCTGGCCATGGAGCAGGTGTGTCCCAGGGCTCTCATCTGAAGAGCTTGGTTCTTATGGCTCTGAATTCCATTCTCTTGTCTTTGATGTTAATAGCTTCTCTTTTGTTGTGGATATTCATGTCTAGACTGCCCCCACTGAAGGAATATATGTAAACAAGCAGTGGCCCACTAGGGTCACAAAGTGGTGAGTGTGAGGGTCTTTTGACCAGAAGATCTCCCTGGGCACCCTGCACAAGCACAACCTATAGACACGACCCCTACTCAGCAGCTCAGAGTCCAGAGAAAAATGGTACCGGCTTAAGTAGGAAAGTGCATAAAACATATGAATCTTCTGGAAAGGGCAAATTAGCAGGTTGTTGACAGTTGAGGTTTGAGGAGGCTATTAACCCTTTAAATTCGTTCTGTCCTTTTAGCTGACATTCCTATGTGTACCCATGGGCATGAGTGAGCTCCACATGACTGCTGGGAACCACCAGTCTGAGTTAGGTGGGTCATGTCAGGATCCCCGGCTCCAGGAACACAGGCTTCTAGCAGCCCAACTTGCCTCGGGGGCCCTGTTGCCACAGCGGTTTCTGGTGCTCAGCTGTTCTTTGTCATTGTTGCTAACCAAATGTGTATTTAGCCTGCTGCCCGCCAGCACTCTCGGAGTGCTAACTGAGGTCACCAGGGCCTTGATCCCATAGGCAGATCACACTTCAGCACTCATGGTTTGCCCTGTGGCTCTGCTGGGGACTCACTCTCATCAGGCTGACTTGCTGCTCTGGGTGGATACTGGCTGCAGACAAGGTCTGACCTTCTCTACAAAGGTCCTTGAGGAAGTGCTCAAAGGTCTTGTAATCTATGTATAAGTAGTGCAGAGATAGCCGAGTGTTCTGATGAGTCTTCACTTGGAAGAAGTAACCAGAATGCAGAGACTCAGTAAATATCTGTAAATGAGCCTGGAATCCTAGCCCACAGCCCCCAGACCAAAAAAATCCACAGAACTGTTGTACACTATTGTATATTAACTATTTCTGCTTTTGTAGCAACTTTATTTGATGTAAAAACATGTGTTCAAAGAAAGGTTAATAAAATGGAAGGACCAGACCACCCGTTTTAACTGGCCATTCTGATCTCTGATAATCAGAGGGTCTTGGGTCATCTATTTGTCAGCAGCTGCTGCAAAATGAGGAGGGACGTTCACTGGTGAGGTGTGATGGTGTTTTCTTGACGGTAGTTATTGCCTATAGGATGGTCATTTATCAGTCCAAAACGATTTAACTCCTGGTAATAAAATAAAATTGTACATGTGACATTATATCCCGTCCAGAATTCTGTCTTTCAGGAAGTATTTTGGTGTTATTATCTGTTCTCAGTAAGGGGGTAGAGAAAGTGCCATTCAGGGATCTCTGCCATTACAGTTTGGGGGCATGGATTATTTCAAGACGTGTGGAAGCAGTGTCCAAAGCCCAAGGTGCTACCTACAACTAAATGTGAATTCAGGAGGCACGGATTGTGTGTGCTGTGGAACGAGGGCTGTGGCTGTGTTCTCACAGGTGGGTGGCAGGTGTGTGTTGAGATTTCCAGGGAGGGAATAACTCTAAAACGGTAGGTAGTCTCTACATCGGAGAAGGCAATGGCAACCCACTCCAGTACTCTTGCCTGGAAAATCCTATGGATGGAGGAGCCTGGTAGGCTGCAGTCCATGGGGTCTCTAAGAGTCGGACATGACTGAGCGACTTCACTTTCACTTTTCACTTTCATGCATTGGAGAAGGAAATGGCAATCCATTCCAGTGTTCTTGCCTAGAGAATCCCAAGGACGGCGGAGCCTGCTGGGCTGTCCTCTATGGGGTCGCACAGAGTTGGACACGACTGAAGCAACTTAGCAGCAGCAGCAATGGTGGTGGAAGAGGGACCACACAGACATGAACCCCTCCCAGGAGCAGTGAGTAGGAGACTCAGCCTCACTGCCCAGGGCTCAGCGGCAGCCTGTGGCCAGTGCAACCCTGTTCTTCAGGACCCACCTTGGCCTGTTTATTTCCCAGGCTTGCTGTACATCTCTCCTTTTTGCCCCAAGACTTGTTCTTACTCTCATCTTAAATATGTATGCTTGAGTCTATCTATCTCAGAGGGAGTCATGCTTTTAGTTTCTTTTTCCTGAGCCATTTTGCCGAGCTGAAAGACTTACTGGATCTTTCTGACAAACCCTGAGGACTTTACATGGACAGCTTCCTTGGAACCACTCAGAGGATTTGTGATGATGCTGAAAGCCACCCACTTGATTTAATCCTGTGCCACATCTGAGATTTAATTGATCTACTTATTCAACTTGCTTACTTTTACTTATTGAGTCCAAAGAGCTGTATCTCCCCACTCTCAAGCCCCTGACTCCGGATTCTCCTGAAAAAAATTTTTTTAAAGATGGGTTTAGATGCATCATTGATGAATCATATTTCTTTATTTATACACTTGTGGTAAAATACACATGACATAAAACCTATCATCTTAACTATTTTCAGGCTGGCAGTTACAGGGTGTTAGGTGCATTCACATTGTTGTGCTCCCATCCTGAGTCCCTTTCACTCCTACTGGTATTCAGGTCACTGTCTCCGTAGCTCATCTCCTTGGAGGATCTCATCAAATGCAGCCAACTATAGTCAGTGCACACAACCCCTATTCCCACCTGTCCTTGTATGACTGTGTAGATTATCCACCAGCCAAGTTCTCTTCCCCCACATAACAGGCACTGTCCTCCATGCTCTCTGAGCACCCATTTTTGGTTTTGATTCAGCCACTTTGAAGTAATAATTTCCATACTTATCTGGTGGGCCTGGAGCAGGAACTGAGATTTCACCTTTTGAATAACCTCTTAGATGCTGTTGGTCAAAGACTCCCACTTAGAGAACCAAGGTTATTCTGTAGAAGAAACAACTCCCAAGTCTCAATATCTTAACAAAGGTTTAGTTTTCATAATGTTATGTATTGAGCATAAATTAGCAAGGAGTCTCCTAGTTACTTGGGACACAGGATGATAGAAGCCCCATCTTGACACACACATGTGAGTTCCTATTTCTGCTCACATGTTCACCATCTGCGACCCAACATCAAAATGAGCTGGAGAAATCAACCCTACTATGGCCCGGGAAGGGGTGAGCTGAACGGGGGTAAGCAGTACCTCTCATGAGGCCAGGAGTGTGGCTGGTCAGTGCCTTGTCCTCTAGAAGCTGACAGGCCAAGAACCACTCTAACAGGCCCTTGTGAGGCCAAGTGCACTCCATGTAACTACAAATGAACTTGTGTAGCACAAAGTTATACTGTGATGTATAACAGGAAATATGTATCTGGTTTTCTGTCACCATTCCTGGCACAGGACTCCTGGAACTCTCGGAATTTACTAAGCCTTGAGATCAATTAAGATCTTTTGTTATGTTGATGAGGGGACCTTTGAAATGCCCCTAAAGGAGCTGGAATCACCTAAGAGGAATCAGTCACAGGTTAGAGGTTAGGACTTTCAGTCCCACCCCTACCCCTTCTCCCACCGTCAGGGAGGGGAAAGCAGCTGGAGATGGAGTTCAGCTGCCGAGGGCCAAGGTTTAAATTAATCACTCGTGTGTCGGGAAGCCTCCATAAACCCCTAATGGACACGGTTCTGAGAGCTTCTGGGATGGAGAACACCTGGAGACCTGGCAGCACCTGGAGGGCGTGGGAGCGCCGTCCCCCTCCCACACACCCTGCCCTCCTCGTCTCTTCCAGCTGCTGCTCCTGAGTCATAAGCGCACACTCTAGTAAGTAAAATGTGTCTGAGTTCTGTGTGACTTTCTTGAAAGGAAATGGCAACCCACTCCAGTATTCTTGCCTGGAGAATCCCAGGGACGGGGGAGCCTGGTGGGCTGCCGTCTATGGGGTCGCACAGAGTCGGACACAACTGAAGCGACTTAGCAGTTCTTGAAAGGACAGCTGGACTTCCGGTTGGTGTGTGATATGGGAGGGGCGCCATCTTGGCTCAGAGGCCGCCCCCAGGCCCGTTGTGTCAGAAGTGGGCTGGCGGCCGGGACCCGCAGGGTGCTGTGTGGAAACATATCTGTCTGTGGGGCCCGGCTGTGCTCTCCCCTCGGCAGGACTGACTCCCACAGGTGGGTGTGGGCCCTCAGGCACGCGAGGGCCGTGGCTGGAAGGGCCCCTGAGGGTTAGCGTCCTTCCTCCTTCTTTTGTATAACAAGTGAGGGAGGGAACACGAGAGCTAGTAAAGTCAGGGGAGGTGATCTGTGCGCAGACGTGTTCTGTAAGGCCTTGCAGGATGGGGCGGGTGTGCACCGCTGTGGAGGAGAGGGTCCAGGGATGGGGAGCTACTTGGGTTTGTGGTGAAACAGCCTGACTAGAGCCAAGGGGCTTCCCTGGTGGCTCAGGTGGTAAAGAGTCTGCCTACAACGTGGGAGACCCGGGTTCGATCCCTGGGTCAGGAAGATCCCATGGAGAAGGAAATGGCAACCCACTCCAGTATTCTTACCTGGGAAATCCCATGGACAGAGGAGCCTGGTGGCTTACAATCCATGGGGTCGAAAAGAGTTGGACATGACTGAGTGACCAAGAAGAAGAAAAAAGAGCCAAGGGAATAAGTTGGGGTAGAAGTGGAAAGCCACTCAACTGTGCTGGAAATTATAGAGGGGGGATTATGTGGGCCTTGAGAGCCAAGAAGAATCTATTTTACACTGTTTTACACTTGTCTCCCTAGGGAGACACTGAAAGTTTTTCTTTCTCTTCTCTTTTTAAAAACACACGGCTTGTCAATGAGTTTGATGGCAAATTCAAGTGATTGCCAGGGGCAGTGGGGCAGAGGGGAGGAGGTTGTCACAGTTGGGTGGGTGCGGCCCGAGGGCCTGGACTAGGTGTGAGCAGGAAGTCAGGCTGAAGGAGGGGGCTCTCAGTCTGATATCCAACTAACTACCAAGATTTACATAGAGGGACTCGAATTCCAGTTTGCCATTATTGCTCCTATTGCCTACCATAGGTTCCTTGAGATTTTGGCAAGGTTTATGGCCTCTGGGCTTCCCTGGTGGCTCAGACAATAAAGAATCCACCTGCAGTGCAGGAGACCTGGCTTTGATCCCTAGGTTGGGAAGATCCCCTGGAGAAGGGAACGGCTACCCACTCCAGTATTCTGCCCTGGAGAATTCCATGGACTGTATAGCCCAATGGGGTTGCAAAGAGTCGGACATGATTGAGCGACTTTCACTTTCTGGCCCCTGATTGGGAGTCACTCTTAACTGTCCTTTTCCGGAGACCTTTCAGATCCCAGTGTCCTGCATCTGTCCCTTCCCTTCTTATTCACCCTCCCTTCCTTTTTTCCTTGCATCACTGGGCTCACTTGGAGAACAAATGAATTTTCTAGTTCTAAGGAAAAGACAACTGTGTTTCCTATGTGTAGGCTTTGTCCTTGGTAGTCATGTGTGCGTTGGAGTGGAGGGTGTGATTCACGGAGGGAGCCTCGTCCACAAGGGGCTTCTTTGCTTCACTCTACAGCAGCCCTGACCACGTGGGCAGAGCTGGACACAATCACTGGGAATGACAGGGCAGAAAGCAGACCTTACAGAAACATCCTCTCCCAACGTGTTCTCAGTGCTTTTGTGAATTCCTTCCTCTTTATACTTTTTGGCGGTCATTTCCATGGATTTTCAGGAAGAAATGGAGATAGATACTTAAATGAGAAATCGATTTGAGCTGCATTTGGGGCTAGCAGGACTAGCTTCCTGTGCAAAGCAGAAAGGCAGGACACTGCCTAACCGTGGTTCTAGCATAAGTGCATGGCCATTCCCTGGATAAGAGTTTTGCCACCATGAAGGGGGGCAGGAACCTTGCCTCACCCTGGCACCTTGATCATGGTTCTGTTGGCCTTTTTCTTGTCTTGACTCCTGACTAGAGTTAGCAAAGCCATGGTCAGTTCAAAGACCATAACCCAGGGCAGAGGAGAGAGCAGGGTCCCTGAGGTGTCCCCTCCCGCATCGGTTCAGGGGTAGTGGCCCTTCTAAAGTCAGACTTTTCTTTCTGCCAGCAGGTGGCAGTGAACATGTCTCAGAATTACAGTTCCACTTTCCATCCCACCCTCTGACCAGCTGGTCAAGGAGCTAAAGCAAACCCCAGGGGAGTTCTTTGGAAGCCTCAGTGCTCCAAAGTTGCTCAAAAATACTTTGAGTGCAAATGGCAGTGCTCTTTGTCTTTTAAAGGATTGTCTCTTTTTTTATCCCCAATCACCTTAAATAAGAGTTAAACATTACCATTCTTACCCAAGAGGAGGCAGAAGCCCAGAGAGAGATATAAAAGCTGACGCAGGAGTGGGATGGGTGGCGGCCAAGGGCAGAGCCAGGTGGCAGGTATGCTGGGAAGGGGGAGGGCTGCCCTGGGACCCTGGGTTTGAAGCTGATGAAGGAACTCCTGGTCTCCTCTAACAAACGTTTGTCCTGTTCTCTTGCACTTCTGTTTCTCCTCTTCCTTAGAGCTTGAGGCTGAGTGTGGGAGACGGAGTCAATGATGCAGGTGTGGGTGGCCCCCTTGGGGATACGTGGGGTGGGAGGCGCTTCGGAAAATTCACAGCCACCCAACAACTGGGCCCGGGGGACCAGCTGGCTGCAGCAGGGAGTCAGGCTGCAGCCTCGTGTCTGCAGAGATGGTGGTCCAGGATATGCTTCCACTCCTTGTTCACATCCACTGGTAACAAACTGGCTCTGGCATTTCTCACTTTCCCACCTCCAAACGGCTCACCCCACAGCAGCACAACAGCAGGTCCCAGAAACCTCTCCACGAATCTCAGAAATCCTCACCCGGATTCCGTGACAGCTCATGGTGCAGCCTCTCCACCCTCGGTCGTGTCCCTCTGTCCCTGAGCTTTGGGCTCTTGCTCCTGGGCTAGAATTGCTTTTCTGTCCCTGGCCTCCAGGCTTTTGCTTCCTTGGGACATCCACGTTCCACCCTCCCCGCCTGGTGAAGACCTGTACATCCTCAGTGTGTTTCATAGGACTATTTTCTGTTAAACTAATCTTCTTGTGCTTGAATGCTCAGTCGTGTCTGACTCTTTGTGACCCCATGGGCTGTAGCCCGTGAGATTTTCCAGGCAAAAATCCTGGAGTGGGTTGCCGTTTCCTTCTCCAGGGGATTTTCCAGACCCAGGGATCGAACCCACCTCTCCTGCGTCTTCTGCATTGGCAGCCAGGTTCTTTACCACTGAAGACTGGGAAGCCCAATCTTCTTGCTGACCTCATAAATTCTGAGTCAGGTCGATTAAGTCCGTGGCCCAGGAGGACCTCACCAACATTAGTGCCACTATCATGATACCTGGGTTGGGCAGGCCAAGTAGGAGCAACCTTAGGCCTTGAACAAGTAAGGTCTTCTGTTTCTTGGTGGCTCAGGCGGTAAAGAATCTGCCTGCAATGCTGGAGACCCAGGTTGGATCCTTGGGTTGAGAAGATCCCCTGAAGAAGGGAACAGTTACCCATTCCACTTGTCTGGAGAATCCCATGGACAGAGGAGCCTGGTGGGCTACAGTCCATGGGGTCGCAAAGAGCCGGAGGGGACTAAGAGACTAACACTTCCACCTTCCTATTTAAGAGAGAGACTCTGTACATGTTTTCACTACATGTTATTATAGTATTGCTTTCTGAAGCATTTAATGACTTAGAAAAACACTCAGTATATTTTATATAAAAAGGAATGAAGGCTATGAATCATTTTTTATGGAAAGATTCTACCTTACACACCCCCCATAAGCATATTCATGCCTGCACCTACATTGTTCCCACACTACACATGCATATCCCAGCCATCTGGCCTGTACCACACCGACATTCACATCCCTTCCTGCGCCCCCATCTACACTCATATCCGCACCCATACTGATGTCCACATCTCTTTGTAGAGCTAGTAGATGCTGCCCAAGCTGCCCCCATTCCCTGCTGGACACTTTTCTAGCTTCCTCTGCAGGTGGAAGCAGCCATGTATCCTGTATAGCCAGTGACATGTGGGCAGGTTACCTACAAGCTTACTTCTCATAACCTCTTTCTTCCCTTCTCAGATGCCAAACGCTGAGGAACCAGATAAGGACTCCCAAGTCCCAGGATGTGATGGAGCCACTGGATAGGAAGGCTGGGTTCTAGAATGATCTTCCCAGGTGCGGCAGGTGAGTTGAGGGGTGTGTGCATGTGTCTGCTCCCCACGTGGCTCTGACATGAAGTTCTGAGGCTCCTCTGTGCAGAAAACTGACCCCAGTTGCTCCACAGACGTGAAGGATGGTGGAGGCGTCGAGGGCCAGAGATGCTGCTAACGCGGCTGGTGTCGGTGCCGGTGCCACAGGGAAAGGAGGCAGCAGAGCAGCCCACCAAAGCCATGCACCCTGTTCTTGGGGCCTGGGCCCAGCTCAGACACCCTGGTTGGGAGGGCGGACCGGCGTGCCTGGACCGCGCGTAGCGCGAAGGTGAGCGGGCACCAGCGCCTGGCCCGGCCCCTCCAGTCGCCTCCCACTCGCGGGACGAGTAGCCGGTTGTTCCCGGCAGAGCCCAGAGATACTCAGAGAACTACTATTTTCTGTTTTTTTATGTTGACTTGAAGACTTTTGGATTGGTTTCATCTGGAAACATGCTTGATATGTTTGGACACCTGAAGGTAAGATGAGGCGGTTGGGAACTTTCTACCAGTGCGGATGAACTAAGTTGTTTTCACCGCTGTGACTCACGAGCTGTGTACTGAGCATTTGCTTCTCTGCTCCCCTTGTTTCTTGCTTTCTGTGTTCTCTGCTAGAGCTGAAAATGGAGAACGAGAGAGGGGTGCCAAAGCACTGATTTTTAGGCAACTCTTTGTTATTATTTTTGGTTCACTCTCAGACTTTTAGCTTATAGTGGGTAAAGAATCTGCCTGCAGTGCAGGATAACCCGGTTCGATTCTGGGGTCAGGAAGATGCCCTGGAGGAGGAAATGACAAGCTGCTCCAGGATTCTTGCCTGGAGAATCCCATGGACAGAGGCGCCTGGCGGGCCACAGTCTGTGGGGTCGCAAGAGTGGGAAATGACTTAGACTAAACTACTCCTCCTCCTCAGACTTTGAAGTTAGACATGTAGAAAACATTGATTAAGAAGATCCTGAATCACCTGTTTTCTTTCACGCCTACTATCCCTGCCTTTTTTTCCCCCCATAAAGTGGTAGAAACCTTTCTTTCACAGGAAATAACGTGAGAAGTCAGTACACCAGACAGGAGAGTAGTATTTCTGCCTGTCCCCCTCCCCCATGCCAAGTTCCTGGGTGATGAGAACACAGTTTTTTAAAATGTGACAAAGAAGGTCAAAGAAGGTCAAAGATTGAATATACTCCCTTGAATTTGTAGGGAAAAAAAGAAAACAATAGCAAAAAAGCAATCCAGAGAAAGCTGGTCTCCCTGGGGTCCAAATACTGCTGAGAGGAGACCTGGGCTGGATGGCTGGACTCCACACCTGTTGCCCACCAACCCTAAGCCCTGTGAAGGGCCGCCTTCCCTGCAGAGAGCAGAGCAAGCAGGCTGGGGAGGGACGAGCGTCTGCAGTGGGCCTCACACAGGGGCCAGGGATAAGGGATAATTGCAGCTGGTGTTTAGGTGAGTCATCCAAGGGGCAAAGCCGAGGAGACGAGGTACAGAAGACAGCCTGCTCACTGGATGACCTTTGCTGTAAATGTTAGCCAGAAAATTCTGTCAGATCAATAGTGGTGGTAATAATGGCTTTTGAAAGGAATGTGAAGGGATTTCATTGCCAGAAGTGGCTTGCCTGTCTTGTCTGAATGGGAGGCCTTGAGACCCAGAGGCTGACGAAGAGGTGTTGTGGCTTTGATGTGGGCCTGGGGGGCCTGAACTCTGGCCTCACAGGTGGCGAGGGAAGGGGGGCACCATCACAGCTTCCCCGTGGAAGTGGGATCCTGAGCCCCTTTGGGTCACTCTGTGGGGGCTTCTGGGAAATGACGGCTGATTCTCAGCGAGAGTGAAGTGGGCTGCTAGGGGCCGAGCAGGGAACAGAATCAGATGCAAGTGTCCTGCAGGGACTGACAACTGAAGATGCGGGCGAGCCACAGGGACACAGACCAGAGGTCCTAGGATGTCAGTCAGCTCCAGCTAAGCACAGTGGGCAGATGCCCTTCTCCATGATTCCCTGAAACCTACTGGGAGGAGGCAGGGCCCAGCCATGAACCCAGAGAGTCTGATGGTGCAATGATGGATAAAGCAGTGAATTGAAACAAATCTGTCTGCAAAGAACCAGATTAAATGTTCACACTGGGTATATTAGAGAGTAAGCATGAAAAGCATGCAATTAAAAATTAAATTTAGTTGAAAAGAAATAAAATTATAATTTCAGCATCTGAGTATTGTGAAATATAACTGTGAAATACTGGATCCATGAGGCAGAAAACTCTAAAGGAGAAGGAAAATCTATTGTATATATCCCAATTTTTACTCCTTCCATTTTTCTTCCTTTTAGATGTTCCAGCGTTCCCTATTTTATCATTTCCTTCTGTTTAGAGAACTTCAGCCATTATTCCAGATTTACTGGTGACAGATTGTCTTAGTTTTCCTTAAATGGAGACTGTGTTGATTTTGCCGTCATTCCTAAAGGGTATTTTTGCTGGATGTAGGGTTCTGGGCTGAGAGTCCCCCCCCCCCCACCTCACCAGGAGTTAAAAAATATTGTGCTGCTCCTTTTGACCTCTAACTTTTTCTGATTAGTAATTCTTCTCACTCAAATTGGTTGTTTTCCTAATAGGTGAAATATTTCTCCCTTGCTGCTTTCAAGACCTTCTTCCTTTTCTTTTCTCCTTCCTTCCTTCCCTCCTCCCTCCCTCCCTTCCTTTTGCCTTTAGTTTTATAGAAGATTGACTATGATTTGTCTTGGTGTGGGTTTCTTTAGGTTTATCTTGTTTGGGATTTGCTCTGCTTCTTGAATCTGTTGTCTTATGTGTTTTGGTACATGGGGAGTTTTCATACATTATTTTTCAAGCACTTCTCAGCCCCCTTTTCTTTCTCCTTTTTCAGCACTTTGACATGAATTTTAGATCTTCAACTATGGCCCCACAAGTCTCTGAGGCTCTGTTCACTCATTTTCAGTCTGTTTTTCCTTTCTTGTTCAGATTGGGTAATTTCTGTTTTTCTATATTAGCCAAGTTATCAAGTTGTTTCTTCTATCTCTTACTGTTGGGTTCATCATGTTGAGCTTTTAAAAAATTTGGTTATTTTACTTTTCAGTTCTAAAAATTTCATATGTTTTTTTACATCTTTTTTTGTGGATGTTTTTTTCATTCATTTCAAATGTATTTGCAATTCATTATTGAAGTATTTTTATAATGATTGCTTTAATGTATTTTAAAAATAATTCTAACATCTTAACATCTGTTGATTATCTTTTTTACACTCAAATTGAGGTTTCATGGTTCTTGGGATGATGAGTGATTTGAATTGAAACATGGATATTTTGGGTATTATTTTATGTGATTTTAAAAATTTTATGTAAACCTTCTGGTGTAAGTAAGTATTGAGCTTGAATATATGGTTTTCTCTAACACTGCCAGCAAGGAAAGAGGGAAGGCCCTGCCTCCAGGTGATGGTAGAATTCCAGGTTCTTCACTTAGCTTCCCCTGACCTAGGGAGACCCTTCTATTTATTCTGGGTGTGGGTAAGAGTTTTGATTCCGATGATGCCACCCTGGCATGTATGTGTAGAGTGTCTCATCAGTGCCCTTTACATGGTATCTGAGAATACCAGGGTATGGGGGACATTGCTTCATTACTGCTGGGCAGTGGTGGATGCCTACAGTAGGCCTACTCTGACGCCACTCTCTTGATGCTTGGTGAGGAGTAGTCCAGGTTGCCTGTGTGGTCTCCAAAGGGGAAAAGACGGATGCTGTTTATTGCCTGGTAGGGATAAAATCTCTGGCTCATAAGTTTTTTTCTGTTGTATTTTGCTTGAGTAGACCAGATATTACCTAAACTTTTCCTTCTTGCTAGCCTGTCCTCTTCCTTGTCCTTTGACTAGAGGGATCAGGCCTTTGTGGATATGTATGTGTGTGTTGGTCCTATGACCACTGGAACTTTCAAGTTGCTAGCTTCAGCTCACATCTGGGAATTTCAGGGCAGAGAGAACAACCTGGGAGCCCATCATTGTGCTGTTCACTGGGTCCCAACAGTATCTAGTTGATTTGGTTTTTCACCATCTTTCAGAATTGTATGTTTGTATTATACCTCACTTCTAGTGGTTTTAGTTGTAGTTAGCAGAAGGAACGAGGAAAAGTACATCTACTCTATCTTCCCAGAATGAGAACTCTACAGCATGCTCATTTCTATGGCATCTAACTTTTTTCTTGTAATATTTTTTCTTATGGTTTGTTTTTCTAGTTTGATTGCTCCTTTCTATGTTTATTCTTTACATGGTATGTTTCTATCCACCTTCTTTTAACATACATGTATTTGTAAATTAAAGAGGTTCTCTTCTTATTAGAATATAATTGTGTTTTACTTTTTATCTGTTTTGATCACCTCTGCCTTTTAATTTGTATGGCTAGTTCATCGATATTTAATATAATTACTGATATGTTTTTAATCAGTATTACCATTTAAAGATTTTATGTTCATTCTTTTTGTTTTCTTCCACTGCTCTTCCTTTTGCATCTTCTTTTGGATTATTGAGTATTTTTAAATGAATTTAATTTTAATTTCTTTATTCACTTTTTAGCTCTCTTTGCATTATTTTTTCAGTAGTTGACTTAGGGATTAAATACACATCTTTAGCTTCTAACAATATATTTAGAGCTAATGTAGTATCATTTTAGAGAAATGTAGCAGCTTTGCAACTGTAGAAGTCCATCTACCACCCCAATCCTTTGTGTCATAGCTATCCTATGTATTCTATTCATATATAAGTCTGGCAAGAAAATGTTATATAAGTTTTCCTCTAAACAGTCATGTATATATTAAGTAAACTAAGAGAAAGTTGTTATTTATATTTACTCATACATTTACAATTGCAAATGTTCTTCATTCCTTCTTGAAGCAATGCACTCCCTCTGATATAATTTCCCTGTACTCTGAAGAATTTCTTTTGGCAATTCTTATAGTGCATTTCTATTGTTGAAAAATTCTCTGAAGTTTGTTTTACTTGAAAATGTCTGTGTTTTTCCTTCATTTTTAAAAGAAATTATTTATTTTTATTTTATTTTTGGCTGTGCTGGATCTTTGGTGCTGTGTGCAGGATTTCTCTGGTTGCGGTGAGGGGGAGCTACTCTTGGAGGCAGTGCACAGGCTTCTCATTGCGGTGGCTTCTCTTGTTGTGAAGCACGGGTTTAGTTGTTCCTTGGCATCTGGAATCTTCCCGGACCAATCCCGGGACCCATGTTCCCTGCATTGACAGATAGATTCTTTTTTTTAATTTTTGAACTTCGATTGGAGGATAATTGCTTCATAATCTTGTGTTGGTTTCTGCCATTCATCAACACGAATCAGCCATAGGTATATATATGTTCCCTTCCTCTTGAACCTCCCTCCCATCTCCCATCCCATCTCTAAGTTGTCACAGAGCACTGGGTTGAGCTCCCCACATCACACAGTAAATTTCCGCTGGCTGTCTATCTTTACATATGGTAATGTATATGTCTCTATGCTACTCCCTCAATTTGTCCCACCCTTTCCTTCCCCCACTGTGTGCACAAGTCTGGCAGGCCAATTCTTATCCACTGTACCACCAGGGAGGTTCCTTTCATTCTTAAAGAATATTTTTACTGGATATGCACTTCTCCATTGGCAGGTTTTTCTTTTGGCACTTATAGGATGTTGTACAACTGTCTTCCTGCTTTCATTGTTTCTGATGGTGAGTGTATTATTATTTTACTCATTGTTCTTCTCTGTGTAACATGTTCTTTTACTCTCTCTCCTTTGAAGAGTTGTATCTTCATCTTTACTTTTCAACAGTGTGACTAGGATGCAGCTAGGTATGGTTTTCTTAATATTTCTTGTTTGGGTGTGCTGAGCCTCTTAGACATTTAAATTGATGCCTTTCTCCAACTTTGAAAAGTTTTTGGCTATTATTCAGTATTATTATTATTTTTTTTTTGTCTACCCAGTTCTCTTTCCTCTTCTTGTGGTATTTGAATTACCTATTCTAGACCTTTGGATGTTGTATAACAGGTTCCTAAAGCTCTGTTCATGGTTTTACAAGCATATTTTTTTCCTTTCTCTTTCTAAATTGGATGATTTCTACTGACACAGTTGTTTTTTCCTGAATTAATTAATTAATTTATGACTGTGCTGGGTGTTTGTTGCTGTGAATGTGCTTTCACTGTTTGCTGTACGAGTTGGGGCTACTCTATCAAACTTGTGGTGCGTGGGCTTCTTACTGTGGTGGCTTCTCTTGTTTCGGAGCAAGGCTGTAGAGTGAGCATGCAGGCTTCAGTAGTTGCAGCATGTAGACTCAGTAATTGTGACTCATGGACTCTAGAATGTAGGATCAGTAGTTGCGGCAAGTTTAGTTGCCACAAGGCAATGGGTTTAGTTGCCCCAAGGCATGTGGAATCTTCCTGGACCAGGGATCAAACCCATGTCACCTGCATTGGCAAGTGGATTCTTAACTGCTGGACCACCAGGGAAGTCCTGACATAGTTTCAAGTTTATAAACTCTTCTGCTGTCATCTCCACTCTACTACTGAGCCCATCCAGTGAATGTTTCATTTTAGATTTTGTATGTTTCATTTCTGAAACTTCATTTTTATTTTTAAAATTGCTATTTCTCTAATGATATTTTCTATCTTCATTCATTGTGCACATATTTTCCCTTACCCCATTGAACATTGTTTCAGTAGCAGTTATAATGTTTTTGTTGATATTGACAACATCTGAGTCATCAGGGTTTGCTTCTGTTGGTTGAAATTTTCCTTGAGTGAGGATAAACTTCCCTAGTTTATATATTGATCTATTTTGAATTCGATTCTAGAAATTGTAAGTATTATGTTGTAGAAACTGATTTTTTTATATGCCTCTAAGAATTTTGATGGTTTTCTGTAGTATGCAGTTGACTTTAAAAACTTGCAAACCCTTTATCTCCTATAATGCTGAGAGTTCAAATGCCACTTTAGTTCTTTAAACCTTAATGCAAGCTGTGTTGAGTCTGCTGTCTACATGCTTGGTTCGGGAGTCAGCCAGAAACTTGGGCAATGTTTGTCCACGAGCTTATGGCCTCCTTTTTTCTGGCTTATCCTCTCCAAGACACTTCCCTTCATTTTCTGGCAGCTTTGGTGGCCTTGTACCTCAGGCAAGAAAGATGATGGACTTTATAAGAGAATTTTAATCACCTTGCACTGCACTGAGGCTCTCACCTTTCAGCTCAAAACTAAACAAATAGAGACTCACCTATGTCTGTCCCTTCCTTCAAGATGTAACTCTTCTCTAAAACTTCCCTGCTTTTGTTCACTTTTTAGAGCCTTGAGTATATAAAATTGTGTCCAGAATTTACACTGCTAAAGGGTTGGTTTCTAGGAGCCTGCTCCAGCATACCTGAAGTGGAAGTCAGGGCTTTGTTTTAAATGTCTTAGGATGTTTGAAATATTTTTTACTTTTATAAATAAATAAAATAAATAAAAATAAATATTTTAAATTTATTTATTGCAGAGGTAGAAATATTTATCTCTGCAATAAATTTGGTCACAACCTAAGATTAAGAACTGGTAGCTTAAACTCTCAGATCCCTGTTTAACTATCTGAATGTTAGAAGTAATAACAAAAAATAACATGCTGTCATTTAACTATCTACTCATCAACAAATGTGTTATCATGTATGGTAAGTGCTTTAAATGCATTATCTCATCAAGTCCTCACTAGATCACTCAATAGGCTTGGTGTACCCTTACAGACAGAAGTGGAGTCGTAGCCCAGTTTATAGATGAGAAAAAGGGCTTTGAAGAGCTTCAGTATTTTCCCCAGGCATGAATCCAGCTCTTTCCGACTCCAGAAACTGAACTTTAAGCACTAATCAATGTGCCTGCTAGGACAATTTTTAGAAGTAGAAACTAGTGAAAGCCATACCAAATAATCTGTAAATATAGAGCTGTAGTGACAATGTGTCATGGAAATACTTAGAAGGATGCAAATAGTTATCAGGAAAGCACTCAGGGTTCCTAGAACTAGACATTTTCCTTTGCCATGGTTATGTGGACGCTGAAACCATGATTTTTAGACCTAAATTCTTGCTAATTGTTATGGTGAGTTTAGAGATGGCCTTTTTGATTATGAGTATATTTAAATATTTGGAATTAGAGATTAAGAGAACAGGGGATGTGGGCAGGCCTTCTATAGTGAGAGAATCAGAAGAGGAAGCATTAAGTTGTGCTGTGCTTACTCACTCAGTTGTGTCCATCTCTTTGCGACCCCATGGACGGTAACCCACCAGGCTCCTCTGTCCATGGGGATTCTCCAGGAAAGAATACTGGAATGGGTTGCCATGCCCTCCTCCAGGGGATCTTCCCAACCTAGGGATTGAACCCAGGTCTCTACATTGTGGGTGGATGCTTTACTGTCTGAGCCACCAGGGAAACCCAAGAATACTGGAGTGGGTAGCCTATCCCTTTGCCAGGGGAACTTCCCAACCCAGGAATCAAACCAGGGTCTTCTGTATCGCAGGTGGATTCTTTACCAACAGAGCAACCTGGGAAACCCAAGCACTAAGTTAAGCAGCAGCATTTCTACACTGTGGTCAGAAGGCTCTGCCCACTTGTCTGACACTGGAGTAATAACAACAATGTGTGTATGTTCAATCACTTAGTCATGTCTGACTCTTTGCGACCCCATGGACTGTAGCCCTTCAGGTTCCTCTGTCCATGGGGTTTTCCATGGCAAGAATACTGAAGTGGATTGCCATTTCCTCCTCCAGGGGATCTTCCCGACACAGGGATCGAATTTGTGTCTCCTGCATTTCAGGCAGATTCTTTACCAAGGCCCATGATAATAATAATAGCAATGACAATGACAGTAGACACTAACTTTTATCAAGCATTTAGCATGCTCCAAGCATAGTACTAAACTTGTATTTTTTAATTTATTTCTCACAAAATTCTCTGAGATAGGTAGTACTGTGGTCCCTAAATAACTGGTGGAATGATTAAATCTTACTGAAGTTAAATATCTTGTTCAAGGTTATATAAATAGTACACATGGAGCTGGGATTAGGACTCAGTGATGTGGATTTTGAATCACTCTCACCTCTTGTAATGGTGCTTTTCTATCTGTAAAAGGAAGTTCTTGCCACTTCTAGACATATTCTATGAATTTATTTGATCAGCGTTTTAGCTTTGTTAGCATTGGGACAATTTTCAGTACTCAACCCAGCACTCCTGGGTTGGGTGTCATCAAAAAGGCAGGAGGAAGGGAGCCCAAGAGGAGTTTTAGCACTCTTCAGCAAGTGCTGCAAGACATCCTGCTTAAAGTCTATATGACATCATAGTCTTATCCAACAAACTCCAGACTGCTAAAACCTGCAGAAAACAGTAAAGGATTAAATAGGGACAGATAAAATGAAGACTTTTAACAGATTTAAAGCTCATGGAGTTTGTTACCTCAGATATCATATAGCTTCTACTAACATAAAACTTTCTTAAGGAATTAAATTAGGTACATTTATTAATATCCCAGGGACAGGGGAGCCTGGTGGGCTGCCGTCTATGGGGTCGCACAGAGTTGGACACTACTGAAGCGACTTAGCAGCAGCATTAATATCCCAGTGGAAGCAAGAGACACTGTTCTGGAGTCTACTTAATCTTTGTAGGTCCTCCTGCCCTCTCCCCTCCTTATTTTCAGAGTTCTGGGGAACTTGGTCAAAGTCTGACCTGAGACATTAGGGGATGTGAAGAAAGATGTACTTTTACTGCATGAGAAGAAAGATGTACTTTAACTGAATGAGAATATATATGTATTTAGAGGCTCTTATCATACTATCAGAACTTTTAACTATAGTACAAACTGTACTTATATGCATAAAGAAACATACATGTAGATTTGCAAAGAGGAATAACTGGATTAGTTTCTCAGCAATACTTTGCAAATAATATATCTTAAATATATATGTCAGTAAAATAAATAACAGTTGTTTGCTGTTTCTTTAACAATCATGTTGTAATGTCAGTGGGATATTGTCACCCTGATTGTGAGAATTGATAGCTACAAACTGTTGCATGTGTAGCAATATGGATCTTCACAAAATAGGTTTTAAAAATCACTGAATATACATAGAGGAGTAGCCAACTAAATAGTCCATGTAAAATTTCTTTTCCTTTATTTTAAAAAGAATATTTATGGAATGCACATATCTTTTGTTGTTGTTGCACCATGCAGCTTGCATGATTTTAATTCCCAGACCAGGGGTTGAACCTGGGCCTCAGCAGTAAAAGTACCTAGTCCTAACCCCTGGACTGACAGAGAATTCCCTGGAAGCATGTGCCTTGAATTTTTATTTTTTGGTACTGTTCTCATTTCTCATAAAATTCAATAAAGGTCATTCATGAAATATAAATTAAATTATACCTTTACACGTAATTTCAAGTATGCAAAAATATAAATCAAAATAAATCTTTTCTAAAACAACATATTTTAGTTTTGTAAATATGTCCATGGTTGCTATAATATATATTGATCTTCATTTGAAGTTTGCAAAGATAGCCCAATTATTAAAAATTTATTAATCTGATGCACTACATTAATAAATTAAAGGAGGAAAAAATGATCATCTGAAAAAGCATTAAATAAAATTCAACATTGATCAACGATAAAAATACTGTTAGGAAGGTAGGCAGGAAAAGAACATTTTTAATTTGATGAAAGTTAATTTTCAAAAAGTAAGCGTATTGGTGAAATTTTTAGAGCTTATCTGTTAAAGTGAAGAAAAGTATAAGGAATTCCTCAGTCTTTGCTTCTTTTCACCTTTGTCCTGGATGTTCTCTCAAGAGAAATAAGAGGAGAAAGGGGTATTGTCATTTATTTGGTGAGGGAGAAGGACCAAAGGATTTCTGGAGGATGGAGGTGCAGAAGACACTGGGTTTCGCCTTCGAATGAATTCTTGGCCTTTTGGATTCCTACCCCAGCAGCCTCCCCTTTAACTCTGTGTTTCCCTTGTGCTTCTTAAGCTCCTGCCCTCCCCACCCCGAATACCCTACCCATCACCCGACCAGCAGTCCTGTTTGTGGCTGGCTTCTCCTCTCAGCAGCTCAGGGAAACTCTGGGGGCCAAGAAGTGCCTCTTCCCAAGACACCGTCCCTCTTGCTGGCTCCTGAGCCGCTCAGCTCTATGTACCTGCAGATCTGGCCTCTTTGTCTCTTCCATCACTCATCTCTGTAAGTTAATCTGTGACTCAGCAAAGACTTAGGATCAGAATTTGCTTCTTTAAGCTTTGTCTTTAAAAACAGACGAACCTACAATTTGTGTTTCTTTTACCCTGCTGGGGATGCCACTTGTCAGTATCTGGCATCTTTCCTGTGGCTCTACTAGGAGGAAGTTCTTCAGTGATGCTGTCTGCCTCAGACTCATCTGTGGAATGAGGTTAAATGTTTTTCAGCAGTCTCTGGCTTGGGTCTCAGTAACAGCTCTGTCTTGAAATGTTGTTTTGGTCTTAGTTTCCCTCACAGTCCAAAAACCTGGTGAATACACACATTCTCTACGTAGTCCACAAAATGCATTTTGGGACATGCTGACGTTTTTCATTTACTTCTACGTTTGGACAGGTATGGGCTTCCTATGTGGTGCAATGGTAAAGAATCTGCCTGCCAATGCAGGAGACACAAGAGATGCAGGTTCTATCCCTGGGTTGGGAAGATCCCCTGGAGGAGGAAATGGCAACCCCCTCCAGTAGTCTGGCCTGGGAAATCCCACAGACAGAGGAGCCTGGCGGTCTGCAGTCCCTGGGGTCTCAAAGAGTTGGAAAAGACTGAGTGACTGAGAACATACACACTGGACAGATTCACAAGGGCTGGTTATACCTTCTTCATTTTGCCAGTTTTCCTCTGGCCTTTATTTATTCCTACATAGAAACCAAATGGATTAAATATTTATTTCCTCCTTTGAAATTTATGCTTCTAAAGCATAAGGAGTTTTAACCAGGAAAATACTTTAAGGCCAGTGGGATGCTGAGTTAGCCAAAAAGACTAACGGAGAAGCTTCCTTCATTATTGGAAACTCAAAGCTGGTTATTTGACTATAATATGCATCCTGCCTGCTTGTAGAAAGACTGGAGATGGTGCACAGCAAAGCAGGCGGGCAGAAAGGAGAGTGGGTGGCAGGCAGGGGCTCTGTGTGGCAGTGCAGGCGCAGCAACTTATTGGCACCTTTGGCTTACAAAGACCCTGTAGTTCATACCCTGAGTGCTTGTCCTAGCACTTAGGAGAGGCCACTCTGTGATAGGCTAGCTAGATATCTACAGAAGAACAAACTTTTCCTTAGCCCAGAGTTCTCACATGTGTATTGCTGTATGTGCTTTGTATTCTGGCCTTTTTGGTAATTATTTTGCCTCTCTAAGTTATAGAAGTTGTACCTATAGCAAGACTGTTCACATGGAATTGAGCTATTACAACAAGAGTTAGTGGAATTATCCTCATGTGCTCTAGGGAAGGGAAGGACAGTTGGAGTCCTAGCGTTGTTGGTCTGTCATGTTGCTCTGTTCCTGACAGTATATCCCTGTGGCTCCTAAAATCAGGGACCAATCATTCTACTGGTACCAGTTGCAGATAACCATCTTTTTGAATGCGACCCTGAGCTCTGGGCTCCGAAAGGCATATATGAAGGGGTCGATGACTGCGTTACACATGATCAACACACCATTCACCTGGAAGAGGGACATGTAGCAGGCACAGTAGGGGTCAGCCGGGCAGAATGTCATCAAGAGGACATGAAGGACAAAGGGTGCCCAACAGAAAATGAAGACCCCGAGCAGGACAGTCAGCGTGACGGCCCCTCTCATGTTGGCTCTGGGAAGGGAGGAGGTCCTCCTGGTGTGGGAGCGGGCCAGCAGGAACATGTGCACGTAGAGGCACAGGATGAAGGCCAGCATCAGCGGGAACAGTGCTGTGAAGGCGATCACCGTGGGGATGTGATGGGAGAAGGTCACAATGGTGATGCCGCTGCCCGTGCAGCCTGCCCAGAGGACCGTCAGGACGACAAGGGCGCGGTGCGGGGTCATGATGCGATGGTACTGCAGAGCATGGAAGATTGTGATGTAGCGGTCAGCAGCGATCACAGACAGGCTGCAGATGGAGCCAAGGAGGGAGAGGATGAACAGGGAGTCCACCACGTCATCTGCTGTGCTTTCAAAACTGCCTCGAGGCTCGAGGTAACCCATGTTTCTGAACATGATCAGAATGTTTTCCAAAATCTTGTACAGGCTGCCCAGCATATCAGAAATAGCCAAGCTGCAGATGAAAAAGTACATGGGCGACTGAAGACTCTTATTCTTGGCCACAGCCAGAAGGACCATCAGATTCTCCAAAACTCCGACGATGGATACTGTGAAAAATATCTCTTCTGGCAAAATCACAGCAGGACAGTCTGAATTATTTCTTGCTGTACTGTTGATGTTTTCATAGAGATTGTGAATGTGTTTCATCTTTCTTTCCTGTGTGCAGTTAAGACAGGAACTTGACAGGAAACTTGACTGATTCTCCAGAATCTTTTCTTCTTTGTAGTTCTTGCTGAAGATCTGAGGTAAAAAAGTGTATGTAGGAATATCAGTTGCAAAATAGATCACAAAATAAAAACAAGCCATGATACCTTTGAGGAAACTCTGTTGCCTCTGCAAAATACAATGGTGGAATATTTAAATAAAATAATTTACTGGACCCTCATCTTTTTAAAAATCTTTCCTAAATATATATATTTTTTAATTGAAGTATAGTTGATTTAAAATGTTATGTCAGTTTCAGGTGTACAGCAAAATGATTCAGTTATACATATGTGTGTATACATATGTTTTTTTCAGATTCTTTTCCATTATAGGTTATTATAAGATATTGAATATAGTTCCCTATGCTATACAGTAGATCTTTATTGTTTGTTTTATACATAGTAACATATAGCTGTTAATCCCAAACTCCTTTTATCCTCCCTTCCTTTCCTCTTTGGTCACCATAAGTTTGTTTTCTATGTCTATGAGCCTGTTTCTGTTTTGTAAATAAGTTCACTTGTTTCTTTCTTTTTGGGATTCCAAATATAAGTGATATATTTCTTTCTCTTTATAACTTAGTTCACTTAGTATGACAGTCTCTAGGTCCATCCATGTTGCTTCAAATGACATTATTTCATTCTTTTTTTATGGCTGCATAATATTCTCTCTCTCTCTCTGTATATAACACATCTTTTGTATCCATTCATCTGTCGATGGACACTTAGGTTGCTTTCATGTCTTAGCTATTGTAAATAGTCCTGCTATGAGGATTGGGGATGCATATCTCTTTTTAAATGAGAGTTTTCATCTTTTCCAGATATATGCTCAGGAGTGAGGCTGCTGGATCATATGGCAACTCTATTTTTAGTTTTTTAAGGAACCTCCCAATTCCCACCAACAGTGTAGCAAATGATTGTGGCTGTAACAGCTGTTACATGGCATAACTGGCAGATGCTCTTTGCAAAAGAAAAGGGAACATGGGCAACTGTAAAATGAGGTTTTTTTATACTGACTATTGTCTTCGACCAGGAAATGTAAAGATCTAATTTTCATATTTTTGCAGGGCTCTGAGAGAAAGGAAAAGGTTTTATTATTTGTGAAATTCCTGTTATGTGCCAACCAGTACTATGCCATGTGCTATGCATGGCATCTCATTTTAATATCTTGTCAACAATACAAGGTAGTCCTATTGCCGCTAATTTACATCTAAGGAATTAGGGTAGAAAGGCCAAGATACTGGGAGTTAGGATTTAAATCAAGGTCTCTTTGGCTCCAAAGATGAATATCTGCTAAAATAAATCACTTATCTTAGTGCTTCTGTGAGTATTCATCTGATAAGGAAATTTTATTGGCTTTAGTAGAAATGAAAATAAAATACATTAAAAATCTTTAACCTGTATATCTGACCAAGTTGTTTTCCCAACTCTCTCTAGAAGATTATATTAAAGAAATTCAGAGAAGAGTGTGGCCCCACAAATCCTCCTTTAGTTGAGGAGGGAGACAGATGGAATGAGGCCTTGAGTAAAAGGACTGCAGGCATCTTGGAGACCAGTCAGCAGCCCACACCATACGCTGTGCTTTGGGGTTTTTGTATGGCTGCTGGGGAGAACGGCTGGGGAGGAGGGTAACAAGGCTTATTTTTCTGTTGAGTGAATGAGTGATTTGTACCATAGGGCTTTTCCAGTTGATGGAGCTTTAGAATCCAGGCTTCAGAAAGAGCCAGTGAGAAACTGAGGTCTGGGTTCCCAAATGGGCCCCCTCCTCTTGAGATTTTAGTGGTGGCTTTCCAAAAGTCACCTCATTAACATAACAAGAGACAACTTGGTTGTTCTCCCCACTTAGAGAATTCCAGCAATCTTGTGAACTCTGTGCCAGACAAGAGGAGGTAGACCACATATGCGTCTTCTTATAAATCACAATGCCACAATGCCACAGGGCTCCTGCCTGCATCCCAGCTCAGTGAAGCCCTCTCTCCCTGTTTTCACTAGATGCATGTAACATTTTGATTTCATTTTTAAATAGGTATTACTGTTGTATATATTTATATATGTGTATTTGTGTGTATGTGTAGATCCACGGAAATAGTAAAGAGTCTCCCTCCCATCCCGTCATCTCGTGTGCCCCATTACTACTCCTCAAAGAAGTGGCCAGTCTTCTGGAGTTTCTTTATGCCCATAAAACAATAGGAGTGTGTACGTCTTCTCCCAGTTGTTAGTTAGGGTGAAAGGAAGAGGCAGCAAGAGCAGCAAGGGAGTCTTCAGGCTGTGAGGCAGGTCCGACTCCTGGGGGCAAGGAATAGGAAGAAAGTGGGGCTGAGTAGGCAAAGTCTCTGACCACAGCACAGCTCTGGGAAGTTCTGAGCTGGTCAGTGGAGAGTCCTTGAGTCAGCTGCCAATTAGAGGAGTCCTAGCTCCTGCAGAAGTAGACTGTGCCCAGTCATGGACTGGGGGCAGCCAGGAGGAAACATGCTGAGGACCCAGACACGGAGCACTGTGTTGCAGGGAGAAAGCCAATTCTGGCTCCATGTTGGAAACTGTTTCTTTGACTTGCTTTTCGTTGCTTTTATTATAATCACACTCAATGGCTTGCCTGGAGGACCCTGCCCCTCTGCTGGACTGTAAACTAAAGTGCCTTTGTTCAGTTTGTGGAGAGAGAGTTTGTCCCTGCCCACCTGTGAATAGAAGATATTAACACCTCCCTTCCAAAGACTGGCCATTCCCTTGGAGATGTTTTGCCAGACTGAAGACCCTTTCACTTTACTTCCCCATTGCATCTCCTTCTCTATTCCGCCTTTTGACTTTAGTTCCTCATTGCTTCTGATCTATAAAAGAACCTGACATCCAGACCCCAGTAAGATGCTTATTTTGAGGCACTAGCCTGCCACCTTCTTGGTCTGCTGGCTCCCTGATTAAATCTCTCCCTTGCCTCAACCCCTCTTCTCTCAGATTCATTGGTCTATGGTGTGGCGAGCAGAGTGAGCTTGGTCTCAGTAACACTGGGCACCATTCAGCCCATTTCTGTGGCCAGCCCGATACCCCCTGCCCTATGTGTTCAGTGGTCGGTGTATTATACCTAGTGTTTTGTACCTTGTTTCATCTTGGACACTTTCCACAAAGTAGATGGATCACTTTCTCACTCTTTCTGCTTCTCCTCATTTTTCCATTTTTTTAAAAGCTACTACAAGGTATTCCATTGGGTGGATATGTCCTGAGTTATTTAATCTGTGTATTGATAGTCACCTGGTTTGTTTCAAACATTTTGCTGCATAAAGAATGCTGTAACGAATAATCATATAAGATTTCACGTGCCTAGTGAGTTGGATAAGTTCACAGAAAAGGAATTGTTGAGTGAAAGTGTACATGCATGTGAAAGTGTATATGCATCAGTATATGCAAAGATAAAGTCAAACTGCCTTCCTGGAGGGTTGTACCAGTTTACATCCTCACCAGCTGTGCACTGCCCCACGTAGCCTCCTTAATGAAGGAGGATTATTGCCGATGGAACAGCTGGTAGGTTTTGGCCTACATACTTGCACGTGTGCTGTTGCCTCCCTCTGTGTTACTCTGACATCCCAGTTTGGGCAGGCTCCCTACCGTTCCTGTGCTCTCAGGACGCTTGGGCCGTCTGGTCTTAGTTTCCTACTTCTGTCCCGGTGCCCACAAACACACCAGACCTACCTTCCCCTGGCTGAGAGAGACACTCACCATTTCCTCCTTGGGTACAGTTCAGTTCAGTCACTCAGTCCTGTCTGACTCTTTGCGACCCTATGGACTGTAGCACGCTAGGCCTCCCTGTCGATCACCAACTCCCAGAGCTTGCTCAAATTCATGTCCATTGAGTCGGTGTTGCCACCCAACCATCTCATCCTCTGTTGCCCCCTTCTCCTCCTGCCTTCAATCTTTCCCAGCCTCAGGGTCTTTTCCAATGAGTCAGTTCTTTCCATCAGGTGGCCAAACTATTGGAGCTTCAGCTTCAGCATCGGTCCTTCCAATGAATATTCAGGACTGATTTCCTTTAGGATGGACTGCTTGGATCTCCTTGCAGTCCAAGGGACTCTCAAGAGTCTTCTCCAACACCACAATTCAAAATAGTCAATTCTTCTTGGGCACAAACTGTCCGTATTTGTATTTCTATTTCTTGGTCTTGAATTCAATAAGAAGAAAAAGAGTAGAAAAACTGAGTAGTAAGACAAGCCAAAGATGACCCAGTAAAAAAAGAAGAGATGAAAAATTGGAAACAACAGTAAAATCTTAAAAACCAACATGTAGGCTAGGTTTTACATAAATTAAAAGTAGCCAAAATGAGGGTGTGGTGTGGGAATGGGGCAGGTCGGAAGATGTGGGTTGGTCTGGGAGCTTCCATCTCCCCAGGGGAAAGCTCAACAACCTTCCCTTCTGCCTGCACCCAACTCCACTGAGCACTGGCAGCTCCTGGCAGAAGTCCATGTGGCAGTCAGTTGGAGTATGTGTAACCACTCAGCTATCTTGCCATGGCAGTTCCCCAGTCAACTTGAGGAGCTGAGTGCCTGCCAGTTCATACCTTCAGTCCCAGAAGTTTGACTTGAATAGGGCAGAGCACTTTGAAGGACTTCTTATACAATTGAACAAGTGAACAAACTGAAAAGATCCGCTTGTTGTGAGGGACTTTGTAAGTGATGGAACTCTGTAGTCTGTGTGGCTGGGATCCCTCTTCCTGGTGTCTCCCACTGTATACCCACATCCACCATGGGCCCTGAGCTGGTGCTTTTAAGACACAAGGACTGTTAATTGCTGTGGACTGGTTTCTGAAGGCTTTACCTGCTTTCTTATTTGCAACCTTCTGGAATTAATGTATTTGTATGATTGACAGATGGCCTGAAGGATGCATGTTGGGCTATGGTGTGTAGGGTGGTGAGGATTCTGAAGAGTGCCGAGACTGATACTAAAATCAGAGAAGTTTTCTCTCCCACTGTGCCATTGCTTCTTGTAGAATCACCTGAAGCACAGAGAACTTTCAATTTGAAATTGCTAGCTCTAGAGCAACAGACTGGTTCCACATTGGGAAAGGAGTACATCAAGACTGTATATTGTCACCTTGCTTATTTAACTTATATGCAGAGTACATCATGCAAAATGCTGGGCTGGATGAAGCACGAGCTGGAATCAAGATTGCAGGGAGATATATCAATAACCTCAGATATGCAGATGACACCACTCTTACGGCAGAAAGCGAAGATTAACCAAAGAGCCTATTGATGAAAGTGAAAGAGGAGAGGGAAAAAGCTGGCTTAAAACTCAACATTCAAAAAATGAAGATCATGGCATCTGGTCCCATCAGTTCATGGCAAATAGATGAGGAAACAATGGAAACAGTGAGACTTTATTTTCTTGGGCTCCAAAATCACTGCAGATGGTGACTACAACTATGAAATTAAAAGACAAGCGGCTTGCTCCTTGGAAGAAAAGCTATGACCAACCTAGACAGTATATTAAAAAGCAGAGACATTATTTTGCCAACAAAGGTCCATTTAGTCAAAGCCATGGTTTTTCCAGTAGTCATATATGAATATGAGAGTTGGACCATAAAGAAAGCTGAGTGCCAAAGAATTGATGCTTTTGAACTGTGGTGTTGGAGAAGACTCTTGAGAGTCCCTTGGACTGTACAGAGATCCAAGCAGTCCATCCTAAAAGGAGATCAGTCCTGAATAATCATTGGAACGACTGATGCTGAAGCTGAAGCTCTAATACTTTGGTCACCTGATGGAAAGAACTGACTCATTAGAAAAGACCCTGATGCTGGGAAAGATTGAGGGCAGGAGGAGAAGGGGACGACAGAGGATGAGATGGTTGGATGGCATCACCGACTCAATGGACATGAATTTGAGCAAGCTCTGGGAGTTGGTGATGGACAGGGAAGCCTGGTGTGCTGCAGTCCATGGGATTATAAAGAGTCGGACATGAACTGAACTTAACTGAACTCTGGAGCCTAACCAGTATTTACAGGGAGCCGCAGAACTGAGTTGCTGAGGCAGAAGGGCCTTAGAGACACCTAAGCTTGTTAGGTGTGCTGCTGAGGAAGTTTTCACTGAGGTTTTTTTTTTTTTGGTTGTTTTCCCCATCAATTGGGAAAAAAAGGTCTTTATATTAATTATCATAGCTTTTGCTACTCCTTCCCCCTTTGAGGTAGCAATAATCTCACCTAGTCTCAACTTGGTTGTCACTTGGCTGTCCTTACCATTTTTATTTACTTTGGAGTTTGATATAAACATGCTGTCTCACTGGCCAAGGAAAACTCAACTAAATTACTAACAAAGTAGGAGGTTTTGAGTTTTATATACACAACTAAATGAGTATTGATTTTTTTTCCGCAAATTATATAATACAATGCAAATAAAGATTAAAAGACACAGTCACTGAAGTGGAAAGGCTGAGCCTGTAGGATATTTAAGTCTGCTGCCTTGTTTATCTATATTCCACAGAAGTGGTACACTTTTCTGGTGAGAGAGCTGGATATGTTCATGAGAGTACAGCTGAGGATGCTCACTAGAAGGATTGCCTGGAAAGTGTTAAATCTGATTGTGATCGGGTGCTTGACCTCTGGAGGAGTTCAGGGTTTCAGTCATGATATATATTTGTGTTTTTGCTCAATTATCTTTCTCTTTAAAACAATTTCTAATGTTCTTTGAAAATTTCTTATATTCTTGGAAGGGAAATCTGAGAAATAGTGGGGGGGGGGTGTGCGTGTGTGTGGCAGGGGGAAGAAATGATATATTAAGATCAAACTAAGGTTTGATTTTAATTAGAGACAAGTGACCTCCTTGTTCTACTGTAGAGTCCTATATCTGGTTTATCCTAAAAATATAAACATTTTGTGAAAGTTAATTTTGTTTTAGTCTCAGAGAAATAATCATCAAAGTCAAGAAAAAGCATCAAAGATATAGATGTCCTTAAACCTTATCCTGTTCAGTTCCTACACATGCACGTGGGAACAAGACTACTTAGTTCAGAGTTCTTGCATTAGGTTTGGGTCATACATGACATTATGTGCAAATAACCCAACCCTGAGCCATCATGCAGTGTAGGCTCCATCAAGGAGTTCTCATTGTTTACAGGATAAAATCCCATTGTTAAGGCACTTGGCATTTCAGGCTGTCTACACTCTGTTCCAAGCTAATGTTTTCTTGCCATATTCCCCGGTATTCTGGTATTCTATGTAGAATCCACATTCCAGCCAGCCCAGGTTTCTTATTGTCTCCAGGAAGTTAGCACATTTTTGCCTTCTACAATTTTACTACCATTTTCCTGCTAGAATTTCCCAATCTCTCCTCTGTCTAAATCCTGCTTTTGTTTTAGCCCCAAGTCAAGACCAAACATCTTGAGTGTCTCCACGCCCTCGACCCATGTGACTGCCCTGCTCTTATGTCCTGAAGCGTGTTTTGTTCTTGCGTTTGGCATTGTGGTGCCCTCTGCCCGTGTGAAAGGTCAGCTTCTGGTGTTCGTGTTGTCTCCTGAGCAGCAGGTAACTCCTTGGGGAACTGGCAGATTCTCCCACCTCCTCTCCATCCACTCTAGTGACTCACTGAGATGTCCAGGAAATATTTTTGATGTGTTAGAATGTGAATGTCATCAATCAAAAAATCAACAGTTTTTAATTCTAGAAAGATATGTTTGGGAGAGATATATAAAATGTGCAAGGAACAAGAGTTAGTGGTTTTATTTTTTCATTGGCAGATTAAATTTCAGTTAGAATTTGTGGGAAAATAAGCACTTCTGCTAAAGATTAATTTCTTGGTGTCTTTTTATTTGAAGTCGTGCCTGTAAAATGAGCAGCCTCGCTCTCCCCTTAGGAAGGGCAAGGGACCTGCTTCCCTCGAGTCCAGGAACACGGCTTTATCTGCAGGAACACGTGAAGAGCCAGAGTTCTCCTGGGCAGTAAAAGCAGGAAATAATGAGATCTTTGGTGCAGGACAGAAAGGAAGAGGCTTTTTCTTAGAAGAGGAAAGTGAGTAGCCTTTGTCAGTAGAAAGGAGTTGAAATCAGAACTCTTATCTGAATGTTGGGAAGGAAGAATTGCCCAACCTCTGAGAATGTCTGCTCTCAGTAAGGGAAAGAGACAGTGGACAGTCCTTCTCTTGGAAAAGAGAAGTGAACATTAAACCCAGTTTTGTCCTAGAACTCCAAGGTGGCTAGTACCCTGGGGTGGCTGTGATGGGGTTAAAAGTGCTGAGGACCGCAGGTCATGGCCTGGCAGTCTCTTGAGGCAGGCTCTGCCCTGGTTGTGCCAGGAGCTCTGCCCATCTGGGCCAGCTCCCCTGTGAACAGCGGAGCAGTTCCCAATATCGGCACCGGATGGCAGTGAGGAGTCCAGACAACACTAGATGGACCCGTGCCAGACTCCTGGCTCAGTTCTGGAGTCCATGAACCCTGGGATTACAGAACATCCAGAGTAGGAGACAGCCCAGAGGAAGACACTGGCCTTTTTTCCCTACATAGCAGGTTGATGCTTGAACATATATTCCGAATATTAAGACATGTGACTGTTTCTACCATTACTTTGTGGCGCAAACCATACTGGTTATATGAGGTTCATATTAAGACATGACTTCTGTGAGATATTCAGGATAAAAAGCACTGATCATTCTAATGAGTAAAACTTAGGAAATATATCCTGATCAAAAAGTATAAGCCCCCCCCAAACAAACAAACAAAACAAAAATAGAAAGAAAAAAAACAGTGTAAGCCCATTGTTATCATTGTAATTTCAGATCCCCCGGTTTCCATTTGGTGCAAATCAAAAGGTGGTCTGGTGAGTTGAGAAAGGCTTCTCCTGGAAGCAGGTCAGTCTGTGTTCACTTGAGTACTTGGTACTCCTTGTCATACAGGAGAATATACTGATATTGGGTTGGGGTGAAAGTTGGAGGGAGAAAAGAGAAATACGTGGTTAAAGAAAACAGTTTTCTGGTAACATTGGAGCCTAACTGACTAATGGCACTTGAGACAAGTGAAAAGATGAAAAAAATAGTTAGAAATGAAGGTGTTTTGGGAGGGAAGTGGGAGGGGTGTTCAGGGGGGTTCACATGTAAACCCATGGCTGATTCATGTCAATGTATGGCAAAAACCACTGCAATATTATAAAGTAATTAGCCTCCAATTAAAATAGATAAATTAATAAAAAAGAAGAAATGAAGGTGTTGTGAAAGATCATAATCACAGCTGATTTATTTGTTTCAATAAATATAAATTGTTCAAAATCTAGGTACTGACCCTTAATTAGAAAGTGTGTTATCACTAAAAATCTAAGGATCCTAGTCATACACCCTAACCCAATAGAAGGTGATTGATCGAGTTCCACTGTGACACTGCCTTTAGGATCTGCCAACCTGACCAATCTGACTCAGTGGCTCTGAACATATTGTCAGTGATAGGAACAAAGATGTATATACAATGATGCTCACAGTATATACATATTTTTCAGTGGAAAACTGAAAACCATGAAAATAACTGGTGACCTTATAAATAATTATAAACCAATTATAACCATATAAATAATGGGTTAAATAAATTCTGGCAGGCCCATAAGGTAGACCCCTCTTCTATGGTTAAAATCATGGTTCAGTGGTGCAGAGTATATATATATATACACACTGATGCAAAAGCATCGAAAAACGTTCAGATTTTTTTGGGTGGTGGAGCTTGGACATTCTTAAAAAAATAAACCTTTTATTTTAGAATAATTTTATATTCATGGAAAAGTTACAGAGATAGTATAGAGAGTTCCCATACACAGCACACCCAGTTTCCCATATGAGGCCCCACATCAGACTTCCCAACCTGGGAATCCGGCAAAGGGACCGGGAATCCCCAGGGAATCTGACTCTGAAGGACAGTTGGCTTTGATTACGGAACCTCCACAGGACTGGGGGAAACAGAGACTCCTGGAGGACACACACAAAAGTTTGTGTGCACCACAACCCAGGGGAGAGGGGCTCTGACCTCAGAGGACACTGAGCCAGACCTGCCTGTGGGTGTCTGAGGGTCTTCTGTGGAAATGTATGCCAGTAGTGGCCTGCTGTGAGGACAGGGGCACTGGCAACAGCAGTCCTGGGAGCCATGTGTTGGCATAAGTCCTCCTGGAGGTCACCAGTAGCCCTACCATAGAGCCCTGAGATTCCAGGACTGGGTTGCCACAGGCCAAACAACTAACAAGGAAGGAGCACAGCCCCACCCATCAGCAGACAATTGGATTAAAAGTTTACCCACCAGAGCAAGACCCAGTTTTCTCCACAGCCAATCCCTCCCATCAGGGAGCTTGCACAAGCCTCTTATCCTCATCCTTCAGAGGGCAGACAGAAGAAGCAAGAACTGCCATCCCACAGCCTCCAGAGCAAAAATCACAATCATAGAAAAACTAACCAAAATGATCACGTGGATCACAGCCTTGTATAACTCAGTGAAGCTATGAGCCATGCCACGCAGGGCCACCCAAGATGGGCTGGTCATCCATGGATACATGGATATTTATTTTATATTTTAGGTTATAATCTAGTATTATTTTACTTATTTTGTTGCTTATATTGTTCCAACTTCTTGCAGTTGGCACAATGTCCTTTGAATATAACCCTCACCACTGTGATTTTTTGGAACAATTATTTATCTTTTGCACTGCACAGTGTTCCCAGCTCACTTTTGTTATTTTGTGCCATCATCATGAAATCAGCCATTGTTCTGAGAGGATCATTGACTCCTTTTATTGGAAAATGGTGTTAAAAACCAAGATCTGAGGGGTAACATATGTGTTGTTTCTTGTATGCTGCTGCTCCTAAGCCCTTTTCGCTAACAGAGCACGGAAACATATGTGTGTACACTACCCATGTGTGCACACACCTCTACAAATACTTCTCTCTCTGTCCATATCAATATGAAGATGAGCATGAGATCACCCTGAAGTTTCCAGCTCCAGTCTTTTGCCATGTGGCTCCTTCTGGCCTCCTGTCCTTACTTACGTGTAACCTCCTGTCCCAACAGGGAAGAGCCAGCTCCTGCCATGTGCAGGGTATGTTAATTGTTGGGTCCAGGTGCACACTTGCAGGTGCACCACAGAAACACTTTGCAGTGGTTTCAGAATCAATACCCCACATCCCTGTGGTGAACTGTGTCACCTAGAGAGCAGGTTGGCTGTGTCTTACTGTTTTTGCTCATTTTCAAGGTCACTTACATCAGAACCTTCCCCACCACCCCATGCATTGTGATTCTTTCATGTATTTATGATAGTACAATCAGATTCTTTGCTTACATTGCATCCTGAGACACAGTCTAACCTCCAAAATGATTTTTTAAAAAAATTTTGAAAACATAAGATTCACACTTTATGCCATAAATTTCTATAGGTTTTGACAAATGCGTGGTGTCTTATAGTCACTATCATAGTATCTTATGGAATAGTTTCACTATTCTGTGATACAAAAATCCTCTTGTACTACATCTATTCACAGCCTTCAGCCCTTCTGCAAACCACTGGTAACATCTTATCTATTTACTGTCTTGTTGTTTTCCTTTTCCTAGAACATCATATAATCAGAATCATACAGCAGCTGGCCTTTTCAGACTGGCTATGTCACTTAGTAACATGCATTTAAGTTTCACCCCTGTTTTTTTTAGGCTTGATAGCTAAAAGATAGTTTAAGGACTTGCCTGTTTCCAGATTTTGGCAATTATGAATGAAGCTGCTATAAATATCCATGTGCAGGTATTTGGGATGAACATGAGTTTTCAACTCATTTGGGTAAATACCAAGGAGCCCAATTGTTGGATCATATGGAAAGAGTCTTTTTAGTTTTGTATCAAACCACCACAGTGTCTTCCAAATTGATTGTACCATTTTGCATTCCCACCAGCGAGGAATGACATGCTCCACAGCTTCACCACCTTTGATGATGTCAGCATTTTGGATTTCAGCCATTCTAATAAGTGCATAATCTCATTGTCATTTTAATTTTCATTTCTCTAATGATAAATGATGATGAGTATTATTTTCTATGTTTATTTACCATCTGTAGATCTCCTTTGGTGAGACATCTGTTCTTATCTTTTGTTCATTTTAAAATTCTTTGTTTTCTTATTGCTGAGTTTACTATTTCTTTGAAGATTTTGGGAAAAATAGTCATTTCCGATATGTATTTTGGAAGTATTTCTCCCAACACCACCTGTTGTAAGATCTATCTTTTTCCCTTGGATTTCCCCCACACTTTTGTTGGAATCGGTTACATTTGTGTGAGTCTGTTTATGGGCTCTCTATTTGCTTCAACTGATCTTTGTCTGTTCTTTAGTCTTGATTTCTGTCGCCTTACAGCTTTACCTAAAGCTGTAAGGGATTTGTTGTCTACCGTGTGGAGCTCAAAACATGTGATTAGCATTTTGAATTAATATTCTAACATATAAAAGAGCAAACTCCCCAGTATATTAGCACATCCTTAAAATTTATACTTTAAAAGCAGTTTGATTTCGCCCGGCTTCTCTAACAATTGTCTCTGTGTTAATGGTCAGGGAGAATGCGGGGTGAGAGATGTTCTCCTTCAGTGCTTCAGTTAAGTATGAGGGCAGGTTCTACTCCTGTTCCCTGCTCCAGGACCCATTTCATAGATAAGAAAACTGAGGCCTCAGACACCACCCCTAGCACAGACCTGCCCATGTTTGTATAATGTGGCCTTTAAGTGTTTAGGTGGGAAACATGCCTGGAAAACGAGCGAGATGAAGGTATGTTGGCCTTTTTCTTTACACTCAGCTGTCTGGGGTTGCCCCAAGGGGTGAGAGGGCGATGGTGCTGGAAGGGGACACCCTTACCCTCACCCGAATCCCCAAAACCCAGGACACTGAAAAGTCAGGGTGCTCCAAGGTATCCCCTCCACTTGCGCCCTCTGCTGGGGGCCCCCTTCTCTGTGTTCCCACAAAGGGGGCTCTTCTTGAGGACTGAGTGTGACCTGCTGTCCCAGCCACAGTGTACTAGTGGTCGCAGGCTGGTGCCTCAGTGTGCGCGGCCGTTTCTGGTCAGTGCATGAACTGGTGAGGCTCATGATCAGCCCTCTGCCTGTCCCGATTCCGGTCAAGGCTCTGCTCTCAGCGTCACCTCACATCACTCTTGGTTTTCTCCCCCTTGGCTTTGCATGTGTGCATATGTGTGTACAGGAATATGCATGTGTATACTTGTGTGTGTGTGCATGTACATGTATGCATAAGTGTGTGTGTTTGGGAAGAGGATGAATAGTAGGATTATCTCAAGGCAGTTTACAGAAATAAAAATAGGACGACTCAGTGTTTTTGTAAAAAGGCTGGGCCATCCTTTCTGGAGAATGCTTTTCCCCTGTGACAGAGCCGACTGAGCAAAAGAGTCTCAAGTCTGTAGTGGGTGCACAGCTCTCCAAGTGATTAGGGCTTTGGAGGAGTATTGCATCAGGAATGTGCTTTTAATTCTCATTTATCCTACATGCTATATTTTTGCCAAGGAAGGCAGAGGACTATTGAACTAACCAACGAGAAAGGCAGAGTGTTAATTGCCTCAGATCACAAAAAGTCCACGTGTATGTCAATGGCAGAGATGCTTAGGCACTAGTGCCAGAGTGAAAACAAAAGGTTAATCAGGTCAAAGGGTGACTCTCTGGGGGTAAAAGAAGCATGACTTTTCCCACAAGAAGCATGACTTTTCCCACTCCTAATCTCATTAGGAAAACCTGCCTATTGTCCTTGACTAGAGCTAGATGATGATTTAAAACTAAGACTTTAGAATAAATTCATCAGGAGGAAAGCTGGATTTAGTTAGATACACACATAAAAGACTTTGTTGTTACAGTTTAACTAGAAAATAATGTACTCCACATGAGGATGAAAGACCATAATTTGAAAGATGAGCTACTAGGAATTCTGAATATAATCTTTTCTCAAGATTTTTCCCTAACTGCTCTATTTATGAGCCCAAAGCACTCAAGATCCTGAGAAATTAGTAAAAAATGTACTTACCTTCTGCTCTGAAGCAGGAACTTTCTGGCCGAGATGACTGAGACTAAATGAGATTTGAAAGAAAAGCAAGAGCAGGGCCTTGGGCTGGGAGGTGCGGAACAAATGCATCACTGGAGGGACAGTTGTTTGTTATCATAACCTTGGATAAATGTCATTCGAAAGGCACTGCATACTTCTGGTAATGTGAAGTTGGGAGAAATGGAAAGAAACGGTTAGATTAAGACACAATTTCCATGGGCTCAGCTGGATAAGGGTGCTTCCAATGTTCACGACAAGGTTTATGGCAGATGGCAAAACTGTGACCTTGCTCATTTTTAACATCATTTCGGGTTAGTTTTCAACCAAGGAATTCAGTAAAGTTGGATTTTGAGGAAATGGTTTTGGAAGAATTTGTTTTAAAATTTTCAGCAAACTACTCGAAACGTCTTGCAAACACTTACCTTATTAATCTCATTAAGAAGAGGGGAAGTAACCCATCATCTGAGTTTCACAAGATTGAACAGTGAGCCCGGCTGTGTGCCCAAGGCCCGCAGAGCATGGGCCGCCACAAGAAGAAAACCTCCTGTGCTGCCAATTCTGTCATTAAGCTTCACAGAAGCCACAGTCCAGAGCCCCATTATTCTCGGCAAAACTGTTTAGTTTTAGATGCAATGTTGTTGGCTTTCTGTTTGCCAGTGCCTGCAGGGGAGGACTACTGTTGCTCCCAGGCACATTGACCTGAGTGTTTAAATACAGTGTGGGGCCACGTCGGGGTGGACCTGGGGCTTTGGGGCTGAGTCCAAATTAGTGGCCATTTCTGAAAATATCAGCTCTAGCTTCAAGCGGAACAGTGTCTCCACGTGGGTGGGATGGGGAAGACTGAGGACAGAGGACCAAGTTTGATTTCCCAACTGGGGAAACATTTTTAGAAACTGCCTTTCCTCTTCTGTCCCTGAGGCAAAGCATGTTCTCCTGAGTGCTGCCAGCCCCAGGGTTACTCCAGGCCAGTCTAGGCGTGTTTGTGGGTAGTTGTGGGCCCCACGATAGACCCTGGGGCCCACAAGAGGCTGTTTCGAGGGCCTCTTTCCCACCCGAGCCACACAGTTGAACAGGATGTAAAAGCAAGGCAGCGCATCCAAAACCACCTAGGAAAGAAGAGACACCTGTCCTCAACCCTCAGACCTGCAGTTTCACAGAACCTTTGCCTAAGATCTGATGAGCTAGTTGGGAAAGCTGGGGGCCTGCCGGCTGTCTCCCCACCTTCTCTTCTGCAAGGAGCCCTCCATTCTCCCGCCCCTCACGCTCCTCTCCTGAACTCTTCCGGCATTCCCACATCCCTCTCAGATTCCGGAGCTTCCCTTAGACAGGCAGACAGCCAGAATCTTGGTATGGAGTCTCTGTCAAACGGGCTGAGTAAGAAGAGCTGAGTGAAAGGACTGTTTACAGCGTGTGTAGGAAACCATGAGGAAGAACAGGACCTGGTGACAGGCACGCCTGCTGCAGCCCCAGGTCTGAGGGCTGAGCAGAGGGCATGGTGACCCCACCCCAGAGGGTGACCCCACGGGAGGAGCTGGGAGAGTACCCGTCCTCCACCTTTCTCCCCGATCTGCTCCGTGGGGACCTGGCAGGGGAGTTTGCAGAGGGGTCAGATGTGTGCCCTTGGCCAGAAGGGCTGGCCTCCCAGCACTGCCCCTGCATCTCAGCCCCGTCCGGGAGCTCACTTGTCTTTTTTCGGTGCCACTTTCAACTCAATGTGTCTGCCTCTCTCGCTTTCATCACGCAGCAGGAGGCGGTTCTGTAGCAAGAATGCACTGCAGTCCTGTAGCTTAACATCACGGAGGTCGCCTGAGAGGTCTGCAGCTGGGGCCAGGCGCTTTCGGCTCCTGAAGGACATTTGGGGAGTGTTAGTGCTTGAGTCACACAGCCTCCCAGGATGCTTCCTTTGCACGTGTCTGAAATGCTTCTCTTAGCGCTACCTGTATTTGCCTGGGAGAAATCATTCCTACCAGAAAGCACAGCCTTTCTGTACTATTCTTTATACTGAAGAATAATATGGTTCCCCAAACTTAGGGACACAGAGAACTGTTGGGGAAAGCCTGGCTCTGGTATGGGCATCTGTCAGTTGCTTTCAGTTTTGGCTTTTACCCCGAAAAGGAAAATGTAGGTATTTGGCTTTGCTTAGAGCAAGTCCATGTGCCCAGGGCCAGTCACTATGGCTTTTAATAAACAACCTCTTGCAGATCCCAGACCTCACAGTTGGAAGGGGACCCAGAGGCCCTTTAGTTTAGAGATGTTGATTTGCAGATAAGGAAACCGAGGCCCGGGGAGGTGAAATGCTCTTCCAGAGTCTTTCTGTTAGGCCGGCTGTCTTTCATACCTAATATGTGTTTGATCAGAGGCCCAAATGTAAAATATTAAATAATATCAACTACTAAAAGTAAACTATACAGCTACCATGGTGTAATACTGTTTGGAGGTCTGGCTCCTTCCAGACCCAGTTCCCGCTGGGGTTTCGTAACCTGTGTTCCCAGGGCTACTGCCAGCCTCCACGGGCTCTGACCTGCTGCCCCCCGGCGTCTCACCTCTGCCTCGGCCTGTCTGTCAGGCCTGAGCCAAACTCTCCCGCTCCGCCAGGAGCAGAGCACACACAGAGAGGCCTCACCCCACCAGAGCAAGTTTCCTGTGGCAGGAAACAAAGTTTGCGAAGAGCAGAATGGAAGCAGGAAAGCTCAATTCATCAGCCAAGCTGCACTGTTCACTCACTCGTTTGTTGAGAGCCTCCTATGTGCCTGGCAATGTTGCCGGTGCCGGCAGTTTGCGATGAACACACACAGTAGCCCCCTTCGTGGAGTTTCTGCTCCAGGGCTGGTCATCTTTACCTGGAAGACTCTCCTGTCTCTCCCTCCTGCCTGACACCACTTGGGGTGGGAGTGGCCCTCAGGGTATACTCCTTTATGTTACACTCTCTGCAGCTGGACACTTGGTCTCCTGCTGCTGCTGCTGCTGCTAAGTCGCTTCAGTTGTGTCCGACTCTGTGTGACCCCATAGACAGTAGCCCACCAGGCTCCACCGTCCCTGGGATTCTCCAGGCAAGAACACTGGAGTGGGTTGCCATTTCCTTCTCCAATGCATGAAAGTGAAAAGTGAAAGTGAAGTCACTCAGTCATGTCCGACTCTTAGTGACCCCATGGACTGCAGCCTACCAGGCTCCTCCATCCATGGGATTTTCCAGGCAAGAATACTGGAGTGGGGTGCCATTGCCTTCTCCAACTTGGTCTCCTACATCTCTTTTATTCTTGGTGAGTCACTTGGTCTCCTACATTTCTTTTATTCTCGGTGGGTCAGAGAAAAATAGACAATCTCCTTGAACAACTAATAAAAATCTGCCTAAGAAAACCCCTCTTTGCTTGGTTTTGTCAAGCATGACCTGGAAATGTGTCCAGGATGTGAGAATCTGGCCACCTGAGTCTCCCAATCCCTCTAGCTGGTCCTGAAGCTTCAAAAACCTCAGCTGCAGAGTTGTTTAACCCCACCGGTCTCCTCCGTGTGCCCCTCCCAGGCCTGGGCTTCTCATTAAGTAACCAAGGGAACCATTCAAGTGCTTCCCAGAGAAGAAAAATTACTCTCAGTAAGTGGAAGAGAGAAAAAAAGAAAGAAATCGTAAAATTTCTTACTTTTAGGAACATGCTGTTCGTGTATTTTTGAAAATGGCTATTAAGGTAGATATCAAATTTCATAGTATTTAGACATTCCTGAATATAAGTGACGGGGCTTCCCAGGTGGCACTAGTGGTAAAGAACCCACCTGCTGATGCAGGATATGCAAGAGACATGGGTTCAGTCCCTGGGTTGGGAAGATCCGGTGGCGGAGGGCATGGCAACCCACTCTAGTATTCTTGCATAGAGAATCCCATAAGTAATATAATCATTTTTAAATGACAAAGGAGCCTGGTGGGTTATAGTCCATAGGATTACGAAGAATCAGACACGACCGAAGTGACTTAGCATGCACACATACATGTTCCTTACATATGTGTGCAGTTATTGGACAACCTAGGATCTCTGAGGTAATGAGATGATGTCTTAGATCAGTGTCATATTTCTTCCGAGGCGTGATGAGTGTGGTGGCACACCCCATGGGAGTGTTTGCAGTTTGCTGTCATTATTTGTGTCCTGAGAGAAGTGAACATCAGGGGACACAGTACAGTTTTCACAGGAGGTGACTGGGAAGGAGGCTAAACGGGTGCGGAGAGAAGGATCTGAAAGAAGGGCCACCAGCAAGGAGCAGCCGGTAGCATTACATACGGTTTGCTTATGTTTGCAGTCAAGACACACATCTGAGTGTGCATAGTACACACGGGGGGGGGTTTTTAAAAATACCGCAGGCAGAAAGAGGGGTGCACTGAATAAATGGGGGATGTTGCAGAGAATGGAAAGGGCCAGCAGGGAGAGGAAGGAGCAGGGACAGAACACAGGCCTGGATCACACAGAAAGCCCAGTGTCTCTGAGCTGCACACCTGGGGCCAAGGGTTGAGGCTCGACAGAGCTTGGATAGCGAAAGTAGTCACTGAAAGACTTGGTGAGAGAGTGTTGTGATTCTACTTGCATTTTAAAACAAAAACGTAACTAGCACCATTTCTGTCTTGTCACCCTACTTCACTGTAGTTTTCTTTGGTAACAGTGCAATACAAAAACTGGACCACAGAAACAAAAGTTGGCCTAACAAATCATCATATGAAAATGTTAAGTCTTCCTTAGTTTATGGCAGTGACAAAATTTCAAGAAGTGCAGCTTTCGACACACATCTCAGCACATCTGACATTTTGTGTTTCTCATCTGCTGGTCAAGATGGCTTTTTTCTCAAGGGTCACCACACTTTGAAAGTGAAAAACAGAAACAAACTGGTTACTACTGTGAACAATTTTGATATGCAATAGCTCAGAAAACATTTTAAAACCTTGACGTAGACCCAGACCTTCTTGGTTTTAAAAGTGAGGTGTGGTGCTTTTGTACTACAGCCGCTGGCTGAGTTGGAACTGTGTTCTGCTTTACTGTTTGTTTCCAGGTCAGAGTTTTTTCTAACAGACAAAGCTGCATGGAACTGAGTGGGCAGAAGCAGGCAGGGCTGTAATGTTCTGAAGGTCATCTTGGCTTGTCTCTTCCACGTGGGGTCAGGTCCTCTTCCTGGTTGCTGGTCTGGCTCTCCTCCAGTGACCCAGGCACACTGTCAGGCTAGCAGTAGAAGCCAAGCTTGCCATCAGCTAGACTCCCTGCCTGCTCCCTTTGGTGACCCGCCCTGGCAGCCTTCAGGAGGGCTGCTTGTGACTTCACTCCAATCTTTCACTCCCCTTCAGATGCCTACTTCTGCAGTGTTTTCTGCAATTATATAGTCTCTTTTTACAATGCATCTCTTATTTCATAATACTCCATAATACTCATAATGGCTTTCCTTCTCTGATTGAAGAATTTGGTAGCTGAATATGAGTGCTCACGTAACAGAAGCCTAAAAAAGGTAGCTTTGGATCTGAGTGGTGGACAGAGAAAGTTTTCAAAGAGACTATTAAGGACGGGGAGGAAATTTTTATAAGAAAAATGAGAAAAGAAGACCCATGCTGTATGATGGTGGATCACTGGCTGAAACTGCACGTGTGCTAAGTTACTTCAGTCGTGCCCAATTCTTTGTGACCCTATGGACTGTAGCCCTCCAGGCTCCTCTCTCCATGGGATTCTCCAGGCAAGAATACTGCAGTGGGTTGCCATTTGCTTCTCCAGAGGATCTTCTCGACCCAGGAATCCAGCCCGGGTCTCCTGCCAGCGGATTTTTTTTACCACTAGCACCACCTGAAACTGTGGGCCTCAGCAACAAAGAAGTTAGAGTAGATAGTGAATGAACTCATGGATGTGACTAAGGAGGAGTTTGAAAATGCTGATGGCTCCTTTCAGGTGTTTGTAATAAAGTACGGGGACAGCTGGATATGCAGAGGCAACTATTTAATTTTCAAGCAGAATTTAGAGGAGCCAGGGTTTACTATATTGGAAATAAAACAGTTTCTCGTGCTCAGCCTCTCTGGAGAGTAAGATATTCTGAAAGTAATAAATTTCTAAAGGAAGAGATAAAATCCAGAGCACCTCCAGCATAACGTATCTTTAGGGTAAGGTAGCCTTAGATCAGACTCAAAAGACTGAATGAAGGTGATGCCTTTAAGCTACACAGAAGTTCTAAGAATATTGAGAATATGGCTTGTACAGCTAGACAATTGGTCTTCTAAGAATCTCAAGGTCACTCTCCTATATTGGTCTTACATGGAGCTCAAGGTAGAAAAACAGCTTTCTCAGAAAAAAATGTGGCATGGCCTCTGTCTAATGGAGTGTTTTTGTGATTTTTGTCTAATTTTATACATAAGAAATGTGCAAATGTTTTGAAGAAATTCTATCATCTTCGACTGAAAGGGAAAAGACAGGTTATAATAAAAAGGGGACTCTGGGCCCTCAAGCCCCTATTAGCAGGAGACAGACTGAGAAATTTCTCAGCTACAAGCATGGGCCATTTCTCATGGGAAAAGAAGGATCAGAATTGATTCTTTTGAACTGTGGTGTTGGAGAAGATTCTTGAGAGTCCCTTGGACAGCAAGGAGATCAAACCAGTCAATCCTAAAGGAAATCAGTCCTGAATATTCATTGGAAGGACTGATGCTGAAACTCCAATACTTTGGCCACCTGATGTGAAGAACTGACACATATGAAAAGACCCTGTTGCTGGGAAAGATTGAAGGTGGGAGGAGAGAGGGACGACAGAGGATGAGATGGTTGGATGGCATCACTGACTCTATGGACATGAGTTTGAGCAAGCTCCAGGAGTTGGTGATGGACAGGAAAGCCTAGTATGCTGCAGTCCATGGGGGTCACAAAGAGGTGGACACAACTGAGCAACTAAACTGAACTGAGCTGAATCAGAGGAGGAGCCAGGAATGACCGAGGTCCAGGGCTGCTTTGGACCATGTGCTTCCTTCCTCCCCTTGAGGTAGGAGATAGACCAGCTCCAGGTTGGACATTTACAGTCAGCCAGCCTCCTCTTTTCTTCCTCCTTGGAAGAAAAGCTATGACCAACCTAGACAGCAGGTTGGACAGGTTGGACATTTACAATCCGCTCCAGGCTCCAAGTTGGGCATTTACAATCAGCCTCCTCCTCTTTTCTTCCTCCTTGGAAGAGGACCTTTGTTGGCAAAGGTCCTCTAGTCTAGTCAAAGCTATGGTTTTTCCAGTAGTCATGTATGGATGTGAGAGTTGGACTATAAAGAAAACGGAGTGCCAATGAATTGATGTTTTTGAACTGTGGTGTTGGAGAAGACTCTTGAGAGGAGATCTGCAAGGAGATCCAAGCAGTCAGTCCTAAAGGAAATCAGTCCTGAATACTCATTGGAAAGACTAATGCTGAAGCTGAAACTTCAATACTTTGGACACCTGATGTGAAGAACTGACACATTTGAAAAGACTCTGATGCTGGGGAAGATTGAAGGAGGGAGGAGAAAGGGACGACAGAGGATGAAATGGTTGGATGGCATCACCGACTCGATGGACATGAGTTTGAGCAAGCTCTGGGAGTTGGTGATGGACAGGGAAGCCTGGTGTGCTGCAGTCCATGGAGTCAAGAAAGAGTAGGACATGACTGAGTGACTGAACTGAACCGAGACTCCTCTTTGTATTTCCTGAGATAAGAGATAGGTGGGCTCCAGTTGAGGAATTTACCACCAGCCCCTATTTGCATTTACATTTAGAAGTAACAGCAGAAACAGGATAAATAGCCAGTCTTTGTCTGTTGTTAACATCTCAAGGGAATAATCAAGGCAAGGACAAAGAGAAGAAAAAAACCCTGTCAAAGTAAAAGAAAGGGAGACACTACAGATGCACAGAAATGCTCCTTGGAGTCAAAGGTCAGAGGATAGTTCCAGGCCATAATGGGTCTCACTCCTCCAGAAGCCTTCACTTTGAGATCAATCTTGGCCAAGGTGTGCATAGGCACCCCAGGGGAAGGTCCTGAGACAAATTAACCAGTGGGGAACAAAGCAAAGTGGTTGGCCTGAGGGAAGACAAAGACCAGGAGAACTGCCCCTTTCAGCCCCTTTCATTTCAGTTCAGTTCCATCAAGTTGGTGATGCCATCCAACCATCTCATCCTCTGTCATCCCCTTCTCCTCCCTCCTTCAATCTTTCCCAGCATCTGGGTCTTTTCCAATGAGTCAATTCTTCGCATCAAATGTCCAAAGTATTGGAGTTTCAGCTTCAGCATCAGTCTTTCCAATGAATATTCAGGACTCATTTCCTTTAGGATGGACAGGTTGGATCTCCTTGCAGTCCAAGGGACTCTCAAGAGTCTTCTCCAATACAATTCAAAAGCATTAATTTTTCAGCACTCAGGTTTCTTTATAGTCCAACTCTCACAATCATACATGACTACTTGAAAAACCATAGCTTTGACTAGACGGACCTTTGTTGTCAAAGTAAATGTCTCTGCTTTTTAATATGCTGTCTAGATTGGTCATAGTATTTCTTCCAAGGAGCAAGAGTCTTTTAATTTCATGGCTGCAGTCACCATCTGCATGATTTTGAAGCCCCCCAAAATAAAGTTGCTCACTGTTTCCATTGTTTTCCCATCTATTTGCCATGAAGTGATGGGAAATCCTTCATGAAGCCCCTTTATAAAGGATTTAAACTTCCCAAAGGCATGACTCTCTCTGAGCTCACCCTTGTGCCTTTCTGCTTGTACTTTTCTTTTCAATGAGGCTTCCCAGGTGGCGCTAGTGGTAAAGAACCTGTCTGCCAATGCAGAAGACATAAGAGACCCAGGTTCGATCCCTGGGTTGGGAAGATCCTCTGGAGAAGGGCATGGCAACCCACTCCAGTATTCTTGCCTAGAGAATCCCATGGACAGAGGAGCCTGGCGGGCTGCAGTCCATGGAGTTGCAAAGAGTCAAACAGGACTGAGTGACTTATCTATTGCTTCCTTGCCTGAATTCGTACTTGACTGGTCAGGCAGTACTAGGGACCTTAGCCCTAATTGCTGGCTCCTGTGATCCAGTGGTTAGGACTCACAGTCTGGGAAACTAAGACCCTGCTTCCATCTACCACTCCCTGCTGCTACCTACTGCTATGCACATCTGAAATCACCCTGCCCCCTCCTGAATGGGACACTCTCTGCCTTTCCCATGACAGAAAGTTGACAGTTTGTCTCCTTAGTTCGAAGGTCTTCAAATTGAGACAAACTATTGAAGAAATTGCATCCAAAGAACCACAATGATGGCGACTTACCTCTTGGTTTGGATCACAAGACCCTGGAGTTGGAATGCATGCTTCATGAGAGCAAGACTCCTGGAGTCTTGGGAGGGGTTTGTCAACTATAAATTGGCACTTGCCAAGAGCATTGCTAATGACTGAACGACAAGGGCATTTGCTGTCTGCCTCTGTGGAGATTGAACCCTGTGTTACTGCAGCTGTTGACCTTCAACACCCTCTGAGGGAATTCAGGGTGCAGTGAGGCACTCTGTGCTCTGTGAGACAGGTCTTAAGACAGGCGAATATTTTCTGGAACAGATTCTATGATCCCAATCCTTGTATCTCCTCATATCTAGAAAAGCGCTAATTCCCTTCATGATGATAGCAGAGCCTTGTGACTAGCAGAAAACCTCTTGTAAAGAGGTTTTGATTGATTGCATCGAACTCCCCCTTTACGGAAACATTATTTATTGACCTTCCTCCACTGCCTCTGTGGAACAGTCTCTCAGAGCGATCTGAGGTGCTGTCTCCCAGCTGCTGTCCTCATGTTGCCCCAAGTAAAACCTAACTCGCAGCTCTCACGTTGTGCGTCTTTTTCTAGTCAACAGGTTATTGTGTTTTTTGTATGGAAAGGACTTGGATTGTTGTGGGTAGAGGGAGCTAGTGTACAAAAATAACCCTAAAAAGTCCTTTCTAACCTGTGAGTACACAGTGCTTCTCTCATGAGGAACTTACGTCTCTGTCCTGCAATCTGATGTGGATCTGTGACTGCTTTGACCAATAAAATTATGGAAGAAGGGAGTTTTGGAATGTTGGAGTTAATATTTAAAGAGTATGAGCAAGGCTAAAAGGGCAACATGAAGGAAAAGTGAGGCTGCTTGCTGGGCCTCGCTGACTCCTCCACGACCAGCCCTGACCCTCCAGCTGCGGGAGTGCGCCAAGTCTGAAGTCACTATAGCCCCTGTTTAGTGACTGTGATGCCAGAAGAGCAAATAGCTAGGGTGAGTCCCCACTATACCTGCTTGTGTTGCAAAACTATGAGCAAATAAAGGGCTCCTTTTGTTTCCTCTGAATTTTGGCAATGGTTTGTGACATAGCAATAGATAACTTACTGCTACTGCTACTGCTGCTAAGTCGCTTCAGTCGTGTCCGACTCTGTGCGACCCCATAGATGGCAGCCCACCAGGCTCCACCGTCCCTGGGACTCTCCAGGCAAGAATACTGGAGTGGGTTGCCATTTCCTTCTCCAGTGCACGAAAGGGAAAAGTGAAAGTGAAGTCACTCAGTCGTGTCCGACTCTTAGCAACCCCATGGACTGTAGCCTACCAGGCTCCTCCATCCGTGGGATTTTCCAGGCAAGAGTACTGGAGTGGGGTGCCATTGCCTTCTCCGAGATAACTTACACCAGAGGTAATTTTCTTCTCTGAGAATTTCACTCACTACTAGAAATTCTCAACAGTGATTTAAAAACGGAAAGTATTGATGACTAAGAGGGAAATGCAAACAGAACTAGATTTTAAAACAACTAGAGAATGGAGGCTGGTAGAGACATATTTGAGTATGTTACTAGAACAGAATAATTTTATGTTTTGGAGCTCTTAAATGTTAAATATGTGTTGTGTACTTAGTCACTCATTTGGGTCCGACTCTTTGTGACCCTGTGGATTGTAGCCTGCCAGGCTCCTCTGTCCATGGGATTCTCCAAGCAAGAATACTCGAGTGGGTTGCCATTCCCTTCTCCAGGAGGTCTTCCCAACCCAGAGATTGAACTTCAGTCTCCAGCATTGCAGATGGATTCTTTTTACCATCTGGGCCACCAAGGAAGCCCTAGTATTGAATAGAAAAAATAATAAAATATAAATTTGATAAATTTGAGATGTGATTGATTTTAAAAGAAAAATCTTTGAAAAGTATAGAAAATGTTATCATTTGAAAGAAAACACATTGAAAATATAATGTCCTGATTGAGTATGAAACAAACCCAGAGGATGGAAGAGACTTGGATCCAGAACCGAGAGAATTTATTTTATTTTAGTGCATGTGGTTCTGAGCTAGTTCAAACTGGAATCTTATCAAAGCAAAATCTGTTTATTTTGGTTATGCTTGTAGTTGATTCTGAAATGGTGCTGAATCAACCAAGTGTTGAACTATGGCTACAGGGATCTCTTAATTTTATACATTTGGATTAAGTGGAAAGTGAATGTAGCATCCCCACTGCATAGAAACTAAGATATGTGGGGATTCATCTCACACTTCTGCACCCACGCCAGGCCCAGAAGAGTGTGAACATTTTGGCAGGAAACTGACACACACTTATCATTGGGGTGAGGAGGTGCTGCCTTTCACGACTTTATTGTGAGACATTTATTCTGGTTTTGTATGAGTGACATTCTCCAGATGAAACTCTAGGAATTTTTTTTAATAAAGTCGCTCAGTCATGTTTGACTCTTTGTGACCCCATGGACTCTACAGTCTATGGAATTCTCCTGGTCAGCATCCTGGAGTGGGTAGCCTTTTCCTTCTCCAGGGGATCTTTCCAACCAAGGGATCAAACCCAGATCTCCCGCATTGCAGGAGGATTCTTTACCAGCCGAGCCTCCAGGGAAGCCCAAGAATACTGAAGTGGGTAGCCTATCTCTTCTCCAGCAGATCCTCCTGACTCAGGAATCAAAGCGGGGGTCTCCTGCATTGCAGGCGGATTCTTTACCAGCTGAAATACCAGGGCAGCAAAGTAACTCTTGGAATGACCAATTTCCTTCTTGTCTTATTCTCCCCTTCTAACTTCTTCAGACAATGCAGAATAATTCAGCTTCATAATTACCCTAATTTGCTGTAATTAAGAATTGCTGAGAACCATTGTCTTATGTAGACATGATCTTTGTCCCTGATTTCACAAGCAGGCATCCTGCCAATTTGAGAGTTGAGAGGGGAGTGTCTGTGGGGGCAGCCAATGTGTGGGAGGCCTTGCATTTTCACACTTTTACTCACCTGGGCACTTGCCTTGAACGTTTCTGATTAAAGCTTGCCTTCCCTCCTGGACTCAGTAGTGAGGATTTAGAATATTGATTTTGGCAGGAACTATGCCTATTTATTTTAGTTCGCTTATTCCTAGAATGTCGGCGTTCACTCTTGCCATCTCCTGTTTGACCACTTCCAATTGCCTTGATTCATGGACCTAACATTCCAGGTTCCTATGCAATATTGCTCTTTATAGCATCAGACCTGGCTTCTATCACTAGTCACATCTACAACTGGGTATTGTTTTTGCTTTGGCTCCATCCCTTCTTTCTTTCTGGAGTTATTTCTCCACTGATCTTCAGTAGCATATTGGACACCTACCGACCTGGGGAGTTCCTCTTTCAGTATCCTATCATTTTTCCCTTGCGTCATGTTGGTGGGGTTCTCAAGGCAAGAATACTGAAGTGGTTTGCCATTCCCTTTTCCAGTGGACCACATTCTGTCAGACCTCTCCACCATGACCCATCTGTCTTGGGTGGCCCCACATGGCATGGCTTAGTTTCATTGATGCCGGAGTCCTGCTCCAGCTGGTCCAGGTTCCCTCAGGATGGACGGCGTCGGCGATACGAATGAAAAGACACAGCGAGTCTTGGTGTTTCCAAGTGTCTTCTGACTTTATTGTTTTCAAGACAGCGTTTATATCCTTAGTTGTTCAGTTCAATTCAGTCGCTCAGTCGTGTCCGACTCTCTGCGACCCCATGAATTGCAGCACGCCAGGCCTCTCTGTCCATCACCAACTCCCGGAGTCTACCCAAACTCATGTTCATCGAGTCGGTGATGCCATCCAACCATCTCATCCTCTGTCGTCCCCTTCTCCTCCCGCCCCCAATCCTACCCAGCATTAGGGTCTTTTCCAATGAGTCAACCCTTCACATGAGGTGGCCAACGTATTGGAGCTTCAGCTTCAACATCAGACCTTCCAATGAACACCCAGGATTGATCTCTTTTAGGATGGATTGATTGGATCTCCTTGTAGTCCAAGGGACTCTCAAGAGTCTTCTCCAACACCACAGTTCAAAAGCATCAATTCTGCGGCGCTCAGCTTTCTTCACCGCCCAACTCTCAATATCCATACATGACCACTGGAAAAACCATAGCCTTGACTAGACGGAATTTTGTTGGCAAAGTAATGTCTCTGCTTTTAAACATGCTATCTAGGTTGGCCATAACCTTCCTTCCAAGGAGTAAGCGTCTTTTAATTTCATGGCTGCAGTCACCATCAGCAGTGAATCTGGAGCCCAAAAAAGTAAAGTCTGACACTGTTTCCACTGTTTCCCCATGTATTTCCCATGGAGTGATGGGACCAGATGCCATGATCTTAGTTTTCTGAACGTTGAGCTTTAAGCCAACTTTTTCACTCTCCTCCTTCACCTTCATCAAGAGGCTCTTTAGTTCTTCTTCACTTTCTGCCATAAGGGTGGTGTCATCTGCATATCTGAGGTTATTGATATTTCTCCTGGCAATCTTGATTCCAGCTTGTGTTTCTTCCAGCCCAGCGTTTCTCATGATGTACTCTGCATATAAGTTAAATAAGAAGGACCAATAACTAAGCTTAAAGTTTGTGGAAATTTAAATCCTGCCACTTTCCTTCCTGAGAAGGAAAATGAAACACCTGATCATGGTTGTTCCCAATTTCTAACTTCAAACTATGTAGCTCCAGAAGATCTGATGGATATTCCAGGAGGTGACTCTTGACCCAGCCTCTGAGTCAAGCAAGCCTCTATTTGAGCCAGGAACCAAGGTCCTGATAAAAACACTAGGATCTGGGGGTCAATCCCTTGAGCCCCTCTGGGAAGGCCCTTACCAGTTTATTCTTTCTTCTCCCACTGCTGTCAAGGTGCCAGGAATTGATTCGTGGCTGCACCACAGTCGAGTTAAGAGGTGGCACCCTGACTAGAACTAAGTGATGTCATTTTATATCTTTACTTTCTACGCTCTGACTTATACTTTTGAGATCGGCCTGATAATCTATGTGAGCCTGCTTCTGCTGACTCTAAAAATCCTGAGTCTCCAAAAATCCTGAGTCTGCTGTTTGATCCTCAAGACAGTGCCTTCCTGTCCTGGGCTCACTCTTATGCTGCATTCCACAATTGGTCTAACTGCTCGGTCTGCAGAGCGCTCCCTTCTTCATCAGTGGAAGACTTACCGTGGTGCGTATCTCCACTTCAGGGAAAGGACTTTCTTCAAGTCTGTGGCTACCTTCGATAACAACAATCATATGTAATGCCTCTTATTAATCTGATGACATCTAAAAATCCTAAAATGGACTGGTGCAACAATTTGTACTTAAACTATGGACATAATGTGAATTTTAACTTTCCTTATTGTTTTGTTTTTGCTGTTTGTTTCCTGCATCTGTAACTGTGTAGCTGGATTTGTTTCTAGTCGCAGGAAGGCTTTTAAGTAACAAATGGTTGCTCAAACCATTTCCTGATTCCAAATAGGGAAAGGCATACTCAAGGTTGTATAATGTCACCCTGCTTATTTAACTTATATGCAGAGTACATCATGAGAAATGCTGGGCTAGATGAAGCACAAGCTGGAATCAAGATTGCAGGGAGAAATATCAATAACCTCAGATACGCAAATGACACCACCCTTATGGCAGAAAGCAAAGAACTAAAGTACCTCTTGATGAAAGTGAAAGAGGAGAGTGAAAAAGTTGGCTTAAAACTTAACATTACATTCAGAAAACGAAGATCATGGCATCTGGCCCCATCACTTCATGGCAAATAGATGGGGAAACAGTGGGAACAGTGACGGACTTTATTTTTGGGGGACTCCAAAATCACTGCAGATGGTAACTGCAGCCATGAAATTAAAAGACACTTGTTTCTTGGAAGAAAAGCTATGACTGACCTAGACAGCATATTAAAAGGCAGAGACATTACTTTGCCAACAAAGGTCCATCTAGTCAAAGCTATGGTTTTTCCAGTAGTCATGTATGGATGTGAGAGTTGGAGTATAAAGAAAGCTGAGTACTGAAGAATTGATGCTTTTGAACTGTGATGCTGGAGAAGACTCTTGAGAGTCCCTTGGACTGCAAAGAGATCCAACCAGTCCATCCTAAAGGACATCAGTCCTGACTATTCCTTGGAAAGACTGATGCTGAAGCTGAAACTCCAATACTTTGGCCACCTGATGAGAAGAGCTGACTCATTTGAAAAGACCCTGATGCTGGGAAAGGTTGAAGGCAAGAGGAGAAGGGGACGAGAGAGGATGAGATGGTTGGGTGGCATCACTGACTCTATGGACATGAGTTTGAGCAAGCTCCAAAAGTTGGTGATACACAGGGAAGCCTGGTGTGCTGCAGTCCATGGGGTCGCAAAGAGTCGGACTCGACTGTGCAACTGAACTGATATAAATTTAAAAAGAGGTTTCCTTTAAAATTCTGTGTTGCCATGGTGACCCCTGGTTCCAGCTGAAGTTAACTTTTCTCAAACCTTGAGCTAACCAATGCATTTTTCTTATAGAAATGTTTGTCTTAAGCTACATTAATGAACTATGTATTTACCCTAGACTCTGTCTTCAAGTAGGTTCTGCCTAAGACTCAAAACCAACTCGACAAATCAGTATGTTTTACTCATGCAAATGTTCTCTTAAGCTATGTTAATGAGACTGTATTTGCTTGGAAACCTGCCTTTCTTTCTTTTTTTTTTTTGCTTTAAAAAAAAATTTTTTTTCTACTTTACAATATTGTAGTAGTTTTTGCCATACATTGACATGAATCAGCCATGGGTTTACATGTGTTCCCCATCCTGGACCCCCCTCCCACCTCCCTCCCCATCCCATCCCTCTGGGTCATCCCATTGCCCCAGCCCTGAGCATTTGTCTCATGCATCGAACATGGAATGGTGTTCTGTTTCACATATGATAATATACATGTTTCATTGCTATTTTCCCAGAACGTTCTACCCTCACCTTCTCCCTCAGAGTCCATAAGACTGTTCTATGCATCTATGTCTCTTATTCTGTCTCGCATATAGGGTTATCATTACCATTTTTCAAATTCCATATATATGCATTAGTATACTGTATTGGCGGAGAAGGCAATGGCACCCCACTCCAGTACTCTTGCCTGGAAAATCCCATGAATGGAGAAGCCTGGTAGGCTACAGTCCATGGGGTCGCTAAGAGTTGGACACGACTGAGCGATTTCACTTTCACTTTTCCCTTTCATGCACTGGAGAAGGAAATGGCAACCCACTCCAGTATTCTTGCCTGGAGAATCCCGGGGACAGCGCAGCCTTGTGGGCTGCCGTCTATGGGGTCGCGCAGAGTCGGACTCGACTGAAGCGACTTAGCAGCAGCAGCATACTGTATTGGTGTTTTTCTTTCTGGCTTACTTCACTCTGTATAATGGGCTCCAGTTTCATCCATCTCAATAGAACCGATTCAAATGTATTTTTTTTTAATGGCTGAGTAATATTCCATTGTGTATATGTACCACAGCTTCCTTATCCATTCATCTGCTGATGGACATCTAGGTTGCTTCCATGTCCTGGCTATTGTAAACAGTGCTGCGAAGAACATTGGGGTACATGTGAAATAAACAAATGGGACCTAATTAAAATTAAAAGCTTTTGCACAACAAAGGAAACTATAAGCAAGGTGAAAAGACAGCCTTCAGAATGGGAGAAAATAATAGCAAACGAAGCAACAGACAAACAATCTCAAAAATATACAAGCAACTCCTACAGCTGAATTCCAGAAAAATAAATGACCCAATCAAAAAATGGGCTAAAGAACTAAACAGACATTTCTCCAAAGAAGACATACAGATGGCTAACAAACACATGAAAAGATGCTCAACATCACTCATTATTAGAGAAATGCAAATCAAAACCACAATGAGGTACCATTTCACACCAGTCAGAATGGCTGCTATCCAAAAGTCTACAAGCAATAAATGCTGGAGAGGGTGTGGAGAAAAGGGAACCCTCTTACACTGTTGGTTCAAAGAACTTATAGTGAGAAGCCCTCAGTCTCAGAGCTGGTGAGGGCAGAGCTAGAACTTAAGTGCTGCCCAGGTTCTAGATGACTGTCATGAATTCCACCTGGTTTGTACTGTCCGAAGTGGACATCCTAAAGGACATCCCTAAAGGGATGCAATACAGGACCATGAGATGAGAGGTTCCACTGCTGTATATGGGCCTCCATTGTCCAGCAATGGGTGCTCTGGCTTGTTAGTCTCTGCTTTACCATGGTTAGTTTCGATGGTTGGCCTGGAGAAGGAGAAAGCTCTGGAATGCGAGCTCTAGAACTGTAACATGTTACTTAGAAGGCAACTAAAATGTTGACAGATTTTCAGGAAGCATGGTCAGAGTAAGTTGTATCCAAAGGTGATTATGTTTTCTGGAGACCCTCCATTCTAGTAATAGATAAATACTGTGCTAATGTGAGCAGCTCTAAAAATCATGTCTCAGAGGCCTAGAGGTTTAGGGGAATGCGATATATTAAGATTATAATTATGTAGATACAATGAGTAACAGAAAGGTACCATATACTATAATCCTGTGGCAATTTTAGGGAATTAGAATTCAACAAAAATTAGGTTTCCCTGGTAGCTCAACTGGTAAAGAATCCACCTTCAATGCAGGAGACCTGGGTTCGATCCTTGGGTTGGGAAGATGCCCTGGAGGAGGGTATGGCAACCCACTCCAGAATTCTTGCCTGGAGAATCCCCACGGACAGAGAAGCTTGGTGGGCTACAGTCCATGGGGGCACAAAGAGTACGACGTGACTGAGCGACTTAGCACAGGCTGTGTATCAATTATACTGATGCATAACAAACCACCCCCAAACTCAGTGTCTTAAAGCAGTAAGTATGTGTTGTGGAGGGGGCTTCCCAGGTGACACTAGTGATAAAGAACCCGCCTGCCAATGCAGAAGACATAAGAGATGTGGGTTCGATCCCTGGGTCGGGAAGATTCCCTGGAGGAGGGCTTGGCAACCCACTCCAGTGTTCTTGCCTGGAGAATCCCTTGGAGAGAGGAGCCTGGCTGGCTACAGTTCATAGGGTCGCAAAGAGTTGGACACGACTGAAGCGACTTAGCATGCATGCATATGTATATTCATTATCACATGTAATACACATTTATTTAATAATAAACTCTGTAATGCACACAGAAGCTACTTAAAACACTTGTTGATTGAAAAATGAGTAATTCTTGTATCCTGAGATGGAGGGGGAAGGTAGTTTTCCCATTTTTAGGACTGTCTAGGTTGTACCTCCTAGAGGGGTAGCCCTGAGGCCACTGTCCATGTCTAAGAGCCTCCAGGACTGCTCTGTGGGGCTGTTCTGCTGCTGCGGTCTCCATGGTTTCTCTCCTGTAATGCTTCCTCTGCTTTCTCAGGGACACTTTGGATGGCTTAGCTGGAACACCTTACCTGTCTCCCAGCCTGACCTAAGTTTTTCCCTCTTCATTGTGTTTCCTTTGGAGGAGCCACGTGAAATCTGGGACTCGAACTTGCAGCTGCTCTCCATCTGAGGAGGATGGGGTGGCCCTCTCAGTGGGCAGTCACACCCCAGGACAGCTCCAGCCTCACCAGGCTTCTCAGGACTGTGTCCTGGGGTTCAAGGCCTCCTGTGATAAGCTCTATTGACAGCAGTCACCTTTAAAACCAACCGCAGCGTGTGGTAGCAGGCTTCACCCTTCCTGGAAATGTAATTGGTTTGGGTTTCAGTGTATCATGCCTGAGCCTTGGAGGCAGTGCAGATGAGCCAGTGTGAACAGGGGCAGAGGACGTGGCCTGAGGTGCCGAGCTGGGGGTGGGGATTCCCTCTCCCTCACCCCCACATCGGCAGGGCTCATGTGTGTCCTGACTGGAAGGGGTTGCTGATAAGGGCAGGTTTGGGGCTGGTTCTGAGGCCGCTGGTGAGCAGGACTGCTTGCCATAGCCACCTGCAGGGCTGCGGGCAGGGTGGACTGAGTCTGGGTTGATGAACAAAAGTCAGGGTCTGCAGAGGGCCTAGCAGGGTCTGAGACCTGCTGGGGTTTGAGACCAGCCTGCAATGTGCCTCCCTGCTCAATAGAATCTTGCGGTGAACTGTGTTTTTTCATTTGCTGTGTCTAAGCGCCTTCCTGCGGGAGAGTCCTTGGCCTCACAGGGCAGGCCTCCAGGGAGGTTTCGGCAGCTCACACACCAGGCCAGCTTCTACGTGTCAGGCGGGTTCCTGGTGCTGATGGCTCTGACTGGCCTGCCCTGTGGGACGGTGGAAACCCAGCACCCTGGTCACAGGCATTGCCATCTTCTGCCTGTCCCACCCCTTATCCGGGGCTGCAGGCATCACAGCTCTGGGCTGTGGGAGGGCATGTTCTAGACCACATAGCTGCAAGGACAGGCCATGGTTGGCAGCTTAGTCTTGAGGAGAAGAAGGAACTTGGTGACGGAGAGCTGGTTGTTTTGGAGGCAAATGTGCTGGGGGGCGTCCTCAGTGTCTCCTCCCCTCTTCCCACGTCACACCCCGACGACTGTCTGCGCCACGAGTGGGAGACCTGGGCGGTGGGCTCAGCTGAGTTTGCTGTTCTGCAGAAGCCTGCCTTTTCTACATTTTCCCTCTGATTTACCAGCAGACCAGGCAAGACTCACTTTCCACCTCTGGTTAATTAGTACAATTGGATGACATGCTGGAAGTTCTGGCTAAAACTCAGCACTTCAAAATTCTCACCCCTCAATATTGTAAAGTAATTAGCCCCCAACTAAAATAAATAAATTTATTAAAAAAATACATAAATAAAACTATGATGTACTTTCATAAGAAAAAAAAAATTCTCACCCCTTTATTCTCTAATCCCTTCCATCTAAAAACTAGAATTCTAATTAGCTACTCTGTTCCTCAGAAGCTGACCAAGGTCAGCCTGGAGGCTGTCTTTGGGCTGTCTGTCCCCAAACACCTGGTTGCATCAGGAGCCTCATCTCTCACACCCCCAGTTCAGGGCCGAGCTGAGGTTTACAGGGTTGGACTCCTTCCCCGGTGGCCCTGCCCTCTTTGACCTTCATATCCATTGTTTGCACCATTCTGTGATGTGTGTCCTTTCCTCCGGGGTTTGAAGCTCCTGTTTAGCTGTCTGCACTGTCTGCTTGTCTGAGACCATTCCTGGACCCACCAGTTCTTCATTATACCTCCCTGAACTCTGAGCAGTGGGTGAGGTGTCGTCCCTGTGCCAGCGTCCAGCCCCCTATACCACTGCCTGGGACTGTTATGAGAGAAGGTGGCCTACGCACAGGAAGGCCTTGCTGCATTCTCGGGATGGAGCTTAGTGCTTTGCCTTATTTGATGTGATGCTCCTCACAAACCTGTGAGGTGGTTATTGTTCAGATCTTTATTTATAGGTAAGGAAACGGTGGCTTTAGCAAGTCAAGGAACGATGCCAAAATCACCCACGGTCAAGTCATAGAAAAATGAGACTTAAATCCAGACCTTCCTCATCCTGGAAGTCCTAATCTCAATCTGTGTTTTCATGGGACCCCTGGCAGAGAGGTCAGCATTGTGCTAAAGCTTGGTCAGCTTCCTGGAGGTGGCAGCTCTTACTTTCACCTTGAGCTTACCTCCAGCCTTGGGCACCTAGACTGGGGCTCTTGTCCCCAAACAGAATGAAGCAGAGTGATCTCACTCTTCTCCAAAGTTCTTTCCTTGTTGCCAGGGAAACCTTCCTGCCTGCTCCTTGCTTGCTTCCCAGCAATAGTAAAGCTTCCTTCCTGCTTGTTCCAGGTGTCCTAGGTAAGCACTTTCTCTCTGTCAGGTGCATAGATCTTAGGACCCTCTCGGCCTTTATTCTGTTTACACATCAAGGAAGGGTTTCCCTAGATGCTGCTATGTGCTTCTTGGCATTCAGCATTTTGTACTGCTTTTACTTAGTAGCATTTTAGAATCCAGAAACTGAAAGGGTCACTCATGGCTGCCCACTTTCAATTCAGTTTGGGCTTTAGAGCTATGTTAGGGGACTAGGAGCACATATCTGTGTGCCTGTTTGTATGCTGGTGTGAAGAAAAGAAAAATATAAGAAAAAAAATAGCTGAGAGCAGAAGATGGCGGAGGAATAGGACGAGGAGACCACTCTCTCCTCCACAAATTTATCGAAAGAACATCTGAACGCTGACCAAACTTCACAAAACTACTTCTGAAGGCTGGCTGAGGACGTCAGGCTTTCACAAAAACTGCGCATTATCTTCAAAAGAGGTAGGAGAAATTATAAAAGATAAAAAGAGAGACAAAAGAGTTAGGGACGGAGACCCGTCCCGGGGAGGGAGTCGTAAAAGAGGAGGAATTTCCAAGCACCAGGAAACCCTCTCACCGGCGGGTGTGGGGGAGGATTTTTTATCTCGGAGGGCAACGTAACTGGGAGGAAAAAATAAATAAAATCGACAGATTACGTGCCTAAAGCAACTCCCAGCAAAGAACCCCAGACGCTCGCATCATCCGCCACCAGCAAGTGGGGGCTGAACGGAGAGGAGCGGGCGGCATTGCCTAGGGTAAGGACCGGGCCCGAGTGCCCCGAGGGCAATCTGAGGGAGCTAACGTGAGATAGTAACCTAAACTGTGGGACAGCGAGAGAGAGAGAGAGAGAACTATCCCGCGAAAAGCCCAACTCTAAGGCACTGCCGGCCCGCTCACAGAACAAAGGACTGAGCGATACCAGAGGAGAGCTAGCCGGCTGCGGACTGCGCCATCCCCCGCCGGACACAGCGGGCAGGCGGGGCCCGCCAGAGCCGGAAAGGGGCAAACTCGGCTCCAGAGAGGGCACCCCCTACCAAACTGCAAACAGGCTCCCAGTTTTTAAGCAAAGACTGCCTGAGATCCCGGAGGGTCGACAGCAGCCGGGAGGGTCGCAGCCAGAGACCAGCTCCCCAGAACCGACACAAAGCACACCGGAGCCGGGCGCGCCCGTAAACCGAGGCGGGGACCAGGGAGGTGATAAGCCGCACCGCCCCAACAGGGGACAGCGCCCTCGCCAAACTCCTGGCCGCCTGGGCAGCTCCGACCGGGAACGGCACAAGCCGCGGGCAAAATCGAGTCTGCGCCTTTGTGGAGTAACCGGGAGCCTGAACCTGAGCGGCTTAGTCCTGGGAAGTGCACGCAGCTCAGGGCCCGCTCCCCGGCCGAGTAACCTGAAGCCTGAGCAGGGTAGACGGGGAAAGCACACACGCCGTGAGCGGGGGCGAACCCAGTGCGGCCGAGACACTGCGAGCTTACCACACACACGCCAGAATTGCAGTGTTCCTTCCTCCCCACAGCACGATTGAACAAGCGAACCTAAAGAGATCACCTCCACCGCTTTGTTGCAGGGCGGAAATTAGATACTGAAGAGATCTCCAAACAGAAGCCAAATAAACAGAGGGAAGTGCTTTGGAAGGGACAGGCCAACAGATTAAGATCCCTGTAGCTAATACCGACTGCATTAAAAAGGACCTACAGATCTTGAAAAGTATAAGCAGGAATAAGGATCTATCTAAAACTGAGCAGATCCCACACTGCTCACAACAGCTCCAGAGAAAGTCCGGGATATATATATTTTTTACTATTATTATTTTTTTTAATTTTTTTTTAATTTTTTTTTTTAATTAAAAAAATTTTTTTTTCTCTTCTTTCCTTTTTCTTCAAGTCCTCTATTGCACCTTTAACTTTCATTTTCATAACCCACTATTAACTTGCAAAAAAAAAAAAAAAAACCCCTATTTTTGAAGCAAACTACATACATATATCTTATACCTTTTGTGTTTTTTTTTTTAATGTTTTTTTCCTGTTCTACATTTTTTTACTGTTTCTTTTTTTACTGTTTTACTGTTTTTTTTTCTTTTTACACTGTTCCCTTTTTTCTTCTTTTTTTTTTTTTTAGATTGTAAGTTTTATAAGAGTCTAACCTCTACTCTAGATTTTTAATCTGTGTTTTACATATTTGATATCAACTTTGTACATTTAAGAACCCAATCTTTAGGACCCATTTTTACTCAGGAGTGTGATCACTGGCCTGATCACTCTCTCCCCCTATTGATGCTCTTTCTTCTCCCCCAGGGAACCTCTATCTCCCACCCTCCTCCTTCTCTTCTCAACCCAATTCTGTGAATCTCTGAGGGTGTTCTGGGTACCGGAGAACACTTCAGGAACAGGATACTGCCCAGATCTCTCTCTCCCCTCTTAATTCCTCCCTTTCTACTCATGCTCACCTCTGTTACCTTCCTCCCCCCTCTCTATGTATCTCTGTGAATCACTCTGAGGGTTCCAAACTGTGGAAAGCACAGAGGGAAGTGCTTACTGGCTAGATTGCTCTCTCCACATTTGAATTCCCCTCTTCCCCTCCTGGTCACTTCAACCCACCCCCCCCACCTCATCTCTCCATGTAACTCAGTGAACCTTTCTGGGTATCCCTCACTGTGGAGAATCTTTTCACCATTAACCTAAAAGTTTTATTATTGAGGCTGTATGGAAGGAGAAGTCTTGAGGCTACTGCAAGAATAAGACTGAAAGCCAGGGGAAACATTAATTAATAAGAGACCATCCAATAGCCTCCATAAATTCACTGAAACCAAGCTCCACCCAAGAGATAATAAGTTCCAGAGCAAGACATACCACGCAAATTCTCCAGCAACGCGGGAACATAGACCTGAGCATCAATATACAGGCTGCCCAGAGGCACACCAAATCCATAGACATCTCAAAAATTAATACTGGTCACTCCATTACACTCAAGAGAGCAGAAATCCAGCTCCACCCACCAGAACACCGACACAAGCTCCCCCAACCAGGAAACCTTGACAAGCCACCTGTCCAACCCCAACCGCAGTGAGGAACCTCCACAACAAAGAGGAACTTCATACTACCAGAATACAGAAGGGCCACGCCTAACACAGCAATCTAAACAAGATGAAAAGGCAGAGAAATACTCAGCAAGTAAAGGAAAATGAGAAATGCCCACAAAGCCAAACAAAAGAGGAGGAGATAGGGAATCTATCCGAAAAAGAATTTAGAATAAGGATAATAAAAATGATCCAAAATCTTGAAAGCAAAATGGAGTTACAGATAAATAGCCTGGAGACAAAGATTGAGAAGATGCAAGAAATGTTTATCAAGGACTTAGAAGAAATAAAAAGGAATCAATATAGAATGAATAATGAAATAAAGGAGATAAAAGACACTCTGGAGGGAACCAACAGTAGAATAACGGAGGCAGAAGATAGGATAAGTGAGGTAGAAGATAGAATGATGGAAATAAACGAAGCAGAGAGGAAAAAAGAAAAAAGAATCAAAAGAAATGAGGAAAACCTCCGGGACCTCTGGGACAATATGAAACGCCCCAACATTCGAATCATAGGAGTCCCAGAAGAAGAAGATAAAAGGAAAGGCCATGAAAAAATACTCGAGGAGATAATAGTTGAGAATTTCCCTAAATTGAGGAAAGAAATAGTCACAGAAGTCCAAGAAACCCAGAGAGTTCCAAACAGGATAAACCCAAGGCGAAACACCCCAAGACACATATTAATCAAATTAACAAAGATCAAACACAAAGAACAAATATTAAAAGCAGCAAGGGAAAAACAACAAATAACACACAAGGGGATCCCCATAAGGATAACAGCTGATCTTTCAATAGAAACCCTTCAGGCTAGAAGGGAATGGCAGGACATACTTAAAGTAATGAAAGAGAATAATCTACAACCCAGATTACTGTACCCAGCAAGGATCTCATTCAGATATGAAGGAGAATTCAAAAGCTTTACAGGCAAGCAAGAGCTGAGGGAATTCAGCACCACCAAACCAGCTCTCCAGCAAATGCTAAAGGATCTTCTCTAAACAGGAAACACAGAAAGGATATTTCAACACGAACTCAAAACAACAAAGTAAATGGCAACGGGATCATACTTATCAATAATTACCTTAAATGTAAATGGGTTGAATGCCCCAACCAAAAGGCAAAGGGTTGCTGAATGGATACAAAAACAAGACCCCTATATATGCTGTCTACAAGAGACCCACCTCAAAACTAGGGACACACACAGGCTGAAAGTGAAAGGATGGAAAAACATATTCCATGCAAACGGAGACCAAAAGAAAGCAGGAGTCGCAATACTCATTTCAGATAAAATAGACTTTAAAATAAAGGATGTGAAAAGGGACAAAGAAGGACACTACATAAAGATCAAAGGATCAATTCAAGAAGAAGACGTAACAATCATAAATATATATGCACCCAACATAGGAGCACCACAATATATAAGGCAAATACTAACAAGTATGAAAGGGGAAATTAACAATAACACAATAATAGTGGGAGACTTTAATACTCCACTCACGCATATGGATAGATCAACTAAACAGAAAATTAACAAGGAAACACAAACTTTAAATGATACAATAGACAAATTAGATTTAATTGATATTTACAGGAGTTTCCACCCCAAAACAATCAATTTTACCTTTTTCTCAAGTGCACATGGAACTTTCTCCAGGATAGATCACATCCTGGGCCATAAATCTAGCCTTGGTAAATTCAAAAAAATTGAAATCATCCCAGCCATCTTCTCTGACCACAATGCAGTAAGATTAGACCTCAATTACAGGAAAAAAACTATTAAAAGTTCCAACATATGGAGGCTAAACAACACGCTTCTGAATAACCAACAAATCACAGAAGAAATCAAAAAAGAAATAAAATTATGCATAGAAACGAATGAAAATGAAAACACAACAACCCAAAACCTATGGGACACTGTAAAAGCAATACTAAGGGGAAGGTTCATAGCAATACAGGCGTACCTCAAGAAACAAGAAAAAAATCAAATAAATCAACTAACTCTACACCTAAAGCAACTAGAGAAGGAAGAAATGAAAAACCCCAGGGTCAGTAGAAGGAAAGAAATCTTAAAAATTAGGGCAGAAATAAATGCAAAAGAAACAAAAGAGACCATAGCAAAAATCAACAAAACTAAAAGCTGGTTTTTCGAGAAGATAAACAAAATTGATAAGCCATTAGCCAGACTCATCAAGAAACAAAGGGAGAAGAATCAGATCAACAAAATTAGAAATGAAAATGGAGAGATCACAACAGATTCCACAGAAATACAAAGGATCATAAGAGACTACTACCAACAGCTATATGCCAATAAAATGGACAACTTGGAAGAAATGGACAAATTCTTAGAAAAGTATAACTTTCCAAAACTGAACCAGGAAGAAATAGAAGATCTTAACAGACCCATCACAAGCACGGAAATCGAAAGTGTAATCAGAAATCTTCCAGCAAACAAAAGCCCAGGACCAGACGGCTTCACAGCGGAATTCTACCAAAAATTTAGAGAAGAGCTAACACCTATCCTGCTCAAACTCTTCCAGAAAATTGCAGAAGATGGTAAACTTCCAAACTCATTCTATGAGGCCACCATCACCCTAATTCCAAAACTAGACAAAGATGTCACAAAAAAGGAAAACTACAGGCCAATATCACTGATGAACATAGATGCAAAAATCCTTAATAAAATTCTAGCAAACAGAATCCAACATCATATTAAAAAGATCATACATCATGACCAAGTGGGCTTTATCCCAGGAATGCAAGGTTTTTTTAACATCCGCAAATCAATCAATGTAATACACCACATTAACAAATTGAAAGAAAAAAACCATATGGTTATCTCAATAGATGCAGAAAAAGCCTTTGACAAAATTCAGCATCCATTTATGATTAAAACCCTCCAGAAAGCAGGAATAGAAGGAACATATCTCAACATAATAAAAGCTATATATGACAAACCCACAGCAAACATTATCCTCAATGGTGAAAAATTGAAAGCATTTCCCCTAAAGTCAGGAACAAGGCAAGGATGCCCACTTTCACCACTACTATTCAACATAGTTTTGGAAGTTTTGGCCACAGCAATCAGAGCTGAAAAAGAAAGAAAAGGAATACAGATAGGAAAAGAAGAAGTAAAACTCTCACTGTTTGCAGATGACATGATCCTCTACATAGAAAACCCTAAAGACTCTACTAGAAAATTACTAGAGTTGATCAATGAATATAGTAAAGTTGCAGGATATAAAATTAACACACAGAAATCCCTTGCATTCCTATACTCCAATAATGAGAAAACAGAAAGAGAAATTAAGGAAACAATACCATTCACCATTGCATCAAAAAGAATAAAATACTTAGGAATATATCTACCTAAAGAAACAAAAGACTTATATATAGAAAACTATAAAACACTGATGAAAGAAATCAAAGAGGACACAAACAGATGGAGAAATATACCGTGTTCATGGATTGGAAGAATTAATATAGTGAAAATGAGTATTCTACCCAAAGCAATCTACAGATTCAATGCAATCCCTATCAAGCTACCAATGGTATTTTTCACAGAACTAGAACAAATCATCTCACAATTTGTATGGAAATATAAGAAACCTCGAATAGCCAAAGCAATCTTGAGGAAGAAGAATGGAACTGGAGGAATCAACCTGCCTGACTTCAGACTCTACTACAAAGCCACAGTCATCAAGACAGTATGGTACTGGCACAAAGATAGAAATATAGATCAATGGAACAAAATAGAAAGCCCAGAGATAAACCCACGCACATATGGACACCTTATCTTCGACAAAGGAGGCAAGAATATACAATGGAGAAAAGACAACCTCTTTAACAAGTGGTGCTGGGAAAACTGGTCAACCACTTGTAAAAGAATGAAACTAGAACACTTCCTAACACCGTACACAAAAATAAACTCAAAATGGATTAAAGATCTAAACGTAAGACCAGAAACAATAAAACTCCTAGAGGAAAACATAGGCAAAACACTCTCCGACATAAATCACAGCAGGATCCTCCATGACCCACCTCCCAGAATATTGGAAATAAAAGCAAAAATAAACAAATGGGACCTAATTAAAATTAAAAGCTTTTGCACAACAAAGGAAACTATAAACAAGGTGAAAAGACAGCCTTCAGAATGGGAGAAAATAATAGCAAATGAAGCAACAGACAAACAATTAATCTCAAAAATATACAAGCAACTTCTGCAGCTGAATTCCCGAAAAATAAATGACCCAATCAAAAAATGGGCCAAAGAACTAAACAGACATTTCTCCAAAGAAGACATACAGATGGCTAACAAACACATGAAAAGATGCTCAACATCACTCATTATTAGAGAAATGCAAATCAAAACCACAATGAGGTATCATTTCACACCAGTCAGAATGGCTGCTATCCAAAAGTCTACAAGCAATAAATGCTGGAGAGGGTGTGGAGAAAAGGGAACCCTCTTACACTGTTGGTGGGAATGCAAACTAGTACAGCCACTATGGAGAACAGTGTGGAGATTCCTTAAAAAACTGGGAATAGAACTGCCATATGACCCAGCAATCCCACTGCTAGGCATATACACCGAGGAAACCAGAATTGAAAGAGACGCGTGTACCCCAATGTTCATCGCAGCACTGTTTACAATAGCCAGGACATGGAAGCAACCTAGATGTCCATCAGCAGATGAATGGATAAGGAAGCTGTGGTACATATACACAATGGAATATTACTCAGCCATTAAAAAAAATACATTTGAACCGGTTCTACTGAGATGGATGAAACTGGAGCCCATTATACAGAGTGAAGTAAGCCAGAAAGAAAAACAACAATACAGTATACTAATGCATATATATGGAATCTGAAAGATGGTAACGATAACCCTATATGCGGGACAGAATGAGAGACACAGATGCATGGAACAATTTTATGGACTCTGAGGGAGAAGGTGAGGGTGGGACGTTCTGGGAGAATGGCATTGAGACATGTGTATTGTCATATGTGAAACAGAGCACCATTCCATGTTCGATGCATGTGACAAGGGCTCGGGGCCGGGGCAGTGGGATGATCCAGAGGGATGGGAGGGGGAGGGAGGTGGGTGGGGGGTTCGGGAAGGGGAACACATGTAAACCCATGGCTGATTCTTGTCAATGTATGGCAAAAACTATTACAATATTGTAAAGTAATTAGCCCCCAAGTAAAATAAATAAATTTATAAAAAAAAAAAAAAGAAAAATAAGCTGTGTTTTGGGTAAAGGCAATGCTTGCCTCTAATATGTTAAAGGAGATGTGATTTCTTACCCAGCTGTCTTAGTTTTCCTTCCAAAGGCTTTTTTGTGTGTGTGTGTGCCAAGTCCTAAAAGCATTTCCCAGAGTAATCAAAGCTAAGGACCACGTTGTATGGAGCATGTGAAATGTCATTTAAAAGAAGGTGACCTTGGAGTAGCAAAGCTAGTTAAGAGAGTTTAACTGCATGGAAATGTATATTGAAAGACAAATTGCCAACATCCATTGGATCATTGAAAAAGAAAGAGAGTTCCAGAAAAACATCTACTTCTGCTTTATTGACTATGCCAAAGCCTTTGACTGTGTGGATCACAATAAACTGGAAAATTATTCAAGAGATGGGAATACCAGACTACCTTACCTGTCTCCTGAGAAATCTGTATGCAGGTCAAGAAGCAACAGTTAGAACTGGACATGGAACAACAGACTGGTTCCAAATTGGCAAAGGAGTATGTCAAGGCTGTATATTGTCATCTTGCTTATTTAACTTATATGCAGAGTACATCATGTAAAATGCCAGGCTGGATGAAACATAAGCTGGAATCAAGATTTCCAGGAGACATATCAATTACCCCAGATATGCAGATGACACCACCCTTATGGCAGAAAGTGAAGAACTAAAGACTCTCTTGATGAAAGTGAAAGAGGAGAATGAAAAAGTTGGCTTAAAACTCAACATTCAGAAAACTAAGATCATTGCATCCAGTCCCATCACTTCATGGCAAATAGATGGAGTAACAGTGGAAACAGTGGCTGACTTTATTTTTGCGGGCTCCAAAATCACTGCAGATGGTGACTGCAGCCATGAAATTAAAAGACACTTGCTCCTTGGAAGAAAAACTATGACCAACCTAGATAGCATATTAAAAAGCAGAGATGTTACTTTGCCAAGAAAAGTGCATCTAGTCAAAGCTATGATTTTCCCAGTAATCATGTATGGATGTGAGAGTTTGGACTATAAAGAAAGCTGAGTGCCAAAGAATTGATGCTTTTGAACTGTGGTGCTGGAGAAGACTCTTGAGAGTCCCTCGGACTGCAAGGAGATCCAACCAGTCCATCCTAAAGGAGATCAGTCCTGAGTGTTCATTGGAAGGACTGATGGTGAAGCTGAAACTCCAATACTTTGGCTACCTGATGCGAAGAAGTGACTCATTTGAAAGGACCCTGATGCTGGGAAAGATTGAAGGCAGGAGGAGAAGGGGATGACAGAGGATGAGATGGTTGAATGGCATCACTGACTCAATGGACATGAGTTTGAGCAAGCTCCAGGAGTTGGTGATGGACAGGGAAGCCTGGTGTGCTGCAGTGCATGGGGTTGCAAAGAGTTGGACATGACTGAGCAACTGAACACCTCTATGAAGTGTAACTGAGGGATTAAGCCAAACAATATTGACAGATGACAAAACAGAACCTATTGTGTGCAAAGTTTGTGGGCTGGGGACAACATTAAGTCCTGGTCAAGAAAAGCAAGGGTCTTACAATCATCTTATACCCACTGGCTTGTGCAGATAAAGGATTCTGGAGGGGGCGCAGATCAGCTTAGGGTGGGGTTGTTAGAAAGGTTTCAGGAAGGCAGGAGCAGGCATGGGCTTTGAAGGGTGGAAAGGAGGCCAGAGAGCCTTATGGTTATGCCGGAAGCAGGGGCAGTGGGAGGAGGGGAGGAGGCTGAGAGGGCTTCATGCTGGGGGATGGGCTGCAAGGGCTTCATCACCCCAGAGATGTTTTGTGAAGTGCCGCACATATGTGTGTGTGTGTTCTCTTGAGAGCCGCCCAGAGCTTTCATCAGATTATCTGGGGATCAATCTGTGGCTCAGAAACATTAAGAAACATGAGTTATCTAGGATCTGGTTCAGGATGTCAGCGTAGGAAATTCTAAACCCACTTTTTCCCACAGACTCATCGACTCTACAGCTGTACATGGAAAACTTTCCTCTGAAAAAAACCCCCAAACAAAAACAGACTGACACTTCCACACCGGGCAAATGAGGCAGAAAGCACATGAAAGTGGGCAGGAGGGGCAGACACCACCTCCCCACCGGCCCCACCCGTGGCCCAGCGACTCACAACCAGGAGGGAACTCAAAACCCAGAGTTTCTCCCTGGGCAGCCAGCTGTTAAGACCTGTTCCTGAGAGACGAGCCCCCAGTGTCCGAGTCTGAGGACCGACCGGAGGGGCCAGGTGATCAGAGGAATGGCTTTCACAGGCTGTGTGCTAATACTTCCCCAGGGCCCAGTACAGAGGCAGCCCCCTGAACAGGGCCCAGACGTGTTGTTCACAGCATAGGTCTGAGGCGCAGGGGCCTGGTGGGATTCTCTCCCGGAAGGGGAACTGGCAAGCGCCATGTTTTGGGTTTTGTCTTTATTTTCCTTTCTTATTTTCCTCGCCTACGATACCATCCCTTTTATTCCTACTTTGCCTGGGAATGGATGTTAAATTTTGTCACAGGCTTTTTCTGTGTCAATTGAGTTGATCATATAGTTTTTCTTTTTTAAGTTTATTAATATGGTGAATTATATAGATTGATTTTCAAACGTAGGAGCAGCCTTGCCTTCCTGGGATAAACCTGAGTTGGTTATCTATCAAACCTGAATTGGGTAACTTGTGTTATCCTTTATGTACATTGTTGAACTCAATTTTCTAATACTTTGATGAGGACTTTTGTTTCTGTGTTTATTTTGTTTTGCTTTTCCTTACAATATTGCTCCCTGGTTTTGGTGTTAAAGTCATGTGAAAGTCGCTCAGTCGTATCCCACTCTTTGTGACCCCATGGACTATACACTCCATGAAATTCTCCAGGCCAGAATACTGGAGTGGGTAACCTTTCCCTTCTCCAGGGATCTTCCCAACCCAGGAATCAAATCAAGGTCTCCCACATTGCAGACAGATTTTTTACCAACTGGGCCACAAGGGAAGCCCAAGAATACTGGAGTGGGTAGCTATATCATAAAATGAGGTAGGAAGTATTTCTTCCTCTTTTATGCTCTGGAAAAGATTTGTAGAATTAATACTATTTCTACTTTCAATGCTTTGCAGAATTCACAAATGGCATTTCTTTTGTTGGAAGATTCTCAACTATGAATTTAATTCTTTAATAGACATAGGACTATTCAGCTTACTCTTTCCTTGATTTTTTATTTATGTCTTTCAAAGAATTGATCCACATCATGCAAGTTTTTCAGTATATAGTCACTTGTAGATTCCTTTATAACCCTTTTAATATCTGAGAGGATTGTAGTAATGACCCTCTACCTTCTTGATATTGGTGATTTGAGTTTTGTATTTTTTCAGTCTAGCTAGAAGTTTATCAACTTTATTTATTGTTTTCTTTAAAAGAAACTGTTGTACTTTTTAGTGAAATTCTCTATTATTATTCTGTTTTCAATTTCACTGGTTTCTAATTTCATCTTTATTGTATTCTTCCTTATTTTGTATCCAGTCTTTCTTCTCTGGTTTCCTAAGGTGAAAGCTTAGATTTCTGACTTTGAGAACTTTAATATTTTAAAATAAACATTTAAAGTAATAGATTTTGCTTTAGGTACTGCTTTAACTGCATCCCATTCTTCACTTCAAGATATTTTCTATTTCCTGTTGAAATTTCCACCTAGGCTCTAAATGTATTTAGTAAATACATGTATTTAATACATTTACTACAATATATTATTGCTACATAATTATATAATACAATGTATGCATTATTTACAAGTGTGTTATAAATAATTTCCAAGTATTTGGGGGGAATATGTCAGCTTTCTGTTACTGATTTCTAGTTTAATTTCATTATGCTAAGAAAACTTACTTTATATGAATTCTAGTTTTTAAAATTTCTTAAGATGTTTATTTTAGCCTCAAATATGGTCTACTTTGATAAATGTTCCTTGTCCTTACTTGCTTCTAATTGTTATTTCCATTGTGGAGAAAGGAGTGTTAGAATCTAAAATCATCATTTTGTTTATTTCTCCTTTCTATTTCTTCAGATTGTTTCATGCACTTTGAGTTGTTGTTAGGGGTGTGTGTATGTGTATATATATATGGGTCTTGGTTGCTGCGCGGTTTTTCTCCAGTTGCGGCGAGCAGGGGCTACGCTCTAGCTGCAGTGTGCAGGCTGCTCACTGTGGGGGGCTCTCTTGTTGCGGAGTGTAGGCTCTAGGGCACACAGGCTTCAGTAGCTGTGGTACGTGTGCCCAGCTGTGACTCCCGGGCTGTAGAGCATAGGCCCAATAGTCGTGGCACATGGGCTTAGTTGTTCCTTGGGAGGTGTGATCTTCCCGAATCAGGGATTGAACTGGTGTCTCTTGCACTGGCAGGTGGATTCTTTACCACTGAAACACCAGGGAAGCCCAACTGTGTTTATATATTTAGGATTGTTATATCTTCCTGAAGAAGTAATCTGTTTATGTAATATCCCTCTATATCCCTCATAATAATCCTTTTTCTGTACTTACTTTGACATTAATATAACTACTTGAACTGACTTTTGGTTAATGTTTGCATAGTATACCTTTTACATCTTTTACTTTTAACTTATCAATGTTCTTATTTTAAAGGTAGATTTCTTGTAGAAAGTAAATAGTTTTTGTTGTTGTTGTTCAGTCAAATTGTCTTTTAATGTGTGTGTTTAGATCATTCAATTTTAAGGTGATTATTGATATGGTTGTTTTAATATCTACTGTATGTAATCTATGCTACATATCAAATTACCACAAATTTAGCAGCTTAAAATAATACCCATTTATAAGCCACAGTTATGTAAGTCAGAAGTCTTGGCCAAAATCAAGGGATTGACTGGGCTACATTCTTGCCCAGATTCTTTAGTAAAGAACCTCTTTCCAAGATCATTCGGGTTGTTGGCAGAATTTCATTCCTTGCAACTGTGGGACTAAAGTCACTGTTTCCTTACTGGCTCTTGGCTGAGGGCTGCTCTCTGCATTGAGAAGGTGCCTCAGTCCCTTCTGACAAAGTTCCTTTCATCATTAGAGTCGCCAGTGGCGACTCCCTCATGTAAATATCTTTAACTAGGAAGAGCCCCATCCCTTTAAAGAGTTCATCACATTAGGTCTGGCTCATGGATGATAGGCTCCCTAACTTAGACATAACTGATTAAAGATACTGAAACATCAACAAAATCCCTTCAAGTAGCACCTAGATTACTGTTTGAGTGAATAACTGGGAATAGGTGTATGTACTACAGGAAATAGCAATCTTGAAGGGGGTTATCAGAATCCCATCTGCCACACTTACCATCTTATAGCTCTTTTCTCTTTGTTACATATGTCCTTCTCTTTCTGATCTTTTTCTAGCTTCTCTTGGGTTGTTTTTTAAATTCCACTTTATTTTCATTATTGGATTATTGTTTGTATCTCTTTAAACATTTTTAGTGCTAAACCCTGGAGTTTACAAGATACATATTTTATTCGGTAAACCTACCTTCCAATAATATTATACCATTTTTGATATACTATAAGGTTTTTGGGCTCCAAAATCACTGCAGATGGTGATTGCAGCCATGAAATTAAAAGATGCTTACTCCTTGGAAGGAAAGTTGTGACCAATATAGACAGCATATTAAGAAGCAGAGACATTACTTTGCCAACAAAGTCAAGGCTATGGTTTTTCCAGTAGTCATGTATGGATGTGAGAGTTGGACTGTGAAGAAAGCTGAGCACCGAAGAATTGATGCTTTTGAACTGTGGTGTTGGAGAAGACTCTTGAGAGTCCCTTGGATTGCAAGGAGATCCAACCAATCCATCCTAAAGGAGATCAGCCCTGGGTGTTCATTGGAAGGACTGATGTTGAAGCTGAAACTCCAATACTTTGACCACCTCATGCGAAGAGTTGACTCATTGGAAAAGACCCTGATGCTGGGAAGGATTGGGGGCAGGAGGAGAAGGGGACGACAGAGGATGAGATGGCTGGATGGCATCACCAACTCGATGGACATGAGTTTGGGTAAACTCCAGGAGTTGGTGGAGGACAGGGAGGCCTGGCGTGCTGCGATTCTTGGGGTTGAAAAGAGTCAGACACAACTGAGCAACTGAACTGAACTTAAGAATCTTACAGTGGTATTTTTCTGTTTTCTGTCTCTCAAGCTTTGTTATTATTGTCACAACTTTTACTTCTGTGCATCACATAAACACACAATGCATTACTACTATTCTTTGTTTTAGACAATTGTCTTTTAAAACAAAAATAAGATAAAAATAATTTTATTTTACCTCTATTTATCTCATTTCTAGTGCACTTCATCCTTTTGTAGAGATCTAAATTTTCCTCTGACATAATTTGTCTTCGACCTGAAGAACTTTTAACATTTCTTGTAATGTAGAACAACTGGCAATAAATTCCCACAATTATTGTTTGTTTGAGGAGATGGTCCCTATTTCTCTTTCATTTTTGAAAGTTTTTTTTTTTTGTGGGGGGAGGATATAGAAATCTGGGTTAACAGCTTTTTTCTTTTCAGTACTTAAAAGATGTAATTCCATTGTCTTTAAAGTTGCATGGTTTCTAAAAAGAAGCCTTAAATTCTTATCTTTGTTCCTCTCTGTTTAATGTGTCATTTTCTTTGCTTATTTCCAAAGTGTTCTGTCTTTTAATTTTTAGAAATCTGAATAAAATATCCTGCTATTTATCTCTGGGATTTATTATTCTATTTATGCCACTAGCTATTTTCTGAGATTCTTGTGTCTTTGGTTTGACACCTATTATTAACTTTGAAAAATTTGTAGCCAGTATTTGTTCTAGTATTTTTCCTGATCTATTTTGTCTTTCTCTTCTTCAGGATTCCAAACTTGTATGTTTTAGTGTGTTGTAGCTGAGGAACCCTGAGCCTAGGGAATTAATCACTTTGTGCTAAGAAGTAAGCAAGGTTGTTCTTTGTCTTAAAGGGAGACATTACCTTATCTCTTAAGGTTTTTTGGCTATAGTCCCAGGCCTTTGGAGAAGGAAATGGTAACCCCCTCTAGTGTTCTTGCCTGGAGAATCCCATGGACAGAGGAACCTGTCAGGCTACAATCCTTGGGGTTGCAAGAGTTGGATATGACTTAGCAACTAAACCACCACCTGCCCCAGCAAATGGCCTGGGTAAAGAGTGAGCAAGACCTTGCATTCTTGGCACTGTAAAACAGGTAAAAGCACAAGAGACCAATGGAAGACTGGGGCTGTCTGTCATCCTCCCTTTGATCTTACAGCATCTTGGCTTCTGTCCCTCAGAATTGATTGTTAAATTTGATTTGGATAATCATGACACTGATTTGGTTACATCACATGGGCAGTGCAGCTTTGACCATTGCACCTGGCACAACTCTAAGGCCACTTGAGAATTAGGATAAACATATGAACTTGTATCAGTCATGTTGAAACAAGGTTGTGCTGTTCCATATATTTGTACACATATGAGAGGGATCTTCATTTGGAAGCTGCCACTGATAGCAGATGCAATACTGCCTTCTCCTTGCCTCTTAGGGGCTTCTGAAGCAACATTCTGTAGGAAAATAAAAAAATTCTCCGTGAAGTCCTAGAGCTCCCAGTTTAGTGTGCTGGTAAGCATGCTGCAGACTTTAGGTTGAAGTCTGTAGGTGCCTGTGTGCTCAGTATTGTCTGACTCTTTGCGACCCCATAGACTGTAGCCCGCCAGGCTCCCCTGTCCATGGAATTTTCCAGGCAGGAATATTGGAGTTCATTGCCATTTCCTTCTCTAGAGGATCTTACTGACCCAAGAATCAAAACTGCATCTCTTGCATCTCACTGGCAGGCAGATTCTTTACTACTGTGCCACCTGGGAAGCCCAGGTTGAAGTCTAGAGTTGACATTTTTAGAAAAATGTAAGGGCATTAAAACTACAGTGTGTTTTTCTTTTTCTTTCTTTCTTTTTTTTTTTTTTTTACACTTCTTTGGCACTAATTGAATACAAGTTATATTCTCTCATACCTATTGGATTAAATATGTGCTGGTTATTCAGAATTAATATTCTCTCCAGGGAGCTGTAAAAAAATTACTGGCACTGAGGCAATTGTGGTGGGGTCTGCTGGCAAATTTATCTCTGTACTCCATTTATTATCAGTGAATATCTCTATCTCTGCCTATCATCTGTTAAGTTTGTCTATCAATCATCTGTCTATCTATAATACTATCTCTTGGCCTTTCAATGACTCGATTTCTTAGTGTTCTTTCTTTTCTGGCAAGAAAAGCTAAAGTGTACAAAATTTTTTCCTTGGGCGACTTGGAACAGAAAACTTACTCAATGATTGGTTTTCTGTGCTTGACCAATCCTGAGGGGGAGGGTGAGCAGAGTGGGGGAGGGTTTGTGTGCTTAACTCCTGGTCCTGGAGACCTTGCCTCTGAGCCTTAGAGCCCTCATCCAGAGAATGTGGAGAATCCATATACTCAACCTTTAACCTTGTGATGTGGATTGAATATAATCCATGTAAGTATAATTTTTTGGAAGATAGTTAATACTTAGTAAATATAAGCTTTTATAATTATTATTTTACCTTCATTATATTTAAGTCATGGATAAAAAAACAGTGAACAACTATTTGTTGTAGGATGAGAGAAAAATGATATGACCACTGGTCAAATGGACTATCAGTTCAGCTCAGACGCTCAGTCGTGTCCAACTCTTTGTAACCCCATAGCCTGCAGCACACCAGGCTTCCTTGTCCATTACCAACTCCTGGAGCTTACTCAAATTCATGTCCATCAAGTCGGTGATGCCATCCAACCATCTCATCCTCTGCCATCGCCTTCTCCTCCTGCCTTCAATCTTTCCCAGCATCAGGGTCTTTTCAAATGAGTCAGTTCTTCACATCCGGTGTCCAAAGTATTGGAGTTTCAGCTTCAGCATCAGTCCTTCCAATGAATATTCAGGACTGATTTTCTTTAGGATGGTCTGGTTGGATCTCCTTGCAGTCCAAGGGACTCTCAAGAGTCTTCTCCAACACCAGTTCAAAAGCATCAATTCTTCGGTGCTCAGCTTTCCTTATAGTCCAACTCTCACATCCATACATGACTACTGGAAAAACCATAGTTTTGACTAGATGGACTTTCCTTGGCAAAGTAATGTCTCTGCTTTTTAATATGTTGTCTAGGTCGGTCATAGGTTTTCTTCCAAGGAGGAAGTGTCTTTTAATTTCATGGCTGCCATCACCATTTGCAGTGATTTTGGAGCCCAAGAAAATAAAGTCTCTCAATGTTTCCATTATTTCCCCATCTATTTACCATGAAGTGGTGGAACTGGATGCCATGATCTTAGTTTTCTGAATGTTGAGTTTTAAGCCAACTTTTTCATTCTCCTCTTTCACTTTCAAGAGACTCTTTAGTTCTTCTTTACTTTCTGCCATAAGGCTGGTGTCATCTGCATATCTGAGGTTATTGATATTTCTCCTGGAAATCTTGATTCCAGCTTGTGCTTCATCCAGCCTTGCATTTCACATGATGTACTCTGCATATAAGTTAAATAAGCAGGATGACAATATACAGCCTTGATGTACTCCTTTCCCAGTTTGAAACCAGTCTATTGTTCCATGTCCAGTTCTAACTGTTGCTTCTTGACCTGCATACAGATTTCTCAGGATGTAGGTTAGGTGGTCTGGTATACTCATTTCTTTAAGAATTTTCCAGTTTGTTGTGATCCACAGAGTCAAAGACTTTGGCGTAGTCAATAAAGCAGAAATAGATGTTTTTCTGGAACTCTGGTGCTTTTCTGATGATCCAGCGGATGTTGGCAATTTGATTTCTGGTTTCTCTGCCTTTTCTAAATCCAGCTTGAACATCTGGAAGTTCATGGTTCATGTACTGTTGAAGCCTGGCTTGGAGAATTTTGAGCATTACTTTGCTAGCGTGTGAGATGAGTGCAATTGTGCAGTAGTTTGAACATTGTTCGGCATTGCCTTTCTTTGGGATTGGAATGAAAACTGACCTTTTCCAGTCCTGTGGTCACTGCTGAGTTTTCCAAATTTGCTGGAATATTGAGTGCAGCACTTTCACAGCATCATCTTTTAGGATTTGAAATAGTTCAACTGGAATTCCATCACCTCCACTTGCTTTGTTTGGAGTGATGCTTCCTAAGGCCAACTTGACTTTGCATTCCAGGATGCCTGGCTCTATGTGAGTGATCACACCATCTTGGTTATCTTGGTCTTGAAGACCTTTTTTGTATAATTCTTCCACGTATTCTTGCCACCTCTTCTTAATATCTTCTGCTTCTGTTATGTCCATTCCATTTCTGTCCTTAATTGTGCCCACCTTTGCATGAAATGTTCCCTTGGTATCTCTAGTTTTCTTGAAGAGATCTCTAGTCTTTTCCTTTCTATTGTTTTCCTCTATTTCTTTGCACTGATCACTAAGGAAGGCTTTCTTATTGCTCCTTGCTATTCTTTGGAACTCTGATTTCAAATGGGTATATATTTCCTTTTCTCCTTTGCCTTTCACTTCAGTTCAGTTGCTCAGTCATGTCTGACTCTTTGAGACCCCATGGACCACAGCACACCAGGCTTCCCTGACCATCACCAACTCCTGGAGTTTACTCAAACTCATCTCCATTAAGTCAGTGATGCCATCCAACCATCTCATCCTCTGTCGTCCCCTTCTCCTGCCTTCAATATTTCCCAGCATCAGGGTCTTTTCCAACGAGTCAGCTCTTCACCTCAGGTGGCCAAAGTATTGGAGTTTCAGCTTCAACATCAGTCCTTCCAATGAATACTCAGGATTGATCTCCTTTAAGATGGACTGGTTGGATCTCCTTGCAGTCCAAGGGACTCTCAAGAGTCTTCTCCAGCACCACAGTTCAAAACCATCAACTCTATGACGCTCAGCTTTCTTTATAGTCCAACTCTGACATCCATACATGACTACTAGAAAAAACATAGCCTTGATGAGACAGACCTTTGTTGACAAAGTAATGTCTCTGCCTTTTAATATGCTGTCCAGGTTAGCTTCTCGTCTTTTCTCAGCTATCTGTAAGGCCTCCTCAGGCAACCGGTTTGCCTTTTTGCATTTCTTTTTGTTGGCGATGGTCTTGATCACTGCCTCCTGTACAATGTCATGAACCTCCATCCATAGTTCATCAGGCACTCTGTCTATCAGATCTAATCCCTTGAATCTATTTGTCACTTCCACTGTATAATGTAAGGGATTTGATTTAGGTCATACCTGAATGGTCTAGTGGTTTTCCCTACTTTCTTCAATTTCAATCTGAATTTGGCAATAAGGAGTTCATGATCTGAGCCACAGTCAGCTCCCTGTCTTGTTTTTGCTGACTGTATAGAGCTTCTCCATCTCTGGCTGCAAAGAATATAATCAGTCTGATTTTGGTATTGACCATCTGGTGATGTCCATGTATAGAGTATTCTCTTGTGTGTTGGAAGAGGGTGTTTGCTATGACCAGTATGTTCTCTTGGCAAAGCTCTGTTAGCCTTTGACCTACTTCGTTTTTCACTCCAAGGCCAAATTTGCACGTTACTCCAGGTATCGCTTGACTTCTTACTTTTGCATTCCAGTCCCCTATAATGAAAAGGATATCTTTTTTGGGTGTTAGTTCTAGAAGGTCTTGTAGGTCCTTATAGAACTGTTCAAATTCAGATTCTTCAGCATTACTGGTCAGGGCATAGACTTGGATTACTGTCATATTGAATGGTTTGCCTTGGAAACGAACAGAGATTATTCTGTCATTTTGACGTTGCATTCCAGTATTGCATTTGGACTCTTTTGTGGACTCTGATGGCTACTCCATTTCTTCGAAGGGATTTTTGCCCACAGTAGTAGATATAATGGTCATCTGAGTTAAATTCATCCATTCCAGTCCATTTTAGTTCACTGATTCCTAAAATATTGATGTTCACTCTTTCCATTGCCTATTTGACTACTTCCAATTTGCCTTGATTCATGGACCTAACATTCCAGGTTCCTATGCAGTATTGTTCTTTACAGCATTGGACTTTACTTCCATCACTAGTCACATCCACAACTGGGTGTTTTTTGTTGTTGTTGTTTTTTGCTGTTGCTCTGTTTCTTCATTCTCTCTGGAGTTGTTTCTCCACTGATCTCCAGTAGCATATTGAGCTGGGGAGTTCATACTGACCTGGGGAATTCATCATTCATTGTTCTTTCTTTTTGGCTTTTCATACTGTTCATGGGGTTCTCAAGGCAAGAATACTGAAGTGGTTTGCCATTCCCTTCTCCAGTGGACCACATTTTGTCAGAACTCTCTACCATGACCCATCTGTCTTGGGTGGCCCTACATGGCATGGCTCATAGTTTCATTGAGTTAGACAAGGCAGGGGTTCTTGTGATCAGTTTGATTAGTTTTCTGTGATTCTGTTGGCCCTCTGATGGATAAGGATAAGAAGCTTATTGAATCTTCCTGATGGGAGAGACTGACTGAGGGGAAAACTGGGTCTTGTTCTGATGGGCTGGGGCCATGCTCAGTAAATCTTTAATCCAATTTTCTGTTGATGGGTGGGGCTGTGTTCCCTCCCTGTTGTTTGACCTGAGGCCAAACTATGGTGGAGGTAATGAAGATAATGAAGATAATGGTGACCTCCTTCAAAAGGACCCATGCATACACTGCTGCACTGAGTGCCCCGGACCCTGCAGCAGGCCTCTGCATGCCTGCTGCTGACCCACGCCTCTGCTGGAGACTCCCGGACACTTACTGACAAGTCTGGGTCAGTCTGGGTCAGTCTGTTTTGGGGTCACTGGGTCCTGGTGCGCATAAGGTTTGTTTGAGCCCTCCAAGTGTCTCTGGCGGGTATGGGGCTTGATTTTAAACACAATTTTGCCCCTCCTACCATCTTGCTGGGGTGTTTCCTTTGCCCTTGGACGTGGGGTATCTTTTTTTGGTGGGATCCAACATTCTCCTGTTGATGGTTGTTTAGCAGCGAGTTGTAATTTTGGAGTTCTCACAGGAGTAGATGAACGCACGTCCTTCTACTCCACCATCTTCCTCCGCCACTCTATGGACTATAAGAAGTTTTATAAATTGGAACATGCAAGGTGGATGGGCAAGCTGGTGCTGACAGAGTTGCAAGGAGCTTGTACCTCCAGAAATAGTCCTTGGCCGCTAATAGTAATACCAAAGGGTATGGCTCCTCCTGGTGGTTATTGCAAGGATGACACTCGTCGCTAAGTCATGTCCGACTGCGACCCCGTGGACTGCAGTACTCCAGGCTTCCCTGTCCTTCACTATCTCCCGGAGTTTGCTCAAACTCATGTCCTTTTTAGGATGACTCCCCCGATTATTAATTTATTAAATAACTTATGTAATTATTTACTCAGTGAAAAATATTTTCAAGAGAAAAGAGAGAAGTATAATATTTATATATAAAATATTATGAGACTTCCCTGGTGGTTCAGTGGTTAAGAATCTACCTGCCAATTCAGGGGATCCAGGTTTGATCCCTGGTCGGGTGGGGAAGATTCCACATGCTGAGGGGCAACTAAGCCCTTGTAACACAACTACTGAGCCTGCGCTCTCGAGCCCATGTGCTGCAACTACTGAATCCACATGCCACAACTATTGAAGCCCACATACCCTAGAGTCTGCCCTACAGCTATAGAGTTGCCCCTGCTTGCTGCAACTAGAGAAAGCCCTAGTGCAGCAATAAAGACCCAGTACAGCCATAAATAAGTAAATAATAATTTTTGGAGTGATTTTTTAATTGGAAAAGTTGAAATGATTATTACTAAAACTTTAAAGAAATAATTTCTCATTAACTTCCATGAAGCATTTGGACAATTCCTTATTTATATTTTAAAGGGAAATTTCAAGTATTGTGGAATTTTCTGTGACTCAGTTTACTGATCCAGTGTTCCACAACAGAATCATCAGTGAGGCAATCAGTGAAGATTCCCTAAGAGCAGATTTTCCTGCTGTCTTTGGAATCCAGCACTGCATGTATAATGGAACCAGTGGAATTCCCAGTCCTGTACAACAAGGCAATTTCCTCATAGAATGTCACATGGCTGTCAAGACAGATTGGCAAAATCTTCTAGGGAGGGTCAATGGTTTTCTGAATTTTTTTGTGTGTCTGTTGGTATACACGATCAGGAGCCAGGGAGGAACTTTGCCTCTTTTCT